>NC_143438.1:33587500-34925833 GCF_987193195.1 Phasianus colchicus
AAAGATTTGAACTTGAAGGAAAGAAAGAACCCCTGTGAAATCAGTTATCCTAATTTAGGCAACAATTGTGAATTCCAGATGTCAGCCCAGACTTACACTACTTTTAGCTGCCCGAAATTTGGTAACTAGTCCAAATTAGAAGCCTGTAGTCCTTCTTTACCCAACAACAGTGAGATAGGCACAGTAATATTGGTTCCTTTTTTTATCAATTTTTGCCACTGATGGCAATGCTTATTTCTTTCCATTAGTTACAGAAGAAGACTACCTGCTAGTTCAAAATAGATGCTTAAGCTTTGAACAGTTAGAATTAGATAACAAAGTCCTCCTGCAAGGTTCCTGAGAGTTTCTGGCACTCTTTCCCTCTATATCTATTTTACTATATTTCAAGCTGGTCCTTGGAAAAGATTTTACTGCTTCCCTCTCAGAAAAGACTGGCTGATATGGAGGAGCTCACTTAAACTGTTCTGTCTCCAGACTGGAAACATGGCAGACTTTTCCTCACTGGGCAGACACTGACAATGTGAAGCCTCATCCAAAACCTAGATACAATCAGTCATAAATATGGCCAAAATGAGGAATACCCCCTGCTTAAACAGATAGATTTGCAGTCCTAAATTCAGTCATGCCTGATAGCATAATATTTTCTATCTACATTCTGACATATGTTAAACCCATCTACTCCGCTTGGAAGATAATAAGGAACTACTTCTTCATCTGTTTCCAGGCTGTTGGGGGAAGCTCCCCTATCTATTTGAGCCTTTTTCAGGGCAATTTCAAGCAAATATGCTTACAATCAATGCCCTGATATGGCAAGTAGTGAAAACATAGTCACCAAAGAGGCAGTAAACATAAATTGCAGACCTGTAACTTCTGAAACTTGGTGCTCCTAAACTGACACAGCTACTGCAGCAGAGCCAGGAGGTAGGTGTAAAATCCCATGTTCTTGAATTAGTTCTAAATGGCATGAAAGTACATGCTTAATATCTACTTCAGAGTTTTAATCTATTCCCTTTATCCCAGCTCAACAGTTTTACTTTCTATAATATTTGAATTCAGAGCATAATATGATGCAACTGAGTGCTTAAGACCGCTTTTAAGTGACTGTGAAGACAACCTATCACTGGAAAAGTCACTCTCTGTCAATAAAGACTAGTTTTTTCAGCAAATAAAAGCCAAAAATATTCATCACAATTTAACAGTTGGAAACAAGACCTTCTGATACTTCAGCAGCAGATATTCCTGCAGTGGTCACATCTGCAGCAACAAGCAGAGTGATACAACAGGAGCTGACTATAGAGTGAAGGAGTTGGTCCAGACAAATGAGATCTTTGCTCCACTTTCATTTTATGAAGTTATTTTGTCTTAGCTTTAGTCTCAACAGTTAATGCACATTTATTTGTAAACCCTTCTACAGATAATCATTTTCTTTACGGAATTTGTACAGCTAATACTATTCCTTAATCACATTTATCTACTCATCGACTAAGTACACAGAGAAAATATTAATAAATATTAATATAAGACAAATTTTTAACATATATAGTCTTTAATTAAAAGAAGGATTCCCACAAGTGCTTTTTTTTTTTTTTCTTTGCTTTTCTCCTTAAAAAGAGCCCAAAGGTTAGTCAGTTATCAGCAATAATAATGCATGCTTTAAGCAACAAGCTACAGACACAAGATAAGTGAGAAGGGAAAAAAAAAATATTTTAAAAAGTATTTCTTAATCTTAAAATCTTCCTGTCTTCCTTTTTTTTTTTTTTTTTTTTGAATCATCACCTAGATTTCACTGTATCAGCTTGAAATCTCTCTTCTAAAATCGTTAGTGGTGCTTTCATCTCCTTCCAGTCTGACTGTAAATTGATTGTGAGAAACACACAACAGCAGCCAACTTCTAAGATGATCAGACTAAGTTATTGCCCAACATCACATGAAAGAGATCAGACAAACAGTAGAATGAGAAATAGTAGAGCTGAGCTCTGGAGCCTGACATTCATCTGTCCTTTTCCTGTCAGCCCCACATTGGTTCTATACTCACTTTGCAGATTCTAAGAGAAATAAAGTAAGCTTATTCACTGCATAATTCTAATTCACTTGGAAGTCATCATCCATGTTGTGCAGTAAGAGCTTTTTTTTTTTTTTTTTTGTATAAGTAAAAGGTAGATGATTACTTGACAGTATCATAATACATCTACCCAGGAGATTAACATGAGATAATCATAACAGCAGATTTTCTAGCTTTGGAGAATTTGACAGTCATCACACTAAGAAAAAAATATAACGGAAAAATATAAAGGGAAAAAAAAAAGTAAAACAAACCTTAGTGGAAGGAACAATCAGTCACAATTTCTTTGCACATCTGTAATAATCCTTCTCATGGATCAGCATTAGCAATGTTAACCCTGAATCTCCAAAGCCACCAAGCATCACTCTAAAGTTTTATTTCTTGTCTTGCCACAGTTTTGACATTGCACCAGGGGCTCTCCTGCTCTTTGCAAAAGTCATGATAATGAATTAGTAATACACATGATGCCAGTACTGTAGCAGAAGAGCATCTGGGTTTTTGGAAGGGAAAAAGGGAGAAAAGTGCTAAACTTTCTCTTTAAATCTTCTCTCTATGAAACAAACCGTTCTATCTTGAAAGTACGGTGTACCATGAAGACAACAGAGCAGCTCATGATGGATGTAGATAAGGAAAGGAGTTGGTGACCTGGAATTGGACTAATCTGTTGGCTGCAGTCGTAGTTATCTCTGCTGAACTGGTCTCAAGGAAACATACCTCCCACTTGTCCTATGGTCTGCACAGGCAGAAGCATCACATCATACCAGCTGGGGACAGCTACTAGCTAGCAACTGCAGAACCACTGTTCTGAAGACAGCTGGCCATATAAAAGTATAGATCAACCATTTGGATCAGGGAAACCCAATTGTTTCTCTCTCTCTTCTGTGGAAACAAGATTAAAAACTTCTTTGAGTAATCTAGCAAAAAAGGTGGAAAGCCTGTGGGCCCTCAGTGCTAGGCCTGATGTACCAATGCCACCTCACAGCAAAGCAGCATCTTCGTCTTCTGTCCCTGCCTTACATCCACTCCAAAGGGCTATGGTAAAAATCTCAGTAAAGTTCAGCTGGATGCTGAGTGATGCAATGAGAAAGAAGCCTGCCAAGTATGTGAGACTCCTGCTCAGAGATTGACGCCTAGCAGGTGTTTTCATACCGTGCTCCCCAGACTATCAGTGTGGAGTAACCACAGGTGGTCCAGGGAATTGTTTTCACTCTCCTGGTACACGGCTGAAACAAAGAGGAAATTCTGCTTCCTAAGAAAGTTTTAATTGTCAGTCTTCAAGCACAGTCCCTTTGTAATCCTGCCAGAACTCTCATGTATGTCTGTGCTTGCTTGGGTAGCTGCATAGGAAATGGAGACTGTTAATGAGTTTCTTCTTTTGTCAGGTGTTTATTTAAATGCTATACTTTCAAGTGTGATCAAATTTACCAATGACACAGAAATGGGAGTTCTGTAAGGAAGCAGTACAATGACCTTAAGATAATAAAGTATTGGAGGCTATGGACAGTAGGAAAGGGTTGAGGGGTTGGAAAGGAGTGCTAATAAATACAGAATTCCAAGCTCCACAAGAGGAAATAAAAGGCTTGGATGCATAATGGGGTACAAAACTAAGGAGTGATAAGCACCATAATAATGCTATATTTACATGCTCTTTTATGCTTTATTTTCTTTTTCATTTAGCCAGACTCATATACTTTCAAAGAATGCAGAAATCAGACAGACTACAGGCAAGCAGTCTGTACAGCAATGTTTCTGTTTGAAGAGGTAGAAACACCATCACAAAATTTTAGAATCGATCTCTAGTTGCTGTTTCAATGCAAGCACTGGAAATACAGTGGCATAAATAGATTGACAATTTTATCTTAAATTAATTAAATTATCTGTATTAATTAAATTATCTGTATAATTAGTGTGCTGCAAATAATACACTGGGATTTTTCTTTGTCTTGACTAGAATATTCAGATCCCAAATCTACTGCAAAAACTTCCTGATGACTTTCCAGGACTTCGTGAAGTTGCTGCTGGATTTCAAATTTAGCTGATTTTAGTTTTCATTATACTATGCAACATGTGCTTTTAGCCAGCTGGAAAACAGAGATGAGAATATATTTTCTTGTCTCACAATTTTTGTCTTCACCAGAGCAGCACATACTAAAAAAAGTATAGCGCATCATGTCATCTTTCCCTCAAAACACATTCACAGTCCTTTCATAGAGCACCTTCCCAACCCTCCTTATTCTATCCAGTTCCCTTTTTGTTGGATTAATTTTATAGATTCATTTTTACCACTTTTTTCTTCATTCCCTTCCTTCTTGGTACTAATAATTCCCACTTCTCATTTCATTTTCTTTCCCTATATCTTGTCAACTCAAGGAGAAATACGGAAGTTCTGTGTATAATTTTCTCATCGAAGGAGATTTTATCAGGCCATTCTCTATTCCTATCAAGATCACTTTAATCTTTTCCAGCTGCTTGTTCTGCCAGTTGCTCTTTCTTCCGATGATGAGCTCAGAAAACTTGGACACACTGCTCATTTTAGCTGACACAAGATTCAGTGCTTTTTGACTTGTATCTATTCTCAATAATTCTTTATGTTTGAAAGGGATAAAAAATATTTCCAGATGAATCATCAGATAAAGTTAGCTTAAGATTTTTCAGAAAAATTCACATCTGGATTCTAACCATCCTTGCAAATTTTTAGCACCAAAATTAAATGAATAGTCCAAAATGAAAAACTCAACTAATTTCAGACAGAATCGGTTAATATATACTGTAAAGGAATACATCCTCCTTACTATGTTTCTTCTCCTTTTTACCACTAACTCTTTTCTCTTTTCTTCTAAACCCTAGAGGTCCTCATAGCTGCCAGGTACTAGATTTTCCTGGGTGGATCTTCTGTTGATCCCATTTTAATTTTTCTTGATTCTTACCACAGGGAAGAAAGCAGTTTCATCTTTGAGGTCAGCTACTGATGTGATATATTCAATAGAAGAACTGCATGAGCATAACATATGGGTGCTTCAGTGACCAGCTTTGAGGTCCACAGCTCTATGTGTGGCATTCAGAAAACCAGAATTCAATGTTTGTCTTCTATGTGAAAAATGGGTAAAAGAAAGGAGAGTAGGCAAAAAGAGCCAGATTTGTGGAGAAGCAATGCATAATGGAAGAGACTTCTAGATCTGGTTGCAAAGCACAAGACAGGAGATGACTAACCTACTAGATAAGGTATGGAGAGATGACACATTTCTATCCTCCACATTAATTCTGTGTTATGTGAACTGCTTTACAGTAGCAGCTTGGGGTACGTGATCACTCAGAGAAAGGCAATCACGAAGGAGGCTTTCTTTCTCACAGAATTATTTTTAAGTCAGCATGACTCTGACTGGATATGATTTGACCTGATGCACATTAGCTAGGCAGATGCATTTCTCTGTTCAGCCACTAAACTCATCTTTCTTACCTCAACAACTTTATTTTCTATTGCCTGGATAGCACTTCTTACATTCCCTGCTACACTAGCACTAGAAACTGACTGAATCTATCAGAATTCTGAATCTATCAGAAGTGGTCTTTTGTGCTATTACTTTTTTTAAACATGAGCACAGTGTGCAAAACCACAGCTCAGGAACAGGAATAGAATCAACTGCAATTCCACAGATTTCTACATGAGGCCTACTAGCAAAAAACAAAAAACACTAGAAGTAATTATGCAAGTTGCTCTCAATTCATTTTTGCATGCTTTCCACAGAAATAAACAAATAAACAAAAATCCCATCCCATCTAAGTGGGAACAACGAAGTCTCCCCAAAAATGTAGTTGCCAATAGATTACCAACTATTGTGCCAATGCTAGCATTCCTTTTCTTAATCCTTCTATCATCCAAGACCACAAGGTACAGAAGTAAATCTGGCAAAACATAAAATGGACTTCAACACCCAATTTTGCACAGTCCAAAATTTTGTTTTACATATTAATGGACAACTGCCAAACTGCAGGCAGCCAGCTTCACTGACTCAATAACCTGCTGGAAAAATATCCCCCATGTGGATGACCATCTGCACCCACACAGCTGAGGCGCTAAATTATTTCATCACCGTTCCTGTCAAAATTTTAGCTTCTTGACCTCCACAAAGAAATCTTGTGCCAGACCACCTAAAATCAGCCATCAGTTTGTTCAAAATGCTGTATCTGTAGCACTGTGATGGCTAAAAATCTCTCATTAAGCTGACAGATTTTCCTGTTTGTCCTGTATGTGAGCTCTAAGAAAGTAAGGGAAGAAGAGGACAGAAGCAATTCAGAAATACAGCTTAGAGCTCTTCACTCCGTCCAGGGACTGTCTGCAAAGAAAGTTTCCCATCTGCTGTTCTCCATGCTACAACTCATTGTATCAACATTAGTTGTTTTGTGTTTGTATACCACCATCACTTTTCTTGACTTACTTGATTCTTTTTCCACTAAATACATACCATTTATTTCCTCTCCTAGTTTTTGTTTTGGTTTTTTTGGTTTTTTTTTTAAGTCTTTTTTCTTCTCCTTTTTATGAATATCCCCTCCAGCAGAAAGAATTGGTTCATTGCCCAAGGTCAGATAAGACATTACCTTGGGAATCACTTTTTATTCAATGTTTTCTTTATAGCAGCATATTCAATCTGGATCCAAATTTTACCTCCTGCACAGCTTTAAACTGTTGATCTTTATCCTACTGTTCATGGGGAAATCATTCACCATTTCACATCTTGCCTTTTTCAGTCCTCTCTTTTCTGCAAAAGAAATGACTGCAAACGTTCTCCAACTCTAATGTATTCAGTATGCTGCTATTCAGAATTTTCATTCATTAACTACATAAATGTCACCTCTTTAGTTCCTCCTCAGATTCTTCTTCACCCACTTAACATATAAAGCTTTACATGAGTTTAAAGTTTACCAAAACTAGTCCTATCCTCCCTATTTTTTCAATTTATAAAGTTGGCTTCTGATTTTACTCTGCCAGCAACTGAAGCCTGCACAGACCAGTCAGCCTCTTCTTTAATCACTTTAAGGTTTTCTCCTGCATAACCTTCTGGCTTAGGTAAAAAATAGGAAGCAGACAGGTTATTAAATTCTTTCCCGGTCTCCTCTAAAACTAGTTTTAAATCTAACTTTGTAGTCCCAATGCCTAATAAATCTGATGAACGTGACCCTTCCATACTTTCTCACTTCTACAAAGTCCTTTATTCTTGCTACTTTTTATCCAGCTTCCAGCTCCAGTCAGAAGAAAATCTCAATTGATGCCTGCCAACCTTGGCTCATCATAGTCATTTGTGTGCTATTTCATCTTCGCTTTTGTAAGGATGGATATATTATTTGTATTATGACAGATTAAAACAGTAACAGTTTCATTTTATACCATCACCCTATATTTCCATCTACTTATTACTATGTGCATTGATTTTGTTTTGGTTTGTTTTACATTCTAATAATGTAAATTTCATTCTGAGAATGAATTCTAAGAATTTGCAATATCTGGTCCCTATACAATAATGTTTTCTTGAAAATATCAATTAAAAAAGTAAAGTACCGGAAGTGGCAAAAAATGTTTTGTTCCTATAGTAAAAAACTTTCCACCATTTTTATTAGATCTGTCACCAAAGCAGAAGTTGTATTTTTCTTGTCACTCATACCTACATTGAGAAAGGTTTTTAATAATAAATATATTTAACTATGTTACAAAAATTTAGCTCTTACATATTTCTCCACTTTAGCATTTTTGAGCTTCGTTTTGGAATTTTTAACCCTTACTGATGAGGCTAAATAACTGAGAAATAGTAATAATAGCTCTTACAGGGTAAGAGTAGAAATCAGTTCTGGATTTCAAATGTACTAATTATTCCCTTAGAACATGTTTCTAGGAAGGCTTACTCAGTTTAACTTGTTCTGAGTTTGAAAATGCAGCCAGACATACATGTCTCAAACAGCTTGTGAATACTGTCAACACCGTAGGAGCTATACTTTTTCAAAGAACAAACTCTCACAAACTTACCTGAAATGTCCTGTAATTATGACACAACCAACTAATAATCAAAGTTTCGATCAAGCCAATCCAAAACTGTAGCAAGATCAAAGATTATTAGAAACAAATATACAAGTTCCCCAGTACAGTATCGCTTGCCCCCAAGTTTACGGAAAAAACAAAGTACCTGCAGGAGTTCCAAAATATTTAGAACTGTACAACTGTGGAATCTGCTGGTTCATTTTCAAAAGTTGCCTACTGTGCCTATAGCAATACATATGATATGCCATTATCTGAGGCCACCTAGAGCAGACAATTTTTTTTGCTCCCTGATTACATTAAGTTGCATAATTCTAATTCTTCCCCAAACAAATTTAGTTCCAAGATTAAACTAATTTTGTTTCATGATTAAATGTGTCTTGGCTGTGAGCCTGAAATTCACTTTCCATGAATACTAGAAAGAATAAAACTTAACTTGCATGAATTTTCATTAAATGGCAGAGTGTAGAAATTGGAACATGAGAAAAGAGGAATTTTATGCAAACTCTTCAGAGATGTTTGGGAGAAGCATCTCTATTTGCCCTGCTTGAATGTTTCTACATATTTCCCTCAGGGTGTTTCTCAAGATTTTTTGTAGTTGTCTCATTTATATTATTTAGTATATAAGCAACAGCTACAATAGCACATTAACTACAATAGAGCATGAATCAAAAATATTATGTGCAAAAAATATATTATGTATAAAAAAATGTATAAATTAAGAGAAGTAACGGGGCATATGCTTACAGCCAGCAAAACATAACTGTTTAGAAGTAAATGTATATGATATATGTTTTAAGAGCAACCAGTATGGTTTTTATTCTGAAGGCTTAGGAAACATCTTGCTTATGAAAGGAAACCTTTTTTGGAGTCCATTCCAGGAGTGTCAACCTTTAAATGATGTGAGTCTGTGCCTAGAAATCTAACTGAAAGCCAAAGAAGTCAATGTGGGTTTCCCAGCTGTCTTAAATCAGCTTAAAATCACAACTGTAAGTCACAACAGGGTTGATAAGTTAACAGAAAAGGAAATTTAAAAGTAATACACTTGTTACAGTAACACTGGTCTATCAGTGGACCAGCCCACGGTACAGAGTAGACAAATCCTATTAAACTTGGTGGGTGAGTGAAAGGAGATCAGTTTGTTTCCTCCCTGAATCCAAATTATTCTCACAGCTGGAGAAGAATCAGTGGCTGATAATGGCCCAACAACCTCTACCACTAACAGATATGACCTCAGGTGGAGTGATAAGAATATATAATTCTGTATTCCCTGAACTTGTCTGTGTCTCCTGGAGAGTGCTAATGCAGTGGGAACTCTGTGCCACCAGTGCCAGTAGAATGCTTTAAAATTTAGAAGAGACTGGATATGAGTATTTATAAGCCTTTAAAATGCATATTGCATTCCATATTGCATTACTAAGGAAAAACTGAAAATAAAGAGTTTAATGTGTATGTTACATGTCAGGGATAAAAATTATGCATTTAATTTCTTACCTTGTCCATAATATCATCTATTCTAAAACTATCACACTGACTAGAAGAGTGGGAGGTTTTTTTTTTGACAGTTTGTTTTTCCTGGGTAGAGAAAGAGTTTTGTGACTTTGGAGTCAACAGCAGAACTTCCGACTGACTTCAGGAAAACATGGGCAAGGATCCTGCCTGGATGCATTCAGTACACATCTATCACAGGCTATCTTCCAAGTCGTCACCTGCCAGTAGACAACAATTACATCAAATTCACAACAACTATATATCTCATCAAGAGGCAGCAGAGAGAAGAACAATTATCTTTTCTCATTTAGAAACAATAATTCTTAGGTTGTACATATTTAGCTATTTTTATTTAAAATCCATTACAGTTTAAAGGCATGCTTGGTGCTTCCCTAGGGAAAGCTGTGATCTAGAGCCTAGATAGAAAACAGTTATATGGAGAATGCCCCTTATATTTTAAACAATCCTTCATATATAAATTATTTGCCCCTGCAGAGCAATTAGTAAAGCAAGCTGAATACTTTTCTTTCCCATCTTTTCCCTAAATATGATGGCAGGAAGTGAAATATGTATCTATTTTGTTAATATTATACTCATTTAAATTCTGAAATGTTATTGTATTTAAAAAAAAAAAAAAAAAGTTTTTCTAATCTTAAAAAAACTAGAATGATCTCTTTGGAGAATACCAATCCTCCAAGGCAGAGACAAGCTGTGGGAAGCAATTCCCTCATGAGTTGCAGGGTTAGGACTCAAAGATTTCTTGCACAGGGAATGTTGCAGCCCTCTAGTGCAATAATTAGACACAGGATGACACAGATACAGTGGCTGAAATCATAGCAGCTGCAGAGAGGCTATGAAGATGATCTCTGCCTGCCCTTGGGCAGCTGGATGTGAGACATTTGCTGCACAAGCTTCATCGTTCCAGCTGTGCTGTGTTCAGACAAACACAGTCTGCCAGAATGCATGCCCAACCAGACTTTCCCATGCTTGGTCTCAGACATGGGATGAAAAGCCTTACAAAGGCCACTGAATTATCATTTGGCTGCTGCCTTTGAACTTTGAGAATGAACAAATGAGTGGAAGGTAGACCCTAAGTCCTAAAATAATTGAGATGATAGAATCACTTTAAAAAGCAATATTTCTAATTTTAACCCTAACAATACTTCTAGTCAGTATGATAATAAAACTGAAGGAAGAAGGGAATGACTGCCAGGTCACCTTTTCTTTTTCAAATGTCCGGTCCCATTCGGAACACATCCCTTTAATTTGAGAAAAGCATCAGGTGAAGTAAATTTTGGTAGCCATTAATTCTTACTATCTGTCATCAGTTAGTTTCATCTGCGTGAGCAAGTGTGAAGACCTCATGATCTGAATCCCTGGGGTCTTACTCAGAATTATGAACACAAGCACTTTCACAGGCCTGGATATTTGCAGTGAGATATTTACCCTCAAGAGAGGGAAATCCCTACTGAGGACACTGTAATCTGTGTTGTTCATTAGAAGTAAGTAATCTCCCTTGAAATGTGTTTTCTTAATTCTCATTTACACTTCTGATTACCAGTCTCTTTCTCGTATGTGAGAGTTGTTCCTCCAACCTGCACTCCAGGGCTGTTCATCTGCAGGCAACATTAGATGCAAGTGATGCAGCACTCCAAAGCAAGCAGATCATTGCAGTTCCTCAATAAATCCTCAGAAGCTTACCTGGCTGTTAATCAAATAGAGTAGGAATTCTCTAGCACCATGCAGTGGAAGGATTCTCTCTCAATAACTTAAGTTTTGACATAAGCCCTAGAAAAAGAAGTACACTGTCTCTGGATGGAAATCCTCTGTGACACCACCAGACGTGCTGTAGAAACATGCTGAATAACAACTAAATTCAGCTTAAGAGCAAAAGATAATTGGCATGGTTTCTACAGACGTGCTGGGAAAAAAAAATAGAAAAAAAAAAGAGACCATTTGAGTCTATTCATTCTACTGTGTACAGTTTGGTTTTTACATGAAAAATCAAGATAATACTTTAAGGAGGCAATTACTGTAGCATTTCACATACAGTAACCTACATATAAAAAGCATTAGTACTGTAGATTATGCCCAGCTCTGCTTTTATATGACAGTGATTCTTTTCCCTGGGCTTCTTATGTTGATATACTGTTACACCTTCTGGTTTATACCCTTTTACTTTGCACACAAGTACATTTTTCTGGGGTTATAACAAGGAGCATTTTGCTTGTTGGTTCCCCACTCTCAGTAACATTTAACAGTTACACCTAATTAAGGGATCAATGAGACCAAAACTTTGCTGTTAAACTTGCCTAAAAGTTAAGGGGTTGCAGACAGTACAAATATATTTCAATTACTCCATACAGTAAACCTTACATACCTCTTACAAAGCAACAACAACAACAAAAAAGCCTCTCAGGCAAAGACATATTAAATATAACTTTTATTTACATGGTATTTTACTACATATTAAGAAAAGAAGAGGGGAAACAATGCAAAGCCTGTTAGGCACAGCTGACAATTTCTACAGTTTTATCAGCCTATGATTCTCCAAGTAGTCCTGAGCTGCATGAAAAAGAGCATTTGCAGCATATTGAGGGAGGTTGTCTTCCTCCTTTACTCCGCCCTGGTGAGACCACATCTGAAATATGCTGTGCAGCTCTGCGCTTCCATGTTCAACAAAGGCAGGGATCTCCCAGAGAGAGTCCAGTGGAGGGCCACAAGGATGATGAGGGGCCTGGGGCATCTTCTATACAAAGAGAGGCTGAGAGACCTCGGGCTGTTCAGCCTGAAGAAGAGAAGTCTGAGTGGGGATCTTAGCAATATGTGTAAATATCTAATGGGTGAGAACCAAGCAGATGGGGTCAGGTTCTTTTTATCAGTACCCAGCAACATGACAAAGGGCAACGGGCAAAAACTGGAACATAGGAAATTCCAAACTAACATGAGAAAAAAAAAAATTATTTGAGGGTGACAGAGCACTGGAACAGGCTGCCCAGAGAGATCATGGAGTCTCTTTCTCTGGAGATATCCAAAATCCACCTGGACACTTTCCTGTATGACCTGCTGTAGAGAACCTGCTTTAGCAAAGGGTTGGACTAGGTGATTTCCAAGGGTTCCTTCCAACTCCTACAATTCTGTGATTCTGAGAAGTTCCCATCCAGAATGTGTACTTCTCCAAGCTGGAGAGAAGCTGGAACAAGGATAGTTCGGATGAGCCACATCACAGGACAAGTACATTTTAGGTGCTTTTACATATCTTCTGAAGCTCGCAGGTTACTGCAAAATTCCTGCCTGTAAGCTTCTTCACAGAAGTAGGACTTTGAAGCCTAATCACCATTATCAATAAGCACTAATGATAAATAATATCTCTATCCCACACAAAGCAAACACTTGCAGCAGACACTAATTTATAACAGTAATCTGGCTAGATACTTCAGGTCAGCTGGCAGGTAAATTATTATAAATTCTGAAGAAGAATTAGTAATCTTTCCATTCCATTTAGTCTATAAGCATGGTAATTAAGGTTATTAATATTACTTGTTTTTCAACTCTGTTGACCAATACAATCCCAAACCTTGTTGCCAAGAGACAATATTACTATAACATGGAAGGATTTCCAATGGGAGAAGTAAGATGACAAAAAGAGCTCTAGAAAGCAAGATAGTTCAGAGAAAGGAAGAGTTTCAAAAACTGAATTCCATCCTTACAAGATGCATACTACATATTTTCTGAAAAGAAATGCATTCTATTAGATATTACTTTTTCTAATATGGAGCAGATTAAAAAATTAAAGGTGACTTTTACACTCAAGCCAGAAATCAACAGTCTGGAAACAGGAGGAGATTCCAGATTTAGGACTTATGAGTCAGATGTTATTGACAGAAATCTAGTATTTCTTAAATCTAAAAAATAATTTTAAAAAGTCATACTATCATTATTTAAATATCACAATATAAATTGAGTTTTAGCCACTGAATAGTTTTTATTCATTTCCACCCAACTTAATGGGATAAAAAATTGAGAAGATAATCTAAATTTGAATTAAACTTTGAATGTTCAACTAGTATCTGTGTAACTTGCTGAATGAACAGAAGTGTTGTGCGGTTTTTTTTTCCATTTTCTACACATAAATTACATTGTGTTTTATAGTGGTTGTTCACAAAGGAAAATCTGGAAATCACTGCTGACTGAGGCAGCTATGGCTTTGTATTCTTTAACTAGTAAGATAACCATGTTGAAGAGTACATCTTATGCTTGCGTATGTTTAGATGTTGGTAATAAGGATGCGTGTAAGTCCATGAGCAGCACATCTAGTTGAAATCTCAATTAATACAAAAAAAAAAAAATGAAGTTCACAGTCTGGGAACTGTAGTTCCTAGAACCAAATATGTCTGAAAAAGAGTAAGGTCTATAGTACATTTTCTTCGTTTAAGATTGTTCCAAATTTTTGTAGGGTATTCTGGGGTGGGAATTTTCTTAGTATATGCAAGCTAGATGAGAAATAACTAAATTGTTGTGGTTTTTTTTCATACCTTTCATTATTTTTATGTAATCCTGTTTGTGAGCACTCTGATTTCTATATAACATAAGTTCACAAAATAGCAACTTCTTGTAGTGAAATGGGATACTCTTGATCTGAAATAAGAATATTAATCCTAAGTCTTGCATCAAACAGTGACAAGTTTGAAAAAGATTTTCTTCTCTCAGCTCCACTATGAGAGTAACAAACGTGCTTTTTGCTCATTAATGTGAATAATATATCAAACAGAAATGCCTTTAATTGTTTATTTTGCTAGCTGGAAAAGAAGCTGGGCAATTCTGGGAAAAAAAAATCAAATGATTTAACTTCCTTTTTTTGCTTTTTCTTTCCTCAGCTTTATTATTCCAACAGCACATCTTTCTTCCCCCAGGTTTTAGAGAAACATCACTCTCTCCATTGTCCCTAGAACTTCTTAGACATTTAAGAGCAAGAGACAAAAAAAATGCTACTATAATAACTCCTTCATAAAGCTTGATTATAATTCCTTCTTTCACAAGCAGCAAAAGACTCACAAATGATCCAGCTACACATATAAAACAATGAATACAATAAAAGTACAAAAATACACAAAATGTAATACAAAGGGGAACAGAAATCCAACCATTCTCAAAGTAAATCAAAGAGATCTGAAAACCCTCATAAACCAGTAGATGGGCAAAATTAGCACCTCATTTTGTAGTTGAAGAAACAGCTGTAAAAAAAATGTGTATTTCTCCCTTCCAATTACAGCAGGAACAGTTTAGGTCCTAATGGATATTTGCCAAGCCATAGAAAAAATCTGGCTAGATCATAACTTTTATCTTTTGATTTCCATTTCCACTCTCAACCACTAGCTAACAGCCCTAAATTTTACTGTAACAGTCTTGACATTCTCTACATTTTGTTTTCAATTTGATTAGCAAACATACATCAAAAAACGAAAGATTTCAAAAGGATTACAAAATCCACTTTCAGTCTCCTACAAAGTGGTTTCTGAATTACTACCAGTCAGGCAGCAATGGGCATGAAATATTTTCTGGGCATAGTATAGCTAATATTCCTAAACTATTCCTAAGAGAGACAAAACCTAGAGGTCAAATTCTTTTGTAAGATAAAAGTGTGAAACTCTCGCTGAAACATATGTGAATAGCCCACATATAAATCTGTCTCATGACAGAATTTGAAGAATTTCCAAGAAGAAACTGTTGGCATAAACACAAGAAAACCAAGAAAACCAATTATTTAAATGGAGTTCTTCTTAGCATATCTTTTTTTTTTTTTTTTCCTCTGAAGTAAGATTCAGCATTAATGGAGAGAACAAACTAGATAAACTAAATAAAATGGAAAAGTTATTTGTTTCCATACCCATGTGATAACAAAGAAGAGAAGAGTTGGCTGTACTCAGCATCATGCTAAAAATATTTTTTAAATGAATAAATAAAAATACCACATTTATGGATTTAATTGGAAGAACCAAGCCTTTTCTCTTGTCTCTTTCTGTTCTCACAGACACCACTGTTGCTGAGTAAGAAAACTGATAAAATGCCCTAGAGAAGCTTTACAACTCAACTGGCACTTACACAGCAGATAAGTCTCGCTGATATCAGAGTAATCTTTCCACAAGGATGAACAGCTCTTGAACAATTTCTCTAGGGAACAGTATTAGACACAAACAGACTTTCTCCATCATCAGACATGATATTCAGCCCATATGCAACATACACTGCTAGTCAGAGGCTATGCTAGTCACAGTCTCTTTGTGTGCTATGCACAGTAGTCAATATGCTGGGGTTTTTTTATGTTTTAATATCAACAAATAAAGTGATCATTTCTGATGTTGTACAAGTATATGAAGGAATGTGTCTGTAGACTGTAGGCCTAACATACCTGCCACATCATCAAAATCAAAAAGCTGAAACATTTTGATCTTGCTTATAGTTCTACATAACTGAAATTATATATTTTTTTTAATTTCCACCTTTATTTGCTCATTAGTCTGTAACTGTAGTAGAGAGCAATTTCTTCTGTTACCAAACACAATACAAGACCTTTTCTTTAAATTACTTACAACTCAAGCATAAATTATTTTAAAGATTTTAGCTGAAAATGGTTCGACAAATTCTCAAGGCATAGATATTTGTTCACAGAAGTTATTTATCTTCACTCTCAGCACAGACTTCTACACTTAGATATCTGGTCTGCACTGGTCATCTTTGCTCTCCCAATAATCAATATCAGACAACCCAGCACCTACAGAGGGTGTTTTCTTTTAAGTGTTGTCTTGGAACAGGATCAATCGTCTGATCATTGTGTTGACACAAACTTAGGTGAACTGCCTAAATTTGGATACAGTCATATTGAATTAAGACTTTTCTCAGTACTCAGCACTATGCACTCTATTAGCAAAAGAAATTGCATACATTCTATATACAGAGAACTCTTCTCCTTTATCTATAGCTATGTTCATGAACTGCATTTACACTTCTTTACAGCATGTATGAAAGGAAGAAAACCTTTATGGGTGAGAGATCTAAGGACAAAATTATGAAAATGATCCCATTGAGAGATTTAGACTTTGTCTTTTGTTTGTTTGTTTGTTTGTTTGTTTGTTTTCAGTGTTCAAAGCTAAATAGGTTTAGATTGGTCAAATTTACTTCAGTTTCCAGAATTAACAATTCTATTCTTCCACAAATCTTCAGACTTGCACAGATATCCATAGAGTATGAGAAAGCCAGGATTTTTGTTCAATTGGAATGTTACATGTCATATGTCATAAGATGTTTCTAGTAAGGACAGAAAGAGTCACACTCTTGGACTGCTTATTTTTCTACATTCTCCTGCCCTATTTACTGCAATGCACAAGGCATAGACACTACAGAAAACTGGTACACAAAGCTGATTTAGAGAAGACACCTTTGACAGTCATTGAGGTATGGGCCAGACAGTTCTGTTCTCTCTTTCCAGTCCTGTGTTTGACCTTACCATTAAAGGCTGCAGAAAATACTTACAGGAAAGAAAAAGGACAAAAGTAGGAGCAAGTGCACACACTGAGAAAGCATTTTCAAGTATCTGGATTTTTGACAATAATTTTAATACTCATCCCATAGATTTGTAAGGACTCTAAAAATTAAACTTCTGCTCTTTGGACTTAATGCTAGCATTAATGCATAAGTATTTGGACTCCTGGTATCACAGCACATGCCTCTCCAACTGAGCTAACAGCAAAAGTGCTGGAGATAATACGTATGTATTGATCAATCAATAGAAATTGATTAGATGTACACTTTAACTAGTAAATTTCAAGCCTGTTCACTGACCACAAGAAGTGTAGAGGTTAGCACCTCTGGTTTCCATGACAAATTCTGGATAGGAAATATTCTTGAATAGTTTTTTTCCTGTTCCTTTTTGTCCAGAATCCTCTCTCTGCTCTTTCTGTGCATTATGCCTCTGCCTTCTTCTTCCACATCCACAGCTATAGACTCCACTTCTATACATACAAAGCTCTCATTCCTTTTCTGTCTCGTCTTCCCCTATCCTATATTACAGATAGTCCTTCCTCCTTGCACTCTCATTCTTCCATCTTGCCTCACAGTCAGCAGAGGGAGAATTGAATGCAAAACCAATCTCATCCAAACCAACCATGAAGATATTCAAAATCAGGCTAGAGCAACCTGCTCTAGTTGACCCTGCTTGATCAAGAGATCAGGAGATGTCCTTTTCAACCTATAGCTCTGTTATTCTGTGATCCCTCCCAGTAACAAAGTTAAGCAAAGGTCTAAGCAACTGAAATGTTCATGATGCCTTTTGATTTAAATACTGTAACATTATCTCAAACTGGGATATTTTTTGCAAAAGTTTGAAAGGAACCTGAAAAGATATTTTATGTATTTTCAAATAATCAGTATAATGCATATTTCTGACTTTTTTAAAAGGTCCCAGAATTCAATAATCATCTTGGATTTTATATATCTGAGATTTCTAACCCTTCTTAAGAAGCAGAATGCAGACAAAAGTGAAAATCAAACTGATATGAAAATTAAAAGCCATTCAACATTTTAATTTGATACAGTTGTTAGTGAATTCAACAATTAAATATTTACATGTCAGTCATCAAATAAATATGCCAAACCAGCCTGCAACAAATTATTTCAGTGATGTAGATTCTGAAATGAGTAGATTCAACGTTTGCCAACCTGAGATTAACCATTTGTCTATTAGGAAGCTGTCAATTAACTTCTGAAATGGCAATGAAATGGAGATGAGCAAGTAAATAGTGCAAACACAGAGGGAATGTTTATTGTTAAGTGTTTCCACATGACGTAAGTTGGCAAACCAGGAAAGCCTACCTGTGCAACCTGGTCTAGCAAGCCTGCTTTGACAGAGGGATTGGATTTGATCTCTGGAGGTCCCTTCCAGCCCCTACAATTCTGTGATTCTATGATTCTATGTGATTCTGTGAAAATGACTAACTCCTGAAAGTCAGTGAATTTGAATGGGTGCAAAATGAAAAGGAAAAGAATTGTAACTGTGAATGGGAAAGAGTTTGGAATTAGTGACTTGAATGAGGAAATGATCACGAAGAAGAGGGAAGGAAAAATAATCAAGTTCAACGAAGATAGGAACATTGGATAGTGAAATCTGGAATGAAAAAATCTTGATATTAATTAGGTTATAAAATGTCAGATTAAATTTGATTTTAATAAAAACAACCATAAACATAAGAAAAACATGTCTCTGTGTACACAAGGAGAGAGTTTACATTAGTTCTTAAGTAATTACGAGGGCCATCAATAACCAAGATGTCAATACAGAAATTCTGAAATTACTGTCCATATTTATATGCATACTGTGCTCAGAGACTATTAGTAGTCTGGAGAATGGAACTGAAAATAACGTAGAAAATACCATTATGATTCTTTGTAAACTCATACTAAAACATGTTAAATGTTACGTGCAGTGTTCAAAAGAGCAAACAAGAAAAACTGGAAATTAGCAAAGATTATTAGAAGTACAACATTATTCCAAAATGGGAAAGATGACAAACCAGAATTTTCAGCTTGGGAAAAAAAAAAAAAAAAAAAAAAGTAACTTTGTCTACACCGTAATAAAGAGGATGGAAAAGAGGAACAAAAATAACCATTTGCTATTTATTATTGCAGAAGTGCAAGGGGTATTTAATGAAACTGTCAGGTAGCAGGAAGAACTGTCTTTTACAAAAGTCACAGTTCAGCTGTAGAACTTACTGCCACAGTTAAGTCAAAGAAAATAAACTCAGAAAGTGTAATGTAACTCTGTACTCTGGGCTGTTGAAAACAGTAGCTTGTTTAACATATATGTCCAGTTCCCAGAAACTGGTAGGTTAAGTTAGCACTCTCTTTCTCCATCACCTCTTAGTATCTTCCACTCATTATTTACAGGATCTCTGTATGAATTTTCTCAAAATGAAGTCAGAATCAAAGAAGATGCCACCATCATTTATTTATGAGATAGTGGGGCACTTCCATACAATATGGCACTTCCAACACAAGGTACCATCTTGTTTCAATTCCATGATTTCTGAAAAAGGACATTTCTTCAGTTCCAAGTGCTTACCTTGTCACTTCCTGATAAAAATAAACTTTCTAAGGAAGAAAACAGCCTTTTACTTATTGCTTCTTGATTCTCTGCCTGCAGTACACATACCTTGCCTCATATTGTATTTTTTCTCAATAACCACATGGTTTTCTGCATGTTTTTTTCTACGTCAAAGGTTTCAGGGCTAAAACTTGTCTTTCCTTGATTTTGTTTTTCACTATCCATGCTCCTCAAGAAAAGCAAACCTGTAACACAAGAATACAGTAACAGCAGTTTGACCATTACCCTCATTTTTTTGGCTCACAACACTCTTTTACATGTTATTGTTTTGTAAACACCTCAAAGTCACTCCAGCAGTTATGGAAAACATGTGTGAGCCTTCTGTGATTTTCTTGCAAAACACATACCCGGAAAACCCTTCTGCTGACTTTTGTCATTCTTGTTTATGGCTTGTATACCTTGTTGGAGCTGCTGGAACATCACTGCCTTGCAAACAAACAAAAAATAACCACATGAAATCCTAGTTTCTAGGATACCAAGATATATAGAAACCTTCTTGAATATATGCTGGAAAGGGGCTCTTCCAACAGAAAAAAATGGCACAGAATGAAGAGCAAGCAGCTACAGTAGAGCTACAAAGATCCCAAGATCTGTTGCACCTTTCTGGTAGCCCCATAAACCTTGCACTTTTACAAGAAGCATGAAATATTTGTTTCCAGGAAACACACAGACATAGCGCTTTAATGCCTAGGGAAGCTGAGACACTTGTTCTACTTTGCCACTTCTAATGAGAACATGAGCCAATAGTGTGCTTTTTCAGAGGAAAAAAAAAAGAGAGAGAGAGAGAGACCAAGAAGGGAGTAGTATTTTCAGTAACCAGTAACAATGCAGTAGTGAAAGCTGGCATAAAATGCATTCAAGTCACAAAAGTGCATGTTCCCAGAAACAGCTAATTAGTTTCAGATCCTAGGAGTAAAAAAAACTCCCAGGGTGGCTACTGTGCTGGATGATCTTAGAACTTTGTGAGTTTAGCCATGTCTCTAGGAATATAAGAAGGAACATGTTTGATTCATCTGTGAACCAAACTGTTGGGTCAAAGGATGGGGGAACTCCAGTGTAGGAGACAGGACAATCTGGTCATTGAGGCAGGAGCTGGAAAAGGATTTGCAGGATGAAAACTAAAAAAAATTTAAAAGAAACAGAGCCCCAGAATGAAAACGGGATTATTCTGAACAAGTGATTGTAGGAAAGTGGTTTGGGGATGGAAAGGAAAGATGCAGTGGGGGAGTCTGGACATTAGACTAAAAGGCACTGCATGGAAGTGTGGGGGCTGTGAGATTGTGAATCAGGAGTTTTCTCAAATGAGAAAATTCTCTCCTTGTCTATTATTTCTCCACACAGATGTGTTAGGTACCCCCACAACCCATTTTCATTTCTGTTGTCAAAAGCACCGTAACTCCATGGTTCATACAGTGGTGCTGATGACCTTGTGCAGATGAGCAATGGGGAAGATTGTATGAAAAGGTAAACACAGCTTCCCTTCCCTCTGCGCTGCTTTCCCATAGCTCATCATACTCCATTGTTCTCTCCCTTAAAGGAATAACTTTTTTTTTTTTCCACAAACTCCAACTCACTTTTTTTATTACTATTCCCTGTTGATGTAATTAAAAATTAAATTTATGATAAAACCAAGGTGATTCAGTGTTGAACTCTGAGAGTTTCAGCATCTTCCTGTTCTGTACACTATACTACACAAGATGACTGCTAGATCTTAAAGAATTCTGTAGGATGTCAAACTCTTAATACAACTGCTCTGTCACAGTTGGACAGAGGAAATAAATCATGTGCAGACACATGTTTACATATATATATTCATAGTTTTTACCTGCCTTTAATTACAGAATTGAAAGTCTTCATTATTTCCAACAAAATAATTATTTCCTCAAAAGCATACTGAAAGATGACAAAAGAGTAAGAACAAAGAGAAGAAAATAAACTATAGGCCTACAGGAAGAGGAAAGCAGAAAACAAAACGAGAAAAGGAATGAAGATGGAACTCAAGCCAAAATAAAATAAAGGAAAATAAAACTTACAAAGAGAAAGAAAACAAATTAGAGACAGAAATATTAAAAAATAAAGACAGACAGATGAGGTACAGGTTTTTTTTTTTTTTTCCTTTGATTTTTGACTTTTACAAGGAAAGAAACTGATCACTTGGAAAGTATAAGTCTAACTGAAAGGTAAGAATCTTCACGTTTACTTTTAATTGAAATATTATTTTATTTATTTCTAGGTCCCTTTGGGAAACTGCAAAAGTAGAAATTTCCAGTAATAGTCTACAGAAATTACCTTCAGTTTTCTTTTAACTTCTCTCATTGAAAAGGAATTGAGTGATGGCAGGGGGGTGGTTTCTACATTCAACAAATGCACTAAAGCCTGATTTTCCACCAGGGTGCAAACATAAATAATATGGAACACCACATATAGCAGTTCCAGTTCCCAAATTAGTCAGCACCAGAGACTTTCTGGTGAGGTGCAGCCTGTGACATGGAACTTGGAGCCACTTGTGACTTTATGACAAAACTATTTCTCCGCACACGGTTTCTAAATGCAAAATGGAACTGACTGGATTAGAAGTCTGTGTATGTCAGGGAATATGCAGTGTGTATAGAAGTGATGTCTTGAATAGGCTGGGTGAGAAGTATATTCCTTTTGATTGTTGTCTCTTTCTTTTTAATGTTCTCAGAAAACGGCTGTATCTTTCAGAGTCTCTCAAGGATTTTTAGATAAAAAGAGAGGTTTTATCTTTGCATGTCTATAAGCAGTGAAAAACTCCGGAGACTGAAACCTACAGGCAATTCAAATAAACTAAATCCGATCAAGGTAATATCAATGCCAGAATTAGAAGAAAACCCAGAGAGAATATCAATAACAACATTAAAACAGCAGGTTTCAACTGGAATCAATAGGCAGTATAAACAGAAAAAATTAAGTCACAAAGTGATAGTAGATAAAAGCTCCCCACTCATTAAAATTCTGTTTGTCTTTGTGTCTTTTTATCAATGTACCTATATATCTATGCAAGTGTATCAAAGTTTATAATGTAAAAGAATGATGAAATAATCTAATTAATTTCCGGTGTCATTTCACATATTTCTTTCAAGTTAAAACTGCAATATTAATAATGGTTTGCAGTTTAATAAAATATCTCTATGTCCTATTAACTTCTATATCTGCTTGTTATAAAGCCCTTTTTTATCAAATAGCTAAACTTCAAAAGATTTCTACTTTGATCTGAAATGAAAAAATGAGGTTCATTCCATTTGTACAGAATAACTCACTATATTTTATAGAAAGACAGTTGTCTGTTACTGCCTTTCTGTCTCAAAACACATTTTAACTTGGGCAAGTGAGAGGAAAAGAATACTGGAGAGAGAACACACATAAGAACAGGGCTGAAGATGTGTCTTAAAATTTATGATGACTGGAGTGAGTGAGATATTCTTCCTATTCGAAAACCAATAAAAGTATCAAGAATGAAATGTGTGGGTATTTACAGGTGTGTTTAATGCTCTGGGGTGAGCTTTCATGGTTTATTTCCACTTTCAAAACTGAGATTTTAACAACATGTTAATCTCCTCTGATTTTCTGACAGCTTTTTCTTTCTCACAGGAAAAAAATTATATATATTGGATTCAGTAAGGGAGAAATACTCTAAATTTGAAGTTATTTTATGAAAATTATATCACTAATAAACATTTTAGAAAATGCCATCCCAAACTTTTAGAGGGTAAATTTAAAATTCCTCCATGATTGTAATATAAGGGACTGGGCTTAAATTAGACCACATCTAAAAGCTACCTGCTTCTTGACTGAATAAGGAAAAGGCCTTTTTATATTCCTAAATGTAAACCTTTATAAAGAAATAGTGTGAACCACAGTCAACATTATCACTTCAATCAGTACTGGACCTCTAAATGTTGCTGGTAAGTGAATTGGTAGGAAAGTTAAAAAAAATGCAGCTAGAACATTAGAGTAGCAGTATGACAGACAATGTGGGAAAAACAAACAAAAAAAAAAAAAAAAAAAACAAAGGTGGTTAGGTCTATAGCAAAGGTAGTATTTCTTGTTAGTATATCATCCAAAAAAATCTTTATGCTGGAGCATATAGACATCTTTTATGAACAAAGGCCAGCTGTGTCAGTAAAGGTATTTTCATTCACTAGTACCCATCCCCAACTCTTCTCCACAGCTTCAATCCCCCTTTATCCATAAGCATAACACCTCAGATCACCCATGTCGCTAACTTCCAGTATCATTCTTCCATACAGTAATAGCTCCTTGTATGATCTATTTCCTCTCCAAGTAACTCGGCCACAAAATACAACAGTAAGGGCCAGTTCTCATTAATGTTTCTATAAATGACTTGGATGAAGGACTCAAATGCATACTAAGTTAGTTTGCAGATAATACTAAGTCAGGAGTTGTGCCCTCTGTGACTGTAGAGAGGCCTCAAGGTTGGTGTGCCCAAGCAGCCAAAAGGACCAATCACAGCTTGAGGTGCATCAGGCCCAGCACTGCCAGCTGGGCTAGGGAAGAATTGTCCTACTCTGCTCTGTACTTGTGTGACCTCGCCTCAAGCACTGTGTGCAGCTCTGCGCACCAAAATATAAGAAGGATGATCAGTGTCCAAAAGAGGACTACAAAGACAGGGAAGGGTCTGGAAGGCAAGGTGTATGAGGGGCAGCTGAGGTCCCTGTGTTGGCTCAGTCCAGAGCAGAGGAGCTGAGGGGAAGTCTATGGGGCCGGATGGCGTGCATCCCAGGGTTCTGAAGGAGCTGGCTGAAGTGGTTGCCAAGCTGCTCTCCATCATATTTGAGAAGTCGTGGCTGTCAGGTGTGGTCCCGGATGACTGGAGGAAGGGTCACGTCACTCCCATTTACAAGAAAGGGAGCAAGGAGGACCCCGGGAACTACAGGTCGGTGAGTCTCACCTCTGTGCCTGGGAAGATCATGGAACTGATCATCCTGGATGACATGCTTGATCACATGAGGAAAGGGCATGTGATCCGTGACAGCCAGGATGGCTTCACCAGGGGAAGGTCATGCTTGACCAATCTGGTGGCCATTTATGATGGAGTGACGGCATCGGTGGACAAGGGAAAGGTGATGTCATTTACCTGGACTTGAGCAAGGCCTTTGACATGGTCCCCCACCACATCCTTATCTCCAAACTGGAGGGATGTGGATTTGATGGGTGGACCACTCGATGGATAAGAAACTGGTTGAAAGGCTGCAGACAGAGGGTGGTCATCAATGGCTCTATGTCCAGGTGGAGGCTGGTAACGAGCAGCGTCCCCCAGGGGTCTGTCTTGGGACCGGTGCTCTTTAACATCTTTATCAATGACATCGATGATGGAATCGAGTGCACCCTCAGCAAGTTTGCTGACGACACCAAGCTCAGTGGTGCGGTTGACACGGTTGAAGGATGGGAAGCCATTGAGAGGGACCTTGAGAGGCTAGAAAGGTGGGCCCGAGTGAACCTGATGAGGTTCAACACGGCAAAGTGCAGAGTTTTGCACTTGGGCCGGAGGAATCCCAGGCATCCATACAGACTGGAAGGAGTGGTCCTTGAGAGCAGCCCTGTGGAGAAGGACCTGGGGGTCTTGATAGATGAAAAACTTAACATGAGCCAGCAGTGTGCCCTTGCGGGTCGGAAGGCAAATGGGATTCTGGGCTCCATCAAGAGAGGGGTGGCCAGCAGGGACAGAGAGGTGATTGTTCCCCTCTATTCTGCTCTTGTGAGGCCCCATCTGGAGTACTGTGTCCAAGTCTGGAGCCTCCAGTACAAGAAAGACAGGGAGCTGTTGGAGAGGGTCCAGAGGAGGGCCACGAAGATGATCAGGGGACTGGAGCACCTCCCCTATGAGGACAGGCTGAGGGAGCTGGGCTTGTTCAGCCTGGAGAAAAGAAGGCTGCAGGGTGACCTCATTGCACCCTTTCAGTACCTAAAGGGAGCCTACAAGCAGGAGGGGAATCAACTCTTTGAAAGGGTGAGTGACAGCAGGACAAGGGGAAATGGTTTTAAGCTGAGGGAAGGGAGATTTAGGTTGGACGTCAGGGGGAAGTTCTTTACAGAGAGAGTGGTGAGGTACTGGAACAGGCTGCCCAGAGAGGTTGTGGATGCCCCATCCCTGGAAGTGTTCAAGGCCAGATTGGATGGGGCCCTGGGCAGTCTGGTCTAGCATTAGGTGGAATGGTTGTGGTGGCCCTGCATGTGGCAGGGGGGTTGGAGATTCATGATCCTTGAGGTCCCTTCCAACCCTGGCAATTCTGTGATTCTGTGATTCTGTGATTCATGGAAGTTGCAGCTCCTGACAGGGAGTGAGGGGCAGCGCTGAGCTCTGCTCCCTTTGACAGCAACAGGACCCAAGGGAACAGCATGGAGCTGTGTCAGGGGAGGGGCATTTGGGGGTGAGGGAAAGGGTCTGCACCAGAGGTTGTGGTCCAGGCACTGGAACAGGCTCCTACAATCCCAAGCGGCTGAAGTTTTGAGAGTGTTTGGCCAATTCTCTCCATGCTTGACTTGATTTTCAGGTTGTCCTGTGTGCAGGCAGGAACTGGACTCAATGAATCTTGAGTCCCTTTCAACTTGTGTTATTCTATGATTCTAACACATGTACTGCTCCATGCTTACATCTGTTTGCATAGAATCATAGAATCATAGAATCACAAGGTTGTAAACAACCTGTAAGATCATCTTGTCCAACCGTCTTCTCATTACCATTGCTACCACAAACTAAACCACTGCACTGCCAACCCAAATGCATTTGCAACAATTTATGTATTATACAGCCAAGTAGTTGCTGCCTCTCAACCACTGGGCCAGATTAAACATTTGGGACCTGATGTATCTTCCAAATTCTACATTTTCCATGCTTAGACTGAAGTCTGATCTAATAGGTTGTCTAAGTTTTTAATTTCTTGCATTGAAATTCTGAAGGAGTGTCATGCAGTTATGTCTAGCAAAAGTGATAGCTTAGAGAAGATTTGAGGAGCAACTGTAAATAAAAGCCGAGGAATTTCTGCTTCTTGGCATCCATTACTCTAAGCAAAACCAGATATAATGCAGCTAAATGAAATAAAGTATCATAGCAGTTTACAGTTCATGTATGAATGTCTTCACATTTACATATATTTATCTGTTCAAAACCAGATGTTAGATTATTCAACTACAATGACAGACTCATGAAAATAGAAATGAAAATTGCATCCAATGCAAGGGAGGTCTTTCAGAAGGTCGTGTTTTTGTGGTCACTAAACAGACTGATGACTTGGCATGGCACATTTTTAAACTGCAAAAGAAGTCTGAGTGCAATTTTCCTGGAAGAATGTGTTCAGAGCTGATTTCCAGGAGGATAGACAATGAAGAGTAGTAAAAAGGGGGACATGGTGGCTGTTATATTAGAATCTAAGAAGTTTTTATTTGGACCTTCATAAAATCTCAGTTCTTCATGCCACATTCAGAAGAAACAGTGAGATAAAGTGCTACATAACTTTTCTAACCCTCTGTATCACCTATCATTAGCACACCTTAGAAACAGATTGTCATGATGGAGATAATTAGCATGGAACATACAGTTGAATTCATGGCTGATTTAAACTTCTGGGGTTTTTTTGCACTTAATAATGGTTTAAAGTTAACTGATATAGATTTGTTAATTAACTGTCCAGAGGAAGTTTTACAGTTTACAGTAGATGCTGTTGTTTTCCCTGGAAATAGTACTTTGTGTGGAAAAGATCAGCTGTACAATGTGATGCTGTTGTCAATTTATCTATTTGTTTTATCTCATAAGAGAATTAGCATTAACATTCTGAGTCAGATGTTCTCATTAATGTGATTCCCATCACAAAACTGAAAATACACAAGATACCAACAGTTCCAAATGTCTCTTTGTTCAAATCACAAACATATTCTTAAGAGTGCCAGTCCCACAAAATTTGTGAATATTCTTACTGAGAATAAGTCTTACTTGCCTAAGGACAGGAAAATGCACTTCCTCCAGAATCAAGATCCTCAAAACCTCTACTACCCCCATCCTACCACAGAGGTACTCAAATGTCCCATATGCCTAAACATATATCCGTATACTTCATTTGGCTCAGATTAAAAAGTTTTGGGAAAATGCCCTCTGAATCAAAAAGACAAAACACAAGCCAGGGGAACTAATACCTCTTTTAGTTTCAGTTGAAGTTGTTCAACCATTAGAGAGAATAAGAGCCAAAAAGAAAAAAAAAAAAAAGATGCCAATTTGGACTTGACATCAGGAAAACATTATCACTTTGAATACAGTCAAGACTGTGAAAAGGTCACCCAGAGAGGCTCTTTCTTTGGGAGGTTTCAGGACCTAACTAGATAAAGCCTCAAACAGGCTGATTTGATCTCACTACTGATCCTTCTTTTAGCAGAAATCTGGACTATGGATCTCTTGAGATCCCCAAAGCCTGTATTATCCTTCACCTGCATGGTGTTTATACATTACTTCTTACTGGTTGTATGGTGTCAACTTTTACAGGATCCTCCAATATGTTTTGAGGTAGGAAAAAGGAATGCAGAAGGGGATAGTACTGTGGTCTGCTGCCCCTTAAAAAATTAATTTAAGCTTGGCTGAGATTTAAGGCTCTGAAAATCATTACTAAATATCAGCAACTGAGATTCTTAAAAATGGAATTGTAAGCTCTCCAGACAGTCCTTCTGCCTGGACAACACTAGAATGAAATGACCTCTCACTGTTACTGGAAGTCTTAATAGCTACTGTCTCCCATGTTTTAACAGTTTCTGATATTTCCACAAAATTATACAAATTTCTGAACTTGAAATCTGGTGCAGGTAATATTTCACACCACTTGAAATGCTTAGTCAGTTGCTAAATAAAGTATTTATCTTTATAAGTAAGCAGCAGAATCTGACTCAGAGCAAATTACTTATTTAATACATTTAGCCCTACATTCTGCTTACAAATTTTCCTTGAAACAAATGCATAGCATTTAAATAAGAGATACTGTCTCTCTCCCGGTGGCATTTGAGCTCATGTTGTCTCCCCAGTTGGTTAATGATAAATGAACACCCCTGACAGATGGTGCTGCATGCAAACCTTCACATCAGTAAAGGCTGGGGCATCTGAAGGAAGGTTTGGTATTCACCTGGCTGCTTACCAGAGCTATTATTACCATATGCAGCTATTTATAGTGGAGAGCAGATTGACTTTGTCCCCCCTTCCAAAAAATTAAAAAAAAAAAAAAAAAAACACAGGAGAAAGAATGAATTTTGTCAGGTTCTGCAAGTGAGAACTGTGGAAAATAGCAAGTGTTTAGGCAGTCAGCTCAGACACAGAGACAGGATTTGAGGAAGACATTCTTCCATGTTTCACCACAGTTCCTTGGTAAAAGCACAGACATTGAGGATAATCACCAGAATCCAGCATCACAAGTTCACTGGAGAACTGTCGAAAAATACGATCTCTTGATTTTTGAAAAGACTCTAGCCAGCAGTGCAGTTCTTAATTCTCTTCTATCAAGGCCCTGACCTGGAGTGTATGATAGAAAAAATACAAGAATTGATGAAATTGTATTTGTGGAATCATAACAGGTTAAGGGAAAGTAAATAACGAA
This sequence comes from Phasianus colchicus, assembly GCF_987193195.1. Classification (NCBI taxonomy): domain Eukaryota; kingdom Metazoa; phylum Chordata; class Aves; order Galliformes; family Phasianidae; genus Phasianus; species Phasianus colchicus. The sequence continues at coordinate 33,616,846 of NC_143438.1, forward strand.
TTCATTGTAAAACATGTAGTACATTTCTACCAGCCTAAATGCAATATTTATTTCATCTCTATGCTCAAACCTTACTATTTCATAAGAAGTGACTACTCAAAAGAACACTTTCAATGTAATGGATGTAGTCTTTTCTGTCTGAATAACACAGTGAATGTATGGCACGCTGGAAAATCAGAGGAGAAAATAACTTACTTATCTCTTAATATATTTTAATAACTAATTAAAATCTTATTGTTATAATCTTATTGTTATAATGGAAATAACCAAAAAATTCTTTGCAAAGAAATTGCTCTCCTCTTAACACTTTTGTTAGCTCCAATCATATAAAAAGAAGACAAGAGATTAGATTTTTATGTGCCCTTATTATCAGACAACATTGCTATCATCTAAACAGAATACATATTGAAAACCATATCTGTCACACAGAAGACAACCAGTATTGTACCAAGAAATCACATGATTCATGGAAATTATACTTCCTTCCTGCCTCACTGCAAAGGCATTGGAGATTCTATTAATGCTACATTTTTCCAAGAATGGCTCTGCTTTAGCTGAAACCTCAATGTTGAATAGGATATAAATTAGAATATGCTGTGAAAGTACTCAAGTCCAATAAAGAGTGGACACAAAACTTCACTTACAGTCTCTTGAAGATCTGCAAAACAATTTAAGATCATCATTTAAGTATAATCTATCTTCATACGTGATCACTAATATCACACAATCAGTGACATCGGATGGTACTGCCAATTACATACCCAACATTCCAATTCTCTGTGAACTGGGTAGTTTCAGACTGTTCCCACACCAATGCCAATACCATAAAGTGGGGCAACTGCCAAAACTGTTTACTATTCATTATTTCATATAGGAGGATACAAAGTTGAAGTTCTGATTTTGAACAGAACCCACTGAAGATAGTATGGACAGCAAAATTTTAATCCCAGAAACAGAGATAAAATTATTGCACTTTTCATCTAGCCTTTTTCTGACTTTTCTCACAAGAGGGGAACAATCTGTGTGCAACATGGGAATTTTTCTTTAGGCAGCAGAAATGTATGACAACCTAGGTTTATTTATGCAAAACATTGGTTTGGCATCTGACTAAGTCATAAGACAAAGTTATTAGCCAATATCCATTATAAGCTGCCTCCTAGGGGGAACTGGAATGCACTAGGCATACTTAACATTGCATGAGATTGCCTGCAGGTACTCTAGAGTCAACCCTAGGCCAAATTATAAGCATTGTTGGATTTGTGTTTACCTGTAGTCTTGCAGTGCTCGTCTTTTGTTTGTAAACCAAAAGAAGAAAATCTTCCTTGGCTGCCCGTGATGCCAGACCAGTTTGTATCAAAATAGGTTAATGCTAGACAGAGCAGTTCATATTTATATTACAGTTTTATCTGACATATCTTTTCTCTAATTAGGACATATGGATATTGCCATAAATGGAGCCCAGTGTTACACTGGCCATCTCTGTTAAGCCATCCAAGAGATAACTGATAACTCCAGTGAGGTGAAAAACAAGGCACAGCATTCCTGGAGTAAATCTTAAGATACCCTTTTTCAAAATTACATTTCTCATATTTCAGGCAGTTGTTTTTGAAGTGTTTCTCATGTAATCATGAGAAGATCCAGAGAACAATAAGCTCTGCAAAGTGTTGAGACACACACACATCAGTTTTGTACTAGTATCTTTCCACAGTTTTCAGTTGAATTGAATGTATGTCACTCAAATCATGCTAAAAATCTGTGAGACAAATAATGAGGTAAATTCTTTATGTCCAATTACCATGATAATTACTTTAAGAGTGTTATTTGCTGACTTAGAATCTAAGCAAACATTTATTTAGACAATCATATAACCTTACATGTATTGTTCATGTTCACTTTCCAGTAAGTTGGAAACTAAATAAGAATTAAACTTCGAGTCACTATCATGATTTAAACTTTTTGGAATTTTATCTTAGAATTCATATTTTCTTGGTAACAGTCATTAAAAAAGAAATTATATACATTAGAATTGATTGTTGTAATTTATATCAGACAAAAATTTGTGATCCTTGAAATTCCCTACTGCTTGATTTACAATGCTCTTTTTCATTATATCATCCTTAATTTTATACAATCACCGTTTGAAGGATTTCCTGTTATGGTTGCTGCCATAATGAACTAAGGTTCTTTATCTGCTCAGAACGTTTGTTCCTATTGTAGTGATTTTTGTGCATGTTAAGAGACTCGGTACTATGTAATTGCTTGTTTGCTTGCCTGCTCTTTTGAATCTGTCTTTCATACATTATTGAGCTTTAGAAATCAATAGAATTTCAGGTGTCCAACAGCCATGTAACGATTTGTGAATATTGAGTGTTGGTGTATATCCCAGATACATAGTGACCAGCATGTTTATCTAATCCTTTGATTCCAAGGACAGCTTTTGAAAGCATTTCACACACACAATTATATTTATTTCCTTTTGAACATGGCAATAAATATGTAAATATCTGGATTTTTATAACTTAACTTTTTCTATTCTCTGTGTACTTGATTTCTGTTTGTTCCAGAAATAAATAAGATAGTTTCTAAAGTATAGATCTCCTTGCTGTGTTTTTCTACTAAATTTAAGGTGTTTTTTCTCTTTTCCTTTCTTTTGTTTTTTTTCCTTTTGCTATTTAAAATCCTCTTCATTCTTCACACATATTATCTATCATGTGACTTGAGGATAAACTGCCTCAATAAATCCCATTATTCTGAAGAACAATAGAAATTACAAATTGATGACACTACAACAATGATAAATAGCATGTTTTATTTTCTTACGTTGTTAGAATCTCATTCTTACACTTCTGAATTGACTCCAGTTCACAGTGCTGTCAGACGAGGCAAGCACTACCTGTGTTGTTTTTGTTAAAGAAAAAGATGTTTCTGAACATTAGGATTTGTTAAATTCCAAATCTTGTTTAGCCAATTAGTGTAACCCATGTTATCTCTGAATGTGCTATTGAAGAAGTAAATGAATAGTACATATCAAATGTGCCCATGTTTTCTGAAACAAAGAGGATCTTATCTGGGGAGATGCTATTTGAAGATATGTACAGGACTGTGGCATCATGCCTCTCCTCTGATGCCATGAAAATAATCTTCTGTGGCAGTTTTGATGGTTATGGATCCCTGAGTTGCTGGAGGTAGTTAGGTTGGAGAAATTTTTCTGCAGGAGAAAATATATGAACTAAATATATTTGAAATGACATTCACAATGATTGCAGCCATCATGATTAAAGTTGTGAGTCCATGGTTAGCTATATTTTACCTGTCTAGAATCTTCAAACAAATGCATAAAGTGTCAAGACTGGCAAATCCACCTTGGGCAAAGATAAACATTTTACCCCAAGGTTCACAAGTTTATTTTCATCTTACATTACAAGAAAAGGGAAGAGACAAAAAAAAAAATCAAAAGGCCAAGATACAGAGAGGAGTCATTCAACCCTCAATTCCTTCTACAAGAGACACAGAAATGATAATAGTGAATATAAATATTTGATATAAATATTTTCTTTACTGACTAGGCTCAGTGACTGAGTACAAAGTAATGGAATAAGGAGATTGATAAATTCAGGAAAATATTACTAAAAAAATCACCCTTTTCTTCCCAACATGCTAACAGTGGCCCAGTGGTGGCCCAGACACATGTTGCATTTTCACAGGCCTGTGCAGTAAAAAGAAATGTAGAAAGTGAAATCATCTTCCTCCTGCTGTCCACAAAAGCACAACCATCAACTTCAGTGTGATCAGAGTCATTCATGCTTTCCTTTGCCCAGCTTGATCTGCTGCCTAATCATGAGCCTGAAGGCCCCTCTTTGCATCTTGTTACCTGTCAAGTGCTGCACCTTCTGGCAAAATATCCATCAGTTACTCTTGTTCTCAGATTACTGATCAGCCACTGTCACATATGCTTACCAAGGCCCTGAGGGCACTGATATCCTGGTCCTCAAGTAGGTTTCCTTCACACCCCTGCTCCAGGGGCTCAGCTTGGAGTAGTCAGTCCTTGCCTGAGCTATGCTGTAGAATGCGGATCTCCAGCTGTCGTGGTCATGCCTGGCCATGCACTCTGCTAATATGGACTCTGACCCAAGGATTGACTTCACAGCTTAACTTCAGAGTTGTCTTATTGCTATGGTTCTGTCCAGAGGTCAACAGGCTAACTGCAGCCCTGGTTACTGCTGCCAGACCTGATCCTACATTGCTAACTTACATCTCTGTCTCAACTTGAGACCCACTTCAGGCTTGAATGATGATCTGGACTCTCCTTTGACCCTAACTGCCATGACCAGGACTGCCCAGTTTTCTTTCCTTGGAAAACACATCCCCACCCCATTGGCTCTGCACCTGTGCTTGGCCATTCCCCACCTGATGCAGTTCTTGTGGCTCATTGTAGTGGGCATATCTCACAGTGCCTAGTGCTCTCATAAGACTGGAAAATTCACAGAACACCCTCAGCAGTCTGGTCTGCTATCAGTGTTTCAGATGAAGACATCCTGTTGTAGAGTGCTGAGGACTGCCTGGTTTGGTTCCCACAGGTGGTCAGTGCACACAGGTAAGCAGTCCCAAAAATGCAGTTGTCATTCTGCTTGTAAATATGAGGAAATCACAAAGAAAGGAAGAACACAGATACATTGAAATTGGAAAGAAGTGGACAGGGGAGAAGAGAAGACAGAAAAAAAAAAAAAAAAGTATTTTCAGAAGCTCTTTTCAGATGGTTTTTACTATTCCAATCCTTACTAAATCAGGTCTGGGACATTTCTGTGTTTTTTTGCCTTATAGTTTTGCAACAATGTAATAAGAGCAATTCACCTGCCATTACTGCACCTGTTTGTACAGTTTAAATTAAAACCAGAAACACTGCAAATCCCACTTCACAATGTCTTTCAGTGTTCAAGACTCTGAATTAAGGGCCTTCATTGTTTAGGAGGATTATTTCATTGCCTTCACTGGCTTCAAAGAAATAAGAATCTTCACTCACTTTTCTATTGATCCCCGCTGATCAGATTAACTTTGTTTTGGATTCCTACTGAAACAAAAGACAAATGGAAATGTTTTGAACACTTACATGTACAGTTTTGTTTAGTTCATGATTCTATTACATATTACAAAGATGATTGTTGGTTAGACAAAGAAAGAATAAGGGAATTACTGTGAATTATGTTCACTAAACACCATTACATTAAACAATTACAAAATTATGAAATATTTCAGAATGCCATGTAATTATGATTAATTCCACAAGTAAGCGTATATTTTTTAGAAGCATTTGTTCTTTCATAAACAATAATTAGGATTAAGAAAGGTCAAAGAACACTCCCATTTCAACACTACAAAAACTTTTAAATCCATTCCTGTTCCCACTGCCCCTTCATGCATTTGATATTTGTTGACTTTCTCTTTGTTTTTTTGTAACATATGACAAAGGATCGTAATCTTGGAATGGGCCATGAGGCTCTCCTGGGACACTGCAAGCCAAGAGAGATAAATTGTATTAGCCTTACCATAGACAAAAGCTCTTCTTCTAGAAAGAGTTATTTTTTCATATCCTTTTCTTATTTACTTGTGTGCTCAGAAAAAAAGTATATACTAAGAAGTATAGTACATGATAATAACTGGTTCACTTTCTCAATGCTTTCCTGAACATCTACAAGCAAATTTGCTTCTTGTATATTCCCTGAAGCAGGCCATTAAAGAATCATCTGTGTAGGAAACCCAGTTAATCAACTGGATGATGACAATACCTCAGGTCTTAGTCACTTCTTTCCTCCCTTCTCTTCATTCTTTCTTGGACATGGAAATGACTTTCTGATTAAGATGGCACAGTTCTTGCCAGATTTCACTAGCTTGCTACAGATCTCACTGTATCTGTCAAGTTTTTTCTTAGCTATCAAGCCTATATATGTATGAGTTCTGCTGTATACCTATGACAAAAAAGTAACAGTGCTATTACATAGCGTATTCTGATGACCCTGCAAAATTAGGAATTAAATATACCAATAATCAATACAATTGATGAATTATTGCTGCATCCTTTACTGTAATGCGAACAAGGATGTTAGCTCCACTCTTATGGTGCTATGAGTTCATCTGCTACAAAATTATGCAATAATTTGTATCAAGTTTGTTTGTTTGTTTGCACCTTCCTTTCAAAGAAAGACCAACTATGAATTTTTTTGAGACTTGTCAGTACTTTCTTTTAAATCTAATCAAAATTTCCCATACAACAATCTGTGTTTTCTCTTCCTTGTCCTGCCACCTCTAAAAAGAGTCTATTTCAATCTTTTTCACACCTTACCATGAGGTACCCAAGAAGAGCAATAAGATCTGTCATTCACTTGTTTTTGGTACAGCACCCACAATTTTCTCAACCTCGCTAGTGCATGTGCACTAGTCTTCTAATCGTCTTGGTAATCCCTCGACTACTCTGACTGCAGTATGGCAACACCTATTTTTTACTAGGAAACCTCAAAAAAAAAAAAAAAAAACTTTGTACGGGATCTCACAAGTTTAAAATAGAGAAGAGTCACTTCCTTCCACCTGCTGGCTACACTCACACTGTTACTGCTCATTTCACAGTTGACCTTCTTCCCTACAGCTGTTGCTTACTGCTGGCTCTGTTCCTCCTGCTGTCCACTTAGGTCCACAGGTCATTTTTCACAAAGCTGCTTTTCAACCAGTTGATGCCAAGCCTTGATCACGGATGTCTTCCCAGACTAGGGCTAGGACTTTGCATTCACCTGTATCTCAGAATATCTTTCTGCAGTCTACTGATGTCCTCCTGAATAACAACCTGTCCTCTGGTGCGAGAGGCACTCCCAACCAAGGTGGTGTGATCTGCAAACTTTGCTAAAGATGCACTCTTCCTGAGCTCCTAGGTTGATAAGAAACAATATGGGTTCTCCCATGAACTTATGGGTGTCTCCACTAGTAACTTTCTCCTAAAAGAAATTATTTCCACAGTCACAACCCTTGGAACTTTATATGCCAGTCAGTGGTCTGCTCACCTTGAGACTTCTTGGGTTTAGGATCTGAACCGGAGAGTGGTTTTTGCAGTGCCTCCAGCTCTCTTTCCACATTATAAGCGTGAAGAATATGGGGATGCCGCTTTCAATAAAAACAGCCAAAAAGGCATGAGTGGTTTTAATGTAGAGTCAAATATGGAGTTGAGAAAAATGAGCTGGAGGAGACGGATAAATAGAAACACAGAAGATGGAAAGAAGGAAGGAAAAAATGGCAATACATGGGCAAAGGATTAGAAAGGAGAAGGCCTGAAGAGGAATGATGAAAAATAAAGTACAATTAAGAGAAAAATGCTGTATTCCAGAAGAAACTAACTAGTAATGTTCAAGTTTTATCTGTCACTGCAAGTGACATTATTAGCAGCTCTATTGGTCAGTAAAAACCAGGAGCCCAATATTGTTCTCAATGCTGTGCTGTTCCTTCCCCCAAGAAAGGACTATTCTTCTGCTTCTGTGCCATATTGAAAGAAAATAATCTGTGTGTTCTGCTTCCAGGACTTCAAGGCTTCACTCATAACAATTCACAATAAAAGGAAACAAGCAAACAAAACAGGAGTGAAATTGAGATGGCAAGGAATCTTGACCACACTCTTCCAGTGAATAATTCAGTTTCTGCTAGAAAGGTTTTTTTCACATCCACAGAGCTTTTCACAGTTTAAAAGAGTGAATAAACTTGTAACAGTGCAAGAAAGTCTCAGCAAACCTCTGTGCACTCTCTGGAAATTGTTTGTTATATTAACACAGAAGTTTGTTTATCAAAACTCAGTGGCACTGCATTATGGGGAAGCTTCCCAACAGGTCCTAAAACAGATTCATGGAGCGGGGACTAGTCAGAGCTCCAATCAATATCTGGAAAGATTATTTTATTTGAACTAAATGAGCTGATATTCATCACTATATGAAACAAGAAGTGGTTCAGAACAAGTAAATTATATGAAGAAGAAGGAAATTGCACAGTGCAGGCTTTGTAAGGATTGTGAGATTGTTGTGAATTATGCTGGCACTATCTACTACACCAGTGCAACTACTTCCATGAAGTATTGGAATTATTAAGGTTACTATAGAAATGTTTATGGTAACAGTGTTCCATGTTAGTGCAGTTGCAACAATGATGCCAGCACAGTATGAACTACTGTAAATACTTGCACTTGTTGATCTAGACAAGGAGAGAGAGAGAAAAGAAAACACACCTGTGAAAAATTGAATGATCTTATTGCTGTCTGTGATACTCATGGAAAAGCTGAGGAAATAAATAAGAAAAGAAACAAAAGTAAATATTTTCCTACCTGTTATCAGCCCAGTTCTGCAGGATACGGCCTTTTACTTTCCTTACCTTCAAAACATTTGCTGTGCTTAGGGTTTTTTTTTTTTTTACCTGGCTTTATTCAAGTATCTCACAATCTTCCAAAAAAGCCCAGGTGTTATTTGTTTGGATTTAAGGATAGAGGTCCAGATCTATACTCACATTGACCAATATTTTATTCCATTGGTAGCCTCTTTAACTTGAGGGTGCAGCATACATTGAGTACATAGTTCCTTACATATTTTCTCTTTTCATGTGGTAATTAACCTCAGAAAGCTTCCAGCTGCTAAGCTTAGGGTCTTAATTTGGGCCTGTTGTGTTTATAAACGCTCATAATTTCTGACTGTTCTTAATAATGTCTGTAAGTCTCTGAACATCATGATTTAGACTTCTAAAATTTATCTTGTCTGGGAGCAATGCAAAACATATGAGAAAACAGTAGAATGCATGTGGAAAAAAATAATCATAACAACTACTATATATCTATCCATACTGTCTTGTAAATTGAAGCAGCCTAGTTATGCATGAAAAATTAACGCGAGATGTGATGCTCTTATTATTATTTGAGTGTTCTCAACCCCAGGCAAAATTTTTAAAAATGCCATCTCTGGTAGAGTAGTACCGTGCTTAAATAAAGTGTAACATGAGATGGGGAACAGCAGTTTCAGGAAAGAAAAAAATGCAATGAATCAATAAAGTAAACTCAGTGATACTTTGTAGAATACAATGCTGCAGACTGTGGCTGCATATTAAGTTCTAGTCATTGCCACAGTAATTTCACTACCATGGAAAACCTGTTCTAAATAGAAAAAAAAAAAAAAATGAAAATTGAACCGTATGGTTTCCTGTTTCTCAGAGCAGCTAACCAATCATTCAGCAAAGGACTTTCTTGATAAGAAAAACTGTATTCTTAATCCACCAGTCAATATTTGTTCTAAGCAACAAATATGTCAGAATTTTCTCACAATGCTATATTTCAGTAAAAGTATTTTCACTAAATTACTGTTATTTTTTAAACTCCTTTATTTCTGACCTCACTGTTATCCTGATGCAATGTTTATAATGGACTAATGTTGTTTCATACAGACCAGGCTTAAACTGCATTGACATTAAAATATATTTTTGTGTTATTAGAAAAAAACAAATCCAAAAGGTATGGGTTTCATGGACTTCAACATTTTAATGTAGAGAAGAGAAACAGAATAGGAAAGCTAATTACAGTTCAGCAAGCCTATACAAAGGAATTCATGCAAGCGTATTAACGCCTAAAAATGAATAGTCTGATCTGAGTGTAGATCTTTCAGAGGAAAAAAAATCTTGCCCAGGTCTACACTGATCATTAAAAAACAAAGCAACAGCTCACACCTGCACTTATAATACATTCCAAGATTCTTATTAAAAAATATTGTTGGATAAAACAAAAAGTCATCATTAAAATGCAGCATACATCAGTGGATGCGTAAGTCAATTATATTAGTCAAAAGACTGACTATACATCTAAGGAAAAAGAAAGCAAAGCAAAGAAAGAAAATACACCAACTGCTACTAATGCTGAAATGTAAGAAGAAAGCTATAGGAGAAGTGGAGTGATGTTGTAAATTAAGTTGTTTATAGAATATTAAAAAGAATCCAATGAGCTTGTGTGAAGAATTTTAATTCAACAAATTCCAGTTTAAGGTTTATTTAATAGTTTGTCCTCCATAACTGCATGATTTAAATGGTAGCGCTGTATTTTATCAGTAATAATACAGTGGAAATGCACACACCTTCCAAAGTGGGCAAGAATAAATACACACAGCCAAATACGATCTGTTAATATATGTGTTTCATTATCAAAATAAATGGAGTAAGCAATATTGTGTGGATGTGCTGTGACTACTATACTCATAACTTTAAGGAAAGCACAGGCCTTCAAGAATTAAAATGCCAGGCCTACAGATCTATAATGCCCATAACATCTTTGAGTCATTACAAAAATTCAGGTGGAATTGCCAGTTGATTCTAATGACACCGTGTGCAAAGAACACACAGTAGAGGAGAGCAATGTATTCACTTGCATTTTGGCTGTGAGAAATGGTAATAGTTTTGCTGCAAGACTTGGAAATGACTGCAGTGTCAGCTTTGAATGCCTTATACATTTTTATTATAATAGTGAGATTTGATGTTTTTTGAGGCCTATACACCACATGTAACAGACCTGAGATGACTCTTGGGTTCAGGACATGGCATAGCTACTTGAAAACATGAAATAAGGATTAGACCCATGTACTTCTGGCACCAATAAATCTGAGTTGAGATGCTGATGAGCACGTAAGCTTCACTGCTGCCATGATGCTGTTAGTTCATGTATCCTGTTCTTTTTAGTAGATCTTCAAAAATCAGGACACCCTTGGAAATGGAAGGCCAGGAGTTTCCACTCTGTTCCTGCCTGACATACAGTGCACTCCCAGACTGCCAAGCACAGTCTGTAATCGAGGGTCTCTGGAGCTGCCCCATTGCTGCCCTGGCCGAGGTTGAGCATAGCTGCAAGATGTTGTAATTCATCACTGCACAAGCAGCTCTGCAGTGGACAGAGGACTTAAGCAGACGTGTCTGCAGTGAGCTGGCCAACTGGTGTGGATGTGAATATCCAGCCTCACCCCTATGGATGCATTTCTTCTCAGGTGGTACATGCACCCTTGGGCTAACCAGTCATGTGGAACTGCCCAAGATCTTCAGTGGCACTTCTTGGGGACCCCCAAACACTATGTGTGTCCTAGTTCAAACTAGTGCCTCCACATTACTGAAGATCTTCCACTCTCTTTTCCTATGGCTTAAAAGTACCAACAGTGTGCTTTCCCTATTACTGCTGTTTCCTAAACAGAAACACTTGGTAGCTAAGAGGGAGAAATACCCCCTTGGCTACCTCCAGAGATACCATTTAATGCCTATTCCCTATTCTCAAAGTGATCAGGTGTAATGTGTAGTGCCAGAGCATCGCTGCGGTGTGGGGAGAGATGAGACTGAGCCCTTGATTCTCCCTGACCTCCAGTGTGGGCCTAGTGGTGCTGAGGGGAGGAGGGATCAAAAGTGCCCATTCTGAGCAACAGGTAGCCAGCCTCACAGAGCTCCCTTTTACAGGTCACACTGTCAAATCCTATAGACAAAAAAGAAAGAGAGAAAGAGAGAAAGAGAGAAAGAGAGAAAGAGAGAAAGAGAGAAAGAGAGAAAGGAAGGAAGGAAGGAAGGAAGGAAGGAAGGAAGGAAGGAAGGAACGAACGAAGGAAGGAACGAACGAAGGAAGGAAGGAAGGAAGGGAAAAAATGTGTGAGAGAAAAATGTATCTATTTTTAGGGATCAAGTTTTGCTGCACAAATTCAGTAGAATACACTAAGGAGAGATTGTCTTGAATTAAAAATATATATATTTATCTATTTCTTTACTTATGCATTTTACTATCTATCTATCTATCTATCTATCTATCTATCTATCTATCTATCTATTTTGCTGGGGCAGATAATGGTTAGACTGGATGGTCTTAGTGGTCTTTTCCAACCTTAATGGTTTAATGATTCGATGATAATATAGCCCCTGTGCGGCGGGGTGCTTTCAGACAACCCTGACAAGTGCTGCAGCTCACCTCTGCTCGTGTTGTGTCTTAGAAACAAACAGTGCGGTGGCTGGAAAACTTGGAGAAAGGTCAAGGGTGGAGAGGCTGGTCAGTTTTTTGTTTTCTTGGCCGAAGAATTATAAATAATCAAATGGTTGTCATTGGCTGCGCTGTCCATGAGAAAAAGGAGGAAAAGGAGAAATAAATAAATAAATAAATAAATAAAGCAAAAGGGTGACTGCTTTGCACCCTGGTGCACTCTGGCACCTTCCCGCAGCCTCCTGCACCCCCGGAGCCGCTTTCCGAGCCTCACCAGCGCTTGTCCCCGAACCTAACCCGGCGCAGCCCCCGCGCACCGCCGCTCCCCCGCCCGGCCCCTCTCGCCGCGTTGGGGCGGTGCGCGTTGGTTGAGCGGGGCCACTGCAGGGAGACGAGGGGAGAGGCTAGGAGCCCTGCCCGCTGCTGCTCACCGTCGGCTGGCTGAACCAAAGAGTTAAAATATAAAAGAGCAAAATGTTTTTTTTAAATATTAATGTTCTTATAACGGAAGTTCTTATCAGTGGGTTGCACTGTACTTGGCAAACAAGGCTTTTTACCTTTTAAACAAATAATTCATTAGGTAATTAAATTCAAGTGAGATTACTCTAATTAAATATACACTGCTGTTGAATCATAATTTCTATGTGGCCTAGTTAAAGATGAACAATCTCTTATTCCTGGAAAAAAAAGAAAAAGAAAAAGAAAAAAAGAAAAGAAAAAAAAAAAGGAAAGCTTTAAAAGAATTCCCCAGTGACTGGAATAATAGATTTATACACCACCATACAGAGGTCATTTCAAGAAAGAAGAGACACCAAACACAACATAAAGGGACTTTTCATGTCTGGAGATACTAGAATTTCAGGTTTTATTGCTGCAAGTTCTATTAAAAGACTTTGTGGAACCTAGGAGGAAATCAAAATTATCTTTCAAAAGGCGATAAGTTATATAAATATGTGCACAAACAGAAATGTGTCTCTGAAGGTATTAGTTCTGCATAATTTCAGATGAGTAGCTACTAGGCCTCAAAGGAAACAGTGCATCTCGAAATGCTCTGAAGGCTTACACTGGCCAAAAGAAGGCAGGACTTTAGAGAAATTAGAAGTAACTTTGTAGCCAACGATGTGCTGTATGTCCTGGTTCCCTTTAATAGCATTAGGCGTTCAGACCATAAAGACTAATCTGGAGAGTAGAAGTTCCTGCTCTCTGCTTTGATCTCCTTCCTCTTGGCTGTTTAAAGCTGACAGTTTGGCTGAATGGCATTCGCTGCTTTCATTTGTAAGACACGAGTTTCCTAGTGTTCCAGAGCTAGCAGCTACACCTGTACCGCAGGAATTTACATCGCATTGCTCCAGGATGGCATTGATTTGGGACGGGCGAAATACAAACACAAACTAATTAAAACCTGCATAATGCGGCCCTACAGGAACAAGACAGAAAAACAAATAAATACAACTGCAGCTGGCACAGCAATTGTGCCTCTGCCCCCGAGCAACAGTCTGGTGACATCAAATTACAAACCTTAAAAATCTCCCGTAATTGCAGTTGATCATTTCGAAGACAAAATGGAAATCGTGTTGTTAATTAAGTTCGGGTCCGTAAAATATTCATAGATAGGTGGGCAGACGGACGGACAGACAGACACCGAGAGGTGGATGACTCATTCTATAGATTTGTCGGCTTGTTTATACAGGCCTGTGTGCAGAGCTCGAACAATTCATATGCAAAAGCGCTAAGGAAGAGCTCCGCGTTCCCTTTGCTATCAGAAATAAATACGAGTTGCAACCGATAAAGGATTAACCAGAACACACTGCCGAGATACTGGGGGGGGGGGAGGAGAACAGTTTTTCTTAGTTTGCTAAAATATATTGATAGAGAGAGAAATGCCCGATACAAATACGAATATTTGTAATGCCCTCTTTGTCTGAATAACACCATCTTTGTTAAACGCCTTATCAGCTGTTACCCCGACTGCAGTCAAACGTTTCGGACTTCGATCCCTCCCTGCACTACTCGTACCTACGCGCTTCCATTTAGGGAATCCACCAGGTATGCAACTTTGTGCTTGTCTGGACAAACCAAACCATTCGTTTGCACGGTCGAGGGCTGGAGGCTGCTGATGCTGTGAGTTAAATTTACCAAAAGGGAGCGAGATTTTTTCTTTTCTTTTCTTTTTTTTCCCCATCTTTTCACAGAAATGTCCCTCGGATTGGGCGTGAAGGGGAGGGAGGGGGAGCGCGGTGCTCCGGAGACACATCGCCTCTGCGCCTATAATTGTTTGACACATGCCCTGTTGTCACAAAGTGGGGTTGTTTTCCAGACCCTGCTGAAAAAAGGTGCAAAGTCATAATGAGTGTTTAACAAGGCTCATAAATCAGCGCTGATGAGCCGCACTCGGGACGGGCGCTCGGAGGAGCGGGGCCTGGCGGCGGGCGGCCCCGGAGGGCAGTGCGGGGGGAGCGGCCTCTGCCCGCACCCCAAAAGCCGACAAATGCGGCCGGGTCCCGCGCTGGATCAGATAGAGCGCTCTTCTTAATGAAAATTCAGTCAAGTGATCCAAATAGTCGACAGTCGGGGCGTAATTATAATCTAGGAGAGATATATTAAATTAATGGATTCACTCCTGCACAGGCGTATCATTAAAATGAATAGGATTGATACTTAACATGGTACAGTTGTTTTAAACTTACACATTAAAAAGAGAGCAAGGAAAAGGGCAGAGAAACTCCGGGGTAAGAACAGTGAGAAAATGAGCATCGCACGGATAATCTATTTTTTTGGCAGATTTCCTCCTGCGCGTTCTTTCCACGGGAAAGAAAATTGAAACTGTCCAATAACTGAAGCGATCGTCTGAAATCTCTTCTTCTGCTACCGGTGCGAGCTCAAAATCAAGAAAGGATTTGCAGGAGAACTCGTTGCCAGGATGTTTCAAAGAAGAATTAAAGGAAAACTTTTTTCTTCTCCAGCCCTAAACCAGGCGCTGTAGTGCTTAAGCTTCTCTTTCTTTTTGGGTCGATTTATTAAGAGCGCCGCGTTTTGCTCGCAGCTCCGTGAGCACGTGTATCCCTATGCAGATACAGCACAAAATGCGTGGAAATTACGCGGCTGAAGCGTAGCCTAATAAATATCAGAGTTCCATTCTCAAATTGTGCTCTGCTCAGTATCTTATCCTCCCCATAGTTAGGTGTCTCCTTTCAACGTTTCTGTCATCTCCATTTGAAGATATTTTCAGCGGTTTATCACTGCCATCTCCAGCCCTGCACATTTGCAGCAGGTTATCACAATTGCCAGTCCCCTCTGGCTGATGTGTTGTGCTGATTACCATCAGTGCCCTGAGATATTTGGTGCGGATTCCCAGCACTGCAATATCCACTCTTAGGACATCTGGAGCAGATCAAAATCACTGACTTCATTTTTTAGTAGAGTCAGTGTTCGAGCTCCGCAGACATCGCCTTCAGTCAGTTCCTGCAGAACCAGCCTTTGGTTAAAATTCGGCCAAGCAGCGACCCCTATGTCTGGATTTGCATTTCTTATCGGACCCCTATCTCAACTGATTTGTTCATAATAAAAAGAAAATCTCTTGGCAGCAGATGCATCGCCTTAAGAAACTGGAAGGAGCCCACTGTCTTAGCAAACCGCTTCTCAAGAAAGGCTCTTTAAGGAGAACTTTATCTACCCAATGATCTCTGAATTATACGAGCGTGGCCATTTAGGTCGATTTACTTTAAACAGTATACAATTTATTTTAAGCGATTACCTTAGGTGTAATCACATTACACCCAGCGCCGCTATCTATTTCTCTCCCGCTTGTTTTCAGACGGGCGTCCGCTCCCCAGAGGAAAGGTGACAGTGTCCCACTCTGATCCCAGTTCCTCCTTCGCTACGGGACTCCTCGGAGCTAATGAGTTGGCACCGCGCTCCTTTTCTTTAGAATCTGCCGAAAGTTAAGGAGACACTGGAGAATCTAAAACACGGGGCTCAGGAAAAAAATAATGATAATTAGAAGGAAGAAGCTGCATATATATCTATAACCCGAATTATGTTTAAAATCACCGTTTCGAAAACGTATTCCATCTCTTGAAAATTTCAAGCGAATTTATGGGGAGAGGAGTGATCACACCAACCTTTTGGACTGTTTAGCTTTAGGGAAAGGTTTTCCCCATGCTTTCCGGCAGCAGCTGATGTTTTCAGTTTTCCGTACAGTTTAGTTCTTTGCACACTTTTCTGATTAAGCTCCAGCTATTGCTCCTGTATGGGGGGGGGGCGGGGGGGAGGGAAAGGAGGAGTAAGGGGGGGAAAGGAGGGGGAATAAACCCAGGATCTACAGACTTCGCTAAACTGATTTTCAACCTAAGTAGCTTAGTATAGCGGCTCTAGTCCCTGCTTACTTGCACAAGGGGGAAAAAAAATTAAAAAGGCTTCGAAAGGTTTTCTGAGAAAGTGACTTAATAACCCGTCAGGAAGACGGGCACTGTCCAATACAGAAGTGGGAGCTGCACGCTGAGGGCTTCGCCTTTACTGAGCACAGCTTAATGAATGGCGCTCACAGGACCCCGCTCTTTACCCCGCGCCGGGAACTTTGCAAATGAGAAACAAAGGTCTCCTCCCAGCCCTGCAACTTTTCCCTCCTCGGCGGGTTCCCTTCCTTTTTCTTTCTTAATTTCATCCTTCCTATTTTGCCCTCTTTTTTTTTTTTTTTTTTTTTTTCCTCTTTCCCAAACCACTGCTCCAGGTATACCGCACTTTCTTTACTTGCTCTGTTTCCAGGTGAAGAATAGCACAGTTCGCCCCCAAAAGATACTGGGCTGATAGAAAAGCAAGTGATACTTTTTTCTTTTTTCTTTTGAGCGGGATGGGAGTGGATGGGGGAGGGGGTGACTCACATTTCTTAAGCCTCTGAGTGGAAACCTTTTCTGGATTCCACCCAGATCTGAAGCGCTAAGAAGATTTCGGCAGCGGCAGTGCATTCTCCCACCTTCCTTTACCTGCAGCCCTTGTAACGTGACTCTGCCGGCCGCCAAACCTCGCTGCAGCTCTCATGCCCCTCTCAGCTTTGTGTGAGGGTCGCTCTCCTGCAATGAGGGTGAGATTTTGGAACCAGGGGAGAGCAGTGCGGGGGTGGTTCCTCTCTCCCTGTTGGGGATACGGAGGTGAAAGCTCGCTGCGTCCAGCTGATGGGGGAAAGAAGTTGAGCTAACTCTCAGGGACGGAAACGATTCCTGCAGGCAGTGTTAAAGCTACCCCCCTCCCCCCTCCCCCGTGCCTCGAGGAAGAGATGTGCGGCTAAGCCCCCGGGCTGGGGACAATCGCCCCTCGTCCTTTCGTTCTGTTCCGCCGGGCTTCCCCCGGGCAGCGCCTCTAGGCTAAAAGGGTCGGGGCGACCGCGCTCCCCATCCAAGGGTTGAAAAATTGGCGAAGCCGCCGGCCCCAGCGCGGTTGGGGCGAGCCACGTCGAGGAAGCCGGCGTAACAAGAGGGCAAGTCACAATGACAGCTCGTGTTCTTCAGGGAGGCCGAGCCCCTCGGTCCCTCCTCGAGGGGTCCTTTGTCTGCCGCTGCACCTTCCACCCGGCGCTGCAGGGACAGGGGGAAGAGAAGGAAAACGCATCCCCGCCGCTGATCCCTGCAGCTAATGACGGAGGCAGCAGCCCGCTGGGTCCTCCCCCCGCGGCCCAACACTTCCTTTGCTCTGGAAGTTCGGACAGCCCCGAGCCCTCCAAACGCCCCCGCCCGGGGGTGAGGGCTGGGGGTGCTCTGAGCCTTCCGCGCCCACGTCGCCACCGTTGATTTGCGGGATTATTTCTCAGCGAGACAGCGGGGACTGTCGCAATGCCTCTGATAGTTGTCCCCGAGTGTGGGTCGGTCGGCAAAACATGAGAGGAGCGGCGGGGGAAGGTGGGGTTAGGGTTAGAGGGGCATCACTGAGGGTCGTTTGTTTTTTGTTTTTTTTATTATGAACTAAAGATTTCTATGGAGTACAGCTCGAAGCCTTTCGACTTTCAGCAAAGTTATAGGGGCTGTGTGGCGTTGATGGATTGCTAGAGGCAGCCACCCTTTATCTATTTACTTATCTGCTTTGCTGCTTTTTCTTTCTTTCTTTTTTTTTTTTTTAACATATATTTTTTGTAATTTCTTTTTTGGTGGTAAATTGTTCCAGGCTGCCCGTCTACAAAGCCCTTTTTCCTCTCACGGTCGCTCTCATTTGTTCCCCAGTCCAACAACGGCGACAAGGGGGACTCAATGTTAAAGGTGGTGGAAAAGAAAAAAAAAAAAAAAAAAAAGAAAGAAAGAAAGAAAGAAAGAAAGAAAGAAAGAAAGAAAGAAAACAGAAACACACTTGTTTTTGTTAAAAGGGGACACACTGAGGCTGCGAAACAGCAAAACCCCAATGTTGGACAGCTGTAAAATCGTGTAGACAGGTTGTCATACAGCAGTGGGGGCTTTTCTGAAAGGAGCCCATTGCTAAACATTAAATACACACACGGCACGGCAGCTGCGCGGACACACACGCACACACACACACGCACACGCACTCACACACGGAGGAAAGTGGCCCGGGCTGAGCTGCGCACCACGTGCTGCGCCGAGGGGGGCGCGGGGGGGCACGGGGCGGCGCTTGCGGCTCAAGTGGATGCCAATCAAAACATCAACTTCAAATTGTATCTGAAAGATCAGCCTAGGACCTAAGGGCAGACACATCAGTTGGAGCTCAATTGTTGATCAGATCACATCTAAGGGATTTAGGAGCACAGAAGAGCCGAGATTTGAGGACAGACACCCCACTGCATCCCGCCACACTCCTCCACACCTAGGGCGCAGTATCTCTCTGACAGAAAGAAATCAGAACGAAAAAAGAAAATTACCGGCTTGATTCCTGTCCTCTCGACTCCATTAAAGAGAGGGGGGGTGGGGGGGGAGGAAAAAAAAAAAAAAAGAAAAAAAAAAGGAGAGAGAGAGACAGAGAGAGAAAGAAAGAGATCCAAGGGAGCCCGGGTTTGTTCCGCTCCCCTCCCCGGCTGTTTCAGACTCCCTCCTCCCCCTTCTTCTCTCTCTCTGTCTTTTTTTTTTTTTTTTTTTTTTTTTTTTTTTTTTGGTATAATTCCTCCCCCCTCCCTTCCTCCCCCCCTCCCCCTCCGTTTTTTTTTTTTTTTTTTTTTTTTCTATATTTCTGCCGCTCCTGCCGCCGACGCCAGTGCTGCCAGTGCCGCCGCCCCGGAGATGTCCTTCCCCCAGCTGGGCTACCCGCAGTACCTCAGCGCCAGCCAGGCGGTGTACGGCAGCGAGCGGCCCGGGGTGCTGGCCGCCGCCGCCGCAGCCGCCGCAGCCGCCGCCGCCGCCTCGGGCCGGCCCACGGGCGCCGAACTGGGCAGCGGCTCGGCCGCTGTCACCTCGGTGCTGGGCATGTACGCGGGGCCCTACAGCGCCCCCAACTACAGCGCCTTCCTGCCCTACACCGCCGACCTCGGCCTCTTCTCGCAGATGGTGAGTGCGCTCCGCCGGGCCCCGGGCTGAGAGCGGGGTGGGAGCGAAGGGTGCGTGCGGGGTACGGGGGAGCGGAACTCCGCCGAGTTTGCTCGTGCCGCGCCCGTGAGATCGGCCCGGCGACTCGGCTTCACGGCTGCGGACTGGGGGTGGATAGCGCTGGGGCTGGCGGCTCGGCTTTCCCCACTGCTCGTTCTCTGCCCGCGGAGCCGTGAACAGGTTCCGCCCGAAAGGCCAAAGTGCGTTAGGGAGCCGCAGAAGGGAGCCACGGTGTCCGTTTATTTTAAGGCGTTTTCTCGAAGCCTCAAACCCGGTCCGCTCAGTTCTCTCAACTTTTCATCCGCCGATTACGGCGAATTTGCATCCGGCGAAGGAGGGCATCTACATTCCATTATCCATCTCGGAGCAGAAAAGCATATTGGCATGAACCTTAAAGCGAATGACTCCCGATCGCCCTCGGATTTTTCTTTTTTTTTTTTTTTTCTTTTTTAGATTATGATAGGAGAAAAAAAAACTGAAACGTTTTGTACTCACAGCTTTTCCTCTTCGGCGCCGCTGAAGCGTTTTCGTTGCTCCGTGTCTGCGGATTGCTCAGCGGCGGTGCGCAGAGGTTGCACTTTATCTCTCAATGCCCCTCTGTGATCTCTTCCGAAAAGGAAAAGAGTGGAGGTGCGTGCTAGGCACGGCTGGTGAAGGGCTTCAGTACGTGTGTGCATATAAGTGTGTAGGTCGGCAGTCAGATGCGCTGCTGAACGAGGTCAGCAGTGGAACACAGATCAGTTTGTGCTACAAACACTTCCTACGAGGGCAGCGTTAGCAGACGCGTCCCCCTCTTTTATTTTTAACCTTGATTTTGGAGATGCACGAAAAGTTGACACAGAGGCAGCGAGTGATTTACAAGTGGCTCCTTCAAAAGAATTCCCAGCAGAGATTGCGGGGGAAAAAAAATATATAATTTCAGCAACAATAACAAAAGGGATAAAGGAAGTGCAGAAAGCCCGCTCTGTAACACATTATAAAAATTACATCGGGCTTCTCTTCGTGTGTACGCTTTGCCTCTGAAATTGAAATGTACGTTCATTTATAAATGTTTGACAAAGTTAGCTCAGTTTCTCTGCGGCCACTGTTGAAGGGGTCATTTTTAAGCCTGACACCATTTCGTAAGATTCACCCTGCGATTGTATTTCTGGACCAGAAGAAAGCGACATTGTGATGGGAAAGAAAAAAAGGGGGGGAAAAAAAAAGAGAGAGAAAGAAAGAAAACGGCTGTGTCAGATATTCAGCAACAGTTTCCTTTTCTACTTGCAAAGGCATCCCGGTGTTTTACTACAGTAATTCACCATGGTGGCGATATTTGGAAATCGATTCTAAAATTCCGAGCGTTAGGAAATCCGGAGCTAAAATATGAAGTTAATATCTGGGCAATTTGCGGTCATAATGAGGCCTAACGAGCTCGCTAGAAAGATAAAATGTTATTTACCAAAACACCTGATGGGATAATGTGACTTGCTGTGTTTTACTACCGATGATAAAAAGAATATTGATTGCAAATAAATCACCGTCTCTAAACGCTTGTAAACAGTTCGTGTTTGCTCTGCTCACATCAAAGTAAAACTTAGGAGATAAAGTCTCCGCATATGCATTTTCCGCGCTGCAAAGATCGCCTTTCATTGCGGAGGTAGGGCTCTCCCAACACTTGGGAGTTACTATTTCATGCCAGATTCTCGGGGCACCATCGCGGTGTGTTGGGGGGAAGGTTTGTGTGTGCAAAGCCCTCGCAGAGAAGTGGCTCCGCGCTGAAGTTGCGCATTGCCACGCCGGCCGCCTCTCACACCAACTCCTTTTAAAGGCAGAGCCGGGGCCAGAGGAGATTGCTCTGCTTGCGTGATATCCCCCCGGATATTTGGCGGATAAACCCAACGCTGAGCGCGGGCATCAGTTGTTAGCTGTGCTGTGCTACCTGCTTTCCCTTCCTAAGGTCGTTTGGAGCGCACAGCAAATTGTCGTGGTGGAATTTAGTGCCTTCCTATCGTTCGGTTCGCTTTGGTTTGAAGAGAAAATCCGCGTTCTGTCCGACAGATCCCAGCTCGGTCCCTCTTCTACTTTCTCTGCAAGAAGCAGGGGTCACTCGGGAACCCTTCTGCCTGCTCCAAACGTGGGGGAGCCTGAAGTGGGGAGGGCCGTACTGGAGTGTGAAGCCCCCGTGCCCCTCTCCGAAGCGCGTTCCGGCTCCCGGAGCAGCCTATTCAGGTCTGGGAGAGACGCTAACGAGATAATTGATGTGCTTTTTCCTCTCCGCTTGCCTGAATGTGTTGCAGGGCTCCCAGTACGAGCTGAAAGATAATCCGGGTGTCCACCCTGCTACCTTCGCAGCCCACACTGCCCCCGGCTATTATCCCTACGGACAGTTCCAGTACGGGGACCCGGGTCGACCCAAAAATGCCACCCGGGAGAGCACCAGCACCCTCAAGGCCTGGCTCAATGAACACCGCAAGAACCCCTACCCCACCAAGGGTGAGAAGATCATGTTGGCCATCATCACCAAGATGACCCTCACTCAGGTCTCCACCTGGTTCGCCAATGCCCGCCGCCGCCTCAAGAAGGAGAACAAGGTGACCTGGGGCTCCAGGAGTAAGGACCAAGAAGATGCCAACCTTTTTGGCAGTGATAATGAGGGGGACCCTGAGAAGACCGAGGACGATGAGGAGATCGACCTGGAGAGCATAGACATAGATAAAATTGATGAAAATGATGGGGAACAGAGCAACGAGGAAGAGGAGGAGAAGCCCGAGCTCCTGAGACAAAGCAGTGAAGAGGAGCGCTTGGAAAAAGACAAGGATTTGGCACTGTCAGGATCTGAAGGGCTGAATCCCAAAGATGCTCTGGCCATGGTGAAGGAGGCCTCTGACAACAGCACGCGAATCATCAGCCCAGGGGGACAGAGCAATTTACAGATGCCATCTCACAGCAAACCCAAGATCTGGTCTTTGGCAGAGACTGCGACCAGCCCTGATGGTGCCCTGAAATCCTCCCCCCCGCCACCTCCCCCTGCCCAGGTCACCCACACTTCGCCACAGATCCAGCATCCCGCTTTTCTCCCCAGCCATGGACTCTACACGTGCCAGATTGGCAAGTTTCACAACTGGACAAATGGGGCTTTCCTCACACAGAGTTCCCTGCTAAACGTGAGGTCGTTTTTGGGAGTAAATCACCACCACGCCACTCACCACAACCACCACCTCCAGGCCCAGCAGCAGCCTTCTGTTTTAACAGCCACCCTGGGAGCCCTAAGCAGTGAAAAGCCTTCAGAGAAGACCAGTCCCAAACACATAGGTAATACCCCTAATACCCCTGGCAGCCAACTCCCTTCTGCCCCACCATGCACACACAAACTTCTTCTTGAGAGACAGAGTCAGAGGCAGCCCTGGTGTAATGGATTGCTTTAACAGCATTGCACAGGGTTTAGCTTAGTGTTCAGTTTTTCCTGCAGCACGTAGAGGGTATGCATTAAGCCCATTTTGTGTGGGCTATTACATTCTCATCCTGTATGCCCATCAGACAACTTAAAAATGCCAGAACAGTGCTGCCAAACACATTCTTTAAGCTTTGCTTTCCTTCCCTCCTTCATAGAATCTTAGAATCACAGAAGGGCTTAGGTTGGAAGGGACATTAAAGGTCATCAGTGCACATGATGAGGATCCTTCCTGATCCTTATCTCCAAGTCATGACTTATCAATGATAGAGCAAAATGTGGCAAAAAAAAAAAAAAAAAAAAAAAAAAAAAAAAAAAAAAAAAAGCTTGCATACTCCTTAAATATTGAAAATAGTTGTGCACACCTGTGTACCTGTGCTGTACGCACACACCTACATGGGTCTGAACAAGGGGGGCAGAGGGAGGTGCACACTGCGCACTGTACTGATTTTCTGTACACTGTACTGATGTTAATTAGTTTGATGCTCAACTGGTTCTCCAATTCTTATTTTGTGTGTGTGTGTGTGTTTTGTTTTCTTTCTCCTTCCAGAAAATGTCCCAAGAAACGATTCCCCACCTCAGCCACTCAAATCGCCCTTCCAGCCTGTCCGTGACAAGTGAGTTTGTTTGTTTGTTTTCACTGCAGGAATGTTACTTATGCGAAACAAAGCGTTTGAATAATAAAGACTAATTATAGCACCTAATCAGCGCCAGAATAATACATACAGAGAACAAGAGCAGCAGAGAAGTTGCTGTAATCTTTTCAAAGTTAGGCTAAATTACAATTGTACATTAGCCAGCCTGTAACTTTTCTGGAACTTAACAGACCTCAAAAGAGCTTGTGTTAATAACACTAACGACAAAGATTTCTGTGCAGTTAACTAACAGTAGGATGCTATAGCAATAGACAGGTGGTTATAGGAAAGGATTTTTTTTTAACTGAAAGATTATTACGTCTATTTTTTTTTTTTTTCCCCCTTCCTCCCTCCCCCCACCCCCGCAGCTCTTTGCCTCAGCAAGAGGGAACACCGAGAATTTTAACAGCTCTCCCTTCCGCTTGATTAAATGGTTTGCTGAAAAACAAAATATTACAGAGACTGGTCTTAAGGACAGAAAAAAAAAAAAAAAAAAAAACCACAAAAAAACAACAAAACAAAAAGAAAGAGAGAGAGAAAAAAAAAAAAGGAAACGATATAAACGACTCTCATCCATCTCTTTTTTGCAATAACGTGGTGCAAATCCATAAAGGCGATTGAACAATTCTGTAGATGGATCCCCTCCTTCACTGTACCATTTCAGATCGTGTTATTCTAACCATTCTTGGATTATTTGTTTGGTAAATGTTTCCCATGTGTTTGTGTTATTTCTGTATATAGAGTGATTTCAGACTGTAAATAGCGCGTCAGCAAAACTTGTCTAAATCATATATTTTTGTCTAATAAACTAAATGAAATTATGAGCTCTTTCAGGTATGTATTCTTGAAAATATATTACAAATCTAGTCAAACATTTCGAACTTGTTTTCTTAAAACTCGAGACTTTTTGCCTTCGGGTAGCTGAAACTCAGTATGCCAAATCCCATCTGTTGGTAGCCCTCCAGCTATCCTGTCGACAGCAAACTGCGAGTTCCCTTTTCACCCACGTAAATCTAAGCAGAGCGAAGCTGACCCCTGAGTAGTGAATTTAGTTATTTTGTCCATTATGATGAATCAGGCATGTTCCACACTATCAATTTTTCGGATATAAATGGACCCTACTTCCACTTATGCCGTAAAATGCATTCTTGAAAACGAAAAGGAGAAGGCTTCTCACAGTTCCATACATATATAACTTTGCTGTCCAGACCCTTTTCTGTGCGGGATGAAGAGCTCTAGTGCTGCAGCACACATTCTGACCGAAGCCATAAAATAATAGATTAGGACATAATTCGTAACGATTTACTCATTACATAAATACAGAGGAAATGTGACGGTGAAAGATCTTTCCCTGCGAGATGAAGCACGATCGTAGCATAGAGAAGTGGCAGCTCTGGCACTTTCCAGAAGAAAGTTCTCAGATTCTGATCTGTCGGTTAAAAAGAGGCTGAGACAATCTATCAGTTTATAAAGGCATTAATCTTCCAAGGACTGTCCGTTAAAATGTGTAATATTTTGAATGTTTCCTTCTTTTTTTTCTCCTAAATGAGGACACTAAATGAGCATTGAGGTGCTAATAAGATACCAGATGGTTGTTGATGGTGGAAAATGGAAAGAAGCAGCTGGGAAAGTCATTAAGAAATAATGTGGTGACGCCCTAACCAAACCGAACCAACCTCAAACCAGGGCTTGTCGGAAACAAGATGAGATTGTCGAATAAAGCATTAATAAAATTCGGCTCGGAGATCCAAATATTGATCTCGATTTAGCTTCCCAGCCCTCGCAAGTACGGACGGGTGTTGGTGAGCTATCACTGCGGGATCTGTTGGCGAAGGGGTGGACTTCTGCAGTCGCATTTTTCACACGGATTGGGGCATAGAGCAGAGAGATTTGTACGGAGAGGGCTGAGATGCTCAGCGCTGCCGTTCTGCGGAGGTCCCGTTTGACAGCACAGCATCAGCTGCTTCGCTTTTTGTACGAGACCTGTTTTCTTTTTCCTAAATCACAGGCAGCTTTTGCGGTGGTAACGGTGCCAACAAAAGAACAGAGTGCAGTTTTAAGCAAACCGTAATAACGCGGATTCCAGCGGGAAAAGGAAGAGAGAAGATGTTCTTAAAAAAAAAAAAAAAAAATCTCACATCCGTAACTCCGAACCACGCGTCGGATCGGTACTGGTGTGAACGTGACCGAAGCGCTCTCTCTTTCCTATTATTTGCAGAGCAGCCCCGCACCTCCTTGGGGCCCTTCCCCAACCTCGGCCCAGTGCTGTGGATGGGATCGGGCCCCTCTGAAGCTCTCGGCGGGCACTTTCCGTCCGGAGGGCGAAACGAAAGAGCACACCGTGGCTCTCTGTGAGGCCGAGCAAACACGGCGGTGCAAAATTAGCTTGAGGGGAGAGGAGAGGCGATTCCTTGCGGCACATTAACGTAAGAAGGAACTTGGCGCAGAGCAAGGGAGTGCGGGTGCGCGCCGGGTTAACACCCGCGCGGGGCCGAGCTCCGGGCTCCGGATTTTGGATGGGTTCGCAGCGCCCTCTGTGGGCTGCGGGCGGCGGTGTCCCCACGCCCGACGCGGGGCTGCCGTGTTGCCCCGGCCCGGCGCAGCTCTCCCTCTCCGCAGGTGTGCGCCCGGGCGGCCCTTCGGCACGTTTGGAAACGAGAGGGGGATCCGGGAGGGTGGGATTCGCGTTTCTCGGCTTTCTCGCGTCATGTGAGAGATGCGAGGAATGATCGTTGACGTCACCTTGGCAGGAAAATAATTTGTAGTTTTTTCGGTCATATTTTCCATTTTTCATCGAGATCCGCCCTGGCAGCCGCACACCAGCGAATACCACGGGGTTGGGAGAATAACAAAGGGAGAGCTTAAGCTAAACGATTTGCCTTAATTGGGAATGCGTCGGGCTGATAAGAGTAAATTGGAAAGTCTTCGGTTCTACTTTTTTTTTTCCTTCTTTCCCCGCCATGACGGGACCGAATCTGATCACAAAGTCAATAGGAATTGGATGGGCAATACTTCTTTTAGAACAAGCACCAAGTGCCAGGATACATTTTCTCGCTATTTAAACGGGCGGCAGAAGGCATTTTTTATACGTTTGCAAATCTTCCATCGTCCCCCAGTGAAAACGCTCTGGCTTTCTTGCTGTTATTCGTCATTTCGCCTTAGCAGAAGAATGACAGACATCTGTGAGGAAACAACGCCGAAAAGTTGATAGAATCCCGAGTTCAGCAAACTCTGCAATTAGCAGTTGCTAGAACACGCTGAAAGCAAACGGGAGCTTTACCGGGATTTGGCTTTGTCACACATAGTTAGGGAACGTGCTCGTTGGTATGCGTGCCTCATTTCTTATTCTTTTTCGATTTTATTTTGAAAAGAAGTCTATTTTTAACTAGGAAAAAAAAAAAAAATCCCCCAAAACTAGCAACCTGGAGAAAGGGAAAGAGAAAATTAGCAGTGTGCGTGTGCTTAAGCCCTCAGATCGTTATCGTTCACGGTTCCTGTCATCCCTTTTGTTGCTTTCGTCGAGTTTTTGACGTGCTCGCTCGGAAACTCGAGCAGCTCCGGGGACGCGGAGCCGCTGCCGACAACCGCAAGGCACTCCCGCGGAGACGCTCCGTGATGCAGCGGCCCGGGCCATGGGGTCTCGGCCGGAGCCCCATGCTGTGCCGAGCCGCTCCGAGCCGGGCCGAGCCGAGTCCTCATCGCGTTAGATCGCCCGATAACTTTCATTGTGTTTTCCTGCCCTCCCCTCCCCCCCTCCTTCCCCTCTCTCCCCATCCCCCCTTTTCATGGGCGCCGATCAATTATTCAGAAGCACATTTATCTCCCCTGCAATATGGAGAATTCATATTCATATCTCTGTTTTAGTGGCCTGACACTGATTAATGTAATATGCACCGCGGCTCCGAGCGTAGACCCTCTCTATGAATCATGCACTATAAAGTTTCAATCGTCCTTGCGGATGAGACTATTACAAAGAGTGCGAAGCCGAGGGGGCGGGGAGGCTGTGGCGAGGAGAAAATGGCTCTGTGCCGTTGCCCGGTGTTAGACAGCCTCTAGATCACGGGACACGCGACGGGCCGGCTCCGGTGGGCTCCTACGGGCCCAGGGAAGGGACAGGGCTGCCCCGAAGTGCTCCAGCCCAGGACCTGGAGGCCGGGTCCCTGCTGCGGCTCGGGGAATAAGGCGTTAAAGACAGACTCTAGTTCTAGTGTTGTTCTCTCTATATATTTATATATCGGTATTTTTATTTTTTAATTCCCAAATGTCCTTAAAAGGCGAGGTGTAAAGGAGCTGGCAGAGGCGTGCTGGAAAGGCTGCAGGCACTCAGACATCATGGGGAGAGAACTAACGAGTGCTTTGAGAAGGAATTGCCTGAACATGAGCCTCCAAGTGTCTTGTGTGGTGCCCCTTGTCACTGGTCAGACTTCAGTGATGGACCCACTCTGTGATTTCACTCTCAAATCTCACATTTTGAACCACCTGCCTTCCCACCATGCCAGTTGCAACGCTGAGATCAAAGGGGAGTTGCGAGGCCCATTCAAGTTGGATACTAGGTAAAATTTATTCTCTGAAAGCATGGTGAGGCATTGGAACGGGCTGCCCAGGTATGTGGTAGAGTCACTGATGGAGTCTGGAGGTGCTCAAGATGTGTAGATCTGGCACTAAAGGACGTGGTTAGTGGGCATGGCAGGGGTGGACTGACGACTGGATCAGGTGATCTTAGAGGTATTTTCCAACCTTAATGATTCTATGTTTCTGTGCCATCCTACTGTTCTCCCTGAATTAAGCCATCACGGTCCAAAATGGACAGAACATGTCCTGGTGTCCCTGCATGGAATGCCAGGTGGGTGCGGGCACACCAGGCCACACTCCCTGTCCCCACCAGGAGCTGCCATGGGGGCCTGGCAAGGAGGCATGTGAGGCTCAATTCCAGATTTAGAACTGCAAAGTTTTACGTTTCAGCAGTAAATTTTACCTGGGACTAACAAATCAAGTAAAACAGTGGAACATGTAATAAACATGGCCTGCGTGACATGTTTGCCAGTGAAAAGTTACATAAATGACTCCCAGCGAGGTTGGTGTTCCCAATTGTGTGGTGCCACCATGCAGTTTCGTTCATAGCTTGCCCATAAAACTGGCCATGTGGGCAGGAATCGCTGGAAGTACCAGGAGACTGAGAACCCCACAGAAATAGGTATTCAAAATTTAAGACTCAGAAAATATGAGCTCTTAAAACTAAACAATGTACTTCTGTGAGGAATTAATTTACTCGAGTCCCGTCACCATTATTAATATTAGTTTTGGCTTCTCTTTTGTGTATATGAAGAGAATACATGCATGAGTGTTTGTTAAAAAAAAAAAAAAAAGTGGAGAAAAAACACATCTTTTATCTGTTTTTACTTACTTTAACTAGCATTACAGACATCCTTCATTTCTGACAGCAGAACTTGTTTCCCAACATGTTAATTTGGAATCAAGCTAATGCAAAAATGCACACTCAGGCGCACACTGAACACTGGTCTTGCCTCTCCGGAGAGAAGAGAAAGAGCCAGCGTAAACTCCTTGCAGAATTAAAGGCGAGTTTAAAAAGTAACATTTATTTTTATTCCAGATTTATGGCTGACCCGTTGATAATTAAAGGTTTTATTTTGAGCTGTTGGCCCCACACAATACATTGTCCTTTGTTGCTGTGCAAGTAGTGCTTTCCCTGTGCTGCCTACGGTTCAAAAACAATGAAGCAATCCATTTATTTTGTTGGTCAATTGTAGCACAAAGTGAGGTGGTCAGTGTGGAAAGTTTATCACTGTCTTGTCCCTTTGGAAGAGGCAGAGCATTCACACACCCTCTGCCCTAGTGCACAAATGTCAGTCTTTTTGCAGGCTGCTGTTTTCCTTTTGAAGATGCCGATGGTGTCTCTGATCCACTAATCCATTTATCCAGTTTCATGAGTGCATTGGCTGAATACGTTCACAATAGCCTTGCCCAGCTGGAAACAAGAAGTCAGTGAGTGCAGCCGGCACACCCACCAATGCCTGACACCGCTCTCAGATGAGGCTCAAGAGCTCATCTCAAAAAACACCCATCTTGGCCCAAAACAGCTGCCCAACTTGCTGCAGTGCACCCAACCCTGCGGTTCCACCCTCCCTTAGAACAGAGGTATTTTTAGCGCTGTCTATAGCATGCTATGGGCTTGAATTATTTTTATGATATTTGGCTGTGTCAGTGGAGTATGAAGCATGCTTGAAGAAAAAAAAAAATGCCTCGGGGACTGTGCAAACAAGTGCACATTAAAGAAACTGGTCAGTTGCTGCCAAAGGGGAGGGGGCACAGGAGAGGCAGTGGGCAGCAGGCCTCCATTTGTATTTAGCGCCTGCTGTTATTTGCCAGCTTTTTATTACATTTTAAATGTATGTTTAATTAGCAGTGTTATTGGTAATAACAGAATGTTTGAAAATATTAAATACATTTGTGGGCTTGTGTGAAAAAGAAGTTAAAAGGTGCTCAGTACGCAGAATGCTAAAAAGATCTCACAATGAAGTGATTAACATTTTTATGAATAAAATTAATCACGCATTAACTCTGCAGCTCAATACATCTGAATGCCAAATGTTGCACAGCAGCCCTTTCCCCTAAACCCAAGAATTTTGGATGCAGTGTTGACCCACATCAAACACTTGCCAATTGGTAATGGCAGTGTTGTTATGAGAAGATACTTTAATAATGTACATTTACATTTGAGGCAAGCAAATAAAAGGGAGAAAATAAATTGGGGATATTTTGTCAGGGTTTGTGAGGACTGGTAGGCACGTAAAATACATTAGGAGGCAGCCAATGGGGGCAACTATTTGGAGAAAAAAGAAGTTTATGTGGCAAATAGTAAAGTTGCCATAGTAAACAGATGCCAGTGGACTGTGCCTAGCTCTCATTGGCTCTTATTAATGCACTCATTGTTCTGAGCAAAGCTTATTAGGTTTTAAGATGGGAGTTTACCATTATTAAAATTTCCACTGTGTCAGATAATAAAATGTGATCCCTCTCTCTCTCTCCTTCCCTCTCTCTCTGTCTTCCTATGTGTGTGTGTGCGCGCGCGTGTGTGTTTTCTAATCTCTTGCCACTGTGGTTTTGGGATTATTCCAGCAGGCTGTACAAAGGGAAGCAAAGGCATCTGAAGTGTCACTCTACAGCTGTGGCAAAGTAACAGAATTTCCATTTTGTTGATGCTCCCAGCACATGTGTGCAGCAGAAGGTGATATCAAAGGAGCCGTTCTTCCTCAGTTCTGCACATTATTTTTCACTGCTGTGGCGAATCTCTCTGAGCTCCGTGAACCAATAAAACAACGGTCCCTGTTTGAGTTGATATATTAATATTTACTGAGGATTTGCAAGGTCGGGGCTAAATGTCAGCAGATTGCTGGGGCAGTACTGTGGGGAATAATTAAACAAATCTCACAGCAGTTCAGCCTCCTAACATCTTTATTAATCTTTTTTCTTTCTTTCTTTCTTTTTTTTTTTTTTCTGAAACAGTGCACTGAAATATTACTTTTTCAACCTTAGCAAAGATTTGGGGGAAGTTTAATGGCAAAATCCTCATTTGGAAGTATTTGTTTTTGACAGTCCCTTGGCCCACTCCCTCGCAGATGTTAGTTAGCTGGGAAGGCTATGATGTGTGAATTATCACCCAGCTGCTGGGATTCTCACCTGCCTCTCCATCAAATTCATCTTGACCAGTCTGCCAAGCACAATAACGCTGCTGTGATAAACGGAGACCCAAACTGGCTTCATTAAGCAGTGGGTCCCCTTGTCTAAGAAACTGGAGGACCCCAGTTCGGTCTGTATGTCTTCCTTAACGCGATTATAGCATGCACTTTAGTACAACTTAGACAATTCTCTTTAATAAGCTTCATAATTAGTGTTGGGATGCCTCATTACAAGTCATTGCCTGTAGCAGTCCTAGGCCAAACAGCCCTTCTCAATCTGATTTATTTATTTTTTATTTTTTTTATCAGGCAGCAGGAGCTGTCTAGAGCTTTTTGTTTGTATAATGGGGACTTGCATTAAGCCTCCAGTGTAAAAATACCACAAGGAAATTAATTGCTTCTGTGCAGATTCACCACAGATGTGTCCTGTTATGGGGAATGGTATATTTCTGACATTGCTATACTGTAGTTTGTCGAGAGAAAAAAAAAAAGTCTGGAAAAGCTACAAATGCAAACATATTAGCATCCATATAGATTCCTTATGTTGTAGCTGAAAACAAGGAGATTTTTAAAGTGTGTCAGAACCTTAAAGCCTTTTTTGAAAAAAAAAAAAATTGATTTTTTTCTGTTCCTCCCCCTGAATACTCAAAATCTACTAATAAAATACACATGGCCACGTATTCCGTTTGGTACTGGCTGATAAATGTGCTACTTAAAATAACACACACGAGGAGTGCGGTGACTCAATGCAATAAGAAGGCTGACACACAAAGCCGCCCTCAAGGTCAGTGGTTTGTTATCTATCACTGTTGGTCAGGTTGTGAATCACAGCTGCAAGTTTCAGCAAGTTAAGGGGAGGAGGAGCATTTAGAGTGCTTGCCCTGTGGAAAAGAAAAGCTGAGCTGGTGGTTTGTTAGCTGCGTCTGAACATCACCCTGCAGCTTCTGGGTAATGCCCATTCCCCTGTCACTAAAGCAAAGCTGGAAAGTGCCTTGATCCAGATACAAGTGCTTTGATTTACTTGTTAGAATTCAGGTGGAAGGGTTTAGGGTTAGCAAGTCCACCACAGCAGAGCCTCATAGTGCTGCCCTCTCTTTATTCAGATCGATTTCTTTCATCTCATTCCTTGTAAACTTCAGTTTTGACTTTGGGCTGATCCCTCTGATACAGTTGCATTTGCCTAGTGACATCACTATTGATAATCAAATATTAGCGATTCACCTCACAGCAGTCACAAGAATGAGCATCCATTTAGAATAATATAACGTAGGAACTGTGGCACTTGGCTGGAAAGAAATGTTTGCACTCATCGTCTGTGACTGCAAAGGGGATTTTGGTATGTATTAATTCTAGGTGCTGTAAAGTAAAATGAAAATAATGATAAAAAATAAATAACAAGCAGTTCTGCTATTCAAATTCAGATTATTGTCTGTCTGATAGAAATACTGTAGCTGAAGGCCTTAAAAATATGTTTGTTAAGCATGATCTCAAGAAACGCCATACGTTAACTGCAAGCAGTAGTGGGAATATGCAAGTTGCATGATTGCACACTGTGAATCAGTTTTACCACACTGCATTTCCTAGGGTCCTTTACCAGCTCTTTCAGAACAAAAGACAAGACATACACATAAACTACCCCACAATGTCTCAATGTCTTATTTTTAAGTTCAGAATTTCCCCCCTTGTCCCCCCCCCCTTGTCCCCCCCCCCCATTATTTTTCATTCTCAACAATCAGTTTTTGGTTCTGCTATAATAGTAGCACTTTCCCCAGATAAAAACATTCTACTTTTTTTTTTTTTTTTTTTTTTTAGGCTATCAAAGACCAAACAGCTCTGACATACAATCCCAGGGGGAATGATTAGTATTTTGCTGTGTCTTGCAACAACAGTACCTGGAATCTGCTTAAAAATGGCAATGTATAACATAGAAGAAATTTGCTGTCCTAGAAGAGGAGAAATTCTATAAGATGAGATCTGAACAAAAGGTAGCAAAGAAATACTGCCTCTGTTATACTAGCAGGAAACAGAGGCACAGAGGTAGAGAAGTGGTTTCCTCAAGTTACCTCATTTGTTTATGGCAGAAATGAGAATCTGAGCCCGAAAATTAGGATTTTCAGTCCACAGAGACTCAGGTACTCAGGGGATGTTTCAAAGATTTGCAGGGGCTGCAGCTGTCTAGTGGAGCCAGAGCCAGAGCCAGTACCTTTAAACTGAACCCATCAGCCTTGTAATATATTCACAACAGTATCATCAGCTCCCAAAACATAGCTTCAAACATTACAACTGATGTGAGCAAAAGGAATCTGATATTTACTAATTGTGCTTGTTGTTACTGAAATCAGTGTGAGGGATTTCCTTTAAATTTAGGTCTTATGTTCAAGTTGTTTACTTTTTTTTTATTATTATTTTCAGACCTTCAAGAATGTTTTTGAAATTACTGTAGGTATTTCAGTGATTATGAATGGACCGAGAAAACTACAGTTGGTCTCATTCTTGAAAATTGTGTTGTATATTGAGTGAAACTACAATTTAAAAAATGATGCAGTTGGGCTTTTTAAAAAATATAAACATGCTTTTTAATGAACAATTTTCTATTAATGCCAAACAAATCCTTCCAGTTTTTGAATAAAAGTATAAATAATTTGTTATTTCACATGCAGAGCTATATGTAAAATAATATCACTTTAGAAAATGAAAAGCTTGTTTTAGAAGAGATTTTAAACCTTTAAAAAAATCCTGTTGCCAAGTGAGGTTATGATAATTATGTCCATACATGTGGTATTCCTGTACATACAGAGGAAAAGGGAAAATGGGTGCTTTCTTCATCTGAGCCAGGCATGTTTTAGATTGTGTGACGTGGGAGGTTTAGGAAGATATTAAAAAAATCGCTATTTCTCAGATTGTCAGCAGTTTAGAATCTGCTTGAGAAAATTAATGAAATAATACTGATAAATTTAACAGAACAAAACCCTCTCCCCCCTCCTTTTCTTTTTTATCAGAAAGAAAATTTAAGAACAAAAGAGAACAAAACGGTGTCATTTTGAAAAAGAGAGTGGGATACAATGAAGAAATTAGCAGAGAAGATGTCTCAAGGTAGAATTAAAATAGTGGAATGCTAAGGAAAGAGATTAACATCTTTTGAAAGGAATTAGTTATGGACACGTACAACCTCTGTGTCTTCTGTGTCTTACATCTTAGAACCTGAAGGGCGTAGTGATGCTTTCATTCAGCATCCTTCTTTAGAGAGTAGTAACTGGAGGGCACATAAACGTTCCTTCTCAAGTTCCATTTTCTCTGTATACAAGAAATGAAAACAGTAAAACAGAAGAGGAAACAACTGATTCATGACACCAACTATTTTTTTTTTTTTTTAATTTATGTAGTCTTCTACTGTTGTATATGTGTATATGTGTATGTTTGAGAGGAAAGAAATTATTCCCTCAGGCCTTGCTCAGAATAACTTATCTGTGAGTCTAAGCAATTACATGTGAACAAGAGGTAAGAGGAGATGATTTACTGTGAACACAGGAAATTTGTATATTTCTGGTAATCCGTGGTAAATCCACTAGGAAGCTCACAAAGCCTGATCATGCCTTACATTTTGTGTGACTGCTATCTGGATATGAAGGTTGTCTCAAAAGCAGTGTGAAAGCAGGATTGGTGAGCTCCTCAGAATGCCCAAACATGTACAATTCTTAGGAAGAGCAAGGCTGACAGTCTGCCTAGACCCACCTCTTACTAATTTTTGAAAGCTATATATAGAGTAAGAGAAATGTAAGAGAATTGCTGTTCTTACTAACAAATGTGTTTCTGTTGATTGCTTTCACCTTGTAAGCGTTGTGTGTGTTTATTCTCATCCTCACCATTGGATGTTGGTTTCACGGTTGTTTTTTTTTTTCCTTTTAAAATTAATAGTTTGGCTTATAGTATTGAGTCTATCTACATTTGTTTGATGAACTTATAAGCTTTGAGAAAACAATTAAGTTTGATCTCATCTCTGCAGAAAGAACCCTTGGATACTATCTGATATCCATACTGCAACGCAGGTCCTTCGGGTTTTGGGCACAATCACCCACATAAAATGCAAGGTTTCTCACTTGTATTATTGGCATTGACTCTTACCTTCAAAGTTACAGTCTGCTTAGATTTCTCCTGACAATAAACACTCATATTTTTATGTTCGTTGACCTTGGATGTTGCTTCAGTAGCAGCTTCTGAAATGGAAGAACTGCAGCTAAAGACTGTTCATGTAAGTATTTATTGATCAACTTTACTACCTTTCTTTGGAGCCAATTCCTAGCTTTAAGACTTCTATCTCAGTTTTCACTTCCCTTTCAGATAATATTCTCATTTTCTACCTACCCCTCCTTTGCATCCTTTCAGCAGATAGGAGGTTTTCCATTGTTACTGTAAGAACAGCATTCTGTCCTCTACACCAGGCCTTCATATCTACATGCTCCTACTCTCCTTTCCCTGCTCCAAACTAAAAACAGTCTCTATTTCCTCTCTTGAAACAAATTGCATTTTAAAACTTTATTTGAAGCCACAAGAAAAAAAAATTCTCCACTGACTGCTGGCCTCCATCATCCCTCTACATCAGGAAACATACTCTTTATCTCACTATTGAAAGTATATGGATGTCATTTGATGGAATTTTGGGGAGAGGATGACTAATAGGATGCTGCTCCCAAACCAATTCTGCAGGCATAGCAGCCTGTCAACTTGGCCAGTTTGCTGCTAGTCTTGATCCACGCAGAAAAATAAAAGAATACTGCTGCTTTGGCTGACAGTGTTTGCTCATTACATCGGTTCCAGAGCCTGGCAGGAAGGTGCTGTTTTTTAGTCCTCTCAGTTGAAGGAAGCACAGCTTCTCATATCCCTGATCCCAGAGAGAACTTCTGTTGCACTTGACTGCCACCTCTTTCTAAACTGTCCTTGGAATTAGACATGAGGCTCACAGGTTGTCTCGCAGGTTGTCTCTGAGAGACCATTCACAAACCTGAATGTGCAGAGGTTCTCATCTCCCAGGATCATAGCATGTGCATACAGATCTCACTAGGAAGACAGGGGAAACTGCAGCAGAATTAAGAGTAGTCCCAAAGGACCTCAAGGCCAGAGAACAAACATATGTTGGAAAGCACAAAAATATTTTATTGTTGTCAAATGTATAAACCTGATGTGCAATTCTAACCAGATCAGGCTTTGGGCAGTTTGCCCAGTTATTCATAAGAAAGTGTCCAGAATGGATAAGGTTGTGAGATTCTCCCGGAACACAGCTCTTGATCTGGTTATTTCTCGTTGAGTTTGATAATCCACAGTTCTTTGCCAGAGAAAATTCTGGGCTTATGTCCATGTTCATCCTCATGTTCAGACAGAAGGGAAAGGACTAGTTGTGGAAGTATGGTATACGTACGTCAAGAGTACCTCTGAAGGATGAGGAAATTGAGTGAAGTCTGGTCTGGTAAGCTCGATCCTTCCCTCTGCCTTCTTTTGTGCATAATTGGCACTGTCTTGTGATTTTCTATAATTAGACACCACTCCCTTAAAGATTTGATCATCTTACGTCCTTAGAGATGTTGAGAAAGTTTGCAATATGAGTTTTTCAGATGTATATGTAGGTGTTGTGGAACAGTCTCAGAGAATAACTCATGTCTCACTTGTGAATAGTGCCCTCTGATAAACTGGAGGAAGAATATCTTATATGAGCATGAGAGAACTGGTTGCTGCATTGGAAGCATGTTGCTGGACAAGTGAGCATCTTTGTGACTACTGTAAGATGTGCCTTGCTTTATTGGAAGTATTTATGAAACTACTGGTTGGAACCTGTGGCAAGAGGTCACTCATAGGCTTGCATGCATGTCAGTGTTTTACTTTGTGTCTAGAAGTATCCTTCTTTTGGAGATATTATCTTCAGTCTGACTTTCCTTCTTCATATTTTGTGTTACTAGTTTGGAGATCTGTCTTCACTCTTCCATCCCCAAAATAGACCTGCACAGTAGTCTATAATGATGGACCTCCTTATTTGTAGCTCCTTTCCAAACAGTTACTGTCTTTGTTTTGGTTTTAGACCTCCGTCAGCTTTTCTTCTTTATTGCATCACTACTTTCCACTTCACATTAAGTTGACTTGGTCCAGCTTGTTGATGCTCTCCAATGAATTGCAATTGTTACAACTGACTTTTCTGGATCATACTCATAAACTAAATCTCTCCAGATTTTATTCTGATTTATTGATTTTCCAGAGGTAGTATACTGTCATTTTCTTGTGCTCCATATCTACAGAGAAGAGGCCTATGTATGTCATGACTTTTTGAAGACATATATTGTGTGGAGAAAGAAAAAATGGGATGGATATGGAATGTAGGTTTCATGATATTGTGCTGCAAAGCCTTCAGAGGGAGGTGTAGGTAGGCTTTCCAGAAAGGTCAGTACAGTGCACAGGTATTGAAGATGTATGGGGGAATGTACTAGAGGCAATGAACACTCCCATGGTTTTCTCCCAGCCATTTCCTTTTCCAGCTGCAGCATATATATCATGCATCAGAGAGCATTCCAAAAGATGGATGCATCATGATAGAAGCAGTGAGGGAATTTGGTCAGGTTGCCTAGAGAACCAAATTACAACAGGATAGTGCAGACAGATTTTCAGATTGGCAAGTCTCTGCTACAGTTAAAAATAATAAATATTTTTGCTAAGAGGCCACAGAAGAATATCAGAGGCTATCTGTGCATGTTTTTTGAGAAGTTAAGTGTTCAAGGGCATTTCAGCGTCCATACTATTTGAATAGATTCTGTCATCTCAAGTGTCATTCATTAAAGTACAGATAAAGTTCATGGAAATAGTAAATGCTATTTTAGGTTCACAGAACTTGGTAAGTACACACACATTTACTGCTGCAGCTGAAAGACATTCAGTGGTGTGCTAAAGTGCAAGACTTAACAGTAGTTTATCTATTTTGTTCTTGCAATCTAGTGAAACATTTGACGTTCTTTTTCATATTTCCCTTATTAGTCATTCACAGTCACTCTGAGTTCAGGCATGCCATCTTTACTCGTACAAGTAACATGTCAGATATAGCAAGTGTCACTGACTTTCAGGAGCATTCATAGAAGTTTGAATAGAAAAGCCAATCCCAGTATGCACTCGAGCATATCTTGCAGTTTTAAATTTTAGTATAGGACCATTCTTCCACAACTCTTATATTTTAAGACAGATAAAGGAGGATTTTTAGTTGGCTGATGGTGATACACGTGAAATAAACAGGACATCTTACCAATATTTCAGAGAAAATATGCAATTTCCCGTGTCAGAAATTATGATCTGTATCTTTTTTCTGCAACTGCTATTGCTGGACAAAATGATGTATATATTCAGGGCACAGGCAGTGCTTGTAATCTTACTTAATTAAGTGACATATTAATGTTATATTGATTATACTATTGCCTGCAAATCCTGTTGCTTAATAAAGTGGCAATAATTTTGCAGTTAAGTTGTGCTTGTAGTCAATTAATGGCTGTCAGGGGGACAATGGACAAAATTTTAGAAATAATGGTGCAAAGTTGAAAGCATGGTACTGGGACTTCTGGTTTAAAACTATGAAATATGAATGCTTAGTTCAAGAGAAAAAAAAAGAGAAACAGTATATATATGTATTTAGCCTCTGTTCAGTACACTGGTTCACAGTTTTCTTTTAGGTCCAACAGAAAAAGCGGCATTGTGCAAAGCATCTGCACATGAATACAGGGCAGGATAATATTTGATTTAAAAATACAAGTAAACGATAACTGCCAATATTGAGACCATGTGAAGGCAAAGGAACAAAGCATACTTTCATTGCTAATCATGTTAACATCAAAGTTTGAAGAGTACATTCGCCTATTCAGAGGAAATGCCATCACACTTCTGACGATCACATCTGCCACTAATATCATCCGGCATGTGGTCAGGTCTCTGTTCTGACTTTTATCTCTCTACCAAAATTTCATGTCTTGATTTTAACATCTGATGCTAAATTCAGGTCACTACAAAATAAGTAGAACTTTTATTTCTTTTCCACTTTCATGATGTTTTGAAGAGATGCATTTTAAATGTATGGAATATGAATAAAATCTTTTTGTTGTTGTTGCAAAACATTTTTTATTTTATGTTCTTCTGTTTGTTTGTTTGTTTGTTTCCCAAATTTGCCTTAGAAAACAACATGTTAGACCTGCAGGAAATGCAGAAATCTGATTTACTGTTACAGTACTTTCCTTTCATGCCAGAAATCAATGAAATATATTCTGTGTAAAAGTGGAGTAGTGTACTCACGCTACATACATTTTTAATCTTGAGGGTTTCAAACATTGATTCACAAGTCTATGAGAGATAGACATTTTAACTTTTCTGAAGATTTAACTTGATAGTATATATCTGACTAAGTATATGCTGATGGTAAGATCACATAAAAATATTTGTTAATTGGTAGTCATGAATAGCTATGTCCCTGATGTTAAAAATATCTTGTTTTTGTTGAGGGAGTAAACTCCAGATCTCTCCTCCTCACCTTCAAGATGTTTAAATGGGGAAAAAAATATTCCTACAGACATATTTCAATATCCTTTTACATACAGAATCCCTTCTGTATTCTAAGAAATATGGCTTAATAATGACTACCTAAATAAGAAAGAAGATAGTTCCCTGATTTTAAAAGTGCAGTGCATTCAGAAATTTCTGAGCACATGAAACAAATGTGTATGTCAATAGTTTTCCTTTCCATTCCAATATAATTTCTCTTTAGTACAGAAAATAAATTCTCATTTCAAAACTGAAGAAACTCAGTGCTGAAAGTGAAGTGGAATAATGGGCAATGTT
Source organism: Phasianus colchicus (assembly GCF_987193195.1). Lineage (NCBI taxonomy): Eukaryota > Metazoa > Chordata > Aves > Galliformes > Phasianidae > Phasianus > Phasianus colchicus. The sequence continues at coordinate 33,656,970 of NC_143438.1, forward strand.
GCATGTCTTTATTGGTTCAAGAAACCCTTCCAGTTATATTAAGTATATATCTCTTTTATGCTTGTATAAGGAGATCCCTTTGGTAGAAAATAAGAGCTCTCTATGGTTTGTCAAAGCAGAGGAAGAAGAACTCTATCATATTGGTTCAGGTTTTCTTAGAGAAAGAACTGATTGTAATGAAGAATGGCTATGTGTATTTTAGTTTTCGTTAACTGTTAATACTTTGTTTGATGTGTTTACCTTCACAGCTGCTGTAATATCAGCATGAATAATTATGAAGAGCTTTGACTGGAAATTCTTTGATTATGAAAGATGTACTGTAACACTTCAATTGAGTTCTTTCTGTCTCTTCAATTAAATTTGGTCTTCTTGTTAGGTCTTCTACCATGTTCTTTCAGGCAATTTCTTCTTTCTGTTCAACCCTTCATTTTTCACACAGGAAGTCATAAAAATCCTTGGATCACAGAAGATGGGCTCACAAAAGTTCCATTTTTTGTTCCTCAGCTAAAACTTCCCAAAAATAATTGATAAAAATATTTTCAGAATGATTTTTTTCCTTTTTTTTTTTCCCAACTACACCAAATACATCTGCTTTACATGCAAATCAATAGCTTACACACAAGCAGACAACTTTTTTTCCTCTAAAATCAAGACCAGTGAATACAGAAATCATATTCAAACTGCTGTTGCTAGTTGCAAAATATTAAACTGCGTTGCTTGTGAAATATCTGACATGTCACTAACTGATGCAGACAGGTAATACATTGGTTTTATAGTAACATGGAAGAGCTAGTTGTTGATATAAGCTTAGCCGAGGTGGTTTTAGTAAAAATGTATCTTAATTCTATCAGAAAACAATCTAGAGTGCTACTGACAACTATCTACTTACAAGTCTTACTTACTTACTTTTAGTTATAAAAGGTCAGAAAATAGAATGACAGTTTAATTTGCCAAAAATTGCAGCAATATCCTCTTACTTATATTCTTTTTAAATCCATTCTTTTTTAAATTCCATGGCAATAGGCAAATATACAGTTATAATAATTAAAGTATATTTTCCCATTGTTATTACAACAAATATATTACCTATGTTTCTTTGTATGTTTGCATAAAACTGATTTTTAAATTTTCTGCTTCTTAGTAATGATAGAAACTATATCATTCCACTATTCTACCTCATTTAAAACACAGTTTTGTAAGGTTCTGATTCTAGAAGTTGGAGTCTTGTTGTATAACTTCTCTTATGCAGTTTATCAAACAAGGTAGAATATTAATTTAGAAAATAATATATTGCAATTCATTAGAATGTGCTTTTATTATTACATGAAACAAACTATTACTATCCAACATTTGCTTTCAAGAAGTTTCTGCCATTGATATGAAACATTTTAGATGCCAAATATGTTTTGGATGTTACTGATTCAAGTGATATTGATAGTTAAATACATTACACTCTAATATAAAAACAAAAACAAAAATGAAAAAACACTTATAAATTTGGTCTGTCTTATGTTGAGCATTTGTTAATTACCAGTACAAAATGAGATATGAAAATATAGAAGTCTAGATCATGAGTAACCAGTATTTTCTCATTGAGAAAAATGATAATAATACATTGTCAAATAAAAGTGATATGAATTAAAATCAGAGCTGTTAAAAATATAATTGTAAAACATCTTTTTCTTCAGTGTCCTGGTTTTGACTCTAAACCCACTCAGTGATTGTCTTCAACAGAGAACTCAAATCCTTGAGGCAGGAAATAGAGATGCTCCACCTCTGCTCTTGCTGTCACTAGACTCCTGACAACCCACGTTGGGTAACCTATTATTCTGCAGCCCCTAAAAGAAAGCTGCATCCATGACTGATCCCTCAGCTTGCTGAGTATGTCATCCCTGTGATCACTGAGGGATCTTAGAGCAGGCAGGATTGTAAAAGAGGGGAAAAGGAGCTATTGCAAGATTGGAGTGTGAAGAACTTTGCATCAACATTTTGAAGAATGAAAATTTTCCCAGAGATTCAGCCCAGCTCAGGAAATATTGGCAGGTGTCTACCCCATTAATGAAGTCTTTCAAAAAGCTGCTTGATTAGTGTCCAAAACAATTCCACCAGAAGTGGGAGAAAGGCCCTGGGATGCAGCAGTAGGCTTCTAACACTTCCTAGAAAAGTGACTCCAACTCAACTAGCTGCCTATCAAGCCTGGATGCATGGAAAAGAAAAAGACTGGAGGAGGAAGGATATGGAGAGCACATGCGGAGAACATGTGGGGCAAAACAGCTTTGCTGTACCAGGTCACTGGGGCCTTTGGACTTTGGGAGGATGATATGACTACAGCAGATGCTGAGGGGACTCCAGGAGGTGCACCTGTGTCAACAGTTTACGGGCTGGTTCGGCCTGGTTCCGTGACTAGCGGGGCGGAGGGATTTCGCAAAATCTGTGCCTCCGGAAAAAATTAAACAGGGGATCCCAAAATAATTAAAAAAAACAGCAGCAACAATCTGAGGATAAACAAACTAATTTACTAACTATAGTATCAGAAAGCAAGATAACACACTATAATACAATATAATTAGAATTGAAGCTAATAAATCAAATATAATGAAAGAATGTCCGAAAGGTGGATAGGCCTCACCACAACGCTGAGGTGAGATGCGCAGTCCAGTTGAGCAGCAGGAAGAAAAGGAAGGAGAGCCGATGAAGAAGAGCGGACGAAGAAGAGGGCATCAGGTGATCTTGCCAGGAGTTATATTTCCTCTCTGTGATTGCAAAGTCCCCAGTGGAATGTAGTTCTTCTCTTCTGGGCCGGTACCCAGAACTTGAGCATTAACAGTTAAACTCCAAGTGCCCCACATTATGTTATGATGTGGAATACCAGAAACCAAAAATCACAAAACCATGACAATCTGCTGCCTATGTACATGACCTTGGCTGAATTTATCTAGAGAAATAAGCAGAAAATTTATTGCAGAAGGGTGAATTTCATTACTTCCAATCTCCTACAGGCATTGAAAGCATGTGTAGCTCACAGTCTCACTTTTCTGGGGCCTCATCCCTTGAAGTAGTGCAAAGTGGCTTAGACTGCTGCAAGTGGGTAGCTGGGATGGGGGACACAGAGGTCCCTTGGAGGCAGGAAACACTGGCACTAGGCTTGCCAAACTGAACATTGTCTCCCTATGATCACAAATTCAGTCCTGCTATTTCAAGCCTTCTGGCTTGATTCCAGCTTAAGGCTTCTATTTCTGAAGGGAGCTAGCAAAAGTTAGTCATCATCCCAGAGAAACTGAATGCTCCAAGTGCCTGCTTTAGAGACAAATGAGGCCAAGTTCCAGCTAGGAGCGTAGGATGAAGAGAAATAAACGTAATCACAAATAGGCACAATCTCTGCATGCATCCACATGGTCATTTTTGTCCCATGCTGGAGCAGGCAGCATACTTCTGTGGCCAATTCTGCTGCAACCAAAACACTTTTGAAGAAAAATGAAGAGAATTTCTAGACAAAGGGAAATGGTAAGCTGTCTATAGCAGTTACGGGTGAAATGAAACATTAGTATTCTTCTGCACAGCACTGGGGAAGACTTTGTCCACTTGGTTTTCTTAGTCAGTATAAGTTAGGCAGTGAGAATTTTTTTTTTTTTTACAAGTATTTTCAAACATGGGAAATGATGGGGAATTCTCTGTCTGTGGAGATACTCAAAACTCAGCTGGGCAAATCTTTGAGCAACCTGATTCTAGTTGGCCTTGTTGGACAAGATCACCACCAGAGGTTCATTCCACTAAATTATTTTAGGACTCTATGAAATGCATTAGCAGAGTTGTCACAGTGCCAGAATTTGATACATAAAAAGTGAGAGTGGATGGTAATGCTTAAGTTATACTTACCAGCTTACAAGCAACAGGTGACCCTACCTGGTGTTTATTTAATCACTACTATGGTTAGGAGTACTGTGCAAATTATCTACTTTTTTAAAGTGGTATTATATTGATTATTTTTGCCTCCTTAGGAAGCACTGCTATAAAAATCTTTATACTCCCGCAAGTCTTTTAGCAAAGAGGATAAAAATCAAATTTCACAGCTGTGCTAACATTAGGCACAGACCCTTTTCAGTGCATATTAAATATAAAATGTTAAAATAACACTAAAAGCCTAATTTAAACTGACAAAGGCAAAGAAATCAGAATTTGGATGAAAAAAAAGATGAAAAGGAAAGTAACCTATCTCTAGACATATATACACCTACCTTCTCAAGCTTTTAAAATAAAATTTATATTTCTTTTGGAAAAAAATGTAGCATCTCTGGGACTATTAGGGAACAAATAACATAGGACCTTTTCCAAAATAATCTGTTGTAATTCATGATTTTCATACATTTTAAAATACTAAATGCAATTACTAAATCTTAACATATCAGATTAACAACATTATTCCTTTTATGTTTCAATTAAATCCTTTGGAGTTTTCATATTTAGAATAGTGTATAATAAAAAACTTATAATATTACATGCAGTTAAATGTGCGTCAACAGAATCACTTAAATGGTTTTCACAGCAGCTTCTTCTCAAACATAAAGAGTTCTTATTTGTTTTTTGTTTATTTTGGGGAGAGAAGTAGATCAGGAAGTTCAGCTAGTTCAAGAGTATTTTTAGAGAAAGACGCTATCCAAATGCCTTGTGTTAATACAACAATGGGAGTTGCAAAGGCATCCTATGACTAGCTTGCAGGAAAATGAGGACAAGAATGAAATACAGTAAAAAAGGCTTAATTGTTATGGATGGTTAGGGACATTATTTTTGGCTTCTAGATGTATCTATAACCCACAGGAAAAGTTCTTTTTGTATTTGATGGCATTCTGCAGATTTTGGCAGAAAAGTAGATTGATGGGCAGTTTCCCATCTTCTTTGTACGTTACAGGTATATATGCATTGCGAGACATATTTAGATTCCTTTTGAAGCTCCCTTTCATATTGAAAAACATGTACAGAAATGCTATTGTTGAACACACTATATGTAAATACAAACACAAGTGCTTTGGAGTAAGATATGTCAAAAATAGGTGAAGTTTGATCTGAGGACACCGGTTACAGTCATCGGTTGAGTAGTCTCTGGTGTGCTATACTGCTGGGTTTTGTCAGATGCTTTGTAGCTGGAAGAGGAGGCTGCCATCTGAAGTTCCAGCCTTTGTTGTTGTAAGGAAGTGACCTTTCAAAAAATATGATAAGTCAAGGTCTTCTAATAATCTATCAATACAGTATTGTCTCAGAATTCTCCAGCTGATCTCAGATATTGTATCTCTCTGTGTCTTTATCCTGTGAATATAGCTTTTTCCCACAAGAAAACACTTAATTTCATTCTCAAACAAAGGCACACAGTTTTTTAACCAAGTGGAAAGGAATAATTCTTAGCTTATCTTTAAAAATATGTTCTGTAATATATTTGTGTGTGAAAGACATACATTTAACATTGAAACAATGAGGCATATTGAATGAAAACACTAGTAGAGAAAAAAACTCTATATTAAAGCTAACAAATAAAACAGCATTCTACTTCAAAGGGCTCAGCTGTAGTCAATAAAAGAAAAAAAAAGTGGATTTTGTTTATTTTTCTATATAGACTGAAAGAGATGGAAGAACTGGAATGAAAAGATAGGAAAGAGGTTCTGGAATAAGAACTATGAACTGGAAAAAATTACCCCTTTTGCAAATCTGCTATTTGTCCCCAAAGGCACACATCCTACTTGATCTAGAAGTGGTCAGTTGATGTCATCCCCCCTCTTCTGATTCTTGTAGTGTTATCACAAGATTAGTGTCTGTTCATGTCAAAAAGTTGCATGCCTGTGCCACTTCTCACAGCTGCAGAGAGAGCAAAAATCAATTCAGAACATCAGAAGATTTGTGGCTACAACTCTGGTGACCTTATTTAGTTTGTGAATCATGTTTTTCTTAGTGTCTATCATGGCTTTTATAGTGTGAGATATTGAATTATATTAGACTACAATCCAGATTCATTTGGAGATAATCTGTAAAGTCTTTGCATCTGAATTTCATACTCTTCATTAGACTTGTCATCAGAGTTTATTTATTTGTTTTTACTAATTAAAGAGCAGAAATCAAATCAAAGCACACATCATAAATGAATGAATGAATGAATGAATGAATGAATGAATGAATGAATGAATGAAATCAGAAACCTAATAGCTAAGCAGTTTTGGGTCCAGAGGAGGGCTGCCAAGATGAAGACATGCTGAGGGAACTGGGCTTGTCCAGCTTGGATTAGAGAAGACAATGGGGGAACCTCATTGTTGTCTTCCAATAATTAAAGGTAGCTTTTATAATCAGGAGAGAAATCAACTTTTTACACAGGTAGGTGGACAAGGACAATGGTTTCAAACTAAAAGAAGGGAGATTTAGATTAGATGTCATTGGGGAATTTTTTTCACTGTGAGACTGACAAGGCACAGGATGCCCAGAGAAGTTATGAATGTCTCATGCCTGAAAGTGTTCAAGGCCAGGCAGGATGGGGCCCTGGGCAACCAGATCTTGGCAAGGGGTTGGAGCTGGATGATCTTTGAAGTCCTTTGGAAAATACAGTATACGTAGATTAATCCAAGGGAGAAAGACAAAATATATTCATGTTTAAATGAATTGGTTCAATAGTCATAATAAGAATACAGATTTTATTACTTTCCTACATCTAAGTGTTTGAACATGAAAATGGATTATGACTTTTGTTTTCAGAGAAAAGTAAAAAAAGAAACAAACAAACAACAACAACAAAAAACCCACAAAGCAAAACCAAAAATCTAAATCTTGCTGCATAGCAAGCTCCTGGTGAATTTATCTGCACAGGCATATATAGTGCAGTCTAATATGTAGTTTCAGGGGTAGTTTTCAAAAATATCAATCGTACATATTTTGTAAGCCCACATCACTTAGTAGTTTTGATAGTTTTACAAAAATCACCCCAAAGCCAAAACATAAATGGACATTCATGCCCACTAGAAGATGCGTTTTACAGCTATCTAAGCTTAGGAAAGGAAACCTGTTGAAGCTACATTCTTACAGGCCAATCAGCCCATCATAAGCTGGCAATCCTCCAGTCTCATTTTAAAGAAAAAATGCATACTTATCAAATAATCTCCTTTTCTTATATTCATACATTGGTACATTATAATATTTTTTCCCCTGAGCACAGCTGCTGCAACTCTTTTTTTTTGAACCAAAGATAATCTTAACATCCAAATCTTCACACTGTCCCCAGTGAGAACCTCTATAGCAGGGCTATTCATCCTGGTCATCACATAAGAAGATTTTTTTTAATACCTTTCTATGTATTTTCCTGCAAGGAACTGGGTTACATCATTCTTCCCTGTCATCCTCTATGTTCTCTCCAGTTTGTATTTAACCACTATGCACTTCATGCAATTTTCCCATATAATGAATCTGTCCAGCAAGAGCCAAAATTAGGAATAATTACCTATATGATTTCAGTGCAGGGGATTGTTGCTGCAACCACTGCCTGCTTCCTCTTTTTCCAAAACTTTAACAGAAGGTCAGCAGATTTAAGATTTAGATAAAAGTCACCTAATTGCATTCCTTAGTTTGAGAAAAATAAACTTACAAAAAAACTCATCTGTCTTGACTACAAAGTGAGTTTACAAAAGAATTTTAGTACAAAAAATACTGGACAGGGTTCTGAATAGTTTTATTATCACAGTATTTATATAAACTACTTTTAAAAGCATAAGGACTGTTTTTCCTCTTCATACATTTGTAGCATAAATATCATCAGTGGTGGTAGGAATGATATGCATGTTTGGAAAATAAAGCCTTTAAAGGTTGCGACTGAAACATGCAGAACTAGGAAAAAAAAAAAACCTTAAAGGAGAAATATTGCATGAATGAATGCTCATAAGTATTAAAAACTAACAATGATAAAATAGTTGAAGTCACTGTTCCTAGATTCTAAAGTCTGTTGTTAGCAGATGGAAAGGGAAGGAAAGGGAAGTGGAAGGGAAAGGAAAGGGTGGGGGAAGAAGGGAAGGGCATCTGGAATCTTTTCACAAGACTATTGCTGATGCAGGTGATGAATTAAAACTATTGCACTGTGAGGTGCTGTTGCGTAGGGACTTGTGAGTGCTATTGTTCTAGCATATACTAATGAATTGATTTTTTATTTTTTTTTTTGTTGGCAGGTTTTGTTGTCTGTCTCTGCAGAGGACAGAACATTTAAATTAAATATTAAAGTGACTAAGCGCATTTAGTTCAGCTGAAAATTCCATCACTACAGAGATAAATAGGTTTTATAGACCTTTCTATTTAGACTTACTCAAGGCAAAAGACTTTGCTTTTGGAAGTTCTGAATCAAATAATAAGCAGACAAGCCAATTTCTTGAGACAGTCCAATCTGCAATGTCAGCTGTGTAACTCTGATTCTGTAGCTTATTAGCTAAATGTTGCTGCTTTAAAGAAATTGTTGAAAAAATTACTTCATCAAAAACACATTGCTAAATGCTGAATGCTGACAAAATAAGCAAATTTCATACGTTTAGTCTGCAATAATCACAATAATCTCCTCTATAACCAACAGGTTTAAAGCTTAAAAGCTGCTTGTGTGAGGAAATCAGAGAAGACAATGCTAAGAAGAAACAAGCTTGAATTTGCAGTAATATTAATGGCAGTCGTATGATGTGATCAGTACATTGACTGACTGGGTTCACAGCACAACCTTTTGTAAACATAATGAAATATAATTCTACCAGGAGAACCTTCACAATGCTGGAAAAACCGTACAATGTCTTATAGTACCTTTGGTCTAGATCACATATAAGTTTTATCCTTTCACTTATGCTCTTAGCTATTGAACTCTAGATCTTTCAGTCACGTGTCAAAATAAATACTGTCTGACAGCTAAAGAATACCTTTATCATCTCCCATTGCTCACTGACTTCATAGAAGCATACCTTTAGTCTTCACAAGAAAAAAGGAGACTGTGATCTCAATATTTCAACACTTTTATTTACCTTATCTGTAATATAATTAATAGATGACTGCATAAAGATCAAGGTGGCTATCAAAGAAAATGAGACAGCTTCATATGAAACTTGCTCTTTTGAATCAGTCTAGGACTCTATCAAAGCATGTGTGATAATTTCATGTAAATCCCGGTGTTCTGAATCTGTATCTTTTAACCTGTACATACCATTTTTAACACACTACATTTCAAAGACATTCAAAGCTGATCTAATTTGTATTACAGAATTACATTATAATCTGCAAGCAGCACATCATACTGATTTCTTAAAATTAATGTGGAAGCTCATTATAAAGACATCTAGAGAGGGCTCATGTAGTCTTTCTCAAAAATACTCTGACTTAAAACAACCACATTCTGTATTTAAAGCACACCTTTTTTTTCTAGCCAGTCAGATTCTTTCTCTGATGTCTATATTTTGAAACTCTGCATTTTGTGCATAAAACCCAGATCAAAATATTCATTGGCATCCAGGATTGTCATCTGTAAAAAAAAAACCCAGAAATTCTGGTGTTGAAATATACAGAAAAAATCCAAGGTTTTGAATGATGAGATAATGGATGGAGAGGATTGGTCAGCATAATGGCAATGAATGCAAGAATGATAGACTGAAGCAAAAAGCATGAGCACTAAGTAGAGGTATAGCACAAGGATGTCTCCGGTAGTTCTGCTGCTAACTTATGTGACATCTAAACAGACTTGTCAAAATGAACCTAGGATATAAATTTAATAAACAAGTTAAAAATGCCATGTAGACTTTGGTATGACAAACAATAGGCTTTGTTTATAGGGTACTGTCCTAGCAAGAGTACAGTCATGAACTGCCTTTTTACCAGGTTCTGGAGTGAGACACTTTTTGGAAGAGCACAGCAAAAGCAGTATAGGCTTTCAGGCCAATCTATACTAATCACTATCTAAGTCTAGTTTTAAATTAACATAGAGTCATTACACTTGAACACAGTCCTACACCAGCATTGTTTTTTTGATAGCCTCTTGACAGCCAAAGTGAATTACATGTCTTTTTATAGAAAATAAGGTAATAACTTCAAAACATAATAACGAGAGAAGCATTTGTTTTGAACATGCCAAATGTGAGAAGGACTATAAGGACTCCATAAAGTTGTCTGTGTGCTATGAGCAGAGGTTTTCTAGGGTGCCTAACCCCTGCTGAGCAGAATCCAATTCAATACCTTTCACTCGTAATTTCAGATCATAGTTTTACAGCAAAACAGAGCAGACAGGTTCAGAAGTGTGGTCTGACTAGTAGCTACCATGCAATCCAGGAAAAGCAGTGTCTTGATAGAGAGAAAACCCAAAAGGAAGCAGATAAATATGAAAGCTTGGGGAAATATGAAGCATTGTTTATGTTAATGCCATTGTTCTGCCTCATCCACCTGCTTGTAGTAGGTGTTTGCCTACTGTAGTGACTATAAAGGCAGCAGTGTTGTAGTTTCCCCCTGTCAAACACTTTGGTGTTTTTGGCTTATTCAGAGATACTAGGTTTTGAGCATCTATTAACAAGGGCTTGCAGGCATATGGAGCATTCATTTACAAGGGAACAGGAATAAAGACTGTACAGTGATCTCAGTTGTGATTTTAGATTTTGTATTCGTAGTTTGTGTAAAAATTACTAGGAAGTTGTTAGAGGTCACGCTCACATAACTGAGGATGACATTTCAACCATTACCTTTAATTGGAAGAGTACATACCAAGGATAAGCTTGGTCTCTTAATTCTAAGAAGTCATTACCAACCATGCAGAGTGAAAAAATTGAAAACTAAAACCCATAAAAGCTTCCTGTTTAATCAAAGGACCCTATTAATAGTATACTTTCTCTACAATAAAATGTAATCACCCTGGTATATAGATATCAATTATGCCTTAAAAGAGCAATAAATTAACATGGTATAGAAACAAACCTACTACAATGAAAACATTGTGTGTCCCTTGCCAAAAACTATCTAATAATTCCAATGAAACTTTTAAACAAACATAAATCAACAGAATGATCGTGCTATCTGAATGCCTTGATATGTACTGGCCTCTCTTAAGATCTTTTCAGAAAAAGCCCTGAAACAACAATTTATATTCTTCTTCCCCAGAGAAGAGGAGTCCAAACAGAGAAATGATCCCTGCTAAAAGTAAGCAGTGATCTGAAGCTACTAGTGATGTTTCAGCTTTGACTGCATGACTTGTTTTTCAGGAAATAACTTAAATCCAGTACAGATTACAGCTATGAAATAAAAAGCAGAGCCACATCTGGCTGTCACATCTGTGCAAAGCAAAGCTTACTTTGTTTAGTTTGTCTGATTTATGGCTGTATTTAAATCATCTCAAGGAAATCTCAATTCTCATTTGCATAAGGGAAACAACAACATTATATCTTTCTTAATTGCTGTAATGTACAAACAAATTTTATGCCATGTCACTCCATTATAGTATCTTTTAAGAATACTTAAACCAAATAAATAGTAATATAGTGTTTTTTTGTAAACTATCTTGCAAACTAATAACATACACTTTTAAATCTAAAACTATTGTATATTATAAAATTATATTACATAATATATAGCAATGTATACATGTGTATAAATTATATAAAATGAAGTAAACTCATTTTATAAGACAGGTTACAAAAATAAGACTTGGTCAAATTTTCAAGTATGTAACTGAATGGCAACCCATTAATATACATCATAAAGTTAAGCTTTCAATCAAATTAAATGAAACAATGTGAAATATTTGTTGTTGTTGTTGCCATTTTTCAGTGTTTAACAGAGATGTCAACAGTTGAAATATTTTCTATTTTTCCGAAATACTTTTACTTCAGAGCGTATATTTTTTGTGACTACCTTGCCACTTTCTACGTTTATCAATTATATAAGATTGATGTTATAACATTTCATATTTGTACATACATGTTTTTACTAATAAGCAAGCCAAGAAGAAGCACTGGAGAATGATCATGTTTTCTGATGTGTTACTGAGTTTAATTGAAGATCTCTGAATCCAGATATCTCTCATTTTGGCTTTTTTAGTAGATTTTGTTTCATAGACAAATACAATAGAAAAGTGGTAATAAGAAGTGAAAAAGTTTTTACTTTACTGTAAAAACAGTTTTAGTTAACTTTGCTCACATATCCTGCTTCAATATATCATTAAGACACATAAGTTTATGAAAATGCATCAGTGCATCCCTATGGAACAAAGCAGGTTAAAGCAAGCTTAGTGTAAGCAGTATGCTGAATCAGGATCATCAACAGTGCCACCAAAGTTAAGGAGAATATGAATAGGCATAAATCCAAGCATAAATAAACAATCCCAGAATAGATATAATGATCTCCTAATCCCTACTATTAGAAGATAGCAGGAAAAAAAAAAAAAAAAAAAAAAAGACTGAGAAAAGAAGTATCAGAAGCAAAACTTGACAAACAGAAAGTAGACATTTATAACACTGCAAAATTTCAGGCTGCTGATTCCAAAAGGAATGGAGAGAGGGATAAGAGAAAAACAACATAAATTTCAGGCACGTGGAAATACCATAAACACAGTTACAATACACTGTAGAATGATTAAATTGTTAGTATAACATGAAAACCTATGATCTTTGAATAATATAAACTTAAACTGTACATTGTCTGTAATGGGAAAATGCTAAGAATTATTTTAAAACAAACTATATAATTTGGAGGTAGATCGCATAAATCATTACTTTTTTGAAGAAATTGGAAATGAAAAATCGCACCATACTTTCTCAAACAGGCAATATACATTGAGAATAAACCACTTGGAATTAATGCAATGGTATTTATAACAAAAATGATAATTTTTTTTGTTATATTTTCTCATACATTACAAGTCAAAAGTCACATGCAGCATATTTTCGTGGGATGGATTCCAAATTAGAGCACACACAACTTTTCACATTGTAGATGCATTCCATCATGAGTTTCATTTCTCTAATGCTGTAATGTTACTTTCATTTTCTCCATGCTCCAGCAAAACTATCTAGAAAGAATATACTAAAAATGCTAACAATTTAGCAAGAATAATTCAATAATTTTAAAGTATGAGGATATTTTTGAAAAATGTCAAGATAAAACAATTAAGTTTGAAAGAGTCAAAACCCATACAGTTATTTCATGCAATGTGTTTTTTATGTGAACAGTTGTTTCTTTAGCTCAAATTAAAGATATGGAATGTTTGACAATGAATGACATTTGGATCAGATTAAAACCATATTGGCTTTCAAAATCAGATTCAGATTGGAAAAAGAAGATACAGGTTATGTAATTCACAAAATGATAGAAAACAATTTCTATTGTGTTACAGCTTTTATACTTAGTTGTCCTCTGAAATAGCCGTGATTGCAAATTGGAAGGAATTTTCCCAAAAGCAAACACTTACATAGAGAGAACAGTTAAAATAATACCCCAAGTCTCAAAGCACTCAAATGTTAACTGTTTAAAGTGGTTCTCAAATAGTTCACTTTCTGAATTGCTCATTGTAGTAAGCACAGTGATTAATTTCACCCAATCTTGTAATTCAGTAGGATCTTCCACCTTAAAATGGTTTTGTCATCCCCTCCTGCATTCCCTTCAAGTCAGACAGATAGACTTAGAGGAAAACTGAGGATGTTATCCAGCTCATTTAGTTAATCTTAAGTTTGGTTACATTAAATTATTGTGTGGAAAATGCTTGCCCAATCTTGTTTTGAAAACTATGAATTCAGCTGTCTGTCTGGGGATTCCCTTCCTGCTTTTAAGTCTTCTTCCTACCAGGAAGTTTTATTCCCTTGTCAGGCTCTACTGGACCAGTTTTAAAGCCTTTTGTTTCTTCCCTACCCACAGTGACTGCAGAGAACAACTTATTTCTTGGTAAATTTGTACATCTTACTTATTATTCCTGATATTTTCTTCAAATCAAACAACCCCAACAACAAATGTTCTTTGCAAGAACTGTCTCTCATATCTGTTAATTTTCTTCATTTCCTGCATAAGCTTTGACTGAACGCTGCCTCATATGAGAGAAATGACCACTCCAGTTGAGACCTTGTATGTTCTAGGAAAAAACTTCTACTTATATCTCCATGTATGCTGTTCACCCTTTTGGAAACTGACAATTTAATATGTCTTCTGTCTTACTAGTGAAAATACAATTTTCCAAAATCTTTCAGAACATTTAGTCTCTGGTTTTCTGTATTATGACTATGTGTGGTTTATTCATCAATATACAATACCAAGACATCAAGACGTTGTGTCTTCTCTACACAGAAAATTTTATCATCATCTTATTCTAGAAGAAAATGAGACCAGTTTGACTATCATCTTGGTTTTCATTTGTTTCCATGTTATTTTTTGTCTTTCTACATGTTTTGTAACTTATTTGTATAATGCTGAGTTCCCTAGATGTAATTCCTATGTTTCTCCCGTATTTCTAAAGATGGACAGTATCTGTCCTGTATTACTCTTCTGGAATGTTACTGACTGTCACAAGTTTTCCAGACAATTTAATGCCTGTAACAGTAGTGAAATGATTTTTTTGTGTATCTTGGAGCGGAAATAGATATGTTCACCTGGCTTGAAATCATGTAAATAATTTTAGCAGTCTCAAACTTGTTCTTACCCTTCGTCTGATTTCTCATTTCTCTGTCACGAACATGAATTGCATTGACTGTGACTGAAGTTCACATTTTTAGTAAAGACTGGGGCAAAATAAGACATTAAATTTACCTTCAGCTTCATGATATCATATGTTGATCTTTCTGCTCCATTGGACTCTTTTGTTAGTATTCTTACTTATTATGTCTCTTGAAAGCAAGACCATTGACTTCTTAATTTTTTCCTCACTCTGCAACTATTTTTGTATGCTAGTTTGTAAATTATCTAACTTGTACTTCTCTATCATTCATTCTTACATTTTAAGTAGTTGAAAAACAGATGATCACAAATTTCACTTTCCATTCTTCATCTGCCACAGCATAATTCACAATTGTGCCTTGATATAATTTTTAACTCAATGGCTAACTTTCCAGAACACTATTTCTTCTCAATTGCATTTATTTTTCATAAAAGCAAGCTTACAAAGCTTTGAATTGATCAATCTGCTTTCATGCCCTTTCTTGCTTTAATTTTCTGTTCCTTCTCCCTTTCTTCCTAAAAAATAATGAATTTTGTTGTGTTGTTGCCAGTTTCATCACAGTTGCCTTTCATCTTCAGATTTTCAACTAGTTCTTCCCTGTTGATTAGAAGAGAATCTAGAAAGTCCTCTCTCCCTGTGTCTTGTTCTCTCTACTCTTTGTATATACAAAAAAAAAAAAAAAAAAAAAAATTGTCAACAAATTCCAAGAAGCAGTGGGATGTTTAGTTTTTACTTTATTCTTTTCTCAACTGATGTCTGAGTAAAGGCTACCGTCTCTATCAAATCATTAGATGACAGTGCTCATTGTTAAAAATAAATAAACTGCTTTAGTTATTTAATTTTTCTGAAGGTTGAGAATGAGACCATCTAAAAAACAAGGACAATTTTCCATCTTGTGAGAGGTCTGTGTTTCCTTTAGTGCCCAAAGTGCTTGTCAGAAATGGTATTTGACAGCTTCTACTGCTCTCTCTTCCCTCCACACATTGATTTTCACCTTGTACAATACTTTAGCTTCAATTAGGCACAAGGTGTTGTGCCTGAGACCACTTAGATACCTATCAGAAAGGCTACAAGCAACCACTGCTGCTGTGGAGGCCAAGGCTAGAAAAACTGATTTGGCTGTCAAACACTTTGAAAAAGTTTCATAGTAGCTGGGCAAACTGCTGGCTTATATTCTGCCAGCTGACATCCCCAGATCTTTTTCAGCAGATTTCCAGCCACTCTGCCCCAAACCTGTAGCATTGCCTGGGGTTGTTGTGACCAAAATGCAGGAGCCAACACTTGATCTTTTTGAAGTTCATACATAGTAGTTTCATAGGTTAAAAACATGAACTATAAGTGATGTAATTATAAAGTAGATGGAAAACAAACTCCTTGGTTACCCAACTCTCTCTTTATGATCAGATCACTTGGCACATCGCTGTGGAGAACTTTGCTCTGGAAAAAGACTACATATCTTTTTCATGAATACTTCAATAAAAGAATCACTTTTATGAGTCCAGAGATGGTTGAGAGGGTCAGAAGGAAATAATTTGTTTTTATTTTGTTTTAGAAATTAATTTGAATTTTTATAGCAATTTATAACAAATTCCTGGATATTAAATACAAAGCACTGAAAAAAAAGCTAAGCACAGTATGTATTAGTATTTTTGGAATGAAAATTAAACCATGCTGCCACTTTTGCAGTCCAAGTCATTATGTTTTATAGCTTAGGTTAACACTGTACTATAAAATATAGTAAGTAATTGTTAAAAGCAGTCATTTGCTTGGAATAATTGTGAGTTTAATTTTCAGAATGGTTCAAATTTCCTTTTTTTTTTTTTTTTGTATACATGGATTTTTTTAAAAAAATTTATTGCTCAGCAGTTAACAGTGTTCTGTCACACTGAGTAGAGAGCCTATGTTAAGAAATTAGTTTTAAATAAGCCAACAGCTACTGAGTTTTATATCACCACTTCATTCACAGAAAATTGTATGCAGTAAATACATATTTCTATTTTTAAACCATCATTCCATGTGGGAAAGCTATGTTTGTTCAGAAATCTTTCTTATCTGAGGAGGCTAATGAGGATCTTTCTTTCCTAAACAATCCATGTCATATAGCAGGAGCCTCAGCATGACATAGTAGTCAACTCCAAATTCTTGCTAAAACCTCTTAAAGGTCCAGTCATTTACATCTTCTATTCCTAATCAAATGCAAAAATAATAACTGTTTACAAGCTATATTGTGTTTCTGGAATGTTTGAAATATGTAAAACCAGACTGTTAAAAAAAGGAATTCAGTACTATGGTTATGGGTGTCCTGAGCTAGTCCAGAGGCCTAATACTTTACTGTTAGACAGTGAAAATTTATTTTTGATTTGTCTGTACACTCCTTACATATGAGATAATTTCATCCTCATTTACTGTCATAGTACTTCTCCATTAGGCTATTTCATTGTCCTTCCGGCTCATATAACACATCACTAAGAATTCTAACCAGCATCATTTTATCACAGTAGTTTTCTGGCTGTTGGTTCAAAGAGATTTCTATGTAGTTCATCATTCCAATGAATGTGCAATGCCCTTTTGTATTTGCTGGTGGACACATTTCAGTGTTGGCCCAAACTATGTTATGAACTGTTTATTCTATTCACATCTCTTCCTGAAATGTTACTGAAACAACTTGGAACACAAGGTGTTCCATGTGAACATCAGGAAGAACTTTTGTGAGGTAATGGAACCATGGAGTTGATTTCCCAGAGAGGCTGTGGAATCTCCTTGGAGGTCTTCAGAAGGT
Organism: Phasianus colchicus; assembly: GCF_987193195.1. Taxonomy (NCBI): domain Eukaryota; kingdom Metazoa; phylum Chordata; class Aves; order Galliformes; family Phasianidae; genus Phasianus; species Phasianus colchicus. Next base: position 33,674,414 of record NC_143438.1, read on the forward strand.
TCCTGGACATGGTCCTGAGTACTGCACCTCAACATATCACTGTCTGAAGAAGGGAGTATGAGCAGATTACTTCCAGGTACCCTTTCTAACCTCATCCATTCTGAGGACTGTGAGTCTTTTTGACTCAACTGCTCTTACTCTTTGCAAATTTGTCTTGAGCTATCAGTTGCAGTCTTCCACCATTACTTACTGCTCTAGAGATTCTAGATAAATGACATTTCTTTAGACTGTAGTATAATCTCTAGAGCAGTAAATAATTGCTGTATTTTCTTATGATTTGTAGGAGTTGCTGTATATAAATCAATCAACAATTTAAAAAGAAAAAAATGCTTTTTCTGTGGACGTGTTGAACAGATATCCTGTTTTAAGCACCCTACCTGAACAACTGATTAATCAAACATAGAAAAACAAATTTCTCCCACATTTTCTCCTCCCCTTCCTACTATAGTACAATGGCAGATATTTATTCTTTTTAATTCATGTCTATATATAAATGTGAGATCTGTATTTTTCAGCAATGGTGACCAGCTTATAGACTCATTCCCATTGTTTCTCTGTTTGAGCTATAATTTCCAGAGCTGTCAGCCTTTAAAACCGATTTCCATTCTCTGTCGTAGGATGGGAAAATTTTCCCTATGAGATGCATGCGTTTTGGAACAATAGAACTAACTTCTTTATGCCCTGATACGTGACATTAAAATCTCATTCTATTGTTATGATCCTAGCCATACAGAACTTGAGATATTTCACAAATCATAGAATCATTAAGGTTGGAAAAGATGTCTAAGATCACCTAGTACAGTCATCAACCCATCACCACCATACCCACTAAATCATGTCCCTGAGTGCCACACCTGCACATTTCTTGAACACCTTCAAGGACAGTGATTCCATCACTTCTCTGGGCAGCCTGTTCCAATGCTTGACCACTCTTTCAGAGAATAATTTTGTATTAATATCCAACCTGGTCCTTTTCTGGTGTAACTTAAGGCCATTACCTCTCATCCTATTGCTGTTATCTGGGAGAGGAGGCCAACCTGCAACTTGCTACAATCTCATTTCAGGGATCTGTAGAGAGTAATAATGCTTCCCCTGAGCCTCCTCTTCTCCAGGCTAAACATCCCACTTCCCTCAGTGGCTCCTCATAAGACCTATGCTCCAGACCCTTCACCAGCTTCTCTGTCTGTTCCCCAGCATCTCAACATCTTTCTTGTAGTGAGAGGCCCAAAACTGAACACAGTACTTGAGGTGCAGCCTCATCAGTGCCAAATAAAAGAGGATGATCACTTCTCTACTCCTGCTGTCTACACTATTTCTGATACAAACCAGGATGCTATTGGCCTTCTTGACCACCTGGCAAACTGCTGGCTCATATTCAGCCAGCTAACCCCCAGATCTTTTTCTGCAGATTTCCAGCCACTCTGCCCCAGATCTGTAGCATTGCCTGAGGTTGTTGTGGCCAAAATGCAAGAGCCTACACTTGATCTTTTTGAAGTTCATACAATTGACCTCAGCCCAGCAGCTCAGATCTCTCTGAGGTGCCTTCCTGCGATCAAGCAGATAAACTGAATGTCATCTGCAGACTTACTAAGGCACTCTCAGTCCTCTCTAGATCATCAGTAAAGATATTAAACAGGGCTGGTCTCAATACTGACCACTGAGGAACATGACTTGTGGCCGGACACCAGCTGCTTTTAACTCCACCGCTACTTTCTAGGCACAGCCCTCCAACCAGTTCTTTACCCATCAAAGAGTACCTGTCCAAGCCTTCTTCTACAGGAGAATGCTGTGGGAGAGTGTAAAAAGATTTCCTAAAGTCTGGGTAGATGACATCAACAACCTTTCCCTTATCCACCAGGTGTGTCATCTGCTCATAGAAGCTAATGACACTGGTCAAGCAGAACTTGCCTTCCATGAACCTATGCTGTCTAGGCTTGATCCTCTGGGTGTCCTACACATCTCTGCACTCAGTATGATCTGCTCCATCACCTTCCCCAAAACTGAGATCAGACTGAAAGGCCTGTTGTTCCCTGAATAAAAAAAACCCTAAAATTCTTTCCTTTGACACACTTGCAAACTGTAATCTTTCTCATTTCTGTCCACTCAAACACTACATGTTCTATTTGCGTAGATAAATTCTTCACCATAGCCACTTTATTTTAAAATTATACATGTAGCTTTTATTTTAGTGTTGATATCGTTGTTTCTGCTACTATGTTAGCTGCTGTACTGTCCTCTTTAACACAGAAGCATGCCATTTGGTTTGAAGCTGAGTGCAGATGATACTCTTCTGAAGTACTGTCTTATTATTCATATGACTACTGGACCAAGTGAGCCAATTTTCAAACACATGTCAGAGCTTAATATTCCTCAATGTAGAAAATTGATTTTGTTATATTTTTCATAATACTTAAAATCGTACTTTTCAAACAAAATATCCTGCTTACCTTGTCAGGTTATGCTTGTCCTGTCACCCAATTCTTATTCTCATATTAATTTTGATTTCAGATTTGCAGAGTATCTCACTAACAAGGGAAAGTTTTTTATGCAAAGCACCAGATTACCTGGTTATACCTCTATACATGCATAATTTAGATAAATGGATAAAACATTTTTCACTGACTGAAAAACTTTTCCATTTTGTAGACAAGAGCTTGAGCAAGTAAGCTACTGTGCAAAAGTTGGCAAGGTAACAAGTCAGTGATACATGCTTCCATAGAAAAGGGAGTTTTAGACAGATTCTTCTCTTTGTTGTTTCCTATTAACTAGTTTAAGTATCTTTGTGCTCAGCATACTAGTTGCTGTGAATTTCAGTCCATTCACCTTACTTTGGCTAATTGATATATGTATTTATCAGCTTCAAATAATTTATCTGATGCTGTTATTCCTATCCTGAAACTGGATGACAAACTTCAGATGTTGCAGAGCTGGACAAGAAGAAGCAAGTTGTTTTTATGATTTCAGACCTTCAGTTTTAAATTCTCAATAACTTTCTGGCTCAGATATATTTCCTTTTGATATTTTGGGTGATTACCTAACCTAGGAGCACTGTTATGGTGATTTCCTCCACTTAGCAAATACAAACGCATTAGTTTGGCTGGAGGCCAACTTTTGGCTTTTTGATAAGCACTTTAAGATTTATTTAATATTCCAGTGATCATATTACTTCTCATTATGAAGGCAAGATTGTCCTTGATTTTGAGTGAAATCTACTATCTTCAGGATTTTCTACTAACCGGGATTTCTTGTTCCCTTTAGGTTTTTGGTGAAGTTATCAGGCATATCACCGTGATATTAGTGGCAGACATTGCAACAACAACAAGCATTACTAAATTCACAAAATGTTAGATAATTTATCAGATAAACTGTTTCTGAGCTCAACAAATGGAAATACAATATGTCTAGAAAAAATTCTGATTGCTACTCTGAAATCTCGGAAGTGTCATGGTGAACAATGATTCGAGTCACTCTGCTGACTCACTGAGTACAGACCTTATAACTTCCATCTTGGACAGTATCTATACAAAAAGTGAAAGCTGTAAATGCAACCTAAGTTTTTTTTCTTGACTAACAGCTGTGAAAACTCTGCAGCAGACTTCATCACAGTTTTGGGCAGTTCATGTACCAAAGCTGTGGTCTTACAAGTAGCAGACCGTTGGGGCTGACAGATGTGGGTGATATTGCTCTGTTTTCTCCTGCTTCTTGTTCTCCAACTTTTCACTCTTCCTTTCTATCTCTCCTGATTCTAGACACATGGTCACAGTTCTCCTTTATTAAACCAGCTGCAACATTTTTTGGCTTATGAGAGAGTTGCATTCTGTAGCCTAGAAGATGCTATCCAGCTGGGTTTTTTTCCTCATGCATATTTTTTTTCTGTCAGGTTAGTGAGATAAACAAGCTGGTAGAATGGTGCAGTGAACTTTGGATCTGAAGTGAGTGACTATGAGTGTGTAGCAGAGAAGGGCACTGACGTTATTTATTCCAGAAAATGGCAATCTCATGTCACCAACACTTTATTCATGATACCTGAGCTGGTTAAATTAAAACTCTACTGTCATATAGTCAACAGGAGGACAAAGTTTTATTGTAATTTTTCTGAACAAAAAAATACCTGCTATATTGAAAAGATATTACATGAAAATCCTATGTGAGGAGACAAAAAATTGTATGTTTATATGACAATAAACATATAAAGAAGAATGTACTAGCAAAAATGTGTTCTGCATATAAATCATTGTCTGTGTTGTGTTGTGTTGTGGAAGAAGTAAGTGAAGGTGAAACTTATCCATACAGGAACAGTCACGTACTTCACCAGCTGGGTGAGTTCAGCTCTTCTTTTTGTGTTTGTTGGCCTCCCTGTGAACACTTTGGTATTGCCAATAACCTGTCAGATGCAATTTTGTTTCTTTGTGAGCAGAACAGTCACTACTGCAGAGCCACAGATATGCAGGTATTCCTGGACATAAGGTCGGAACAAGATATTTATCTTATTTTCAATGAAAAGTAACTATGGTCCTGTTTCTATTGCTCTGCTCCAGAGCTGTCTTGACGATGAGTAAGGAAATGTGCTGGGAGAAAAAGAGACAGTACGGGGATTTATGTTCTCTTCTGTAGGCAGAGGCTAATCAATTCTTTACCGTCTCCTTTCACTGCATCTTTCCAAATGTGAGGGCTACTCCAAAAGTAATGCCTCCTATTTTTGTTGGCCCACAATATCAGAGGTGGATGTTGGTGGTATGGCAGTAGAGGTTGAACCTTCCCACCAATTACATTCCATTACATTTTGTTGCTGTGTGACAGATGGCAGCAGAGGGGCAGTCTGAGAAAATGGCATCTGCTCTTTTTCATTGCTAGTAAAAATGCATTGCTATTGATTGTGACTGTGCTAAAAAAGACTGTTTTGTAGCTGAGAGTTTTCTCTATCAAGTAGTGCTATTGTGCTCTTTATATCTGCTGTAGTTTCCATGCAAATAAATAGATGTTACCTATGCATTTCAACTTCTGATTAACACACTAACAATAAAAATGACTCTCCATTTTTTTATTCTCATGTTAGCATGATAGTAGAAAGGCTTTCTGCTAATTCAGCTAATAATTTTGAAGTAGAAATTGGAGTTGTTCTTCATATGTTTATTCACATTTTGAGTAAAAGTTTTCATTGTTTTGAAATTTTTCTTTCACTTGTGGCAGCATTTCCCCAGACACTACATTACTATTTGCTGCCTTTATGTAGTTCCCTCAGTTTGTAGACCAGTTTTATTGTGCTATCATTTCTATCATGCTGTTTGAACTAACCTCTAACATAGGCTGATTTAAACTCTGCTTCAGCTCTTCCATGTTCAAAGTGAGTAAGAGCTCTCTTTTGTACCCAGAAGACAAATGAATGCCAACAACCTGGAACTGTCTTTGATGCTTGACCTCTGTACTGAAAGTTTGTTATAATATCTCTCTGAAGAAATATAAACACAGAGAGATCATCTCTGCTGCTACATAGCCTAAATGTATGCCTTAAACTTAAAACATCTCTGTGACAAGAAAGAAAATTTATGTAACTGCATGGATCAGGTTTTACTTTTGGAGTTTTGTATTCAGGGCTTCACCACCACAAACATCATAACATTACACCTGGCTGAGGAAGGAAAGAAACAGTTTTTCTTGCAGCATTAGTAGCAATGTCATTAATACCTTTTACAGGTCACAAGCAGAGTGGTTTAATCAGTTCCTCAGTGATAGGTAAAGGATTTTTTTTTTACCTTTTTGTTCAGAAATATTTGAGATTTTCATTTCTATACCAGAAATTTGTAGAAGACTGAGACTTTTAGTCACTCTTATTTTCCCTCTGCTACCATAAGAGAAATGGGTGGCAGAACGTTTTTTGGCATTCCTTGTTTGTCCTGATTAAGCCACGAGGAAGAAATTATAGGTCATGAAAGGAAGCTTAGTCCTCCTCTCTCTTTCTGTCAGCTATGAGATAGAATCACAGAATACCAATTTTGGAGCCTGGAAATACTTTTTGTTTTACAAATGCTTACATAACTGAGCTTGATCCAATCCTTGTGATCTTAAAAAATATTTCTACAATTTCTTTCTTCTTTCTTTTCTTGCGTGAAGCTTGCAGGTGACCTAATGATGTTTTTAAAATGCATTTAAATAATGACAGTTTCATGCTTAGTCAGAACATGTTTTGTTCAGAAATTCTCTGGTCTGTTCTCATTTCTACTACAAAAGGAAGCTACATCATTGCAATAACTCTGTTTAGGACTTGTTCATTTATGATTTCCATGCCCAACAATGAAAGCTGAGAATGGGACAATCCTTGAAGAGAAACATTGTTCAAGAAGGAGAATTCACACTTGATTTGTACTTGATCTTTCACAAACAGCAGACTTACAGCAAGGGATTCAGGCTTGTGGGACTGACAAACTGTAGAGAGCTCATATGAGGAAAGGAATTGTGAAATTAATTTGTCCCAGTAAACCTGTAAGGCAAATATACACATATAACAATTTACTGTGTCAAGATTTTGAAATTTTAGTAATATCTGCCTCATGCTGCCTAATCACAAGTAACTGATTGATGATATATAAGGAACTAGAAGTGTACCAACTGGAATTAGGCATATTAGGAAATTCTTGTACAGTGAGAACATGATAAACATTCCACTGAAGAATGTTATCACATCCAGTGTCCTACCCCATATCTTTTCTCTAACAGTGGCTCTGGATAATGTTATTTATCTAGAATATGTGATTTTGTATACCTGCCTTTTTCCATACCTGATGCATGTGAATGATATGGGACTGAGAATACATCCCTGCATATTGTCTCTAATATCTGCTTATGGAGTTACTGTCCTTCTGAAACAGCTGATACTATCTATTTGCATAATTTCCTATGACAGCAATTTTCAAAGATTTACTACCTATTCAGTAAAAATATTTTTCCATTTGTTTTAGATTATCTCCCACTAGATTCAGTGACAGCTCTGAAATTCTAGATTTTAGGAATTTACTAGATAAACCTCACAGATCTTACTCTTTTATCATTATGGTGAAATTGAATTGTATTTCCTTTTAGACTTCTCCTAAATGAAGTCGCATTTTATTTTTCCTTCAAGGCAACTGCTTAATGCTTGTAACCATTAAAGTTACCCTTTTCTTCCATCTTTTATTGACTTTAACTTATCTTTCAATGAATGTTGAGTATCAGCCAGGGACTTACAGTCCTCAATACTGAAATTATCACCAGTGAAGCTTCATTCTCTTGAACACATCTCCAAAATACTTGTCATTCTATCAGGAATCACAGTATAATAAATGTGTATGCTACCTTACCAAATGTTAATACCATTTAGTAGTTCATTCTTGTGCAAGTTCAGGAATGAACAAGGCTTATTAAAATTGTTTTGTCATAGAAAGTTCATTTTAGCATAATTTTCTAGAAGATATTCCTTACATGCTTACTCAGCCTTTTTATTTTACTTGTGTAACTTGATTTTTACAAATAGTTTTGTAGACAGATTTACTAATGGAAGTGTTCAATGATACATTAAATGTACAACCAAATATAAAATTCACAGACATGAATATCTGGAAACTGGAGCTGAAATTTTATTCAGCTGACCATAGAATAAAAATAAACTCGCTAAAAGATATGGACAGTCATCGGCCCACAGTTCACTATTACCACCAATTTCCAGTTCTTTCAGACTAAGGTACATAAAATCATAGAATTGCCCAGGTTGGAAAAGACTTAAACAATCATCAGGTCCAACCACAATGTAACCATACTACCCTAACTTTAACAACCCTCTGCTAAATCATGTCCCTGAGTACCACATCCAAATGGTTTTTAAACACATCCAAGGATGATGACTCAACCACCTACCTGGGTGGTTGAGCCTATTCCAGTGCTTTGCAACCCTTTCTGTAAAGAAGTTTTTCCTGATATCCAACCTAAACCTTCCCTGGTACAACCTGTGACCATTTCCCCTTGTCCTGTCACCTGTCACCAGTGAGAAGAGACCAACCCCTCTCTTGCTGTAAGCACCTTTCAGGTATTGGAAGAAAGCAATAAAGTCTCCCCTCTGCCTCCTTTTCCCCAGACTAAACAGCCTCAGTTCCTCTAGTTGCTCCTCATAGGGTATATAATCCAGGCCCTTCACAAGCCTAACATGAATAGTTAATTTATTGATTTAAAATAAATATGAGAAAATTATGGACTGTTCACAAAAATTTACTAAAGAAAAGGAATTATTTTTCATAGTTTATTTACTATGAACAGTTCTCTCCACTCTTCATGAGTCATGATTGCTCAAAGCATCCACTATTTTTTTTTCTTAATAGAATTATTAAAGTTACAAATACAGAGGTTGCTCAAATATATCATCTGAAATTTTGAGCAGTGTCAGTCATCTTTGAAAAGCTCAACTGGCTAAATTTTATCTGTTCCTTTTTTTTTTCTGTTTACATCAAACCCAGACTTTTTTATTCTCTTTAGTTGAGGCAGAATGACACACAAAATATTTATAAGGGAAATATTGATAGCTGCAATTTACATAGATGCTAAGCATGCCAAGATACTACCACTTTCTCACAAGAGACAATGTCATTAGACAATTTTGCATTACACTGGCTTTTCTTATACATTAGTTCTTATATATACATTCTAAATTAGATTACGCATAGCAGACTCTAGACATACTTAAAATATTTTCCTCGATCAAACAACATAGGAAAAAGATCACAACATCTAGTATCATAGAATGTCTTGGATTGGAAGATCCTCAAGGATCACCAAGTTTCAATCCCTCTGCCACAGGCAGAGTTGCCAGCTGCTAGATCAAGTACTAGATGAGATTTCCCAGGTCTCCATCAAACCTGGCTTTAAACAGCTTCAGGGACAGAGCATCCACAGCCTCTTTGGGCAACCTGTTCCAGCACCTCATCACACTCTCAGTGTAAACCTTCCCTCTGACCATCTAATCTAAATATTCCCTCCTTTAGTTTGAAACCATTCTCCCTTTTCCTATCAGTATCTACTCTTGTAAAAAGTTGATTTTCCTCATGTTTATAAACTCCCTTTAAATACTGGAAGGCTGGAATGAGGTCTCCCTGCAGCTTTCTCTCTTCCAGGCTGAATAAACCCAGTTCCTTCAGCTAATTTTCATAGGAGAGGAATTTCAGCCCTTGGATCATATTCATGGCCCTCCTCTGGACCCTCTCCAAAAGCTCCACATCTTTCCTGTGTTGGGGACCCTGGACTTGGATGCAGTACTCCAGCTGGGGCCTCACAAGGGCAGAATAGAGTAGGACAATCACATCCCTTGCCCTGCTGGCCATTCCTCTTCTGATGGAATCCAGAATACCATTGGCCTTCTGGGATGCAGGTGCACAATGTTAGCTCACATTTTTTTATCAACTAGGATCCCCAAGTCCTTCTCAGCAGAGCTACTCTCAAGGATTTATTCTCCCACTTTGTATACATATCTGGTATTATCTTGACCAAGTGCTAAACCTCACACTTTGCTTTGTTGAATCTCATTAGGTTTACAAGGGCCCACCTTTTGAGTTTATCACAGTCTTTCTGGATAGCATCTCTTGCTTCTACTGTATCAACTGCACCACTCAGTTTGCTGTCATCAGCAAACTTGCTGAGGGCGCACTTGATTCCATCATCTATCTCACTGATAAAGATGTTAAAGAGTACTGGTCCCAAGACAGACACCTGGGGGACACCAGTTGTTACTGGACTCCAACTGGACATAGAGCCACTCACCACAACCCTCTGGCAGTGAACTTTCAACCAATTTATTATCCTCCGAATAGTCCACCCTTCAAATCCATCTCTCTCCAATTTAGAAATAAGGATGTGGCTTGGGACCATGTCAAAGGCCTTGCAGAAATCCAAGTATATGATATCAGTTGCCTTCTCTTTGTCCACTGATGCTGTCACTCCATCATAGAAGGCCACCAGATTGATCAGGCATGACCTTACTTTGGTAAAGCCATGCTTTACCAAAGCATGATCACTCAGATCACTTGCTCATCCTCTGTGTCCCATAACACTTCTTCCAGGAGGATCTGTTCCATGATCTTGTATCTCTTCTCATGTCATCTATTTCTCCCTCACTACCCAGCTCTTCCTGTGAACCTCATTCTCACAGCGATTACCATCTTGTACCAAAACAAAGCCTCTCAAGCCTGGTATGGATATGAGAGCTCCCAGGGAGGAAACATCTGTGAGTGAGTGAGAGGCTCAGCTTATCAAATAATACCCCATCCAGGCAAGATTTTTCCAAAACTGTGTAAACTTTTCATAGGGACGTTCACTATGAAGTCAAAGAATCACAGAAATTTTCAATCACTTGAACTTTTTTTTTCTTTTTCTTTTTCTTTTTTTTTTTTCCCACGAAAGCCACCTATACAGGCACAGATCTGCACTGCAAAATTGTAAACATCTGTTTTATGCCATGGATGTACAAAAAGAAGACAACCTGAAGTAATTGACCTTGTAATTATACACTGATTAATTTGAGTGTATTTCATGATTACACACTGACCAAAACAAGTTTCATTATGTTAGCTTGACAAGCATAGACTGCAACAAAAGGAGCTCTCCTTTTCTTAGTCAGTTAGAATTATTAAAATGAGGTGCTTAATTCTTTAAAGAAAGAAATGCAGGTAAACTATTTAAAAGATGCTTGGCAAGAGATTTCTTTATCATTATTACCTTTCTGAGTAAGATGTCTGGATTTGCACATTTTTCACGGTCTTCATCTGAGTCCAGATTCCAAACGCTCTGTCAAGACTTAAAATGCAGGAAATAAGTCAGTTACTGTTCTCAGTAGGTGCCACTCATGTGCCTCTGCATTGCATCTGTTGAGATGAAAGGGCAATCAAAAAACTGTTTGACCTCATCCGTGCAATGCTTCTCCATGGTGCAAAAAGGGAAATCTTAGGTAAAAGTAGTAAATTGGATACCAGTTATATCGAGGCCTCCAAATAATATATTTTCTGAAGAAAGTTCACACATAACTGCATATGTTGATCTACTGTGAAAGTGGTTTTAGTTTTGGAAAAGATAATAAAAAGTATTGAACTACAAAGGAGCTCATAGGGTTTGATTAACCCTCTGTGTTAACAGTCTGATACTAAATAATCCAATTTTTAAATTAATTTGCATATAAATATATTTAAATACGTACATATGATTATTTGTCTTAGGAACAATTAATTCAGATAGAAACAGAAATAACTATGGTCACTGAAATTTACCATGTCTCTGTATGTTTAGCTTTGTGTCACTGTATAGAAATAAAGACATATTTTCATTTTTGTTTTAATCTTCATGGGTATTCCGCCTTACCTGAGCTTCAGTTACTTGTTGCAGACAGAGGTAGAAATATAGCAAAAATAAAAAAGTAAAATTTTAGCTCTTTCAAAACAGAAGCAAAATTATAGTACACCTTACATTCCTGTAACAGGTTTTCTTATCAATATTAAAGTTGCTTGAAATTTTAAGAAAGACATAGTGAGACTTTTGTTTCCAGTGCTTATTACTTTACAGATTTAACCACTAGTATTGCATTTTTACATTCTGAGCCTCCAAATTTATGTGTTTTTTTTTTGTTTGTTTGTTTTGTTTTGTTTTTGGTACGGAGTTGGACAAAAAGAAGGTGACATGGGAAGATGAATCAAAAAATGAGTATGAAACAGAGAAGTCAGCCACCTTTGAAAGTCAAGCTATGTCTTGTCTTCGGGGGAAAAAATCTTTTTGCTTTTATGTCCTAAAAAATGAATTTGATAGTCACTTCTGTTATCACTTCTTCATCTGCAACCCACTTTCTTTGGAGCAGAGAATTAAAATTTGGCGAAAGAAGATAACTGTGTTAGATTTGTGCTTTTGCCAATCCCATTAAAATTTGCTCAGATTTGGCTGTGCCATCTTTTTAAAAAACTTAAATTATCCCATTTTTTGCTATTGGCTAATGTCTGTGAAATCTTCGGACAAAACATTTATGTCTATTATTATCTAATTTATGGATGGAGCAACAAAAGTTTTCATGAACGACTGTGAGCTCTCTTTATAGAATTTTGTGCATAGGGTAAACCAGTTTATTAGCACAATACAAGTTTATTAGCACAACAAAAAACATCAAAATAATGTCATAGTATAACAGAGGTCGGGGAGTCATTACACCTTTCGAAAAAATAGAAAATTTCAGGCAAAAGCTCTGGTTTCCACACTGGTCTAAAATGATGCTGAAAAACAGAAATGTCATGAAGTCAAGCATTAAACAGTTAGGAACTGCCACACTTGAAGCTGTTGCAGCCACCTGTCCTGAGCTATTTATTTCATATCTACATGCAGTCTGACACAGAACTAGCAAAGCATTTAAGCAACAAAAGTTTAGGTGCATTTGTTCTTTGCTTTGTTATCTAGCATCAATCTCCTTTGAGTGCTTAGTGAAAGCTGAATATATGTGTATATCTGTGGATATGTATGTATTGTTATATGATAGCACTGGCTCTGATTTTGTTTGTTCTTGGAGATATTCCAAAATGTATGAATCTATTCCTACACAGCTTTTGCTCTTCCTTTTGAAGATTTTCTACATATTTTGCAACAGTTAGGACAGAGAAACAATTATTCACCACTAGATGTAAAGTTTAACCTCATGCTATCGGTAAAAGACATGAAGAAAACTCTTGAAAGAGAACTATAGACATGAAGTTGATAAAATGGTGAAGAAACAACTGAATATCCCATTGCAAATTGAACATTACAGACACACAGCACTCATTTGAAAGGGATTAAAATAAGAATTTGAACTTTTTAGGAAAGCAAATGGAACTATAGAGAAAAGTGAGGAATTTGGATTTTTAAAAAATATTAAGTCCATGATATTAGATTTGCTGAAAAGTTTTCAATTAAAATGATCAAGAAGAAGCCAATTATCACTCAGTGCTACAGAAATTAAAAGAATGTTACACTGGTAGTGAGAATGTACATAAAGAATCAATGTCAGAAGCAGAGACAGTGGCTTCTCATTAATCAGCCAGTAAGAACACAGTGTACTTCAGAATGAGATTCAAAATATTTGCATTCTGAACAGCCCAATTGCACATTGTTAAGTAGAAAAGGATCAGAAGAGAGGGGAATCTTAATTCCTGAAATTTATCTGCATTGTTAGGAGGGAAATAATGTATTTCTATAAATTTAGAATGCACAAGTTAGAGCCTGCTTATGGAGAAAGGCTGTTAACAAAGAAAAAAGTCAATGCTTTTTGAAATCAGCCAGGCGCTCCATCTGACTGGAGAATGACTTTTTTTGCTTGAAGATGATAATTCTGGAGCATACTAAATGTGTTTTGAGAGCAATGATTGAACGATTAGCCTTTGGAGACATCAGCAGACAAAAGCATTTCTTCCAAGTACTGACAAGAGCTTCCACACATAGCCTGGCTGCTGGGTTGCCTGGGCTATAAAGACTTGGCATGTTTTGGATTAGATGCTTCTAGAGCTCTGAAGTTAAAATTGATGAAAGGAAAGGTGGCATTGAAAACTTAAGTACTTCCAGAATTAGTGGGCAGCTAACACTCTCTTCCCAGATTTTGTAATTTTGGAGGCAGGAATCTAAACTCCAAGTTCTGAACTGAGTGCTGAAGTATTGTGACTGATTTAGGTTCATTCTTTCACTATGTGATTGTTGATATTTTATAATGAACAACTTTGCTTGTGATACAGAGCAGGGTTTAATGAACACTGTCATTAACAAGGTTGCTGTCTTCTTCATCTTCACATAAGTCCAAAAATGAGAAGGTATTAATGAATGCAGCATGTAATTTCAGCCAATAAAGAGGGGTGATACAGTTTTGCTATTGTTTTGCCCTACTCTGGAAGACCAAATTCTTAATCTTTCAATCAAGATATTTAGCAAAGTTCTCATGCCAAACTTTTCACAAGAGATCACTAATTGTATGAGCTTCATTTGCTTTGTGCCTGATTTGACCTTATTGCACTGCACTGCGAGCAGCTGCATTAAAGGGTGAAACCATTGGATGGTGAGTTTAAATGAAAGCAACTCTGCTTCATATTTCTGCAAACCAGTTCCGTAAGGCATCTCAGATTGGATACTCCAAGTGAATGTAAACTTCTGACCTTAGTGTCAGTGTGCATCAGCATAATGTAAAGAAAGTTATCTCTGTCTACTTTAAAGTGTTGTTTCTTATATTATAGTGACACTGGAAAATACCCATGAGGAAAATGAAAGAGACTGGTCTGAGTGGGATTGGAAGAGTTAGCTAAAATAAAAGATGAGAGGCACAAACTGTAAAAAACAAAGCACTAAACATATCCTCAGGAGCACAATGCCAATCGTTCTTCACGCTGAATGAATTGGTGGTCTTCTGCAGAGAGTGGCATGCATTTAACTAAAGAAGACTTCAAAATATCACATATATAAGAGCTCTGAATTACAATTTTATTGGCAACTTTGATACTGACATCTCAAAACTTCAGCAGTTGACTGTGTAATCTTAATGTTATGCTAACTTGTTTTTCTAGACTGTGTGATGTAGAGGGCATATAAATTGCATATGTGTAAAAATACAGTTATTATGCTTGGACTATAAATATACATGTCTTTATGTTTTAGTTAAGAGATTTCTTTATTTCTGGGTCTAGGAGTGTGTGGTGTAGAGAAGAAAGTAAATTCCAGATAATTTTATCAGTTACAAATACATAGAAGAAATAAAAAGTGATAGGAGGGTACGTTTCTTGCATGAATTAATGCTAAATGTAATGCGAATTAGAAACTGTGACACAAATGAAATTGTCTATATACTGTTTCAACATTTTACTTTTATTCATCTGTTTTTGCTCTCTTTTTAGAGTTATGTAGATTAAAGAAGCAATTATTCTATGGAGGGAGACACTAATTTTACTGCTTGTTATTGAAGGTCTGGTGCAGGATATAACCAGTCAAATGGGTTTTTGAAAGACATTAAAAAACTCTTAGAGTTAAAAATGCCTTAGTGAGTCAGGGAAGCACTCTGAATAATTTCAAGTGAAGGTAGAAATAGAATACTGTTTAGGATCATATTTAAGTATTATTTTGTATGAATTTATAACACAGTGCAAACAGTGTTGGTTACAATACAAACTATCACAATCCAGAGGAGAAAAAAAATCATAAAGTATTTATGTTGATGAATCTGTGGTACATACAACAGTCATGAAATGCATACAGGCAGCAGATATAAATTATCAGTGGTGTTTTTCAGTTGGGTTGCAGTCATGCACAGTAGAACGCCAGGATGCAACTGTTACAAGTTGCAATAAGATTCCGCACAGCCTGATTTAATTTTGAAGTTCACTCTGATTTTCAAGTTCATCCAGAAGATTGAGCTATATGACCTCTGCAGGTACTCCCAATCAACATTTTCTCTTGTTCTGTGAATGAAAACTTGCCTGAAAGAAACAAGCATGTATCTTGTGTTATTCCCAAGGGATATAGAGTGTAGAAGTCTATAAAAGCTTGAAGAGACATACAGTTTGATTTCATCATATTTCTTTGTTGTCTAAGTCATTGTCTGTCATGTATCAGTTAAAGCTATAAATATGGTTTAGTTCAATTTCTGTGTTTCAAGCGGTCTCTACTGATACCTTCTTTACTTGATATTTACTTGCTATGAAAATAGATGATCTAGTTTTCTTGATTTGCTTGCATTGATGATGCAGATTTTTCTTCTACCTTAAAATGTCTTTTTTTCCTTTGTTAATAACTTGTCAATAAAAGTGCATGTTCACGAAGAGATTATAGCCTATAGTGCTTAAATAACCTGAGTTATCTAAGTGTCAGACTCAAACAGGCACATCACAGGGGAAGAAAAGTAACAGTTCTCTGAAACATATTATGAGATCTTCCTAAGCAAAAATTTAAACAGAAATTAACAACGTATGAACTATAAATCTGATAGTTGTTTTTTGAAGTGTTACTGTGGAATGTGCTGATACAACAAACCTAGTGAATCAGAGAGAAATTCTAAATTTCACACCTATTTCCTTGACTTGATCTTAAGTATACCTTTTAAGTTATTGGGAAGTACAAAAAAAGTTAAGTTTTATAGAATATATTATATAATGCTATGATCTTGTGCAATGTAATTGAGGTCTGGGCTTTTTGTCTCTTCTACTGTAACTAATAATTGCCTTGTTCATCTGTTTGCTTTTAGCTTGTTGAAGGGGCAACACTGTTCCTAGCCTTCATAAGAGTCTGCAATTATAACATTCATAAAAACAGCCAGTCATAAACATGTCACATAAAGTATTTCACAGTGTTTATGTGAAAGGAAATTGAAGTCTCTTGAAAATGGAACTGAATCTTGTCCAAACAACCTTAGATACACTAACCCAACTTTATTGTTGTTATATATTACAGGATTCTTTATCCATGCATACTATCATTAACCATACAGTATGTTTTCGTAAATATTTCCCTTCCTGAAAATTCATAAAGTTCTTTGACCATTGTCTCTGTTGGTGGTGCTTGTTAGCTAAGTATAAACTGAAAAAAGAGATTCTGTATTCATTTGGAAAAATGTTAAAGTAAAAAAAGTAATCTCCTCCCAGTGCATATGTATAGTAGAACTGTGTCTCCACTTCCACATGCCTAGATAATTGGTTAATGTATTTTTTAAAATATACAATCAAACTTAAGGTTAATGGCAGTACTTAATGTTTATTAAATATCTGTAATGACCAGGGTCACCAGTTAACTTGAATTAGTTGAGCAACATTTCCAAACTGTACTCAAGATATTTATTATATATAAAATATAATTTGTATGAGCTATTCCTACATTTTAACAGTTGACAAAGGGAAAAATGAAGATAAACAATTTGTGGTATGAATTTCAGAATACCTGTACATACGTTGGTTATAAAATTTAGCTAAATGTTCATTTGATCCACATCATATTCATCAGGCCTTTCCGTTACTTCAAAGGCAGCTATATGTATGTTGTGTCTCTCAGATTTTGCTGTTGCTACTTCTAATGAGAGACCACAGTTTGAATTCATACAGGGTGGCTCATAGAGTGGATTACAGAGTGCTTAAATTTGATCTCAGTGTCTGCTACTGAGACTTCTTTTTATTCCCCTGGGCTTCCAGAGCTCTTTATCCATTTTTTTTTAGCCATTTAGTCACATATAACACTGGCTCCTTGCCATATGGGCTTCTAAACCTGCAGATTATTAGCCATACTAGCTAATTTGTGTCCCAGGTATATAAATACTAGAAGTAAGTAACTGTGGACAGTGTTTCACAGCTCTGCAATATATGCTTTCTTCTCCTTGGCTGTCCATTCATCTTGAGGGTACAAATACAGTTTTTAACGATGTGTGAAGTGTGAGATTGACCTCAGATAGTGTCAGAGGCAACTCTGATTGTGCTGCATCTAGTGCGATTATATGGTGGAACACGTGGCATTAAGAGGGATGTAGTTAAATTTCCCACAAATTTCTAAGCAACTCTGTGTGTGTTACACTGAGATGAACCTCCCAGAAAGATGAGTTGGGAACTTCTATGATTATTGTTTGGAACTTTCTTATGGAAAATCCAAAACAAACTGTCATGAAGAATGAAAATTCCAACAGAGGTGTCTACTTGAAAAAAGTGTTCTGACAGTATAATTGACCAGATGCACTGATGCACTCTCACCCTCAGAGAGTCCAAATACACAAGATTGCCTTCTTAGGACTAGGTAGTTCCAAGATTCTGAATCCCTCAGTAAGAGAACTTCTAAAATCATCCTGCTGACCTCCAGTTCTGCAGGGGGAATAGGTGATTACTGGCTTTACTGGTGCAATTGCTGAAATTTTATGGCTGTTCTTAGTTTTTGCTGTTAAAAACCCTTGGCAATGGGGGCAAGAAAAGTCATTTTCATCGGTATTTTTCCTGATAAAACTGTAGTTTGGTTTAAGATCCAAACCTGGAAAAGACTTTCTGGAAAGCTTTCATTTTTTTAAGAATTCTTCAATGGAAAGATTAAAGCTATTACAAAAAGCAGTTATTCATATTTGGTTGTGAAGGGGTAGTTCAGTAAAAAAAAATCCAATTACCAGTTGAAAAAAAGGGTCACAGAAATTTTTTCATAGATCTGCAGTAGATTTGTTGTTGTTGTTGTTGTTACTTTTTTAGACAGAAATGTTTATTTCTTGCTAGAAATGTATTGCCTGTCATGCCTTGGTTGCATTTGGTTGCCTGAATTTTAGTTTAAGAGAATGGTTGGGTATTAGTTCCTTTCATATTTGATATTAGTCAATCTTCTTCAAACACTTTCACTCTTAACACTTAAAATTATGGAAGTGAAAAACATGCTTTATCGTTTGCAACCATCGCCACAAAGTACAGAAGCTTTGTGACAGAAGGAACTCAATAGTGAGGAAATGAAGTGCTGCTTGGGACGAAGGGGGTACGGCTGAATATGGTTTTCACTTTTCATTGTGTGCTTTCTCACCTGTTTGAAGGTTTCCTCTCTATGTGTCACTTCTATGCTGTTAGAAGTTATGTCTTTTGTTAAATAATTTAGAGCATTGCAGTCTGCCAATCAGGGAAGGATTAAAGGAGTATTTTTTTTTCTTTTTTCTTCTTTTATTTCTTTCATTCTATTGGCCTGCTGCTATATGTTTCTTTTAGAAAGCCAAAAAGAAAAATGAAAAATGAAAAATATTATCATCCATTACAGATGTTCTATAACAGTGTTTGGTTGTTTCTGAAAAAGTAAGAGGCAGAGCTTGCATTTAGAATCACATCTTGCACCATGCTGTTTTGTGGAAATAAATCTATCAGATCACATCAATGCTTATCATTATAACTTGGTTTTCTACTTTAATTCATCATGTTTCAGGTGAAATGTTATTCACTATTTTCAGAGCATAGAACTTTTTAAAAGGTAGAATTTACATATGAAGTGAAGAATCAATTTTAAAATAACTGAAATTCAGACAACTTATTCCACTGATTTATGCTTATCTTCACTAAGAAGGAAAAATACAAGTTTTACTTCAGATAGATCATGCTTGATCTGTTTTGGGATTTTCTTGACATTTGTCTTCTTGCATTATGTGTTTTAATAAGGAAAGTAACAAGAAACACAGGGAGAACTCCATTATTATGAGGGATGATATTGGTGACATTAATGCTCCAAACACTGTAGAACACTGTAGAAGGTGCAATAACCTAACAACTGCTTAAATATAAATTACTGAACTGTAGCTATAACATTATGATTTTGCTTCTCCTTCCCTGGGCAAAGTTCTTGAGAAAATAATAGTAGCGTCATCTGACTAAAGTGTCCTAGGCTTATCTTGGTTTGGTGATTGCAGTAACTGCAATATTTAAATAAATAACACTGAATTTAAAAAATTCCTCAGTTTCATTGTGCAAAACCCAAAAAATCTGGAAATGAGGCAATCTTCCTGATATGGTGAGAGTTATCAAAATCACTTTAAATTGGCTTTGTTTGCTTTCATTACAGCTGTCAGAAGACTGTGATGGGCAGGATCTTCTCATACTTTAAATCCTACATCTTATGAAAAAAAGTTCTACATTAGGTACAATACTGTTCAATGTCATTGATCAATATCAGTGCAAAACAGATTTTATTGGCTTGGATGCAGAATTTCCTGACAGCTACCAGCTGCTCTTCATCTCTTCTCACCCTCTGGCATCATTGTCATCACCTAGTTGGTTGCATGTTTGTTAAAAAAAAAAAAAAAAAAAGAACTTGGATAAAAAACAGAAGCCTCCAGATTAACCAAAGCATGAGTAAAGAAACACATTACACAACTGACAGACAACAAGTTAAGAAAGTGCTTATCTACTGACTGTCAAGAAATGCACGCTCTGGGGGTTTAATTGCGTATTTATCTTAACCTATATGTTAAGATAGCAACATTCACTATTGCACACTTTCCCCTCTTCTTTTATTACCTGTCTGAATAATAAACATTTGTTTCATAAGATAAAAATCTCATCTATTTATCGAGGGAAATTAAACCAATTTTTGTGTAGGATCTGTATAGAGATGCTTCCATTAATATGTTTAGACCTTTCGTAGGTAGTAAGGGTGAGTTAAAATTGATGATAGGGTAGAGAATTTGGCTTTGCATATGGATTTTAATACAAAATTCTCAACTGAATAGGCTTGTTAGCTTTTCATAAAACATATCTCTTACTCCTAAGACAGTCCTTGCTTTTCATTATTGCTTTTTCCCATATGGATTTGGACTTCTTGCCCTGGGCTAGGTTAAAGCAATTTGGAGCTTGCTTTTAACAGACCAGTCTGATGAACAGGGTCACTTTCTGTAAAGGTTGGCAATAAATAATTTTCAGTAAAGCATACTGAGCAGTTTGTTACTTCACTTTGTACAATTACCACAGGTGCCTTAGCACATTTTTCTCTACACGTACTTTAAAATAAGAATTTAACATTTTGCTTTGTTGTGGTGCTGTCCACTCAGAAGTAAAAGATGAAAGATATTACTAATGAAGAGAAATAAATTCAGTTGCGCAACTGACCTGCATACCTGAAGGACTGTTTATGACATATTTTGAAAGCAAGCATCCTATAAAATCTAAACCTTAAAAAAAGAACTCTGATAGTCTATATAAAATGGCATAGTTGTGCAAAAGAAGACACAAATTGCCTGGAAATTGTTGCTTTTTACGTGAGAAAAAGTGAAGAGTAAGGTACTCTTGACTAGATTCTTCAAAGTTACTTCAAATGAAACTCTTACCTTTCTAGTGTCTCCCCTGTCTCAACAGTGTTTGTTGCATATATTAGACCTGTTTCAAGGTGATTTGAATGTACATGCTCAGTGTTTGAAAAAGTCTTTGTTTTGCCTTCATGAAAGAACATTTATTCATATTTGATTTTATCCCTCCTCTTTCTGTCCTTATTTGGACTTCACATGCCTGGAAGATATATATGTATTGAAAATAATCCATATTGCTTTGTATTGGGTTCATGTATATTACAAAGGAAAATCCCTACAGCATTAGGATTTTGTGTGTATAAGTTCTTAGAACTGTACACTAAGTGACAGCAGCATATTAAGAAGTTGAGACAGAAGATGAATTTTAACATAAGAATTATACTGACTCCCACAGCACAGTCTGCTCCTAACTATCCTGATTAAAGAAAACAACCAACTAATGAAAATGGCAGGGATAAGTTATGAGCATGGCAAAAACTATTGATAAAATTTGTCAGTAATAGCCAACCATCATGGAAAATAAAAATCCAGAGATGGAATTGACTCATCTCAAAATAAGTAAGTTCTTTTCTTTTCTTTTCTTTTCTTTTCTTTTCTTTTCTTTTCTTTTCTTTTCTTTTCTTTTCTTTTCTTTTCTTTTCTTTTCTTTTCTTTTCTTTTCTTCTTCTCTTCTTTTCTTCTTCTCTTCTCTTTCTTTCTTTTTTTGGGGGGAGTGGGGTGGTGGGTAGAGGGGGAAACACTGAATGCTGGGAAAAAAAAAGGGTGTTAATTTCTAATACCATATTTAATTATTTCTTCAAAAAATTATTTTTGTTTTCATAAACTCACAGAACTACATGGTGATAGTTAACAGAGTCTGGTTGATACACCCTTAAGTTTGTGTAACACAACTGTGACTTTTATTACTTAAAAAAAATATATATATATATATATATATATATATATGCTATATATAGATACCAGTGTCTCAATTCAGTGATTGTTGAGTTATACTTTATTTGGATTTCATGTTTTCACTCTCAAAGATGAAAACATGGTACAACATGGTTTCTCTGACTTTAGAGTTAGAAATTCAAATGGTTCTTCATCTTCTGGAATTCTCTTCTGCAATTTGGCCTTGACAAGAGTAGGGTTTAAAAAAAGGACATACTGTCTTTTGTAAAATATAAACCTAATTGTATGCTATTTTCTTCAGTGCAATCCTATCACTCAGTATTATCAGCCCACAAATGAGCAAATACTGAAGAAGCTAGTATCTGAGACTATCTGAGACAAGAAGAGTAGAGTAATTTTCAGATCTGTTACACTTTCGGCTGTTGGGGGACATTGAAGATGGGTTTCCCACCTCAGCTGCAGCACAAACATACCCTGTTGTAGTCCTTCATAGGATGTAATGATGGTGAAAGTGAAGATATTCCAAATCAAAATAGGTTCTCTTGGTATTTTGGGTCTCTATGTTTGTCTTTTTTTTTTTTTTATTCCAAGACTGTAGCTTAAAAAGATTGTGTGATTTTTATTGTAGTAATATATTGTGTATGACAATGCTCTAGTATCCAAAATAATTCAAAAATAACAAGATAATTATTACACTCTTTACACATGGCATTTATGCAATTATTACAGGATACACTGGTCTTCCTTAAATTACCTATTTGATTATGTTATGTATTCTTTGTGAGATAGTGTTACTCAGTTCATTTATGTGTCCATTTTGATTGACATCACTTCCATGCTAACTGCTTTCTTCTTGAATTCAGCTAAAATAGACTAAATTCATCATGAGTTGGATGGAAAGTTAAGAATAAGTGTTTAGATAATTGGGCATCGGGGATACATAGAAGTCTTTATTATGTGAAAATGAACAAATAACATCTGTTCCTTCATTCCTGTTATTCAGGGTTGCTTTGTAGTTATCAGGTCTTTAGGGATGTCAGAAACAAGAAACAAAGATATGCTGAATAAAATCCACTTCATGTACAGCCTTTTACGCCCATTTAGTTAGTGAATGTGGCTTGGTTTAGGAGAAGGCTGAACATTAGTGAAGAAAGGTATGACTGGTTTTTAATACTTAACAACAGCCAAGTGCAAGAAACACAGAAAAAAAGTTGTTTATGAGAGTATCTGCCTGGACACTTCTGAATATCAGAAGGGCAACTTTTTCAAGGCATGTTTTAACAACAGTAATTTTCCCCCAAATACCCCAAATTTGAAGCTCATTCTCTAGAGGTCTTATCACAAATTCAAAGGAAATATAATTAAAATTTAGAAAATGAAAAAACAACATAAACCATAAAAATGAATTGATGGAGAACAAAGGAGAAAACAGGTACAGCATGAAGGACTGAGATTAGAAGCAGCTAGTCAATCATAAAACATGAGCTTACCTGAATTATATCTGCCTGTCTCTCTTAAAATTTTTTATTTATTCTATTTTCTTCTATAGACTGGCTGCAGTAGCTAATTCTGGTGAGTTAAATAGGTGGTTTATCTTTCCAGTTGGCTGAAGATTAATTTTCATCATCTCTCAACATCATACATGCAGTCTTTCCTTTTAATACTGTTTTAGAGCTCCACATTCAAACAGAATTTACTAATCATTTTGATTTGTCACTGATTCAGTGCTCACTGCTCATAGAGCTCACCTTAATTTTCTCAATTCTTGAAAGACAGCAACTACTATAATTACTGCTGAACAGCTATTTTTAAGTTTATTGGCTTCAAAGTCCATCAGTTTTCATGTATATCCTTTGTTACAAAAAGATTTGTTGCCACTAACTGGGCTTTTTCTGCTTGGGATGATAACTGGAACTCAGATGTAGACCTATTTCTATTACAATGTTAGCTGAGATACAACTGATTTAGGAAAAAGGACACAAAGGAAAATCAGCTGTGTACAATTAACAGCTGTCATGCATTCTGCATTAGCACAACTTAAGTGTAACTTGAAAATGGGGAGGAGGGATATCTTTGACATAATTTAGGAACGTGTACTGTTATGATCAGTGCACAGGAAATAGACAGTCAGGCAATCAGTAGTTAAAGAAACAAGTTTTCCATATGCCTCCATTTAACTATGGTGATTTTCAGCATGCTCTGCTTATATTAACTAGTGATTAAATGGAAGCTTTTATCTTTCACTTGTAAGAAAAAAAAAAAAAAGAAAAAAAAAAGGAAAACAAGAATCATTTATTTATTATTCATTCTTAAAAAACAGTGAATAAATATATATGAAATCAAAGTTCACATGCTTAGGAGTTTTACTTTTTTTCCCCTTTTTTCACATAACACCTCTAATTTTAATTAATGAAAGATTAAAAACTAATCATTCAAAAGTTAAAGTACTGTATCTCGCCTATTCATTTCTGAACTATATTTTTGAGTAGTAAAAGTGCCACGCAGTGTTCCTGTCTTTAATCTATGGTCTTGCCTCTTACGGGACCCTGTGGAGTTTCACTGCATTTGCATAGCTCAATTTTCCCATCTGTAAAGTGGAGGTGACAACACTGATCTCTTTAATTATTTTATGTGTAATATCCACTAGTTCATTAAGGTGAATAGACGCTGGTGAAACTTGCATGCAGGTGTGAAAGTGAGGAAATGCTATTGGGCTATTTCCTTGAAACTTTACTCTGCAGGGACTTATGCGA
Organism: Phasianus colchicus; assembly: GCF_987193195.1. NCBI lineage: Eukaryota > Metazoa > Chordata > Aves > Galliformes > Phasianidae > Phasianus > Phasianus colchicus. The sequence continues at coordinate 33,698,843 of NC_143438.1, forward strand.
GTCCATGAGAGCTGCTGTATTCAGGACTTTGCAGATGCCTGCATGGAAGTAAATCACCAGCATGACAGCCGTACGTGCTAGGGTTTTCTCTTAAGCAATTTCCCTAGACATTGTGGAGGGAGAGACAGGAAAAAAAGTGGTAATGAATAGAGTCTCAAGTTGTTCCCAGCTCTGTAAGCTCTTGTGCCTTCACAAGAGGCTGTAGAATACAGAGGCTGCCTCGGTGGAGAGACACTCCCTGCTTCCCTAATGCACTGAACATGAGAGAAAAGACAATATTTGTCATAGCACTCTGCTGCTCCTGGGCTAGAGAGCCTCCCGATAGCCTCTCGACTTTAATAGTTTCTCATGCTCTTTTACTCCTAGGCTATTTCCAGTAAAGATATTTAGGATTTAGTGGCCCTTCACTCTTTTTATAACTTACATAAAATAGATTTCTAAGTAGTCTTGTTATTTCCTAAGCAATGACAGTCAGTTGCCAGTCTTCAAATGAAGGCTGTAGATACTAATAAATAAATCTTCTCAGTCCATGACTAGTATAGTTCTGGAACCAAATGAATGTCATGTGTATTTGATTTTGTCAAACATGGAATGTTTTGGTATTCTCTCCCCAAACAGTGTTCTGACTTTCTTTCCTACTTGCTGGCTCCAGACAGTATATTAATTCCTTCTGTAATGACTACAGACTTCTGTGGAATTGTCTCTGCTTTCCAGTACTCTTCTGCTTCATTTTAATAAATGGATACTAGAGTCTTTTTAAAATAACTGTTCAGAATAATAAATTTAGAACATCCTTGCCTGCAAGTATGGAAAGAAGGGAAGAAAGATGCAGATTATAAGTACTGTATCCCATATCACCTGTTTTAGTCTTCAGTAGTCATAATACAGCACTATGTGAGAAGTAAAAAAACCTCCATGTGTGTACTTTGTGGGTGATGAAAAAGCACAAGGAATTTCCTATAGTACAATGGCCGTAGATTACAAAAAGATTAATTTCTAGAATCCAAAATTCAGAGAAGCTTTTGGATGAAACTTTGTGATTGTTTAGTATCACTTGAATGTATACTAATAGCTTAATCCTTATAATCATTTTGCAATAAAAATTTATACTATTAGGAATGTACAAAGAAAAACTATGAACTAAAAAAATGTGATATGCTGTTTTATTAAAATTAATACAACTTCTGAAAACAGATTGCTTCTAAATTCATACCTTGTACTGTCATGTTGTGGGTTTTTTTTTTTTTTTTTTTTTTTTGCATTATTATTACTTTTTTTCCAGAGATAATTTTCTTTTTATTCCTCTGGAATATATTTTAGATATTATTTCCAATTATCTGTCAAATAGAATATGTTAGAATTATAAAAAGAGATCGGGCAATCTCAGAATGACTCCCATAATTCATTGATTTTTGTTAGAAATTTGTTACTCCATATCTGGTTCCTTTTTGCAATTTGTACACAGTCCGTGTGTACTCTGACATCTGCAGCATCCTTTCTGTCTGTCTCTCTCCAGGACTTCATATGAGTGAGTCTCTGGCTGTGATATTGTTACAGAGAAAAACGATCTGTGCTGTCTTTATTAAAAAAAAAGAATAATAATAAAAAAATAAGAGTGCTTTGAATCCTTCCACATTAAATTAAGATAGACAATATTCTAACCTTTGATAGAGATGCTGGTATGCAGATAAAATAATACATTCAATAATCTTTTTTTTTAATTTTTGTTTTTTATCCATCTATCTGGTCTCCTTCCTTCCTTTTGATATAAAGGTATCTGACTAAGATCTATAGTTGTTAATATTTCTGGAATTTCTGATTACTTTTGCTTTTCAGAGTGTTGCACACTAAGTATTCAATAAATATATTAAGAAACATTTAAATATTGAATACTTATGTATTTCTGTTGTGGAATACCATTTATGTTATTTGCTAGTAATACAGCATTTAAATAACTGTAAGATTACTGATCTAGTCATTTTACTGCAATGTCACTTAAGAATAATAAGCGATAAAACCAGGTGTTTATGTTGATTATTTATTTTCTTAATCCCAAATTGTGTGCCTAGTTATTTTAATTTAGAAGATGTATATTCTCTCTAAGTAACTGTGGCAACTGCAATTATGATATTAGTTTTAACGCTGAAGGTACACAGCAAGTTAAAATGACAATTGCTTCATTTCTGAACTTGTTTTAGGTTATGTCCGATGCATTTGAACCATAACAAATGCAATGTAGTGATGCAGGGTTTTCTGGACACAAAGTTCTTTAAGATTTGACAGCTGAGATTTGCGTTCTGTATTTTTTTTTTTTTTTTTTGGTCAGTAGTCAATTATTAAAGCAGATGGTTATAAATTAAAGATAATGGCAGGTATCTTCTAAATAAAAAAAAATATTTAACTTGCTAATCTATGGCAGATTTCTTAATTAGTTCACATTTGAGTTCAATAATGAATCCTTTATAAGATTAACACCCTTTCCATCTTCGTGATTTTAGTTGTAGAAATAGAACAATTATTCAAATTTCCTTTATGTCTAAAATGTGATTTGAGTTCATGCAGTCAGGCCTCTTGCTTCACTGAAAGTGCACAGTAATCCTTCCTCACCTCTCAGAGGTGTGCAGGGTTTATCTCTAATAAAGGCCATCATGTCTCGGGAGTGGAAAGACAGCTGCAGTCCAAACCACTTTATCTCATGTCCATTCCTGGCCTGAACTCAAATGGGAACTGCTAGTGTCTTGTTTTGCAGAGGGGGCAGAAATGAGGTGGAGTTGAGAAATATACCAAAACACAAATCTGTTACTGAAACTTTCCTCTATTCAAAATCAGCAGGAAGGACATAGAAGCTGTCCTAATTTCCCCAGCTACTGCAGGGTTTATAGAACCACTCATTCATTTTCTTAGTATTTAAAATACGCAAAAAACTTCAGTCCACCTTCAGTCCTAAATTTAACACATACTCCTTGTTTTTGATGCGACAGAACTTTACCTGCAGGTGCAATTAGTCTTTCTGAGCTCATCTTCTCTAAGAAGCTTGACCTGAATTTTGGAAGTCAATAAATAACTATAACTTTTCTTATAATCTTGTACAGTCAAGAAAATCCTTTATTGACTTGCTTTAATTTTACAACATACAGGAATGTTTTATATATGAAACTTTTTGTGAAGGATTTTGAAAAGTGGGAAACTTTTGGTTTCGATGGCATTGTCTCCTCAGTAGGATAGGGCTGGTATTAAGGAAAAATTTTCCACTCAGACTCTCCATTCCTGACTTGATTCCTTTATAATACCAAAGGATTTGTGAGTAGAACTCACTCTGAGATTTCAGGCTCTGGTTAGCCTTGAGTGGATGTGAGTAGCTTAGAATACTGAAATCTTCAAATAAATACAGTGGAAGTGTGAATATATTTCAATGGCTAAGGCATGTATTCTTTCTGAGATCTGCAAGTCTCACATTTTGAAAACTGTCATTAAACACTGGAATATTATGTGACAGCTTACAAAGCTTTCATTTTACATATTTATAGTGTGCAGTTAAACTTTGCTCTCAGAATGTCTGGGAGTTATGAAAAATACACATAAACTGAGTGAGACTCTGCCAGAGTGGAGGGTCAAAAAGAACCATCAATATACAAGAAAAAAATGGAATGCCACCAACAGTAGCAATTACATTTATCCTCCCTTCTTTTGTAAATTCATCACAGAGACATTTATAACAGACCAGCATGATACTAACTGAACTTTGTTGCCATATGGAACTGTGATTGTGCTGCTAATTTGATAAAGTGATCCAATATTTTGCAAGCTACTAGATCCAAGATCCAAACTTCGCAAAAATATATTATATGGGTATTTCAAATGTTGTTCTTTCATGTTGAATGAAAAAATGAAGTCAGCTGTAACTCATGAAAAGACTGACAGTTGTTCATGCTTGGAGAAAATACTGTGAGAGACTAGTAACAAAGCCACATATTAAAAACAAAGAAAACAAAACAAAACCAGGACAAAAACATTTGTAAAAATTGTACTGGATAGTGTGTCATGACTGATGTACTTTCTGCCTGCGACTTTCTAGGTTCTCTTCTTTCTCCCTTACTCAGACGTGGAGTTGAAATTTGTATCCAAATTTCTGGATGTATTTTCTAGAAGAAAAGTCAGTGTTTAAGGTCTGAATGTCACTGATGCAATCTGAAAGCTTCTTGATTCTCCAAAGTGATTAATATGTAGTAGCAATCATTGAAATAAACTGTCATTGGATTCTCAGCAGCTTTTAAAATACTTCCATGTATTTAGGAGTTTCTGTTTTTGCACAGAGAAATTATAATGCAAACTGTGCTGTGTTGTTTGCCATTACTACTTCTGACACGATAGTGTTTACCTTGATTTCCTCTAAGCCAGTACTTATAACTCTTTCTAGTTTTCACTAATTTAGCTTCTTCAATGCGGTATCTAAGATTACCATCTTCAGCTACTATTACTTCAGCAATTGTCTTGTTCTTCTGTACACTTGAATCTAAGCTGTTACTCTGTTACAAGAGTCAAATTTTACTACTAAATAATTTTGCCTACTTTTTCCCATGACTTATTTTACAAACACATTGGAAAGTTATCCTTCAGATGCTGTTTTTCTGTTGTCTCAGATTCATATGCCCATTGTCTTCCTCGGAATTCCCCAGACTTGTGACATTCCTTTTCCTTTCAAATGTTTATGTCAAAGTTTTCTTATGCTGATGCTGACAGTGATGGTATCTGCATACCTTATGTATTGGAGTTCATATATGATGTTATGAAGTCCTCAGGGGAAAAGATTTTATTTTTCAGAGGACTTTGAAATGCTCCAGACATTAAAAATGCTAGCTAAAATATACAACAAAAGGAAAACTATTATTTTTTTTTTTGTAAAATTAACAAGATAAATTCTTGTTTGTGAAATACGTAGAAAATATCCATCCATAAATTCATAAAAGTAAGGTGGACTATTAAAAATTATATCTGCTGTGGACTGTGCCAGCATCAATGAATGCCAATGGGAGATGTGTGGAAGAATTCAGTGAAACACCTTTGCTTCGTACGCACCTCTGTGTCAGATGCCATTGTGTCAGACTACCCCTCTGCTGCCGTCTGTCACTTGGCAACAGAATGTAATGGGATGTTGGTGGGAAGGTTCAACCTCTACTGTCATACCATCAATATCCACCTCAGACGTTATGGGCCAACAAGATAAAATAAGAGGCATTATTTTCAGAGCAGGCCTTGTAAAACACAATGTGTGTACAGCATGTTAGAGAGACAAAAGACACAAACCCATAATTAGACAAGAATCCAGGCCACTGAAGTTCAAGTACAGTTACTCTAATGAATATATCAGGCCAGAGGACTGTGCGAGAGCTGCAATGCTTTAGTCATCACATTTAGCAGAGAAACTGTTGGAATACAACCCACATAATGCCCCACTGTGGTATTTCAGAAACCCTTCATTTAGCACTCTTTATGTGAGCAATGCTCACATTTCAAATGTTTAGCTGCATTAATTTATGTTGCATAGTAATTCTAATTCAAATGAAATTGAAAATAATGGAATCATGCTTTTAAGTGGAAAACATTTAAAGAAAATGACATAGAGCTTAAAAATCTGTGATGATAAAACACCTTTCAGAACATTCATCACTATGAAGCCACGATAAGCAGCCATTACCTTTGCTGTATATTTCACAATCCTCTCATAACATTACTTAAAAAGACATCTAAAATGAATTTTGAAAGTCTTGGTCATACAGACAGCATTAAGAAAACAAAAGCAACATCAAAAGTAAATGAAGTTATATGCATCTTGGGAGATTGGGTGGTTTTCTCTAACATGGTCTCTAAGAATGTTTGCAAATTGCTTTCTTTGGACTTTTTAACACTTCCGATGATGCTGGTATGTTATAGAAAGCCCACAGGGTGTGGAAAGGGAGTTATTTGGTATATTATTTGTTAGCTTTTCACAATGATTATTCTGAGGCTCGCCTGCACTGTGAGTATCGAAGAAATAATGTTGCTGAATTTAGCTTTGATATTTTTCCACATTAATCTTTGTTAACGAATTGTTCTCTGCTGCGGTGGCTGTGAACAATTAAATCATTGAAATCCATAAGTCTTTTGAGTCTGTTATCCTGTAAGAAAGTAGGATTTCTTCTAATTAACCACAGGATGGATCCCAAGTGCTTACTCTGCACTTGTTCTGCATGCAGATCTGCCTTTGACATCATTGGGATTCCAGAGAGAGTAGGAGTGCAGAGGAGATCCTCACACTGGATAAGACTGGATAAGAAAATGCAGTTTGAGAATATTTCCTTCAAAAAAGGAACACTGTTTCCAGGAGAAAAAGTAAAGCCTATTAAGCTTTGCTGCATTAATTGAGAAAAAATATGTAAAAGGAAGAAGAAATGATGCTTACATCTTTTTTTTCTGCTTTCCTTCTCAGTTAGACAACATAATGCATTAATGCCATGTGGATTCTGACTTGAGATTGTGTTGTCTTCTTGAACAGCCTTTTATCCAGTACTTACAGATTGTTGTGGTAGCTATGCTGCTGTAATGTACACATTTTTAGCTGTGTGTTTAGGTAGTGCACTTTAGAAAGATCTGTGGAGTTAATTTTGACACTGAAGAAATGATTATATTCCTTTCTATGCAAATATTATCATAGAATCATAGAATCACAGAATGGCCTGGGTTAAAAAGGACCTTAAAGATTATCTAGTTTCAACCCTGTTATGTGTAGGGTTTCTAGACCAGTGTGCCCAGAGCCACATTCAGCCGTGCCTTTAGTGCCTGCAGGGATGGGGCATCTACAACCTCTCTGGGCTTCCTATTAACTAACGGTTTGGAAACTGTGAAATCATGGAAATTGTACACAAATTGTTTTTATATGTTGATATGTATATGTATGTTCATGTTCTGTAAAATACTACAGTGGATAATATTCTTTGAAGAAAACTTGCTGAATTGTAATCAAATAATTTGCATCAAACACCTGAAGTTTAGTAGTGTTTTTGTGTTTACCTATTACCATAGTTAATAGCTGATGCGCCTTAGTATCTTGTAATATTTACTTTTTGCCACTGTAACTCAGCTCAGCAGATCTGAGAATTTACTTGCTTGTATTTATCTGCTACATTTGGTGCTCAGGTTCATGACCAAATCCTTGAATCTGGGAGCATGCAGTCCACACTACCAGCCACACATTTAAACCCCTTCAAAAAGATGCATCTCTCAGCTGGTTTTAAACTTGGTGTATATGTGGTGCTTGGTTTACATTAAGCAAATTGTGCATGCATGTTTGGAGTCGCAATGTCACAATACAATATATCTTTAACAATTTGCATTGAACTTGACCAGGACAGTGAGAAGATTGTTACAAATACTTGTACATCTTTAATGGAAAGCAGAATGCATGACTGAGCATTTTATAAGTGATTGAGGAGACTGGAGAAGAAGAAAAAAAAAAAACAAACTTGGAGAAAGAATAGAAATATTCACATTAAAAAATCCCGAAGCAGAATTATGCATTGGCATTTTTAAAGGTAACGTGTTGCTGCTTTAAGACTCATTAAAACAAAATCTTCTTGATGTTAAATTTATTTTACAGAAGTGCCAGAAGTACTTTATTCTTAGACATCCTATGACTATTTAATCACAATTTCCATGAGAAAAGACTATTGTATATCATGATTCTAGCAATTACAAAGTTTAAATGTATCGTTACATTAAACAGACACTTTGCACACTTTCCAACCTGTAGTCATCTTGAGAGAAATGTCATAATTAATTGCTCTGTTGACTGTTTTGAGCCAAAGAAAAGGAAAATCTGAGTCTTGATGAAACCATAAATAGTCAAACTTTTCTCAGGAAGAAGAGAATACTAAGGCATTTCTTGTGTAAACTGCTAAATATATCTCAATAGGCTAGTCTAACGAAGACCTTGAATAGCTAAGCATCTTGACAAAATGATAAATAGTCCCTTTTATCAAGGGGAAAATGTTGTAAATAAGTTTTTCTAATGCTTTTATTTTATGAGATTAGATTAATTTTTCATTGCTTTATTTTATCACATTACCTTAAACTAGGACACTGAGTATTCCTTGTAGTTTGTATAGTGTGCATTTCACCTAAAAGCAAATGTCTTCCCATAGTAAAATTTGATCCTTTTTTCCTCCCCAGCTTTACATTACCTGGTATTCAGCAAAAGTCAATTGACTTGCTCAAAATCTATCCTTATGTAAATGAGAATGTATTTTGGCTGTTGGTGTTCTCAGCCTGTCCCCTGGTCTCCCTTCTGTCTCGAATACTGGCCATGCATTTTCCAAGCAGTTATTAGTTCATTAAGTGTTACAGGGGAAAACAACAACAACAACAACCAAACCAAGCCAAGCCAAACCAAACCAAACCAAAACAAACAACAACAAAAACAAACAAACAAACAAACAAACAAAAAAAAAAAAAAAACAAAAAAAAACAAGGGGAAAGGAAAGATCATCCTTCTAATTTACTACTTTCAAATGATACATTTGCTACTGCAGGTCACCAAGACAGTGAGCTGAAGAATTTCACAGTGCCTCTGTGAACTAAGTAATTATCTTCAGGCTTGACTTGCTGTCTCATAATTTTGGTTGTGCCTCGTGTCATTTTCTCATAAGACTATCTACATATAAACAGAGGGGTATGTGATGGAAGACCATGAGATTTGAATATGAATTATCTCTTTGTTGTGTATTGTATCTTATGCATAAATTCATGGCTTTACCGTTTGCAAGTTATCAGAAGATAAAAACATTTCATGGCTGAAAATTGTTTTCATTATTCCATTCTTTAAATTATTTTTCTACATTGTGGCTTTTAATTCACTATGTTTTGTTTTTAATTTCTTTCTAGACAGGCTTTTTATTGAATACATTATGTTAGGATTTTATTAGAGGATGCCCCTTGCCTGGCACCAAATTCCTGTGGATATGGGTAATGATGTCAGATCTGCTCTAAGCTATCGGTAGTTTTTCCAATGTACACACTATGTTTTAAGTCTGGGACTCCTTGCCAATACTTCTGGGAGCTTTTTTCAAGCCATGTTCTGAATGACTCCTTGTTTTGATTCCTAGGATGAAATCTGAAAATCAAAGCTGTTACAATTAGGGTCAGTTTGCAGGATTCAGTGCCACAAACAAGACATAAAGCATGTGCTCATCATGCAGGATTTGTCTGTTTACTGCAGAATGGTCAAGCAGCCAAACTCATAGAGCTGCCATGTACAATAAATATTAGGCCTGACCTCTTGGCTAAGATCAAATGTGAAATCACTTTAATATCTGATACATTACCTCCCATGGGACTATGTCCTATCATCGCAAGGAAATGGACTCAGTATTCTGACAGGTCATTTCCTTGGCTAGCTACTACTAGGCACAATTGCATTGAGAGCAGCTAGACAGGGAAGGTTCTGGAAGATGGGAAGGGCACTAAGTACTTTATATTTTGTTGGGAAATCTTCTCGTGGCTCTATAAAGGGTGTTTGTTCTGCTGTGGAAATAAAAGTGCGATTTGAGTCTCTCAAGTAGGGCAGTATGTTGACAGAATTGGCTGGTTCACTGCTAAAGAATTTCTCTCTTAAATTCTGGGGTGCAGATCAAGATCTTTGCAAAAAGATGTGAACATGATAGATAGGGGCTACGGACTGAATTTTTTTGTTGTGAATATTGTTTCCTGGATCCCTCTTGCAACATGACTCCTTCTCCATGACACTCAATCAGGACTTAATACAGATAGTGTGAAGGAGGCAATAGAAAGCTCTCACTGCCAGTTTTTTACAGTTGAGATAAATAATAGATGTAAACCCACATTTTTAGATTTGAAACCTAAATCTATAATGTTGGGAACTAGTCACTTTTAGCCTTCTAGGTGGTTAAGAGGAAAAGTTGTGCTAAGTATACTTACCCTAATAATACTCCTTTATGCATATCTATTTTGCCTTTGTCCTAAATATTTTCTATCACTAGTTAGATTCATGTATAAGACACAGCAGTGCTTAAGTGCCTAACATAGAGCATTGCAGAAGCAGGCTCAGCAGGGAGGCTCAGAAAACTACCAAATAGGATAAGCTGGAGAAGAAAACGAGTTCAGGTACCTCTTTGTTTGGCAATGCATCTCATTTAGGACTGCATACAAGTTTTTCTCCACTGGGAAATGGGCTTTGACTCAGGCCAGTGTCCTTCTCCCATTACCACGCTGCCTGACTATTCCTTTCCAGGTGCTGTTTTGTTGCTGATCAATAAGTGCTTTCTGAGGTTGAGTTGAGGTGCAGTTCAGGCATAGTTTTCTACTTGAGACCCTTTGACTCCATCTGCTATGTGTAGGCCTTTAGCATTAACAGAACGTACCTCATACACTCCCTTACATCGTTGCTCACAACAACAAACATCTTTCATGTCATCCAGCACTCTGACCAGATGAGACATGGACTTCATTACAACTAAGGAGTTTTAAACCAAAAAAAAAAAAGAAGAGTGCCACATGACACTAACTGTTATGCAATGTCAATTGGCTTTGAACATTGCAAGCACAAGGTGCTCTGGCTTACTTGCACTCTCTGGGGCAAATACTTGTATCAGTGAAAGAGAGGTTGGATTTTTTTTACCCCAAGAATAAACGACTGGGGTATTTTTAAGCATTTCTTCCTGCTGAAGGAAAAAAATTAATCTAGGTGTCTCTGTTATATATGCTAATGGCAAGGGTGAGAAATGAGAGATGGAGGTAGAAGAAGGCTGTAAAATGGGATTCCTACTTTCTGGATAAATGTTTTCTCATGGAACACCTTGGAGAACTCCCTTATGCTCAAATGAACAAGGTTTTTGGCTGTCTGTATTGCTGTGCAGTGCTTTTATCTGTTGGTGTACCTTCAGTTCGGTTTAAAGAACACATAAAACTTAGGACTTTGGTTTGTAGTGGAGCTTGGATAAGTGTCTGTCAGGTTTACAGTGGTTCCTTTGTCTATACTTGGAAGCATAAGTTGAAATCCCTCACAATATCAGTCAGTTTAGGAACAAAGTATAGGCTCTCAATGAATCTGAGATGTCTATTTTCTGCAGCTACTCTTGGGACAGTTTGGAATTTGTGTATGAAGAGAGAATGGAAGGAAAAATTGTATTTTGGGACCCAAATAACAAAAAAAATTGTTTCTACATTAGCCTAGGGTCATGTCTTAAATTTCTGTGTATGTTTGAAACCAGCATAATAGAACATACACATACACAAATACAGTCATGCAGCACACAAAGTTTTCCTTTTTTTTTTTTTTTTTTTTTTTGGCACTTAACAATATGGAAATAGCAATTTTTGTAGAAGAATTTACAGGAAGTAAGTATGGCAGGAAAATGATGGAATGACTTTCCCTTATCTCCTGCAAGTTCCCAGCCTCAAGCAGAAGTGAGTAGGGAATGATGGGAAATGGGCTATTCCACCCTCAAACTCCTGTCAAGATTCAGTCTTGGGAACACAGGACTCCATTCTGCAGCACCTGAGGAGGTGCATTCCTGTCCCCCTCAGCAAGACATGCGCAGCTGTGCACCAGCCATCTGTTGGAGCTGTACCACTGTTCCCCAGGATACTCATCCCTGAAGGCTGTCCCGTGGAGATATGAATCTGCACAGCCCAGCATGGGTCAGCAGCCAAGAGGCTAACGTGTAACTGTTCACATCTGTGACCTGGAGCCAAAAATGAGAAAAAGCTCATGTTGCCTACCTATTTGAAACTTGGTTTAGTTGAGCCAATGGTGTGAAACTGTGTTCAAATACAGCCAATCATTAAATAACATCTAATGGGGCAGTTTTGTGAATTTCCAAATGAAAACTCCAGCAGTCAGTCAGCTTGCTGGATGTCTGCATGTTGTTTAGTATTTAAATAACAATAATATAAATTAATGCAGCCAGAACCCTCTTTATTCAAAAAACACAGCATACTTCATCTCTTATTGAATACTTTTCCTTGGCATCTGTGTAGTATCAGGAGACCATGACTCTGTGACTTTTTCCACTGGCAATTTTTCATGAACGAGACTTATCCTAGCTAATGTTTTTCTTTAATAATTTGTGGTCAGACATACTGCCTGTCACATCTGTGATCCAACTATGCATGGAAGCAATTAAATGTGATCATCTCCATTTTCAGAATTAGCGTGCAAACATACCTGAATCTCCAGCTAAATGGTGGTTCAGGATTTTTTATTGTTAATTACTGAATGAGCAGTTTGTTAAGTAATTTATCTTGAGCAGAAAAAGCCTCATACATGGAGATATATACCGAGCATAGTGACATGAACATTAGGAATGGAAAATGATAGCTCTCCAATTGCTTTTTTCTAGTTTTCTTTTCAGACTTGTCATCTTTCTTACCATTTCATTTGACAAACCCATCTTTTAAGTGGAGCTAAGCTCTATGCCTTGGCATAGGGGAGAACTGTGAGAGTTGTCCTTTATGTAGTCCATGCTTCTTCCGTTTCTGTCCTTTTAGGTATTGTGAGGATGCTGTTTGCACACAACTGTAGTATAATAGGTGTAGATAGAAGAGGTCTGCCATATTTCAGAGAAACCTGTATCTCAAAGAGACTGATCTTCCTAATCTTTTTTGCAGAATTAGCCAGGGAATAGGAGAAGCTATCTATCACAGGAAAAAAATCCTCAGAAAGTGGTGGGAAAACTAGAGGATAATAGCAGCTTCTATTACCAAGTACGATGGGTAAGTCTGATATTTGCTGAGTCTTTTGCAATTATTTGCTAAAACTGGTTTCACTTTTAGAAAAGACTGACACTTTCTTAGAAGAAACCTTTTTTTTTTTTTTTTTTTTTTTTTTTTTCCATAAAGCCAAAAGAAAAAAAAAATCATTGTTTTTTTAAAACAAATGTTGGAAAAAAAGACATTAGTAAAATGTATTCAATGATGTGGTAATATCCATATGATATTCAGTCCTTGAGAAGGCACTGTCTTTTTCTAAAATACTTGGTGAAAACTTTCCTGGCAAAATAAAGTCAATAATGTCACATTTCTACTTGGCCTCCCCAAAGGCCCATAGATTCTACTACTGATTTAAATATGATTTCTTCACTCAAAATAAGATATATTTTCTACCAGGATCTGAGATTGACTTGTGATGTCATCTGTAAGCAACAAAAATATTTCTGAAAAACTATTTTCTTTATTCTGTAATGGTATTACTTCTGAAGCAATTTCTCTTAGAAGAAAAAATATTTTACAAAATTCTATTTATTCAAAAACGTGCACCCTTACAGTAGGTACTGATTTGAATGCTTGAGTCAGGCAAAGTTTTTACCAAATTATGTAAGTTTTCTCTCTCACCCCATAATCGTATTAGATTTAGTAAAGCTCTGAAAGAAAATCATCACCACCAGAACTGCTTCAGCAGTTCTGTTTTCTGAAGGAAAGGAAACACGGGAAAATATGTGTTTTACTCAAACATTATGTTCCATATTTTGTCCTTCATATTTACACTAGAATTCAATAAAAATATATCCACAAAAAATGTTAATGCTGCCTCTTCATTTTGCACTCAGCTTACAAGATCTATTTCCTTGACCAAACTCCAGCTGCTAAACAACTAGTTTATAGACTTGAAAAAGGCTTTGTTCACTTAATCCATGCTGTATGTCCTGGATGAGCCTGTTTTTAACTAGCTGTAAAAATAAACAGAGAATAGGAGGAAATAATAACAATTACAAAAAAGCCATAGTCTAGAGCCAATGATAATACAGTAATAATAATACTGCATGTGAACAAAAGGTTCTTACATCACAGTACGCACTGTGGTCATTTATGTTATGAAACATAATTTGAAGAGAGAATAACTCATCGGTAGCATAACATTTTCCAATGTTAGGAAAAGCATAAGTTTCTAGCTTTTCCTGCTCGTCTCCATTAGCAGTGGTTGTGCTTGATGCAAGGATTCAGCTCCATAAGACAATGGCCCCAGTTAATATTACTGTTTACACTCAAATTACTGCCAACTGAGAAAAGGACACAAAACCGGAAAAGTTTCCTCTCCTTTTTTGCTTTTTTCTTCCCCAGAGAAAGCTGAATCAGGCCCTGGGTGAAAATGTTATGAAGCCTTCCTGTTTTAAGACAGATTATTATTCATGATCTACAAATTGGATGCCAAAAATATCACCAAAAATAAAATATGGATGCTTCGTTATGAGCAACAGTTCTTTGGAAAATGTAACAACAACAACAACAACAACAACAATAATAATAAAACAGAATGCACAATTACTTTGTTCAGTCATTTTTATGTCTTTTCTGAGTTTATTATCAGAATGCAGGCAATGTCAGAATGTAGATCCCATTCACATCACCCACTGTCTGATAACATCACAACTATTTTCAGCTCTCTGAGCTGATTGGAAACATCAGATCTGCTTTGCTACAATTTAGTCATGCTTCATTTGAAAGTTAAAAGCTCCTGGGAGGAGGGAAATTCTTTATTCAGAACTCCTTTTATAAGCAGTGTGGTTAGAACTGGAATATTTAAATGATTGGTTCTAAGCCTTGCTTTAGGCCTTGCCTTCTTTTTATTTCAAGGGGGAGAAATGTAATGCAACACTTTAAGATAGAAGTAGACTGTTTGTTACCCAAGCAGCATGCTGACAACAGCCAGCATTAAAAAAAAAAAAAAAAAAATCTAAAAAAGATATTATTATTATGTGAAATGTTTTTATAACAGAATATGTGGAGAAAAGATTATTGAAATACTTCGTGTCTCTTTTCAGAAATAGGGAATTTTAATAGTAACTTGCCCAGAAAACCCGTATTCTTCTCAGTAAACCTGCATAATCATGGAATAAACACTTTCTTTTGAAGGCTATTCTGACTGCAGTAAGTATATTTTGCTATAGAAGTACTTCCAGTTTTACAATAGAACAAAACACTGAAACATTACTTGGTTGAGCCAAAATGAAAAATAAAGCAAACTATGGCAGGATCTTCTTTTCTGAGAAATTCAAAAAGATTAAATGTGTATGCTTAGAGATGAGATGCTGACAAGCACTGGGTTTGGCTTCCATTAGGTTAGTAGTGAATAAGTACCTGCAAATTCTGTTAAGTACCTGCCAATGTGAGTTGAGAGTCTCAGTTTAGCTGGGACACAGATCTCTGGAGTCCCGGGCACCTCTTCGTGGTGCTACACTTGCTGGTAAAAAAGCGTCCCATAATCCCCAAAGGTTCTTAAACACTCGTTTTCAAAGATAATATGGAAGTGTGCAGCTTTTTCTGACTCTTTAAGCCATTCTTTGCAGAAGCTCCTGTACAAATACTCAGTGGCAATGGGAATGGGAAGAAGAAAGAGAACAGTAAAAGGTGAGTAATATTCTGATAAAATATAGAGCTTTTCTGCTCCTTTCCTTTTTTATGATTTTGTTGTTGTTACATAATCTTTATCAATAAACCAGTGGTTTTTAAATCCCTTTTCAACAGGAGGTCTTTTTGATTAATAACTGAAAATTCCTCACATGTTCCAGGTGTAATTAATGCTGGCAGAGAAATTAACTTATCTCCATTCTTTCAGCATGTAGTGCAGTGCTCATACAATTGATGGGCTGTAGTCAGGAGTGAATGAAGTGCATTTTATTCTTTCCTTCTTAGATAGCTCTGGATGTCACTAATCTCCATGGGTTTAGTTACCCATTTCTTTTCCTGGTGCGCAGGAGCATCAAGAGTTACAGTCATCATCATCATCAAGGAGTTACAGGAATCTCTGCTGTATGATGTTATGAGAGGTGTGTTCCTTGTAGGCTTTAAAAGAATAAAGGATTTTTTTTTAGTTTTTCAATACACCTGACACATGGAACCTCCTGTGACAACTGCCTCATGTCAGGAACAGTTGAGATAGTAAGTTCACTGTTCATATAAAAGGACTCTTACCTTCTGCTATGTGCAAATCTGACTGCCTTTTACAGGGGAAGAAGAAACTATCAAGTGTGTTATAACAAAACCGTAATATTTTCTTCTCTGTCTTACTGGACACACCTCCACCAGTAAGATGGGTATGGTGGGAACTGCTGAAGACACTCATCTAAAACATCACAGGGTACTTGGCTCTGAACTGGCATATGTAACAAAAGTAAAAAATGTTCTAGACACATTTGAAGAGAATGTATGTGGTATTGTGAAGGCTGCGGGGTGACCTCATTGCAGCCTTTCAATACCTAAAGGGAGCCTACAAGCAGGAGGGGAATCATTCTTTGAAAGAGTTGATAACTGCAGAACAAGGGGAAATGGTTTTAAGTTGAGGGAGGGGAGATTTAGGTTGGATGTCAGGATGAAATTCTTTACTATGAGAGTGGTGAGGTGGTGAAACAGGCTGCCCAGAGAGGTTGTGGATGTCCCGTCCCTGGAAGTGTTCAAGGCCAGATTGGATGGGGCCCTGGGCAGCCTGGTCTAGTATTAAATGTGCAAGTTGGTGGCCCTACATGTGGCAGGGGGGTTGGAGATTCATGATCCTTGAGGTCCCTTCCAACCCTGGCCATTCTGTGATTCTGTGATTCTGTGAATGAAATTCATAACTGGTCATAGAAGTGTCCAGTGGCAGCAGCTGAGGAAAGCTTAAAGTAACACAACCAGTAGAAAATCTGAATTTTATTTCAGAAAACAGTCTGCTAAAATTATTCAGCACTCACTGAAGAACACTATATTACTGCAATACTTTTGCAGTCAGTGCACCTCTTTATTTTCCTCAGGCTTTTGATGCTGTATAGTTTCTAACAGCTATCGATTGTATTCTTCCAGCTCTTTTGACAATGACACTGTAAAGTGCCATGAAGTATAAAGATTTCTAAAAGAGTGATGTAATTCTTAGAGGTAATAATGCATTGTACAGCTTTTGTTTAACCTTGTAAAACTCTTTAAAAAGTCACAACTTATTTGGTAAGTGCTGAAAAGTAAGATGTATGTTCACTTTAATCCTCTAAACTCTAACTCCTAGTCTCGTACTTCAGCTCCAGACATGTTACATTATGCATCAGGGTAGATAGTGACTCATTTAGTGTAGTTACAGCAAGGAACACACTTTTGTGAATGTCAGTAAGGAGTTCTTAGTTTCTTCCATGAGATCTTCACCTCCTGCTGAAAGAGGGAGTGAAAATCATTAGCTTCTGATCAGTGTTTGCAAAAACAATTGAAAAAAATGGGCAGATATTAAATGGATTCTCCATCAGCTCCAGAAGAATTAGGGCTTAAATTCCTAATTAATACTATTGAAATAATTATTAAGAAAGTTTTACTTAAAAAAAAAAAAAAAAAGTATTTTAAATACCTATCTTATTTTTTTTCTTTATTACATGTTTTTAATGAAAATTTTCAATACTGCTTGTTATTCTGGGTTACAGGACTTAGGACTTTTGCTCTTGAAAACCATCCCCTTTTCCAAATCTTGTTTAAGATACAGTAAAAAAGCACAGTCTCTCTCTCTGCATTTCCTTACGCCAAAGAGATTTTAAAAAAAGTCACTTCACAGACAAGAATCCAACATTCATTTTAGGGTACAGAGAAAGGAAGCCAGCCTCAGCTGCCTCCTGATGAGGGCTCTCGTGGGAGGTCTGAGGTCTGGATACTTCTCTCTTTGCAGGGAGCCTTTCTGTGGTCCAGAAACTGTCCAAGAAAATGTAATATAACCACTAAATTTTTATAACTTGCTTTTAATTCGTGATGTTATCAGTGCTAGTGAACTTCTAAATCCAGATGTGGAGTTTATTTTTGCAAAGAGAGAAAAAAAAAAAAAAAAAAAAGAAGCCTGTGATAGGATTGGCTGTAATTATCCCCTTAGTATGTTCAAAGTCCTTAGTTCTTTAACACATGCAGGCAGGCATGCTCAATAATACAGACACAGACACATATATGAAACTAATACTACTTTTGATGTTATGGGGATTTAGTAGCTATCTTCCCAGCAGGGACAAGCATCAGGCACATTGTACAACTCAAACCATTCTTCCTCCTGAGAAGGCAACTGCTCTCTGTTCTCAAGGGAATGGAATACTTTCCCTCTTGTTAGGCTGTGCTGAAGACATCTCTGTTTTGAATACTTTTTTTCATCTAAATTTGTTGTACAAAAATACTTTCTCCCTGCTGAGTTACTTAGAAAGCTCTTCTATTCCACCACTGTATAGGAGATGTAGTGAAGTAGCTCTGGATTTTAATGCTGGGGGAGAAGGTTTAGATTGCAACATGATGAGAAGGGAAACATCCAGACAAAGATTGTGTACTTGCAGAGATGTTGTTTAGCTCTCTCTGTTCTTACGGTCTCAACACATTTGGAAGGGACTACCTTATTCATACTCATGTACATATTTGAATAAGGCATGATTTAGCAATCCACTTATAATACTTATAAATGGGGAGGTTGGAGGCCCTGTGTGTGGCAGGGAGTTGGAGATTCGTGATTCTTGAAGTCCCTTCCAACCCTTCTGTGATTCTGTGATTAGTGCCCTCAGCACGACAACTATGTGGGCCTCCAGGAACTGAACTGTCATTCACTGCATTCATATGCGATTCCTAACATTTCATAGGACCGATAAGCCAGTCCACTTTTGAGTATATGGTAATAGCTAAATCTGAGAAAAAAAGCTTTTAAGACTTGTTTGGACTGTCCTGAGTGAGACTTGGAGGCTTAAATTTAGGTCATTTGGGCTTTCAGGTTAGCTTCCTAACCATTTTACTTTCCAACATCTTTACTCAACAGCTTTTGAGATGGAATGGTTTTCCTCATTCAATGTCTTATTGCAGTCAGAAGCATTCATTTCCTTCCTTTGTAGTTACTTCAAATGCCAAAGAATATGGAGCAGAATTTGAATGCTATCTGCATCCCTAGGATTGGAGAATTTATTTTATTATAATTCACTCTAGGCTTCTTTTTTTTATTCATAATTTAGATTTAGTTTTATTTTCTTTTTGCTTTGGTTTGGGTTTTTTTGTTTGTTTGTTTGTTTTGTTTTACTGTTACTTACACTGATTCAACGAATTCTCAATTTTTCAGCTTATGGGTTGTCTGAAAGCTGTTGCTGATGCAAAGGGTTAGATGCAAAGGGTTTTGAGTGGACTGTTTGAGCATTTGGTGCTCAGACAACTGTTCAAATTCTTCGCTGTGCATCCTGGAGGGTTCATACACATATATTGCCACATTGTAACACCAATGTTACAAAAACAAAAAGTTATTTCTATAAAACTCAGTGAGGAATGTATAGAAGGAGGTCATCACACATTGAAATAAAGCTTTTTTTTCTTTCCTCCCCCGCCCCCCCACTCCCCCGAATATTTATATCCTCTGGATATTTTAGTATCCCTAAATTGAAATGTATTGTTTCAGAGCTATTACAGATACAAAACTATTTTTGATACACATACGTTTCTGTAATTTAGTCCTTCCAAATAAGAGAAAAATCAACTCACAATATAGTTTTTCCCGTGTCCACATTCAAGACCACATTGCGTTAAAAGCAAATGCTAGTGCAGTAAGGAAAATCAGCTAACAGTGAAGCCCATGAAGATTCAGATAACATTTCTGAAATGAGTGCAGTTGTACTCAGTTTACATTGTAGTAACTGAGAGCAAAATTCAATTTAATCTCTTCAATTGTTACTAATATTCTTAATTTCTTTTCAAAAGCTTAGCAAATGAGGTGGAAGTTTCATTGTATCCAAGACTCTTATGAAACTGAAATACAGGAATTCTGTTTCTTTTCCTTTAGCTTAAAAATTCATCAGAGGATTTTGGATGATTCCCAATATTTTTAGATCTACTTATCAGATGATGGGAGTGGAGAAGTTCATAATGTCCACACTGTAAAATCTGCAGATAATATATTTACATCTTCTAATTCTAGACAATCTAGATCAGCATGGGGAGCAGCTTGTTTTCCATCTCCCTCTCTCTCCCTTTTTAATTTTGTTTTATTTTATTTATTTATCAACTTGTACTTTATATGATTCTGTATCCTTTTGTTTGTGTTTGGTTTACTTTACAATATTTCAGTCTACAGCCTTTTGTTAAATGTATTAGAATCACAACACCCATGCAAAAATAAATCTGTAGCTTTAAAATCTGAACTTCATACTATACCTGTTATTACATTAATTTCCTTCATTGAAAATTGTTTTATATACTAAATTATTTGCATTACTGAATATTTACCATATTACAGTTTATACTTTGTAAGAAATGGAAGATGGCTTTTTTTTCAACCAGTAAAGTCATACAGATAGTCTAGAAAGAAATTTTAGGAATATGTGTGGATCCAATCCTGCAAGCATTTGAACATGAGCATTCCATGCTGAATCCTGACTGTCTAAGGCACTTTCATGTACTATGTGAACTAAAGCCATTTGGTGTGCATTCAGTTAAGATCTGTTTGAAAAAATCCTGCAGGTGCTTTTACTGATGATACATTTGTGCAGATTTTTGTAGTAATTGTATTCAGGTCTTTATATACTCCTTAGCAATGTAATTAGTCCTTGTTCAGGCTAACATCAAAGTTTATACTTAATTTGAAACGTTTAATTTATTAAGACTTTTTTAACATTTGTTAAGTTGATTTTTATCATCACTGCTTTGCTGTAAAACAAATCAAATTCTCAGCATATGGATATATATGTATGCATTCTTCAACCTTACTTGTATCCAAAGCTTAAGATCCATTGAAATGATACTTAACTAGGATTTAACTAGAACTATTCATACAAAACTGTTCATACAAATCACTGTTTTTTAAATTTGCATTATATTTTTATATTTTTATATTTGCTATAAGAAAAGAACTCATTTGACTGTATTATCTTACAGATTTTAATGATTTTAACATTTTGACAATTGTTTGAAAATTCTTAAGGATCATAGAAGGTGTAAGATCATTTGTTCATTTAATTTTTCTTTTTCCTTTCTATCATTATTTTGTTAATAACTAAATCTTAAGAATTTTATAATCTCTTTCATAGTTCTATTCAGACATTTAATAGATTCAATATTATAATTTGTATGTAGTGTTATTATTTTATTATTTCTGATTTTCAGAAATATCCCTTAATATCAGCATTAATTTATAATTTGCACTTAATATTATGTGTTCTTTTATCAAAAGGTGTGTAGTGACTTACAGGTGGAGACAGAGTTAAGGATATCAATTTCATTAAACTTAACTGCATTTTATGAATTTATTTATCTCTCCAAAAAAGCTCCTTTAAATCTTTGCAAATAAAAGGAAGGTTGGTCACCTTACTTAAACGTTACTGTTTATAAACTTGGCATGCTCTCTTTATTATATCATTAACTCTGTTCTATTTCTGTGATGTAAACTGCACTGCTTATGGTGCTTAGTTGTCCCAGCCACTGCTGCCTATTCCTATCAGATCTCAAGAGAGTGCCCTGGCTCCTATGTGTCCAAGTGTATCACCTTGCAGCTTCTCATCTTCGATGGAGTCATGCTTCTTCTATTTCCAGATCCTTTTCCTGACCTTCCAGCAGGAGACATTCCTTGGCCTTCTGAAGGAGGTACTCTCAGCAAGCAGGGTTCAGTGCAAATCCACTTCAAGTAAAACCTAGAACCTAGCACTTCCTCAGTCCCCAGAAGAAATTTAGCACTTGCATAGAGTTGAGTCAGTTATCTGTCTGTTTCTAGATCACAAGAATGTTTTAGGTGAGGGTTATTACTCACCTGAATGTTTTTGTATAACCAAAGGGGTTTGCAAGATTTTAATCATGAGAGAGTGTCTTGTGAGCTCAGATATGACAGAGCTAGGCAATTCTGAAAATCAGCAGAATAGATTTTTTTTACTGGAACTTCTAGTGGATTTTCAGTTCCAGAGGTGTGACTTGTCCATAGTGACGCGAACAGCTGTATTAGTCAGATGTTGCTGGAATGCTACATTTCTACTGTACTGTACGTAAAGAATAGTGAAAGAAACATCAGAAATAATTAAATTTATTCACTTTTCTCTTTGGCAGTCCACCGCCTATCAGCTACTCTCTGACCTTTTCAGTGTTGAGCATGGTAATAATTTTATTTGTAAGGCAGAGAAGCAAATTATTTATTTGGAATTTTTATTTGCCACAAAATACTTTCCTAATTACTTTCAGACCAAGCTCCATGTAACTGGCTCAGAAATCTACAACATATGTTATGCAAATTAGAACAGAAACTCCTGTTTTCCATAGAACTTGCCTACAACTCATTAAGACAGAATTTCTCATTCTTAACCTGGTCTTACTTTAATATTTTTTAAAAAACTTGTAAGAGCTTGCAACAAGTATTTACAATGCCAGTACAAAATTGCATCTGGATAAAGAAATGGCTTAAATTTTCAAGGCTCTTATATAAAAATATTTTATAAATTTCTATGGCATTTTCTGAAGCAATATTTTCTCTTTTTTTCTCTCGCTATATATTTACTTTTTGAAGATAATGTATCAGAAGTACAGTGCAGAACAAAATAACAGATGAAATACAATTGAAAAGTCCTTCTTTTTCTAGGGACTATATAACTAGAAATTCCTCTGTGCTTCCAATGCACCAGAAGTTTGTAAGAAAGAGTTTGGCACTATGCAAAAATCTGTAGGGGAAATCTCAAATTGGTATTTAGGTACTTGAATGAAAATCTTACATTACTAAACTCACTAGGACATAGACATTTACATTTACAATTGTTGTATCAGTTATCCTATCCTATAATTTTGAGTATCTGCCAAATTTAATTGCAGAATTATTTTAGCAGAACTTGTATTGTCACCTGAGGTAGTAGTAGAATTTCATAGATATGTCTAGCGCAAAAAATGTTGTTTTATACTGTTCAATACTAATTAAATACTAAGGATTTGAGGGTATTTGTTGATGAAAGACTCAACACAAGCTGGTGACGTACACTTGGAGCCCAGAAGACCAACCGTATCCTGGGCTGCATCAAGAGAAGCGTGACTAGCAGGTTGAAGAAGGTGATTCTGTCCTCTCTGCTCTCATGAGACCCCAACCGGAATTTTGTGCCCAGTTTTGGGGCCTCCAACACAAGAAGGTCGTGGAGCTGTTGGAGTGGGTCCTGAAGAGGAGGGCCACAAAGATGATCAGAGAGCTGGAGCACCTCTCCTATGAGGACAGGCTAAGATGGCTCGGGCTTTTCAGCCTAGAGATGAGAAGGCTCTGGGGGGACCTTGTAGCAGCCTTCCAGTACTTGAAGGGGTCTCCAGGAAAGCTGGAGAGGGACTTTTTATAAGGGCATATAGTGACAGGATGAAAGAAAGTGGTTTTAAACTGGAAGAGGGTAGATTTAGACTAGATATCAGGAAGAAATTCTTTACTGTGAGGGTGGTGAGACACTGGAACAGGTTGCTCAGTGAGATTGTGAATGACCTCTCCCTGGAAGCCTTCAAGGCTGGGCTGGATGGGGCTTCGAGCAGCTTGGTCTGGAGAGAGGTGTTCTTGCCTATAGCAGGAGTTTGTAACTAGTCGATGTTTCATGTCCCTTCCAACCCAAACCATTCTATGATTCTAAGAATTGCGTTTCTCACTGAAAAAGATTTTCTAACAGAATACTATTATGCATTTGAACAATGCATTTGAGAGAAAAAATTATAAATGACTTTGCTCTTTGTAGATTAATTATAGTTACTTTGTTTTATCCTTGCTAGCGTTTCTCGTTGCTGAGAGAAAATTCATTACAGTGAAAGGAGAGGGAAAAATTAGGGTCTACATGTAAAAGCATGACTTTCAGAATAAGGAGTTTTTAATTGTCTATTTTTGACTGCAAATAATACATGCATTTATTTGTACATTTGTAATATTATGATCAGATTGCAATTTTACATTAATGGATACATAAAATCTTGGAAGTGTACATTTACATCAGAATCCAGCTTGATCCAACATAAATCCTGATGTCAGTCTCTGGAAGGAGCACTGATATCCCTCTGCTGTCTCTGGAATTTTCCTTCTAGATGTTTAGCTTGTTTCTTCTGCTTTTCTTTTTCTTTCTTTCTTTCTTTTTTAATATAATTGCTTAACTGTATATACCAAAAAATTTGGCACTGAAGTTGCTTGCTTATGTTTTACTCAACACAAGTTTTGTAGAAACTATGACTTTACCTTAAAATTTACAAATGGAGTGTGTTAGCCTCAGTAAATATATAAATTTATTTAAATATATTTTTAAAATGTCACTGTAGAGATTTACGATCTTTTTGTATTAAACTCCCAAATTTGACTAGTACTGAAAAATGTGATGCCTTGAAAAAGAAAAAAAAAGGTTTCACTATGCAACGTATGATTGATTTTCTTATTCATTTACTCTAATGACCACAGTGATTGCATAGTTAACTCACTGCAGCTAATAGGAATGTTGAATGTCTCTTTAGTATTGCCACTTCATCCTCCACTTCCATATTTTGTGTTTCTTAATAATCCTGCCCTCTTCATTTGACAATGAATTCTGACCTCTGATGCAAGGAAATGACTCAATAAATCAACAATACTTTGATCTGAAGAATTATGGGATTTCTCTTCATGATAAGGAAAAAATCCAGATAAACAAATGAAAACTCTCTAGAGGACTCTTCAGAAGGGGCATTCTTGGTCCATGCAGAAAAAATTCTAAAGTTTTTTAAGTGCAGAAAAGGATGACTATTTGTATTTATACTGAGTTTTATCTAGTTTTTATACTGGAGTATTAGCACAGAATATCTCAGAATAGTAGTAGGTGTCTAATGGAGTGAAAAGTTCACCAGAATACAAAGCTACATATTTCTTAAACACTTTCCAGAGAGATGTGTGGTTGTCATAAGTAGTCAGGAGTTGGACAAAATAAGCAAGGTCAGGGCCCTGTCTGTAATTATGCCTTGACTGAAAGAAATATCCCTAAATAACAATTTTTATTTGACTTTTCTGTACAGGGTTTACTTAAGCACAGGGATGTGCCAGCACTGGAAATGGGGTCTTAATTACATTCCATAAAATCAACATTTTAAAAACTTAGTTAAGTAGATGTAAGCAACCATTTACAAACAGAGTTTCCTTGAAACTCTCGACTCACATTATGAATAAAATAACTAGTCCATGTGCGAATTAACACCCCTCCCTCAGTGTTCCCCTTTTATTATGAGCTAGAGAGTGGGAGATATTTCAAAGACGACAAAAATGACTGTCAGATCCAGTCTGCAAGATATATTGAACATGCAATATAATACTCTAGAAGAACAAATGTTTTGGAGATTAACCATGTGTGTCACTACCCTTAGAGGAAAGAATCATTTGTTTGATTCCACCAGAAAAACAAACAGACAAACAAACAAAAAAACCCAGTATCAACACTGTCAAATATGAACAGAAATGTAGTCACTTCTGAAAGTTTCAGATTCTAACTAATATAAAATCCATAGGGTTTTCAACTATTTCAAAGGAAATGTTATTAATAATAAAGCTGAGTGAATAGGTTGTAATGAATTATTTAGACAAGGAATGCCATTTTCTGAGTGGAACATTTCCTATGGGAAAAAAAAAAAAATTGAAATATTTAAGTTATATATGTTGAATCTCTATATATGTGCTACATTCAGTGAAATATTCTTGCTTTACAG
Source organism: Phasianus colchicus (assembly GCF_987193195.1). Lineage (NCBI taxonomy): Eukaryota > Metazoa > Chordata > Aves > Galliformes > Phasianidae > Phasianus > Phasianus colchicus. The sequence continues at coordinate 33,724,487 of NC_143438.1, forward strand.
ACCACCTGAAATGCTGATTTCACATTTTAATGGCTACTCAGAGTCCTTTGTCTTATTCAGATGGTATATATAAGTAATGAACAAAAAATAGATATCAAATTGTGACTGCTTGAATTAAAAACACAGCAAAATTTATATACATTCTCACTATATGTGCAGATATTGCAGCTATGAAAATAATTTTTAAAACTCACCATTAAGAAAAAAGGGAACACTGATGTCATTTTTATTAAAAAAGTTGACAAATCAAGTCAAAGATTTTGTAATCCCCCTTAAAACATACAGTTTAGAAAATGGCTATGTATTGGAAACTTATCATCTGCATTCTCAGTCCTCTCATATCAAAGAAGAAATATACTAAGAAGGAGTCTTTCCCCTTTTGCTTTAGCAAATAATGAAGAGATGAGTGAGCTTTTGTAATTTTTTTGCAAAATATCTGACCTAAATTCTCGAGTTGGCTTCTGCTTCCTCTTGCAACTTATACATATAATGTTGCATTTCAAAGATGTTCAGAAGTCCTCAAAAGCATCAAAACCACAATAACACACAAAGGAAAACCATCCTTCTACTCATTTTCTGTATAATTCTTAGACACAACGTGCCTAAAGTGATCTATCCAACTGTTTGAATGAGGATATTGTAGCACAAAGCCAGCATTGACTGAGGCCAATCTGCAAAGGCTAATTTGCGTTTTCTTATCCTTCAGACAGACCTCTTCAGTGTCTATAAAAGTCTGTAAATGACCACAGTCTGCAGTTGGAAAAGCCTGATGACTGGCAAGAGACCCAGTGAGGACTGAATAATCAAGCTGTGCTATTAAAAGGTACAAGACATCAATCCCAAATCACTAGGATGATGCAAATCAGTTATTGTATTTTTTAATGTACATTCTTTTAATTGAACAGCTTTGTTCATGCTTTGTTGCTACGTGAAGATAAGCCAGAACAGGGGAGAAGCCACATTCCAACAGCCTATTTCTCTAATTGCCAATAAAATCTGCACTGTCCAAGCTTGTGAGCAAAATTAGCTGCTTTGCTTATTTTCTTCTTTCTCTTTCTATGAATAATATTCGAAAAAATGCTTTGGTTATATGATACATTTACATATATGGAACAGTCAAGTAAACTTCCTCTGTCAAAGTTTGTGACAATCCTGTTTTGTTTTTTTCTTTTTCTAATTTGCTCCATTTTTATGACTCTAGTTTTTCTTTCTTTTTCTTTTTTTCTTTTTTTCTTTTTTTCTCATATAGCATAAATAATCACTGAGAAATTGAATTCATGCAGGAACACCTTCAGGATTTACAGAGATATGTATAATTAGAATATATATATATTTGATGTAGAAATGTATAATTTTAAACTGTAACATTAAACAAACTAAATGCAACTTCAGTAATATGACTGCATATTTTTGTTTTTCTCAATATTAAGCTGTAAACTCTTGCTCAGAAAAAAATATTTTTAACAGAAGAATGGGCAACAGCAAAACTGTGAGCAATATAATGGAAAAAAAATATTTCACGTAGTGTTAAAACAAGGGAAGATGTATGTATAACATAACTGTACTCTAAAATCAAGTTGCAGTGTAAGTGGATGTATATAAAGGAAAATGAAATGCAGGGTTGCATGGTAAAGTCATACAAATGTAAAACATATACGCTCATGCTTTATAAGGTGTGATTCATCCAATGGTTTTAAAAAGTCAATAACATGCAATTTGTTATTACTTTGTTATTTTTGTTTGTTTGTTTGTTTTGGTGTGTGTGTTTTGTTGTTGCTGTTGTTAAGAAACAAAAGACTTGGACTAAGTGGAATCACTACTGAACAGATCAGTGAAGTCAGGTGACTTCCAGTGTATATGAAGAAAAGTAGAGATGATTTTACAGGTATCCTATTCTAGCTTTTTACATAAATGCTACCACATATGTGACAAGAACTGTTGTACTCAGATTTCTTCTAACTCATTTCTGACTTTTCAGTTTTCCTCCCAAAGTAAGTACCACTTAAAAAGTGGAGCTAAAAAAAGGAAATTTAACTTGGACCCTAAACGTATATCCATAAATTCTGTAACCTGACAGTTTTGACACTGTTCCAGATACACTGATGTTTAAGACTTTAATCCACCTAAAGAATATAGAATATATTCTTTTAGGAGACTGAAAGTTTAAGTTGATAGTACATATCTCTACAGTCTTTTCATTTGGTGTACCTGTGAGTGAATGTATTTTATGTATATGCGAATTCACTGACCTACACATATTTTCAGTAGCAATATCAGAATAATTTTCCAAGTATCATTCACTTAGGAACTGGATGTTGACAACATCAGATGACACTTCTAGGCTTTGTGGGCTATAGATGGCTTTTTGTGGACTGCCTGAGGTCATTCTTGTTTCTTCCCCATTCTTTGTCTTTTCTGAGTGCAAGTGTCTCACTGAGACAGTGCAGTGCCACATGATGCAGAGAAAAGAATGGGGAGAAGTATAAGCCTCATTATTCTTTGTTGTATCTGTCCTGTTTCAAGTATGCAGGAACCAAGAAATATTCATAATATATTCGAATTGCCTATCACTAATTTTCTTTTCACAGTAAAATAGTACAAAGTGGTCCAGATATCTTCTACCATTACATAGACAGACAGCATTATCTATTTCAAAGTTAAGTTTCCTCAGATAAGACAGAGATCAAATTACTTATTTGAGATTAAAAATAGACTAGTTTGAAGTTTAAAAACATATATGGTGTTACACATATGACTGTGAGTGACAAAAACACTTGGGGTCTATGGTTTAAACATGAATGTGGAACATTTTAATACATCCAGATGTAGATATGTTGAAGTTTTTTTCTCTCTCCAAACCCATTTTTTGTCCACTTCTCCTATATTACATGGGCAAGAAAGAAGTTATTCTGAAGAATATCAATGTATTAAATATATATATATCAAAATTGCACAAGAAACCAAAAGCAGAAGCTTCAGATGGAAGATTTCAGGCAGAGTATATGGTTAGAATCCAGGAAGATACGTAGTTCCACAAGGGCCAAAATAAGTTTTAAAATACCTGTTGAATCTTGAGCATTTATTAATCTTATGAAGTGATAAATATTTTAAAGAAAAGATGATGAAGCCCATCTGAATTAAAGAGTTGTACTGATTTGTGGTAAGCTTTGCATCTTGTGCTTGCATGTGACAAAGGCCTTTGGACATCACAAGTGTGAGAGAAGCTTTGAGAGTGAGATGCATAGTTTTGCTGAGGGCTAAGTAGAGATGATTCTGGATGTCTCTGTTGCTATGAGAATTTTCTTACTGATAAGCAATATATGATGCTTTGCTTCTTTCTTCTCTGTTCCATGTTCATGATCTTCCCTTGACTGGAAGTACACATGGTGGTGATAGGAGGGGAACAGAAAAACAAACATGCCAACACAGCCTGTCTTCCTGCACATGGCACTTAACCAGGAAGATGAACTGAAGTTGTATCCAAGCCATCCATGCTCCTAGGATACATCCACAGCTAAAACGTGTCAGGATTTTCCTCTTTTCTGTCTATATAAGCATAGAGACAAACTACCAAAACCACTTATCCAGGGGACAAAATGCACAGGGCTGAGGTCCATCCCAACAAAAGAAACCTAGAACCAAATGTTCATTCAAAAATGATACTTCTCAGAATCTACTTTTGTTTATTATTAGCTCCAGTAACATATGAAGGCTATTCTGAAAGGCTACTATTTTTACTAGGCTGGCCTACAACAGAGGTGGATGTTGGTGGTGTGGCAATATTCACCAATATTCCATTAAATTTTGTTGCCATGCAACAGATGGCAGTAGAGTGGCAGTTTGACAGAACGATGCCTGACATGGAAATGAGTATGAAGCAAAGGTGTGTCATTTAATTCCTCCATACAGAAAAATATGCACTCACAGACATTCACTGACACTTGCTGAATGTTAATGGAGACCAAGCAGAGGATGTGAGCACAGTGAGGCAGTGGGTGGTGCATTTCAGCAGTGGCAACAGCGACTCCACTGGTGCGGTTTTATAAGCATGGTATGCAGGCTCTTGATAATCACAGGAAAAAATGCACTGCTAGTGGTGGTGACTGTGTTGAAAAATAGTGTTTTGTAGCTGAGAATTTGCTCTATCAAATAGTGTTATTGGGCTCTTTGTATCTGTTGTAGTTTCCTGGAAATAAATGGTAGGTATTATTTTGAATTGACCTACGTAATCTACTTTGTAAGTTACACTATTATAAATAACTCTCAATAGATACTATGCAAAAGATATGGATGTTTACATGAACTACAAATGAAATATACAGACTATGGAATCTTACTGTAGGTTATGTAATTAATCTTTGCGCTATCTGTGTATTCATATTAGCTCACAATGTTGAGTAAATCCTAAATGCTTTACTCTGGCACATTTCCTTTGATTTCAATAAGAGACTGTCAGATAAAGATTTTTTTAAAAATGTAAGTGCCTCAGGATTTAATTTTCTCGTGTGGATTTTATTTCTAAGGGAGTATGTATTGCTTTATGAAGTTTTAAGTTTCCATGTTAATATGATTAAGAAGACACAGATTGAGCTCTATGTGTGTGCTGTGCAAACTTCACTTCTGAAAACAATTTCATTAATATTTGGGAAAATATAAAATCTTATTTGGCTTCTCAAATATATGAAGTGATAGTGTTCTTGTTTGCGCTTCCCCCCCCCTTGGGCTATGAGAAATGGAAAAGGACCAAAGTATCTTGTCATGGGGAAAATATTCGGAAGCACAAGAAAGTCAGAGACTGAATGTCATCTGTGGATCTTGTTTAACTGACATTTCTTTAGTTGCTTTATTCTACAGTTTCTTAGCACTATTATTTCATCCAATTATGATTTCCTTTTATGTAGCTGTTGTGGAAAAGAAATTGTGGTGTGCTGAGAAGAACTGATCAGAAAAGAACTACATCCATTCTTAAAGGATTACCAGGGTTACTTTGGATATATTTTCAGTTATCACAGAGAACAGAAAGAACCTACATGTTCATTTCTATTATGTGTTGTTTCTGCATTCAGTTATGGTGTCTAAAGTGATTTGCAGATTGGTATCTGACTTTTCTGTTTTTTCCAGAAGTTGACCATTTATTTGTTTATGATGAATCATTTGAGATCTCCTAGTGATGTACCCATCACTGCTATATGCTGCTAGACACAAATTACAGTCTAAATGAAGCTTTTTACTTTGTCTTTTGAGTTATCACTATGTTATTCCATCTGCTGACATCCTGTCACCTCTTGGTATAATCTAAACTAGTGCAATATAATAATGGATTTTAGTATAATACCATAATGCTTTAAAATAAAGTGTATCTGAGAGCTTGGAGGCTGACAGATGCTGATCAAAGTCTTGAAAAAGCAGGTCATGTTTGCAATAATGCACAAATGACAGGAATGTGCCCTGTACACCAGCCACCAAAGTGTTCCTGGGAGGTTCTCAAGCACCTCATCTATGACATTGAATGCTGAGTCATACAAGGCTTTTTTTCAACAATGTCCTGTTTGAAAGCATAAAATAATTTAAACATTAATTCATAGTATCCAATGGGATGAGGAACAATATCCGCAAAGCTCCTGTAATTGAATAATGCTTTTGGTTCGCCTGAAAGTTCATTTTCAGGAATGACAAAAAAATACTTGGTTAAATTGTATAAATTTGTAATTCTAAATCTGTTTATTTCCTGTTTGCATTGCTTCCTCTTATTTTCAAAGTGTAATAATACAGAATCATGTATCTTTATCCTTTGAAAAAAGCATAGGAGTAAGGAATCTAGAAGACACAAGAGATTCCAGAAGTCAACTGATGATTCAGTGTCAAGTTTATGTACCACCTTCCTTTTGTTCACTATGAAATGTTCACCTGAGTCTGTAGTGACAGACCAAACAGACAAATTTTAGCCGAAACTTGCACAGTTTTATTCAAATTCAAGAAAATTTTTAGATTACATTGCCTAATCGAAAAATGTCTAGTCATTTTTAAAATAAATCAGACATACTATTGCTGTTCCTGTAAGTTTTTACACAAACTTTTTTTTTTTTTTTTTTTTTTTTTTTTTTTTTTTTTTTTCCTGTGAAAGTGCAGAGATATATTGACCCTTGCTTCTGAACTTAATATATCTGATTTGTGAATAGGATAGATTCAGATGTGGCATGTACAATTTTAAAAAGAAAAGGTCATAGACAAAAGTAAAAATATTATGTCTGAATACCAGGATCTCACTGATTTCCAGAAGATAACAGAAGATAAGGGACTTTCCATTTGACCTTTCTGTGAGTGGGAGACAAAGAGGAGGCAAAAGGGAAAAGGAGAGGCAAAAATATCTTATGCACAATGTGACCGTTACACCAATATCCAGGGTACTCCTAAAGGCACTGTGGGAATCTTACATGGAGTTAATTCTTTCAGCTCCAATTTCTAGGTGAATTTTTCCTACATTCCAAGACCTGTTTTCGTTGTATTGCTTAGGATTCACACTGGCTTAGACTTCTAGAAATGCTGAGCTGTTAAAGGTTACAACATTGCCTAAATAGTACAGTAGTGCTTTGTAACACTTTTCTGACTAAAAGCATTAAGATGATATATGGACAAAAATTTCTGGCATAGAAGCATTTACACCACACTGAAGCAAAGTTTGTTACATTCTGAAATGGATACATCCAAGGAAATGTTTGTCCTCCCCTAATTACTTGGCTTCAGCAAGTGGGATATAGAGGCTATGTTTCCAATAATCCTCTGGCACTGCTGAGTGCCTTCTTTTTTTTCAACTGTCTGGGAAAAACAAAACAAAAATAAAATGAAAAAAAAAATTGCAAAAACCCACATCTAAATATTTACCTTTTTTTAATAAAGAAAATGGTCAAAAAAAAAAAAAAATCTAAATGATATATTTTTCTTAAAGGATATTCAGAGGAGATAATGTTAGTAAAAACTTGAAACAAAGTTTTCAGATGTAACCTTCTTTCAGCATGTTTCTTCCATAGCTGATTGTGGCTGGATATATTTAAAAACAATTTGAGTGATACAAGAGGCAAGCTTGTTCTTTTTACATTCAAATATATGCTTCACAAGGTACAACTTCATTCTTTCATCTCTTCTATGATTCAGTCATATTTTATTGAAATTTTGTCAGTGTCTCTTTGTCAGAGATCCTGCCAAGCATGCTCAAGCAACTGAGATGAGAGGTTGAAAGAAAAGTGACTGAACAGAATTTTAACTAGGGACAGACAAATATCAGATGGTTTGTTTCATATTGTGAAGCAAAGTACCTGAATCTACCATCTCTTTGAAGAGTTTATCCAAGCATTAACAGAGCATTCAGCCCGATTCCACAGTGGTATCCAGTGTTGCAGAGCAGAACGTATCTCAAGCTGTGCTGAATAATTGTGAATAGCAATAATATTTTCAAAATAACAGGTAATTAAAGTATATATTTGACATTCTGGAAAGCAGACAAGGACTTTGGTTTCTGTGTTTACCTCCGAACACACTGCTGTAATTCTGGTCTAAGCAAGTCTAAGCACTTGTGTTCAGATAGTTCTGGCAATTGCGGTGAATTTTTAATCTGCAGCTAAACAGGAGACAAGTCAATCTTCTTCCAGAGTACAGATACAGAGAAGAAAAAAAAGAAAAGAACCACAACTGAGTATGAAATCTTCTGATCATAGAATTAACTCACATTATTATGAAATTGCAGGCATTGGTATAACTTGACAGTTTAAAGACAAAACTAAACCTCTATAAACCAGTATACTACTGTTTCTTTATTTGGCTCTATGTATGCTGTTTGTTTGTTTGTTTGTTTGTTTCTGTTTTTTATTTTTTGTTGGTGAGAATCACGTAAATAAGGTAGCTTTTGGAAATAAGTTAGGAATTCTTGGGATGAAATTGATGCTGACAGTATGTTAAATACGTTTCATGGTGGGTCATACCTTCAGGCAATGAAGAGGTTTTTATTTTTACATTTGTAGCAATATGAGAACCAGGAGAATGAGTGTATTATTTTTGCGAGGATTAACATACTACAAAAGAAAATGTCCCCCTATGGATGAAAACTGTCTTTGTGTGATCTTTTATGAATATTGTGCCCTGGCTAACCTTACTATCTGGTAAGACTAATAAGATAATATAGTCTTAGTAAAAAAAATCCTAAATGAGCAAGTGAAGACTGGTAATAAAATCTCTATCAACGCTGGTTTAGGCTTCTGAGTTAAAAATAAAAGGAAAAGTAAAAAAAAAGTAAAAAAAAAAAGACATTGAAAGTCTGGCCAATAAGACATCTATGTACTTCTGTAACTGTATCTTATAAAGAATATTTTGTGGGAGGCCATATTTAATGTTGCGTGAATAAGTTGCCTTCTGGAATTTCCTAACTTTCAAGTGCTTCGTTTCACAATTTAAATAACATTCTTTTAACATAAGTGGGTTTAATTTTTGTTTGTCTTTGGTGGTGAAAGAAGAAGAGGGTGGTGTTCCTCTGTTTTATGCACCACTTATGTAGAAACATTTGTTTAGTAAATTGCAGAGCCATACAATGTGTTCATACATCTGTGATCACAGCACCTGCTTTCCGCTCACCAACATACCCCTTTTGAAACTTAATCTAACATTTTACTCTCATACAAATTTCAAATAGATGCTATTTAGAAGCTCTTTCCTAGAGGCATATGCTCTTTTTTCTGTTCTGTTCTTGTATATACACCCAAAGAAGAGCAAAGACCTAAGAAACTTGATTCTAGACCAGTAACAGAATTTCTGAGAACCAGAATATCAAATGATTTGTATGGCTCACTAACTTATACAACTGAAAATGGAATTTCAAAATCAAAAGGAAAAAGGAAATTTTTCTTGGTTCTTAACAGGACAAAGACCATTTCATGCTCTTGCAATTCTGAATCTCATTTTCCCCAAGAACATTATTATACTTAGAAGGAATTAATTTTCTTAAAGGTGAATGTATTAAAAGAGTCCTAATACATGTGTGTGAATATGTTATTTTGTTAGATTTTTGTAATTAAATATATACTAATTAATACAGCATTGTCTTTTAAGAGGACAAAAATGAAAAGTTCTTCTCTAGAGAATGATAAAACTAGCATTCAATTAAGTTCCCAAGCGATGTATATGATGTTGTGCTTTTTGGTGTACACTATATAATGCATACCATACATACACATCTGTCTTTTCCTTAAAGCTTTCATTACTTAATTTTTACACAAACCGAATTAAATTCATAATTGTGTCATAATTAATAATGTCGAACATGGTGGGTTTTGAATGCCATCTAGTTTGTATAAAAGCAAATACATCATGTATCTCCTTTTGGAAACTTAAATTTTATTTACATTTATTTATATTTTATTAACTGATTACAGTTCTTTTCTATGTTTCTCATTACAGATTTCCATTCACTGGAGGATCTATAATTTCTATATAAGACTTATTTAAAGCTGAGTATTGCTTTCACATTGAAGCCAAAGGTTAGCCAAGCAATTAACGTTGTTTTCAGTGTGTATTCTCTCATACATTATTCTATGTCATCAATGGTACAGTTTTGGAAGATAACTCTTGGTGGTCTCATACAGTGGCAATTCTGGTAGAGCTGGAAAATTAATGTTGTGGGGTAGAACTTTTCACAGATCCCTCATCCATTATGGAACAATTTTTTCAAAATATAGAGCACTTTGTAAGTCAAACAAAGCAGAATTATGGTTTGGTGAACTGCAGTCCTGAGTGCATTATAGTTTATTTTTCTGATGAAAAAATAAACGATTACTTTGACTAATAACTCTCATGGAATGCAGGAAAAGATTACCATTAGGTATTTCTTGCCAAAAGAAATTGATATCATGATACTCTTAAAGCACACAAAAAAGACTTGAATTTACTGGTACTTGAATAGATTTTTAGGCCTGGCATGTGTAATTACTGTAAATTTTTCAAACATTCAGAGTGGTTAAGAACCAGTTTCATTTTTCTTCTGGAAAAAAATGTTGTTACTCCTTCTTACGCTCTGGGCTTGATCCAGGGAGAATCTGTAATTCTCATTGACTTAACTTAAGCAAGGACCACAGAAACTCAGCACCTTTCTTGGTTTCATTTAGGCAAGCTATCTGTAGTCAAATGTATATGTGCTCTTTTTGTACAGACGGAAATAAACATTTCATTTTGCACACAAATACTATGTTATGCATTCCCAAAAGAAGAATGGAAGTCAGGAGGAAGTTCTTTGTGGAAATAGTAGTGAGGTGCTGGAACAGGCAGCCCAGGGAGGTTGTGAATATTTTGTCCCTGGAGGTGACCAAGGCCAGGTTGGATGAGGCCCTGGACAAACTGGTCTAGTAGCAGATCTGGAGGTTGGTGGCCCTAGCTGTAGCAGGGAGTTTGGAACCTAGTGATCCTTGGGGTCCCTTCCAACCCAAGGCATTTTATGATTCTTAGAAATCACTCCTCTGTAAAACTCATCAACATTTAACTAATAGGGTAGCTCTGAAGAAGGCATTTTAATATGTTCCCCTGTCAAATGTTAAAGAAACATCAAGTGATAATTATGTTTCGATGTGTGTTGAACTGTGTTTGTCAACCTATCTTACAGAATAAATCAGTGCAGATCTTCTGCTTTCTGACTAATCAAGTAGAACACACTTTTTGGAAAGGACTGTTATCTCATGCAAATATTTCGGAAAAAAAAAATCTGGATTTTAGTTACATGTTACATTTAGTTGCATTTAATTAATGGTATTAAACTAAGACAGGGGAGGTTTAGGTTAGGTATTAGGAGGAATTTTTTCACGCAGAGGGTGGTGTCACACTGGAACAGATTGCCCAGGGAGGTTGTGGATGCCCCGTCCTTGAAGGCATTTAAGGCCAGGATGGATTTGGCTCTGGGCAGCCTGGTCTGGTGGTTGGTAATCCTGCACATAGCACTGGGGAATTGAAACTAGATGGTCACCTTTTCAACCCAGGCCATTCTATGATTCTATGATACTATTCCAATAGAATTCTATCCTGGTACAACTCTGCTTTTGTGTTATTGTGATACAGAAAGAACTTGAGCACCTCTAAAAATTATTAGGGATATCTATTTAACTACTTAAAATATATTTGAAAGTCAACATCTATTTAGAATATTTTGTTCATTGTTTAAGTAACTGAAGGCTTGAATGATTGTAGGAAACTACTAGTTTATGCTGGGAGCAAAAGACATGGGTTCTCTAGTGGTGACCGCCGAGGCATAGTAGAGCAGTGTATGAAGAATACAGGAGTTCTAAGTGTAAAGTATATATGATATAAAGACCAAACTGATTAGTAAAGTAAACTAGTATATTGAATGCATGTCACTACAACTTTTCCAGTATACATATACGTGTAGAAGTTCCATTACATCTGGGAGAATGGGTTATTCTTGTGTGAATGTAGGGAGTGACCAATGTGGAGGGAAACATTTTCCCCTTTGTTCTTATGATATTTGTACAAAAATGTTTACAAAATAATCACCTAGAGACATAAATAGAAAGAAAATTCCCTGGAGCTGCATAATTGATAGATATGTCCCTGATCCAGCAAAGTGTTTTACACACATTTAACTTCCATTCTGCAGGTTGTTCATTGAATACACTACATGCATAAATAAAGCTAAAGACTTATTTAACCGGAGATCTTTTCTAGATTGGAACTCAAGTTATTATGAATAGAGCTTGAAATTGCAGGATACAAAGTCATCTGAACTGTCATAATGACTCTGGTTTCTCAACAGTCTGTACTGCCTGCTATAAACTTACTCAAACCAGTCTTTCAATTTCAGAGTAACTATTTAAGCATGAAGTTTCAAATCCTATTAGGAAAACATCAAAGTGAAATTGAAATTGTCAGCCCTGTACAAAAAGGTTTGAAAAAACTATGGTAAATATTTTTTGTCTTCAATCTCAAATTTTATGCACCGGCTTTGTTATTGTGCTGTATCAGTTGCCAAGGTTAAAACATGGCAGAATATTTGCACATGAAAAATGTTGTATTCATTTTAAAGGGCTAAATCTATATACTGATTATCATTGTTTGAAGAAACACTAGTACAGTGCTTTAAACTATAACCTTCATAAATACTTCTACTTAAATAGAAACCTCAAAATCCTAAAGCAAACAAAAACTGATGATTATATGTACAGGAATAATGCCCTTATCACAATGGGATAACAAACACAATGGTTAGTAGCATCTGAATAGTGTAACAAGAATGTTTATAGTAAGATGATTAAAGTCAAAACACAATGGTGCTTCCACAGATGACTTCATGAGCATACTAAACTCTTTGTTAATAAAAGACTTCAGAATAGTTTAATAGTTTCCAGATCATTCTATCAGTAAAGCTACTTTTGGGAGGTAAACCTTTCCTAGGACTTAATGGAGTATATTTTTCAAATTAGGAGTCATAATACGACTTGAGGACAAAAATTTAAGACAGATTATTCTAACAGACAGGAAAAGATTTCTTAGTTCATTTAGGTTTTTTGCTTAAATTTCATTCTTCATTGTACTTCATGTCTCAGCTCTTGCTCTTCGTAAAAAGGTCTTTTTTACTTACTATGATAACTTAAAGATTTGAAGGTTTTTAACTTCAGGTGGTTGCTTCTTTTTTATATTGTTACCTAATTTTATATTTTCAAACAGTATGATATACTGATATTTTGCTAAAATTTAGTGCTGATTTACAAGATGCTGGTGACATGTTTCTGAAAATAGGAACAGTTTTACGATTGTAACATATTAAGTGGCCCACATGTTAATTGAGGTTACTGAAACAGTAAATAAAAACTTTCTGTGAGGAAATGATCTCTTACTCCTTTAGTTCAGAGCCTTCAGTACTTCTACTAAGCTTTTGGCTAAGATGGCTAATATGGTAAAAGTTAAACTAATTCATTATCATAAATGCATCTATTTCATTCTAATAGCAGTATGGAAAGAGAACTATTAAAAATAGTTATCAAATAAATTTACTTGAGTTCTGCTCTTCAAATGCCTTTAGATGCATGTAAGCAAAGTGTTTCACTTTTGTTATAAACCAAAGACATTTTAGATTCCATCACGCATCCATGACAAAGACAGTCCATTTGCACTTTGAGTAAACAAGCTTGCTAAGTGTAGTAGTGAAATTTGAATTGTCTGACCCCTTGCCTCAGTAGTTTCCATCATCCTGTTAATATTACATGACAAAGTATTCTACTTAAAGCTCTAATTGCCCTATGAATTATTTTCTTAAATGTGAACACAGGAACAATTCTACAAAATCTCAAAGTGAGGGATGAAGTATGCTTCTGAACTTTGTAGAACTGATGGCTAAAATGTCTCAACACTTTGAGACAATCACTGAAATCTGAGGAAGGATCTTGGTTGTCTTATGTGTATCCTACCTTCACTTATATCAAATTAAGCTCCACAGGTAGGCCTCTGACAAGTAGTCTATAACATGAACTACTCCTATATATATTTTGATGTTAATTTTTTCTTCTTTTTATTATATGTCAGGGGTTATCACTTTATGACATGATATTTTATGGTGTCAAGCATGATTAGACAATACACTACAAAAGCATTCTATAAATTAGAATACAAAGCTAGCTATCAGATAGTAGGCACATTTTTCTTCATATTTTAATAAAGTCTTTCACTTCTTTTTTATCCCAACCATTTGCATGCCTAATGAACACAAAACTTACTTTGCTGTTTGTAGTCATTCAAAAAATCTGTTATAAAATCCATTTGCAATTGCTTACGGTCATTCAAGCAAATTCAAGTTAGGTGAGTGAAAGAATGCATGTTCCATTTTGAAGACAGTTGTAGCATATGAATATAGTACAAATTTAAAAGTGTGTTTTTTAATGAAATTAATTATATAGCTAAGTTATTCAGTATTCTACAGAAGAAATGAATTCCTTATTATATACGTAGTTGTGAGAGGTAGCTGAAATAGCAAGAGTTCAGTATTATAGAAACAACATACAAACTAAGGATTTTATTTCTGATAAAATATTTTTCCCTTGTAGTTTTAGTAAGTCTTAAACTTTGCTTTTAACCATCTACATATGATTTTGTAGAACTATTTTAAACAAAGTATTTTTCAGTATATGGCAAATCTTTTTCTGTGCTTTAAACCTCTATTAAAATAAATAAATATTTTTCTATAATAATGGCATGTCACAACACAATCATGATTAACTTTCAGTCCTACTCTAATGACAGAGCTCATTCCTGTGTACAAAATGCAGGAGAAGAAATTAGGAATGATTAAAAAACAAGAGAGCTTTATTTCTTATTTCTCTATCTTTCTAAACCCTTGTGGAGAAACATAGATAAATAAAAGTCATAAGCAAATGAGCAAAAACTAAACCACAAACCAAGTCTTTTCTGTTTACATTTTGAAAATCATTTCCACCCAGTTATCTTTGGCTGTATGTGCAAGCTCTGTTCCAGTGAAACTGTGACATTAAATGCTACAGTAATGCATATCAGGCTTTTACTTTTTTATTTATTTTCATTTTTGATTTCATACTTAGAAATCCAGTCATGGGATTTTGATAAAATTTCTAGCTCTTGAAAATTAAATAAAATTAGTATGAATGAAAACAAGTCAAGCATATATAATGCTTACACATATGTTGGAAAAAATCCTATCCAGTGGTTTTGATTAGAATCTTAAATATATGTGTATTATGAATTAAGCCAATCACTGAAAAGTTAATGTTGGCTAGATTTTTGCCATCTTATATCCCAAGACTTTTGGAAGGAAGTAATCTGTTGGTTACCATTGTGAAGAATGTTAAGTAGCCTTGTTAAGTCCCTGAATGCACCCGAAGGCTTTAATGAGCCTGACTAGCACCATGTGGAGCCTCCATCCACTCATACCCTTGGCCTCAGGAGCTTTGTGATGATCTAAGAGTGTGTACACCAAACTGGTCTGTATCAGCCCTTGGTGCTCCCTCTTGACTTTCAATCCTCAAATCTTTCTCTCACATAAATGTCAAATGTAAATTATTCTACTGAGTGAGCTGACTGACTAGTAAGACTGAGATGATGCTGTCCGGTTAGATAGAAAACAAGTTACACTGTTGCTTTAATATTCTTTTGTTATTAGAAGTTCCTTACAAGGACATTTTTGGCTTTTCCTAGCTTTTAAAGATGTGGAACCATTGCTCCCAAACATCAGCCTTTTTATAACTTTAAAAAACAGAGACTATTTTGCATGAACTCTGTCCTACATAGGCCCTTCTGTTCTATAGGCATTTCTATTTTATATATAAATTATTTATGTGTAGCAATTTCTATGTATGTTTATGCAGTACCAAAAGCAACAGAAGCCTGATCTATAGGAGTAGTGTCACTGAGTGTTATGCTAGTCATGAAAACTTTTCTTTGGCTGAAATCACATTAACACTGGGGATGTTGGGGATGGATTTTACTTTGGGCAAAAAATTCCTCTTCTATATGTTTTAGAGTGCCAGCTTTTGATCTCTCGGAACAGATTGGGATACAGTATATCTTTTCATGTGTACAGGCTGAACAAGACTTTGCTAGTATGATGGCAAAAGAATCTTTTTTCCTTTCCTTTTTCCTTCAGTAATTTCTTATCTCATCTCAAAGACAGCTGAAGAAAAGCAGTAATCTACCCACCTCTGTATTTGGGGGGATTGCTAAAGTATAAGATGGTAGTGTAAAAGCTGGTCTCAAATTTTATATGTTAATCAGAGGTTGAAAATTCTGGAAAATATAGGATTTTAAAAAATGCAGTTTTAGAAGTGATCTTCGCTCAGTATTTGCGCTCATTTTTGTTGTGGAAGATAAATAACCTGAGACAAGGAAACTCTCATCAAGTTGTACAGGGAGGTCATAGTGTTTAAACCTATGACATGTCCTCAGAAGTGATACCACAATATTTTTACAATCTTAAGAAATCATCACAATGAACTGCCACATTTAATATAAAACATTTCAATTAGTTCCAGTTCCAAGAGACTGATAGTGGGTAAAAGTTTGGAAGGTCAGTTTGAGCTAATACATGCCATATTTTGAATGTGCATTAATTTGAAATAAAAAGACTACTTTTTCGCCCTATACAGAGTATGTGCAGACACACCAAAATAAATTAGTATTCCACGTTTCCTAGAAACACAGTATTTTTCTATAGAATTTTTTTCTGTAGGCATAGTTCATTTATTCTGATCTTTTTAGGATGTCTAATACACCCCCAGTGATTTTGAAGACTAATTGTCAAGGATTTCTTGTGTTACAATTGGTTGCTAAATGTGAATACAATGGACCCTTTTCACATATATTTTGACATAAATATTAATATATTTTTAATAACTATTCAAAATGATGTAACATTTACTTTTGAAATCATTTCAACTTAGAATATAGTATGGAATTTTAGGATATTTCAGCATTATGCATTCTGAATTTGATAGTCTCTTTTCTAAACAAAAAATACTAATAAAGATATAGTTTTGCTGAAAAACAGAGTATTCATCTTTTAAATTAGAAAGTGATATTATTTGGAAACCAATACTCATCATAGATGAGCCATTAGTAAGATGGCAAGGTTTGTATTCACTACTGTCTTTGCTTGTTCTACCAAGAGAATTAAATTCAAGCTTTGACTCATAATTTCAACTCAGACCCCCCTCTGGGCATCAGTCCCTGGCCTGTTTTATCAACAATAACAAAACTCTGACAGTTTGAAGGTTGCATCTAAAAACACACATGGAAAATAGAGCTTTTTAAAAAGCATTGACTTTCAAAACAGTTCTGTCCCTTGCATGCAGTCTTGATAAGGAAACTTTCCAATGAGGAATTTGCTAGGCGGATGTTTGATGGCAACCTTGCCTTTTCTAAGGAAAATTATGATCATCTTCAGTTTATACCAAAATGCTATCATCTGAAACAAAATATGTAAGTGAATGCTGTAAGTCTATTCTTTAGAAACAGTGTTATGCTCAAGAAGATTTCTGATGTGCTCTAAATATGTCATTCACTGACTGAGTTCACTGTTTGTGGAAACTAAAAGCCACTGCTATTTGAGTTAGTCCAGTATGTATTTTCTCTTCATCATTCTGATAAACTACCTCCATTCTTTAAAGTTATTGCTATTTGGATGAATTTATTTACCAGCCAGCAGGTAAACTGAGGTACACGAACTATTGACAAAAAAGTGACCAATAATGATGATGCTGTAATGGATGTGGAGATTGTTAGACCCAGAGAAGCCATGAGAAAGTTCTTTAATTGATAATTTTCCATAAATTTGAAAAGAATTTGTACTTGTATCAGTGTCAGCTTCCTGAAAATTTTTTGACTGCCAGTGAACTGATTTGAACAATGAAAAGTCAAACCATCATGCCTTCTTTCAACCACTCATTGCTCTCTTACAGACCGCAAGAATACCAAAGTTGTCAAATGAAGAATATTTGCCTTGTGATTTACCACTATACTGGATCCTTTCTTTCCTGTATGGAAATTTTCATAAGTGGTTTGGCAAACGCCTTTAAAATAACTGTGGCATTTGGCAGAAAAAAGTCTGCAGAGCTTGGGCCTCCTGTTTCCATTTTAGTTCAACAGACAGACTCCTCTTAGTGATATAAACCAAGTACAGAATTCATAGTCCAAAGACATAAGTTATTAGCAACAAGTAGAGTAAAAAGGAGACATGTGGCTCAACCCACAGAAATTCATTAGACAATGGTTTTGTGAATGCCTGTTCCAAACAATTTGTCAAGTCAACTGTTCATTATCATGCAGCCTAATACTGACTGTGTATATATATAAATTTACACATCAGTAGCTATAAAAGTGTTTATATTTATCACATAGTACTGTTCATTAGTCATAGTGGAGTATGTGAACACACATGTTAGCAATTTATACCCACAAAAATCATTTAGTTGTTCACATGGTAGAGATCTGTGTACTATTAGGAAGAATCTAAACACACACACTCACTTTATCACTTTTTGAAAGGGCAGACTGAGGTCATAAGTGACAACTTCCTGAGTTTTTTTTCTTTTAATTTCAACATACATCATCAGAAAACATACTCAAAGTCAAGATTTTCAAGAATCATGAAATTCTTGAAATATCCTCCCAGAAAGGATAATTTCTTATTCATTAATGCTTAAAATTGCCTATAAGATGTGAAGTAACATTTTGTGGTTACAGATGCAATCACATGCTGCCTGTATGGAGCTGAGTTCTGAAACACCTAGGTTCACCCTCAGTGGGAATACTAATGAACAGTGTCTCCTGTACCAGGTAGTGCTAGTACAGACTACCATGATCTGTTGACCCCAGAATATTTCTCCAGACACCCATGCTTGCAGCCTCTTTCCTGGACACAGTGTAGAGATGGGTTCCTGGGTAAGAAATGAAACAGGGTAGGCACTGCACTGCTTTGTTTTTTGCGTGCTTAGTGGATTGATTTAGCAATGTAAAAATCACCTCTTGCTATATCTTACTGACGAAGTATGAAAAGCACAAAGATGTTTTTGAAGATGGAAAAGCAACTTATGCTCATGACATTGCAAAATGCTGAAGGGCAAAGCCCTTTACAAAAGTAAACAAAAAATTCTTAGAGGTTGTCCTTGAGACTGTGACAGGCACCACAGTATGAGCGAGCCATTAGGGCATCATATTCAGCCAAACTGTCAGCATTGGTAGAGGTCCTGCAACCTTTATTACTGAGAGCTTGAAGAAAGGAATTTTGTACTATTTCCCATTGTGCTGAACAAGAATTTGCCTGGAAGCCTTGCTTGACAGATTGGCCCCTATTCCCACTGTGATTTGTGCTACTGTGAAACAAGAGTGTCTAATGCATGGGCCGTAATATAATGACAGGCTAGTTTCAGTTAGTCTGAAAAGTGATACACAGATGAAAGTCCGGATTCTGCTCCACCTTTCATGGTTTTTTGTATTTGCATTTGGAGCATACATGGGTGGGACCCCAGACAGAACTGACAGACAATTAAAAAGCCACTCAATACAAGGGAGTATATCTGCATGACACATGACCTCTGCTAGCAGACAATGTTGTAGGGCATAAAACAATGTCTTGCTATCAACCTGAAGTCTAAGAAGAATTACACTAAGCCCTGCCAACAGGTTAACATCTTTGCAGCAGGAGCTTTGTTCTGTCTATGTCTTTCTTATCAAAACTTTAGGATTCCTTTTTCCTAAGAGAACCTAATCTTTCAGATTTGGGTCAGGAGGTATGATATATAACACTAAGAAGTAAACATTATACAATTCTGGGGGGAAGTAGGATACTTTTTTAGAATTTAGTTAAACGACTTTGGTATTATATGGCATAAAACTGACACTGATTTTTAAGTGGACAGTGTTGTGTGGGGATTTATCATTGAGAAATGGATCTCAGGAATGTTCTCTTTTGCACCTGCTGATCTTGCCTTGTAAATTCTAGTAGAAATACTAGAGTGTGTCTCATTATTACTGTCTGTGTAAAATTTAAAATGTCTTAAAAAGTCATTGTTACATAAAGAGGATGTTTATTTTGGCAAAATGAGTATCTTTGAAATACTAAGAGTGCTAGTTCATTTTGATCAAATGTTGAATATCTTCCTTTCTGAGAGCTAAGCAATGTAATTCTCAGGAACACAGATAGATGCTATGTGGCTCTGTGCTGTTGGATTACTAGCATATTTTTGTTGCATAAAGGATATTGCTGAATAATGTTTTCAATGTTCTATGCCAAATACATTCTGAAATAGTTGCAGTGTCATAGAACAGATGGAAATTAGTGTTCAAGCTCAAATCTGTTTCCTCTCATACTCAGCTGCAAGGATGGTTTTAAGCAAACTTTGAAAACAAACTTTCTAAGTATTTAAGAGGTGTAAATTCAACAATAGAAAATTAAGTGGAAAGTAAGTAAACGCTTGGAAAATATTCTGTTATTGATTCTACTTGAATGGAACTAAAAGGCAAAATGCTTGAATTGTCATTAAATCTTTTGTACCAAAGAGAAGAAAACATCTTGTATATATGTCCATTGCATTTAATTTCAGTGTTCTTTTTGTTGTTGTTGTTTGTTTGTTTTTGAATCTGTTGTCCAAACAGAAAACGGGACACTGGAATAACATGCTTTTGATGTTTGATGGCTCCCATAACCCCATTTTGGATGCTCTAGAACTGCATTCAAATTAAATGAGGATGAGCTGCAACAAAACTGTGAAATAATAATTTTCCAGAGTTTTAGTATATTTTGTTAATTTCTATGGAATTTTTGTTGTTATTGTTCATTTGTACATTTTATGGCTTAATTTCAATTTATGAAAAGCTTTGTTGAAAAAGTAAATAAGAACAAAATGCAGAAAGAAATGAATTAGTATTTTAATATACAAATATGAAAACAAAACAATGGAAATAAGATTTGTTTTTGAAATGAAGTTTTTAATATGCAAAACCTGTTGAATAAATTAATGTTGAATGAGAATTATTACAAACCTGTCCAAGACCATTTGCTATATTTACTCTTCTCTCCTTCTCTGAGCATCTACATTTGAATATGAAGTGCATGTGAATGATTTAACTTAAATGGGTTGGGAGAAACAAGAAAGAAGGAAGGGAAGAAACAAGCTGCATAAAACCAAGAAGTATGTTGTAGTGATTTAACCTGGCAGGTGGTTCAGTACCACACAGTTGTTTGCTCACTTTTCCTCTTCCAAGTGGGATGGGGGAGAGAATTGGGAAAAATGAGTAGAACTTGTGGGTTGAGATAAAACTGTTTCCTAAGACAGAGAAAAGGAAAATAGTCATGACTATACATGTAGATATATATAGTGTGTATATAGATATATAGAGAGTGTATGTAACAAGCAATGCACAAGCAATTACTCACTACTGGTTGACGGATGCCCAGCTGGCCCCCCAAGCAGCAGAATAGGGCAAGATGAACTCCTATCTCCTTCAAAACCCCTTCTGCTTGATGTCATATGGTATGGAATATTCCCTTGGTCAGGTTAAATCAGTTGTCCTAATTCTGTTCCTTCCCAGCTCCTTGGGCCTTTCACTGAGAATGGCCTTGGCTCTGTACAACACTGCTTAGCAGCAACAGTGGACATCAGTGTGTTATCAACATTGTTTTTCTCCTACAACCAAAACATAGCATCATAAGTGACACTAAAGAAAACAAATCCATCCCAGCTGAAGCTAATACAGTGTATCTAATGCAAACAAATAGTTTTTAGAGTTAGGCTGCACCAGGAAATGTAAGCAATTAAAATTAAAGATAAGTGGCTGCTACATTGTGTTTCACTGTCCTGGTGCCTAGAAGTTTGCACCCTTCTTTCTAATTGACATGAGCATATAATCTTCTATAGCCTCTTATGATTTGCTGCTTATGGGAATTTGCCTCCAAGATATATGCAAAATGTATTCAAAACAAAAATTGGATTGGGTTCTTTATAAATCCTAGTTACTGTTGATAGTTATTTCTTCTTAATTATTATTCAGTCATACTGTGACCTTTCAAGGAAATAATTACTTGGTGGAATAATTACCTGGGGAAAAAGAGGATATCTTTAAAATAAATGCTAGCAGAGAAAGAGGCAGTATCTCATAGTATTTCTGGTATTTTATTTTAAGCATTTGGAACTGGGTTTTAGAAGTTACCTTTATTATTCAAACTGTGATCATTCATGTTTCCTTGTGTCTTCAATCTAGCTTCACTTCAGATTGTAATGGAAACTGCATTTCTGTTTTGGCAATACTGATAATTCTACTTTAAAATTAGAATATTAGAAGGCAGGAGACAGGAATAACCCATTTTATTGACAACTAACTGATTTTGAAGCAAGGAGAAATCTAGTGAGGAGGCCTGTTTAAAAAAAAATAGGCAAAGATAACTTGTACTAGCAGTCTTATCTCTCTGTGAACCTGGGCTTCATGAAACTTCCACCTTGCCATGAAATCATCACCTGGAAGTTAGAAATAAATAGGTATTATTTTTGAATTTATACTTCACACAAGAATATTTCCACCTCTTTTAGTGCAAGTTTTGTAAATAACTAGGACAATGTTATCTTTCTCTAATCCACATTAAACACTTCATGGTGAATGAGAAAGAAATATTTGCTATAGTAGTATTCAACTAAGAGAGACAACACTTTTCAGCAAAAAAAAAAAAAACCTTCACATTGTAGTAGAATTGTAAATAGTGAAGAGAGTAATGAAAAAGATAAAATGTAGTGTTGTTTGCTTCAATGCCATACTGAGAAATGTAAGATGAAGTTAATAGTACTGGCCTTTCCTAGGCTTAGAGTATTTCAAAACTTATCCAAAAGAAAATCTACAGGGGATCATTAAAAGAGGAGAGCAAAAACTAGAGGAAACATTATGGCACATTAGAGCTTCTGTGGGAATTTTACTTGGTGAAATTACTTATATACATCTACCTGGAAATTCCTCAGGGAATTTTATCAACATTTCTCTCTCCTTTCCTCTTCAACTGAAATCAAGATCAGTTCACAAAGCCTTCCATTACTTGACACAAGAAACAAATGTGTTGACATGATTAGCAGTGTTTAGAACACCAGGTCTTGGAAGCTAGAGGGTCTACATTCTAACATTATTCTGTTGAGCCATCAAGTTGCCCTTTATTTACCTTTCTGAGACAGAGAGACTCTTAAATCGAGTAATTGTCATTTTTCAGCTTTCAGTGAGGCCAGAAATCACTAAATCTCATTTAAACTTTCCATTCTAGTTCTCAAGCATATTTACAGCAGAGGTCAGTCCTTTTGCAAGAATTCTGGAGGGAATTCTTCATCACCACATATGTGTTTTTTTTTTTTTTTTCCCATTGTACTTTAAACTATTTTCAATCTATTTTTCTTGTCATTGCACCCATCTTATTGTGACCTGAAAGAACAGTCCCAACCATGCTTTTTCTATGGGTATTGTGCTTCTCAGTATATTATGTAGTTAATATTGATTATAAATCAGAGTGAACTCAATGAATGTCTTCTTACTCCTGTACCTCTCCATGACAGCCATTATCATGTTTTTATCCAGTTTGGAAACAGTACTATTTTTATATTTCTTCTACAGAAAGATTATGAGTTCAGTTGAGTTTTACAGATATAGCAAAAACAGAAATAACCTGAACAATCTATCAAAGTACAAAATTTTGAAAGCTATTTTCTTCTCATTAAAAAGAAATCAATAAATGCACATTAAACTAATTATCCTAACAATTGAATTTAGCATGGTAATAGGATCTGACAAAGGTTGTGGCAGTTGATCATGTACGTTTTCAATCATTTAGATAAAGATTGAGTTACCATAAGTAATTCTTCTCCCAAAATTAAAAAATGTTATATACCTAGTAAAATAGACGTTAAGCCCTAATAAATGAAATCTTAAACAATTATGTGAAGAAAATGGAAGTTGTGCATTCATAATATTCTGAAAAATATCCTGTTACAAAATTTTGTTAGTGATACATAAGGGAAAACAAAATAGACATATTAATGAGGCTTATGTTATTTTTAACATGATTTTATGTTAAATTTAATTTTAATTTTAGGCTTATGAAAGGAAACATCTAGCAGTTCTGGAGGCTGACAATCAGTTTGAAAAGAAAGTGGATATTTTGGTGAAGCTACACCTGAAGAACCACATCCAGTTCTGCTTCTGCCTGCTCCAAAATAGAACTAGAATACTGGAAAGAGTTCAATCAAAATGATCAAAGCACTGAAGCACCTCTCTTTCGAGAAGAGTCTGAGAGAACTGAAAATGTTCAGAGAAGAGGAAACTCAGAAAGTATATTATCAATGTGTATAAATATCAGAAGGGAAAGTGAAAAGAAGACAGTACCATGCTCTTTTCAGTGGTGCCCAATGTCAGGACAACAGACGATGGGCAAACGATGAATGCAGGACGATGAATGCAAGGGGTTCTATCTGAAGCACTTCTTCACTGTGCAGGTGGTGGAACACTAGGTCCCAAAGAGTTTGTGTCATCCCCTTCATTGGTAGTCTTCAAAATCTTGATGAGCAACATATTCTAGATATCCCAGCTTTAGCAAGAAGTTGGGCCAGATGACTGTCAGAGGTCCCTTTCAACCTCAACTGTTCTGTGATTCTGTGATATGGCAAAGGCAGACATACTATGCACTCACTCCTTCTGCCGAGAACCTGAATAAAAGCTTCTCTCAGTACAAAAGAATGGTGTACACTTGACATCTAAGTTTTGCATTTGTTGCAGGGACTACCAAGTAAGGTGTGTGGTTTAACATCACTTAAATGGTAGTCTAAACTTTCCCTCACTGCTGAACTGAGATGGAGCTGAATCACAGCTCCATCCTCCCTTCTAGTTTTTAATTTGTATTGCATTTGTTCATGTAAGAACATCATTCTTTAGCACTGAAATGAATGCAGGCTTCCTCTTTCACCTCTTCTTTTAACCTTCCATTGATGACGTGTGGCATAGAATAATTTTTGTAATACTTGTTCCAGCTTCGGATGCTATATAGACGCATACAAAGACAAAATTATACTATATAATAACAATAGATATTTTTTCTTTCTTTCTCTCTCTCTCTCTTTTTCTTTCTTTCTTTCTTTCTTTCTTTCTTTCTTTCTTTCTTTCTTTCTTTCTTTCTTTCTTTCTTTCTTTCCGTCTGTCTTTCTTTCTTTCCATCTGTCTTTCTGTCTTTCTGTCTTTCTGTCTTTCTTTTTTAAATGAAAGAAATTCTGGTAGGATCTTGAGTGTCAGTAGTTGTCATTTTCTTTAAAAGAAAATATAAGAAAGTAGCTCAACTTTGATTTCTGCATTGTCAGGAGAACCCCAGAGAAGGCAATTCCCCACAGGGTCTGTCAGGGTTAGACCTGGCAGCCAGGATCCATCCTACTGCCTCAGCCAGGAGCGGGGTAGCCTGGGTACATCCCTGAAGAAGGGGACAGGCCAAGGTCAAGCTGGAGTGCGGGCCAGTGGGTGTAGATAGGTAGCCCAAGGCATGCAGACAGATCCAAGCAGGGCCACAGAATGGCAGGGCTGGAGCTCAGGTCAGACCCACAGCGCAGCCTCATAAGAGGCACCTTTTGGGTCAGCCACTGTGCCCCCACAGGCACCTCTGCCGCCTCTTTGCAGTTAGGGGTTGCATCCAGCTTTGCCGGGGCTGGGCTTTCCTTGTGTCCCAGCAGCCAGATCCCAGAGGCATGTGCTCAGGGCCCTGTCATTCACTGCTGAGCTCCCCTGGGAACTGCTGAAATGTTGTCTACTTTTAAACCAAGACACACCCACTGAAGGTGAAAACAGAAGTCAGGAAGGAAATAATGTTGTCAGTGCCTTTTAACCACTCTTGTGCTGCACCAAAAGTTATATCAGACAGTTCTGAGAGGCCTCAGAAGCAATCCTCCCTGCACCTGCATCCGGATAGAGAATGTAAACTGCACACTCCTCACCATCAACAAGGACTTTGCAGGCTTCTCTTCCTGGCTTTAGCCTGTGTATGAAGAATGTTGAAGAGATGGAAAATTGCCAACGGTTTTAGGTAACAACTACCCAAAGACTACTGCCTTTTAGAGGGCATTACTGGTGGATACATCATTGTGTCAGAGCAAAAATCAATGCCAACTGATATGTCTAGTGATGACAACCTAGCATAACATGTTCTTTAAATTATATCCAGTTATTTTTAGTTATTTTGCAAGTACATGCTTTAATAGAGTAGCATACTTAAAATGAATGCTGTCAACATTGTCTGTAGAAAAAAACTTGAATTTTAAATAAGTTTTCTTCTCATACATTTATGCTATTACTTGAAAGACTTCTGCAAATATTTGTTCTCTATATATTTAATGATACAAATTTTCATAGTCCTATTATGATTAAACAGAAGTAAAGTGAAAATTAAAATGTGAAATCACAAAGTAAGTGAGCTACTCTGAAAGTAATGCTTCTTGTTTTATTCTGTTGGCCCATGGTGTCAGAAGCGGATGTTGGTGATATGGTAGTAGAGGTTGAACTATCCCGCCAATATTCCATTAACATTTTCTTGCTGTGTGACAGATGGCAGCAGAGGGGTATTCTGATTAAATGGTGTCTGACATGGAAGTGTGCATGAAGCAAAGGTGTGTTACTAAAATTTTCCATGAGGAAAAAATGGCATCCATTGACATTCATCAATGTTTGCTGAACGTTTATGAAGACCAAATAGTGAGACTATGGGTGTTGCGTTTCAGCAGTGGCAACAGCAATGTGAAAGACAAGCTGCATTTGATATGGCCATGTGTTACACCATGAAATGAAGAGTCTCTATCAGCTCATTCATGCAAATGGGTGGATTACAATCAAGGAACTGTGAATGGTGCTGAATATCAGCTTCAATGCATTGGAAATGATGGTAGCAACATTGGAATATTCCAAAGTTGGTACTGGATGGTTTCCACAAATGTTTGCACAGGAACAGAAAAAACACCATGTGCAAGTTTGTCAGGACCTAATAAATCAATATGAATTTGTAGGTGACGGTTTCCTTGATCACATCATTACCAGTGACAAGAATTAGTGACATCACTATGAGCTAAACAACAGTCCATGTGAATTACCTGTCAAAGAAAACGGTCAAAATGCAATGGATAAAGTTATGTACATTGTTTTTGGGTAGGAAAGGGGTGATCCTCCTGGGTTTTCTGGAATCTGGGCATGTTATCAACTCTTCCTGCTACTCTGAGACACTGACAAGCCTAAAGACTTGAACTTCCACAGTCAGGACAGTGAAGAAGACCACCTTTCTCTTGCAACACGATAAGACAGCAGATTTGGTGTTTTCTGACTTTTGTCTGCTCAAGTCGATGAAAGATGGACTGTGTTGGCTACATCATCATCACTGCAGCAGTGGGTCACCTCCACTGGTGCAGATTTTTACAAGCATGGCATCCAGACTCTCAATTATCACTAGCAAAAATGCATAGCTAAAGGTGGTGACTATATTGAAAATGAGTGCCTTATAGCTTGACAATTTGATCTATCAAATAATGCTATTGTACTCTTTGTTGTAGTTTCCATGGAAATAAATAGGAAGCACTACTTTCAGAGAAACCTACAGAATTTTATCTTTACTCAATCTATGTAATGCCATAATCTTGTACGTCTTGGAGGTATTACACTATTCCTGGGCTCTCTTTCTAGTGAAACTACAGAAAAAAATATGTGTACAACTCTAAAAATAGCTCACTTAGGGGAACACTCTACTCATAGGCTGCTTAACAAAGCCTGTTTCATATTTGACAAAATCAAAACTATGCAGTCTGTGAGCTCTAAAATTTTATTTTGTGTTCTGGAAAATGTTATGGCTATAGCATAGTGGGGTTTGTGTCTAATTGTAATAACACTGGTGTTACAAGGTGCTACACAGTCTTCAGTTTGTTTCAGGCACTTTGAACAGACAAATCACCAAACTGAAATATTTATGTCATCCAAGCTACAGGGGTGCTACATGAAGCAGAGAAAATATCAGGTCAAGTGCTTGCAGCAAAGAAAAGACATATCCACTCTGAATGGTGTTAATTACATACTACTTTGTTAAGAGGGGTTAGGGTTGTGCTCTAGGGTGATCCCTGAAGTGGAGATTCTTGTGTCAGATAAAAGAAATATAGTTTTATAGGAAAATGTATGTGATTTTGAGTAACTATGATAACTGCAGGTTCTATATTTCTGGTCATATTTGAATGCATAACAGGCATTTTCATTCATTGAAATTGTCAGTTCCCATTTAGTATTTCTGGCATTTTCAGCCATAGCACACTTAGAACTTCTGAGGACTCTCACTATCAAACTGATATAATGCACCAACAGGCAGGTCTAGCTTGAACCAACATTGTTGTTTTTTATGGTGGTGTAACTGCATCAGTGGAGAAGGGAAGAGCCACTGATGTCATCTATCTGGACTTCAGCAAGGCCTTTGACTTGGCCCCTCATAACATCCTTCTCTCCAAAATGGAAAGAGAGAGAATTTGGTGGATAGACAATTCAATGGACAAGGAACCAGTGGTGAGGTCGTACCCAGGGAGTAATGATCAATGACTCAGTGTCCAAATGGAGATTAGTGATGAGTGATGTGCCTCAATCCTCTATACTGGAACTAGTGCTCTTTAACACCTTGTCAATGGTTTATGAATCAGTCTTGCATGGCCGGCTGGTTGAGGGAGGTGATTCTGCCCCTCTGCTCTGTGCTGGTGAGACCTTACCCATAATACTGTGTTCAGACGTGAAGTCTTCAGCACAGGAAAAATGTGGACCTATTAGAGAGCATCCAGAAGAGAGCTACAGAAATGATCCAATGGATGGAACTCATCCTCTGTGAGGACAGGCTGAGAGATCTGGGGCTGTTCAGACTGGAGAAGAAAAAACTATGGGGAAACCTGATAGAGATATTTTAATATCTAAAGGGCATCCGTGAGAAAGAAAGGGCAGACTCCTTAGCAAGCTTTGTTGTGATAGAACAAAGGGAAATGGTTTCAAACTAAAAAATGGGGAGATTTAGATTGGACATAAGGAAGAAGACTTTTACGATAAAAGTGGTGAGATACTGGCACAGGTCGCCCAGAGAGGTGGTGGATGCCCCATCCTTGAAGACATTAAGGCTCAGGCTGAAGTGGGCTCTGAGCAACCTAATCTAGCTGTAGATGTCCCCATTCATTGTGGGACAGCTGGACTAGATGATCATTAAAGGACACTTCCAATTCAAAGGTTCTATGACTCTCTCTTCTGTGTGCCAGAAGACACGACTGTTAGGGGCAATTCCAGAATGCTTGTGCCTCCTACCAAGGACTAAGTTGAGTATTGCTGTTCTTATGGCATCTTGGGCAGAAACAAATTTATATTATCTCAGAGCTGATATTACAGTCTATCAAAAACTTTCACTGACCCTGTTAGACACTAAGGAAAAATCCAGCAAGACAACAGCAAAGAGTGAAGCTTATGGTAAATTACGGCTGGATAGGAAGATCTTATGAAAGAAACTTAGCAGAGTGGAAAGAAATCTGATAAGGCTTTTTATAGGGCATTGTGATTGTGTTGTAGACAACAGTTGGAGTCATGAGAGAAAACAACAAGGATAGTAGGCACAAAGAAGGAAGATGCTTGTAAAGTTTCTCTTGCATAGAATCTACATGACAGAGTACCATCATTTTTCATTTTATGTAACTTTCACTTCTTTGCGTCCTTTGCCTTTGCAAAAGTCTTTGGTTTATGTGTCAAGGTATTGGGTTGGAGGGGTGGAGGTGGGCTTATAGGAGTTGCCTCTGTAAGAAAAGTCTGGAAGATGCTGCACTTTCTATCAGTATACTCAGAAATCTTCCTTTATTAATAAGATTGCCTGGTACAAAAGTGCTGTTTTCACTGTTCTTTCTTTTTCTATCTTTATGTGGGAAGCCTTCTCAGAAAGCCTCACCCTAAGGAAAATGGTTGATTATGATGTCCTTGTCCATAAAAGATGCAGGACAGAAGCACAAAAATGCTTGTAACCCCCACAGGATATATCTTCGCTTTTTCTTTCTCCAAAATGAATTGTACTGCAGTGCTGTCAACTTTAGAATGCATCTAACAGAATGTATATATCTTCATCTAACAGATTAAGTAACAAACAAAAGAAATGGAAAAAAAAGTATAGAGACAGCTGGCTTTTATTCTATTCTCTCTTTCATTAGCATTTATTAAGAATTCTGGATGTAAGAAAGTATTTTATACCGATTTTATTTGCACTCCCTGGGCTTTGTTATGAAGATATATATTGTAGGCTCTTAATTTCCTATATATGTGTTTAATCTTTGATAATGAATATCTGTAAGTGTATGCTCTTTGATATGAATGAAACTGACTTCTTGTTTATTGAGTGATCGATGGTGGTAGCTGAATCCAACTTTACTTTTTCTACAAGGAACAATGAGGTGGGTTTTTTTTATCCTATTTTACCTTCAATAAAATTTCAGACATAAAAACAAAGTTTAGTGAGTAACAAAATATTATTTGTCTTTGTTTGGCAATGATTGCATTTTTCAAATTGTAGTGCCTGTATGTAGTGTCACAAAATATGTTCTTCTGATTTCCTAATTAAAAAATCATCAAGTTCAGACAGTGTCCAACAAATTCTTATATTGACATTTTATTAATTTGTTAATTATCAGCAAATAGGGAAGTGAAACAGTTAGACAGTGAATCAGCTCTTTGGCTGCCGCAAGATAGAATAACTTTCCATCAGTCCATACTCTCTTGAAATCTGGCACAGATAAATGAGTAGAAAACCAGAAATATTTAAAGTTTATATTGGTGTTCATAATATGTTCAATTTTGAAAGGTCACATCTTCATATAGATCCGCATTTATGAAGATTCAGTGTGCCTGCAATACTTTGGATGAAGAAGGGTGGGTTGGCAGGCCTGATGAGATTAGAATGGATTCAGAAAGGCAGAGCTATATCCTCAAAAATTCACAGGAGAGACGTCTAACTCTTTGATCTGGATGAGTGAAAAATGAATCTATGATGTATTTGACTTAGCCCACATGGTTTGGGTAGGTCATAGGACACTGCAGGAGCAATGTGTGTGGGATATGTTTATGAACTTCTCTTCACCAGTCACAGCCAGCTCCACATGGCTCAGCCATGGATGGGAGCAGTTCATTAGGCACTAAAACTTCAACCAGTCCCTCTTCTGAGAAATATCTGTGAGAGAATTGAAGCTGCATGGCTAGGAGGAGAAAAAAAAGGAAGGATTAGAAGGAACAAAGAAGTAGTCAGATGAAGATGTAAGGAGACATGAACAACAGATATAAATAGACACACAAGAATATATTCTTGAAGATAAATATTGTAGGGGAGCTGTTAGGTCATGGCTTGAACTGGTGATTGAGTACCTGGTGAAGGGGTGTGGTTAGGTGAGGGAGCACTGCTCTCCACATAACCAGAAGGGGTGGTGCCACTCTGGACTCATATAAGAGCTACACTCAGAAGGGAGAACTTCTTCTGGACCTAGGCTGTTTCCTGAGTAGGAGTGCCACGTATCCAGAAGGCTCCTTCAGCAGCTGAGAGAGTTCAAATCTTCTTGCTATATACAGCTGTCAGCCTACTTGTAAATACTTTGCCTGATATTGCCAAGAATCTTTCAGAAGTAATTTTCCTTCTTTGAGAGTGGAACAAATGTGAAGAGATTTAGTTGGAGAAAAAAAATGGAGGAGTTATGTTGAAGGTAGTATTATGAGTAATATGCCTGGAGGTGTTCTCCTGGGATGAATTGCTTGCTGCTGGAGGATGATCCATCTGAGAGGATTGTGGCTTGTAGAGGTCAAAGCACACCTGGTGCAAGGGAACTATAGCCTGTAGAAGACCTTCTGTGGATGTTCTTGTCCACAGCAATCTTCAGGCTAATGAGGGATATAAAGAAGGTTTGAAATTTTTTTTCTCTACACAACTATTATTTGAGAGTATTTTGAAGTTCTTAAAAAAAACCTTGTTCTTATGAATAAAATGTCTTCTAGTCAAAATATTCAATATTATAGATGTACTTTTCCAAAAAAAGAGGCGTTTGAAATAATCTGAAATATTAAAGATGTGGGAGAAGTTATCAGTTGGTTTCCCAATTTTCAGTAAAAAAAAAAAAAAAAGCTTTTTTTTGTATTACTTCCCTAGTAATTTTTTTTTGCTTACGCAAGTGAAGATAAAATTCCCTCAGTGAGTATGTGTAATGAACAGCTTTTTGATAACTAAAAGAAGATCGTCCTTTTTTAAAAAAGAAAACAATTAAAAGCAAAAAACAGTTTAGAACATCTTTATTACATTTAATGAGAAGTAAAGAACAAGAAAAATGGCAGCTGTGGCTCAGATCTGTTGTTACACAGATGCTAGGGTTAAGAGTACCTTTTAGTTGTTTTTTGGAGAACTACTGGAGTTTTGAGGCATTACAGGGATCTAATCTCAGTCTCTCTCAATAGTCATATCTTTACAACCAACCTTTTGATTGACATTTGTTTGACTTTCCTTTTAGATAGATGATAATTAGTAATTGTACAATTTATTGACAACATCCATTGTAGACTGCTGGACTGAGATTAATAAATGAAGGATTAGTACATTCAGAAATATGCAGAGATGTGTTTAGTTGAACATTGACTGTTGCAGTGTTCATGAAGATGTGCTATTGTTAGTATATTTAGGCATTATATGACATAAACAAGAGAAATAACTGACAAGAAGGAAGCTCAATTTTAATTAAAATTTCTTTTGCTTGACATCAAATAAAAATGAAATATCAAGTCAAGAGTTGTGCCGTGATATTTTTTTTTTCCTCAAGGAAGAAAAATCTCTTGATCTATTAATTCCATCAGTAATCTTCCAAATTTCTATATTCCATACTCTGAGTTATTGTCTTCAGGATACATTTAATGCTACAAAGCTAGTTTTCTGTGTTTGTTGGATGGTGAAGATAGGGTCAATGCTGGGCAGAACATGGATGTTATACTTGTAGCTGGAAAAATCATACAGGAAATTGGGAGTTTCAATGTAAAGTATAATATGAAGAGATTGACAGAAAATCTATATTTCTTTCCATTCTGCTCATTTAAAAATACTGAAATCTGATATTCCAAGGTATCGAATGTGTGCAACTTCATTTTTCAAGTAATAATGAAATATTTTGCAAAACAAATTTTGAAATAAATAGTTCTGCTGATTTGTGGGGAGACTATTAAAGAGATCTGGCTAATTTTGATACAGATAGTTTATTAATTTTGCTTGTCTAGAGGAGTCAGATCTTGGATAATGTAACTAGTATGGAGGTTGTGTTGTGAAAATATTTCTCCCAGAGAATCCCTCAGAAAAAAATTGTTCTTACTTGCAGCTGCAATTTATATGCAGCATACAAAAACAGAAGTAAAAAAAGCCCTATGTGATTTCAAACTGCTACACCATACATGTCACAGTAAAATCATTTTTGTAAGTGTTTGATACTAAAAGATATCTACAGGTCTGCTCGAAATCTGTAGTTTTTGAGAGCAACAGTAACAATTATGACCAGAAACTGGAAAAGAACTGTAGACAGGAGCCTCAAAATGCTGCTTGCTTCTCTCATAGAACGATTGTGAATGTAGAATTAGTGAATAATATTTGCAAAACACTTTGAGATCCTCACATAAAAGGAACAGAGCATTTCAAAGTACTTATTTTCACCAGTAGGGAATATTTGCGACTTTAGTTTCAGTGTCCACATCCTTTAGACTCTTGTATGTTTCCAGAGAACAATTATATCTCAGTAGGTATTTCCTGAAATAATCTTTTAAATGAGTAAGAAAAAATAAAATGAACTTGACTAGTTGTATATAAACCAGGCCCTTCTATCTGTGATGATGTTATTGTAAGGTAACTGTGCTGTCATAAACAGTAATGGAGAAAAAAGCTGGAGTACAGATTGTTGAGTAATCTTTAGAAACCAATTAAGTAAATTTTGTCAAACTAAAGAGGCCCCCTCCTACTGGGAGAGCTAATAGTTTTATTTCAAATACAAAGTTACAGCTTAGTGTAGGGCCTCTGCAAGCCATCTAGTTCTTGTTGAAATAACCTACTTATAAAATGCCAGGATTGTTTTGTTTCTCTTTCTAGTTTTGTTTCACTACTATTTTATTTTAGTCAAAATTTTGCTTGGCTAACATGACAATGTGTGTGTGTTTAATTTCTCCAGCACTGTAGATATAAACTTTCTCCCAGTTAATATCACAAAATGTAACAAGGAGTTAAGTTGGAGTCACAAAGTCTGCAGTTCGTAACTTGACATCCTGTCTTTGCAGAGTCCACTCTGCAGCTGACACAAAGCTCTATTTAATGTGCTGCCAATCACTTCTACTCAAGTACAGTACCGTAAATCTTCGAATATTCTTTCAAAATGATTTTATTTATATCTTTTTCTATTTAATCTGGTTTTCTCTCCTCATACAGGGGAGAGGTGTAAATCCAAACAGAGTTGCCAGTATTGGACCCTTTATCATTTAAATTACCCTTTAAAATGTTTTCAACATCTCATATAGAGTTACTGTAGGAAGAAACTAGCTTTCTTAAATATAAGAAACAGGCTATGAAGTCTATATGTAAGCTTCAAATAATCAGAACAGTGCTGTTAAATGTATTTATTTGCTGCATATTTTAAGGACTGAAGTTCATAGATCATTACTGAGCTGTACTTAACAGAATAGAGAATAGTAACTGAGGTATATTTGCTTATTCATCTGATAGCTTAGCTAGAACTTTTTATTACTCCATCTCAGTTGTCCCTTAATGATAATGAAAAAATGGTTCAGTTTTGCCTGTACCCACATGGATTATTTACTTGATTCAGTTTTGATCAAGTCTGGTTTTTCTAATTCCTCCCTTATTATTTTGTGACCCACTCACATAATCTTTAATATAGTGTTTTTCTCAGTCTATCATCTTCAACTGCTCTGTGCCTTCCTATAAACTCTCATCTTTCTTTTCCCTTCTGCTCCTCAGATCTGTATTTACCCTAGATGAAAAACTCTTATCCAATAGAACTGGACTCTCATGAACAACCTGAGCTGTGATAGTGCCATTTGTCATACCCTTTCATTCCTACTGGTTCCAATACACACCCTCTAATCTTTCTCTCTTTTCCTCCCATGGTGGCATTTACAATATGGTACCACACTGCTTCACTAAATGCCTTCTATTATCCCAAACTCTGCAGTGTTATATATTTACAAGTTTATCATCTTATCTTGATGGAACTAGCTGATTTTCTTCTTCTTGCAAGCATGTCTTCCCTTGCTTTATCATGAAATCATAGAATGGCTCAGTTTGGAGGGGACCTTAAAGATCATCTAGTTCCAGCCTCCCTGCCACGGATGGGGCTGCCAATCACTAGATGAGGCTGCCCAGCCTGGCCTTGAATGCCTCCAGAGCTGGGATAGCCATAGCCTCTCTAGGCAGCCTGTTCCAGTGTCTCATCACTTTCTGAGTAAAAAATTTCCTTCTAATAGCTAACCAAAATCACCTCTTTTAAAGCTATTCTCTCTTGTTCTGTCACTTTCAGACAATGTAAAAAGACAGTCCTACTCCTACCTTTCAAGTACTAGAAGTAAGCTCCTTTCAAGTACCAGAAAGCCATAATGAGGTCTCCTCAGAACCCTCTCTTTTCCAAGAAGAAGTCCAACTTCTTCAACTTGTCTTCATAGTAGAGGTGCTCCAGCCCTTTCATCGTCTTCATGGTCTCCTCTGGACCTGCTCCAACAGCTCCTCATCTTTCCTACACTAGGACTTCCAAGTTTGGACACAGAACTCCAGATGCAACCTCACAAGGGCAGAAGAGATAGGATAATCATCTCTCTTTCCATGCTGGTCAATCCTTTTTTGATGCAGCCTGGGATACTGTTGGCCTTCTGTGCTGTGAGAGAACACTGCTGGCTGGTGTGCTCTTGCAGCCCAGAAAGCCGACAGTATTCCAGGCTCCATCAAAAAGGAGTTCATTTTTATCCTGGCTTTCATCTTTCCTTTTTATTGGTCTTCTACTTGCTGACTGAATAGTTTTTATCATCTCCTACAGATTTTTGAGGGTGTGGTTGAGCCTTGTCTTCTGTTTGCTTTTGA
The DNA here is from genome assembly GCF_987193195.1 of Phasianus colchicus. Lineage (NCBI taxonomy): Eukaryota > Metazoa > Chordata > Aves > Galliformes > Phasianidae > Phasianus > Phasianus colchicus. The sequence continues at coordinate 33,760,176 of NC_143438.1, forward strand.
GTGGCAGTAATGATAGCTGAGGCAAGGATCTGCTCCTCTCTATGACAATGGATGCTCTTTGTGATTCTTCATCCCAGGGATTTGACATCCTGTGAGTTACATCCCAGTGAGGAATGGAAATGAAGTAGAAGCAAGAAACACAGGAGTTGATATGAATGCTAACATTCCTTCTTTTACAAATGTTCTAAACCACAGACTCTAATACAAAAAAAAATTATGCAATATCTGTTTGGCAAGCAAACCCTGTTTCTGTATGACCAGAATAAATACTGGCTTGCCTCTCTATTGTCTTCTTGTTAATTACAACCTGCCAGCTCCAGGTCAACCCGCTGGGGGTGAAATGATAATTTTTTTTTCCTTCTTCAGCCTCAAACTTTTCTTTACATCTTTTTTTCCTCCCCCTCAGTCAAAACGACCTGTGTGTACACTGTGAGAGGAGTGCTCATAGTCAAAACTTGTCTTCACTTGGACAAGTCTTTACCAGCCATTTTAAAGATTTTAAAATATTTGTTTGTGCTCTTTGCTATGTTAGTCCTCATAATTCTCCGTAAAATAAATAAATAAAAATATTTACATTCTCAACAAAAATCAATATATTTTGATTTCTCATGATGATATATTTTGCTAGAATACTTTTGAAGGACTTGCTAATGTATCCATGTTATCTCATCGTTTCCTTATGGTATGTCAGCTTTGTGTTTTCAGTGATTCTTTCATTCTTTTTTTCATTCTTTCATTCACACTGATTCTTTCACTGTTTCTTTCATAGGCCCGTAAATTTTCTGGAGCATTTCTGTTTTGTATCTGTAAAACGCATAACCACAGGTTTGTGGGCAACTAATGTTGCACAGGTATGATAATTGTGATGGGAGCAGCAAAAGAAGAAATAATATCACCTTAGACCCGGTGATTTCAGAGCTGGTTCTAGATGATGCTGCTAATTATGCTGCTGACAGATAGGTACAGAATAAGAGTTGCTAATCACATGTTTAAAGAGAAACAGCACTTTTGCAGCTGGAATCTGTACACTAGATATTTCTGTAGCAAGTCAGAATCTGATGAGGGTATTTTTGTCCATGAGGAAAGAGTGGTGAGATTCCTCAGCAAGTGGTGGTATTGGTGCTGAAGTGATAGGCTTTTGATTGGCAGTGAAGATGTCAAGAAATTTTCCATTTCTAGGTGCCTTCATGACATACAGCTAAATGAAATTGCATATGAAGCCATGATGATTAAACACATAATAGACACATTATCTTGCTGGGTGAAAAACAGCAGGACGATGAACAATGCATTGAATTTGATTAGAATAAAAATTGCTGAGGGGCCACCATACCATATAGCATTCCTTCAGTGATATGGCTGCACCTGATTAAAGTAGTTTTGATTGGTTGAATGTGGGAGTAGGGGACTGTTGGATTATTCTAGTATTCTTGCATGAGATGAAAAGAGATTGTTTATTATTTATTTATTGATTGATTCATTCACTAATAATGTGCTTTAAAATATTCCATGTACTTACATGTACCCATTAAAAATTGTATTAGCATTTCATGCACAAAAAAAATAATGTAAAAATTATTTAAAGACTGTCACCACTATTATAAACATGTATAAAGAAATAAAGAAAGTGTAATGTTATCTCGGTTCTATAATGCTCGTTTTTTTTTTCCCTAACAGTGTTTCAACTTTACTAAAAGTGTTACTGGAAAGTTTCTTTTTTTAATAAGAGGAAGTATTTTTAGTGAAATATTTGTTACATGGCTTGGTTAAGAAGAGAATCTAGTAAGGTGTCTGAATGCACATTTTAGCAGTAGACGGTGTTTGGTGGTAGATTCCTACTTTCAGATTTTGAAGGTACGTCATAGTAAAACTGGCTTAATGGTTATGACTGTGTGTTGTTCATTAGTTGGAATCAAATTTGCTGTTGATGAAGTAAATGCTCAGGCATCTCCAGTCTAGGACCTGTTCTGTCAGTTACTTTTGCCTGAACTGCAGTTCACTATATTAATTTGGTTGCACAAGAGCAATGAGTCAGGTTTTCCTTGATCTTGCTATGTACTAGAAAAACAGTATAATGTTTCATTTTGTATTTGGAAGGAGACTGAGGGCGAGATCTCTAAGACATGATGTAAATAATTAATCTAATCTTTTCTTAGTATGACTTGATGATATTTTGAAGACATCTTAAGAAAAGTGATTTGTTTTTTCATGTGGCTTGCTTACAGACTGTCTCACAAGCTTTCTCAAAGTGCTGGAGAGAACAAATCTTTTGCTCAAATTCCTTATTGGGGAATTTTTCTTTTCTACTGGATTTATACATTACATGATTATTACCATTATATTTCTATGTCTGTTATCAAATTTGAATGGTCGTTTTTCTGTTCTTCAATATGTAGCTTCTAAGGATGTGCAAAAGATTCAATTAACACTGGAGGGCATTTCATAGTTTATAGAGGGTGGTAGATGAGAAAGTAAAAAGACTTGTCATCTGTAATGGAAGCCACTGCAGTATTTCATTCTTCAGATTAATTGACTTTATTTTTTTTTTTTTGTATGATAATTTCAAAATGCTGCAAGAAAAAGTTGTGTCTAGGATACTGATTTTTTCTTCTTTCTAATACCACTTCTACCTATGCTTTCTGGTAGTAATGTGGTCACACGGAGATGATATTGTATTGTTACTGGAAGGTAATAATTCATTTATGCTAAATTTCTGTTAAATGGGTTTCCAAGAAAGAGAATAAAATCAAAATACTTGCAGAAAACTAAACTTCATAAATTACACACACACACAAAATTCAGAAGACCCAGTTGTCACCTTCATTCTTTGTCGTTTTTGATGGACTGGATTTCTATTCATCCGTTCATTCCCATCTACAGCTAACAAATAATTTTTGGTTCCACAATCAGCAATGCTGAAGAGCAAGAGCAATTACAGTTGCATTGAAGAGACTTGCTTCTGCCCACTTAAAGCTGAAACAGATAGTTTCAGAAGCAGACTTACCTATCCAGATTTAGAGGTCAGCAGTATAAAGGGTTGAAATAATTCTCTTCCAGGTAGCAGAGAAATGTCAGCCAGTCTATAGTTAGATGTGATCTGTAGTAGTATTAATAATTCTATTAGTTCTTTCTCTCCTTTCAATTTTCTGCTCCCCAAATGTACTTACAATTATTCAGTGGCAAAAATGAGCAACATTCACAGATGGCAATAGTAAGTTAATGTTTTTTGTCTTACAAACTTAGTAGTTTTGAACCAATAAAAAAAAAAGGGATAGAGTCTCTGTGTTCCAGTGAGATATGAAGTAATTGCTTGCAACACATTCCCAGTTACTGAAATTGAAATTATGACATTTTTCTGCCTAGGGACCTAGAGAGATTTACCTGGCACTGTTTTTTTTAAAAAAATTATTATTATTATTTTATTTTTAAAAATTATTATTATCACAGTATCAAACTTCTCTCAGTAAAACTTTTTATCATATAGAATAAAATTAATGCATCATCTTGGACTTTATGAGACACTTCATATAATGTTGCTTATGAAATTATAAATTCAGCAGACCTCTTTTGCTCTCTTCATCAGTGTTCTGCAAAATACCATTTTTCAGTCTGATGTGTGTTAGAGATATGTCCAATTATGTTTTATATTGTTATATTTTGATTTGATGTCTTTTAAATTATTTTCTTCTCTCTTGTTCTGTATAAAATTATTTTTTAACAGTACAAAGTTGCAAGAAGTTTTTTAAAAAAGTAGAATATATATATATAAAAGCATATGCCTTTTTATATCAGATAATAATTTCAACTTCAAATACAGGGAAACAAGCTAGTGTCAAATAAATGTTTTATAGAATTTATTTATTGTTTCATGATGGATTGACAAGCCATTTTTATGCGCTTCAGAAACAGATAGTCGGAAAAGGACTCAAAAAGAGTCCATTTTAACAATTTAAAATGAAAGACTTTTCTTGTCCAGCTCTTCATGTGAACCCAAATTAGCATTCTGTGTTCATCTTGAGCTTGGATAGATTTGAAGCCTTTCATGTCTAAAACCGCATGATCAAGGGCAAAATCTTTTGCTATCACTGGAATCTGGAGGGGGAAACAAGACATGCACACGTGGCTTTATCACTGTGTTTTACTGCAGAGACCAAGAAAAAAAAATCCCCATTGTGTTATATTTAAAGCACACTGCCCCCTTTTGAATTTCTTTTTAACAAAAAATAAACCCTTCCTCATTAAAGATGTAGAGACCTATGGTATATAGTCTCTTACCACAATGCTAGCTTTAACTGCACTTTAAACAGCTTACAAATGACAGATTCTATAGAAAATAATTTGATAGCACCATTGCTAATTCTATTGAAGAAACCCTGCCTCTCTCTGAATCATGCCTGAATATTGTCCTTCATGAAATATTATCTCCTGGATTTTCACTAGCAGGCAAAATATACGGGAATTACAGTGCAACACAATCGCATTTCTTTTTTTTTTTTTTTTTAAGTTTCATCCAGTGCTTCTCATTTTTTGGAATTCTTCACTGAAATTTGATATGAAGGCAAAAGAATTACATACTTTATTAAATACATTAAGCTGATCACCTACTTAAAATTGTATGTATATTTGGCCTGATGCTAAGGAAATCTGGTCACGTCTGCTTTGAAAGATTAGTTTGAATTTAATGTCTGATGCCCATGTCTAATTAAGGTGAAATAGGAAAACTAAAATTAAAAAAGGTGATAGAAGAAACAAAAATGTATTGCAGAAGCAAGAAAAAATGTGAAAATCAAATGTCAGAGAAGAAAAAATACTGTTTATACTATATACTATACACTCTGGAAAACAATTTCTAAAGTCTATGTGTAAGTAGTTCTGTGTATAGGCACATATAAAAGAAGTCAGGTACATCTTAATATGTACCCATAATCTTGATATTTATGGAAAATAAATAAATAATAAAAAGCAACCTGAAGCATGCATATGTAAAGAATAGTAAGAAATAGAAAGAATATGTACAGAATGTAAAGAATAAACTTTCACAGGCAACTCAGATTTACATTTGAAGGAAAAATAGAGCAGTAAACTGACATAATTTTGAGAATGAAAGATGTTTTTCAGACATTTCAGAAGGTACACTTTAGGGAATTCATACTTTACTGCAGAGGAATGATGCTTAAGAATTTTAGCTAAATTTAGGAAGGCTTTCAACAATTTCTGATTTTCCTTCTGGTGTAAGTCAAGCACTGAAAAAAATCTAGGCTAAAATTTTAAGTATCTTTTGTGCAAATATGGAAAAGTAATTTCTTACTAGTAAGAAGTCACCTGGATCTTAGCCTTTGATTTTGATCTTTTTTACACTACTTGGCAAGTGATCATGACTGAGTTACGTAGTTATTTTTGCAGAAAGCTAATTATAGCATGAGTGCTTGACAGAAGTGGAAAAAACATATCTTATTGCATTTTGCAGGCAACTAGAACAGGAACTTATTAATAACAATTTTAATCCTCCAAAATGGAAATAGTAGAACTAATTCTGAATACGCAGTATCATTCAGATTTTAAGTAAGACAAATCATTTTAAAAGAATAAGAATTTTAAATAAATGGACATGAACTAAAATATGCACTTATAAAAATACTTTCTATGAATTATTCACCAAGAGAAGGTTCCACAAAGCTTGTTTACAGGGGTCTGAAAGTTTCAAGGCAGATCTGCAGACCTCTCCTAATTCCCTTATAGTGTCAGCATCCACAGGCATTGTGAATTTTCCTCTACCAGACCATTTGTCTATAGACACGGTTCTATAATTCATGCTTTGAATGAGACATAGGACTTTCATGCCTTGTGCTTCATTAATCTTATGTTGAACTTCACAACAATTGTGAACTTTGTAGGGACCATTTTTTACGATAGCTCTTTTACAGTTCTGACCTGGTCTTTTAATCTTTGGAGCTTCATATTTCAGAAAGATCTGTGGGTGGAGAGGGGACCTGCATGGAGTTACACTGACTTTAGTGATGCTCAGCAGAAGCTCAGAGTCATCATGGGTCTAATTGCAGGTGCTTTGTAAATAGGAATAAATATAGGAGGGCTAAGTACAGCAGGAAAAGAAAATTGAGATTTAAAGATTTCCTCCCTCCCTTCCTTCAGTCATAAGTGCTGTACAATAATCTCACATTTTGATAAGGAAAATTCTTAAAAACAAACAAAATGAAGAAAAATAGGAATTGCTGCATTTGAGGTCTTAGGAAGAAAACAAAGTTTGGAAAGTTGCAGAAAGTTGCAGAAAATGGTCTTCTGAGAGGGACGTGGACTTATTTGTCCTTGCCAACCTTGCTTTCTTTCTCTTTAGAAATGAATACAACATCCCAGTTTTTCATATGTATATCTGCACAGGTTAATTTCTGCACAGATTTCTATTATTCATGTATGCGCATTTTTATAGTGATCATTATTTCTAAAAAAGTATATCGACATTAGAGAAAATGTAGTATTGCATAGAAAGGCTGTGATATTTCAAGACCTTGCCAAGCATATATAGCAGCTAATGAAATACTGCTTTTTGGGGGGAATGTCTGAGTGAAGACTCACTAGGAAGAAGAGTATGAGTAAGCATTGCTCATTCTTTTGCATTGTTTAACTCTGTAAATTGCTGTCTAGGAAAAGGCCAGCTAAAAGACTGAAAATGGTTATACTTGAAGCTGGGAGCTTAGATGCAAATGTCTTCATGAGACTAATAAGATTCTTCATAAATCTTACATGCACAAAGCAGAAGGAAACTATGAGCGTCCAGGAGGACTCTATGTAGGATAAGATTCAGAGAAATATATAATGCTTTTGGTTAGAAGAGACTTTTAAAGATCATTTAGATCTAACTTTCCTGCCATCAGCAGGTACACCTTCCACTAGATCAGATAGCCCAAAGCCCCCTGATTCACTTCTGCTCCTCAGTTTGACACTTTCTATCCAGCTTAGGTTGGATATTAGGAAAGGGTTCTTCACCAGAGAGTGGTCAGGCACTAGAACTGGCTCCCCAGGGCAGTAGTCATGATTCTGAGCTTGCTGGATTTCAAGAAGTGTCTGGACAATGCTCTCAATCATATGGTATGATTTTGGGTAGTCCTCTGTGGAGCCAGGAGTTGGACACAATGATCCTTATGGGTCCCATCCGACTTGGGATATTCTGTGATTCATTGAATTCTTAAAAGTCTGACTATATAACATTGTATAAGTGAAAGACAGATGAATATATAGAGGTTAGGTCTGTTAATTTATTATCCTTGTTTCTGGCAGTTTTCCTTGATAGCCCCAAAAGCAAGATGAAATGGTAGACTTCAGTGTTTACTGCCATGCTTCTACTAAATACAGTGGGACACTTTTTTTTATTACACAGTTTGAACATCTTTTATTTTAGTTAATCTGCTAAGACTGTAGTGATGAACCATTTTTGAATGGAAGCTGTATCAGATGAAGACTGACATTTATATATTTTTGTCTTTGGAGTCTTGCCCTCATTTCTCACATTTGATACATACACATGATTTCTTGGCTCACTGCATCCATGCCCATCTGTTGCAGTGGCATTATGCCCAGCTTTCACAAGTTGGTCAGATGGTTCTGTGTGATGTAGATGGTGACAATTCTAGGGTAACTGTCTCCCAAACAGTGAAATTCTTCCCTCTGGAATACAAACTGAAGTATCAGTATTTCAGGGGTCACTGCAGTGCTTACACCCTTCAGCTTTAGTATACCACAGAACAACTGAAAATAGCAGAAAAGGAAACATAAACTTGTTGGTTACAATGATGCTATGCCCAAAGACCCCTGGAAAAAAGAATCTGTGATCCTAATGAAGACTCTTATTTTCATATAATGGGGAAAGAATTCCTGCAGACTGTGTTTGTGAACAACATATGTATGTTGTTCTACAAGATCTACAACTATCTATAACAATCTACTACTATCATTTATGTTTCAGCATTATATATCACCATAAACTACAAGACAAGGCCTACTACAGTCTTAACAGGTTGTGATGTTTGTAGGTGTAATTCTTTAAGCTAATACATTTTATTTAAACAAACAATAATTGTTTCTTTGTTTATGTAACAATTGGAATGATACCATATCTTCATAATCACAGAGAAACAACACATCTCTAAGATATTTATACTACTGAAGTTTTTTTCCTTTCTATAAGGCTACTAGAAATGTTGCTAAAATACCAAATCTCGTTGGCAAAACTGAGCATTAGCTTGAATTCTGAGGCAGTTATGTTTATATTCATAAACAGAAGATTTTTATTGAATGCTAGGGTAAAGTGCATGAGAGCAATATTTCTTTTATTACTTGTATTGCATATATAAGTTTCTTGCCTGTATTTATCAAAATTCTATGTTTTGATTAACTACAGTTATCTGTAAAAAGAACAAAGAACTGCACTGTTTCATAGATTTTACAGAAAGATTTTTAGTGACTGCCTAACTCTTACATGCAGGACAAAATGATTTGTGTTTCAAGACATCACTTGCAATTTAGTTTGAAGCACCTTCTGCCTTTCTAAATTACACAAATTATGAAATAATAGTGAGTTCAGCTTTCTTTCTAAGTTCTGTAGCTGGGTGATATGTAGTAAGGTCATCAGAAATATGAGCTGGATTTAGCCTATTGTGAAACAGGTTAGTTTTACCTTACTGATGACATGTGGAAAAGGGTAAAAGAAACATTTGAGAGCTCCTACAAAGTAAAAGAAGGTAGAAATCATGGAATTTGATAAAATTATACAAATGAAAATAATACACAACAACAATACTTACACGAGTTTTTAAGCAGATGTAATCTGCTTGTGCAGATTATTTTGTGTCCTTTATCATGCTTCAAGCAGGAAGAGGATTGACCTTTTACATGGTCTGATAGTGACAGGACAAGGGGGAATGACTTTAAACTAAAAGAGAAGAAAATTTGGTTAGAAATACGGAAGAAATTTTTTACTCAAAAGGTGGTGAGGTGGTGAAGAACTGCCTAAAGAGGTTGTGGATACCCCATGTCTGAAGGCATTCAAGGTCAGGTGGATGGATTCTGGGCAGCCTTATGTAGAGGTTGACAATCCTGTCCATAGCAGAGGAGCTGGATGACCTTCTATTATGAGAAGGTCTATTATACCTACAACCTCAGTTGGTGTTTTGATAACACTGAAGAACACAGTACAAACTATGAGTCTGGTGAGAACTTTCCCATAGAATGATTCCTGAAATATCTCAAACCTCTGAAAGACATTTTATTATGCTGGAGTTCTCAGAGCTTTTGAAAGATAATGATAACTGCTCTTAAAAAAGATATAAGGTACATATAGAAACAAACAAAATATATGTTCAAATATCCATCATTAAGTATTAGCATTACTTCCCATCTTATTCATTTTTTTGAGGATGTGAAAGATCAAGTGGGCATATTTCAAAGTTTTTCTGCGCCATCCCAAAAAGTAATATTTGGAATTTTTTAAAATTTACTTTCTGTTTGACTTCACTCCAAAATATTGCTACTAAAGCCAGAATTTTAAGAACGGGGAGATGAATGTTAATTGAGAGTCTGTAGGAGGGAGGGATGGAGTATTTCCTTGTGTTCCTGCTCTGACGATGGTGTATCTCAGGCCGGTTATGCTAAGCCTTAAAAAGAACTTGGTATATGAGACGATTAAGAGATTTGCCTCCTTTTGATTTTTAATCTTCAGAAAACAAAATTGATCCCTAATGAAAATTGTCACTTTCCTTTTTCCAGAATGCATTAAGTTTCTGTAACACCTTGCAATGCCAAGGCTTCTCATTTTGCCTCACTGCTCTTAAAAAGTCCATTCATGTGGGCTAGCAGAAGCCTTTATTATATTTCACCACTAATCTATTCTTCAGTTAATAAAACCATAGGTGGTAATCCACAGTGTTTGAGTCCCATTTCTGTGTACAATATGTGTGTAACTGTAGTGATGCAAAGAATAGTCAATGGACATTAACTATGTTAAACAAGAAGCATTGTACCCTCAAGCATGAACCACAGATTCCCACAGAAATTCTCTAAATCAAGTGTTGAGTAGATTTTTGTCTTCCTGGCTATTTTGTTATCTCTGTTGTAAGACTTTGGGTTTTTTGGCGGTTCTGAACAGATATTGTGATAGTCACCATAGTAAACAGCTCTCTTATTGCATTTTGTACTAGGATATTGAACATTTTCCTGAGCAAACTGCAAGGTGATGCCAAGTATTTCCATCCCCTGCAGCTTCTTACAAAGGGAACCAGTCCACAGCTTGCTAATAGAGATGGAGGAGCTCTTCCTTGTAAGCTTTCAAAATAATCCATTTTAAAGGACTGTTTCAACATAATAAATGCTTGGTGACTTGAAATCCCAGTGGGTTTTGAAGAAACAAATACTGTACTGTATATGTGGAATCTGTAAAATTTGAGCCTTGCACTTGAAGTAATGTAGATGTATCCTTGCAGTGATAGTAATGGTCTTTTCAGGCATAGGAGAACTAATTTCTAGTTAGAAACAAGAAAGAATAATCTGTAGTTTAATATTTCATAACTTATTTTACACACTTGTAAGAAATTAATCTATCAAACATATCCATTCCATAGATACAGATGTATGGTGTACACAGAACAAAAATAACAAATGTGCATGAATTAAAGAAGCCTTATGCTTCTCTGTGTTTATGGTGTTTAAATATTGAAACTGTGGTTGAAGTTTAGTGGCTCTGTGTGCGGCTCTTATTTTTTTTCTCTTTCTCTTTGTTAGGTTAATTCAGCTTCGGTAACAAGCCTTTTCTGTCCTGCTACCAAATACCTCCAAATGTACAGCAAGGGAAAGTGGCTTTTCAAATTAAGGGGAACAGTGAACCAAAACAAGAACACAATAAAAGAAAGAGCAGGGTGATACATGTAAATGATGTACTCACTGGGAACTAACAGTGGTAGCTTGCAGTGAAGGGATTTAGCTCTCTTGTTAATTCAGCTGATAGGGAGACAGGCATATTTAGGAAGAGGCTTGGCCAGATTCCTTTACTTCACAAAAGCTTTAGTGTTTACATCATCGGGGGCTTTGGGGTTCTTTAAAAACTTACCATTTTCGTAAAAATTTGCAGCTAGTTTGGTAAAAAGGAAAATCTTTCACATGTATATGACGGAGATAATCTGTCTCCATTGAATATTCATATTTTAATAACAAGCATACCAGTTGAAGTCTCTTGAGCATTTTAATTTTAGCAGAATAAGGAGTAAACTACTTTTCTTTCTGTAATTCTGCTGCCAGTAGTCTTACATAGATCTTTTAGGAGTCCAGCCACGCTCTTTTTTTAGAGCAAAAAAGCCTGACCAATGTGGATGCATTTGTTGGCCTGCTTACTGTATGCAAGTTTCTTCTGCATAGTAACTGCTTATGCTACCCTACTGGAGAGGGATTAAGATGTTTTATATTCTGTGTGTGCATTGGAGAGGATGTGTTTTACCTAATCTTGTTTAGCCACCATGCAGACAGCTTTGAGGATTTTTTTTTTATCCCAGTATCCTTTAAAACCTGCAGATCTTTGGAAAGAGAAGGTATTTCCATTTCTTTCGTTTGCTTTTCAAAAGTGCAGAGCTTGGCCTTTATCTTGAGGACCAAAGAAGAATATACTAAGCATGGCACTCCTGCCTACAGGCTTGGTACTTGTTAAATGTTTTGGGCAATTAAATGTAGGTGGGAGAGACTGAAGCACTCTCAGAAATTTGTCTTCATTTTGTGTATGAAAGAAAAATAATATGTACTCAAACTCTTTGATGATAATTGGATATAATATAGGTCTACATATCCAATGTCCTCCGAAGTATAGCAGATGCTCATTGCTTTGTCTTCAAACAGCCACATCTGGCTTCTTTTTCAAAGCAATGTCTCAATGTTGACGGGTTGACTGTTTCTTTTTTTTTTTTTTGCTAGGAACTCTGCGCATGCAGAACTAGAAAGAGGGGAAAGGAAGAAAGCAAAATGATCACCTGAAATGATGGGATTTCTTTTGGAAGTGGAATTTCTTGTCCAAGTCTAAAATCTTTTAAAAATCTTCAAGTGCACCACAACTACTTAAGCAAAGGAAGAATTGCAAGAATGCCCAAAGGGTTTGTATGACTTGAAAGATATTAAGGTAGCAAACTAAAGAACTTGAAATTTGGAAGTTTGCAAGAGGGCTACAGATGCACTAGAAAAGACAATATGATTATTAGAAAGCAAGAAAAAGTAACCAATTTGTTTTTTATCTATCCTCTGTTGCCACTACCACAGTAGCATTCTTATTATTCTGATACTAGGTTCTCACATTTGTATTCCTTCTCTGAGATTTAGTTCTGTATTTTTGCAATCCTTACACTAAACGTGCTGCCAATCTTTGTCTGGGAGACATGCATCTCTGCATGCAACTTCATATGTTTATGTTGAACATAGTACATTTTTTAATTACAGCTTGTAAGACTGTAAGTAAATGTGGTTGTGTGACTCTAGGCAAATGATTAGGCCACTGACAGTTGTGTGATCTGAGCTTAGGCTATGCAGACAATATAGGCAAAACTGCTGGACATGAGAACATACTGGACTGGACTGACAACTGAAACGTCAGTTCTTGTTCCGAGTGGTTTATCAGCAAGTGCTGCATCCTCTGGTTAATGTTTCCATTCAGAAATACTGAAATAGAAGAAATCCATAACTTGTTATCCAGGGGTAGTTTAGTGTTTAGCAGAATCCTAAATTAAAGTTGCAAAAGTGAGTTAAAGAGAAAGACCTCATCCTATGTTCTGAAGTCTGTAACTTCTCAGGGACTTTCTCAGCTGTTGTTCTAGTTTGAGTAAGTTTTATTTCATCTGAAAGGGTACAGATGAAACTATTTAATTGCTAGCTTATTTCATGAAAGTTTTCTTACTACAAAATCTTTTGCTTCTACTTTTTATCTAACTGCTGGAAAATACAAACCTTAGGAAAAGGTCAATTCAAGAGCCAAAAATCTACTTAGCAGAAAATCAATGGAATACCAGATAAATTAAGACTGGGATAGAGCCATGAATTTACGGCAGGAAATTACAAGAGGAATCACTGCATGCTAGATGACCACTGAATCATGGAATTGTTCAGGTTGGAAAAGACATTAACGATCATCAAGTTTAACTACAACCTAACCATACCTACCCTAACTCTAACAACCCTCTGCTAAGTCATGTCCCTGAGCACAACATCCAAATGGTTTTTAAACACATCCAGGGATGGTGACTCAACCGCCTCCCTGGGGAATCTATTCCAGTGCTTAACAATTCTTTCTGTAAAGAAGTTTTTCCTGATGTCCAACCTAAACCTTCCCTGGTGCAACTTGAGGCCATTTCCCCTCATCCTGTCACCTGTCACCAGTGAGAAGTGACCAACCTCACTCTCACTGCAATCACCTTTCAGGTATTTGAAGAGAGCGATAAGGTCTCCCCTCAGCCTCCTCTTCCCCAGACTAAACAGCCCCAGTTCCTTTAGTCACTCCTTGTAGGGTATATTCTCCAAAAAGAGGTATGAAATTTCCCAAATTTTACAAAAAGAAACTCTCAAAATATCCACTTTCTGATAAGCAAAATAATAAGATTCTTCTCCTAAGAAACCAAGCCAGCCTCAGATGTATGTCATGATAATTACAACAAAGGGTGATGGACAAAATGGTGCAGAAATTCAAAGCATCTGAAGCAGACAATGTCTAAGTATGAAAAAGAACATAATGATTGCTACTGCATGATATTGTAAATGAGCTTAAAAGACAAAATACTATTGAAAGAAAGCAAAGCCAGGGGAATTTTAACCCAATATGTATGAAGGCAAAAGGTTGTGTTTTTTTTTTTTTCAGACTAGTATTTTATATGGCTGCTCAGCACTACTTTTTGCTTAATATTCAGAAATTCCTTTACTATCCAAACAAGGGAAGCAAGGTAGGACCTAAGAACTGCTACATTAATTAATACAAAAAATTGTCATTGATTTGTCCTTTATTGCTGTAAACTCCCATATGCATTTAAATGCCTTTTTTTAAAATTCTTTTTTGTACTTTGAAGGATATAACCTGATAGAAAAGGAGTGAGCTGAAATGTTCAGTAGAGGCAAATACAAAGTGCTGAAAACAAGGAAAAACACAGATTGAAAAGCACTGGATTACATGCAGTGTGCTGAGAAACCTCCTTTCAACGTCTATATCTCAAATATGGAGCAGTCTTTAGGGACATCTACACAAAGGTGAGGAGATTGTAGCTAAGCTTGCCTTGTGCAGGAATCAGCTTTTCTTTTCTTCTTATGTTGTCATAAGATGTTGATACCAAAGGGCTAAACTATTAAGGAAAAAGAAAAGTAGACAGGATGTTGCCCTGCAGAGAGAAAGCAAATACACAGTGTATGTTCTGCCTGAAACATAAATAAGGATGTTGGAATCCTGGTAAGAAAGTATACAAAAAAGAATATGCCTTTCTAATTGTATATTTTGAAAAATTAATTGCTCATAGACAATATTATCTCAGCTCCCACTGTAGCAGGTGGTATCCCATGGATACACAAGGAGGTCTAAGCATAAACCTTCTCTTTCTCAACAAATTACTGAGAAGGATGGCAGCAGATAAAAAAATTTGTTGTGTCCCCATAAAGATACACAATGATAAAAATGCTTTTTCAGCATGCCAAGGCTCAGCGCACCAGTCATCTCGGGAGAAACAAAACTGCTGCATTAAAAGAAACACCACCATTAAATACATCCATACTGAAATGAAAATCACCTTTCTTCCTGCTGTAAGAAGAGTCTTTCCCAGATTAACACAGATTTTTGTTCTGCTGCAGTGGTACAGCAGAGATATATTTAAATTAAATGTACTGCTCAAGGAGTGTGAGACTTACAGAATACCTGGAAGAAATTCAAGACATATGCATAGGTTGCTCCGAAAGTAATGCCTCTTATTTGTTTCCATGGAAACTACAACAGATAGATATAAGACAATAACTCTATTTGATAGAGTAAATTCTCAGCTGCAAAAAACTCTTTTTCAACATAGTCATCACTATTAGCTAGGCATTTTTGCCAGCAATGAACAAAAGCCTGCATGCCCTGACCATAAAAATCTGCATGGCCATCTGGAACAAAGTTTGTCTTTCACATCGCTGTCAGCACTGCTGAAATTCACCACCCAATGTTTAACTATGCTCATATCCACTCTTTTGTCTCCGTAAATGTTCAGCAAGCATTGATGAAGGTAAGGGAGTGCAATTTTTTCCACATGAAGGAATTTACTTACACACCTTTGCTTCATATGCTCTTCCATGTCAGATGCCATTTTATTGGACTGCTCCTCTGCTGCCATCTCTTGAATGGAAAAAAAAATGTAATGGGATTTTGCAGGAAAGGTTCAACCCCTACTTTGTATTTTCTGTGTAACATCCTGAGTCTTTATGTAAATCTATGTCATACAAAATGAAATAGTCACTAAAAAAGAATATTCAAATTTTCATGTGGTTACTCAATTTTATCCTATTTTTTCCTCAGTCAAAACTCACTTGCACAGAGCAATGAAATTGATGGGAAAACTTCACTTGTTTTTAAGACTCTTAGGACCTCTCCAAAGGACAAATCTGTGATACTGTTGTGTTTTGCCATCTGAAATACTGTAACATTGCAATCCACTATAAAAATGCTAAAATTACATGTCAGCATGCTATACTGAAGGACAAGATATAATTATGCTGAGCCATTCCCATCTAAGTTTAGAGGCTTCTCAGTTGTTTGTAGCCATTCCTGCAGAACACAAGACCACTCCAGTGAAGTTTTGAGGTAAAGCTTACTTGATCCTCCCCTCCCACCCCTTCTGCTTCCTAATGCCATTGACTGCTTTTATCTTTGGTGAAATACTTTATAAAGAGAAAATTTGCAGAGCCCACACTTCTGTATACTGCTTATGTCCATAGCTGATTCATCTGTAAGAATGGATTCAGAGTTTAAATCTCTCTCCTCTGCTTACAGCCTGAATCGTGCACATGGACAAAGAAGAATGATCAAATCGTGTATTTTGACAGAGGCCATCTCTATCTTTTGCTTCATTCACACCCTGAAAGCTAAGCAAGTCCTTAAGTTCCTCATTTAATTGAGGGCTCTGCACTATAGCACTATATGCTCATGAGCTGTTCATTTCACTCAAAAAGGTGACCAATACTATCTAAATGATAAATGGCTAGAAAGCTCTCAAGTAAGATCATTTATCTTTTCAATTGCTAGGAAGAACCTTTTCAGATAACTACATTTCCAAGATAAACATCTGCACCTTGGAACTTGTTATGCCCACTTCCATTGAGTCTTGTTTGCCATTTTTTTCCATTGATTTTATACATTTTACATAACTAAGCCAAAGATGAGGGTACTGTTATGCAATGACAGATTCAGAAACATGTTTTATTCAATTAAATACTGTGTTTTATGATTTTAGTAAGAAGATGTTACGTAAACTTGATAGGGCTTGCAAGCTGAGGTTCTGAGCAACATGAATTTGAAACTGCCATAAATCTTGCATGATGAGTAATCCAAGCAAAAATTTCCAAAACTTTCTTCTTCCGCTTAGACATAAAATAACGCATCATTTATGTTCAAATAATCATTTCTACTTACAGTATCAAATGTAACATTTTCTTTCTTATCCCTCCAGACAACAACTTTACTTTTAATTAAAAATATTTTCATGTAAAAGAAAGTGTTCATGATGGATACTATATTCAAATATCCATTTGAATATTTTTGAGTTTTGGACTGCTTTTTTAGTGTGATCAGCTTTTCTAGAGATTGTATAGTTGCTATAGTACATCAAAGACATGCAAACCTTCTGTTGCAGAGATCCGTAGCAATGGGAAAAAAAATTCAAAGCAGCATGGAATTTGACATAGATCAAGATTAATTTTTTTAAAAACAAGTACAAATAAATACAAAACTCTTTTTCTCTTCCTTTTCATATTAGACAAGCCATGCTTCATAACAAACATTGCTTTAAAAAGACGCACTATGCAAATTCCCATGCTCCCTAGAATAACTTGAGAAGTAACAGTATGCAGTTGCTTTCTCTGCATAAAGTAATCAGGCTTTATGTCCTGTGACATTTGTCTTTCATTCTTTCTAGTTTCTATGCAGTGGTGAATCCCCTATCAGTCTTTTCTGTTGCTAAAATATATTTAAATTATTTTGTAAGACTGACAAGAACTACAACAGGGATTGTTCTGAAATGTGGAAGTAGAGGCAGAAGGAGAAGAGGAAAATAATTGAGGTAAAATGGAGAGTTAATTGATTCTGAGAACTTCAGGTCCTCTTTCCTGGGAGTTCCTTTGTTTATTTCAACTAGTTGTTCTAACATATCGAGAGACAAGCAGGTAATCTGAAATAATTCAGAACATCTACATTTTCTTCTTAAGAATGTAGTTACTGGTTCCGGTAATTCTGAATTAGGTGTTCAGATTGGAGGTAACATTTTTTTAACTAAAATGCCTTCTAGAAATTTAAAAAAAAAAAGTTTGCACTTTACTAAAGAAAGAAAAATAAAAAATAATGTGCTTTAATGATAGTCATGTAAGATACTGTAGAGAAGAAACTCATAATCTTTACAAATAAAAATACTGTAATTTTTTCCAGTAAAGTGTATGGATAAAACGCCAGATAACCTAAAATTGTGAATGGGGTGGAAATAAATGGGCCTTACTTTTTCCACATTACTTTTGCTGAAAGTCATCTGGAAATTGAAGAATCCTTTTTTTTTCTGTAAAAAAAAACTACAATATTATTTGCAACTTAAATTTAGAAAGGGAATGAATGTTTCTGAGAAGATAAATCTTGATTTTCTATTAGTTACTCTGACTTGAGTGTAGTAAGTGTATTTGATTCAGCAGTCCTTCAGATTGAACAAGTTATAGCAGTTCCCCTTCAGTGATTCCAGTGTCCTTGTTTCCTTTCCAGAACACAGAGATGAGCTTCACTCTTCTTCCTCTATGTTTGCTTGACCAACACACCAAACTTGCAAAGAGCTTTACTAGGTAGTTTCAGTCATTGATCTGTCCTTCCATCTCTAGATGAGCACTGAAGAAATGAATCCTAGGCTTTGCTTGCTTCATTCTCCGAGATGCCTGCATTCTCCTGAACCACTACCGTATATACTTTATCTTCAGCATGTGAGTCTCTATGTTTCCTTGATATCACTGTAGGTCTGATGCCAGAATAATTATTTCTGGTTCTCCCCCAAGGGCTTTCTTGCATGAGGAAATTAATAGAGTACATCAGTTAACAAAATCCATCAAATACACTCTATGAAGTCTATGAAGTGGACTTTACACGGTGAATACTCAACTTGGAAATGTTGATTAATTTATGCAATGTAAGTTGATAAGTTTCTAGACTACAAATTATCTGATTCCTAAAATAAACACTAAGAATGGTTGAACAGCTAAGCACAGGACTGAATTTGATATATCTGCATCTTTATCACCTGAAGCAGAGCAGTCAAGCAATTTGCATAAACCCACCTCAAACAATAACTCAGGTCCATCTACACCCAGAATCTTAATTCCCCTAAGGCAAGATCTAAGCCATTACATTCAAAATCAATTTCTACATAGGATGGTTTGAAACTCAGAGGTGAAAGTTCTATCACGTGTTCTAAATGGGTAAATAAGATAATGATTCACATTTACCATGGTAATAAAATTGATACCTAGCCAAAGAAACAGAAAAACAGGTCTGGTGAGAGACAAACATGCTTGCTGGTCATTACATAACAAGAATGCTACAGCGATGAAGGCTGTTTCTAAATTTTCTGGCCAATATATGTGGTTGCATGGAAATCTAAACATCTGTCACCAGGCACCAACTCATAACACTGAAAGACTAATACAGACTTATTAGCTTTTAAATCATGATTAGCCTCATTGTTCTGCATAGATGATGCAGAAGCCAAATACTGATATCATTACTGGTTTGTGATGACTTGTTCTGAACATCACTTATTAGTTCCTCAAATGTTGTTTTTGCCATGTATTTTCTTACTTGCTATGTGTCAGCATTGTTTTTACAGGATTTTTACCTCAAAACAAATAGCCACAGTGTTTCTGGAAGCCTTCCACTGATACTAATGACACCACTAAAAAGTTGGATCAGGTCCTCAGTAAAGAATAAAATTTTTATTGTTGTTTGTAGACTCTACTGGAAGGAAAAGTACTATTTCTGAAATGGAAAAATAAGGTAAGTAGTTATTGATATGTCAGAATGTTCAAAAAATAGCTATAGCAAAATTGATGTATTTATAAACTGTTTCACAGTGCTAGGTCACTTACACTTGGCCTGATTTATGTTTTCCCTCCAAATATCCTCATTAATTTTGAGCTTTAATATGCTCATTGGAATTACTTAAGCTAATCTGCTTGATTGCTGCAGTAGCAGCTCTTGGCAAGATGTCTGCTTAGCTTCAAACTTTGTATTCAACAGGCTCTCTTGTTGCCCTAAAAGTATGACTCACGTACAGTAAAAGGCAAATGCCAGGGTACTGCCAATCACAAGAAACTGATAGAAATGGAAGTGAAGTATTTGGTGGTTTCTTTTTCTGACTGCAGGGTGTTGATGGAAAGACACAAGGCAGGACAATCATTCTGCTTTCACATTTTGCTTAAGTGCCAGGAGGCGGTTCTTTCACAGTCACAATTGTTCCTGTTTAACATGGAAGCCTTAAGCCAGACATAATTAGACTTTTTCTTGACAAATCATTTGTGCAAAGTCTTGACAAGCTGAAAACTGAAATGGTTGTGCTGCATTCTTTAGTTTTTGAAATAGACAGGATTACAAAAAAATGAAAGCAGGTACTGTGAAAGCTATAACTTACAGAAATATGTCTAGTGTGAGTACAAAGTCTATGTCATGTTTGATCAAAACAATTAGACAGAATATCGTCTCATGCTTTCCTGGTGTTATACTACAGTATATTAGTAATATATAAGGGCTGTTTATCAGTAGATACATTCTGTGCCAAGAGAGAAGCAGGCAAACACACTGAAAAATACAATATGCATGCATTTGATACTAGTGCAGAGTGAAGTAAAAATGTGTTACATTTTGAGCTCATCTAACAACTGAAAGCTTCTCCTCTCTACAATGAGCTGTTACGCAGAAAAAATGAGATGATGTTTCCAAAGTTTGCATACCATAATTACTACTTGAAACTTCTTCATAGCTGACCTGTTTTCAACTGTCATTTTAGGATACAGCCAGACCAGCATTGTTTTTGCAGTTTATGATGTTTGCACTATTCCAATTGTAATTCCCATAAATTACAATTTCCTGAAGATACATTTAAAATATATATTTATAACTTTATATGCTAGATCACATTCATTTTTGATCAAGATTTTTTTTTTTTCCACTCTAGCAAAGAAAAAATACATAAAATTATAATCATATACTGTTGCTACACCACTGGAAATAATGATTTGGCGCATCTAAGATATTTAAGTTCTTAAAGAGGCTAGTTTCTTCAGTAGTAAGACTTATTCAGCAAAGCCATGGTGAAATAGTACAGATGTGGAAAGTCTGAAATATTCATGTTCATTTGTTAAAGTTTTAATTACTATGCATTTTTACATATATATGCTTTCTATTTTTCAGTGTTTCTCTGAAAATACCAAAATTTTTTAAAAAATATGTAATTATAACTCTGATTTAATAGCAAATTTAATGTTATAATGAAGGATTTTATAAAATACTCTATAGGAAGTTCATCCAGAATGCAAATAATTTTACAAGTGCTTATCACAATAAGTGCCTTGTGAAGCAGTACTACTGGTTATTCCATGTTGCAGTTTTTCATGCTATTTCACAAAATACAGCAATCTGTGATTAATCTGTTTGTTAAACTAGTTCTAAAGCATTGTACATGACCTCCATGACCTCCTCCACTACATGTTTCAAGGCATTAACAAGAAATGTGTATCACATCAATTCTGGAAAAATACATTCCACAAACAGTGGTGATCTTTCATCTTCTCAGTGGATGAACAGAATTCTCTGAAAAGCTGTCAAGTCTTAGTATCATGTTCTGCACAGGCTAACAGTGAATGAGAAGAACAAGTTCTCTTGCAATAAAATAAATAATCAGCCGCAGCTTTCGAGTTGGGCTCAAATTTTGCAATTGCACCAGAATGTGATTCTGTCGTACCTTCAAATGTTTGTCAATAAGCAAAGCAATATTGACACAAGAAGACTGGATGCATATCCATTCAAGTTCAGGTCATCTACATATTACACATTCATTCAAAATATCTTAAAAGAATTAGTTTTGCAGAAGTAAAAGCATATGTGGAGATTCACATCTCCTACAATTTTTCATTTTCTTTGGCCCTTCACACAAGTATATGGTGAGGAGGAGCACCACTTTTTTATGGCTACACTGCATAATTAATCATTTTAAAATCACTTCAGGGATTGCTATCATTTCTTGCTGAATACTGAAAAGGGACTACTAGTCTCTGCATCATTGTGTTGTCATATCCTCTGTCCACTCACAAGTGGTTGAAGAGTTATATAGAACTATGCCCATATACATTTCATCTCACAGATCTTTGGCTTGCTTTTAAAAATATACACTTAGAATAATAGAATCAAAGAATATCCCAAGTTGAAATGGATCCTCAAAGATGACTGACTTCATCTCCTAGCTCCACATAGGACCCAAAATTCAAACTACGTCTAAGAGTTTTGTCTAAGAACTCCTGGAACTGTAGCAGGCCTGGTACTGTGACTATTGCCCTGAGCAGCCTGTTCCATGCCCACCACACTTTGGTGATGAACCTTTGTCTAACCCCCAGCCTGACCTTCCAATGACATAGTTCTATGCTGTTGTTCGCTTGGGTCCTGTCACTGTCACTGGAGAGCAGAGCTGAGTGCTACCCCTCCACTCCCCTCATGAGGAGCTGTAGGCAACCACGAGGCCTCTCCTCAGCCTCCTCTGCTCTGGGAAGACCAACAGGTCTCACTTGCTCCCCATACTCCATTTGGCTCTCTAGACCTTCTTTGTTGACCTTTGCCCATTTATGTACTTTAAAAGCTTGTCTAACTATAAAGAAGAATATAGTAATCAAAAATATAGTTAGTAACAAAAATAAAATGAATTCTGCCATATTTATTATAATTTCTTCTCCTGCAGCAAGGTCAAAGTTTTTGTTTGTCATGAGCAAGAAGATGTACTATTTCATCTAATATATGCATTTTCTCCTGAATTTTACTTTCTGTAGATTGGAAATGCATAATTATTTTTATGTTTTTCCTGTAGCCCAAACTATAAGAGATAAGATAATTTTGCTATATATTTTAGGCTCAGAAAATGTTTTTAAATCATTATAGTAACTCACTCAGGAGTGCTTTTGCATGTGGTAGAGAATGGATTAATAAAATGAAGCAAAAGGTTGTAATCTGTGAATTATTTGTGATAATATGTAATTTATTAAAAATTTTCTTTCAAACCATATGTTAAAGAGTGTTAGAACAATCACTTTTTTAATATTTTATGCGCCACCTTTCCCTGTGATTGCACATGATAATTTTCCAGCTTCAGATGAGGTCTTACTCTTGCATAGCAAATCCCTCTCAGGTTTTCACTCCGAATGCCTTCTTCAGTTATATGTGCTACATTTCTGAAGTTCACTCCCAAAGAGTTTCACTTCCTACTCCTTTTTCTAGTGTTTGTTAGCATGGCTGTTTTTAAACATATTGAATTATGGAAACAATGAAAGCAAGGGTGCCTATAGGCAGCTCAGTCATGTGTGTCCATGTGAAGGTTGCCAGCACACTGCCTGGGGGAAAGCAACCTTTCTGCCTTGAGATACCAATACACGCTGTCAGCATATTCTAGGAGAAAATGTGTTTGTGTTTTAAGTTTGAGAATTGAAAGAATAAAAATAATAATAATAATACTGAGCCCTGAGTATAGCATAGGTGCGTGTTTATGAGAAAAGCCCCTGGTAAGTCATTAGATCTCTGTCTTTTGAGCCTGCAACAAATACTCCAGCTTTAAAATAGCTGGCATATTTTTTTGTCTAATGATTGACACCATGCCTCAGAGTGCCTGCCTATGTGTGATGAGAGGTAAAGGTTGTGAGAATGTTCATTGAAATGAAAGATAAGAGTAAAATCAAAGCAGCATTGGCTGGGGTTGCAATTCATAGTAAAAAAAAATATGTACATATGAAGAATCAGAAGCTATGATACCTCCTTTCTGAAAGACATTGAGTAAATAGAATAAATGGAACAAATTCTGCACTGAGGCATAGATATCCACTTGGCAGCTGGTAATAGTTTATGAATTTTTACTAGTGTAGCCTAATTGACTTTTATATTAGATCCAATTAATAAAAAAAATATTAATTGGATCTAATATAAAAGTCAATTAGGCAGTGGCCTTTAGACTTGATTAATATTATTTTTTACTGTAATCCAGTATTATAATTTAGGGAGAAAAAGACAAACAGCTAAAATTTACAAAAACTCCTCTCCAAAACTACCAAGCAAATTCACATCTGGTCACAGCCACTATTGGAGGCAAAATACTGTGATATTCCAGTATGGCCTAGCACCAACACCTGCCACTACTCTTTGCTGCAGAATAACACAGCTGTGGACATTGAACACCAGCACATAGGCTGCATCCCAGGTTGTTTGGCTCTCTGCCCTCTGCAGCCAGTGCATTCTACATGTTATAAACTCCTTTGCTATTAACCTGCTGTCCCTTTACAACTACAATACAGCAAGTGAGGAATGATTTTCATTCTTTAGGAAGCTGTCTGAAGTCTTATTTCTGTCTTCTGTGACAGCACACACTAGGTAGCCTGAACTTGCATTAAAGCTTAGCTGGGAGAAGCTGGCTGTCTCAGTAATATTCATACATTGTATTATCTTTTATTTTTATGAGCCCTGTGCTAAAGGAAAACTTCCTTTCATGTAAAATGATGATAAGGTAGATGTGAATAGAGAAGCAGGGAAACAGGAAGCAAGAATGGAGAGAAATAGAAGATCTCTTGTGATTTGAAATGCAGCCTAGAAATGAGTATATTTAAGCTCAGAGTTGCATAAGAACTCCTCCAAGTTTCGTCATGTGTAACCTTAGAGAAATAAAGACATGAACTAATAAAAAATGTTATTTCTATTCTACAGTTACCAAGAGATAAGACAAATTTTCAAAAGCAGTATCTATACCTTTATCCAAAATATCCTGAAATGAATTGGGATAACAGAACCGAATTTCTGTTGAGATTAGATTGTAAACAGCAAACTAGAAAGGGTATTCCATAACAAGCAGGAGCATGAAAATGCATGCTAAGTTTGGGAAAAATAGACAATGGGTCAATCAGCTCTGGCATTGTTGGTGGACAGCGATGTACATAAATGCTGAAGGCAGTGCTGGTACATACTGGATAATGGGTAACACAAGGTATTCGCAGAGTGTACTAGCTTGCAGGGGGCTCAGTGGGAGATATGAGTGTATTTTTTGTAAGGAGAACATTTAGTTTTCAATAACAACACACAAAAATCTCAAAACTAATTCATTCAAAAGACTGCATGGACAAATTGACTTTTCACCATGTTGTGAATGTCCACTTACTTAAGCTTTATTGGAGTGAATTTATTTTAATAAATATTTTCTTTTACAGTTAACAAAATGTAAACAGGATCTGCTTCATATTGAAACATGTAGAAGGCAGACAAAGGTGACACATAAGATGCTAGTTCTGAGACTACAGTTAAAATAAATAAAAAAAAAAAAAGTCAGTTGTACCTGGAAAAAAACCCACAATTTTCAAAGATCTGGAATAGTATGATATGACTAATATCCAAGTACCCATGTGACAGGCCAGCTGTTTCAAGCACTCTTAGTGTAGAACACATTTGATAATTCAACCTACAATAGCAATGTCCAGCTGGTAGAAGCATAGGTTTACACCCTGATTCACAGAGATTTGTACTGTCTTCTTGCAGAAGCAGTCTGTCTGCACTTCAAGTCTGCCTAGTAAAAATGGCTGTGTTTTCATTTCCATTTAAATGAGAAAATGTTTTCTTAAATACAATTTATGCACGTACTAAGTGTAAATGCTCTGTTGTGGCAGTAAGTTGTATTAGTGCCTTGCAAGCAATAATGAAGTGATTAATTTCCACTAATTTAAAATACAGAACCTGAAAGAAAGAGTTATATACATGGGATCATATAGCATATGGCCACAACCATATATAGTTTGGACTGTGTGTGTAGATACTATCAGAAGTCTCGTGTCCCAGACCTCCATGGTTATGTTGAACAAAGATGGAAAAGATCTGCTCAAGATACATGGCAAGAAACACTCTTACCAGGCATTTGTGGCTCTTCCTCATGCTATTGCTTTATCCGAGTTGATTCTCTGCCAATTAATTTTCCTCCAACTCTGACACAAAGTGAAACATTAGGAAGGCAAATCATACAGTTGTACTGGTGACAAAAGTGAGACAGAGTAGTCTGTCTTCTGTGTAGTCAATGTCTTATAGCTCAACTCCCTGTCCTCTGTAACAGCTCATATATCTACCTGCCAGGAAAGTAAAATATGAAGATCTCAAGGGCTGCTAATGGCAAAGAAAAGTTGCCTTCTCATATCCCCTGCAAAAAAAATTAATAGCCAAAAGTACAATAAACTTCTCAATATCAATTTAGTAGATATGAAAAAAATATTGTTGTAAAAGTAAATAACATTAAAGTAAATAAGCAATAGTTGACTGATTTAAATAATTGACATGCAGCAACTGTCATTATTCATAACCAAGTTATTAATCAAGAGTGAAATCAATAGTTACCAAAGTGCTCTCAGGCCAAAAATACATACGTCACTCCAAAAGTAATGCTTCCTATTTATTTCTCTGGGAACTACAAGAAAGAACACAGTAACACTACATTCTCAGCAACAAAACACAATTTTTCAACACAGACATCTCCATTAGCCATACATTTTCACCAGTGAAAGAGCCTGCATGCCGTGCTCATAAACATCTGCAGCAGAGGAGTTGACCCTTTCTTGTTGTTGCCACTGCTGAAATGCACCCACCGCTTCACTGTGCTCATATCCACTGTTTGGTTTTGATAAACATTCAGCAACTGTCAGTAAATGGCAATGGATGCAATATTTTTCCACATGGAGGAATTCAATGACACACCTTTATTTAATACACATTTCCATGTCAGATGACATTTTGTCAGACTGCTCCTCTGCTGCCATCTGTCTCAAGGTAACAAAACATAAGGTAGAAGGTTCAACCTCTATGTCAACAACCACTTCTGATGTCAAAGGCCAACATAATAAAAAAGGAGATACTACTTTTGGAGTAGCCTTTGTATATTTGGAAGAAATTAACACAACTGTACAAGATGTTAAAACTGAATATGTTTAGCAAACATTATGCTATTTACTACTAAGTTAGTATTGGTAATTAGTAACAATACAGACCTCTTTTGATCTGATGCAGGAATCACTAATTTTCCAGTGAAGATTTACACCAGTATCTTTGGGTCATCTTGCAAAATTAGTGCAAGTAGGTGAAAAGCTATAATTATTCAATTTCTTAGCCGGTGACTTATACATTATACTGTATACTACCTTCTTTAAACACTTCAACCTGAAACAATTTCAGGAAAAAAATATTATTTCCAGGGCAGTATCTTAGTTTGCATTGCTTCTGCCAAGCAGTTTTCTGAAAAGCCTCCCCTGAGCTTAAGGCAGTCTGCTTGCAACATTTCAATTGTTTTATTTCTTCTTTTCCCTTCTTTTTTGTTACTCTAAATTAAACTCTACTGGAGACTGCAGCATTTCATATTATAACAATGCCTGTCAGAAGTTCTTTACAGTGCGTGATAAAATGTAAACTCTTTAATTAGCTTTTTTAAAAATAAACACTGCAAATTACTTTAACTTCTTAATCAGTAGAGTTTCAAAATTATTTCCTTTTTACTTACCTCTGTTGCTCTTTGTTTGCAGTACTCTATTACTCTATTGAAAGCTGTAATTTACAGTATGTCCCTGTGCTGTCTCAATGCCTGTAGAGCAGGAGAAAACTGAGACTGAGTAACAACTCTTCCCTTACATGGCTTGATCATAATAATCAGAAAAGTCTGATGCCAATGAAATAATAAAAAATAAAATGATGTGTTATGGACGCTCCTCATTTTTGACTGCTTGCTCCCCCAGAGCACCTTCCTACTGCTTCTATATTATTATTATTATTTATTATTATTATTATTATTATTATTATTATTATTATTATTATTACTATCAATATCTTCATCATATCATCATCATCATCATCATGAGTAATGTGATTTATCTGATGCATCCTGAGGATTCTGCCATCAGGTTCTCCAGCATTCAGACTTTTTGCTACTCAAGAAACTGAAGAATTAGTTGAGAAACAGTATTCTTTACCTTAATAAAAGATTGTATTTGTCAGTGGAAAATGATTCTCATCAAGGTCATCTCATGTAGATTAGAACAGATTTAACTCTTGCGGAGTTGAACAGGATGAAGACTAGAAGACATATGATAGTACACGTATCTAAGCATTATATCTACTTGCACGTCTAAGGATGATTATTCTACTGCATGAAATTTTTTCAGAAACTCTCTCAGAGGAGTTGCACAAAATCTGATATATGAACACAGAAAACATTTTTGAGGTTATTTCAAATACAATTACAGACATAACAATACCACAGCTAGGAAAATGTCAGCGTTTATTTTTAGCCCCAATCTTGCCATCTAATATATGCATATTATTACACTTTTTTTTTTTTTTTTTTTTTTTTTAAATTAGATATTCATGTCACAACTGCTTATTTTTTTCAAAAACTGGTGAAAGCTAACTGTCTGCCAAGTGGTCTGCCTTCCTTCAAGTTTTCTCTTTTCAAAGCGTTATGCTTACCACAATACACAGTGAATTAAGGAAAGGTCATAAGAGTTCTCTGCACAGGCAAAACAACATACTTTGCCCTGTATCATTTGCCAGAATTGTTTTGGCTGAATCTGTCTATAATAATTCAGCATGAAGAAAAGATTAATGTGAATACTTTCAGTCTGAAAAGGCATCATAGGCTAAATTGAAGATACCCAGTATCTGGAAGTTCTTGCTCTCTGCCTATATTGATATACACTGATCCACTTCTCATCTCCACCTTCTCATTAACCAGATCTTGACTGTCAGGAACAGGGAACCAATTCCAAACTAGATTAGTTAATAAATCTCAAATCTTCATTCAGAAATGAGGGAAATGAAGCTGAACTTTCTAGGGCTTCCATTTTTCCTACTCACAAAATGAATGTCCCATTTTTAGCTTTCACTAGGTTCTGTAGCACCACTGAGAGGGCTTACAGTTTCACTGCTTTCGCTTTTCAATGAGAAGATGTCACATGCAGACACTAGACATAGGTGACTGGCAAATAGATATCGTTGCCATTCTCAAAAGATTCTTCAAGGGTAGTTGTTCCCTTTTTCCTGAGACTTTAAGTCTCATGCCTCAAATTGGCATCCTACTGCCTTCAAATTAGAGTGGTTTTTCATCCTAGGGTTCATGATATGTCCTCCTTTTTTGCAGGTATGCCTCCCATACACAAAGAAACAATATATGTGGAAAAAAAAAACAAACCAAACCAAAACAAAAAACAGCACCACACACACACAAACAACAACAACAACAAAAGAACAGCTGAGCACTGCTCTGTATTCAGCTGTCCTTCATCTTGCTACATGTCAACATAGCAGTTAGAGTTACGAGAAAGGAAAAGGCAGACTTCTTTCTCTTTTTATCCTGAGTTTTTAGGGATACTGTGGTTGAATTTCTGAAGTATAGATAGTATAAATGCAGAAATGTTACTTCCACATTAGCTTTAGCATCAACTTGGGATGATGAACAGTGTTGTATTTTTAGCCACTTTTTCTTCTTTCCCTGGAGGAATCTGGGGAAATGTTGACTCTAGAAACATGATACATTTATAAAAATGATAACCAGATCTAGCAACGTTATGCTTGAGACCTTGGATATTCTGACATGAAGTTTCACATCTTCTAGATGGAGATCAGGGGAGCAAAATTCCTCCCACTGTAAGAGAAGGGCAAGTCAGAGCCCATGTGATTATGTTGAATGTGTACAAGTCTATGGGGCCAGATGACTTGCATTCCAGGGTCTTGAAGGAACTGGCTGATGTGGTTGTTGAGCCACTTAACATCATATTTTAAAAGTCATGACTCTATGAAGAAGTCCCTGGTAAATGAAAAAAGGGAAACATCACTGCCATATTCAAGAAAGGTAGAAAGGAAGACCCAGAGAACTGCAGACTGGTGCGCCTCACGTTTGTACTTGGGAAGATCATGGAACAGATCCTCCTGGAAGAAAAGTTAAGACACACATGAGACAAGGAGGTGATCTGAGACAGCCAGCACAGCTTCACCAAGGGTAGATCATGCCTGTTAAAGCTGGTGGCCTTCTGCAATGAAGTGATGGCATCAGTGAACAAAGGAAAATCAGCTGAAGTTATCTAGCTGGACTTGTGGAAGCTTTTTGACGTGGTCCCACACCACATTCTTATCTCTGAATTGTAAAACTATGGATTTGAAGAGTGGACTATTCAGTGGATAAGGAATTGTTGGATGGTTGCAGCTAGAGAGTTGTGGTCAATGGCGCTATGTCCAGGTGGAGGCCTCTGTTGAGTGGTGTCCCCCAGGGGTTTGTCTTAGGACTGGTGCTCTTTATCAATGACATCTTTATCTATGACATAGATAGAGAGATTGACTGTATCCTCAGAAAGTTTGCTGATGACACTAAGCTTAGTGATACAGTTATATAACAGAAGGAAGGGATGCCATCCAGAGGCACCTCATCCAGAGGCACCTGAACATGTTTGAGAACCAGGCCAACAGGAATCTAATGAGATTCAACAAGGCCAAGTGCAAGGTTATGCACTTGGGTTGGGGCAATCCCAGGTATGTACACATTCTAGAAGTTGTCAAGAGCAGCCCTGTGAAGGACTTTTGGGTTCTGTTGGATGAAAAGCTTGATGCAAGCCAACAGTGTGCACTTTCAGTCTATAAGGTCAATAATATATTGGGCTGTATCAAAAGAGGGGTGTCCAGCAGGGCAAGGGAGGTGATTGTCCCTGTCTACTCCATTCTCATGAGACCCCATCTGGAGTAGTACTGCATGCAGACCTTTCTTGTGTGCCCCCAACACAAGAAAGATGTGGAGACTTTGGAGTGGGTTTGGAAGATGGCTAGGAAGATGATCAGAGGGCTGGAATGCCTCTCCTGTGAAGACAAGCTGAGGGAGCTGTGTTTGTTCAGCCTGGAGGAGAAGGCTTTAGGGAGACCTCATTGTGGTCTTCCAGTATTTAAAAGGAGCTTATAATCAGGAGGGAGGCAGACTTTTTACATGATCAGATCATGATAGGAAAAGGGGAAGCAATTTTAAATTAAAAAAGGGGAAATTTAGATTAGATTATATTAAGAAATTTTTCATTCAGAGGACAGTGTTTGTTTTGTTTTATATTAAATACCAGAATTTTATTCTAAGTTCACTCTTTGCTTTATTAATGGATGTAAATGACAGCTTGCCGCTTCTACATGTCAAATTTAGATTATAACAACCAGTTGTGAAATAATTAGAGTTTTTGTTCACCATCTCCATGTTTGCTTTTTTTGCAGCTTTCAGAATGCAGATATTTTCAAGGAAAGGACCCTGAGCCAGCTAAGGTTTTGAGATAGACACTGTTCTTACAGCTAGCTAGCCAAAAGCACTAAATGATCTCTGAAGTTACCACTTATTTTAGCTTAGAGTAAAACAATGAACCTTTTTAAACAGATAAGTGAGGCTTTCTTTGTAAGACAACAAAAGTAAAAGAATATGAAAATAAATCTTCCCCTGCCCACTGTATCCTTTCTTCTTTACAGCTTTGCTCTGAATCCAGCAACTTTCAGAAGTTTCTTGAAGTACAGTCAATGCTGTCCTCTCTGCTCCTGAGAAGTAGTTTCTTTCTTTTCTTTTCCTTTTCCTTTTTTTTTTTTTTTTCCCTCTCCTGTTCCTTTATATGTACTTCCCTGATCTCCCTAGGAACCTTTACTCCTGCTGCAGGCTCTTTGCTTACTGAGTTACTTACAGGCTTGCTCAAAAGGTTTCCCCCACAGGTTTTCTTGAAGGCTTTTCCCAGCTTTGGACACTCGCTCGTACACTCAGAAGTGTTCCTTGGCCCAGAGCATTCCCTCTGTCTCAGGTGAGATAGTGAATACCAGGTAAATGATGTGCACCTGCTGCCAGCCATTTTTTTTTTTAAGAACATAGTACACAGTAAATCATGAACAAACCTGGCACATCATTGCATGTTTTTTTTCCCTCTTCAAATTCCATGCTAAGTGTTCATCTTTATATTATCATCAGGAGATTTCACAGCAGAAGCAAAAACGGCATTGCTCATAATGAATTAATGCAAACCAGGAAGAGAAATTAAATGCTTTCCATTTTCTGTCATTAAGGAATATAAGATAATGCAGGAGACAGCCAAAATAACTGCTTTGGAGGATGTATTATTTTAATAGAGCTAAGCTGTAGACATGATAGAGTGCTCTTTTATCAGAGCTAGAGGGTGTTTTATTTTGCACTGTCATTTCTGGGGTCTAAATTACTCTACTGCCCATGGTTATTTCTAAGGCAATGAAGTTAAAACAATATTTGGTATGATTTCTTGAAGAGTCTGATCTGACAGTGAATTGATGGATGTGCTTAGGCTGTAATATATGAATATAGCTAAATGATCATGGTAAAATACAGATCTTATTTGAGAAGATGCATGTTTTATGGAATGTGCTTATGTCGAAGTATGAATGCACGTAAGTAGGGAGCATTTTACTCTTGATAATTAGAGTTGGATTGCAGTATTGCCTATTCTGAGAGTCTGAAAATCAGAAGTCATATCTACATACCATGCTACTGGATTACAATCAAACACTGTTCTAGATATTCAAAATGATATGTTGTCACTGTGTTGCTAAACTGCAAAAAATCTGAAGCTTTTGTCTAAAACTGGAAACAGAATTAGGATTTAAAAACATCACATTAAAGAATGCCGCACAAGTCATAGTAACAACACTGTTGTTATGCACCTGGGCAAGAAAGGTAAAAGGGCAAGCCCTTACTGGAAGGGCAAAAGGGCATGGCACAGAAGAAACCTGAGAGCAAGGCTTAAGACTATTACAGTGTCAGTACTCATAGGTATAACAAGATCTAAAGCTGGCAGACTGCTCACAGCCTAAAGGATTGCAATGCTCCCAGCGGAAAGGCAGAAATGAGGACAGTGCAATACATTGGTTGGACAGACTGACAGAAGTGGAATCCTGATGCATGGCCTTTCCTAAGATTCTTGGGAATGGTGTGACCATTTTGGTAATAGTATGATCAGGACATTAATAAATTCAACACATTTTAAAGCCAACTTATAGTAAAAATGATTGCACTGCTCATCGTATTTGATCTAGCCTCTGGAAGGACAGGAAAAGTGCTTAACCCTGGTTGCACACTTTACACTATCTTAAACTTGACCTTCCTTTGAGAGCGACTCATTCTGCTACTTTGTGCAGACTGAACAGACCATGGCAGTCTGTACTGCTTTATAATGTTTGTGTGTTCATACACACACACATCTGTTTTAAAAAAAAAAAGGGTCTATGTATAGGAGAAAATGCAGAGGAAGGATAAAGTAGATCACTTTTGAAAGCAAAACTAACCAACCAGGTTATTTGCACTGAAATGTCCATGAGCTACTCTGCCTGTGGCTAGTTTGCTGGCATTTTTTCATTACGGAGTCACAACTACAAGCATATGTTAAACCACAGATGTAACTTCTGGTTATTCATATTATTTCAAAGATAAAAACACTGATGCATAAGGGTGACACTTAGGATCATATTTATAACTATAATAGAGGCAAATGTCAATATCATGGCTCACAATTTAAAATATTATGTTAACACCTTTATGCACTGTCAATCTAAACCCAACCAAACTTTTGAAATAGACAAGATCTCATGAAAGTTATTCCCCATATTTTTATTTTGTCCTTAAAAAAAAAACGTAAAAAAAGAAAATTGGAATCTGATCGGGAGAAGTTACAATTAAAAAGAAAATTAAATAAGCATTATTCCTGGAAAGAATGTCGTATTTTCTTCTTTCCTTTTGGCAGTTTCCTAGGCTGCCGTGGATTGAAGAAAATAGGAATAAGCATCTTTCGACCACAAACAGATGTGCTTGATAAAGAAAATGTCAGCAAAAATACTAAAGCAATGTGTCACAGCAGCTTTCTGACAGATAGAGGGAAAAGGTAAAAAATGTTCTATCATGTCCAACAAGGTGTTCTTTTTGAGATTTAAAGATCACTGTGCAACTTTAAACATGTTTGTCACTTTGGCTCTGACTGGAGCTATCTGGAGCTTCACAAGAACTTTATCAGCTCAGCATAGGGGGGAAGAAAGAAGCCCATTCCCATTTATCTCAGCCAGGTTCCCTTCAAAGCCAACAAATAAATTACAGTGTACATTTGATACAAATTGATTTCTTAACTCAAATAACAATGTTGTCCTCCCAGTCAGGCCATGTGTCACTCATTCGCAAGCCTGAGTGAAAGGCTCAATCTGTCTGCGTGACAGAAATAGGCCTGACGCACCTCTCCGAGGAATGCTAATAACCCAGGCCTGGCCCGGGCCTTTGTGGGCAAGCCGTGATAAGGGAAATCAGCCCGTCCTGTCAAACGCCGCCGAGGCCTGATCAGTGTTTGTTCCAGCAAGCTGCATAGGCCTCGGAGTCGCCATCCTATTTCATGTAGTAAATGAGAGGAAAATAAGATCCGGCTACTGCGGTTAAGATGCCAGTGACTGTGATGAAACCAGAGTGAAAGGAAACCCCATTGAATATCTTTAACTGATCTTATCGGCTGCTGGAGAAATGAGATATTGGCAGGGGCTGTTGAGTTTCTCACAGCTGAGCAGGTTAATAAGGTTGGGAGGCAGGCCACAGGCTAATTGGATTTGCCTTGGTTTGATAAACAGTGGCAGGCCTATTGCCAGAAAAACATACGCAATGGGGCTTTTTTTCTTTGTTTCTCTTCAAGTCATAAGAAAAAAAAGTCTGCCTTTTTTTTTTTCTTTTTCTTTTTCTTTTCCTTTTTTTTCTTTCTTTTCTTTTCTTTTCTTTTCCTTTTTTTTTTTTTTTTTTTTTTGAAGCTGAAGGTGTCTTCCTGAATTCCCAGATGAAGAGGCCAACAAAGTCAAACTGTGAAACAGTAGTTGTTGGGTGTTCTGATTTTAATCAAACACCATTTAACCTGCGTGACCTCTCAAAGTCAGCTCACATCAAAACAGCACAACTGTAAGGGCTAACTAGAAGCAGAAGGAAATAACAACCTATTGAAGCTTTCCGAAAGCTTAAAATATTCGAAAGGAGCCAATTTTGCAGCCTTCTTTCCAGACAGAGGCAGCTGGAGAGAGATGGGAGGCCCAGGCAGCTGTGACTGTGCTGCTGGCGATGTGGGAGTGCTGGTCACTGCTACTCAGGCTGAAAACCCCCTTCAGCCCTCTCAATTGTATTTCATCCACTGGCTCTCCTAAATCTTAGAGCTTTGTTATCCCTGGCAAGGACTTTGGATTGTTATTGGCAGGGCCCATTCAAAGAGAAATCACTGAGTGAAAGTGCTGTTGATACAAATACAGTGCCAGAAGAAAATAGTAAAGAATTATGTCCTCTAACTATAGCAGAAATAGTTAATATTCTATTAACTATAGGTACATCTCAACCAACTTGCATTCAGTTACACGTATTTTTAATATGTTTGAGAGCACAAGTGTATTTTTCATGTGTAAAGTGCCCCATATTTGCCTTAACATCAGACTCTTCATGAACTTCTGTAGCCTCATCAGTAATTCCACAGTTCCCACTGTGGAACACATCACCAGTGGGAAAATATATGCCAGTTCAGTAGAAAGCTTCAAAGTTTCCCATTTATTTTGATTTTAATTAGTTTCTTTTGCATTCATGAAATAAAATTTCTCATGATCATATTCAGCAAGTCAGATACAAGCACATGATGAGGAGCTAGAAAGGAAATATTTCCAAGCTTCTTTTATATTTTATTTTTCTTCATTTGGAATGTCAACTTCTTGGTTTTTTTTTTCACTCTTAAGCCTGTTCAGATTCTTTGTTAAAATATTACCCCTATAATTTCCATCCTCTTCAGCTCTTGATGCTTATTTACTTACATTACTGTTTATGTCATTACTTGTTAAACATACTTTACATTTACACAGTGTCTTTCATCTCAGTATCTCCAAGTACTATGTCAAAATTAAATATAAATTAAATATATTGCAGGCGTAATTTCTGAAATAGAAAGATGAGTAGAAATTTTTCTGACCAATAGTTCCCTGTATAAAATTATTAGGTTTTAAAACACAAAGCTTTAAAGAACATACCAGTTTTAACAAAAATTGACGGTGAAGATAGGCTAATATTTTAGCAAGTTCAGAACAGGCTTAAGTTTTTGCAATAGTCCATTTTTGGAAGAATTTGGATGCCTCTCCTACAATGGCTGCTCTCCCATATCTCTTGGGAAAGCTTTGTTCATTCAATCTAATTAGACTTCTGAAGACAATCCTTTTGTTGAAGCAATATGAACTAACTTTCTAAAGAACAGTAGCAGTCCTCACCTGAGAAGTAGGATAATGTAAATCTACATCTTTATCTGCTATCTGAGTATCAAACCGCTAGCTTATTGAGTTTACATTTCCCTTTCATTCTCTGATACACAGAATATTTAATTATTTATAGGAAGTGGAACAGTTTGAACAGAACATAAACCATATTTTTCTCAAGAAAATGCAGCTAAAAGCTAGTCTCCCACATGTTTACCACATGTCATAACTGTTGGACTAGCAGTTTCTCTAGAGCAGGGAAGGTTCAGGCTGTTCAGAATTTACCACGTCCTTTGGCTCTGGAAGAAAACGTAAAGGAGAAAGAATGATTTGCCAGCGGGATAACTTCTCAGATCAAGATAATCAAAGAGAGATTTTTTTTCTTCCATTTCAGGCCTGGAAACATTTAAGAGAAATTTTGTTTCATGGTAAATACGAACAAAACCTGCAAATAGAACTGTAACAGAACAAAAAAAAAAAAAAAAGAAAGAAAACCCAATCTCTGTATCATGATGGGAATTGAACTATTCAGGGAAAATAAATCAAAGAAAATAATTTCTACTTAACTTTGCTTAAATTAAAATGCAGGTTTGTTTTTAGAGAAAGAAAACTCTTTCCTCACTTTGAGCATGTTTCTGGACACCATCCCACAATACAAAATTGGCTTTGTACTTACAATGACTTATGCATAATAGTTTCTTCCTTTCACATTTTGAGTGTTTTATTATTTTTGGATGGACATCAATACAGCATGTGGCACATGCATAAGGCAGACTAGGGTAACGTAAGAACGTTTTCTGCAATATAAATACTGTACAAAAAGAAACCTTCAAAAGCTGTTGTGCAAAACCTAGGTCCAGTAATAAAACTTACTCTTTTCAATAACAGTAGG
This sequence comes from Phasianus colchicus, assembly GCF_987193195.1. Lineage (NCBI taxonomy): Eukaryota > Metazoa > Chordata > Aves > Galliformes > Phasianidae > Phasianus > Phasianus colchicus. The sequence continues at coordinate 33,796,883 of NC_143438.1, forward strand.
ATCAGTATTAGGTAGGTTTTTTTGTTTGGTTGTTTTTGTTTTGTTTTGTTTTTGAGCCTCACATGTAAGTTAAAACAATATGCAATTCAAAAATGTCTCACTCATCCAAAGTATTCTTAAGTTCATTTGGAATCTTTAATTGGTCTATTTTTCTGACAACCCAAAATAACACTAAGCAGATCATGAAGGACACTAAACACTAAACAGATCATGTGGAGAGACTACTGATTTTAAAACTACATCAAAACCAAGTAGAGATTACATTGTAATGTGGCCGAGAAATACCTTTAGTAGTTTGTTATATTTCAGAAGTTTAATAAAAGAATAGCTCGATGATTACATTTTCTATTGAGATTTAAAATGTATGATAAATGATTATCCATTATTCAACTCAAATTTCTTTATAAACAAAAAAATAAATCAAGGCTAATAACAGCAGCTCCAAAAACATCTCATGAAGTCTAAAATGTGCTTTTAACTTTAATCTCAGTGAGCAGCCTCTTGCCTTTAGTGGAGTTATTCACCATATATAAAATTGAGCAGAAGACCACACCTTTAGAAGATGAGGGTCTAAAGAAACAGAGTAGTACTCTCTAATACACAATGAATAAGTTTTGTAACAGGACACTGGCATTTTCTTGGAGCATCACTGTACTGTTATTTTTGAAAGAAACAGATGTATCAAGAACTTGGAAAAGGTAACTACCTCAAAACACAGACAAGCTATTTATAATCAGCAGGTACTGTGGAACAGTCTGATTCAAGAGGTTTCCCCTCAACTGTGGCAAAACATCAACATTTATGACATTTCACATCTGGAAGACAAAGCAATAGACATACAAAACAGAATCTGAAATTGTTGCTCTTTAATAATAACCTTAATCAAAATGTCTGTGCAGGATTTCATAACCAATAAGGAGACAAAGCAACTCAGAGTCTTCCAAAATGTTTGGAAAAATTTGGTTTTATTTGGAACATATTTGGTTTTACAGTCACCAAAAGGACAGCACACAGATTTGTACAAAACATCATAAAGAATATATGAATTTCAAAGTACCTAAACTGAGACATGTCCATGGAAAACCTTAAAAAGCTAGTAAAGCTGAGCAATTGATTCAACACCAGATTTTATACAGAAGCAAAAATGGACAGGGAAACTGATTTTTCTCTGCCTTGAGTGGAAATTAAGCAATAAGCAATTGACTTGATTGTTTCAGGTCGAAACTAAAACCTCATTCCAGTGTTAAAGTTCTACAAGATGTTGCTTACAGTAAGTACTTATCAAGATTGAAATACCACTTATTTAATTCCTAGCATTTTTGTGTTCCCTTGATTGCATAATAATCAGTAATAAGAGTTTAAAACAAGAATTCCATAAGATTCATTGTCATTCATTAGAGATTTTTTGAATCATAAAAAAGATTGACAATAGTGTCTTGCAATGTCTCCAAATGTATTATGAGAAAACATAAGAACATGAATAAAACCATGTATAATGTAATAGGTAGCACACATATATACAAATATTTTAACACAAATGTAATTTGCTGCCCATTCTTTTTCAACCATGATTGCATGTATGTCAGAGAAGTTGCTGGATTCCAGCCCCTCAGTCACATCCATACCATTCTATATTATTTAATATAGAATTTTTTAATAGAATATTATGTAATATAGATTTATTTGAGCACTATTTACTTGTATTCCATAGTAACTTAGAGCTATCTCTATCTCTACGGGTTTTTCCTCTGCTTATTGAAACTAATTTCAGTTTTGCACAAATAAAGGAAATGACATGATTCTGAATATCTAGATTTTCCAATCTCAAGACTGTTGAAAATGGCTAACCTGAAGAACAGCCATTATTTGAAAATCATATGTTCCAAGAAATGTCAGAAACAATAGAGAAATAAAATGAAACATTTATAGGCATTTTTAGTTTTTAAAAATGTGATCTTCAGATTCTAATGTAAACTCATTAATGTTACATAAATGTTTTTTTCAAATGTTAATAAGAGAAAAATTTTGACTCATATACATTCCTTTTTTTAAATCACATCACTGGATTGGCTTATATTATTCTGTGATGAATTAATATAGCCACAGTTTCTCCTTCCAACTTGTTTCCAACTGATGAGCTTCTATTTTTCAATGTCAGTCTTTTTTATTCAAGCTCTGCTTATCTCATAGGCTATACCTACCTTAGAGAGTAGAACTGCACAACAGGAGTGGATCTGTATCACAAACTGTTGGGGTCCAGAATCCATTGTCTACATAAGACACGTGCCTGAGGTTTTAAGATTAGCCCAAGACTGATTTTATGAAGAGAATATTAGTGGCTGGATTATGTTAGGTATCCTCATTGAGCTCAAGCTTCAGTTTAATTTTACCTTAAAAGAAGGTATTTTATGGCTCTAGGATGAAATAGATGAATAAATAGCAAGGATACATCTACATTATATGCCTATATTAATGAATAGTGTGGACTAGCAAGAGCTTATTCACTGAGTACAAGAAGTGGTGTTAAGAACTTCTTGTCTGCACATCTCAGGGTGCATTTTGAACTTTGATGCAGATAACAGTGGTGCAATGTACCTATTTGTGTTTGAAGTGCATTGGGTGCATTTCCTGATACACCAGGAAATGTATTCCAGTTGCTCTCTGAGACACTTACAATGGGAATCCTATTAAGTGGGAAAAATCAGGAGACTGACTTCACAATCTCCCTGTTGGTCTGAAATAAAATGATAATGCAAACATTCTATTTCTTTCAATAAATTATTCAATAATTTTCTGTATTCATAGCATCTCCATGTTCTTCAGAAGAATTTTCATAATCACAACCTGATTTTTAGGATCTCTGTGTACAGATCACTCTTTCCCTTTCCGGGACAGTCAGAGTTACCTGTTACCAATTCACTGCTCACTTTAGGATTTAATTTTCATCTCTATCATATTAAATAATAAATTTCTATTTAACATCATTCTATATTATGGTTTTCAGTTAAAACTATCTTCTGTAGAAGTGTATCTGATCTTTACTAACATGCTAACTAAATAAGATCTATCAACTTTCTCTAAGATACAAAGACAGTTATTTCATCAGTGAAAAAAGTTTGTCTGGAATGATTTGTCTTTACTTAATGCTGTTTTTGCTCTCCTGTTTTTTATTTATGTCCGTGTACATACTTTCCTTCAAAATTTTGTCTGATATTTTCTATTAGGTCAAGTTATTTAAGTTAAGCTGATAGGCCAGTTGATTTTCCTTGTCATGAATTATTAAATATATACATTTAATATTTGTCACTCTATGTTTATACATTTCCATTTTCAATTTGACGTACCTAGAAGTGCATGTGAAATCTTGCTTCATATACAAATTTTCTTTTTTCCCATATTTCTTAGTTGGAAATCATCAGATCTTTTTTTACTGAACACAGTTAATCTTTGAATTTTCCTCATACTCGGATATGGAATTTTAAATTCTGTACCTTCACTCTCATTAGCCAGCCTCTGCTTTTTACTCATTGTGATTGTCTTTAGTGAGAATCACAGTAATGTATTCAATTAGGATTTTCAAAATGTACCTCGTCCCGCTTTGTCTACACCCCTTGCATACACGCTGTCCTATTATGGGACAGCACCTGGCAAGCCCTGAGCATAGGGAACCTGACCCCGTCACACACCGTCTCCTCGCCACGCCTACTACAATTCTTACTGCACAGAAACCTTAGTTTTCTGACACTTTTAAACTTGGCTGATCCCAGTGTCCTTTCTGAGATGTATCTATAGTTTATAATGCTTTCTTTTGTTACAAGCAGAGAATATTAATGTCTTGATTCAATAGCTCTTCCATGTAGAAAGTTCTCTTAGTAATTCTTTCTCTAGAGATACCAAAGAAATTTCTAAACAAATCCAAATAAAATTCCATGGTTTTATAGCAGACCTTTCACGGTCCTTAGTAAAGGTCAGTTTTCAAGACATTCACAGTGAATTTGACCCCATCATAGAATTATCCAGTTCCTTTACCTTTCCAATTTGATGTAATGTCCAAAATTGTTGAACAAGTACTTTATTACCTCCTCTATCACTTAAGATCACTTAGGATGCTATGTATCCCGGGGATAGATTGTTGTGACATTCACTTGCCAAAGCCTTCTGAGTGCTATCAGGCGATTAGTAGCTGTGTATCCTCCCAGACATTTAGATACCAACTTGTATACAAGTACACTTGTAGGACATAGTATCAAATGCCTTGCTAAGTCTGAATTGAGTACGGTAAGTAACATCGATTTCTTGTCCACAAGTCAGTCATTTTACTCTAGAATATAGTCATGCTGATCAGCTGTGATATATCCTTGACAAATATATGGCAACTATTCCCAGTCATCTTTAACTCCTTCAGATGTTCAGAAATGTGTTCCAAAAGAACTTGCAACGTGATTTTCCAGCCCATAGTTTAACAGCTCCCTGTTTTAGATATTTCTTTTCAGCTTGCTGCATTAAATTTGTTGATTTTGAAACAAGAGAGATTCCAACTTGAAATAAGAAAAAACTTTTTCATTGTAGGTATGGTCAAAGAGAAACAGAGAGGATCTGCATTCTGCAGCCTTGGAGTCACAGCTGGATGTAGTCCTGAAGAAGGAGGGCCATCTCATAGATGACTCTCCCCACACTCCTGCTGAGCTGGAAGTTGGACTATATTACCTCTTGAGATTCCTTCCAACATGAATTATTCAACAGTTTAGTGGTTCTATAGACATGCCAATGCATGTTTGAAGCACGTTCACAAGATCTAAGTCAAGGGTTCCCAAGAGCCAATACTGTGTTTTAGGATTAAAAATAGCTCCATAAAACTAGAGATATTTTGTTATACAGTCAGCTTCTATGTCATATGTGGAAAACAAACCCAGAACATTAAACATTTGACATCCTCTGTCAGTGATTATTAGATCACTTATTATCAACTTTTCCATTTTTTTATCTATTGCTCTTATCATTAGAATTTTTTTATGTCTGACTATCATTCTATCTTCTACTGGCCTGTAACAACAACGGGATTTCAGGTATTGGTTTGTCTTTATGTGATCAGAATTCTAACACAAAATTGGAAATGATTATGGTTTCTGCCCCATGTCTTAACTTAAACAGATAATCGATAGAAGATTCAATCTCTGTTCAGTTTCTCATCCCAAGTAGTGTTGCACAGTTCAGCCAGATAAATTATTTTCCCTGGAAGGTGTCACAGACAAAGCATTGTTTGCTAAAGACAATTATACTTCATTGTGCATAAAAAGATCACATGATATACCATTTGTTTATGAATCTTCTCAAATTTGGCACAGCTGTTCCTGATCTGTGATGTTGGCAGTGTTGTTTTACCTATCAGAAGACTTTTGCTTGCTTTCATCAGAACAGTTGTTAGGCATACAGCTTTTCTTCTTGTACACAGTATAGGACTCTGCTCTTTAGCTTTTGTTTTCCTAATGCTTGCATTTAACATTCAGTAGTGTCAATCTCCCAGCTCCTTTTTAGATATTCTTCTTTCTGAGTACCAGTTATCCTGTTCTTTGTTGTCCCTCCTGGTCTGCAATGTTTATGGATTAAACTAATCATATTCATTAGCTATTCCATATGCTGGAAGATATTTTCTTAGTCACTCTTTTTCAACTTTTTTACTAATGTGTTTGCAAAAGACAGAATGGAAAACTTAGGAGGAGAGTCAGGTAGCAATTCATTAGTGATTTTACTAATGTGCTTGTGAGTAAAGAGCAAATCTGGGTATTCCAGATAACTCCATCCTTATCCAAAGGATACCAATTGACTAAACAGGATGGTGTTACCATTACATCATTAACACAGAGTCTAATTGGATGATTCTACTCTAAAGGAAAGTCAGTATTTCCAAAAGGATCTAAAAGCTTCTTTTCGCCTGTTAACATTAATTAATTAGCATTAATTACTGTAGCCAGAAGATTCATATTATAATTTCAAAAGAGGTTCACTTATGTGCATAAATTAGAAAAGCAATGAGAAAAATACATCAAATAAATTCAGTGTATACTCAACAACAAATATTAATATGTAAGAAATAGTAGAATGTAAGTGAAGATTAGTAAGTCATATCCTTCTTCTGCCAGCCATTTCTCTCAGTTTTCAGCACCCATAATCAAAATTCCACATGATATGATCAAAATAAACCAGCTCATTGAATTCTCCCTAAATTAAAATCTGGATATTTCAGGGAGATAAAATACCCACCCCATTGGTTCTCCTTCTCAGGCTCCAGAAATCTGGCCATTTTGTCCAAATTACTTCACGATAAAAATTCAGAGGTTAAAAGCCTTTCAGAGATATTTAGAGGCCCATCCTGAATAGGATTAACTTAAGTTCAAAACATTATAACTCATAGTCTTCCCAAAGCAAAAGACTACTGAACCTCTGAAAATGTGGATTTTTTTTCAGTTACACAGACAAAATCTTAGTTACTCCAGAACTCCTTCATACTTCCAGGCTGTGAATCTCCAACATATTCAAATCATTCTAGATAATTCATAACCATGAATTTGGAGATATGGGAGTTCACATTCACAGACTATTATTCAGGAGATGTGTTGTATCTTCCTTCTCACCCGCTCCTTTTCATTTTGGAGGAAAAACAAGCAAGACAAGAAAAAACTTTTATTGTAATAGTGCATACTTTGAATATTGTAAGTCATTTCCATCATGCTACCTTATATATTTCAATTAATTATTTGATACACATGCTCAAATTCACATGCAGAGCTATGTACAGTAATAAGTCTCTGTTGATTATGACGTTGTTGATATTGTTAATAGCTGAGATTTTGAAATAAAGCAGTACCATGCTTTGGAAGTAAATTTTCTATTTATTTTTCCTACTAATCTCCTACTGAGTCAGTTCTTGGGTGAATTTTGAGATGTAAAATATAATTCTTTTTTTTTTTTTTCTTTTCAGAAAATAAAATTAGAGGCTTCACTGCAAAATGTCTCAGAATGTTTGATTTTTTTTTTTTTTTTTTAATTTAATTCTGTTCAGAACCAATGTGGGCTGCTCTACCTGCAGATCCATGAAACACACTTGCTAGCTATTCCTTAGCGAAGCTGTACACTATTTTTAAGCACTATCCATATCTATCTATCTATATATATTATCAAACAATTTAACATCATTGAGAAGAGCAATCGAATAAAGTATGAGACTAACATGAGAAAATGGAAATCTTCCTTTGTTAGTCATCAAACCTAATGAATTTACTGGTTATCAGGTACATATTCAAGCAGTTGCTTGCCTTCTTATTGATGTTGATTTCTGGAGCTATAATACAGTGTTAAACTTCATCGTTCTCTTCATGGTCTCATCCCATGCAGCATCCCTAATCTTCAATAAGAAATGGCCACACTGTGAAATCATGGTATGGCCTCCAGCTAGCTCTGCAGTAATCAGATACCACACATTGCAACACAGAATGAGAGAGGCTGTGATTTCTGCAGCTTATAGTTATACAATTCAAATATTTGTGGTGGATGTTTCTAATCACAGTTCTGTTTTCTGAAGTATTACAGTTTAAACTGTGTATATCAATGACTTTCTGACATCGTTCATCACATTCCTAAACACTAAAGTTGTGATGGAAGGCCAGAAAATAAGAATAGTTTGTTATCTTTAATACCTAACTTTAAAAATTCAGCAAGTTCCTTAATTGTGTAATTGCAACAAAGAAAAAATGATATACTATTCTCCTGGGTTTGAAAGTGGAATGAAATGATTTCTCGTGAAGAAGCATAAACTGCTACATTTGCTATGGATTTAGATGTTAATTTTGGCTAAACTTCTCAAAAAGTAAGTCTTATTTCTTGAGAATATATGTTACACCTATTCTAGTACACTATTCTTTTCAGATATTCTCATAATACGAATTCAACTGCTTCTGAAACAGCATCATCTGTGAATTGCAAAACATTGTTTTCATAATGACAGAGAAAACATTTAAGCTGCTGTGGCAAGAAAATTTCCTCAACAAAGGGAAAAAAAAAAGATACAGCATTCCCCATAATCATTGTACAAAGGCAAATAGATAGAGGAATTATGTGTAGAAATATATGTTAACAGAATTCTGGCCAAATTTGTCAGTTTTAATAAATGAGTTCCAACCTTTCTGTGAAAATTAAGACCTCTGTCATTATTACAAGTAAAGGATGAAAAAAAACTGCACATCAGCCTACAGTGTTCATTGCTCAAGTATAAAATTCATTTAGAGTAGACACTCTTCTATATTTTTTCTCTTGGAAGAAGAAACCACAAGGAATATTGGGAAATGAGGAGTAGAAAAAACCCCGTCTCTTAAAATCCTGTAAAATCCTGTTTCTTACAGTGCATAGAGATACCATGAGTAGGCAAAATAATACCTATTTTTTGTTTTTCCTTTTTATTTTTCTTTTTGACATATACTTCCTGAATAAACAAATGTGATCTTTATGGATAATCAGTTATCCAGTTCAACTGTCTGTGACACAAACTAGTAACCTGTGGAAAACATTCACTAACAGCTTACATATTCGTTAGCTATTATCAATCAGTACAGTTTTACTTTTAGCTGGAGCTATGAAAAATGCATGAAGATAGAGATGAACTCTGGCTTGTGGTATTTGTTGTGAAGCCCAGAAGCAGCAGTAACCCGCAACCTATCATGCATAAAAGCAGAAATAACATTTATGAGCTCACTCATGTAAAGCTTGAGTAGTCAGATTCATGAAATTCACCGAGATTTGGATTAAATTTAAACCATTCTATACAGCTCTAGTTTTGATTAGAGCTCTGTGTGCACTGGAAAAAAATACCTCACTTTTGAATGGAATGTATATTTTTAAGAAGTTTGAATGTGCTTAAATCTAAATTGAGATCCAAGCTTGATCTTAAAATGTACAGTGAGTCAATTTACATTCAGTGCTGGGGAGTGGTGGGGGTAGAAGAGGAAGGACAAAATAGATAAGACTCCAGCCTCTTAGAATTTTAACTGTGGGTACAGGTTATTAAGATAAAGATCAAAACATGACTGACTTTTACCACTTCCATATATGAAATTATGAAGCCTGAAGTGACCAGAGAACTTAAATTAAACAATAGAAACTCTGTGACACTGATTATTTTTACTTTTAAAGGAACAACAACAGACATCTTTTCTCCTCTCACTTCTCTCCACTTCCCATTTAAAAAATAAAATAAAATTGCATGATCTTTCAAAAATTATTCCAGGAATTTACTCTTCTACTTTCCATTTATAGTTCATAGAATTAGCTTAGATTTAGCAACAAAGGGGAAAATAAGCATTTTGTAAATCTAATTTGCATCACAAACTAATAACATTTTATGCTTTGTATGTTTAAATTCTGTATAAATGTCAGCCACTGCGGCTTTCACGTATTTTCAGTTGGTGCAGAAAAAATCATTGAGGCTTAGAATTTATTTTAATATCTAAATAAATTCTCAGCTCATCATTCAGATGACTTGTGGACTGCAAATAAAGTTATACAATGCATGAAGATGAAGAGATTAAATCACACATCCAGTCAGTTGCAATATATAAATATAAATACATACATACATACACAAAGTCATGCACTCCCCACCCCCCATATGCACAGTTAAGTTCAGATCAAATGCTTTGATTCAAGGCTGTCCTTTGGCTGTAGTTCAGACTAGACCAGAATAGCTTGGCTTTTCTTCCCCAGTTCTGCAAAGCTAAACCTTTAATTTGTAAAAAGTGGACATTTTATGGTGAATCTATTTAAAGAAGAAAGTTCTGACAAGGTTCTGCCATTTGGTGCCAAACATTTGAAAAATAGGTAGCAAAACTTAAGTATTACAGAATCCAGTTTTACAGTTAGCCAGTCCATTTGTCTAACTGCATTGTAACAGAAGTTTGTTTTTTGCAGGTTTGGAACCTAACTGGAACACTTACATCTGGATAGACTGTCCCTTGTCTATGCAAACAAAGAGGTCACTAATTGTTTAGCCTTAATTCTAAAATCAAGTATTTCTTTCACAGTGTTAATTCATATATGTAACTTCTTTTATTTTGTTTTCTGCTAAAACAACTTAAAGCTTCTATACAAAATAGTAGATTATAAAAGAAGAAAAATATTGCTGATTACTTTTTAAAGCACGTTACTTCAAAGTCTGCTTAGTTCCTTTCATATCCTTATGATTATCCACTTTTCAGAGTAAATCATTAAAATCAATTTGAGACTGAATTACCTAGACCAAGTATATATGTTAGGAAATTCAGCAAAACATTGCTCCCCCCAAAAAAATCAAAACAAAACAGTAAAACTGTAAATGGAATTCTATTCAATTTCTGTACTGAAATTCATAAACTTTTTAATTAATTTTCTAGTTCTCAGGAATACCAGCTATTCAAAAATTCTAGTATATTAAATTATTTATATGGCAACTTACCTATTAATCTAATTCAATCACTGGCAGCTGACAAAGATATTTAAAGATCATTTGTGTGACCATTATTAAAAGCCCATTATTTTGCAAGTATATAGTACAGAATGGTTCCTCCTTCTTAATGACAAATGTCATTCAGAGAGAGACCAATAATAAAACCCTTTTGAGTTAAATATTCAAGATTTTCTATGTTGAACAGTAAACAAATTTACTTAGGGTGTTTATCTGAAAATTTAGCTTGTCTACCGGTTAAGCTCTGGAAACAAGGGTGTGTCACCTGGGAAGAATACAGGGATGCTGTCTGGATTTGCAGATGTGGGATCAGGAAAGCCAAGGCACAGACAGAACTGAACTTGGCAAGGGATGTGAAAAACAATAGGAAGACATTCTACAGGTTCTCCAGAAGAGACAGGCCAAAGCAAGTGTACCTCCTTTGGTAAATGTAAAAGGAGGACTGGCTTCAACAGACGAAGAGTAGGCTGAGGTATTGAATGAGTTCTTTGCCTTGGTCTTCGCTGGCAGCCAGGATTCCAGTACTTCTCATGCCCCTGAGCCCTGCATCCCACCCCACCGCAGAGGGCATAAGGGCCCATAAGGGCAGAGCAAGTCTGAGACCACCTCATGAGACTGAATGTGTAGAAGTCTATGGGGCTGGATGGTGTGCATCCCAGGGTTCTGAAGGAGCTGGCTTAGGTGGTTGCTGAGCCACTCTCCATCATATTTGAAAAGTCGTGGCTGTCAGGGGAGGTCCTGGATGACTGGAGGAAGGGTCACGTCACTCCCATTTACAAGAAAGGGAGCAAGGAGGACCTGGGGAACTACAGGCCAGTGAGTCTCACCTCTGTGCCTGGGAAGATCATGGAACAGATCCTCCTGGACAACGTGCTTGATCACATGAGGAATGAGCATGTGATCTGAGACAGCCAGCACAGCTTCACCAGGGGAAGGTCCAATCTGGTGGCCTTCTATGATGGATTGATGGCATCGGTGGACAAGGGAAAGGAGACCAATGTCATTTACCTGGACTTGAGCAAGGCCTTCGACATGGTCCCTGTCATGGTATTGTGATTTTGATTTTTGGTTTTTGGTATTCCACATCATAACATCATGTAGTGCACTGGGAGCTAAAGTGTTAATGCTCCAATTCTGGGTACCTATCCCTATACATCATGGAAGTCATGGGGTCTGGTTCTTCCTAGTTGGGCAGTCTCTTACTGCCTTGCACTGGGTGCTGGAGGGTGCTTTCCTACCTGTACCAAACTTGTCAGGTTTGACTCGATCTCGGGAGCTCTCTCTCTCTCCTATTTTGTTTGATTTATTTGTCCGATATAATCAGTAAAATAAGTTTTCCTCTGTAGATCATTGCCGCTTTTTTTTTTTTTTTCCTTCCTTGAGCTCAGTTCTCAACTCCCTATCCCTTTTTCCTTTTCCTTCCCATTTTGAGGGGTCAGGTGGGCCCAGGGGCCTACTGCCCCCCTGTCACGGGCATAGATTGATCTAGTTAACTCCATGACAGTCCCCCACCACATCCTTATCTCCAAATTGGAAGGATATGGATTTGATGGGTGGACCACTTGATGGATAAGCAATTGGTTGAAAGGCTGCAGACAGAGGGTGTTCATCTATGGTTCTATGTCCAAGTGGAGGCTGGTAACAAGCGGTGTCCCCCAGGGGTCTGTCTTGGGACCGGTGCTCTTTAACATCTTTATCAATGACATCGACAATGAAATTGAGTGCACCCTCAGCAAGTTTGCTGATGACACCAAGCTGAATGGTGCGGTTGACATGGTAGAAGGAAGGGATGCCATTCAGAGGGACCTCAAAAGGCTTGAAAGGTGAGCCAGGTGAACATAATGAGGTTCAACACAGAAAAGTGCAAGGTTTTGCATTTGGACTGGAGCAGTCCCAGGCATCGATACAAACTGGAAGGAGCGGTCCTTGAGAGCTGTCCCTAGTGACCACCCCTCTTCTGATGGAGCCCAGGATACCATTTGCTTTCTGAGCTGTATCTTACAGCTGTATCTTACAGTGGACAATTTAAGAGGTGTTAGCAAAATCCAGAAAGGTGATTATTTCAAAGTAAAAGCTTAGGATATGTCTCCTGTATCTATTAATTAGTAGAACTTTGCAAAGTCTAAAGTTTATTTTCTTCAGTTGTTCACTGCCAGCCTCAGTCTACCCAGGTAGAAAACAGTTTTCTAGATAGAATGACAAAAGGGACAGTAATATTGTTAAGTATTATCACTGAATGAAGAGAAAAATCCTATTAATTTTGATAATCACAAAATTTCCTATGTGATTCTCTGTCCTCATCAGTTATAGGAAATACTTTTTTATCAAGGTTCTCCTGAAACTGTAAGTAACAAAATTGCTTCTGCTTTCTCTCAAAGATTTGTTCCATTTGCACAGGGAGTCCTTGAAAGGGTGAGTGTGCAAGGTTGAAACAAACAGAAATTAAACAGGAGAAAAAGAAGTAAAAAGAACAGAAAGGGTCACAGACAGAGGCAGGAAGTGATGTAATTATCAAAATGGGGAAAAAGGCTAGGAGAATGAAATCAGAAAAGAAAGGTTCTGGAGTTGGAGAGCTAATTCCCTTTGTAGCTATTAAAGCTACACATGGAGCAAATTTTTTGCTTAGGATCATACTAGATAGATATCAGGATCCCTTCTACACGTTTTCAAAATATCCTTACCCTTTATTCACAACATCCCATGAAAAGCCATAGTCACACTAAAAGCAATGTCCTTAATCAATTACACTAGCAACATTGGTCTTAATATAATTAGATTACATAAGCATAATTAGGACACTGCTATTAGCAGACTGAAGAGTAAAGGACATTAGTGAGACAAGTAGATATAGATAACAGATTTCAAAAAAACATTGGCAGGTTACTTTTGCTGAGCTTTAATAAATGGTACACTGAAATGACAATCTCCAGATATCTTCCACTTGAAAAGTAATATTGATTTTGAACAATGAAAATATAAACATCTAATTCCAATTTCTAGATACCCTTAACCCCCTCTGAAAATCCTGCTAGATCTCTATTTAAATGTTTATGCACGGGAAAGACAAATGAAGTGTGGGACAGCACATGGGTGGAGACAATCAAAATGAAAATACTGTTTAGTAATAAATTATTTTAATAGAAAATAATAAGAAGAAGAAAACGCAAGTTTAATATCAAATAATAACAGCAAAAACTGCAGCAATCTTCCAGTGTGATCTTAACTGGCAGCTTTGCTATTGAGACAGGAAGGAGAAAGTGAGACTATAATAAATTATGTGAATTGAAATCTTTCCACCAGCTAAGACTTCTATGAAGAAATATTTAACAGCTTCATTGCCTGTTCTCCATGGATTTGTTCTACTACAAACATTCAGTAGAACTGAGATCTGCTCCTCATGAAAAGAACTGTGAGAACAAAGTACAAACACCAAGAAATCATGGATCATTTGTGATGTATCATCACAAAGATTATACACTCCAAGAATCCATGTGTTTCCATGTTAACTTCACAAGTTTTCAGTCAGTGAGATTTATTCTCTTTAGGGTTTCTCATGAAATGAAGAAATATAATGTAATGCTACTAACATTATCATTCTGCCTTAAATTCCAAGATGCCAGGACAGTACAAAACATGCTTGTGCCCAGCCTTTTGGAGTTTAACTACATACCAGTGATATGAATTAAGTAGTTGCCACATTTGTCTTGTTTGTCCCTCTGTGAGAGTTTGCCAGCCTAGCACTAGCAACTCTATGATTAATATCACTGTTTTTGAGTGATTTTAGTATTGTTTTTTGTTTTGTATTGTTTTTGTTTTTCAATTTATCAGACTAAAGTAATCTATATTTGGCAATGATTATTTTAATATTCCAAGATTCAAAATTGCAACTAACGGTCTTTTTGCAGCTCAGTCAGAACTAAATATCTGGGCAATCTTTTGGAGAAAGCAAGGCTTGGTAGATATTACCAACCCTTGTGTCATCCCACATGAACCTTTACCTGTCTTTCCTTCTTAATCCTGTACTTTGTAGGCCTATATAGACCCTTAAGTCCTACATAAACTTAAGAAAAAGAGGGAAGACAAATTATCATAAAAGCTTCTGACTCTCTGCCTCCTAGGACAAAGAGATATTTATGCATGGTCAAAAACAATTTATTAAAGTAACATTAGAGGCACAAAATATTTCCAGAAAAAAATGGCAGTTTTCTGACATGATGATTAAGCTGTTTTACAAATTGTCATGAGAATAGATTTAGTAAAAAAGTATTGAATAGAATTATCTTTAAAAAGTTAGATTACATTCTCTTGAACCAGCCCATCTACAATAGTGAATGGGCAAGTGTGCATGTACATACATATACACATGAACATAAAATGAATAAAAAAATATAAAAATGAACATCTCATATACATTTACAATGAATTTCCATAAACTGTAATTTTCATAAACTTGTGGTTACATTTTGTAGATGTAGTAACTTGCTGTTAAATGAACCATAAAAACATTTTTAATGAAAACAAATATATCAAATCAGTCACTAAAACAGAAAACCATTAAGAAAACCTGTCTGATGAGAAAATGGCCTTTCCTCCCTTCTTTCCTCTCTTTTTTCCTTCACACATTTGATCAAATAAATCTAAAATACCTCTCAAATGGAAAAGAGTTGAACTAAAATCCCCAATATTTGAGTCGTTGTATTGAAGTAGCTACCAGTACTAACATCAACAGTTTAAAGAAAACAATTACTGTATTTAGAGAACAGAATATGTGCCTAGACCTTGTTTTACTGGAAAGTGGTTATTTTATTGATACAAATGTGACAATTCAGCTTTACATATAAAGAACACTATAAAGACTACTATAAACAGAGCTGCTTTCATACATGACATTAATATGAGGAGTACTTTAGCTGATTTCAACCAGAGGAGAATTAAAGACCACGTAAGATTAGAAGCAAGTACTTAAGACAACCATACTAACAAAAAGAACACTAAGCTACATGTAACAAAAGGCCTTTACAATAATAGACTAGAAACAGTGCTATTAGTCCTGACAGTATTTTCTGTACATTGCAGCGTTAAATGTTCAGTTTGCAATATCATGAAAACTGTGGTGAAATAAGCAGGACATTCCTCTTTCATAATTACTACCTTTGGAAAAGATAAAACAGCAGAAAATTTGCAGATGTCAATACATTTTATCTGAGGTTTTACTTATTTAGAGTATTTGGCCTAAAAATTGGTAGCTCTCTCCAAGCACATTCCTTGGGCAAGGCCTCCCTTCAATGTGGTAATGAAATTTGGAGTATTTCTACATTAGTTTCCCTCAATGTATTTGGAGTATGACGTATCAAGTACCATATCATGCAGTATACAGTTTACTGCCAGATCAGACCAAATATCATGTAGCAAACATTTCCTAACCCTTCCACTATTTTGTATCCGCTTTTTAAAATCTGCAACTATTTAAAAAAACTAACTGAACATATGTCATTCTAATGAGAAATTGGAATATGTGTCTTTTTTTTTATTCTTTTCATTTCTTTTCTCTCTACAAGCACCAAAAAATCATGTAAACAGCTGTTTCACTGTTGGAAAAGGACAATGAGGAAGAGAAATAGACTTTAAAAGGTTATTTTGCTGTAAGTAGCAATTCTTCTTCGTATTTATAGGCAGAAAAAAGAAGGCTGCATTCTGTCTCAGCCTGAATTCATAAACCTAACTTGATCGTCTTCTAAAGAATTTATGTATCATGGTTAATAATCAGCTTTAGGCCCTTCTGAGGGAAGAATCACATTTTGAAGCTACAAAGGTCCACTAAATAGCCCACGGGAAATGACCTCGCATCCCATTAAATATAAAAACTCACTACTGTAGGACTGTATGTCAGAGGTAAAACATTTCTGTCTCTCCTCCCTTCAAGTGTCTGAGAGCTCCCTCAGCTTAAATGCTTTATTAAGATTGAAGAAGTAGACCAGATTGCTGCTTCTCAGGGAAAACTGTTCTTGATTTTTTTCCTGTGTTTTACTTTGGGGGAAAAGAAAATAAAGCCTTTTCTTTTCTCCATTACTGTATATTCATTATTGTTAACTTTTTTTCTTTTTTTTTAATCTTTTATCTTTCCTTTATCTATTTCATATGCCTATGGCAAACACCATACTTGTCTTCTTTCTATTCCAGGAAGCAACTACAGCATATGCTTTATCTAGTTATACCGGGTTGCTATTTTCCTATTTAAATGGCAGATATGGGTTGAAAGTCAGATTTGAAGGTCAGGGAAATAGTTCTCATTGTGATGTAAGTCTTTGTGAGCCACTTTTTCTTTGATGAGAAGCAAAATCATTAGCACATTATTAAGAAATGAAGTATAATTCACATTTCCTGAATTATCTATTTTAAGTTCAAACACGTGTAGTTGCACATTTGTTTTTTTGCCTCTTCAATTGCAATGACGGTATTGGATAAAGTTTTAACAAGAAAAAGTCATTTTAATATCATGTTCACTGTAAAGTTTACGGTGAAGTTTTGGTAGCATGGGATACTGCAGAGGTGGCCTCTGTGTGAAGAACCTTGAAGCTTCCCAAGTTAGGAAACAGGCTGATCCAGCTGGCTCCAAAATGAACCTGCTGCAGGCCAGAGCTGAGCCAATGAACAATGCTGGTTGTGTCACTGTGGGAGCATATTTGAGAAAGACTGCTGCAGAACAGCAACTAGGATAGAGTGAGAAAATGAGAGTGAAACAGCCCTGCAGCCACTTAGGTCAGTGCAGAAGGAGGGCAGGAAGTTCTCCAGGTGTTAAGCAAATGTTCCCTGCAGACCATGATGGAGCAGAATGTCCCACTGCAGCCCATGGGCACCACTTGGAGAAAATCTCCCTGTCGAGCCACGGAGGAGCAAATAGTGAAGAAGTGGATGAAGCCTGAAGGAGACATAGCCCCTAGAGAGCTGCCACAGGAGCAGCCCTGGGCCAAGGCTACAGCCTATGGAGAGGGGTCCACAGTGGGGCAGGAGGGCTGCTTGGGATCTGTGTGGAGCAACGCCTGAAAGCTGGGCCCTGTGGTATGGAGTTATATTGGAGCAACACTTGAAGAAATGCAGACTGTGGGAAGCCCGCATGTGGTCAATCTGGAAAGGATGGCGTCTAATGGGAGAGACCTCACATGGAGCAGGGGCAGAGAGTGACTGTGAAGAAGTGCAGAGATGGAAGTATTATGAACTGCTCACAGCTTCTATTCCCCAGAGCTTCTCAAGAGAAAGAGATAGAAGTGGGTGGATGGGGAAGATGTTTTTAGTTTGCTTTTTGTTTCTTACTGTGATATTCTATTATCAGTATTCAATGAATTAAATTAACCTACTCTATGCAGATTCTGTATTGCCCTTGATGATAAATTGGTGAATGTTGTGAAAAATGATAACCTTAATCCAGCCCCCCAAAACAGTAAACAATGTGATAGGGATCATACATAGCAAATAATATGGAATTATCTGGAATGAGAATCACAGAATCACAGAATCACAGAATGACCTGGGTTGGAGGGGACCTCAAGGATCATGTAGTTCCAACCCCCCTGCCTAGCAGGGCCACCAAACATACACCTTTACTAGATCAGGTTGCCCAGAGCCTCGTCCAACCTGGTCTTGAACACCTCCAAGGACGGGGCATCCACAACATCCCTGGGCAGCCTGTTCCAGGACCTAACCACCCTCCTAGTAAAAAACTTCCCCCTAACATCCAACCTAAATCTTCCCTCTTTTAACTTAAAACCATTTCCCCGTGTCCTGCTATTATCAGCCCTTATGAAGAGTTTACTCCCCTCCTGGGAGTAAGTTCCCTTCAGATATTGAAAGGCTGCAATGAGGTCGCCCCGCAACCTTCTCTTCTCCAGGCTGAACAAACCCAACTCCCTCAGCCTGTCATCATAGGGGAGGTGCTCCAGCCCCCTGATCATCTTCGTGGCCCTCCTCTGGACCCTTTCCAAAATCTCCATGTCTTTTTTGTACTGAGGGCTCCACACCTGAACACAGTACTCCAGATGGGGCCTCACAAGAGCAGAGTAGAGAGGGACAATCACCTCCCTATCCCTGCTGACCACCCCTCTCCTGATGGAGCCTGTTGCCGTTCTCTCTGCAACACTCGTTTTCCACCCCATAAGGTGCTGCTTTGCCAGCGAAACCGACCCCATACCAGGTCGGGGCCAAATGCTCACACAGACCCCAAGTATAGGTGAAGCAAAATGGCGTTTATTAAAATGTAGCAGGCACTTAAATATTCTTGTCCTGCTTTGTCTACACCCCTTGCATTCACGCTGTCCTATCGTGGGACAGCACCTGGCAAGCCCTGAGCATAGGGAACCTGACCCCGTCACACACCGTGTCCTCGCTACGCCTACTACATCTCCCCCTCCCTATGCTCAGTAATATCCCGTAACAGCGCGAACGCAAACGCTACAATTGTTCCCGATACCTGTGATACTCTATGCATTGGTCCATAAGCTACTACATAATCCTTAGCAAGCAATTCTGAAAGCACATAATCACACACGGCAGAATAGCGGCAATACACACAATTACTAAGAGTGCTAATACTATGTCCTTAACGATCTTCGCAATCCAACTCCCGAAGTTGCCAAACGTCTTCTTGAACCAGTCTCCGATGGGGTCGTCGTCCACCTGGATCCTCTCCGTATGGTCTCGCAGGGCTTTCAGCGCTTTATGGATGGATACGCTGTGGTCGCTAAGATTGAAGCAACACATTCCTTCTAGGTCTTCACATTCATGCCCCTGTGCCAGGAGCAAGAAGTCGATGGCTGCTTTGTTTTGCAGCACCGCATGCCGAATGCTGTTTGTGTCTTCTAGCATCGCATTCAATACTAATGTTGTTAAATTCACCTGCTTAACTGACCAACATGCTAGGTGTTCTATCTGAGCCAAGCTCTGTGCTGCAGCAACCCCAGGGTCGTTCTGAGATTTTATCAAACATGCCGTTTGGCTAGCTAGATCGGTGTTGTTACGGCAGCTGGAATGGTTTGTAGTGTACTTAACAAAGGCTTCTAACGTGTATTGAGAAATGCCCATTAGGCAAGTGCAAAAGAGTGAGGTAGCCGATTGCAAACTAAAGCAAAAGTTGTTTTGGCTCATCTTATTTACCTAAGTAACCCGTAAATTCCCTGACAGTGACAAAAGTGAATACCCTGACAGTGACAAAAGTGAATACCCTCGCTCCCTGTGATAAAGCAATAACCACCACACACACTAAACATAGCATTCGCCTGATAGAAAGGCATTTTCTCGTTGGCAGCAACGGTTGAGTCTTCCTCCACACTTCTCCCGGCCTTCTTTCGGGGTTCCTGGGCTGTCTCCTTCTTCTTCGGTGTTAACAGGAGCCATACCTGCAAAACTCAGAGTCCCTTGTTACTGTTCTCTTTCATCAGATCTGGTTTGACCTTTCTCGCCGGGATCCACATGACACTTCCCGTACTGACATGTTTTACAGCAGCATACCCTCTACCCCATACTAAAATCCTCCATCCTGACTCCCATATTCCTGCCTCCGTTCTTATTTTGACTAGAGGGCCTTCCTCTAGAATTCTGGGGCGCCAATGCTTTTCTACTGGTGCCCTGCTGGCATCCCCTCTTTCATAGTGATTTAAGGCAAACTGAGCTTTGGCCAGTATCTCTCCTTGTCTTGCTGTTGGGATTCTGTTGTTATATCCCTCCCCCTCCCCAAGAACATAGATCTTTTCTTTGAGGAGGCGGTTGGC
Organism: Phasianus colchicus; assembly: GCF_987193195.1. Lineage (NCBI taxonomy): Eukaryota > Metazoa > Chordata > Aves > Galliformes > Phasianidae > Phasianus > Phasianus colchicus. The sequence goes on from NC_143438.1 coordinate 33,817,133, forward strand.
TCTTTCAACAATGGCCTGTCCTTGTGAGTTTCCCGGAATACCCGTAGTATGTTGAATTCCCCAGGCCTCTAACCAATTCTTGGTGGATCGTGATGTAAAACATGAGCCGTTGTCCGTTTTAATCTGTACTGGCAAGCCGAGGACCGCAATAGCTACAGCCCAGTGGGCCTGGGCCGAGGTAGAATTAGCTTTTCCGTGTTGGGTAGCCACGATCATCGTGGAGGCTGTGTCAACAGTAACTGCCAACCACGACCGAGGTGACATTCGCAGCTCCCACGTAAAGTCCGTCTGCCATATTTGCAGCGGCCCTAAACCGCGGGGGTTGACCCCCGCCCCAATAGCAGGAGCTGAATTACAGTGAGGGCAGGCCTGCACCACACCCCTTGCAGCTGTAATGGAAATACCACAGGCTCGAGTGAGTGCTCGGGCGCCTATGTGAAGCGTGGAGTGGAGGTCTCTGGCCTTCCGGATCGTCAGGACACGGGACCCTGCAGCCGCATCTGCGGCTGCGTTGCCCTCTGAAAAGAATCCTGGTACATCCGAATGACTTCTTACATGTAAAATTGCTACAGGTTCTACTCGGGTGCACAAAGCATCTTCTAAGATAAGCGCTGCTTCTGTACTAGGGATGCCTTCTTGGCCCATTTTCAAAGCAAGCTTAGCTGCAAAAGCGGAATCTGTGACTATGTTACAGGGAAGGGAGGGCCAATAAACAATTGCCATCGCAACAGCTCTGACCTCGAGCATCTGAACGCTGGCGCCCGGATCTGTGAAGATTATGGAATCCCAGCGACCATTTATTTCCCACACTACTGCCCCTTGCCCCGTTGATGATGATGCATCGGTAAACAGGGTAGGCCCCTCCACGGGCGAGTCTTGCACCCTGCACCGTAACGACAGCTGCAATGGTCTCGCCAGTTCGAAAATAGGGGGCGAGTCCGCAAATGTGAGGGAAGCTGACGTCCCTTCCAAAGCAAGCAAGATGGGCTCTGGGAGTGGTAAAGAATCACGAAATGATGTAGGGAGATAGATAATAGAAGGTTCTTGTCCAAAGGTTCTGACAGCTGTATGACGGCACTTACGAAGAAGCCTAGCTAATATTTCCAGCCAGGAGGAGTACGCACGCGTGGGCTGAACGGAGAAATGCCACCACAACGGTTGCGGTTTGGCTCCCAAGTCATGGCCTATAACAGCAGCCGCCCCACTTTCGCATTTACAGGCAGCCACTTCTAGCTCCTTTCCAGGATCATATCGAGACAGAGCCGATTGACAACAGGATTCTGTTATTTCCTTCCATGCCTCTGCCATTTCGGGCGTGATGGAACGCGCCTCGTTCGGATCTGAGCCCTTAAGCTGCTCATAAAATGGCTGCATGAGGCGAGGAGGGATCCCCAGTGCCCCTCGAATCCATTGTAAGGCTCCTGCTAGCTTCTGCACATCCCATAGCGTGCGTATCCGGGGTTTGATGTCAACCCTGACTGGGTGGACAGTTTTGTCTCCCAGCCGATATCCTAAAAACTGGACCCCTGATCCTCTCTGGATCTTTTCAGCAGAAATAGTGAAGCCGGCTGATGTCAGGAGCGTCACCACTTGGGCTTCTAATGACTGGAGCCCCGATGGGGTCGGGGATGATAGCAGCAGATCATCCATATAATGCAGCAGGAGGAACTGCCTAGGGGACTGTCGGACCGGACTCAGAATTCTGTCAATCACTATCTGACAGATCGTGGGAGAGCACGCCATCCCTTGTGGGAGCACTCGCCAGTGATACCGACGAGCCGGGCCTTGGTTATTACGGACAGGAACCGTAAAGGCAAAAGCCTCCCTGTCTTGCTCAGCCAGGGGTATAGAGAAAAAGCAATCCTTCAAATCGATAACAACAACCCCACAGCCTGCAGGCACGGCGGATAGTACGGGCGCACCCTGCTGAACTACACCAAAAGGCACTAACTGAGCGTTAACTGCGCGCAAGTCATGCAGCAAGCGATAGGATCCTGACCGTTTCTTTATCACAAATACAGGAGTGTTCCATTGACTAAGAGAGGGTTCTATATGACCTAAGCGAAGCTCTTGCTGTACTAATGCGTGAAGCGCTACAAGCTTTTCTGTCGGTAAGGGCCACTGATCCACCCAGACAGGTCGCACTTCCTGTCTCCAGCGCAGTGGGATCGCATACTGCTCTGACAATTGGCAGATCGTGGCCCCCATTATAAATTTGTTATGCGTGCCGCCACACCCCGCAGAAAGTCCCTCCCTAAGAGGGTTCCTGGCACCTGCGCCACTAACGGGGTAAGCAGAACAGGCCTTTCCAGGGAGCCATCCCTGTTGATTACGACAACCTCAATCTTCTGGGCGGACCTCCGGGTGGGTGTTGTTCCTCCCACTCCCGCTATCATCTGTGTCGCCCCTGTAGGCCATGTAGAGGGCCAATCGGATTCCGCAATAACCGTCACATCTGCGCCAGAGTCTATCAAGGCAGTGACAAAGATGGACCGTGGCCCCGCTGAATCAGGTGGGAGATCAGTGATCGTAATAGTGGCCTTCACTAGAGGGCGCTCCTCACAACCCAAAGACAAAGCGACCATAGGCTGGCTCAGGTCTCCCAACTGCAAGCGGACAGGGAGGTCCCCGGTCGAACGTGGTCTCCCTCTCGATCTATTGGGCGGCTGCGATCTACTTCGAGCTCTACACTGCGGCGCCTTGTGGCCCCTTTTCCCACACAACTGGCATACTGGACTTTCGTTGCTGCCTATTCTGGCCCTACACTGGGCCCTGATATGGCCCCACTGGCCGCACCTAAAACATGGGCCTTGAGCCTCTTGATCCACTGCCGGATAGCCGGGGTGATGATAACCAAAGCCCCCGTGCGCCATCATCACTCCAGTCACTGCGGCAGCAACCTCGCCTGCCACAGACGGATTTGACTTTTGTTTCTCTACGATATACTTGATGGCCTCACCGGGGGTGTGAAACTTTTCCGGCGCCGCTCTTAGCAAAGCACGTACGTCCCCGTTCGACTTTTGATAAAGGCAGTCCAGAATAACAGGGTTATGGACCGCCCTAGGAAGGTCTGACCCTTCTACGGCTTTTATCAGCCTATTTGCAAAATCCTGAAATGACTCCGTGGGGCCCTGTGTAATTTCTGTCCACGGAGTAGATGGCTCTGCATTCCTTGCGAGCCTTCTAAACGCCTCTAAAGCGGCGTCAGATGTAGCAATTAATTCCCCAGGTCTCAGGTGGGCAACTTGTGCCTGGGCAGTTAACAGACCTGGTGCACTACCCATCAATCTCTGAAGGTCGGAGTTGTGTAATACGTTCGCTGGATCGTTTTGCGCTGTAACCAATAATTGTCTAAGCCGGGCCTGCCACTCCTCCTTCCACAATGTATACTGCACCGGCTTCAAAACCATACGCATCAAATTCTCTATATCATAGGGCAAGAGAGGCCCCTGTGCGGTAAGGTTCTCGAGGGCATTCATTGTTAAGGGGGATTTTAAACCCTTTTTCTCGACTGCCTCAAGCACCCTCGTGATCCCTTTCGGGTCTAGAGGAACCCAAATTGGGCCGTTTTCTGAGGCTACAACCGGAAACGCAGCTGGATTCGCTAAGCCCTTTTCTTCTGCTGCCTCTTTAATTTTAGCCCAGTCAGTAACCGGGCCCCCCCACCGGCGCGGGCTCCCTCCCGGGTGCGGGCTCCCACACCGGCGCGCTCCGCCTACCGCCCTATCGCGTTCTTCAAGGGGCGGTTCTGGCTGTGACGTTTTGTCCAAAGAAGGGCATAAAGACGGAGCAGGGTAAGGCGAGGGCGGGGCTGTCGGCTCACATGACTGACTCGGCGACTCCTTCTTCTCCGTCTCTCCGCCTCTGCTCTCCGCCGTCGGCGCCATCTTTGCCTCGCTGGATCTATGAGAAAGCAAAGACCCGCTCCCGGCAGCCCCCGTCGCGCTCCGGTCCACCCCGAACCCTCCTTCTGCCTTTGCCGCTTTAAGAGCCTCAAGTATCAAGCCCCATGTTTTAAGCTCTGAGGCTTTTTGGTCGGACATGGCGCGCTGGCACAGCGCCGAAGTAAGTGAGTCCCACCGATTTGAATCGAGCACCTGTTGAGGGGAGTCCAGCTCACCCTCCTTTTCTAGCCGCGATAACACGGCCGCGATCTCCTTCTTAGAAGGAACGGTCTTACCGCAATAAGTTTTACAAAAATATAAAAGTACCTTAATTACTTGATCCATAATTACACACGCGACCTGCCGCCACCTCACAGGTTCCACCGCAGTGTGTCTTCCGCAGGCGACCTGCCGCCACCTCACAGGTTCCACCGCCTTACGGGCACGCCGGGCAGCTACTACTCACAGGGTGAATCACGTCGGGGTCACCATTTGTTGCCGTTCTCTCTGCAACACTCGTTTTCCACCCCATAAGGTGCTGCTTTGCCAGCGAAACCGACCCCATACCAGGTCGGGGCCAAATGCTCACACAGACCCCAAGTATAGGTGAAGCAAAATGGCGTTTATTAAAATGTAGCAGGCACTTAAATATTCTTGTCCTGCTTTGTCTACACCCCTTGCATTCACGCTGTCCTATCGTGGGACAGCACCTGGCAAGCCCTGAGCATAGGGAACCTGACCCCGTCACACACCGTGTCCTCGCTACGCCTACTACAGGAGCCCAGGATCCCATTTGCTTTCCGGGCTGCCAGAGCGCACTGCTGGCTCATGTTAAGTTTCTCATCTATCAGGACCCCTAGGTCTTTCTCTGCCGAGCTGCTCTCAAGGACAACTCCCCCCAGCCTGTACAGGTGCCTGGGGTTCTTCCGGCCCAAGTGCAAAACCTTGCACTTTGCCTTATTGAACCTCATTAGGTTCACCCGAGCCCAGCTTTCCAGCCTGTCAAGGTCCCTCTGAATGGCCTCCATTCCCTCCACCGTATCGACTGCACCACTCAGCTTGGTGTCATCAGCAAACTTGCTGAGGGTGCACTCCATTCCCTCATCGATGTCATTAATAAAGATGTTAAAGAGCACCGGTCCCAAGACAGACCCTTGAGGGACACCGCTCGTTACCGGCCTCCACCTGGACATAGAGCCATTGACCACCACCCTCTGTCTGCGGCCTTTCAACCAATTGCTTATCCATCTAGTTGTCCACCCGTCAAATCCACTTCCCTCCAGTTTGGAGATGAGGATGTGATGGGGGACCATGTCAAAGGCCTTGCTCAGGTCCAGGTAAATGACATCAGTTGCCTTCCCTTCGTCCACCAATGCCGTCAAGGACCGTCTAGTCCTTGGCTACCTTCTGGGGTAAAACCATGTCATGTTAGTCTCATCAATTTTCTGAGGGGCATATATATGTAAAGACAAAATGCTTCCAATTGCTGATTGCTACTATGTGATTTAAGATAACAGCAAATGTCAGTAGTGCTATGGATGATAGTGACTACATTGTGTTTCTCTGTATTAAAAGTGGAATTTATTTACAAATTATTTTGTGATACAATCATTCTGACTTCAGTTAGTTTTCCTAGCCTTAGACACATTTGTTGCAAAAAATTGTTGGTTCTCCTGTTGGTTGTTAAGGAAGTTCTTATATTTTATATGTTAGATAAAATAGAGGTAGCACCCATGGAATATTGTCTGCATTTCTGGGTATGATATTTTGTGGAAGATGTTAAAAATTTCCAGGAACTTTGAAGAAAAACAAAAAGAAAAACAAACAAACAAACAACAAATAAAGTCATTTAGGAAATAACTTTAGCAGAGCAGGAGAGAAAAAGTCCAATAACAGCTTCAGCTGAAAAAAACACCCTGCTTCTTGACCTGTCAAGGAAACATTTATGCAATAGAAGGAAACTCAGACATCCTATGATAGCGATTAAGATTTGTCTTCTAACACAGAAGGTAGGATCAGATGGAGAGTTGCATAGTTTATGAGACTCCTGCAGATCATGCAAGAGATGCAAATAGAAAGCTTTACCAGTTTTATAGTCTATATTTTTTATGCTAGTGTAAGCTTCAAATTTAATTTTTGTCTGAATATCTTTGCTTCAGTAAGTGGTCACTTGTTTTTCCAGCATGTTGAAAAAACATATTGTTTTAAAAAGGCCCGGATACTAGAGGTTTAGTGAATAAACCCTATTGTTTCCTACTCTATTTGTATCTCACATTATCAATTCATTGCATCAAACTTACAGAATATATTGTCATGGTATGTCACACTCAAAATGTTGACAAGAAGAGTGTGCCGTCCAAGCAAACTCAGAAATTCACTGACGGTATAATTAAATATAATATTTCAAACATGAAATACTAAAATAGCAAAGTAATAATAAAGACTAGTCAAATAAATATTTTTAGCCTATTTGCACTTTTATAACTAACATTTATACTTCCAATTGTGTACAATTGGAATTTGAAAATATACAAATTTTCAAATATTTTCCCTTTCTTGAGATAGATATTATACTCACCCTTCTATTGCTCTTCTGAGTCCCAAAGGCCAGTGGCTTCAGTTTTTTGGGGGAAAGGTGTTAAATTAATACATTAGCATCTCTATTCCTCTGCACCACGTTCTTTCCTCATTATTCTGAAGATCCTTGATATATCGAAATTACGTTTATACATACATAGATTTTTATTTATGGAGTACTTGCCCTTTGCTCTCTTTGTTATAACTAAACCAGGTTTTAGGTGGTTTCCAAGGTGATATTTCTCTGGTGAGCAACAGTTGGCTATAGGTGAGTCACTTACAACCCTGGAGTCTCCAGTGTTTTTCCCTGTATTTTCAAGACTTCCACTATCATTTCATGCACTTGCTCCTCTGTGTTGCATTATGTTAGAACAATGGATCCTTCATTCTGCATGAGTGACTGTTATTATTACCTGTTTATTACAAAATATGCAGAATCACAGAATCACAGAGTGCAGGGGTTGGAAGGGACCTCTAGAAATCATCAAGTCCAACCCTCCAGCAAAGCAGGCTCCCTACAGCAGGCTGCACAGGTAGGCATCCAGACAAGTCTTGAATATATCCAGAGAAGGGGAATCCACAACCTTCCTGGTCAGCCTGTTCCAGTGCTCCATCACCCTCACTGTGAAGAAGTTCCTTCACATATGGGTGTAGAACTTCCTATGCTCCTGTTTATGGCAATTTCCCCTTCTCCTGCCCCCACAGATCACTGAAAAGAGATTGGCATGCCCTTTGACTCCCACACTTTTTATAAACTTATTTATAAACATAAATAAGATTCTCTCTCAGTCTTCTTTTCTCAAGACTGAACAGACCCAGGTCACTTAGCCTTCCCTCACAGGGGAGATGCTCCAGGCCCTTTATCATCTTTATGGCCCTCCGCTGGACTCTTTCCAGAAGATTCCTGTCTTAACATATAATAATATGTTTTAATATTATATAATAGTATAATATAATAATATTTATTAACACTGTTAATAATTACTGTTATACCACACAACACTGTAAAGATAACCAAAAGCTAAAACAAAGAAGGGAACAGTTACCTGATCATAATTTCTATTAGGAGCTAAAATCAAATCTCCAGACAGTCTGAAACAAGTCTAGGGCTGTCACCCAAGGGAAGATCATGGTTTTTAACATGCAGTAGCAATTCTATATTTACTGGATTGGAAGTCTGCACTATTAAAAATGGAGTTTCTCCCTAGAACTGAGCTAGGAATTTGTTACTTTATTTGAGTTCCTGATAGATACTGAGCAATAATACAACAGCTACCTAAATTTCTGGAAGCACTCAGTAAGTCACAGTTTGAAGAAGCAAACCAGGAAAAAAAGTTTGGGATACACAGTGTACTTTATAAAGCTCCCCTGGAGTATGGATAATTGAAGAACATTCTAGTTTGACGCACGCACAAAACAGAATACACTCATAATTGTTAAACTTGTATCTTGTTCATGAATGTTTCTACACCAGAAGCTTTTAGTCTCTTGATCTTGTATTTATTTATTTGAATCATTAGCTTGGAGTGTGGATTTTGCTTAAATGATGAAAAAATACAATATGTACTGCCCAGAAATTACTCTGGGGATATTTTTTTTTCTTGTAACACAAAGTTAGGATTGTTCTTAGCCTTCTGTGTCATATACAAAACAGTTGCTTCCTACTCCAGTGTTCCTTAAAGACTTCCTGCACAGAGGACAATCTCACAAATGTGCTGTGTACTCTGCAGGACAGGGCAGAATTGTCATTAAAACTTTATAGAAACATACCCTATTATTTCATGTGTAAAACTCTTAAGTGCTTTCCTGGTGCCATATATATTTCATTATAAAACTATTAACGGCATAGCTAATTATTACAAAACACATACTTCGTACATAAAATATCTATGAATAGCCTCAGAACAGAAGTGGAAATAATGTACATTTTACAAAGAGTATTTAGCTTCCTTGGTTAAAGCCAAGCTGTTCTATAATTTCTGCATTCATTTAGTTCTATTTGGTCCAAGCAGGAATGCAGAATTGTGCAGAACATACTTGCCAGGATTCTGATAAAATATGTACTCGCTTGTTTGATTCCTGGACTGCTGATTCAATGACTTTGGAAACTCCTTCTGATAGCAAGCATCTTACCAAACATATTTAAATGTATCTTGTGTATACAGATGGGACCAGTGTATCCAACAACAACAGAAAAATAAAGCCATCTACTGAGAATTGGTCACATAACTTGAAGATGAATATTTAGTTGTTATTCAGTGTTTTACATCTGTAGAACTCAGAGTGTTTTTGAAAAATATTATTATCCACATTTCTCACTGTGGAAACTGAATCACAAAATGGTAAACAAGTTGCGTGCTGCCAATGCATTTAGAGATTTGGTAAAATTTGTGAGACAAACAGCAAGTTGAATCCTCTGCTATGAGAGTCTAGCATGACAGACAATATTGCAAAATTGTTCATGAGTGCTTCTTGTGATATTTTTAATATATATTTAATGAAAAAACAGTGTTTTATTTCATCTAGAAAAGTGCCTTAACCAGTTGGCCATGTTGTCTTTTGTTGATAGAATTCCTATAGATTTCTTCTTCCCACCCTGTTAAGTACAAAAAATATAAGATCTAGGAAGAAAACTGGAAAGAAAGCTCATATCTAGCAAAACCAGAAAATATCATTTTAATTAAATCCACAGTTAAAGCTTTTTTAAGACTCATGTATCCTTTTCCGTCAGAATAAGTTTTGCAAGTAAACACTTCTGTGTTTAAGACTGTAATGTTTTATGATTTATTTCAACTGACATGAACCAAAGACCCTCAAATTTACTATAGAAGAGATAAGGGTTTTTTTGTTTCTTTTTTATTTAGCTTATAAAAACAACTCCTTAGTAGACATATTGGTTGCTTGATTAGATAAATTTTTTGAATACAGCTCTAAGAATGAAAAGACTATATAGGAGGATAAAAAACAAGCAACTTTCCTATATGAAAGATTATTTATAGATCTCACCTGGGACTAGCCAAGAACTTATTTCACATGTGAATGAAATGAGGTGGAAAGTAATTAAAAGATGATATATTTCATAGAAAGATAGAAGTTAAATGGACTGCAGATGAGTTTCTGATGTGAGAGACTTATAGAAAACTGAAAAATTAGAGAGAATGTGCTGTGAACTCAGCAAGTAACCACGTTACTATTGCAAAAGCATCATTTACATTAAACACCTAGATTTTGTGTACAGCCTTAATAATAATAATAATAATAATAATAATAATAATAATAATAATAATAATATGAAGTGTTTGCATGAAATTTGGAGTTGGAGGTATTCCAAGTGAACACTCTTCATTGCAGTCATGACAGTGTCAGTGCAATTAATTACAAAAATAAATCCTTCCCAAAGTAGTGGATCCTGATGAAAAATCAGCTTATTTTAAAGATAACTGGTGCTTTCATGTGAAGCATGTAAGTTTCTGGAAATACAGAAAGAACTCTGAGAATTGACTACTGAAAAGAGCTACTTGATTTAGAACTCTTTATAGTGAGTAAAACAAACAAGTCTCAATAAGAAGCACTGTTTTGGATATCTGTAAAACAGGGATCATAAGTGTGCTATCAGGGCTTATTTGACTGTTTTCACATTTATATACTTAATAACTGCATGGCATGTGTGTGGACTACTATAGTCAATAACTCAGAACTCTTCACATAGAGTTCTTCACTCAGAGTTCTTCACATAGAAGCTTCTTCTAATTGTAAGAGAAGTTATATACTGGGTAGAAGGTCTACTTTGCCAGAGGATTAAGTAATGCAATATTACACAGTACCAAACCATGCAAGTCTGGAAATACAATCCCAACAATGAGATCTAATGTTTTTTTGGATAAGTTTTTCATTCTGTGCTAAGTCTAAAATTGACATTTGGAAGCAGTCTAAAGAACAAGACAGTTCCAGAACAAAGAAAGTGGAAGAAAAATAAAAGCTGTATTTGCAGTGGGTAGTTTGGCACATTTCTTCAGAAGATATACATAGTTAAGAAAACAGGTTTGTTCATTGTTTTAATTCTCCAGAAAATGATTTCTATCGTTTACCCATTTATACTGTGTTGTCTTCCTAGATAGACCTTCTTGATACAAGAATAAGGAACTGCGCAAGATAAAAAAGCACATACTATTACTTTTCTGTTTTCTATACAAAGAAAAAATAAATAATAAATATGCCATATGCCACCTAACATTTTTTTTTTTCAATAATGCCAAGATATAAGGGATTTGGCAACCTTCTATATGATAACTAAGGAATTATTTTAATATAATAAAGGCAAACTGTGGTTTTAGAATTATTTGTGCCAAATATGCTATAGACATTTGATATTTTTTAGTTTAGTCTGTACATAAAATATTTATAATAGAATCTGTTTAAGTATAGTGGTTTCTTTGTGGCTCCTTGACTTTAAAGCAACAAAACAGCATATTAGGTAAGCAAAGAAAAACATATTAACTTGATAAGATTTTTTTTCATTAGAGTATACACAGCTGCAGTTACAACCTCTTTTCACATCACAACCTAATGGTCAGACTCAGCTTTTCATGAGGTATAATATCTTGTTTTGTGGCTGGTAGCACTAGCATTCATGAAAAATATGCTATGCTATGCACTTTGTTCCAGAGAACTCCTGTTCCTAATATCTAGACAAACAAACAAGTTAACTTTGTGGAAGTCCCCCGTGGAAGTACCTCCTGGTACCCACTAAAGCCCTCAGTACATTTATTTCTTATCTCAGTCAACTTTGAAAATGCAGGTGGCGAAGATTTTATGGAGGATCTAACCTGACTACAAAGAAGAACACTTTCAGTGGCCCTCTGGGCCAACACTTGTAGAGTTGGTCCCAAACACACTTCATTTTAATATGTAGTAATAAAAATAACATCTTCAACATCACCTTACAGTCTATGTAAAGAAAAAGTATGTAGCATTTATCATTATATAATAGTGAAAAGGACAGAAACATTTGGACCGAAATATGTAAATACTCATACACAATGGGTAGAATACATATGCTTTAGTTCTCAAAAAATCATGCAAAAATGGCTTTCTCTGTGAAGAAGCATCCATGTCCCGTGAGGAAAGAGAAGTTTTATCATTCAGGTGATCTATAGCTTTTGACTGTTATTTTTATTCTTTCTTTATTTATTTTCCTGGAGCAAAATTCTAGCCTGAAGGTGCAAAATATATTTTTGACATAGAGGAAGGTCACGCTTGCTGTAAGTTTGTTACTATTTACATTCATTTGTACATAGAAACAGTGTTCTAGTTATGACTGTGCTAATTGTGGGTCAGAAACGTTTTTGCTAGGAGATACTTCTCTATTTTTATAAAGTTAGCACAGTGGCATTTATGGTGCTATGATATTATACAAGCAAATAGTTGACAAATAAAGATAAATATATTCATTTACATATTTAGTCACAATGGGATCTATAGTATGAAAGGAAACTTCATCTGAGGAGAGGTATTGAAAAACTGCAGAGGTCATATTATACAACTGACAGAAAAAAGATTAGCACTGTCCAGTCTAGCAGGGCCGTGTCTCTACACTTCAGAAGGAAATGTCTATTGGTATCAATCCATTGAAATTTAACTTTTTTTTTTTTTTTTTTTTTTTTTTTACAAAGAAAAGGAAGAAGGATATAAATAAAAGACTATTATTAGCATAATATTACTAAGAACAACATGCAGTAGGACTGATCATACCCTTTTTATTAACACACATTTCAGAGATACCCCAAATTATCTTTTAGCTGGATTCCTTATTAATTCAGCTAGAGAAGACACATCATTACAAGATTAAAACTGCATTATTATTACTAGGTGATATGAAGCTTACTGGAAACAATAGTTGTTGTGACAACAATCACTGAAAAAGAAAATTAAATGTGTCTAAAATTATTCCTGATAAGGCTGTAGTCAGAATTCGCTTTTTAATCTACATTATAACAAGTAGTTTTTTTCTTTTCATGTTGCTAAATCATATAAATATTAGACTAAATTGCACCAACGTTTGTGCTGTACTGCAATGCTTCACTTAGATGAAAGTAAGAAGTATTTCCTAGTTTTCCAAGTATGGTATATCAGATGCTCTCAGAAATACCCATATCATTCATGAAAAATAAAATTACTTCCAGCAGGTAAGAACATTATGGGAAATAAATATTTTTCAATGCAAATAGAAAGAATGAAAAAAACAAACAAAAACACATCCACCAAATTGACTGTAAAATAATAAGACTGAAGAGTATGACATACATTAAGCATAATTATATACAAATGTGTACTTTGAAAGTGAACATCAAAAGTAAGTTTCTACTGCAGTGAAATTAAGCATGTGTCCCAATTAATATTAATAACTTCCCTGTTATATGTGTCTGTTTTCATTTTAGGAGCATTTCTTTAGCGTAGTCTTTTCCACAGAGTTGGATTGCTGTTACAGTTCTTACACCAAAACCACAACAGTACGCTAATGCTGTAGGTACTGAAGCTTTCCTGGCTTGTCTGCCACTGATGTTTCTGAATAAAGTACTATGTAATTGTATATGTGGTGTCAACTCAAGATCCCATTATATCCATGGATCTAACCAATTAGTACTTGTATAATTTTAGGAATATGCAACAGAACATGAAATAAAAACTATCAGCAGGACATTGTAATTTGAATTTGAAAGTCCTGAGGAAAACAATGGAGGAAAGGTGTTTAATAGTGGTGGAGAGCCTGGTGATAAGACTGCCAAAACTAGCCAGCAAAAGTGATTGCCATTTACTAAGGGGACACCAAAGAAGCAGAAATGCAAAATTCACAATAACAATATGAAAAATCAGCTGATTTAAACTAGGCTGGCTAAAAACCATGAGAGGATCTTGAGGTGGCATTTTTAGAAAATGTAAGTATAAAAATTACTGTTAATAGCAGTAATTTTTGGGCCAAGCCATATAAGAAATTTCCAGATAAAGAAATAATTATCCTGGTCCTGAGTTACTCCATAAGAGCACATCATAGCAATACCATCAGAGATCTAGAATAACTACAGTATTCTCAGGCTCAGCAAGAGCTGAAAAATATCTCTACTTTCATGTGACATTTAAAAAGGGAATAACAAAAAAGTGAGGAGGATATTTAAACAAACAACTAAAAACGAGCTACTAAAAGGAACAGATGTAAGAACGAATTACTGGAAGCTAGGGAACAATTTTTGAGCCCCATATTGGAGACACAACATAAATGCAAACACATTTATAAGGAATATTTCAGAAAATAAAAGAAAATTGATATAGACATTGGTAGAGTAAGGAAGTCTAATAAAAATAAAAAGCCATCCTTCAAAAAATCTGAAGTTTGATCTGAATAAAGAAAACAGAAAAGAACATGAACTTTGGTAACATAAATATAAAAACATAAAAAGGACAAAAAAAATCTTATCAAGAGCAGAAACTCTATCTAAGAGGCCAGTAAACAAACAGTCAAGACAAAAAATAAGTGTTTTGTGAGATGAGTACGTATATAACAATATAGTAGAAAAACTAAATTATTATTTTAAATGTCTCTACATCAGATAAATTTGAAGCTTTTTTAAAGCCAGGACTGTTTTTAATGGAGAACATAGAAGACAATACAGATTCAAATGTCAGGAGTATAGCCCATAGAACAACTTGACAAATTAAAAGATTTTAGATCACCAAAACTAAACACATGCATCCAAGAGCTCTATTGAAATTTGAGAGAAATGCCTGAATTACTGACTGCAGTATGTGACTTCACTCTTAAAACTGCCTTCCTACCTAAGGGCCAGAAGGAGACTTCCTCTGGAGATGTAGGGCACCACAGATCAGTAAGCCTCGTGTCCATACTGTGAGTGAAACTGATAGAAAATATGACAAAGTCTGGAGCCTCTACAAAATGTCATGAAAATAAAGAGCTGTGATACAAGAGGAGAAACTAACATGGCTAAATATGTAGTTATGAATTAGAAGGCTGTGGATTGAATGGTTATATTTCAAAAGAGAAAAATGACCAGTGGATTTCTAAATAAACAGTCATGAAAATGACATGAATAATTATGGTACAAGTTTGCTGGTTATGCTGAGTTATTTTGGTTCATAAAAAGTAAGGCTGGATACAGAGAATTGCTGAAGAACTACACAACACTGAAGGACTGGACGATAATGTGGAAGATGGAATCTAAAGCACAGCAATATGAAGTGATGCACACATGGAAAAGGAAATCTAATTTTAGAGTGAGTTCTATAATGATGGGTTCTAGGATGATAGTTACTGCTCAGGAATGAGATCATCAATTATAATAGACAGTTTCACAGAACTACCATTTCAGTGTTCAGTAAAAGGAAAAGAATGAATGTTAGGAATTAATAAGGAAAGAATAGAAAACAAGTCAGGAAATGTAATTTTGCTACCATGTAAATCTCTGGTGCACCTGCACTGGGAAACATCTCATCCTAAAGGATATATGTCAGAAAGTTGGGAATAAATTTTTAAAAAATCAGGAACAAATTATGACAAATTACTATCTACTGAAAAATATGTAAGAGTTTCAAAGTGAGGAAATATGCAATAGGCTAGGATGCTTCAAACTGAAGTGCAAGAATGAAGGCAGGCTGCTATCTCTAAATTCAGAAGTGGTGCAACATATGAGCCAATTCCCCTTCAATTCAAGAACTAGAAGCAATCAAACAAAACCTGTATCTGACATATCCAAATCAAGGAAAAATAGAGTGATCACACAATATGTAAATTAACTGTCATAGTAGCCAATGCAAAAGTCAATGGGACTCAACCTTTCATTTGGATTCAAAAAGCAATTGGAAGGAGATATGGAAGAAAAGGTCACAGAAGTCTGTAAGGAATGGAGGTATAATCTCTGCCTCCAAGTTCCCAAGAATGTAACTGTCAGAGGAGAAAATTCAGGGAATTTCACAATACTTGTCATCTTCTACTTTTTTTATGCATCTGTTTTTGCCTTCTGTCAGAGACAGGATACAGGACCAGACAGGCTTTTGGTCTGATCTACCACAGCTGTTCAGATGTTCTCAGTAATAAAATTTGCTGTTCATTAAAAAAAAAAAAAATGAAAATTTTCAAATATTTTTGCTAATCTTTCCATATACTACTCAAGACTGAATGCTAAAATTCTTTGCAAGTAGCCTTGAAAAGCCTTGGCTTGTTTAGCACATACTGCAAAAGAGTTCTGTTCGTTTTGTCTTACACAGTGCAAGCTGTGTGTTAAACATGCTCTGGGAGTTTAAAACAAGCTTGTTGAGGAAATGTTTTAAACTTCAGAAGAGTTTCTAATGGGGTATCTCCTGTAATGTATTTGGAGATCCATTTTGATGAACAATTGGTTTATTAAAAAGAAAAAAAAGGAGGGGAAGGAAAGGGAAATGAAAAGCAAGCTAACTTTGTAGAAGCTTTATATTCACTTTTGCAGAAGAGGAAAAAAAGTGTTTTTTTTTTTTTAATTTTTTAACTCATTCAGCTACATTAAGGTTAAGCAAAGTTAGACTTTTATAATATAGATCAAGTTAATGCACTGTAATTAGTTACCACTTATCTGTTGAACCTTAGTAATTGAGTGTATGTGTGCTCCTGATATGGCAAAATTGCAAAGTCAAATGCTTCTGTTCAGCTCTGACCACATGGTCAATGGTTGTGTGACAATATCTACATACAGGTCTAAAAAACATCTAAGTTACATCATTAAGGAACATGAACAGAATTCGTGATAATGGAGAATTTAATTTACATAATACTTGATTGCAAAACAATTATGTGAAAAACCAAGGAAGTTAATATGAAGTTTGTTGTGATTTAGACCAGCGGGCTGCTAAGTGCCAGGCCATTAAATTTACACAGTTCAATAAACCCAGTTATTTCTATCTGGAGGCAGGGCCACTCTAGTAATGATGATAGTACTTTTTACTCACTTCTTGTAAATGTGCATTAGAAGTCTTCTTTTTATAGTCAGAACTAAGGTTGGCCTATCTAACTTGTTTATAATACTACCCACTGGAAACTGAAGCAGCTATATCCACAAAAGAGCTTCCTTCTGCCTTTTTTTTTCTTGCAACTCCTGTATTTGTACCTCTAAGATCAAAGCAGATTTTCAATCCCATTTCCTCGTATGTTCTCCATGATCATGCAAGTATTAAACAACAGAGTGGCTTGTGGTTTGTACCTACTATATACTCTCTCTTGAGCAGAGTAACACTTATTTTTAATAGCTGAAATACTGGCTGGGAAATGGAGAAGATATATTCTTTTTGAGTTACTGGACATCTTGGGAAAATTTCTCCACTTCTGACACTGAGGCCCATAGAGAAAAAGAAAGACTTTCCTCATATTGTTGAGTTGGCCAGCCAATTCATTCTTCCATTTTTCTTCAATTTTTCCAGGTCATTACTGCCAATGAGCTGGTACATGATGATGGTGCATTCCATATAAACTTCTTCCACATACACACTTGACATCATCAGTATTTTGGGAAAAATGTTTATTGTCCAGGTCAGTATGCTTTATCTTCATCATGGTTTACTCCCTCAGGTACTGGATCCCTTTCTCTATAATGGTCCACTTGCCTAAGTGACATACAAGATCTTCCTTGAAGGGATACCTTTCCTTCATGTCTGATACCTCTAGAAGGTGAAGGCTCACGTCCCCTTTGTCAATGCCCCTTCCCTCAAAAGGGTTCCCAGTTTCCTTGCTTCCACTAAATCCAGTCTACTGGCCTCACTATTCCAGCATCAGAGAATCCAGGTGGCAATTTGCTCACATGAACCATGGTTGAAATCCTTTGGCAAAACTCATAGCTTATCAAATGTTAGAGGTTGGATGGTTATTGCCTCTATGAGTTCTGACTCTACCTTCTCCTGTTCATCTGATGGCTGTGCTTCATCTTCATCCTTGGTCTCATTCTTATCCTCATCCTTGCCTTCATCTTCATCTTCTTTTTCCATTCTCATCTTAGGAGGAGTTTCACAGAATCACAGAATCGTAGGGGTTGGAAGGGACCTCCAGAGATCATCGAGTCCAACCCCCCTGCCAAAGCAGGATCCCTACACCAGGTCGCACAAGTAGGTGTCCAGGCAGGTCTTGAATATCTCCAGAGAAGGAGACTCCACAACCTCCCTGGGCAGCCTGTTCCAGTGCTCCGTCACCCTCACCGTAAATAAGTTCTTGTGCACATTTGTGCAGAACTTCCTATGCTGCAGTTTCTGGCCGTTTCCCCTTGTCCTGTCTCCATACACTGCTGAAAAGAGTCTGGCCTCACCACACTGCCCCCCACACCTTAGATATTTATAGACCTGGATCAGGTCTCCTCTCAGTCTTCTCAAGGCTAAACAGACCCAGCTCACTCAGCCTTTCCTCATAGGAGAGATGCTCCAGGCCCTTCACCATCTTTGTGGCCCTCCACTGGACTCTTTCCAAGAGGTCCCTGTCTTTTTTGTACTGGGGAGCCCAGAACTGGACACAGTACTCCAGATGAGGCCTTACCAGGGCAGAGTAGAGGGGGAGGATCACCTCCCTTGACCTGCTGGCCACGCCCTTTTTAATGCACTCCAGAATGCCTTTTTGGCCACAAGGGCACACTGCTGGCTCATGGCCAACCTGTTGTCCACCAGGACATCCAGGCCTTCTCCGCAGAGCTCGTTTCCAGCAAGTCATCTCCCAGCCTGTACCGATAAATGCAATTACTCCTCCCTAGATGCAAGACTCTGCACTTGCTTTTGTTAAACCTCATCTGGTTTCTTTCTGCCCAGCTCTCCAGCCTGTCCAGGTCTCACTGAATGACAGCATAGCCTTCAGGTTTGTCAGCCAATCCTCCCAACTTCGTATCATCAGCAAACTTGCTGAGGGTGGCCACTATCCCCTAAGTTTCCACTTAAGGAAAGAGTTTGTTTCCACTTAAGTAAGAATTTCTTTCCTTATGAAACAACCTGACTTTCATAGCCATTTTCTTTTGTCTTATGTAGGGGAGTGACAGACACTGGCACAGGTTGGTTCTCTGATTGAACTGCAAGGGCTGTCACAGAAACTGGGGAAGCAGGGGCTCACTCCAGGGGTTGGACTGACTGTAGTGCATGTTGCAGAGGCTGGATTGACTACAGGGCTTATCACAAGGGTTGGAGAAAATACAGGTATTGTCACTGGGTTAGAGCAACATCAGAGCCTGCTGCATTTGTCATCACATCCAGAGATCTCTGCCTCTTAAGGGTGCTGAATAGTGTTGAAAAGGGCTCAATAGGCATGGACCAGACCCCAGCATGCTGCAGTGATTTGTGTCTCTTTAGACTTGCCAGAGCAACAGCAGACCTTTTCCAAATATTTCACCAGTTTTTCAGGATTCTGTGGTTGTTTAAGGAGGAAGGACCAAATCTTTGCAGGTGCCCCCTGTCTATGTACCTGCCCATACCATCACAATTACCCTGCCTCTCATATATAGTCCACCTTCCGACAGATCCCTGGGTGATATACTTGAATAGTTGTTTAACCTTAAATATAAAACAAAACACGTTCAGGAACATAGCAATAGGAACATGCTTGTTTGAACATCCCAAGGATATTCAAAATTCTCAAGAGCTATTGTAACTAGTCTGGAGGATAAGGGGAAGGTGAAGGAGAAAGGTGAGGAAATGGTGGAAAGCATCCCTTTTGTATCTCCCATAGTCTGACTTCCCAAGGAGACAAAGTAAGGAGTATAATTATTAATAGTTTCCAAGAGATTGTGCTGAAGTATAAAGATGATTGCAGTGATGAGTACAAATACCAGATTAGTCTCCTGAGCAGAAATTTTATTATATCACGAAGTAGGGTTAGATAGTACAGCAAAATAATAATATTAATCCAGCCCCCGGAGATGATAAATAGAACAACAGGGAGCATATAAAGCAAATAAGGTACTAAATAATATAGTTCTAACAAAAAAACACTACAAGATCTCAAAAAATAATTAAAAATTTAACCTTGTGACCAGCTTATAACAATTCTGTTTTAATACACTCCAGTAAGATCTGCTGTTTGCGCCCCATGCTGGGAGCTAAAATAACTGTTCTGGTTTAACCTGGCAGGCAGCTATGTACTACACAGCCACTTGTTCACTCCAGTGGGATGAGGGAAGAAACTGGAGGATAAACAAACAAACAAACAAACAAACAAACAAATAAAGTACATGTAATGAGTTGAGATAGAAACTATTTACTAACACAGAAAAGGAAAAATAATAGTAATGATACATATTTACTAACACAGAAAAGGAAAAATAATAGTAATGATACATATATATGTGTATGTATCTTTACAAAATAAGTATCACACAATTGCGCAACTAGTCCCTGAGAAGTGGCAGGTGCATAATGGTGAGTTTTTCCAGTTTTTAAGTTTTGCATGATTTTGTATGGTATGGAATAACCCTTTGGCCAGTTTAGGTCAGCTGTCCAAATTCTGTCCCCTTCCAGCTTTTTGCGCACCCGCAGCCCGTTCACTGGCAGCACAGTACAAGAAACTATAATGTCCTTGGTTCTGTGGAGCACTGTCAAGCAACAACTGAAACATTGATGTGTTACTGGTATTGTTTTTCTTCTACAGCCAAAATATATCATCATACCAGCCACTGTGATAAAAGTCAACACTATACCAGTGGAAACCAGGATAAGTTATAGGACAAGACTCAATACTACTGAGTTTATGGGAATTCTGTCATTTTAAGGGATGAGGTTGCACAGAAAATTTTATATGGAAGTATTAGAATAAGTAAAATTTATTTTGCATAGCATAGGAAATCTTGACAGTAATTAAAATGGATATTAGTCTTCTGGAGAAGATCCTAGATGCCTATCACAGTCTAATATTTTCTGTGGAATTTCTTTGTTTCTGTATAACATCCTTAATATCTTCACCTTGTAAACCCAGTAAAGTTAATGGCTTTCAAGAACTTGCACCATGGACAACAATAACGTTCAGAAGTTTTGCATTGCCACCTGATGAGAAGGCAACTCAGCAAAGTGCACTAGATGCAGTCAGTGTAAGATGTTTTGCTGACCCATAGTCTCCATTCTTAACCAAATCTATTCTTGGCCATAGAAAATGTGTATGATCTACAGAAAGAAATAAACATGTAAGATACTGGAAAGAAAAGTCAAATATGTGATAAAAAAGTTACGAATTTTCAGTTGTTATTTGTAAATCAGGTAGCAGAGTAGCAGGAATGGTGGCTCAAGTCAAAGTCATCCTCACTACGAGTCACTGTCAATCATGGTTTCCCCAGTGACCAGTGTAGATTTGAGAGCAGGTGCTGCTTTTGCTCCTGTCATGGGGAACGCGAAAGCAAAAAGAATTGGTGCAGAGAAAGATGGGGTATAACTTCCAGTAATGAAGGGGAAGAGAAACAACTGAAAGTTATAACATAGGAGGACTCTAGTGGCTTACTGGACTGTGTTCAGGTCATTCTGCCTAATTTTACTTTGTACTTTATGGAACGTGTGTATCCAACTGAGCTTGAAAATAGGGATCATCTCATCATTGGGAATGTATATTTCTAGGTTTAATTTCTCATAACCTATATTGAAACAAGCATGCTTCTGTTATGACACTTTCCTTTCACTGTTAGAAAGTCTGATGTTGTGTGGCATTGCCAAAGAGATTTTGTTTGGATGGTCTCCAATGGAGAGACGAGCACTGCTGATGAGCAGTGGGAAATAATCTGAGAAATGACTGCAAAGTTTGCAACTGAAATCCATCTCAGCTAAATCTAAACAGGGAGGAGTGTTACAGAGGTCAAATGTAGTTATGTAGTATGTAAAGAGTAGAATGAGCAAATAATTGAAAAGCTTTTGAAAAATATATAAACAGTCTGGTAAAAAGACAGATTGAGGAGGGCTTATACAAATAAGCAGAAGAAAGTTAAAAGGATAATTAGAGGAGCAAAGAAATAATATTGAATGTCAAGTTGCATGGAATATTTCAATTAAGGGCTTTTCGACTATATCTGTAATAGAGACATAAGTTCAAAGGTTAAATTGTCCCATTAAAAACAATGATAAAGGACTGAAGACATGGCAAAAGGAAATGGCAATTTTCTAAATATTATTTAGCTTCTGTTATTACAGCTGAAGACGATAGAAAACTGCTTGGGAGAGAAAATGTGTATCTTGTAAAGATAGATCCGTTCCTAATAAGGTGCAGGTAAAATAGGAAGTAAATGGAGACATTTGACAGCAAATGTACATTTCCTTAGTGTCACAGAAGGAGGTGTAAATGAGATATAGGAAATATATTCTAATTGGCTTTAAACTAAGGAGATTCTAGTGTAATATCAATAATTTTTGCATGTAGCCTTTATTCCAGTTCTCCTTAGCACTGGGGTGACACAAATGCCTTTATAATCACTTTCCTCACTGCAGCTGGTCTGATGAACGTTTATAAAATGAAGTAACAGAAATTACTGAGATTAGTGGTAGATTAATGCACCAAGACATACTGCCCAAATCCAGGGAAAGAAGTGTGGGATAGAAGAGCAGAACTAGTCCAAACTTGTACTAAAAAAAACTGTGTAGAAATAAATGTGGAGAAAATCTTAGAAGATTCTTGCAAAATACACAGAAATGTATTTCCTCAGATCTGATACTAGCACTGCAATGAAATATTTAAACTTTGAGCTGGAAAAGTATTGCAGCATATAAATGAATACCCTAACCAGCTCAATTTATGAACGGAGCTTCAGGTAGAATACATATTCAAAAGATCTGGAAATGTTCATATGGCATGTTTTAAAATAACAATGCAGAACAAAAGAAGCATACACGGTGTAATGAGATGAATTAGAGTATTTCTAAAACAGAAAGGAGTACTATACAATGTTTATTGACCATAAAGACTTAAATACAAGATAGGATTCCTGTGATTAAATACTTTGAAAAATGGAAGTTCAGCACCATTTATTTTCGGAACTTCCCATTCAATATTTATTTAAAAGTATGTGGGCTTTTAAAAGTATAGTGTAGCCAGCAAATACTATCAGAACTCTGGGAATTGAGAGTTTCTGAGGATTCTGAATATCTGGCAATTTGAGTGCATCATTTTTCATAACACCGTTTTAACAGAGAAGAATCAGACCTGTGCTGCCTTCTGCAGACTTCATCTGGCATTTTCACTTTAATTACTTACATGCAAGATTGGCTTGATTGGGCTTCTGTCTGATGTATCCTATCAGGTGTTCTGATCTTAGCATCAGTGGAAGCTCTTAGCTAACCCATGGGTGGAAAGAGAATTTTGGATACACCATGGAAAGTGGAAAGCTAGAAAGATGTCCAGAAGCCAAACTTCGCCTGGTTATAGTAGTTTAGACAGCTGAAATAGCTGATAAAGCTGTGAATGTGATAAATATTTGTAGTGCTTATCATAGGTCTGTGGAAAAATATTCCGTTAGCTGCATTATATTGCCCGTGTGTAACCTGAACAATTACTTCTGGCTTGCTCCAGAAGCGGTCTCTTATCACAGCAACAAAACTGATGCTTTCTCCATTGTCAAAGAATGTAGAGTTTAATGGATATACCTGCTAGGGATTGTTTAAACTTTCAGGAATACATGGTCTTTGCTCTTTGAAAGGCAATCTGCAGATTCTCTGCCTGACTGTTTGCAGCTTTGTGCATCCTGCCATCATCTGCACATCTGTAGCAAAGTATACCTGCTTTATTAATGAGACATGATTGTTGCATCTCTTTAAAATCTCTCATCAGGTTTGTCACACCACCTCTGAATATAAGAGCTGAACTGCTAGGCTATTCTAATGAATTGGAAGTATATTATGCCATTCTTCTGCTTGGTACAGATCTTACTTCCAAAGCACATGATTTACTATAAAACACCACTATTTTCTAACACTCTTACTAATGTGGGCCCTGGCTCTGTTCTTGAATCTCATTTGATAGATAACTACACAGCATGTATCTCCTTTTATTTAAATATCATACTGCCATCTCTTTGAAAGATAAATGCCTTCAAATGCCTTTGCTTCAAATTTAAGGTGAGTCTAAATTGTGCCACACTGTATATTTTAATGTCTTTACGTTGTTTAAAATTAAAAATGCCCTTACAGAGTGAGAGGAAAGATATTAATATCTTGTTATTTTTGCCATGGTAACAGTCAGGTTTCCTATTTCAATTCTTTAGGAACTAATAGAAAATATAATCATCAATAATATGCAAAAAAATAAAAAAAATCCACATTTCAACAAAATTCTCAATGTGAACAATATATGCTAAAAGGTAAGGCTTGTGTCTTAAATCAGATGAAAGCGTGAATCTACTTTTATCATAAAAGGAGATGGAAAAAAGGCCTTGAATTATTTTCTTTTTTTTCTGTGCTACATATCTAAAGCCATTACTGCCAACCCATCAAAAGAAAACTGCTTCTTCTAGAAGCTAAAATTGTGAACACTACAAGTCATGTTGCAGTTGACATGAAAACAACCATTGCTGGCATATCTTGTATTTTTACAGCTGACTATTCTCTCCCTGACATTTTTAGTAAAGTTGAGCAATATCCAGATTCCAGCCTTGATACCAGTCGGCACAGCAACATTCATCTTAAGATGACATCTGTTGAGAATTTTTCAATAACTTAATGGTTATAAAGCATGTGAGGAGGGGGATAATAGAGGGATTATGACATAAAAATGCTAAAGCCCTTGTGGGGGAACTGCTGCACATAAAGTTTTGATTTGGTAATTCAAACTAATGCAGTTTGTAGTCCTCTAGAGAGAGGGCAATAATGGTGCACAATATGCTCTTAAACACTGATGCATAACACATTGTGCTAGAGCCAAAAGGCACTGTACAATATCATTATGGTGCAGGGAGAAGTGGCAACTTTGGGAGATGCTTTCATAAAGATCCGAATACACAGATAACAAACAAAGCTATTCTTCTCCTTTCTATGCCCCTTAATCTATTCATTTGTGTATGGTGGGAAAATGTGACATTTATTGTTAATATGGTGAAATAGTAAAGATAAAAGTACAAATATCAGTACCATGCAATACATATAGGTATCTTTTTTTTTTTTTTTTTTTTTTTTTTTTTTTTTTTACAGAAGATTAAAATGTAGAACTGTTTTTCTTTGAAATCTGGTTAAATAATGCTTCTAAGCATTTGGACAAAGCTAGAAAACAATCAACATTAAAGATACTTGTGCTTATAATTGGCCCAGATTTAGTACTACTAGTATTTTGCTGAGAATAAAAAACATGCAAGAGGAAATTCTTAAAATGGAATATATAAGATGTGCACAAATCTTGTATAATGTAGAAAGGATGCACATTTTTATTTTTGCCTTTGACCTATTTTATTATAGTTGCAGTTGGATTATTTAATTTGGATTTCATGTGCTGCTGGATGTAATGTGAAACATACGATTTAAATGAGAACACAATTTTTTGATTACTTCTCCAGGACTTCTGGCAGTGTGAATTTAAGGTGACAAAACTAATATGCTTGAATGATAAATTGTCTGTACCAGCACAAAGCAAACGAGTAAATAAAAATTCTACCACATTAACTGATTTTATAGAAAATGCATGCTCATAAGTACCCTGTCAAGTTTGTACAACTCCATCTGTTCCTGTAAATATAGTGATATTTTGAGATTTTCTCATCTCACTCAAATGTTTAAGAAAATGATCTTGTCATTTCCTTCTGAGACTTTACCTTCTGAGAAATCCTATAAGACAAATTATGATTTATCATAAATGGAGTTTCATCTCACTTTACTATAGTCATCTGAAAATCAGTTTTCTATTACAAATGGGTCAGTTTGTCATGCCAATCTTAATGGCACCAACAGGTGCAGAAAAGGACAACTAATTCCATCCCAAAGTACTTGTGCAGTATGGTGGGTTCAATCAGCCTTGTGGGAGCCTTTTCAGATAGTGAGGGTATACTTCCTGGCTTCCTGTACTGCACCAAAAAGACGTGGGTCTCCTATAAGTCCTGAGCCATGACTGCCAGCCCTGTGTCAAGGAGCTAGATGCTGTTGCTGCTCCTTCTTATCCTCAGTGTGAGTCTGTAGGCTTTATGGGAAAACCCAGTCTGTCCTCATCCAGGATCAGGCTCTGAAGCCCTACCTCATTTTAACTCCTGCATCTAGTGCTATAGTGTTTGGTCACTGGGTTTGTTCCAGGTAGTGCCTTTCACTTCACCATGATCTCTCAGATCTCCAATACAGATGTATTTTCTCCTCCGTTCGTGTGTTCTTGCTCTATAAAAGTCTGTGAAAATGTGCATGAAAACACACATTATGTCTTGTCATGTTCAAGAAATTTGCATTTTGTACACAGCACTTGTGTCAATAGAAAGCTCTGCAAAGGGTCTCAGATCTTCTCAGAGACAGTTATTTATGTGCTATGTGATAGAACTTAATTTAAATTAATGTCTTTATGGTGTCCTAGAGCACAGAGTGGTAAGGATATCCTCTTTTTTTTTCAGATACACGCTGGTATTTTTTCTCACACATTTCTGGTGGCAGAAACATGTTTTTAGGCTCCTTTTCTTTGCAAATTTTCCATTACGATTCTGAAACAAAGTTTTATTAAGGCATTTATTGATCTTCCAATTTAAAGTCAAGGCCTCAAATAAAGCTGTTTCTTGGGAATTTTCTCAGCTATGTTGTTTCTAAGTTTAATCTTGCCTGAAGGAGAGAGATGTGAGCAGAAAGACAGTGACTAGATACCCAGAAATTGCAATTCCTCAAAATAGAATAACTATTTGTTTGGATATCAACCAATAATATAGCAAACAGGACTTTGGTTCTCCCCAGTAAGCTCTCTATAACAGTCTATGTTGGATCAGGTACTGCCTATTGGTAAGTGATGAACTCTGTGACTGTGGACTCATCTGGAGCAGAACAATACTAACACATTTGTTCAGTTAAGCATAGATATTTTTCGGTATGACCTATGGTGTTAGGGACATTTCTCAAAGTACAGTTCTGCCTCTGCTATCTCAAAACATCTGGAAAACTGTAGGAACATAACATATTCAAAATCTTTGAAAAATGGACAGTGTTTCCTCATCCATGCCTGGCTCACAGGTAGTGAAAGTACAGCTTCATTACCACTGCTCCTTCTCATTCGTGACCCAAAGCCACGCATCAGTGATTACACTCCTTCTCTAGGCTGTGCTCCATTTAGAGTGTGTCATTAGCATAAACAGTAAGATGGAGTTGGGGCAGTATTCACATTACCTCAATTCACTCAGTAAGATAAGTGATTTGGCCCCAAAAGAAGAGCTTCCTTTTTTCCAGTTTTCCCAGCCTGCATCTTCTAGGACAACTATTTGATGTGATACAAGAGATATATGCTACTTCTGAAAACAAAATGTGATCTTAAATGTGATCTTGATCTTAAAAAGTATTTTTTGACATATCTACCAATGGAAAGGCTCAAAAATCGGCTCCATGCTTAAAACGTAATGGGGAAAATTACATGGAGTATATGTAAATCTTTTTATGTTTTTTTTTAAATATAATATCATAATCCCTAGAATGAGAATCTGCTGTATTATTCCATTGCCAAAGTGATGTCTACAAATGAGGGCTCAGGGAATTGCTGCAGGCTTTCTGATGAACTGAGCCAACAAGCCGCTGTGGACACAAGCCTGAGTTTTTGAAGGAAGAAAGATTATTTACACAGGCAAAGCTATATGTGTCTCTTCCCTTTCAGATTTCCAGAAAACCCTCTTTTAACAGGAAATAATTGGAAATAAAATTACATGTTCCAAGTCCTCTCCATCTCTCCCAGTTATACTATTTGTCCTGACAGAAAATACTATTCTTCTTTAATGCTGTCCTTCAATAATTAATTAATAAAATAACTTGAATATTCACTTTTTAACTATATTTTAAAGAATTCTAAAATACATAAATGCATTTTTGCAGACAAATTACTCGTGGAACTATCTATCAATGCAACATACAGTTAAAATTTTGTACAAATAAATATATTCTACACGTTTTTCTTTTCAAAGAATGTTTGATCTAATAGCTTCTAAAGACAGAATCTTGTTTGATTTCCTTGTTGTTTAATACCTAAATGAACAGTCTGAAAAAGACTGAAGATGTATTTGTTTGCTTAGCTACTTAGCATGAGAAGACTCAGTATTTTGTGAATTTTAGAACAAGACTATTTTCAAAGGATGAAACCTTTTTTTTTTCAGTAGTTGCCTCCCTGCTTGAAAATACTTAGTGGTCTGAAAGTTTTAAGAATTTTAAATTAATGCTAAATATTTTGAGCCTTGTGTGTGTGTGTGTGTGTGTGGAAAATGAATAAATTCAGTATACTCACACATTTGAAATACAGCCACTCAGTGACTTCTGGCATATCTTGTATGCATTAGTGAGACATGACGACTTGAATCAAACAGGAAACCAACAAAGAATGAAAAATAAGGCTGCCCTTCTCCCTAGACCCCTTGTGTCTATGTGCAGCCATCGCACATGCTGGGATTTGAAGTCTGTGTATCGCACATTGCACTCCTTATCTGTCCTTGTGGATTGGGATAATACATATTTAGATGCTGAGATACCAGCCCAGAAGAGAAAACTTGCCTGAATATATCTCTATAATTCTTTGTATACCTGAGATCCCAAATCTACAGATTTGGGAAATAATTATTTAATGCACAGTAGCCAGAAAAGCTAGTGAATTTTCAAGGTCATGGCTGCCGAAATATTTTCTTGTACATCATGAATATTATTTTGCCGTTTCTGAAAGAATAAGAGATAAAAAATGGCTATTGTACTTTTACAGCACTTTCATGGCATTTTTGTAATTAATTGTTATCTAAATTCTAGACTCAGTCCAGTCAATTAAAATGCAGAATTCCTTTTCAGAAACACTTATTTTACTCTATGAGAAAGCCATATTCCCTGGGAAATCATCTATTACCAGCAGTTGTGCTTTTCAATTCCACTGTCTGAGGTGAATCCAAGACTGGTTACTGTTTGAATATAATTGTGAAGTGTGCAAATAACTTTTTTTAAAGGCAGTATTATGTTATATATATATATATATTCATGTTATATTTAAGAGTTTATGAATGAGACTGTATATTAAGAAAAGTCTGTCATTAAAATTCTGCAATGGAAAATGTCCCCCAAGTCAGAAGGCAGGACCCACTCTATCAAGTTTATAATTAAGCAATAATCCCAAGAAACCCAGTCATTACCAGCATTTAATGACTACTTTGTTGGTTAACAGCTCAACGTGAAGTTGAGGATTGTTAACACTCTATCAAACTTCTTGTTAAGTGTGCTAAGTTTTATTTAAATACACTTGGATTGCAGCTGGAAAGCTGTGGGGGGAATCAGGAGTTCCCGAGTGGCTAATGACCAATTTTTTTCCATCATTCAGAACACAAGGCACATTCCTTTATGTTTATATAATAGCTGTTAACTACAGATGGCTGGTGCCACCCGATTTTGGTACTTTGTGTGACACAGAGCTGACCTTAGCCATCTACTTTATCTGCAGCTAGTTGATGTCTTTTGTGCTGAGCTTCTGTGGAATAACAAAAGTTTATCATAGAGCCTTTAGGAGAATTCAGCCAAAAAGATATAATAATTACCATAGAAATCAATAGCCTTATGTAATGTAGAAGCACATTTCTAAAAGCTATGCCAATCTCTGCTAAAGTCAAAGGAAGAAAAGAGCTGCAATGAACATCACTTCTGAAAATTACAGAAATGTCATGCAATTTCCTCGAATTGTATGAATCAAGAGGCTATATGTTACATAAAGTTTCACTTAATCTCCCACTGGCAGTAATCAACACAAATGCTATTTTAATCAGGATCAGATTTATTCTGTTGAGTCAGAAAGGAAACTATTTTACCGCACTGGGTGGAATGACTGGAAATTAATTTTACCAAACCTACTGAGCTAATTCAACATAGGAACATTAGTTGAAAAGCAAAGTCATACCTCTGAATTAACCACAGTTTTTCTCCTGAACTGCCTGTGAAATACAGCCATTTCCCATTGTTTGGTACCATAGAGGATATGGTTTACAACAACTTCCCAGACAGGTAGCAATGGAAGAAGCCTTAAATCAGTAGCACAGACTAGACTTTCTGAAAAGCTACAAGGAGAGGGAGAGAAGATAACAGGAACGATGTCCCGTATGGGTTTGTTGACTTTGTTGAAATATCTACAACAGTGGTGGAGTCAGACAAATTCCTTCTGATAAACCCGATAACTTATTATCAAAAGGATCTATTTCTTTGTCACGTCTGTCAGAGTAATCCGGAATTCATTATCATATTAATGTCCTGACTGGGCTCCTCTGGACCTCTGAGTTTTGTTTGTTGAAGAGCTTCCTGGGGCGTTTGGAGAAACAAAGAGCGCTCTCTGGAACATGAGGCATTCAGCGCGGCGTACAGATGGGCCCGGGCTCTTTGTTCCTCTCTGCCTGGGAGGCTGTTATGGGAAGCAGCCAACCTGCAGTCTGTCACCGTGAACATTGTCAAGTCATTGTGTACTTTTAATTGTTACTATGTACATGGAATCTGAAAGGTCGCTCTGGATATATAGTACAAGTGCAGGGAGCCCTCTGCCAGACCAAACAGCTGTCCTGTGGTGTTCCCATATTCAGCTCCAGTCACCTTTCTCTCATTGAAGGATCCTTCTGACAGAGCAATTAAAACATACGATTTATTTACTAAACAGTCAATAAGTAAATCTTAGAAATGCTCTCTTTCACCACATCGCTGTTTCCCATGTGGCTGCCTTAACAGGTCCTTTTATATTTAAGCAATTATTTCTGCCCCAATAATATTACAGAGCCAGCAAGATTAATTAAAGAGCCGACAGCAAAGTACAATAACAACCTCAAAATACAATCAAAGAGGTCAAACTGTATACCAAATTCTGCTCATAGACATTTACAGATAAAATAAAACTCCCAAGGTTTGGCTAGCCTGCAAGAGATGAACTACATTCTTTTCTTTGCTGAAGATACATGAATATTTCTTTAGAAGACTTTGTGTAGTTTTTCATTTTTATCTGCAGTATAAAAGAATCAGTCTTAAAGGAAAACTTAATTGTATATGGTGTGAATAATCCTTGCCTGTAGAAGCACTGCTCACCAGGGAGTCTACAAGCCATGTTCAGTCTAGATATGCTAATATTTGTTTTCCCATCATACTTCTTACTCTTTATTTAGAGAAATAGGAATGCTTATTGACCAGAAGTTAGCACTAAAATGATGGTAGTTCTAAATCTTTCCTAAGTAAATACATCTTATCAATATTGCTCAGTAAGTTAATTCAATAATTAATAAATGTTTTAAAAAGATTAAAGACACAAAGAGATTGATTTCCAGTTCCTGCCCATACTGTTTATCCCAGATGTGCAAAATATGAAGAAGCAATACAAAATGTGCTGTGAAGACTCATTCTTACATGGTTGTGCTGTATTTTAAATGAAAACACAAAATAATTTGCATGGTGAATACTCTGTAAAAATCATAACCATATATATAGACATTCATATTTACAAATATGTATGTTGGAAAAAAATCTATATTTATGTAATTAAAATTATAACAACATTAAAACTTTATTTAATGAAGATAATAAAATACTATAGAAAAAGTTAATGACTGACAGTACTATATGTAATTCTAAGGGCCTTGTACTCCTCAAAATACACATCTGTGTATATTGAACCAGCTTTTGAAGTTGCTACAAATTCCCAAGTTTCCAACACTTTTTGCTCTTTTTAGGAGTGAAACTCTTTTCCTCTTTCTGTTCTCTGTTTTCTCTGCTCATTTTCCTTTCTTTTTTTTTTTTTTCCCCACCCAATATAGAGCACCAGAAAATCTGGTTTAGTACTGTAGCAACAAATGTCAACAAAAAATAACCTTCTGAATTTTCCAATAACCATTTTAGAAATCCATTGATGACAATGAGATATATTTTTATGATATTATTATTGTTATTTTTGTTATTACTGTTATTGTTGTTATTCTCCAGTGCTTCCTAATGATCCTGGTTATAGAAATGAGACCAGTGAGACATATAATTAAATTTGTGAAATTTATTATCATGAAAGCTTTTCCAGCAAACATTACTAATATTCATTTAACTAAATATACTTCTCAGTCAGTGTTTGTTTAGATGACTTATTATATAATTTCATTGTTTGTTTAGGTATTAGCAACAACTCTGCTTCTACCTGTTGGATGAAGACCACAAGCAAGCCACCTTGGCAAGTTCTCTTCATTTCCCTGAAAAAAGTCTGAAAATCCATGCTTTCCTGATTTATACTTTACATCAGTTGATCTGTGACCCAAGTCACTGTGGATAACTTACTAGTACTAAAGATTAAAACAAACAAACAAACAAACAAACAAACAAATAGAAGAAACAACACTAACTTCTACCACAATATTCTTCCAAAAATAAACCCTTGGCATTAGTTTATAGTAATTTTTCCTCTGAGTGCATAAAATTCTATTTCCGAATAAACAAAAAAATAGCATACCACTCAAACTGGGACTGTGTCTGAGTTCTCCAAAGAAATATTCAGGTGACCTTAAGCAAACCAATGGTAAGCTTTTGAAGTCCTCAGTGTTG
This sequence comes from Phasianus colchicus, assembly GCF_987193195.1. NCBI lineage: Eukaryota > Metazoa > Chordata > Aves > Galliformes > Phasianidae > Phasianus > Phasianus colchicus. The sequence continues at coordinate 33,849,286 of NC_143438.1, forward strand.
ATCAAGAAATCTCTGTTGGTACAGAAATCAGCTAAGTACAAAGCGAAACAGGTGAAATGAATATTTTGTTTTTTGAATATTTTTTAATTTTATTATTTTTATTTTTATTTTTTAATTCAAACCAATAAAGAACTTGTGTGATTATAACATCTCAGATTGTAGCTAATACAGTAGTCTGATTATGCTGGGATCACTGCTGTGCACAACTGATAGCTATGTTCCTTAGCATTTTAAAATGCTATTTTTTAGATAAATGTTTAGTGAATATTTTAAAACAGATACTGAGAGGTCAGCAGAATGTACTCAGAAGGACTGTAAGTACACAGGAGACACTCAGAGGCGCTGGTGATCACCTGCTTTCCCTTGATCCTCTCCCTGCCCCTGGTGGGAAGGTTTGCACACCTGGCTGTCCAGCAAACCGATCTAAGGGGAAATAGGAACACTGTTAGAAGGCTGACGCTTAGAAGATGAAAGCAAAGAAGAAGGAATAGTTCTGTTATCAGTTTACCATAGTTAGTTATCCCTCTGGGGAGTTGGCTGGGCACCACTGGTAGAATAGAAGAGGAGGCAGGCACACACCGCCAGGGAGAAAAGGCAGGGAAGAGGGAAGATTGCTCTGTTTGGTGGCAGTTAGCTGTCAGATCAGATTAGCTGCATCATAAAACAGCATGTTGTGGCATCACTCCAACATAAACCCAGGGCCGCAGCACTTCAATGGGATGAGGAAGCTTATTTGTATGCTCTGACATTTGGGCCGCGATTCCACAGTGTGGCGGATTAGCGAGACGATCTATGTAATATGCAACACAAAGCAAGACAAAACAAAACATGCAAAAAGAGTAGCTGTTTTGAACACTTCATTTTTTGATACCTTTTATTTCGCTACCTGACGTAGCACCACCGTGGCAGAAAGGACAAGAAGATGGGACAGAGATGCCTTCAACCAGACTTTCTATCGGAAGTCCAGTACTATAAAAGTGAAGTTCAACTGCACTGCTGACTTCATTTGCTGTTCAAGTGAAAAAAAGGCTTGGTTCTCTCTCTAACAATGCCACTCATGCAATCATGAGTATATTTCTGTCACAATTAATGTATATAAGATCAGTTCACTATATTTTAAAATTATATTACACTTGAAAAGCAATTCATAACATTGACTGAATTTATTAAAATAGAAACCTCATGAGAAGTCACTTTTTAAATTATTTCATTTTTTTTTTTAAAAAAAGATATTTTTATCAACACTAGTGGACACAGTATACTTAGATCAGTCACTAAATGACATTCACCTGTAATGATGTACTGTACTCAACAGCATAGCCAACACTCTATAATGTATACTAATTTATATGATGTGAAAGTAAATATTATGGGTTCTATTTAATTAATTGCAAAAAATATTTTAAAATATCTGAAATAGTGCCAGATTAAACATATATTTTTTTTCTTTCTGATTCTCACTCTGAGTTTAACAATTCAGGTCCAAAATTCATTGGAAATAAACCATTTTCCAAGTACCTGAGAAACTCAAAAACATTTTGTTTGTTTCAAATATAGAATACACATCTAAAAACATACAAGCTAAAAAAGAAAAAAAAAAGGGGGGGAAAAAAAAGGGGGAAAAAAAAAAAAAAAAAAAAAAGGAGTATTTTTGAATACATCCCTAAAAGCAAAGGATCAAATGACCACTACCACTTCAGCAATATGGCTTTTGAGATATCTTAAAAATACCCCAACTAAGCATTAAATAGCCCTTCTTCAAGCATTTCAGGAAAACTTGGGACAGTCCCTAAAGGTTATGAAGTTTGTATTTTTTGAGCTTATACAATATATGGGTTTTTTTTTCTTGTTCATACTTAATCATTCTTCTTTCAAAGATCTCTGCTGCTTATGCTAGTAGTGCTATCACTTCATTTCCACTGATTTTGTGTTGTCTTCTCTTTTACAAATCTTTCCTTCCTGTTGATCTTCTCCATTAAGCAGATTTATTTTTTGACCTTCACAAATAGCACACATAAAAAGTGGTCCACCACTTTAGATTTCCCACTTGCCACCTTGCTCCCTATAGAGAGAGCTGGAGGTTCTTCTGCATGTGCATCGATGTCCTCCATGCAGCAAGGTCTGGAAAGGCCGATTGTGTTCTTTCCTTGAATCAGGAGAGAAGTGACAGCCATGAACTGGGATGAGGAATAAGAATGTCTGGGGCAAATTTCCATTTCAAGAAAGCAGAAAATACAGGGAGGGAGCTCTGTATTTTATTTTTGCAACGCAAAGGGAAATGTGCCTAGACATTAGACATAAAAATCAGTACATAAAAGTAAATATATAGAATAGAAATAAATGAATCAAATGTTCATCAAGTTGCATTTAAGAGGCATGTTCCGAACAAGTGTGAAGGATTCTGATATTCAAAGCAGTTTATGTTGAATATAATCAAATTGTATTACTTCACAAATGTTTTTTTACTATGACTGCAGTGTAAAAATGTATCACTATGACCCATTTCCAAAAGACATTCTAAGCTACTGCATAACATAAAATATTGCAGCATCCAGAGAGTATAAATAAATAAAAGAGATTTGTTATGCTAGTCACAATAGTAATTCATAATAGTCCACACTTTTCAATTTACTGATTATTACTTTTCCAATTTATCTAATCTTTAAAATCAAAGGTGAATTCTTTGCTGAGCATCCACACTCATATTTTATTTAGCTTCACCCTTGTTTCTGCTTTGTGTCTGCCAGCTACTGTAGTTTCATTTCACTCCAATCCATTTGCAGTCTTCAAAAAAAAAATTAAAAGAAGAAAAAGTAAATAGATACAACAGAGATAGCTAGAGAGATTGAAATAAGGGTAGAATGAGGGGAGGAGAAATTGCAGTGGGCAAAATATATCAATTAAAAATTAGGGTAAAAATAGTCTTTCATGTGTAGTGCATGTCCCTGAGCTAGATTAACATTGCTGTGAGCATGTTGCACTAGTCAGTTCATTGCCTGAGGAAAGTTTGCAGGCAAAATTCATCAGCACAGCTAGCACACTTGAAAGACTCAGGCGCAGGGCTGTGTTCATGGACTGGCAACAACAAAACACCTGCTTGAAGTTGAGACAGAATAGCAAGCTGGATGGAGTTCAAAAGAATCGAATGATAATCACACCCTGATTAACAAAGAAGTGAATTACAGTAGTCCTTTGTCAATAGCTGGCCTATTTGCATACTATCTTGCAATGCCCAACAGGTTAGAACATTTTAGTTACACATGGTCAAACATTAAAAAATGGAAGGAAAAAGCTTTACGCCTGTGTAACTCAGACACATTGCATGCATACTGTGTATGTTACATCTTCTTAATGCTATCTAGTCTGCTGTCGGCAAATGCAGAGAAAACTCCACCCACCATCTTTCCTCTTTCTCCTGTTCTTCCACCTTCCAAAAATACACCAGGCAAACAACCACAGCATATAATTTTGTTTGGCACGAGTGTTTTTAATGTATTTGACAACAAACAACTGTATATTAAACCAATTTGTTTCAGTAGATGAAAGTGAGTAATTTTAGATTCAGTCCATTAGAGCTGCTCTTGGCTATGTGATCTTTTTGAGGTTTATCAGCAAAAAACCCTGTAACAATCCACAATGCCAGAGCATAAAACATGGAATGTACTACCTTAATTTCATACTGGATGCCTTTTGTTTCATAATTGAGTTTTCTGTGCATACCCTGGGTTTTATTTTAGATTAGTTTCAAAACTGAATGTTGTCATGATGAAATGAGCACTTCGGCATTCATATCTTTACATTGCTAATAAGGTAGTGAGCCATGGCAAAGTGGAAATAGAAAATATAATAAAGCCAAATTAATGCTATTGCATGTTGTTTTCCTTTATCTTATAAATGTAATATCAGTCCATATATATATATATATATATATTTTTTTTTTTTTTCCAAAAAACATCTCTTGCTTCAGTGCAAGGAAAGTCTTATTGGGTCATGTATATCATTTATTCAAATAATAGACACAGTGTAGATTAGCAGTGGCGTATATTATGTCTTCACTTTGCCTGGCAACACTCCTCCAGTGTAAGAAAGAGTGTGGTAGGAAGTGATCTAATAGGATCATTTCCCTATTGTAGTTGAGATGAAATATATCACTGTAAATATGCTACTTCAGTCTGTTCTTAAACATTTCCCTTCTGAAAACTGCAGCCGCATAGAACATATTCAAAAAACAACAATAACAACAAAATCTGCATCATCCCAATTTTGGAATACCACAAAGAAAAATAAAACAAAGCAACCTTAACAACAACAACAAACAAACAAAATAAAACAAAACAAAAAAGAAAAAATAACCACCAGAGTTTTCACTCTCCTTTTAAAATGAATAGAAGTAAACTTGTTAAGAGCACAGGAAGTTTCTTAGACTGAAGAAGAAGGTATGGTACACAGTACAAGGTAAATTTTGAACTCAGAATTATTTGCTTAAATGGTGAGAACTCAACAAAAAAAAAAAGCTTCTGAAAAGAAACTTGAATGGCAAATGAGGCTATTAACAAGTGAATACAGCACAGGGAGAGGAAGACAAGGATGACAGTGTCATACTTGCATGTCTATCTAGATGCAGAGATTGTTCAGACATCATAATTTGCGGAAGTGTGTAGTTCACTAAAGTGGTTAGGAAGAGATATCGATGAAGTGCTGGTTCCTCTTTCTCCACTGCCATTATTGTTATAAAATTTACCATCATTGCTACGGTAATTAAGAACAGTTTGCAGAATAAGATATCTATACATCTTTGCTGTTTCAATGGATGACAAAATAATAACAACAAAGGGTGCTTGAAAAAATTTAATCTATATTCCAGTGTTACATTCACTGCAGAGATCTGTGTTTTTAAATTTAACATATGAGGCCAATTAAAAAACAATGATGTATCACACTGTATTTCCAGATAGCATACACATGTTCATCACAGACAGCTGTTCCATGCCATAGCAATTCTCAAACCCCCCAGAAAACTCACAAGACTTCCAGCTTTTGTCTTCACTTTTTACATTCTAGATTGAGTTTTATAAAATAAACTGTTGTAATATTTCACATTTTTGAGGTAAATGTGTCAAAAAGATATTAAGCGAGAAGAAAGAAAAGATGATGCAACATTTCTGCTTCTGCATGTTTTGTGTAACTCTCCCTAGTTTTAGAAATGTGTCATTTTATTTTTAGGACTGATTCAGGACACTAGTCCCACTTTCCTTGACCTTACTTTGGGATCCATGGAGCAGTCAAATGTGACTAAAATTACTGATATCTGGGCACTGGCAGTGCTGAAAAATATGTGCAAAAATATGTGCAAAAATATGTTTCAGATGAAGAGGAGCTCTTCTGTAGGAACTCTTTCAGGAGCTGAACTGCTGCTACAGCAACTCATGTGTTCTCCAAATAATACTTATCTTTTTTATCTATTAGTAGTCCTAAGAAACTATGACAACAGAAAATTTCAGAGCAAACATAGCTATTGTGGGGCTACTAAGTGACAGTAGTAACAGTATTACAACAGTCAACATTGTTGAACTGAACTGAAAAAAAGAAAATACCTGTATATTCTTTCAAATAGTCACAGATTTGCTTCCAGTTTGCTTTCCTGGCTTTCTTTATTCCAGTAAATATCTAAGACATAAGTATTCATGTAAGATGACTTGCATTGCAGCATCTATTATTGTATTTTCCTTGGAGCAGTGGCTTTGTTTATTCAAATGGGCTGAAATTATCCTAATGGATGTAACCTCTACTACTGGCATTATCAAATTCCTATGTACACTCTTTTTCCATTACTTGAAGCAAGTTGCCCTTGTTTCCACTGCTTGACAAAGGGTTTTGATTTACAATCAGCCAGATTTTTGCAGACACAATGGATTTGCAATACAACATCTGAGTAATGTCATTTTCTATTTAATGGTTTGGCTGAGAAACTGGTGAAATGATTCAAGTAGGGCAGGGTGAAGATGAAGCTTTGAATTGGTCAATTTTGCCTTAGTTTCATAGGAGTCTGTTATAGCTTCCCTATAAGTAGATATTTGGGTCTTAAAACACATTATCTTGTACTGCCAATTTAATTTCTTGCTACTCATTCCAGATTTCACCTGCACTCTGTAGTTTAACTCTGTATTTTAAATATTTTGGCTTGGGGAAAAAGTGACATTTTAACGATGATACCTCAGATGTTCGAGGCACTCGCTGTTTAGACTGCACAGTTGATATGACCACTGCTGTATCGAAATGGTGTCTACTATTAGAAACCTTTCCTTTGGATCTCTTAATTATTGTGATATTCCTCTTATTTCAATGAATAGATGGATCATTCCTTTGTATAACAGTATCTGCATAATGAAAGGGATAGCTCTTCTGAAGATCTTGATTTCAGTCAGTCTGATATGTGTATACTTTCTTTTAGTTGTGTTGAAGTTCATAACGCCAACGTTCATGTTGTTGAAGAGCCAGCTCACTTTTCTGCTAGTCCCTACCCATAGACTCAAACGGAAAAGCAAGCAAAAATAGTGGAATATCAAGGAGATTGGGCTTCAGAAGAAACTGAGCTAGGAATACAAGTTCTGACTGGTAAATTTTACTTTCTTTTGCACAAGGCCAGAGGCCTCTTTTGTACCATAGCAATTATTCCACCACGTTGACTGTATGTCTTGCACAGGAACTCTGTACTACTGTAGCCACAAACCACAGAGCCTGAATCTCCAGGGCATAAAGTGGACAAGGTATACGGAAAATCAACAGTCCTGGAGACCTGGAGAAGATCTAGGCATTCAGTAAATATAGCAGTCAGGATTTTCAAAATTGTTATGGATTTTTTGTTGACGAATTCCTCTATTATAATTGTAAGCAAGGCATTTCTAGCTATTTCAGAGCAACTACCATTGCTTTCTAGTTATAATACCCTTTTTGGCAACAGAGTTATGCTTATAATGGAGAAATGCATGACAAATTTGTGTATTCATTGTAACTCACTGTGTGAAAATTATTCATTTGAAGGAAGAAAATACATTCATTTTCTTTATTTGGTTATATTCGAGTTAAATTTATATTGTGGAGTTTCATCTATTCATGCCATGACTGAATTTTGACCTTTGCATGTGAAAACATCTCAGCAGTCCAAGTTACCATAGGAATTTCCTGTCATCACACAGCAATAAAGTACAAATAGCACCAGCACTGTGGAAATTTATTCCTTAGCATGATCATATTTATGCAAATGCAAGAGTCCGAAATATGTCGCTACACCTCCCCACTAAGTTTCTAGTTACATTTTGATACTCAAATTAAGAATAAATTGTTTTAACTAATTAGCAAAGAACACCCTATTTTTTTTTTTGACAGACATAGTACATAGTAGCTATGCAGATAGCTCCACACCTCTAGGAGACTGCAGAGTGATTGCATTCTTTATGTTTGTAACCTTAGTCATGCAAAAGCCCTTAAGTTAAGAACCAGAATGGCTGAAGGTAGAATTATTGTACTGGCTCACAGATATAGTATTTCATATGGAAGCTAATTGTTTTTCATTCTAATTTCTGTAGAACAGCATAAGCTTAAGTAGCACCAGAAAATCACAAAAAAATGAGTTAAGTGAAAAGGAATTGTTTTCCTCCAGATCAATTCTAATAGCCCATCCACACGATAAACAAAGAAAGCTGTAAAGAAGAATAGGAATCACTCCTGCCAGGAAAAGCAATGCCTTCACACGATTTCCTTGTTTTTAGTACTGTGGCAGAGGGAATTTTATATTAATTTGTATAACAGTTTATATTCTAACAGTTGTAAAAGACACCCCCTGACCACTAGCGCACACCATTGAAGGGGAAAATGAATGAATCATCATTTTTCCTACAGGAAGTAAGATAAACAATAATAAACAGAGAATAAAAAATGATCTGGCTTTTCAGAGATTGATGGAAAGAAATAATTAAACTTTTCTTCAAATACTACCTAGCTATATCCTTAAGAGTTTTGTGCATCTAGTACTCTATTTTCAGATTCATTTTCTTTACTTTTTTTTTAAGAAGCTCTAACCAATCTAGAAAGAAAACCTTTCAAAAGACTTATTTATACTCAAACTTCAGAGGATAAAGACAATGAAAAGTGCAAAAATCAGCTCAAATATCCTCAGAAATAATTTAACTCTCATGTCACTGCTGACTGACAGCTCTAATAAATTCCTACATTTTAAGCAGACTTACATTTCACATGCATTTGCTCTCCACTCCTGAGCAGAGTGGAACATCTATTGTCAAATGCATAAAATAACATTAGAAATGCAAACTTAATGTAGCCAATGGTAATGTGTTATTTAAAACTTATGAGCCTGAATAAGGGCTTATTTTCTCCAAATTGAAATTTATAGTTTCATTTTAAAGTACTAACTTGAATATTGATGGGCTTTAGGCATGCTGTTATAAAATGGGAATGAAAAACAAAGCAAGTAACTACCAGGCATAAAGCTGCTATTATGGTAATATATGGAAACTTATATAAAAACTGGGCCCTAGTTACCTGTACTAATAGCAAAAAACATACAGTAAAATTTGTGCAACTGATATAGGGAAATCATACTTTCCTGCAGTATGTCAAATAATTATATATTCTAGGTTTAGAACCCCAATCTTTAAACATCTGTGGCTGGAAAGCAATTTTGAAAATGTCATTGCACCAGAATGCAGATAATAGTTTCATCTCTCTGTCTTTTTGATGCTTTTTTGATATTTTGTCTGCAGTTCAACTCTGATCAGTGAAAATAAAGAACAGAGAAAATGTTTCTCAGCTGCTTTCTGGTAGCAAATTTTCCTGACACTCAATGATTATGTCATGTATGGCTATAGGAAAGCTAATTAAATTTGTATTAAATACAAATCTCATGCAAGTTCAATACCTTATCAGATAGTCTAAACAACTCAGGTGTGTTTCTACTTTGTTTATTTGAATGTACTTTTGAGCCATACATAGGTGCTTCAGAAATAATATAATACAGCTCATGGCAAACAAAAAAACTAACTTGAAATTCTATAGCATGTCATCTCTTGACGCAATTATTTTATAGAGAAGTCAGTAGCTCATAAAATCCCTCTGTTGAAAGTAATTATGATGGAAAATTCTCATGATAATTAGGAAAATTATGTTTAGGAGTTACTTAATGTTTCTAAAAATCATAACATTTTGTCAGTTTTTGAATCAAGAACTCTATTCAACCTCCCAAATCCAATGGATGCAATTCACTCATGCCAATGTGATTCTTCACAATATAAATGCTATGTAGCTATAAATGCTAATAAAGATCCAATCTTGCTTGATTTAGGCATTAAGAGAAGGCCTACTGGCCTTCATAATGTGCTCCCAATCAAAACTGGGAGCAGTGTTGTTGGAAATAGAATAGAGTAAAATTGGCATATAATATTATATGCCATATACTGCAGGAAAAGCTTCCTTTCCATTGTTTTTACAAATTAATCCCAAATATCCCTTCTATGCAAATGCACAGACGATTAGTTCAAATACTTTGTTTTTTTCTCTCTGTGCAAGAAAAAGCTTACAACAGTCTTTTGCCATTTTGCTTATTAAACTTCCTAAGACTTCCTTTCCCAAGTTAGCTTAAATAGGCTTGTTTTCATCTTCAGAACTGATTCCTATGCATTTCTAAAAAATGTTTCAGTTCTCCATAGCCATGCGTATTGCTAAGAATATGCTGATAATTTTTGCAATCTTAAGTGGCAAGGCCATGTGATTGTAGGAGAGATGCATGTATGAAAATCAAGTTTATTCTTCAGTTATAATGTTAATTGTGATCATGGCTATGCCTGTATGTACACTCTGTTGAACTGAATAATTAACTAAGTCATTCAAATAAATGAGATATAAATAATGTGTATAGATGAAGTAATAGCTTGGTTTGGGACACATGACCAACTTGAAACTGAGAAATAGGAATTGCAATTAAGTAATACATTGTTACAGAAATGCTCCAAGGGCAATTTTTGGTCAGTTCTAGAAATTTCCCAAGGCAGATCCCCTTCTTTTTTTTTTTTTTTTTTTTTAACAGATGATTAGTATGCATACATACATTGATAACACTCTTAGCAGTGTCCTAAAGACAGCCCTCCAAGATTCTTCTGAAGACGGTTAATGGAGGCTGTTGCTGCATGAATGGTCATGTAGTTCCATGTAGTTATTTAAAAGTTTTGTATGTAGTTAAGTGAGGGGTGGCTGAGTAGCATCACTGCTAATAGAGCAAAACAGTAGTTTGAAGAGTCTCTTCCAACCAAACTGAAGATGCTGTTCCAAGAACACTTTCAATGCAGATACTTTTTCATGGGATAACAATCAAACTTCCTGTTGTGAAATATTGAAAATAACTAGTTTACAGTCATATCTTTTATGAACAAGTTACCTGTCAATTTTCTTAGTTCTGCTTAAAATATGAAGAAGAGGAAAATACAGTCAGTAGAGGCATATTCAGGATAATAGTGGATGTATTTCTTTCATTTCTTAGACTCTGTCTAAAAATTGCAAATTTCATCCAGTTTCCTACTTTGCTTTCTTAGTGCTGCCTACTTAGCTGAGCATCTGACAGTAAATTATCTGATAGTTATTAAGGGATGTTACTGTATTAATTCTTTAGCCTCCAAATAAATTAATTAAATTCCTACCTGGTCATCTTCGAAGAACACACTTTATCATTTCCTTTTCTCTTAAATCTATTTATGATATTAAAACCTCAAAAATTGCATGGGAAAATCAGGTATTCAACTCACCAGTGCAAAAATTAGTACTCAGCTTCTTTCTTCCATATAGTCTTCACAAATTTAGGGGGCTCCAGAGCTCTGAAGGGACAGTGTTATAATCTGACAGGGCCTGACTGAATTAGGTTGTGTGGAATAAAAAGCTTGTTGACAATTGTTAGCTGGTGTCTGCTAGAAAATAGCAGGAAATTTTAGAAAGGGCCTGAATTAGATAGAATAATTAGAGTTGTTATTACTTTTCACAATGAAAGTACTTTAACTTCTACGTCATGTTTAATTTTTGGTCTGCTAATAGAATTAGATAGCAACTAAAACATCATGAATTAGCATTGACCTGACTGCTGTTTCTGGAGAAACTTCATCACTCAGACTGCATCTGATAAAACTCAGTGGAGAAGATTTCCTTAGAGTTATTTTCAGATGAGAGATCTAACTTTTCTGTTTCTCTGTAGGCATTCTGGATTGTTATATTTTATTAGAATTGCACCTTTAGAAATGTTAGAATATCTGAATGTTTGCAGTGATCTGTAGAAGCACAGGCAAACGTCTATTAGCACATTGGCTTGGTGTCTACTTACCATAGTTTAAAAAAACAGAATTCAATTTTGCATCAGAGACAGCAGCTCTTCAACTTTTGATACAGAATATTGCTTACGCTACCAACAGGTCAACAACTTGAACCTTAAGTCTTGAAGTGTGTAGCACAGCTGTACTGTGATTTGTAAGAAAAAATAAAACGGCTTTTAATAGTGAAAGAGGCAGATGCTACCAACAAGAAAAAGTGTGATTTCAAATCTCCCTGAATTTTTCTGGTTTATGATTTATAGTTGTTCTAGGTCATTTATGTAAATATGTATAAAGTCCTTTTGATAAGGTCTTTCAGAAACAACTTTGTTTAAATGGCTAAAATATATGTAAAAAATGCTTCATAGTAATTAATTTTAAAAATATATTGGCCTGCTCTTAGTCAATGAAAAGCAAGCTAACTCCAGTACATTATAACTGTGAATTGTGTAGCTGGCTCCTTTTGTGACCTACTGAAATATTTACAGTGGACAGAGAAAAGAGTCAGTTGTAGCTGCAAATTCCTGCAGCAAGGGACATCTCTGCCACTGTGGACTTCACTGAGACAGCTCTGCCCTAATTTCATCTGACTTGGAATATGTGCAAATCACAAAGAAATGTGAACTGACTACATTCAGAGAAAATCAGCAAGACAGAAAATCATTGCAGATTACCGTGTTACCAGCATTTTATTTAGGATTAAATAAATTTCAAAATTGTATAAAATTTTCTTAAAACAGTGATGAATATCAACATTCTGAGAAGTTGAGCATGCTGATTGTTCATGTAGATTTATTCAACATGTAAGAAACAATTAAGAGGCTAAATTTACCATAAGGGGAAAATATAAAGCTTTATTATAAGCTCTTATAAAGAATGTATAAAAGCATTTATTATATGTACTGCTTCCTTTCTGCTGTACACTAATATTTTGTGCAATCATACTTGGAATTCATTAACACTGACATGACTGTGACCCTGAATTCAATGATCAATGTCATGGTACCATTAAAGTCCTTCCTGACACCCAGAAGCAAAAGGGTATGCTTTGTTCCAGCCTCAATCATCTTCTGAAATCCCCATGGCGATGGCTCAAAAGTTTAGGGCCTTTTTATGTTTCTTTTAGTTTTAAAGGAAACAGGAAGTAGTCTACAACCTTGACCTTTGACAGGCTGATTCCCCAATTTGATCAGCTCAAGGCCAAATAAGGCCACTTTCAAAGTCTTTTCTGGATATATAGTTCTAGAATACATTTTCACTTGGCTAGAGGAAAGAAAAATAAATATATAAAAAAAAAATAAAGTTTTGGTTATCATTTCTCTTAATGGGCTAGACCAACTGTTTATCTGCTGTTTTGTATCACTTTGATTACAGATGTCAGCAGTATCTGAGGTGGCACAGCCAATACAGGAAAATATGCTTAAGAAATATCAAAATATCTCAATAAAATTAAAATGTCTAAGTCATGTTCAAGGGAATCAACTTCAAGACGTAAAAGAGAAACATGCTCCATGCTTCCATTTTTTTCTTTGTTAGTTTGTTTTGTTTGTTTTTGATTACACACTTAACAAAAATGTTTAAACACAATTTTGTCATCTCTGCCTACAAAGTATGTTGAATCTCCTAATACAAAATATCCTTAATTAATAGGGAATCTTGCCATCAATCTTAGCTTTCTGTCAGTTTTTTACTGTTTTTGTTAGTCATGGTTTTGGTAGTGGTGGTGGGTTTTTTGGGGGGGAAAGGAGGTGTTATTTGTTTGTTTTGCTTTGTTTTTCAGAAGAGTTTGCGTAGTCTTGTTGTCACAGTTTACCTGGGCATTTTTATTCTGTGATATTATTTAATATTTCCTATATTTTCTGTGAAAAGAAAATGCAAATAAATCCATCTGCATTTGTGAAGAAGTGAATACTAATATAAACCTATTATGCATTGGAATTGCCTTGTGCGGCCAGTGTCTCAGCAAAAAACTCTGTGAAAAAATACACAGAATTTTTTTTCTTAAAGAAAGCATTAGCTATCTCCAGAAAGCACTGCTGAGTTAAACCTTACAGTAATTGTATGCAAAACTTTAATGAATCTAAATTAATTATATCCAATCAACTTTCAAAGAAATAGTACCACACAAGTCTTCCAATTAGAAAGAAAATTAATTCACACATAAACTATTATAAACAGCATCAAATATAGCAAAACATATTTGGAATAGCTTGGTTAAATTTTAAAGACCTGTTGGTAGGAATTACTGAGCATAATATGTCCCTCAAAGATCCTCCTGTCATTGCAATTACTTATATTCAAATATAAAGTATTAACATATATTCCAAGACAAAGCATTGACATAATATTTACATTGCTGTATTTTAGATACATTACATCTAACTACTTTCTGCTCTGATCTCATGTCAGAGTTGAAGTCTCCAGCTGCATGTAAGGTGGATCATTACTGCTTTAGTATTTGAACGGAGTGAAAATCCTTTCTGAATTATCCAAAGGTACATCCTCAGCCATCTGGCCAGCAGGCTCCATTGTGAGCAGAGTTTACAGCTTTGTCCAGCTGGCCTTCACTTGCAGGAAAAATCCTCAAATGTGATCTGAATTCTGTGGTAGGCATCCAGTGCTCACAACAGGCATTTCTTTTGCTCCCATGAGGAGCCAGAGAGAAGACTACAGAACTTTCATTCCTGTAATGAAAACATTTCCTCCTCACTTAGAGTTTGTTGGTGACTAGGTACGTCTTCTTCATCCACACTGAAATCTTCAGATACATCTTTAGAAGCAGCTATTGAACCTACCCAGTAACATATGTGCCTCTACTTCTGGATCTGCCTGGCCCTCCTCACTAGGATGAGTAGCACTGCACACCACATGTGTCCAGAGACACAGAACATCCAAGCTGAATGCCTGGCCTTCCTTCTCCTCATTTAGTCATATGGGTTACATTTCCATACAGCATCTTTCCTTATAATAATGCTGCAAAGCAAATAGCAATGTCAGTGAAAGTATTCTGTTTGAAATAGAAAAAATAGTGTTTAAGCAACAACTTAAGCCAATATAAATTCTCTCACTTCTAGATTTAAAAAACTAACAAACAAAAAAACAAAAATGAAAACAACAGAGTATTTCCAGACCATTTTATTACTTACATGAAAGAGAGAAATCTGAATTCCCCTGTCACCTATTTTCTAAATTATTGTATGACTTTGTTGTTAAAATAATTTCTACTTTGTTTTCAGGGAGATCCATCTTTTAAGGATCAGTGTCACGGAGTAAGAAGGCTTGGTGCTGGAATGGCAATTAACTCAGTATAACTGGTTTCAGCAATAATACTGCAAACCTCTTTGATACCCAGAAGCAAGAAGTACTGCAAATAATATATTCCTTGCAAATTTTTTGCCACATGCAGAAATCTGTAAAGGCAGCATAATCTCTGACTTGCCTCAGCAGTAAACTATGTTTTTCCCAAATCAGTACTCCTTATGGCATCATCTCTGCATTCCATGTTGATTTGTTCAGCTTACAGTGTTTGAATTTCCTAATAATGACGGAGTAGCGGATGAATGTTTTTGAGTTATCTTGGTCACGTTGGGTAGAAGGGTAACAACCTTCTGAGCTGCACAACTTCTAAGTTCTGTGCAACAAGATTTAGGATGATGATTGTGATGGTGACTATTTCTGAGCTAATCTTTTAAAGCTTTCAGTGAAAAAAAAAAAAAGCAAAACAAACAAACAAATAAATAAATAAGTGAATAGCAGGAGGGAGGTGGGAAAAATAATAGCAGTATTCAGGCCTGTAATCACAGCAGTTGCTGCCCTGTCCGTGTCTAATGTAAGGGTTATGGAATATCATAATCCCTTCTCTGAGCTCCTTTACAGCAGCAATGATGACTAAATTTCTTGTGTCTTATCACACTGTCACAGACTGGAACTAGGAGAAGGAACTCTGAAGAAAACACAGCATGAAAACTAGAGAGCAGATGATCAGATTAGCTGCTATTGGATTTGTTAGCTGGGCCACAATCTGACTGAAACAGGCTCGATTCCAAGGCCCACGGAGATTTAAGCCATCAGCCCCCCCGTCCCTTATCCCTATCACACTATTATTTATTTTTTAATATATATCCCTGTTCTCCACATAACACACATCCTTTTACCCATTTTAAGTCATCTTCCAAAAGGATGAGGTTAAGAGTTAACACTTCACAGGTTTCAGTGGTATCAGATGGGCTGATGGATTTTGAGTAAGAGGATCCATCAAAATTACCACACACATTAAAAAAATAAAATAATAAAATAAAAAAAATCCCAAAATAAGACCAAGACCCGGCAGTCCTCTACTATATAGCAAGATTTTTTTCTCTTTTAAAAGGCATCTGCAATAGTACTATAAATAAATCTGTTAGAATGTGTTTGTATTCACCAACAGGATCCCTAATGCAGACCATTTACCACCCATGCTCTTACACTCACACAAGCAGTGAGAACAAAGCAGTCATGAAGAGCCAGATAGTAGGTAGAAATCTTGCTGATTAAAATAAACTTTTGTTCATGGCAAAAAAATAAAGAGAATGCACTTTTAAACTTTTAATATCAAAGAAACTAAGATATTCTAGCATATAAACTGTAATACTGGAAATACACAAAGGAAAATATAAGGAAATGTATTAGAGGATGCACTTTCAAAAAAGATATGAAAGCTTACACAAAACAATATCAACTATACAGTTAAAGTGAAAAGTTTTATACAAAAATAAATGTAAACATTGCATTCAAATTTTGAATTCTGCAAAGATATATTTATAATACGCAAAAATGAGCACCTGTGTATATGCATGCCCAGTTGAAGTTTTTTTTTGTTTGTTTAAGACACCAACCAACAAATCATCATAAACAAACAAAGATGTATTGAAGTTCAGCTGTGTAACTATCTTCAGGAGTTGCTTTATTCACTACAGTGCTAGCTAGGCACATAAAAGAACTGCTGAGCTGGGATAATATTATAGTTGAATGATAACTTCTCTGTTTTAAATTAAAAATATTTGAGCACCCATAACTTTGAAACATGTATTTATGTCTGCTTTGAAAATCAGTGGGCTTCCTCAGTAGAATCTGTGGTTCCAATTTAAGGTTATTTCTGCAAGGGTTCTAAAGTTACAATGATTCTATAAATTTTATGAGATATTCTTTTACATAGTTATGGATTTATTGAGGAGACATTTCTTTGAAGCTATGACAAAAATAGATCTTCCATTTGCTTCCTGTCTTCCACCAAATATTCTTCACACCAAAAAGTCAAAACAGCAAGGAAATTTATCTGTTTAGGCCACTCTCACTGTCTGTATTGGTTCATGCAATGCTATTTATTTTTTCAATGCTTATATATTTTTTCCTTTTCCTAGAAGCGATCTATGCTGATATACTTACCTACCTATGCAATGGCCATGATTCCTATGTATACGGCCAACATTTCCAGATACTGTGTTCCTTTTAACTATTATTTAGCCAATGACAAATAGGTACGATAAAAGCATTTTTAGATGCCATAATGTTGAATATCCTAGATGCAGTTCTCTTGAGTAGATGAGTGCTCTTCTGGGAGTACACTTTAAACTTACATTTCTGTATTTCAATGACAGCTAATATAAATATATATTGTGAATGTAATCTGTTTTTGTATTTATTTTCATTTTTATTTTGTTTTGATTTTTTTTTTTTCTTACTGATCAAGTCATCTGCAGATGATCTGACATTACAAGACAAGTTGAGGAGAAGCTTAGATCCAATCACTCAAAACATTTTCTGGAGTAGTATGTACTCAACATATTTATTGAGATTAAAAATAGTTTGGGGTTGGGTTTTCTTTCCAGATTTTTGGCTTATTTTAGTGTATACTTTAGTCAAACAATACTGTCAGCACAGGATCTAAAGGATCCAAAAGGATTTAAATCTTTTTTTTTATTATTTTTTTATTTTTATTTTTTAGTATGACTTTGAATTCTTCTCTTTTCTGAAACAGTCATGCAATCCTGATAGATGCTTAGATGCTAAATGTATTCCTAAGTATGTGATACATAGACTTCACATAGACTTCCTCCGCAGTCTGCTTGAAAACTGAAGCAACGTACCACAGCAAAGCCCTCTAAAGAGTTTCATTTACAGGTTGCTCATGTAGATGATACCTTTCTGAGAGATACGGCAAGTTCATATCTAGAAATTTCCAAATGCTGCTAGAGTGGCTACTATTATGTTTCAAAGCCCTATTTTTCTGACAAACTAGTTCTAAATTTCAAAGTTATTTAATTTTCTTTTCTTTTTTCTTTGTTGTTTGTCATTGCCTCAACTGGATTAAAAGAGCAAGAATTCAAGGGCTTCGATTTTATCAAGAATAAACAAAAATTTGCAGAAGGACGAAAGGATAAACCTATTTTAGCCTTTCTTTTGAAGTTATTTTGAAGTAATAAGTAATATTTAATTACTTATAGAGAGTAGAAATTGAATTTTTAATAGAAATAATCTCTCTTAAGAGTGGAAGTGAGAAACTTCTCATGTCTTTCAGTGCAATGGAATAATTATGTAACAGTGATACTGTTCAATTGTATCAAGTGATACAATTTCACTTTGGACTTCTTGGATCTCTCTGAGTGCAGTCCCTGAACCAGCTTTTAGCTGTTCAGTCTGTTTCAGGATGGAATCACATGATTCCTTCCTTTCTGAACCATGCTCAGGACTTCAGGCCAGACCCATCAGTTAGTGTTCTCCAGGAGGCTCAACTGCGGTTTCCTGGGAACAATGCCAGTGATGCCAGTAACTTTGTAACACTCTACTTTTATTAGATGAAGACATACTTCAGATGAAGAAAAAATCTTTCCAGAGGAAAGCACCCTTTAAACAATGGATGAAGGGATATTCTTTTTTATTTTATTTTATTTTTTCTGTCATAGTAGCCCCAGTTCTGGTCACCTGCCAGTAACTGATAAGGTGCTCTGGAATAGTCAATCATCACCATTTGTCAGAATTACTTGTCAGCTCCTTTAGTCTCTGGGAAATCACTTTATCTTGATAAAGTATAGTTTCTATGCACCTACAGACAGAGTAGAACAGCCTGTAAGCTAATCTACTGCCTTTTAAATACACAGAGATGTACTTCTGTGAAGATCCACTTAATTTTTTTTTTTTTTTTTAATAGATATTATCAGATAGGAAAGTCTTGTAGCCCACAGAAAGATACCTTTACATTAAAAAATAATAAAATCAAAAGTTTATGACTGTTGCAAAACCTTAACAGACCACGGCACAGAGTGAGAGGATGCAAAAGGCTCTCTAGCATATCCCTGCAAAAGGCAGAAAGTTGATGGCTAGTGAGAAATACGAAAAAAAATTCACTAAGATAAGTTATAAGGATATTTAAAAATTTTTATAAATTTTGGAAAGATACTCTTTCAGCCCTCAAAATCTTCCATTTAGAGACTTCCTGAACTAAAAGTGGTATCCGTGTACTTACTAATCTTCAAAGGACTTCTCATTTATGGATTTGTTTGTTGGTTGGTTTGTTTTCCCAGTGACCCCTTGCATACCATAAACTTCCAGCACCCACAACAGCTAATTTTTTCTCAGAGAGTACTACCTTTAAACTCCTGTAGACACCCATTTAGAAAGTAGAAGTTTAAATTCTCTTTACAGTTTATAAAGAACAACTATAAAGATCTGACAAACAGCACGACAAGGGGAAATGATTTTAAGTTGAGGGAGGGAAGATTTAGGTTGGATGTCAGGGGAAGTTCTTTACAGAGAGACTGGTGAGGTGCTGGAACAGGCTGCCCAGAGAGGTTGTAGATGCCCCATTCCTAGTGGTGTTCAAGGCCAGACTGGATGGGACAGCCTGGTCTAGTATTAAATGTGGAGGTTGGTGGCCCTGCATGTGGCAGGGGGGTTGGAGATTCATGATCCTTGAGGTCCCTTCCAACTCTGGCCATTCTGTGATTTTGTGATTCTGTGGTCTGACTTTAAAGGAAGTCTAGGAAATTCATTGTCAAAGTCTATGTGGAGAGTATGGAAGTTAGCCAAGATGAATGCCAACCTTTCTGCTAGTTACTGTTCTTCTGGGGCAATGTCAGATACTGCAAAATTAATTGATTTTCACAACTGCTCCTAGATCCCAATAACATACAAAACTTTTAGAAAAATCAATATGGAATTTGAAAGATAATCACATCTTAATATAATCTATTGACTCCAAAACATAAATGTCCCTCTTCTCTGAAATAATTGTCACAACATAAAAAAATTGTTGACTAAATAAAATTTTCATCTTGCATGAGAAGTCTAATTGAGCAATCAGAGCATATGGCTCAATATGCAGTAGTGTCTTATAATATTTTATTTCTTTTTGAAAAAACCTACAGCCTAGTTTACCATGCATTCGGTTCAAATGATCACAATGATACAATACTTTGAATATGCTTACATTAACATCAGTTGAACAATAGAAACAATAGGAACTCTAATGTCTTAATCTGAGTATACTGATAAATTTACAAGGACAGTATAGAATTCTTAACATTACCTGGGCATCCATAGGTTTGAAATTATGTGTTCCTTTGCTAAAAATAATAATAATAATAATAATTATTATTATTTTATTTGCATTGCAGTCTTTTGCTCTCAGAATGATGGCTTGGCAAACTAAAAAAAGTCATTTTATTTATTCAAAAAATCAAGATATGATAAAGAATACATCTGATTTTTAATCACTAGAAAAAGAAAATCAAATGCCACTGTATATTAAAAGGAAGTCATTTAATTTAGTAAGTAGCAGACAGCATTTTGTTTTCCAGTTTTATAATTTACAACACAATCAGAGCAGGACAGTTGCAGTGAAATTCTATTTATCAGAAAATGTTCAATATATGTATTATATAAGTGTGTTATCTTGCAGTCTGTTATCTTATTTAGTAAATTAGTTTGTTTCTCCCCGGATCATTGCCACTGTTTTGTTCTTAGGCCCATCTCTCTACCCTTTTTCCCTTTTTCCCTTTATCCCTTCCCTGAGCATGGGATCATGGGTAGCCCCTCCCTCCCCCCCTCCCGCTAGTTACAGAAGCAGGCAGAACCAGCCTGTAAACCATTGACACCTTGCCTGGCATTTCAGCCTATGCCTGTCCCCAGGGATGAGCATAGTGCCTAGGGTTGGGGCTCCTCTGATGCTCCCGCTGCTCTACTCCTCACTGGGATGTTGGGATGGGCCTGGCTGCTGAGCCCTGTGCTGATGGATTGACCCACTGGGAGTCCCACATACACCTCAAGGCCCTGACCAAAGATACAAGGTTCTTCATTAAAACACTGTAGGCCCTTTGATGTATATTTGAAGGTCTGAGACAGCCTGGCTAAGCAAGATTTTTCATTTTACTCCATGTTACCCTCTTTAAATTACTCTAGTCATTGAAATGTTGAAAATGTTTCTTAAAAATATTTAGTCTACATCTTTAATTTACTTATAATTGTTTTCCTACCCAAACAAATTCCTTATGAATTTCAAGGCAATTTGCCTCCAATGAAGTCCTGGCTAACTCTTTGAGCAAAACATTTATTGTTGCCCGTTGCCATGTTCCACATGGGGTTGCTTAGGTTCTTTTTAAAAACAAGATGACCGTTCAACTTGCTGACTGCAAAGAGGCTTTTGTAAAAGAAAGCTGAAAATTGGAAGCGGCAGTACATGACATTTTCTCAAATTTGTGGAGAAAATATGCAAAAAGCTGATTTCAAAACATTTAAAAATATGTGAAAAAAATCTGCAGTGCAATCAGTGTGAAATTCAGATGAATCACTTATCAAGTGAGTATTAACTAACTTACCTTTTGTTCTGTAATGTGCAGAATAAACAAACATTTTAGATGGCATAATTGTGTTTTTTAAAATCCAGAATGCTCAAAAGAAACCAATCTGGGCCATTTGTTTCCTCAGTCTGAAAAATGACAAGTAAATAAATCCTTTTTTTCCAGCAAGAGGCACTTCTGAGAAGTTTGCATAATTATACACTTTATGTATAATAGGTTTGCTATAGATGTCTGCCAATTTTACAATCTGACCTTTTAGTTTTCTATTGCTTTTAGTGCATTACATTCTCTGCACTAACAAGAAAAACAATAAATAGTATAAATTAATACATGTCAGAGCTTTTCAGACTACTGGTTGTAATCTTGAGAGACTGAAGAAAAACAAATAACGGTGTATATTTCATAAATAGAACTTTGCACACCTAACAGAGACAAAAATTCTCTCCTATGGAAGGAGCAGCAAGACAGAATTGCCCACAGATACACTGGCAATGAAGCCCTTGCAATAAAGACTGGTTGTTCACCTTAAATCTTATAATTTCTTCTTTGGACTGAAAACTCTCACTTCCAAAAGACTTTACTTTCATTTTTTCCTAACAGATTTGTTTCTCTTGAAAACATTAATATGGACATATCAAGTAAGATCACACAAGCAAGCCTCACAGACCTTAGCAAGATGTTTTCTGTCAATCCCAATTAGTACGTCTCATCCTAAGAGGACTATCCTACAAAGGCTGATGATCACACACTACTGCAAATAATATAAAATTTCCTTGTGTGCCCAAAAGATTAAAATTAGACAAATAGTAAATTCATTGGTTAGGGTTGAGGGATTTACAGTCCTTTATTTTTCTATGTGATGTGAATCTCTGGGTAAGCATTTCCCCATTTTATCTGAAATTTGCAACAGAACATGCCATCTTTTCTACATGCAGTTCAAAAACCAAATTAACTAAATGTATTAGAAAACAATCTAATGAAAATTATGTTCCATACTTACTTCAGATTGTAGAGAGAAATCCACTAATTAACTAAATTAACTTTGACAGGTACTTTGCCAGGATTTCACCCATTCTGGAAACAACTTTGATAATGTGAATTAGCATCATTCGATCAAATCTTGTCTTAAGTTGTAGACTCACTAAAATAATAGAAAAATGCAGTGTCAGTTGAAATCTGCAGTACATTTTCCTCAAAGTCCATCTTAAAGTTCTGTCCGGAGCATCTCAAAGCCTCATTTCACCTACCATGGAATTGATTCATGATCATTTTAGCCACAACATTCATGTGACTTTCTTATCCTACAGCCCCAAATTACTCCATTGTGGGTTTTTTTGTTGTTGTTGTTTTGTTTTTCTTTGAGAGAATGAAATCATCTCTAAGCAAATGGCCAAACCTCCAGATTTCCCACTGATAACATCTGAACTCAAGTTCCACAGACCTGAAAGCAATTTTGGTTAAACTTACTTCAGAGAGCACAGCATTTGCAATACATCCCCGGCCACTTATTCATTAGGGTTAGCGCTCCTGAGGAATGTTCATCCAAAACCATATTTTTTTTCTATTACAGAAAAGTGCACCACAAATTAGGTTTATTTGTGCTACTCTCACATCAGTTATGTCAAATGCTGTGGATTTAATGATCCAGTTACATTTCTGAAATTGTATCCTGTCTGAATCCTAGTTGTGCTGTCATGCGCCATTCTCTGAGGTGGCCAAAAAGAAAACAGTTGCCAGCCATTATGGGATCTGTGGCTTCTCCAATTCACTACTCAGCGCATTACTTGTTAGCTCACAGCCATGAAAATGCAATTGGTTTAAACAGGGTTAGAAGGACAATAAGAGGCTCATGCTTTTCCCTCACATGGAGGCTGCAAAAGATACAATCAACTTAACTTACATCAAACATTCAAAACCGGTTTTGGGTATCGTTGCTTTTGGAGAGAGATAGTTATAGATCTATCATGGGCTGGATAGCGATACCCAAGTAAATACACATTTTAAATGGAAATCAGAGTTCTGTAAAATAGAGGGCATATTTTTCCCCTTTTACAATATATAGCTACATGAATATTCATGTGATTTGATCTAGTTGCTGTAGTAGCTCTCAAGGGAGAGCACATTTTTTGTGAAAGCTCTATCCTTCACAACTGCAAGTTCTGTAATTCAAAGCCACACAAGGTTAATTTTAGCTTACATGCCTGATTTTTTCACTTGGTCACACTTTTCTTATACACAGTTAAAGCATGTAACCCTCTTTTTACATATGCCTTGACACTTTGCAGGGGATGTACAACACTTTGTATAATCTCCTTGAGATGAATTTCATTTCTGGGAAGTTCATAAAGCTATTGCTGAAAATTATATGCTACAACTGACTAACTTGTCTGAGTCATGCAAAATACAAAGAATTTCGAGTTTGGTAAACAAAAAAATGAAAGATTTTACTGCAAAACAGCATCCATTCCATACTGTATTTCTGGCAAACTCTAGTATGACCAACACTGCTAAAGATAAAATGTTCTTTGGCATGCTACAACTTGTCTTGACAAAGCAGGTTTAAAAGAGACCATCAGGGCAGTCAGTGACGAATTGTGCCTTGAGTAAATTTAGAGTGTGTTATTCACCTCTGTCCTTGAGGAGGTGTTGTACTTCTGAAAGCAACATCTGGAGTCTCAATTGAAGTTCTGCCACAGAGGGTAAATTCAGCTCAAATACTAATTTCCTAACAGATACAAGAAATTGTTTAATTAATTATGTTAATACATTAGTTTGTGAGGACAAACATCTTCTCCTGATATTTCCTCGTAATGCCTCCTGTCAATATATCTGTACTCTTTGCTGTAGTGATTATATCTCCCAAATTCCTACACTTCTCTTCCAAGGATCCTGCCACTAGTGTACTGCTTCGTGCTTATTTCGCCTAACACAAAGCTCAAGTCAGCCATGTTTGGCTGGTCACTTTAAGTATGATTTAAAAGTACTTTAGTGAGGTTAATGCATATTAGACATATCTCTTTAATGAGTGCCATGTGTGCCTTATCTGTCCCTGGAATGCTACATCCAGTAATTAGCACTAGACATACCAATTGCTGTATTCCTTTTCTTCTCTTGTTGATCCTCCCAAAGAAGCATTTATAAAAGTCTTTGTACTTCCCTGAAGTTTTAGAAGCCAACACAGAGTCCATATGAGACTGAGTCTTATATTGAAATAATTTCATTGAAGAAATACTTATCTGTGATTTTTACATAAACTGTTTATAACTTCTTGAAATTTGTGCAAAGTTGAGTGATTTGACTAGATAAGATTATGTAGTCTGATTTTTATTCTACCTGAGACAAGTTTCTACTATAAATACTCAATTTTACATTCTGTATATCCATATGAAATTCTGTATCTATGAACATACTGACAACTAAATCTGTTTGCTAGAGTATTTTCAACAAGCTAACATGAATGGACCAGACAAAATGATGAAATATGCACAATAACGATGAAATATTTGTAGAATATTTTTAAAATTTTACCCAATTTTAATTCTGCTCTTCCTTGATTATCATCTTTTTACCGACTATTTGATGGAATGAGTCATAAATTATTCTTAATTCCCTAATTTTAATCCCTAAAAATTGCTAACATTTCAGTTCAAGCTCAGTCATTTAGTTCCTGCTTATTAGCTAGTAGCATATAGAGATTGGAGATTAAACGTATCCTATGATTATATTATTTTGTAAATGTTGTTAAAATTGTACATGTTATAAAGATTAAATACTTCTTATTTTCCACAGGTTTTCCAAGTTCTGAGATGGTAAGCAACCAGTTTTTTGTTTTTTTTTTTTGTTTTGTTTTTTTTTTTTTGTGGCTTGTTGTTAAAGCATTGCCAAAGCTGAGTGAGTTCCCATTTTCCCATTAGTTACCAAGAAAACATTCATAGCGCACCAGCATTGTGAACTGAGAGAGATGCCCTCTTTCAGCAAAAACTACCATCTCAGCATAAGCAAGTTGGTCAATAAGTTAATGGCATGAATCAATGAGAAAGATTTGGGAGAGATCTTAATTAAAGAAACAACTGCTGATACAAATTATGTTTCCAATGTATTGATGTAACAGAGGGCATGGGGTTGAACGAAGATGAGTGCTGATCAATGCCTTTAACATTTGCATTCCTTTTCATCAGAAACCAGCTCTCTTCATCTGTGTGCATACAGGCATGCATGCACACAGACAAACATCACTACTACCAGCACCTCAGAAGGGCTTTGGTTTCTTTGTCCTTATTGATTCCTGCAACCCTCCTCTGGAAGCTATTACAGTCGCCTCACTTTACAAGGTGAAATGAAGGTCTCAGCGACAAGATGATACTCATTCCTTTAGACCTTCCTAAATGTTATCTCAGTACTTTACATTGTGAATATCTTAATCTGCATGCTGTAATGTACAGAAATAGTAAGGAATTGTAAATGCAACTTTGGCAACATATATTTACAGAAAAAAAATAAATGTAATATTCCCTAATACAAAAGGATAAGCATGTATGTGGGTGAATTTGTATGTGAATTCAAGAGAGACACAGACAAAGAGATGGAGAGAGGGAGAGAGAAATGGAAAGACAGCATTCTTCAGTGGCTGAACGGCACAAACATCTAAAGTCAATAGCTGGTTTCCCCAAGTGATCCAATCTGAGACACAGTTTAAAGAGACATCAATTTGTGATGTCAGCAATGCTCAACATATAGCTAATGGAGCTTCAAGAGATCAATATTCAAACCTCCCTTCTTTTCATGCTGGAAACTCACACCACTGCAACTTCTGTTAGATGAAAAGTACAATTTCTATTAACTACTTTTACCACTACTATTCACACTTATGTTGGATCAGATATTAATATGCTTGTTTTGCTTTTATTATTTATTTATTTATTTATTTATTTATTTGTGAGGTCAGGAAACTTTATTCCCTAGGATGTAGAAGAGTAATTTAAACTTTAGCTCAGCTGGTAGCCATGTAATCCATCTTATTTTCCTGTCAGGTTTTATAATGAAGTCAAAAGCAATCCTAAACTGGTGACATAATAATCTAATGCTGAGTAGTAATGACTATATTGAATCCCAAAATATGTTTTTACTGCATACCAATATTGAAGAAATATAGCAATTTCAACTATCATTAGCATAGTAGAGACTCAGAGAAAGAACAATAAAAATATCTGATAAGAGACAGAAACAACTAAATTTTTAGCTAAGTATTTAAATTATAGCCAAGAATCATTGAAAAGGCTCAAAACTGAAAAGGCTGAAAAGTATCTTTCAATAAAATACTAATTTCCTGTGGTAGAATCACTGGGTGTTTCATTACTTCTTTTAAGAGGCCATTGGAAAAGCAGTGAAACCTAAAAGAATGAAGTCATTAGTAATATTAATATTTGAACTTTTCTAAAATGTCGTATCTACAGCTAAACTGTCGCATGAATGGCATTTTTCACAGAATGGCTCTATTGACACATCGCAATATATGTAAACTCACTAAATATAGAGTAAAATGATTTAAATATTAAGTGAGTCCATGCTTCCAAATGTTATTCAAAGACATGTAGAATTGGAAACCCACTCTAATCAGACTTTCCCATTTCCTTCTCCCACAAGAAATAAAAGAAAAACAAAACGAATTCAAATTAAGTTGTTAAATGGTTTAAGGATTTGATATCTTTTGCTGTTAATTTAAAGGGCTGAGCTGCAGCTCATTTCTTTTCATCTTTATAGCAAAGCACAGGGTGACCCCAAGGGTCAGTGAGGATTATCTCTGTGTCTTTCCATTCCATCTTACATTATTAGTTTACACTGCAAATGAGAAACTGATGTCAGAAATATGCCAAACATTATTTATAAATATAGAAGCCAGGGTGAAGTCTGATAGGTCTGTGGCTTAGCATGTAAAGGTCTCAACAGCAATTAGTAATTGAGATGCATCTACTGTAAAGTGGGAATTGTCATCTAAAGAGCAGAAAATATTTTGTTAACATCTTGATAACATACATGAAATACAATTCTGAAATGTTATAGCACTAACAAAGTATGAAATGGATTGGTGACCCTATAATCAAAAAACTCAAATTATTAGAGTGATGTCTTCAGTTGAAAAGAAATATTGCAATCATTACCACTCTTAATGTGACTCATATTTATCATAAATTTACTTTTTCTATATACATTCTTTGATTGACTTACAAATGCTTCTTTTTGACAGCTTTGATAATTAAGAGCTTAAAATGAGCCAAAATATTGTAAATTGTATACACAAGAAGATGTGAATTTTCTCTGTTAATGAAAAGCCATACAAAGATTTCTGGTTAATTAACAGTCAGAGTAAAGCCCATGCGACACAACATTTTTTCTCTACATCACAGAAAAGGAGTAACAACCCATTATATTTAGAATTAGAAGAACAGCGCCAAAATAGCCAAGGCAGACTTTAAAATTCAAACTATTTATAGCAGAAATTAACTATTAAGAGAGGGCAAGATGTTTAATAAGGAATAATACATACGGAGGAGAAGAAATTGCTCTGACATAGTAAAATACACTGTGCCTGTACTGGTTTTATTTAAAAGGTAATGGCTTGATATCAGAGACTTCATATGAAAGATATGCATCCCATTTTGTTATGCTCAACACAAGTTACTGGGAAGAGATGTTTGATAAATATGTTATGATAATGTGATATTGCCCCATACCAAATTAAGTTAATAAATCAGGAAGCAGGAAGGTCATACATTCAAGCAAAGATGCTGCTTTTGTAGAATGTCTTTATTTTCTTCTAGTTTGTAATGAAGCTAGAAGTTACTGTGACACACACACACACTCATATGTGAGCCGATCATTAAGACAAATGCAATAAACAAGATATATCTATGTTCTGTCCATAAAATAAAATAAAGAAATGCCTAAACACTTTGTATGTACAAAAAATAAATGATCTCTCAGGTCATTCAGATGACCAGATCTTCCATTCAAATTTCATTAGTGTGTTTCTTTCATCATCCTTGTCTCCAGCCTAGATCAATCTGCATGCAGAAAGAATAATAGAAGCCTATAGTACAATCTTCCAGGACTTTCTAAGTAATCTTTCTTTTGTTTCAAACTCCATATTGCAGAGCAATTAGTGTATCATGTATACAGAAAATATTGTCTGAGGTTGTAGAGTCATAAGTTCTTTCCTCTTTTTGTTTGTTCTAATGATTTGTTCTTTCCCACTTTCCATCTCAGTATGTTATTGCTGTATTGTAAACCAAGCAAAGTCAAATAGGTTCAGAATTAATTCTAGGGGTAAGAATGAGTAACTGGAAGTGGGAATAGAGTCTGAAATTCTTCACTCAGATATGCTGATAAAGCCTGTGGCCCATGGCATGCTCCTTGGGCTAATGTTCTTCAGTACTTAACTGCACGTTGTGCTCTCCAAGAGGGTAACTACTGTTCCCCTGCACTATACAACAATTTTATAAATTCTATTTTTTGTTTTGACAGTGACAAAAAAATACAAAAAAAAAATATTTTTTTTTTCCAAAACAACAGCAATGAGCTTCTGGAAATCAGTGTTGCTTAGTTTAAATATCACTCTGAAGAATGCTTAAGATAAAAATTGTCTCCAATACATCTGAATGTCGTTCAACATTGCTTTTCAATTTACAAACTTATTCTGCTTTTGCCACATATTCTCCTTAAGCTAATGCTTAAAGAACACAAACTTGGACCACTGTGAGATGAAATCCCATTTATTTCAATTGAAGCTACACAAGACAAACAATTATAGATGATGCTTTCAAGATGCTCGGCAAAGATAGAGGTGAATTTCTTTGCCTGATGTAATCATAACAACTGACACCAAAAGAAAAGAGCAAGCACCTGATGCAGGGAAACAGAAAATTCAGTTTTGGTTGTTTATGTCTAAATTAAGAGTCAGTCTTCACTCACAGACCAGAATAGTGTAGCAGGGAGCCTCTTCTTTATTCTCCATTGCTTATGAGGAGCAGACACTAACCATATAAAGGGTTATATTTGCAAAAACCAGAGGAAAACAAGTACACCTAATCAGTAATACACAGTACTATACAGATTGCTATCCTACTAGTGAAACTGAGGAAGTCTTTCATAGCTTCTCTTATTACTTCACATCTTATTACCTGTTACTTGCAGTGGCTATGCACGTGTTTCTTTTTACCTTGAGTCACTATAGTCAACACTGGGATCTGTATTCTGGCAAACTGCACTAGAAGGACATCAAAACATTAATGTATTTATTGAGACTAAATTTGAGACTTGAGATTTTAAAATGACTAAGCATTTGAAACTCAAGTACATACTGTTAAGTCTCTGGAGCTCAAACTTAAAATCTCCCCTATTTAGAGAGAGAATTATCAAAAGAAGAGCCGGTAGAATTCTGAGCCTTGCTCCTTTGGGCTATCTCCTACACAAAGCAATCCTTGAAAGACTTGAAGATGTAATTTTTAGTGAAGGAATTTTCTTTTTATAGGAACACAAGATTCTTTGCCCTTCAGGATGTCAAATAAGAATTGCTAGAAAAATTTTACAAACAGAAGGCAACCCTAACAAATTAATATGGCAGAAATTAGGTTTCATCCATTTTTTCAGCTCAGTAGAATTAAAGTAATTTTTTTAAGATCACGTTTGAAATTGGCCATAGTATGACATAAATATAATAGCAAGAAAAATGATGGGGAGTTCTTATGACTATTAGTATGCCTAAACTCAACGGAGGTATGAGGCTCCTTGCCAATGTCACACAGAGTACCAAAAGCACATTGTTCACCTGCATCACCTTTATGCGTCACAGGCTTTGTTAAGTGACAGAAATATTTATAGGAAGGTTTTTAGAAGCTTCATTGAATTAAACATTAAATTAGAATAATAGAATCATGAAGGTTGGAAAAGACCTTTAAAATCATCCAGCCCAACTGTGGACTTACTGCTACTTTGTCTATTAAAATTTTGAATAAAATATAATTATTTAAAATGAAAAAATCACAAAGATATTTCTAAATGATCAAGGTGCTTTTTAATCTATATAATTGATTTCTCAAATGATTTAATTAGTTTAATTCTTGGAATCTACCCTAAGTCCACAATTATTCACTGTGGACTGTAAAGCAGTTTTGTAGCATAGCACTTGGGCTGGGGCAATCCCAGGCACTTGTAGAAACTGAGGGAAGATCTCCTTGAGAGCAGCCCTACAGACTTGGGGGTCCTGATAGAAGCTGGACATGAGCCAGCAGTGTGCGCTTGTAGTCTGGAAGGCCAACTGTATTCTGGGCTGCATTAAAAAAGGGGTGGCCAGCAGGGAACACGAGGTGATTGTCTCCCTCTACTCAGCTCTTGTGAGGCCCCATATGGAATACTGTGTCCAGGCCTGGGCCTCCAGTACAGGAAGGACATGGAGCTCTTAGAGCGGGTCCAGAGGATGGCCATTAAGATGATTAGAGGGCTGGAGAACCTCTCCTTTGAGGAAAGATTGAGGGAACTGGGCTTGTTTAGCTTGGAGAAGAGAAGGCTGTGGGGAGACCTCATTGTAGCCTTCAAATACCTAAAGGGAGCATAAAAATAGAAGGGGCAATAGCTGTTTATGAGGGTGGATAGTGAAAGGACAAGGGGGAATGGTTTTAAACTGAGACTGGGGAGGTTTAGGTTAGATATTAGAGGGAAGTTTTTCACTCAGAGGGTGCTGACACACTGGAACAGGTTGCCCAAGGAGGTTGTGGATGCCCCACCCCTGGAGGCATTCAAGGCCATGCTGGATGTGGCTCTGGGCAGCTTGGTCTAGTGGTTGGTGACCCTGCACATAGCAGAGGGGTTGAAACTAGATGATCATTGTGGTCCTTTTCAACCCAGGACATTCTATGACTCCATGATTCTGAGATTCTGTGATTCTATAGCACCACGGAAAAATACTGGTAACAAGTTTGAAACCATCTATTATGACTTATCAACAGAATGAAAGGTATTCATTTCCCTTTTCTCTTCAGAGGAAAGAGAGACACAGATTTTTGTTCACACTTAGATTCACTTCACCTGTGTACAATCCTTAGAAAATTTCTGAACTTAACATGAATGTCGAAAAGACTCTCTTGCGTGAATCTTTTTGCAGGATGTGAGTTGTGTTTATAGATGTATGCAGTCGTGCCTAGTAAGTGCAAATTGCTATCATCATGCTATTAAATTAAATAGAAACAAAATACAGTCTTGAACACTTCCTGTTTGGTTTTGCATCCTTCCAGACAGCACTCAGTCATGCTTCAGAAGACTGAAAAATCCAGGAAAAGTTATCAAGAAGCAGCACAGATGGTACTGCTTTGTTTTTCGAGATGATGATATTTCAACTGTATGAGCATGCTCTCTGCTGTGTTACATGCCCTTAGGGATCAGAGAATAGCTAGCCAATCATTCCATTTACAAGCACAGAGGCATCCCTTTGGGACAGCATTAAGTATAGAAAAGAAAACAAAATATTATACACATCTGAGATAAGTAATCTGATTCTTTTTTTTCTTTTTTTCTTTTTTCTTTTTTTTTTTTCATTAATAGGGAGGCACTATTCCAGAATTCCTTCCTTTACCATGAACTAGGACATGACTGCTTAAGACATCACGTGGTCAGCATGAAGTCTTTGTATACCTGTTGGACTCTGCAGTGGTCACTCTGTAAATTAGCGTAGACTGAAGAAATAGGCAATTTATTTCTAATGAGAGATGACCACTTTCCAAGATATGAATATATATGTCTGAGGATGACCTATGTTTATTCTGAGGCATGTTTCTGAAAAAAAATCCATGTAGCATAAACCTATTTGTCTATGAGATACAGAACATAAGAATAAATATGTATTACTTTTTTCATTGTTTAAGATACTGCATTTTCTTTTCCATTGGAATAGTGAACTAAGATTACATTCTATTCAATTAAACGCTTTATTAAATAAAGTAGTAACATAAGATTTAGACACCCAAGATGAGGACTTGGAGAACAATAATAAAACAGTGATACTAGAACAGTAGATGTTTGATCTTAAATTTTGAACTGTCAATGTTACAATTCTTTTTTTCCTGAACCTATTTAAATATTTTTAGTTTCTTATATGTATATGTATATATATATATTGTTTTCAGATTAAAGTAATAGATATTTAGAGGTAATGTCTCATATTGCCATTCCAGAAGCCCAAGACTTCTGTCACACACT
This sequence comes from Phasianus colchicus, assembly GCF_987193195.1. Lineage (NCBI taxonomy): Eukaryota > Metazoa > Chordata > Aves > Galliformes > Phasianidae > Phasianus > Phasianus colchicus. The sequence goes on from NC_143438.1 coordinate 33,881,729, forward strand.
TCTTTAGAACATAGTATAAAATAGTTTTATTCTCAGAACTGAGTTGTATGTACATATGTCATACATTTTGTTTAATAAAAGCTATAATCATTGTCACTATTTATTTATTTATTTATTTATTTATAAAATGCCTTAAGTGAAAGAATAAGTAATTGGCTTTGAATAGTCAAACAACATATCAACCTAGCAAGGCACAAAAAAGATTAGTCTTACCGAAACTGCTCAAACTACAGACTTTTCTGAGTGTCCTGAATGTGACAGAGGAGCATACAAGAATTTTAAGCAACTGTACTTCAAGTAATGATTCTCAAGAAAAATGCTGCACTTTGACTCTAAGGCTGTAACAAGCATTTAACAAAGATAAATGTGAGTTCATCCCTCCTGTTTTCTAGAGAATAACTTGGGTAAGTGTCTGATCATGCAGTAGGTATACATGGAGATAGTTAAAATTATTTCAAATGGTTGCTGTTTCTCATTATTTCTTGGTGATTTTTTTACATTAAAAAGAGAAACCAACATGCCATGTGAAGTATTATTTTACAGAATAAATGCACATTAAAAGTAGAAGAGTTCTTCTTAAACAAATTATGTATTTATCCATTATGATTCCTTGGATCTTCTTCCATAAATTAACATCTTTAGGGTTTGATTTAATTGGGAGCAGCCTAAGGACACTTTATTTGACAAACTTTATTAAATTCCATGCATTAAAAGTCCTATTATTCTTTGAAGTGTAGGGAACAAATATTCCCTCTCTCCTACCTTTTTACAGAAAGTCATCCATAATGATGATCTGACTGACTAAACAAAGTATATTCAAAGAATATTAATTTTGGCATGCAGTTCTCTATAAAATCAAGGCTATCTGATGTCTTTCTGTGTACTATCACTTACTCAGTGTATTGGAGAAAAGAATTACAAGGTACTATATATTTATTCTTTTTTTTTTTATTATTTAATCTGTGTTGAGGTTTTAGGAGAAAGCGCCGTTGGTTTTATCAACTTTAGTGTTTCAGTCATTTGCCTACATGATAGTTGCATGATTTCAAAATTTGCGCAGGCTGTCTATATGTTATGGTGCTGTGAATGGATTACTAATCTGAGACAAAGCTCATCTTGATTTCTATTAGACACAAATTTGGATCATTGGTTAAGATTTTCAGAAGGATATTCCTGAATCTATGATGCTGAAAAACAATATTCAGTGACATAAACAACAGTTTATGTTTCATCACTGGAAATACTAAATACTCAGGAAATATTGTTGAGATTGCTTTGGGTATTCAATAATTTAAAAAATCAAGTCATTTATTTATACATACAAACAGAGCCTCTAGGAATCTAAATTTAATCTTTGTTTTTAAACTTATTGACTGAGATATCATGGTAATGCTTCACTCACAATGTATGTAACAGTTCATGAGAGTAAACAAATTCTGCTTCCCGCATCCCAATTCTAGTTTTCTATTCTAGCTTTTCAAGCATGTATGCCAAATATATCTTACTTTTTGCTGAATTTGATGTTTTGTTCAAATAATAATAATGCATTAAATTAGAAAAAATGATGGTGTTTTTCAATGAAAAATAGCAGAATCATTACAATATGATCATGTTTTACTCTCATACAATATATTTTAAAAGTTATAATTAATAATAATTAAATAAGTAATAATCATAATAAAGTAAAAATAATATATATCAGTTGACTTTTGAAAACTGTGTTTGTACTTAGACCCCCCAAAATATGAGATAGAACAACTTAATATATTTCTATTTCACTGACTGATGTGTTTCATCTTATATTTGCTATAAGCTGTGTAGGCTCATAATCATAGACACATAGATTGCTCTGAAAGTATTACCTCCTATTTTGTTTTTTTTCCCGTGGAAATTGAAGAGATACAATGAGCACAATAGCACTATTTGATAGAATAAATTCTCAGCTAAAAAATACTATTTTTTTCCAGCAGTTACCATCATTAGCTGATTTGTGCAGATGAGCTGATCAAGATGCACTTCATTCTGTGGTGTGACAGCACTGCATGGCAATCTAGAATGTGGCTTTTCTTTCATGTTGCTGTCACCACTGCTGAAACACAACACCCACAGCCTCACTGTGCCCACATCCACTATTTATTCTCCAGAAATGCTCAGCAAGTGTCAATGAATGTTAATGTGTGCCATTTTTTCTGCACAGTGGAATTCATCCTTTAATTCATCCATATGTTGATGTTAGTCACCATTTTGTCAGACTGCCCCTCTGCTGCCCCTCTGCTGCTGTCTGTTGAATGGCATCAAAATGTACCATCAACATCAGCCTCTGAATTCATCAGCCAAAATAACAAATTATGAGGCATTACTTTTGGAGCAGTCTTCATAGCAACTTATTTAACTTGTGGATCTGAACTCTTATGGCACAGAGCAACTCTAAAAACCCCATTTCTCAGCCACAGACCATCCCTGACATTTGGTGCACTGTTCTACTACTTGAGTCCTACTTCACTTCTGTAACTTGAAGTTGTGAATGATACAGCACATTTTCTCCAGCCTTCTCAACAGAAGATATTCTCCTTTTTTTCAAACTGTCTGGAAATAGAATATGTCTAGAAATACCTCTTTATAATTTGTTTCAAGCAGCATTTTCTTTTCAGACATTAAGAAGTATGGTAACTTTAGCCACTTTTATATGTTTCTCAATAAGCATTAAATGCTGGCAGAGAAAATTTCCATGTAGAAGTACATTCATATTGGAAAGCAAAAATTAAATGGAATTTTTGCTAATACAAGAGAAGCATTTTCACATGTACTCTAACCCACTCAATTACTTTTCAGTCAATGAATAAGTAAATCACCAGATATATCACTAGGCTACTAGCTATTGATTTGCTTGCAAACTTAACTCACAGTAAATGAAAGCTAGCCTTGAGCTGGAGACTGGGGACTATTTTTCCGTACTTCTCTAGAGTCATGATCTATTCTTTGGCCTTTAACATATAAGCATATATTTAGTAGGCGTATACATAAATGTAATGGAAATATATAAAAGGGAACTTTGAGGCAAAACAGAATTTGCAATCTCATTACAGATTGTGGTTTTCTTAGATTCTCTATGTGCTCAATATTGCAATTTTTGCTAATGGAAGATTCCCATCAACATTTGATCAGGCCTTATAATGGCACCATATTCAAAATACTTAATTTGAGAGTCCTCTATAGTCTCAATTCAGAGGTGACCCCTGTCATTTCAAAGGATAATGCTACAGGAACATCGATAGCAAATCCATCCTCAGCAACAGATTTCTAATGTGTTCTGTTAGTATGTGCTTAAAATGTAGACTTAGCCCTCAGAATTTCAATATAGAAGAAAACCATGCATCACACTTTTAGCAATAGAAAGTTATTCATGGGATTTTCCCTGTATTTTTTGCAGTCTTCAGACACTGAAGGCTAAGAAACATGTACTGTTCCTTTCAGCTGCATAACTATCCTGCTAGCGATTAATTACTTAGATACTTCTGAATAAATAGGATGTAAAGAAATACCTAACAAAAGCTTAATGCATCTCCAGTGATGGAACCCTGTGCTATTTCTGAGATGAATATCCTTTCTTTTTTTTTTTTTTTTTTTTTGAAAGACAAGCAGATTATTCAAAATTATGGCAATCAGATACTGGCAGAGAAGAAAAATAGCGATATTCTGAACAGAAACCACTTAAATTCTGCAGGCTTCAATAATATAATATTTCCACAACTGTTTCTGTTTAAAACTAATAAAAATAAACATAAAACATTCCCTTCTCCCCCTATCAAATTCATTACTTTGAGCGACAAAATGACAAAATGATTAGCTGTTAATAAGGCCCTGGTTTAAAAGATTGACTGACATAGCATTACTCATTTAATTTCCGTTTTCCTTTTTTTTTTTTTCCTTCCTCCAAGCACAGAGGGAATTAATATTATCACATCAAAGGCCTCCCTTTAAATGGGGGAGAAAAATCATTTAAAAGGACAGAGGCTGTGATTATTCAAACTAGGTTATTTGCACCTTGTATATATAACGATATCATGGTACAACTTCATTTTGTTCAAATTGCTGTCAGTCACTAATAGAAGAAATTTGCTTCCGTTTTATCAGTGCTATTGTGTTCAGTCAGATTTGTGGGTGTGGGATGGGGGACTCAGGGTGGACATTAAACATGAAATCTGATAAGGCAGATATGAATGCGGAGTAAGAAATACATTGAGTGAAGGGAGACTGATTGTGAATCCAGCATCCATAATGCAAATTCTTTTCTTCCCCTCTTCCTTCTTAGCTATTTTTTTGTTGTTGTTCCTTTCTGTCCATGTTGCTCTTATTTAAAGAAACAGATAGGGACACAAAATAAAGTGCAAGCCAGAGCCTCTGTGGAATATGAGGTTTAGCAATATGACTCTGTGCTTGGGTATTTTATTTCCTTTCACTTTGATTCCTGACAGACAAATTATTCTAGGGATGATTTAACACCTAAAGATGTATGTCATATTCCATAAAATAGTTGTATCGGTGGGAAAAATTATGAGTGGCACAACCCTTGGCCTAGCAGCAGCCAATGATCTATCAGCATTTAAGTCTTGGCAGATTGAATTATTTTCCTCTCGAACTGTAACTGTGTTATGGCTTGCATGACAAACAGTCCACTTGTCAAATATTTATCCTTTCTCCTAAAAAAAAAAAAGGAAAAAACAACAAACAAACAAAAAAACTCAAAAAAGGTAAAAGAAAGAATGAAAAAAAAAAAAAAAGAAAGAAAAAGAAAAGAAAAAAGAAGAAAGATTGACCAAGAGAAGGAGGGAGGATTTAAGTGGTAAAAGACCAACCACAGCATGAAATATGAAACATAAATCACTAGGGTCAGGGAGAGCAGGGGAACTTGGTTACTACGGTTCCAGATGGATTAAATAACGCACGTCCTGAGGGAGGGTGGGAAGGCAGGCACTAAAATAATAACAGAACAGAATGCTCCTATGTCGAAAGGTTTGAAGACAAGCCTTGTTAATTCAGAAAACAGCGGAGTTAAATTAGTCCAGGTCCCTGTGAAAAGTAGTGCTACATATTGTGCAGGAAAGATAAATTTTCACTCACTCTCTCCAATACACTGGCCACTGACAGGTGACTGCTGTGAGTAGTTCATTAAAATGTCCAGCTCATGGGAGATTTTCAAAATTTATAATGCTTCCTGTAGTCAACAGGGTCAAGTTCAATGAGAAAGGAAAGGAGCAAAATAACGAAAGGAATTATTCACTAATTACCTTTTAAATACATTTGCATTTTTTTTCCCAACAATATTAAGTTACTTTTAATGCCTCAAGGTTTATGGCTTTAAATCAGAGAGGGAGATCAGAGTTCAGCACTGTTTGCAACCATTCTTTGGATGGAAGATTTTTGAACATGTTAAACCATGTGCTATACCCTTTGGAATAAGTGATTTTAGAAGATATAGGATCAGACTTTTATCAGGGAATGTAACAATGATGATAATTTTAATTAGGTTTCATTTACCTTTAAGCCAAGAATATACATTGAAGCTCATTAATTAGCAGAGAGGTGAATAGTACTGCATATTATTAAAACAACCGGAAATCTGTGACAAGATCTGATTGCATATAAATAAACTGTTTCATCTCATAATTTCATATGAGATGAAATATATATATCTATTTTCCTAATAGAATACATGAAGTTGAATTGTTTTGCAAAATTTAAGACATAATAATTAGACCATTGTAGAAATATTATAAAAATTGAAGGAACATTTTTTTATTTTAAGCTAGAATCATTGTGGATTGGAAACTATATATTCCACAGTATGTGAAGTAAGGATGATAACAAAGGCAGGAAAATAGTGCACACCACTATTTTTCAAATCTTCACAAATTTATCCGTAGCTTGTGGAAAAGAAATATTTTCTCCATGCTCATTCTTGCTTGTGGACTTTTCCTGAAAGTACATTTGGGCTACTGCCAGACTGTTTCAGGTTTCCTGCATTTCATTATGCCTCTGCCATGTGCAAAATCTTCTGGCATAAAGCTTTGTCTCACTCTTGTACAAGTCCTCACATAGGTGATGGTTATTGTTGCTGTCAGTTTCTGCATTAGCTCAGTCTTCAATTTCAAGATGTCCAGAAACCTGGAGAGCTACCTATAGAACATTCTGAGTTGTCACTAAAACAGAAGTGTCAATTTTTTTATACTGTAATCAGTATAAAAGTAGTCAACAATTTGAGTGACTTTTGGATGAGAAATAGTGATGGACTGGTAGAGCATGACTGATAAGCCAGCATGAGGAACAGGACAATACAATGGTTCCAGTGGGAGGAAAGAGTACTCTTTCCTTTCCTCTTTCCTCTTTCTTTCCTCTTTCCTCTTTCCTCTTTCCTCTTTCCTCTTTCCTCTTTCCCCTTTCCTCTTTCCCCTTTCCTTTCCTTTCCTTTCCTTTCCTTTCCTTTCCTTTCCTTTCCTTTCCTTTCCTTTCCTTTCCTTTCCTTTCCTTTCCTTTCCTTTCCTTTCCTTTCCTTTCCTTTCCTTTCCTTTCCTTTCCTTTCCTTTCCTTTCCTTTCCTTTCCTTTCCTTTCCTTTCCTTTCCTTTCCTTTCGAATTAGAAATTTCATGTTTTGAAATTTAGTGGGAATGAGATAGAAGAATAAAGGAGACCAAAGAAGTTTGGTAAAGGATCCCAAAGAAAGACTGGAGGACTTCGTAGAGGTGAGGGGAAAATGTGGGTAGGCACTAGACTTAGCTAAGTACAAAGAGGTTAATTGGGAAATACTGCTTGTCTGAAGAAAAAAAAAAAAAAAAACCAACAAAAAAACCCACGAATTTCCAGGGAGATGTGAGCTACATTAACAGGCTTTATGTTGTTTCCAAAATATCACTTCAGCTTTGTTAATTAATATGTCTTCCAGAAGTTTACTTTAGCAGTCACAAAATATCTTTTGTTGCAGAAGCTGAAAGAAGAGTTTTATGCTCAACACTGTGCAAGAAAATGAGAAGATTTCAATTTGCAGATTAAGACAGCCAAGTTTAAGTGTCTAGATGTGAACTAGTTGCTAAAGTTCCCCTTGTACTCTGCTAATTATAAAGTAGTCAATACAGCTAATGGAGACTGAAGAGCTACTCAGCGGAGTATGTGAGGTATCTCCTTCAGTCTGAGGTGATTAACTCTTAAGACTCCGTTGATTCACAGGTAGAACATTCAAGTACTATTTCAAGAGCTTGTTTCTGATGAGGCTGCAGAACTCCTGTATATTCAAGGGCAGGACATTTGAAGATTTTTTATGAGATCACCGTGATTTCCATGGCGGCTCTTGGTTTGATGATTAGACACCAAAGGATTCATTTAGCCTAAGCACTGAGAATTCATAGCTGCAAATGAAGCAAATAAAAATCACCATTTTGGCATAGAAGTGTTTAGTTAATTATAGCCCTTTGAAAAAAAAAATCTGGAATCAAACCTCTCCATTTTAGCAACTATATTTGGATGTACCTTTGACATAAATCTCATTTTTACCCTTTTTGCAGAGGGACGAATTCCTTTACATTTGGTAAGGCTCTATTTAACAGAATGATCAGCATTACAGATAAGCCAGGAAAGATGTTCATCATTCCATCTTCAAAACAGCCTTGAATGTCTGTCCTGGAAACTACGCATTGGATGGTGAGGGAAAAACTGTCTAATGAATAGTTATTGGTAAGAAAACATTACCTATTTTATGAAACAAAGGTCTTGTGAAGAAAAAAAAAAAAAGTAGCATCTTATCATTATTGTTATTATTAACACCATAAAAATATATATACTGACAGAATAAATTAAGGTTGCATGAGCAATTTTAATTCTGCGTTTTCAAATTTTTGAATGCTTGACTTTGCAACCTTAATAGCTTCTTTTAATATATTTTTATGTGCAATTATATAAAGTGCAGAACCTTTTGATTTATTGCAAATGAATATTCTTTGCTGAAGTCATGTACATCATTAGTTCAAGTGGAAGAGCAGCATTTAGATTATATGCGTTTAGAGTGTCATGTTCTGGTTTCCTATATCATATCTAGCCATGCTAAAAAGCTTGGAGGGAAAAAAAAAAAAAAAAAGAAAAGAAAGAAAGCATTGATTGAAAAGAAAAAGATGAATGCCATTTCAACAGACATTTTTCAGATATATTTGCAATTTTGCTTGTGATCCTTCTAAACATTGTTTTTAAAAATTAATTACCAAAAAGTTATTTAAATGTTATTTTATTAAAACATTAAACTTACTAGAAAACCTTTTTTGTTAGTTCATTTTTTTGACTTTTTTAAGATTGGCTTAATATAGTGTTGAAACAGTTACCTTAAACACATTATTAAATTAAAATTATAATTACTGCGTTAGTGGAATAAGACCTTTAGATAAGTTCTTAAAAATGACACTAAAGACAATATAAAAGATAAATAATAAAAGATAAATATGTGCATACATCTCAGTTTTTTTTCATATGTAGACAGAAAAGGCAAATTCTCATATCTCACTATTTTTCTTCATTACTTCATTTACTGAATGTTACCGAGAGCCACTTAAGGAGTTTTATATAATTATACACCTTAGGCAGGGTTTTGTTCCTTGTGCTATATACACCATGCTATCCACACCATGCCCCAGAACATCTGTCCTGACTGGCAGTAACTTTGCTTCTCTGTGTAATCATGACACTAGTTCTCAGCATCACGCCCTAATCTTTACTTAGTACTGAGATTCCCTTGCTTTCATAAGTAATGGCTCAGAAAAGGGAACATGGTCCCAAACTACTCTATTACCTCTTTAGTGTTTCCCAAACACGGTTAGAAATAATGAATACTACTTCCAGTCACAACCACTATTCCACTCCACTGTTTGTATCCCACGTATTTGTGATACAAAGGTCAAACTTTTATATGCATAATGAAAATACTTCCACCTAGATAATAAGTGGGTAGTGTTTGGACAAATTTTGGACAAACTATGAGTCATTGCTCATAGTTACTTGACTTCAGCAAGACCATTTTGTATGAATGGAATGAGGAAGATTTGTACCTGATGTTTAACTGTCTGTAAAAAAGTAAAAAACTTGTCTTTTTCAGATACTTGATTTTAGATCATTTTAGAGAACAAAAATTTGGCATTCAAAAAATGTTTACAAGTTTACTTGTTGGAAACTCCATAAAAAATATTTCAATAAAGATTCCTGTTTCATGTAAATATTAAATAAATCAATTTAAATTTAAATATATATTGAAAAATATCAGTACATGCATATTTTAAGTATTTAACTAAATGGAATATTCCATGTCTTGGTGAAACAGGAAAGAGGCTAAAAAAGTGTTCATTTTGTGTCATCTAACATCAAAAATATTTGTTTTTTACAATTACTACTTAACAACTCCGAAATTGTGTATTCCTGTTACATACTTCAGTTTTACATATCTACAACTTTCAGTTAAAAACTGCTTAAAACAGTACATCAACTCTAATGATCAATTTCTTAGTAATTTGGTCTTAGATTCTGTAAACTTTTAAAGCCAAAACAAATGAATTGATTTAGAATGGAAGTAGAATGTGAAAAGTACTGCCAGGGAAACCACAGAATCACAAAACTTTTGAGGTTGGAAAGAACCACTTTGGATCACTTAGTCCAAACTCCCTTCTTGTAGGGTCACCTATAGCACATTGCCCAGGACCACACCCAGGCAGCTTTTGAGCACTTCCTGAGAGGGAAACTCCAGAATCTTTCTGGGTAGCCTGTTCCAGTGCTCTGTCATCCTCACAGTGAAAAAGTTTCTGCATTTCAGTTTGAATCAGTTTCTTCTTGTCCTGTCAGGCACCACAGTAAACAGCCAGGCCCCATCCTGCTGATATCCTTCCTTAAGACATTTAAACACATTAATAAGATCCTCTCTCAGTCTTCTCCAGGATAAACAGGCTCAGCTCCCTCAGACTTTTGTCCTAGTAGAGATGATCCAGCCCCTCAATCATCTCTGTAGCCCTCTGCTGGACTTACTCTAGAAGTTCCCTAACTTTTCCAAACTGGGGAGTACAAACTCCAGTACTCCAGATGTGGCCTCATCAGGGCAGAGTAGAAGTGGTGGCTCATCTCCCTCGACCTAATGGCCATGCTCTTTTGAATGCTCCCCAGGATACTATTGGCCTTCTTGGCCACAAGGTCACAATGCTGGCTAATGGTCAGCCTGATGTCCACCAGGACTCCCAAGTCCTTCTCTGCAGGGCCATTTTCCTGTAGGTCAGCTCCCAGCCCTACTTGTTTCTCCTCAAATGCAGCACCCTGCACTTACCCTAGCTGAACTTCATGATTTTCTCTGCCCATCTCTACAGCCTGCTGAAATCTCTTTGAAGAGCAAAGCAGTCCTCTGTTGTGTCAGCCACTCCATCCAATTCATTATCATCAGCAAACTTGTTGAGGGTGCACTCTGTACCTTCATCCATGTTATTGACTGAATACACTGAGCAAGACTGAGCCAAGAACAGATGCTTGGGGGACACCACTAACTACAGGTGGTGTCCAACCACCTCTAACCACACTCAGTGCCACTGGTCACTACACTCTCAGCTCTGCCATTCAATCAGGTCTTAATCCACCTTGCTGCCCACTCTTCTAACTCACATTTTCTTGCTTACCTACAAGGATATTATGGGGGACAGTGTTCAGCCTTGCTGAAGTCCCTCATCTACCCAGCCAATCATTCTGTCACAAAAAGGTACTCATTGTTTAAGCATGATTTTCCCCTTGTCAAACCAATGTTTACTGCATCTGATCCCTTTCTTAGAAATGGCATCCAGGATGAGGTGTTTCATCACCATTCCTGGGAAAGAGGTTAGGCTGCCAGGCCTACGGTTTCCTATGTTCCCCCTTTCACTCTCTTTGAAATCTGTAGTGATACTGGCCTTCTTTCAGTCCTCAGGCATCTGTCTTTCATGGCATCTCAAAGGTCATAGAGACACTACCTGCTAATGTGTTGCTCTCACAGTTGAGTAACAGCACAGAAAGTTTCCATGACTCTATCCAAAGTGCAGAAACAACTATTAAGGCCCACTATTGAGAATGATATAGCTTGGCTGCTGCTAACAGAAAGAGAAGAGTGAATTATCCATGTTTTTTCCTTGTAGTTGCTTCAAATGGGTAATGATTATAGACATAAAAATATATGTCAGGAAACTAAGACTTTTTTAGCTTTTCTATAACTATCTAAATGTGATGTGTGTTTTAGTAGCATCTTTGATGCTGAATATTGTAAGAAATATTCAAAGATGAATACCTGTACATTCGCTTTTGATAGAACAATGTTTACTTGCTGTTATGTCAATTTTAAGACCAATTATTTATTTGAATAAACATGCACAACTGCTTAAGCTTATGTATGTATTTCTTGTGGACTTGTGGACATACTTGTATCCGTATTTTAAGTCAATGGAGCTTCTGAAAGCTAAAAAATAGCAAAAATGAGAAAAAGACTCCAGAAGATATGATTGTGTTAGCATCATTAGGAATATTACTTTCAATTACATTATTTAATGCTCAGTAATCAATAAAAATACAAGTAATTAAAAAAAAACAACCTTCAGCTTGTTGCTGTTGCTTTTGTTTTTCACAGTGTTTGCAGCTGCAAATACCAAAATAGTAACAAAAAACAGACTGAAAATTTTTTACTTCTTATTCATGTTCTTGAATTACACTATTCTGATTACTTCATAAATGAAGGAAGAAAGACCCCCAAAAAATTGTGTAGCATGTGAAAAAGTTCTTTAGATTATAAAATGTGAATGCTATTATTCATATTACATCCTCTGAAGTCACATAGATATAATGCTTAAGTATCTGTGAAGTTCACCATGCAGATGGTGTCCAGCCACATTTTCTCCATCCAGCATTGGCTTGGATGGCTGTAGATCTTTTCAGTGTTGCAAGCAATAAGTTTTCACAGGAAAAGGCTAATGTCAAATAAAATGACCTTGCTCATTTTGTGGAGATAAAGATCTTTAGCACACTTGGCCTCTTCTCTTAGTTGTAGTCTCCTTTGACATCCCTTGAATGAGCCCCAGTTCTTATTTCTCTCCTGATTCCACTCCTTTTTGATGTTAGGTTTGCTACAGGTTAGAATTAGAGTGGGAACAGCTTTTGTTTTGCAGGCTCTCCTTCTTAAGGATCTGTCTGATCATAGCCTGTTTGACTAACAGAAGTAGAAAGGAGGTGAGAGATCAGTCTTACTAGCCTTGTCTGCTACGAAGACCTGCTGTTCCTCAAAGAAAACTGTATTTCCCTGAATACTTTAGGATTTATTCCCAGGAGGAAAATATAATTTCTGGAATTTCTTCCATCCTTGCATTGACTACACAAAGGAAAGAATTTTGCTGGTAATGTAAAGATTATAAAAGATCCCTTATCATTTTCGTATTCTATAAATGAATGTCAGAGGAAAAAAAAAAAAAAAAACCTAAAACAATTATTCATTGTGTATTACAGCAAGAACTCAGATCCTATCACATCTTTTGAAGTCTGCAGTTTGCCAATGAAGCACAGTCCATTTTAGAAATGCAATTCTGCTGGATGGCTGTAGCTTAAGTGAAAGAGTAGTACACTCTGCCCAATTCAGAATTGTCTTGGCATGATTTCTATACAATTAACACACATTTCTATCATTTTTCTATTATTATTATCATCATCATCATCATCATCATCATTAGAAACTTATTGAGTTGGGAAGGATTACTCTATTTTACATCTGCCTTGACAATAGTCTAATTAGAATCCCACCTTTGCACATACTGCAGTAAATTTTGCCCAGAATTTACATGCTACATCTAGGAGAGAAAGGTTAATGTTTAGATAAGTTTCTGCACACTGAAGTTGGTGAAGGAAACATGTGAGATGATCTGTGAAAAGAATGTGTCCAGGATAAGTGTTGGTTTTTTGTTGTTATTGTTTCATAGAATCATAGAATCATTGAATCGCAAGGTTGGAAACGACCTTCAAGATCATCTAGTCCAACCACCCTCCCACTACTATTGCTACCACAAGCCCCTAAACCATATTTTGCAGCTCCTCATCCAGATGCCTCTTGAACACTGCCAGGGACAGCGAGTCCACCACCTCCCTAGGCAGGCCATTCCAGTGTCTGACCACTCTCTGAAAGAAAAAGTTCTTCCTTGTGTCTAATATAAACCTCCTCTGGTACAACTTGCAGCCATTTCCTCGGGTCCTGTTTGTTGCCTGGGAGAAGAGACCAAACCCCTCCTCATCCCAGCCTTCCTTCAGGAAGTTGTAGAATGCAATGAGGTCTCCCCTGAGCCTCCTCTTCTCCAGACTAAACAATCCCAGCTCCCTCAGTCGCTCCTCATAAGACTTGTGCTCCAGACACCTCACCAGTTTCACTGCTCTTCTCTGGACACATTCCAGGGCCTCAGTGTCTTTCTTGTAGTGAGGGGCCCAAAACTGAACACAATATTCTATGTGCAGCCTCACCAGTGCTGAGTACAAGGGGATGATTACCTCCCTGCTCCTGCTGGCCACACTATTTCTAATGCAGGCCAGGATGCCATTGGCCCTCTTGGCCACCTGGGCACACTGTCAGCTCATGTTCAGCTGAGCATCAACCAACACCTCCAGGTCCCTTTCCTCTTCACAGTCATCCAGCCACTCATCCCCAAGCCTATAGCGCTGCATGGGGTTGTTGTGGGCAAAGTGCAGGACCCAGCACTTGGCCTTGTTGAACCTCACCCCATTCACCTCAGCCCAGCAATCAGCTTATCTAGTTCCCTCTGAAGGGCCTCCCTACCCTCAGGCAGATTGACACTACCTCCCAACTTGGTGTCATCTGCATACTTACTGAGGGTACACTCAATCCCTTCATCTAGGTCATCAATAAAGATATTAAACTAGATGGGCCCCAGTACTGACCCCTGTGGGACACCACTTGTAGTGGTTTGCTTGTTTGTTTTTTAAAACATAATGAAGAACATAAGTTCCTCAGCAAGGAAAATCTATGTAGACAAACTGAAGTAAAGATCATTCAGTGGTCAGATTTAAAATTGCCATTTCAAAATCCATTTGTATTAGGTAACTAAAATTGGCAAACTAATTAGGTAACTAAAATTGGATGTTTTTTTGGTTTTTTGTTTGTTTATTTCTTATGAAACTAAGAAATGCATGTTGCATTAAAACAAGAAATAGGAAATGTTATGCAATAAAGTGAATGATTTTTGTATTAACGTGGTGTTCAGTTTGGTTGTGCTTCCTCAATCAACTCTACAATATATTTCATGCAACACTATAAAAATACTTATGCTCAATATTCACAAATGTGCTACTTTGTAAGCATAAAACTGAAATAACATCAAAGCCCTATCTGGCAAACAAACAAACAAACAAGCCAAACAAACAAAACAAAAAACTGCATTTTAATAAAATTTTGGTTGTATTTTTCTGGAGTATTTATTTCTAAGATGGTGGTGTGCTCTCTACTTTATAAAAAAAAAAAAAAAAAAGAATGTATTATGGCAGTATCTCCATTTGAATAGAAGTTTGAAGAGTGTTGGAAGTACTGCTATGTCTGAAAGACTCTGTGTCAGGACCTTGTTTGTCAGACTGCGTGTTTGTCAACACTGATTTATCAAAGAGGTCAGGTCAGTAGTACTTCAGTATAAAGTGATCAGGACAAAGTCAGATAGAAACTCTGAGCCTTGTACCAAGATCAGATGGGAAAATGTGAAATACATTTAAATGGAGCCAACTGTCTTTTTTCTCTGAAAGCAAATGTATGTTGTTGACCTGCATGGTGCTTTTTAGAGTAAGAAAAGAAGATAACTTTTAGTAATATTAAAATGGAGAATACTGGGAGCAGAAGCAGAATGTTTCAAAGAGTGAAAATCTTCAGGTCTTAAAATCTCACCATCGAATGTGGAGAGTAAGGTTGGAAGGAGCATGAATGGAGGCTAAAACTGTGCATCCTTCTGGCACAGCTTACTCCCACCCTGGGTAGTGCTCCAGACACACTCAAAATCAAGTCTAGACATCGTACCCATCCCTCATTCAGATGTTAGCAATGCTGACTTTCTTTGCCTTTCTCTATCTCTATGTCCTTTCAAAATCTGTCCTCATTTTAAGCTGTGATTACAGACACCAGTATAAGATGGTGCCTTTGATCACATATCATCTGCTTTTACAGATGGAGGCAATGTGATTCGCCCAAGGCTGCAGAGCAAATCAGAAGCAGAGTCAGAAACAAAATCTGGATCTAGGTTTACAATAGATCTGTTACCAGTAGACCAGCAGAGCAATAGACTTTGCATATTTAAGCCATTTCAGCCAAATACTGCATAGAGTATTGGATTTGCCAAGCCAAAATGTAATTACAACAATATGTTATTGATTTGCATGGTGCATTCTGATGTTGATACTAAACACTTTAGTGGAGAATGGATAATAATATGATGGAGTAGATAGACAGATGCCATAAACCAAAAGATGTGATGACATTTCTACAAGGAAAATATCCCAGAGATCAGAACCAATGTTCAGCAGTTTAAGCAGAATGTCAAATGTTAGGGCACTGAACTCAAAAACCTGCAACTAGTGCACTGTCACTCTGCCATCATTCAGAGTGAGCTGAGCTAACACAAACACAAAACAAGCTTTTACAGCTAATCTCTACTGAAGGTTTGTAGAAAATTTCAAGAAGACATTCATATACAATCCAAGGGTAGATCCTCGCTACCATCAAAATATGAGACATTTTGCACAGTGAAATGAAGATGGTTTTAGTTATCCCAGATGAAGAAGTAATCCTCAGAGTACCATTATCTTTCCTGGTTTTCTACATGAAAAACAAAGCAAGCAAAAGTCAGAGAAAAAAAAAATTCTTTTCACAGCAGATGTGTATGCATGTCAAAGGGCTGATACACTTTTATCACCATTAAGAGAGCTGTCCCTAGATCAGCATTGCTTAGTCGGGAAAAGTAATATCTGATGGTGTATGGTATGCATCTGTTTATATTTAATGCCCCTTAACAGAAAATTGACAAGGTCTGCCCAGAAGGTTCACAACCCTGTGATTATCACTACCCTACTCCCTTCACCTCCCCCCCCCCCCTTTTTTTTTTCTCTCTCTCTCTACATATAATGAATATTATTTCTATTTCGAGAAATAAAATGGCAACCTAGTGGTTGGCTGGTCCTCCCCCTCCCCTTGGTTTCTCTGTTAAGGTCAGCACTGCCTTAGAGTCCACCGATCACTTCTAATCCGTTTGTTTCCAGTATTCATTATATCATTTCCTAGCACAAAAAATATCACCTTCCTTGACTCTATCTGTGAGTCCTACTGCTCATCATGAAGAAATTCAGAGCTGTTGAATGATGATAGGTTAGAGGGAATAAAAAAGTGCCTGCAACAACAACAAAATAATAAAAAAGGGGAAAAAAAAGAAGTGGTGAAGAAGGTTTCTGAAGAATGTGAGAAAGATAAATAGGACTGATACTTTGTTTCATTGTCAGTAGCACTCTGGGGTTATTTGAAGCACTTATTTATGCACTGTAAGCAGAACAATACTGTAGAAGAAATGATTAAATACCAGCTCTCTGAGCAATAGACATCTCATTGTGGCAGGCCTAGACTCACCACTGGGTGGTTTTGATAAAGGCAATATGAGTTGATAACTGATACAGTTTGCCAGGGAGTCATCTGGGGATGCTGACAGCTACTATGCTTTAATAAAATCATTAGAATGTAAATGTTTTTATTGCGAAATAAAGAGCCTCCAGCAAAGTTGACACTATCGCTGCTCCCTACACTGAATGAAAGCACCGATTAGCATTCAAATGATATAATGATAGTCTGGTTATCTTTATTAAAATTTTTCAAATCGAGTCTTCATTTTGCATGATTGAGTTTTAAACAAATGCAATATTCAGTAGGCTGGTGAGCCAGTCTGAACACTCTTGAAATAATTAAAGTGTGTCTTTTATTTTTTTAAACATGTGTTTCATAAGCAATGAATTGGATTTGCTATTTTAATATGACAATATCTAGTTAGCTTCGCATAAAATAGGGATGTTATAGCATAATTATTGAAAGGGTACAACTTTTAAACATATGTTTCATAAAGCTGAATTCAATTTTCTGAAATGTGACAATGCCAGTCAGTACTGAAATATCAAAGGATTACTTGATTGTTTAGGCTAATTTCATGGACAATCTTTTCTATATCATAACTGATGGTAAATGGTATGCTTTCTGGAATTTATTTTCAAAGAAAGCACAAAACTCATTTCCCATAATGTTCATCAGTTTGGGGTTCAAACTTTTCAACTGCAGAAAAATGAAGCAGGGTACAAACAAATAGCCCAGCCTCTGAATTTATGTAACACATGTTTTAGCTTAAACTGGCAGAGATTTTGAACTATACAAGATGAGCCTGAGGAAAAGTGAAGAATAAATTAACTAACCTAAGTCCATTAGGTTGTACTCTACATAGAATCAATCATTAATAAATATTTAGAAATCCCACAGGATCTGATCTTTTTCAATCCTTCTTTCCATCTCGTCAGCTTAGAATAACCCTTCTCCATACATCCTATGAATGTAACATGCTACAGATACCACTAAATGCACACTACTGAAAGCCAGTATGCTATGGTTAGTTCTTGGTTGTAAAGAATCAAGAGAATCAATGATGACATGAATGTTTCGTAAAAAATGTGCTCCAGAAATAGCTGTAGTATTGATTCCAGCCTGATACAGTTTTGGAGCTGAACAGTTAAGAAGAAATCTGAATAACTGACAAACTCTTGTATCCATTGTTTTGAGGACGATGTATATGTGCATTTCTAGTTCTTAATTAGTCTTTTATTATAATTACTTCTTGGACTTTCAGAAGATTTTTAAGAATCAGACATTTCAGTATTATATTTCACTGAAGAAGTGTCAGGGACTATCCTAAAGAGAAGGAATATAAATATGCCTTTGGTAACAAAGCTAACATGTAAGAAAACAGGAATGTTAAAAACTCTTTTATTTCTTCTGCACTAGAAAGTACTGACATTTAAAGCTGCATCTTTGCATGGTTGGAAAAAAAAATACAGCAAATGATTGAGAGATGTTTTTCTTTTCTTTTTGTTGATATATGGATACATATCAAGAAGATATATAAGAAAGAGACTTAACTAAAGAATTAGAATTTTACATGTATGACTCAACACAGCAATCTGACTAAATGGGACCAGAACCTGTTTCATACTAGCATTTAGAAGAGGACTAGCTAAAGCTTTCGTACCTGCTTTTGTGGAAAACATTCCTCTTTTTACCCACAACATCATCTGAAGGGCATAAGAAATAGTTCAGACCAGAGCACTCAGATCAGATTTCAGAACTGACTGCAGAGCATCCTGCAACATCCTAAGAGGTGATGCTCTGCTTTGTGCCTGGAAGTGAATCCCTCCTGGAGAGGGAGAACACCTCTCTGCAGGCATTCTGGTCTGAATAAAGGAGGTTATCACAACAGTTTCTATAACTATCCCTCAACAAATGCCTCTTGCCATTAGACAAGGCATTATTAAGTGTATTACTGAATAACGATCTTGAAGAAGAAAGGCTTTCGAGCTTACAAAAATTTCTATTTCTGTATTTCACTGACAACTTATAAAACTAAGAGAAAAATGGTAGACCTACGTAAAAGCCATTTTAACATAGATTCTGCTGAATGGCCAAGGGATGCCTTACTGCCAGCACTCAATGAAAATTGTTATTTGCAAATTTAGTAGTGGCGTAAAAATACCTGAACCACCCCACCCATATGCAACCACATTTATGTTGGTACTGAGCACAAAACTATTTTTCCAAATCACTTTCTTTATTTTTCATGAGAAAAAAATGAATTTTCTCTGGCAGTAATTACTCTTTTTCACAAAGGAATACAAATGCAAACCTAATAAGTTATACAAATCGGTTCAACCAACAGATATTGTACCAAAAGCATAATATGGTTCTAACATGGAGTTTTGTGAAACAGGTCTAATCAGTGTGTTTGGTTATACTCAAAGTCTAAATGGAAAAAAAAAAAAAAAAAGGTAGAAGGCAGATTTTCACATTTGCTTATACAGCCCAGGTAGTATATGATCAATTCAAAGAGGAAATGTGCTGAGCAAGTGGCCTGCACAGAGCTGAAAGAAACCCTAGGGACTGTTCATGAAAAAGAATAGCTGCTGATCTTATTGACAGGAAAAGTGTTTGTAGCTTCAGTAAAATCAAGATAATAACACCTGGTTTAGAGATTTAGGAAAGAATACAACCCATGTGTATTTACTAGCTGGGTAGGCAAGGGAGAAGACTGGTCAGTGTATAGCAAAGTAGATAAGGACTTGGGTGGACATAGGGTGTGTTTTAGTCTACACCTGGTAGAAAATCATAGATTTCAGAGTAAATATATCCTTACAATATTGTCTTACTTGGTTCTGTAACTTCTGTTACTTTTATTCCTTTACCGTCACAGACAGAAAAAAATAATATTGTAAAAAAAAAAAGAAGAAGCCTCACACTTCCATCATGCAAATTCATGTATCTATGCATGTATGTGCATTCCTCATAGTGTTTGCATACACAGTGGTAAATTGTTAGGAAAAAAAAACCACAAAACAAAACATGAAAGAAAACAGAATCTATCAATGGATGGTTACATGAGTAAGAAAGTCTTTGGAAACTGTAGCCTCCAGATGACATTCTTATTTGTGTCTTGTTTGTGGGTACTCTTAAGTGAACACTGGGACATTTTCAGATCTAGAGATGCTTGTTTGATTTCAAAAATAAAGAGGCAGAACAATTGCTGACTTTTAGCAGTGGAAGATTTTTGTGGGCACATATGCCTGAGCAGCAGAAAATTTGAGTGGCAAGAGGCGCGCGCACACGCACACACACACACAAAAGTAGAAGATAAGTAATAAGAAGACAGAAGACACAAAGAAAATTCAGGATGAGTATTTTCAGAAGGAATAAAAAGGAGGAACAAAATGATGAGCAAGATTGTTAAACACTGTGAAGGAAAAAAAAACAGCTGTGAGAAGAATACACTAAAAATATGGAAAAGTGGTAAGGCAGATAGCAGAAGAAAGAGAAAAAAGATCAAGATTAATTAGATCATTCAAAAGGGATTGGTGCATTGCTACATTTCATAGATTTATTAGTAGCTCTACTATGAAAGGTGCATCCTGATTTTTCAGTCTTTAATAAACACTATCAACTGAATGGAGGACAACACAAAAACTGTATGTTTTTCAGATGCTAACACATACTGGAAGAAATTTAGCAGCTGCTTTTATAAATGCATGCTGAAAATGTGACTGCACAGTTGGCACAGTCATTCAAATGCCTTCAAAATAACTGCAGTACAGGTTTAAATGCCATCCTCTGCTTCTTCCTTCTGGCTCACAGAAGGTTGTCAGATGCATAAAATTCTCTGGACTTTAACTAACAGAATAAAATATCTAATATAAATTACCTTTGACTGCTGAAAGATTTTATTTACAGCTACTCAGAGCTGGGTCTGGACAATTTAGGTAGAGGCTCCAGATGCCAGATGGTGGCCAGACTTACCCAATTAGCGATCTCTCTCATCCTGTGCCTGGATCTGCAGTCTTACTCCTCACATCGCGGTTTCCTGACTCAAGACAGTACCTCTAAGACCTAAAATAGTATACACTGAAATGGTTGTAATGTTGTCAGGTGAGCTAACACAGAGCTCTGCAGGCTTAGCTTACTCATAAGATGCTCTTTGCTAATTTTTTTCTGGCTGTTGAAATTAAGGATGTAGCTCTTGATCAGTATAACTTGTTGATAGTTGAGGCCTAATCCTGGACTGTGTTTAAAAGAGTAATGAGGACTAGTCTGAGTGATGGCCTTGGTGGACAGAAAATTGAAAAAGGGAGGAGAATGGCAGAATTTTTTTTTCCTCAACTATGTGTCCATATTTCAAAAAAATCGGCAGTGAGGTTCATGACTTTAGGAAATCAAAGCAAGTCCAAAAGAGTTATCTGCTGAAATCTCTGTTGCATATCAAATTATTTAAAAATTGTCATTTCTAATTGTAGATCTGGGCTAATCCAGGCTTATGTTGCTAAGAGAGTGAGGAAAACAAATGTGAGGCTCAATCATTTCCAGTATACAGATTAGGGAAGGCAGAAACCAAGCAGAAGTACAGAAACTGATGGCACTTCTTCAAAATATTCCCTGTCTTATCTGAAGAAAGGACTGATTTCATGCAAAACGCTTAACTAAAATAGTGACAATAGGCTTGTTATGTTCCTCTAGGTGATTTGGAATGGGCAGACTCTTGTATTACAATGTGAAAATGGAAAAAAAGCATCATGTTTTGCATTTTGTGTAGATAGCATTTCTTTTGGTTTTCTGCCCCTGCCACAGAGCAGGGTCTGCAGAAGATGCTTGAGTCTTCAAGGCCACATGAGAACCATTAAAATTTTTGTCTCTATGATGCTGCTGAAGTGCTAGCTCCTCTTCAGTGGAGAGAGGAAGGGGACCTGTTCCTATATAAAGAGCCTAGGAGAACAGAAAATGCAGAACTTTAGCACAAGTACTGCAAATGCTGTGAGAGATATCTAGCACGCTGTAATAGTCAGGTTTCTAACTGTTTTGTGCTGTGAGAGTAATTAAAAAATGACTACTGATGAGTAACGAAGATAACTTGTCTCCCCTGAAAATCCTGCCACATACCAAGCTGTTATTATGCTCACATGAAAGCCATATTCCTTCATCTAGACCACCTTTATGACTGCTTTGATTATACTTTTATGGACGGGGCCCATAACTTCACTTTGACCCTGAAGGACAAGCGAATGCAAAATAAATCAGTGTGAAATTCAGAGCATGCCAGCAAGTTCCATCATACCAATTTGGAAAATTCACTAAGTTTCAGCAGGTGTAATATATCAACACACAATAGTACTGGTTCTATTATAAACTTACGACCAGTCACAATACTAGCTTTGATTTCTGATACTTCCCTGTGTCAAGTATTTTAGGGATTTAATAAGGGAATTCAGACAGGTCAGACAAAGAAAAAGTACAATTCAGACACAGCCGAGATGTTAAATGACTGCTTCATTCACTTACTAGTTTCAACCTGTTTCTAGCTTCTTTTTCCTGGAGGTTTGATTCTGCCATCCTCATTTCTTCTGTTCTTCTCCTACTTGTCATATGTCAGACATTAGATTTATTATTTTTCTTGCATTGCATGTAGAAGCATTTCAGTAGCTGTTATTGCTTTTTAAAATATGATGTCTGTGTAAAAACTGACCTGAAGAGACAAATTTAGAAATGGAGGAGGCAATTCAGAATTCATAAATACCTATAAAACTTGGTTTAAACCTAATTAGAATTCAAAATTTTGAAGAGGTTTAAAAACAACTTCCAAGCAAAGATGTTCAGTGCTGTAACAGATCAGGCTTTAAGTTAGCAAAAAAAATACTCTCTAAGAGCAAACATAGCTGTTCACTGACACAAACATAGCTGTTCACTGACATTATATTATTGATATGAAACGTTGGAAGGTTATACCCAGGGAGGAGGTAGGAATCAGATACACTTCTGAGTCTAGTTCTTTTTCTGCTTCTTTTCTGCTTTGAAGTGTAGATTTTTGTGGTAGCCCAAATTTGCTGCTCATGATAGTGTCTTGGTCTGCTTGTTATGTGTTATCACTTGCTGAAATTGTTCTCTGCCTCTCATGTCTCCTTGTTCCCTACATCTTTGGCCTGTGGGTAAGGGAATTACAACTTCTTTCTATGTCCTGCAACCTGAGATTTAAGTATTACGGATGGTGATATAAGAGGGTCTCATTCTCTTTTATTCCTCTCAGCATATGACCTCAATCTCTATCCCTTAGATAGCTGATTATCCAGATCCTCTGACTCTCTTGCACTTTATAATCCTTTCTCCTTCATTTCAGTGAGATTGCACATGTAGTAAAACAGGATTTTCCTTAAGTGAGGTGCAATGATCTGACTTTCTCAAATCACCAACATATATTTAGCAAGATAACATGTTGACAAAAAGACAATTGTGAGAAGCTTGCTAACAGTTTTGATTCTAGAGACTTATTTGTCCCATTTGTGTTCCAAATGAGAAACTTGATTTTTCCTTTATTGTTAGAAATATCTGAGGTTACTCACACATAGCCCTAAAAAATATGCAGACGAAATTAGCAAGATATTTATTCTGAGTAAGTAGATCAAGAGTTGGATCTATTCTTCAGGAGGGAATGGAATAACACAGCTTGCAGGAGATTGATCTATGCCTCCAGAGCCATATCGTGAATTTCTCTTTTCATCTTTACACATGGAAATAAAAGGACCTGTTTCAATTGGAATTTTATAGGTATGTTTTACAGCACTGGCTGAGTTATCTGTTACCTTGCTAGTAAGGAGATGGATAATTCCCTATCTGAAAGCATCTTTATTTTTATGATTAGCATTTTTGGGCAAGCATCAGAAATGCCCACGATCTCAGAACACAAGGAAGAACATAAATTGGTAGAAAAACACAGCATAATAGACCTGCTCATATTGTGCTCAAGGGGACTCCAGGGACCAGACAATCCATACAAGAAGAATAGTGTGAGCTAGATGGGACCCAGTATGATTAATCACCAGAGCAATGCAGATTTAGCGCATTAGGTGAAAAGATAAATGTGTAAAACGCTGTGTCAGAACCCATGGAGTGGCCCACACGGTAATTCAGGGTCAGTAATTGAACTTCACTCTAATTATCCTGGGGAGATAATATTAACTTATAGTTGAGTGTGAAAGAGAGAGTCCATAATTCATCACTCGATGGGGCTGCTCATTGCATTGTGTTATTGAAATATGATGGCTCCATTTTTATCCTGTCATAATGACAACTGATGTGCTTATTTTCTTTCTCTGTGCCTCCAGGGGATGATGAAATAGTAAGCAAACATTCTTTCTGGTGAAAGAACAGCACTTTATCACACTAGCTTCAGATCTGAAAAAGCATTTGCAAACTCAGAAACAATTTCTAGAACCAAGACTGGGCATTTTCCATTGCATTCTGGTTGAAGACAGAGTGGCTAAATAAAAGCCACCACTTTCTCTCTTTACAAGGTGTATTTTTCCCCTCCCAAGTCTTAATTTTTTAAGAATTACCTTTGCATTTCTAATTTTCCAAGACACAAGCATCTAGATGAAGTTTGTTGCAGCAGAGAGATAATTGCAAATGCAACAATGGGTTCTAGAAACAAGAAAGAAAAAAACAGATCCCATTTCAGACGTATGCAACTGTCAGTCAATCACTTTCAAAAATACTACTGTTTTCACCAGGAAACAGAAATTAACCCATTCCAGACAGCTTTTCTAAGTCCTAAAAGTAGATATTCAGGTAAGATTTTTTAGATTTCATAAACTTCACTATAATTTGCAGCAATAAAAGATTAAGGATTTTAAAAATCAGCCCCTGTTAGTGTTTGAATATTTCTTGTATATTAAAAGTATTTTTAAATAATTCAAATGATGTATGTGTCAGAAACTTCTTAGATTTTGCAAACTTTTTCTCCAAGTAAACTACCAGTGTACAAAATCTAGAAGGATTTAGGTTAGAGTAGATCTCAACTGCAGATTTATTGTATTGATACAGACCATAATACAAACCAAATAACTGGATAATTCTTTCATATCCCTGTGTGACTTATCATAGCCTGTCTGAGCAGAAAAGTCAAGATTTCTTCACAGGAATCAAATCTGTTTCATACTCATGACCATGTGTGATTACTTTAGGTCCTGATTTAATAACATGATAAGGCATGGAAGAGACATGGGTTGAACTGGACAAAGAGAAAGAAAATATTTCAGAACTCTAATAGAAATGTCAGAAGAAAAAGGAGATGAAATTCTAGAAGTATAAGTCTTTTGTTGCTAAATGTGGAGTGACAAGAGCTATGAGCACCATTCAGGTGATGCACAGCGCACTGATCATGTTGACAAGTGATTACGTTTGTAGGATTGCAGATTTACATCATAGTCTCACTACTGCAGTGTTGTCTGTAATTGATGACAAGTGGGAGATGCTTGACATAAACAAGTTTCAGATGTAATCCATGAGCCAAATTGCAGTATAACATAAAGATATAGAAACATCAGTACACTTTAATGTACTTAATGAAGCTTATTTGTTTATTCTTTTTCTAACACAACCATGAAACAATGTCTTTGTTTAACACTACATTGGTGAAGGTGACTATTAGTTCCTAATGAATTTTCAGTACAGTCTCATGGTCTGAAATGTCAGTTCTTCATAGTGCCTTGGCCAGCAAAAGTTACAAAGACAAGAAGAAAGTAACAGGAATTCACAACAACGAGAAGTTGGGGGGGAAAAAATAAAGCAACAAAAAACAACAAAAAAAATTCTTAATTGGAAGAAAAAGTGAAAGAAAGAAAGAAAGATGTATCTGCACATTAACAGCTAAGGCCACACTTAAAAATCAAATTCGGTGGAAGTGTGGTCTTGAGTACTATCCAGTTAGTCTAAGTGCTTGATTCTTGGTGTGTTCTTCTTGTGGTTAAACAGTTGTGAGGTTTAAACACACAGCCATCTGCTTATTCTTCCTGAAGTGGGAGCAGGATTAGGAAGAAAACTGGATAAATCTATTTACTAAGACAGAAAAGAAAAATGGAAACAAAAATTTGGTGATAACAATATACAAGGGTAGTTCTGAAAGAAATGCCTTCTATTTTATTATGTTGGCCCATGACATCAGAAGCAGATGTTGGTGGTATGGCAGTAGAGGTTGAGCCTTCCCACCAATACTCCATTACATTTTGTTGCCATGCAACAGACAGCAGCAAACGGGCAGTCTGACAGTATGGCATCTGACATGGAAGTGCACAGGGAAGAAAGAGGTGTCACTGAATTCCTCCATGCAGAAAAAATGGCACCCATTAACATTACATTCATCGATGTTTCCTGAATGTTTATGGAGGCCAATGTCCTACAGCTTTATGGCCTTCCACATGTTGTCAGTCTGTATGGAAGAAATGTTGGCCTACTTCAGGCACCTGTCCTGCCTCTGTCCTGACCCCTGCTGCTGTGCCATAAAGGCAGTGTCTCTTCCCTGTCGAGCAGCCTGCCCCGGCCTGGCCTTGTGTGTGCTCCTGTCATTCAGCAACAACCAAACATTGGCATGCTATTACCAGTGTCTCAGCTGAAACCAGGACAATTCTTTGCCACAGTTTTAACAGTGAGATCTTTCTCTCAAAAAGCCCAGGAGGTATTCCATGATGAGCCATGTTCAGCAGTCGCTTCATAGTCATAATGGACATTTCAAAGATTTTTGGGGGGAACAACAGATTAGGGATGAGACAATAAAAGACTTTAGCACAATGAATGTGAGCTGTGGAGAATTTCTGAATACTTTTTGCTACAGAGTATAGTGTTTAACAAAACTGAAGAGGAAATGTATATAATGACTTTTCTAGTTAAAATAGAAAAGAAAAAAAAAAGGAAAAACTATACCAAAATCATGACATTCTACATTCCCACTCCAAATGACTAAACAACATGAAAAAGTGCAAAGTGGAGGATGAGACAGGAGGAAGTTCAGCTCAGGCTTTTGTTTTCTGAATGTATAAATAATTCTAGAGTTTAGGATCAGGACTCATTTCACCTGTCTTGTTTTTGTCTAATTGAGGCAAACTGACACAGAATATTTCTTCTGCAATCATGAGTGACTGCAGTTCTAACATACTAAATGGACAACAATTTTCACTGTAATAATAGAACTATGACAAAAGGGTATTAGGATGAATATTGTAAAAATTGTTGCCTTTTATCTCAAGTGCTACTTTATTTCACATTTAACCCTTTTGCTTTTGTTATTGTATACGTTAATTGTTGCCAGTTCTTTAGCACTAATTTATTGTCTAATATAACTTAATGAATCATAGTGATACGGCCTTACATAAACCATCAGCAGTTTTCCCATTCAGTATGAACAGTGAATGTTGATCATCACATAAATACTACGTAGAAAGCATGGTTACTGTGAAGCATGGGATGAATGGGGAGAACTATTTCTCAAAATACAAATCTACTAGTGGCAGAAAAAATAACAGTTACAAGGTAAAGTTTTGGAAAGTGACTTTTCAATATCATAGAATAGAATCATAGGATCACCAAGGCTATGATCACCAAGGAAATGACCTCTAAGATCACCCAGTCCAACCATCCACCTATCACCAATATTTCCCACTAAATCATGTCCATCGATACAACATCTAAATGTTTTTTGAACACCTCAAGGGATGGAGACTGCACCACTTCCCTGAGCAGTCCGTTCCAGTGCCTGACCACTCTTTCAGAAAAAAAATATACCTAAATGTTACATTTTAGCGCTGTAACTGTATTTTTATATTAGTTTTTATACATTTTCTGATATGTAATTATTTATTATGCGTATATGGTGTTGTAGTTTGGGGAAGCTTAACATTTAAACAAGTTCCAAGTAAAGACTGTCTTAGTTCTCATAACTCAACTTTTCTTGCTGTTGGACTACCTCATTTTAGATTAAATGCATTTTTTTTTAAAAAAAAAAAAGCACTAAGAATAAAATTCTTCAAAGATTTGCTAAGAATTCATATTAAGTTGCATATCCAGATATAATGGAACCTTTTGGAAGTATGAAATAATTGCATGTAGCCTTATGTCAAATAAAAAGGGTTGAAGCATTGAGTTAATTGAACAAGTGATCTGTACCAGTAGCTGTGTTCATTATTTTAGGTTCCTGCTGTCTTTTAAAATAAGTGGGTTTGTGCATATATCATTCATCTCTGGTATTTCTGAAGCCCTACAGTCAACATAAAAAAGTGACAATAAAAGCTACAACAGTATTTTCCAATTGGTCTCATGTCTTAATGTGTGTCTTGTATACAAATCAGAATGTCAAGAAATCCATTTGCTCTTTAATAAAACTTATCATAATATCTGATAATTTGATTTATGGACAGGTTTGATGTCACCTAGAATGCCTGAACCCTTTCATATACTGCAAGAGTTCCAAGAAAGGTCATGATATTTACACTAGGTCAGAATAATAATGTCATTGGGATCATGGCCTATTTGTCTCATTTAAATAATGAACATCATTAGTAGAAATCACAGACTGAAACCATTATACACAAAGGACAGTGGAACACAACCATGCAGAATAAGAAGAAACAATATTGTCAGTAATCATGACCTACTTACTGCAGTTTGCTAGACAAATATTTTATTTTCAAAATTGTTTCCAGGAGTATTCATATGATCATGAAACAAACAAACAGATTTCCTTTTTGATTCACTTCCAGTTCAGGCAATAGAATGTTGTTTCCAATAATTATGAGTGTGTAAACAATGATGATTTTCTCATGGTATGGTAAGTACCATTGTAAATATGCACACTATTCAGATACATCAAAAATAGCTCTTAAAAATTACTTTGTACTCACTGCCATAAATAAATAAATAAATAAATATCGTCAACTCCTCAAGGAACACAATCTCTGAAGTATGGACTATCTCAGATCTTATTTTGGACAAAGGGCACAAAGGACACATGTAGGATCTATCTGTTCAATGTTCATTCATGAGATTCCGTAATCTGGATTAGAAGTTAATTTTCCTTTCAGAAAGAATGAGAAGAGATGAGCAACTAAGACTGGATCCTCTAATATTGCATGGTGAATAGGCAGGTGGTAAAATCATCTAATATGAGGCACAGACTAGATCTATCTCATGTGCTACAGTCAAAAATCCTACTTTTGACACTCAACTTCAATGCACTTTTTAGTGAGATGCTCCTTTTCTCAGGTATGGCATGGGACAGTAAAGCAATAGAATGCTTGTGTAGCATACTCACGTGGCCAATTTGTGCAGAGAAATCAATGATTTATTGCACAGTGGTTGCTAAAGAGTGTTCAGAGGTGACACAGATAGGTTAACCTGCTCATGAATAGTCTAAACTATGACCTCCTCAGAAGTATGTATAGACAGTAGTCTGCTGTTTATGGATCAGCAACCTCCTAGCAAAATGTTTGTGTTCTCGCATCAGCGAGAAGTATAAGCCCTATAGAAGTATGATAAAATTCAGGATTGCTCTTGCTGGATGAACAAGGGGTGCGGCCAAACAAAGGGGACATCTAAAGTCGTGATGGAGAATATGAACAATCAACAACTTCCCCAGTTGTGGCTTATCTGTGAGTGAGATTAACCATTAAAAGTGCTATCCTTTGTCAGTTTGACGTGTGCTATTCTTAGCTTTCGTATGCTTTAGTATGCTCACATTTAAATCATTTGCATTTTGCTTAGTATACCTAGAGTTAAAATCTCACGTAGAAATGGATTTTTTATGTTGTTACCACAAACAACAATAAAATCACTGCAACCTGACATTCTGTTTGTTGTCGTTTTACTGTCTGATGTCTGAAGAACCTTTCTTGTTCTGTGACATACCTGTAAGTATATGCCTCCACGCTCCTATGGCTCACACAGCAGTAATCTATTGACTAGCTGCTGTGAGTAGATGACATTAGAGCTACAGCCCTTTCATAATATACCCTTAAGCTGATGTGTTCTGCTTAACTTCATCAGTGCTTCCCCAAGACATGTTGCATGGCACCTCTGGCAAACATGTAATATGGTGCTATGCACATACACACTTTTCTGCATGACCATTAATTCCCATTGGGTGACCTTTCCACACATGGCCATTTTCCTATACCTCTCGCAGAATGCATGTCTCAGATCTTAAGACTCCAGCTAACTATGTGATATGGAAATGATGAGAGATACTGAGTTACATGCCTCTAGGAGAGCAGGATTTATAGTTAAAGCCCGTGGCTTTACATTGGTACCTATATTCCTTGAGTGCAGTTAGTTGTATCCATATTTTCTTACTGAATACAGGTGTGTTACCAACTAGTGATAATCAGAAATTACTCAAACTCTCACCTCCCAGGACATGTTCTAACCTACCTTGGCTAAAGAGTGAGATTTTCCAAAGCAGAATTGGGCCTAAAAGCATAGTTTTTGAAAAAGTAAAAATCACCAAATGTTCCAAATATGCTTTCTAAGCCGGCCAAAATGCATCAGGAACACAACATGCATAAGCCCAGAAATAATATGCCACATTGTGCCCGCAACAGGCAGCATTATAATATTTTCCAGCAAACTACTTAAATTGATGATGAGTTAGACTTTAACTAAAATGTAGTATTTGGAGGCATCAAGAATTGTGATAATTATTTTAGCATATCAATATTGTAAATAGGTTATAGTTCTTATTGCAGATATTACACTGTCTGCTAAGGCAGCTCCTCCTCTGTTCAGTGTTGTACAGTGTAAGTAAAATGGGTAATTGAGGCTTTGGATAGAAAGTCACACTAAGGGCTAAGTTATACTGAGGGGTACTATAACATACAAGGATTTTGGATAGAAGGGCATAATATAGCACATTTATATAGTATATATAGCTGTACATATAGCTATGTAATATGGCATATAGCATGTGAGGCAAAATGCCTAGTTCCAACTTCAAAGTAATAAATTTGCATGTTTTCTTTAGAGAGCAAAAAAATCACACCTCCAACCCATAACATATGCATCAAGCAAATAATACATTTGCTATGTTGATGACAGATCTCACTGTCAATCATATATCACTTTGAATTTGCACTACACAGACTGAAAGAAAACATTTTTGTTAAACCTGCTTTCTTCAAAATGCTCTGTTTACTCAGTGCTTTCTTAAATTAATAAATTCTAGTGTGATGGTTTCCATCTTCCAGATGAAAGGTGAAGATAAAGGTGGAAGAAGAGAAATTCAGCCAAGAAATACCAACATTTTTGCTTCAAAGAGCATTATCACATTTCTGTCTTGGGAAAGCATGTGACAATTTTCTCCAGTGTGGACAAAGCACAAATTTTGAATAGTTGTGAAATAAAAGTATCTAAGTTCCATGAGTAAGTAGTCATGAAAAGGAGCTTAGTTCACGGGGAATCCTACATAGAGCTCAAGACAAGAAGTGTGGCACTTCGAGTTTTCCTCGCTTCTTTTCAGTTTTGAACATGAGGGCAGTTTTCACAGCATTTACTGTGTTTCAAACCCTTATAAGCAAGTTCTTCAGATAAGTCAGTAATTCCTTCAGAAATCAATGGAAAAAGATCAAAGCTTCACAGCTATTACAATTCTGAGAGTATATTTTAAGATTAGTAGAACAATTTCACTATGTTTATAGTTACTTCATGCTAGCTTTTTATTCCCATTTGTTCTGAAAATGTAAACAAAGAAAAGCAGTTTTACGATGTCTCTTAGTTTTTGTCTCTCAAGCACAAATAATTCTAACAACTACACTACTATATTTTTCAAAGTAATGGAAAAGATGCTGTTGAAGAAATTGAAAAGTTCAGAAGGATTCTAGGCAAATGGCATTAAAAAAAAAAAAAAAGTATATGAAAAAAGTGATTCAATGAATACCATACTTAAAATAAGCACATGTGGATTAACTATATGCACCTATATTGTATTACACTTCTAATCCCTAAATTCCTAGTCATCAATTACATAATTTTGGGATGGAGTTATACGTTTATTTGGGATAACATTGGAATAATACTGGGATAACTGATTTTATTTATAGATCTCATTAGAAATGTGGACACACTGAAACACTGACAGTGGAGCTAAATCATCTAATGTGATTTCTCTGTCATTTTTGCAAATCTCTGACGTATAAGGAGCAAGGTCAATATGAAATTCTCTTGCACTAGGGAATCATAATAAGGAGGCCTTGAAATCACCTCAGAAAGTTATCTCGTCCATTCACCTTGTCAAAGTCAGGTTCAGCTACTCCTATATCATTCCTAAGAAATATTTATCAAACTTGATCATAAAATTTCCTAACCACTGATGGATATATTAGAGTTATCCAGTGTTTTCAAATGCTTCACTGTCATAGCTGTAGAAAGCTTTCCTCATCCCTGAATCTTCTTGCTGCAACTTAAACTCATTCTGTCCAAACTTGCACAAAGTTACCAGGTCTTTGCAACAGCCTTTTAAAGAAGACTGCTTTTATGCCATGCCTTCAATATTCTCTGTTTTATACTTACTCTGTACAGCAGCTTTTGCAGATCTCTAATTAGTCCAGTCACTCTCTTTTAAACTCCCACAAATTTATCCAGGTCTCCTCTGATCCTTCTCCTCCTCAGACTCAATCCCAGTTCCCTCAGCTGCTCCCCATAAGATGTAAGATCCACATCCACTACATCTTCACTGAACTTCTCTGGACATGCTCCAGAGACTGGATGTTTTTCTTGTAGTGAAGGGCCCAACAGTGAACACAGTAGTTGAGGTGCAGCCTCACCAGTGCCAAGAACAAAAAGAAAATTAACATGGATCTCCTGCATTTAGATTTTTTTAATAAACTCATCCTTGTCTTAGACCTAAGACTAAACCCAGCTTTCTAATAGTCTTTTGGACTACCCAGAGATCAACCAGATTACTAAATGCTTTATACAGATACTAGCCATTTAATCATCACTAACAAAATGATTGAAGAGAACAACATTTTAGCTGCACAGAATCTGTTTTGTTTTGTTCATGTATTTCAATTTGAGCCCACTCAAATTGAACCAAATTAAACTTATGGGAAGCTACCATGTACCTTCATAATCAAATAAGTGGCAGCCACATAATGTTACATGTTCCATTGGGTTTAGAAAATCAGTGACTTTTTTGGTAACAATGACAGACATTGTTCAAAAACATTTCTGCAGGAAAACTAGAAGTGACACCACAAAGGGCTGGCATAATGTCTAAGGAACTGCCCTATGTTGTATTTGATGTCATGTCATAGACATTCAACATGACTATTTTCCCATCTCTACTCTTCTAATAGCAGCTGTGCTTCAAGGAAAAATAACACCTATATCCAGTCTTTTTTTTTTTTTTTTTTTTTAATTCTTCTTTCCAGCAGAAATGGCCAAATTTCTGACATTATAAAATATATTCCTCCTATCCACTTGAACTTAGAGCCCACATTTCCCAGATTTGACAGAAAGTTTTGGCAAAGTTAATGCTAAAGAAAACAGTTATCAAGAGTGTCTGTCTGCAATTGAAATGCTTCCATTTGAAGCTTTTATTTACTTTACACTCGTATCTACTTAACCTTCTTTAACCTACCCATCCATCATGGAACCATACAGCTATACAGTGACCAGGCTTTTGCAGCTAACAGAAATCTTGATGCTTAGGAAAAAGGAAAAATACATAACTTCTTACGTGCTCTTAAAATTTGTAACTTAGTGAATGATAACACAGGTTTAACTGACAAATTGGTTTAATAATGGTGGCCATTTAGGAGTGCTGGTGCTTAAGTAAAATATCTGGTCGTGCTGTCAGAAATTCAAATGTCAGCTAGCTCAGGACTTTCCTCATTGGCTATTTGAACCAATCCAACCATTCTGTACACAACCTTGCTATTCAAAGTACATAGCACAAAGAAATTAGAAAAGACTTCCTGGTGTTACTTTGCATGCAGCAAAATATCCATAGTAAAGGGAAGAATTTAACAAATTCAGTGAAGTCTTTAAAGTCTTGATAATTTTATCCAACCTGTATGATATTAGGAAAGTTTTTGCTGGCTGTTTGGTTGGTGTGAGTGACAACCCACAAAGGATTAAACACTGTCAAAATGCAAAATAAAGCCAGTTTACTTCATCTTGCATGGAGCTTTTGAAGCTGTGGTCTAGGGAATGTGTTTTATTAGCTTATAACCACCTGTCACTTCAAACTACATAAACCTTTTGCAAGAGAGAGCAATTAAACTGAAAATTCTCAGAGGATCATTTTAAGAAATGAATTGTAAGCAAGGGAGAGTCTCAACAAGATAGCTGATATAGACAAATATATATAGACAAATCAAATTCACCTTATTTACAACTTTCAACACAGAAATTCTCTCAGACTTTGCAGATGTGATCTGCTACAGATATTTTTTTTCAATTCTTAAATTCTTTAACTCAGTTCATAAACTTATTATAGACATACTTTTGTGACTTGCAAATAAGTGGTTATATATTTCCTGTTGCTTTTCTTTTTCATTTCTGTTGGCCTTTTACTTTGAAACAAGACAGGTCAAACAGCAGAATGATGAATAATTCAAAACACTCAGAAGACACTGAGAAGCCTAGAAAGGTCTGTTTCAGACAACTCAGTGTATTAGCTATTTCTTCTCATTTCATAATTTGCATTTTTTTTCCCTTGGAAAGAGGTAGGATTCTTCCCATTCTAGGATGACAATTATATTAAAATGCTCTTAAAATAAGACAATGAAAAAAATATCATGAAGATGTTTATGCTGATGTTTTTCTATCAAGATTCATTAGGCAAAGAAGAAATTTTACATAAATAATATGCTGGCATTTCCTTGAATATCTAACATAGCTGCTTTACATGGACTGCTATTTTCATCTTACAAAATATTTACCCTTAGATGATTTTTTAGTATTTTAGATTTTGTTGATATGCTTAGGTCTTACAGTAAGGCAACAATTTTAATGTAAATTTCAAGAAAACACCTTTCATTTTATTAAAATAGGGAAAACTTTCTTGGCATTGTATAATGTTTGTTGAAGAGACACACTAAAATAAATAAATCATTTGTCAATAAAACAGTATGCTCAGGACCATGAGTATGTATGTTCAAGCAAATGTGAGAACAACTCTCATCTCTCGTAATTAAAAAACAGATATTGATACTGATATAAGAAGAGATGTTTTACTATGTGTGCTCAAAATAATGACTTCCTTCTCCAATAGTTAACAGTCTTTTGGAAGGAGCCCACAGAGATCACCAAGTTCAACTCTTTGCTGCACATATGAAACAAACAAAAGAAACCCCCCAAAAACCTAAATTTAAAACTGCTAGTTGTACCATACTTCCATCAAGTAGAAAAAAAAATAATAAAGTCAACTGCATTATATTTTTATAGATTTAAAATTTTTAAAGCTTTCTTCAGGAGTCAAGTACACAGAAGAATGGTAAGCTTTCCAAAGTTACATGATAATTGCACTTGATAGCAATATGTTACTTTGGTTACCTACTGGATGGTGGGCAACATGAAAAAAATGCCCACAAGTATCCTTTGATCTACATATAACAAGTATTAATAAGATCTGGGAATAAGACGATTCAAAAACCACTGAGCAATGACCACGACACCAGCAGCAGTATCTAATGACATTTTAATGGAAGGATAATGCACCTTGCAGGAACTGCTAGCCAGTATAACTAGCACTGAAATTGTAATAATAAAATATTTCCATGTTAAAATCATGCTATGTGCATAGGAATTTGGCCAGATATATCTGATACATAAATTATTTTTTTTTCTATCAGATGATGATGATTTTATGAATATGATGATGATTCTAGAATCAGTGATGATTCTATCTCAATATACAGGGCATAAGAAATTTTATAAGTAGAATTTTTACAAAATATTCTATATATAACATTTTCTAATCTGAATATTGTTATACTAGAGACAAAAATAAATAGTAGTAGCATATCATATAGTCATAGGTTTGTGAGTACAAAAATGCATATTTTTATACTCTGGTAAACAGTGAAAATAATTCAAAGCAGATGTATTTCATGCTGATTAGACCATTACACATGTGCTAATAGACGTGTTTATGTATCTATATATTTATGTACTTAAGTGTGTATGTATATATTTGCACAGGATTATTTTTAAATATAATAAGCTTTCTTAATTGTCATTAGGAATAGAAGCAAAGGCATATGTCAGAATTTTTTAACTGTACTGGATTAATCTGGAAGTCAAATTCTTAGTACTGTCTATGTACAGGAAAGCCTGTTTCACGCTGTGAGTGAAATAATAAAAAAAAAAAGACAACTGCTACCTCTGATCAGCTCTGCCATATTTTCCAAAAGCCCATGAACCAGAACAGTGGGTTAAAAGGAAGTTGACCTGACACATCCAGGTAGACTGATAAACTGAACTGAAAGCATTTCATCTTGCAGCTGATGCTAGGTGAAGCATATATGACAAATTGTAATGGCTGCAGGGTAATAGATCACCTGTAAGGGCTCAGCACTCACTCATGAACGCGTTCACACACTCTCTCTCCTTCTTTCCCCCACATACAGCAAGTAACTTTCCCTTTGTAAGTCTTAGGGCTGCAGGGGAAAATCATGACTTTACCAAGTCACTCAACATCGTCTACAAAGCCAGCATGCTATGCCTTTACTCTTAAGCCTGTACAGCAGAAAACACTGTGCACACAAAGTCACAGGTGGTCTCCCATAAATTCCCTCTTTGGAACAAGACACATCTGGCTGGCACTGCCAGTCAAGCTCCTAAAAAAAGGAACTTATCCAGTGCTGTTCGTTCTGAGAATCCACTTCTATTTGTTATCAGTTTTTCCTAGTCACTGTAAAAGATGTATCACCTAATAATTAGGGAGTCATAAAGAAATCTGTGTACTCTTAAAGTACTCAGCTGTTTGATTAGCCTATGCTAACAGACAGATAGTCAGCCAAGGTTCCAGCTCAAGGCTGAACAGATAAGTCAGCCAGACAGGTGGCTCTCTCGTTTGACTCGTTTCAGGCCCACAGTATCTGTCACAATGCCTGCTTTGCAATTCAGCTCCCCCTAGCCAGAGGAATATCTAACATGGAGCATCAGACATAGAAAAGAAGAATGTTATATACATGCAGCTCAGAAATACTGGAGAACATTTTTTGGAATCCCCCATGAACTCTCTGTTATTCCTGCTTTAGTTTTAATGCTAGCCTCCATCTCCTTCATACCTAAGAACATAACTTAAGTGCTACAGTTCATTTCATTTCTCTAAAATGGAAAGAACAGATATTCTGCACCAAAACTTATAACAGCTTAACTAGCTATTCATGCCAAGTTAGGTAAACTGGGGTAGCTTGGTATGTAGATGTGCCAAGTAAAATTAGTTGTTTGTCCTACAAAACTGCTTTTGCATTATATAATTTTAGAAAAAGAGGTGCCTGTGAAATTAGGGAAAGCACAGGAACAGTAAATGTAAAGTTTTTCTGAGTTTAGAACTAAGCTGATGCTGAATTACTAGGGCTTAAATTAGAAGAATTATTTTACTTTACCATGGTCCTTGGTAGTTTTCAAATAGTCCATATCAACATCTTTAGGATATGAAATGTCAGCAAAGATATAAAATGCTTATCCTACCTGACTGTTCACCATACAGTGCCATCACTAGCACCTCT
Organism: Phasianus colchicus; assembly: GCF_987193195.1. Lineage (NCBI taxonomy): Eukaryota > Metazoa > Chordata > Aves > Galliformes > Phasianidae > Phasianus > Phasianus colchicus. The sequence goes on from NC_143438.1 coordinate 33,919,118, forward strand.
GTGCACCAATCAGACATAGAGTGTTACATCGTGTTCCAGAATTTTCTATCCTTTGATTTTGAGAAAGAGAATAACCACTCTCTTTAAGTATTACGCTGTTCTCTTTTGTGCATTGGGTAATGATACTCCTGTTTGACAACAAGCAGGAACTGAGAAAGAGAAGGAGGAGTCAACAGTAGTCTTACAATTCTCTATAAAGCAGAGCACCAGACTATCGGGGAACTGGCAGCACAGCTTCACTTTACATTAAGAAAGCATTATGTTTCACTGAACAGTTTTTTCTTCCCAGTAACAGGTCAATAATTTCTTTTAGGTGGTGATGAGATTGCAAGAGAAAAAGAGAGAAAGCACAGTGAGTCTGAAGAAGAATCATAGAATCCTCAGAGCTGGAAGGGACCCCTAAAGGCCATCTGGTCCAACTCTCATGCAAGGAAAAGAGACATCCACAGCTCGATCAGTTTGCTCAGAGCCAGGTCCAGCCTGGCCTTGAGTGCCTCCAGAGATGGGGCATCCACCACTTCTCTGGGCAGCCTGTTTCAGTGTCTCATTACTTTCACTGTAAAAGACTTTTTCCTTATATCCAACCCAAATCTACACTCAATAAATTTGAAACCACTTCCCCTTGTCAAATTGCAGCAGATCCTGATAAAAAGTCTGTCCCCTTCTTTCTTGTAGCTCCCCTTTAGATACTGAAAGGCCACTATCAGGCCACCTTCTCTTCTCTAGGCTGAACAGCCTTAGCTATTTCAACCTGTCAAGTAGCTCAGAATGAACTGGGAGTTCTAATTGGTGCAAGGAGGATGATGTAGGGAGAGCCCCCACAGCAGAGCATGTGGGATAGGAAGCAATAATAGGGAGCCAGAACCTACTACGGTTTGTGCAAGCCTGAACAAGTCTATTAGTGCTTTAGGCAAAATTGAAGAAAACTTCCCCTGCAAGGCTGCAATAGAAAGTACACAGGATCCTTCAAAACTTTATCTGATCTTATTCAAGAGCACCAGGATGCTTGTATGCAGAGCTGCCATATTCTACACAACAGTTTTGTACCCTAATAATCTATTTGACATATACTGTGGACTTCTTCCTCAAAAATATAGTAGTGAAGGGCTATAATAATTAACACTTTTAATTATTCTACCTTCTGACTGTCTTCTTTTGACCATCTTCGTGTTTCTTACTCTCTGTGTTAGGAGTGAACGCACTTGAGTTTGCCAGCCAAATCACCTAACTTGTCCGAGATCTGCATTTGTGACAGTGATTATGTGTTTATACAATCATGATAAGCAATGAGTTGTTCAGAATCATACAAATAGCCTTAGGTCATGTCAGCACTACATTAACACATCCAACAGAGCATCCTAGAGTGCTTCAGCACAGCTTCCAGGTGAATATCGTGAACATAATAAAGCAAAATTTGTCCTGAATTTAAGAGCTTTCCTGAACAAAAGACTTCCAGAGTAATGTGATCTCAGAATAAATATCTAGATAATAGAGATATACCTGAGTAAAGGTTGAAGGTCAAATATGTATTTGTTTTAGTGAGAACAAAAGCAGAGAAAGTAAAAATAAATAAATAAATAAAAATAAATGCTGCTGTTAAACACAAACTGTAACTGTTGCTAGTTGTCAAATCATGGTCAAATCACTATTTTACTAGTTGGAACCAAAAAAAAAGCACTAAGAAACTCTGGAATTGGTCTTAGCATGACAGTATTTCTGCAAGTGAAAATGATAGCATTGCCCATATTTACAATCACAGTAAATGTGCTAAATCACAAACAGATAGAAAACGGGGGAAAAATTCAAAACTTGCCTAATTCCAGATTTTTGCTTACTCAGTTAAACAAGCTGGCTAAATATAGTAGTTTCAATGAAGTAGCATAAGAGAGTGGCAGTGTGAGAACTACAACTAATTTTCTGGTTTGGCAGCCTGCAGTAGTAATGCTTCCTCAATGGACATTTTGAGTTAAAGACATACAGGATTTTCCAGAAAAAAAAAAGAAAAGAAACATTTTGTAAGAAAGACCATGCAATGAAATAAAACACTTTCCCCTTGTCTTCATGTAGAATTTTGTGATGCTATTTGCAACAGAAATATAATTGTATCAAAGTTCAACACATTAGGAAATAAATAGCAATTTTTTGTAATGGCAGATATTTTTGGCACCTTTGTCAGCTTCTAAGAGTTGTTCACAGTGTGAGTAGAAAGAAGAATAAAAATATCTTTAGGCTGATAAGAATTAGACCAGAACTCAGACCTCAGATCCTTTTTCATATTACAGTTTCCTTTGTCTTTAAGAGTAGCCCTATGAGGTTTACATTTCCTGGACTTATACTTTCAAGAAAGTGCTAAAAAAATGACAAAGTCGTTTTTGGAAAGAATGAGTTTTCAAGGACATAGGCTGTAATGAACAGACTTTATTGAAAAAGTTCTCCCAGTTGACTAGAGCCCTTATTACTGCAGTAAGTAAATTAGAGAGAATCTAAAGAGAAAGTGTGACTTCTTACATATAATTCATAGAAAAAAATATTAAGGAGCAAGAAATTTGCAGGCAAGTTGTAGTGGGTATGCTGAAAACAGCCGCAATCAGCACATAGATATCAGAGGCTTACTTGAAATCAGGATTAACACACTGCATATCTCAGTCACACCACATACGCATGACATTTAATATGTGCTGTTGGCAGTTAGATAACCTCACAAGTGGTGGTTGAAAAGCCCATCTATGTTCAGGCTTTCTCTCATGGTAGGTATTTAAATTGACATACCTACAAGGTGTCGTAACATATTTTTTCAGAGAAAATTTGCATAGTCAGTATTTTACTTTTAGTCTTCATTGACAATCTAGTGTTTCATAAAATGACTGTTCTGATAGATACTTCTGATACATTTCTATTTCAAAACAGAAAGAAAATAGGAGAAAACTAAAAATCAACGATAATGTCTTCATCACAGCGTGCAGCTGATTCAATAATTTGAAGTTTGACAAAGCACACGTTCTTCATTAATAGAACAAATCTATGGAGACTTATAAAGATGTTGTGGAAGATATAGCTCTTCTCACATATAAAACGTGTATTTCCTTTACAAAGATCAAGAGGCTAAAGACCTAAATTCTTGTTCATGTCATAGTATTCTTCGTGCTCATCCTAGAATCTTAGTATCTTATTCAGGTTGATTTTATTTTTAAACACAGGAAAAATATATTCTATAGATTCCAAGTGAAAACTCAATGCAGTCTTACCACTGCTTTGAAAACCCTGAGGTATTTTCAGAAGTACGATCATCAGTCATGAGTAACTCAGTGATAGTCCTCCTAATTTTTTTTTCTATAGTTAGCAGAGAGTGTTTTATCCAGAAATGTTGAATATAAGCATCCTTCACTAAGGCAAAAGAATAAGCTAGAGAAACAAATTAGAGGGATAGAAATATTCTTGTTTCATACCCTATTTTAATGAAAGAATTGGTTCTTCCACATTGTTTCATGTGTTTATGTGGGCCTTTTCTATTCTTTGTTTTCTGCATGGTCTTTGATTTTTTAAAATGTCTTTCATTTTGTATAATCATGAAGGAGAAAATAGCAAAATATCAGAAGACAGATATTATGTTATCGCTAAGCCCAAAATGCTCTGTGTGTGTGGATCCATATGGAAACAGCAAACAGGATACCAAACACTAGCTAATCTAGTGCCGCAGAAGAACACTTCCTATTGAATTATTAAAAAAATGAACACAACAAGAAAATGCTCAGTCAGCATAGTGTCAGTCTGACCACAGAGAAATGAAACAGCAAAGATGTATTTAAAGCTGTTCCCTCAGCTATGGGTAGGTTACTTCACGTTTTTCTGTTGTTGCTTTAGTTTGGCTAGAATGTGGCATTTGATGAGATTTTTAGCAATTTCCCAAAAGTGAGCTTCAAATCCATTCATATATACATATATATAGATGCATACTTTTAGCTTTTATTTATTCAGGGAATAATTCATCATTTTATTTACTGTTTAAACAATGTCATTATCTGTTTTATGAAAATCTTAAACAAAAGTGAGACTCTTCTTCCTATGTATTTTTTTTCTTATTTTGTTTCCCTACATCATTATTTGTTCTAATAGTAGGTTTAGGCACAGAAGTGTTTGTTTGTAGATCACATCAAAGAAAAATATCTCCTTACTTTAATGATTCAAAGTATCTAAAGAATTTATTTGATTTTCCCTCCACTGGGATCTCATTTACATATGTGAACAACCTGGTTGCCATAGAATGCTGATAAAGATTTATAATATGATTTATCCAAAACATCATTTTAGATTATAAACAGGAATATGTTTGCTGTATAACTCATAGTGTGATTTGTCCTTGGGAACAAACCACTGTTGTTCAAGATTCACAGAGCAGTAGCTGCAGTTTCAGTTAAATACCCAAGAAAATTCCCCGATTCCCTCAATGAGGTTTTTCCATTACAGTGAAGATAAAATTATCAGCTTAACATGGGAAAGCATATAGTCAACTCATTCTCTACATACAAAACAATACATGATATTAAAGAAACTAGGCATAGGTCAGGTTCTTCCACCTCAATTAAATGCTTTCATGCAAGGAGTGAATTTCAGTACCAGAATTCTTTATTTTTTTCTTTCTTTTTTTTTTTTTTTCTTTTTTTTTTTTCCCCACAAACAATGAGTTCTAAATGATTATTAAGGTTGTGGAAGAAGCAAAATAGGACCTTCTGCTTACTGCCTTTTGGGTGACTCCCCAGGAAAGGGAAAAAAAAGGGATGGTGGTATTCTTATTGAAAAAGTAGTAGAAAAAAAATAGAAGAACAGGATTGATTAAAAATATTCCTTGTAATATTAATTACCACTGCTCTATTGCTACTAATGATAATATGTCTGTGAGGTGACAGAAAATGAAACTATGAAAGCAGTTTACTCTCTGAACACAATTGCTGTCAGAATGCCTTCTTCAGTGCATATAAAGAGAGTCCCGGCCAGATTACCAGCTGGTGTAAATCAAAGTGACTCCATTGATTTCAAGCAACACATCTGTTTACATTATCTAGCAGCCCCTTTCTCATAATTCACAATTGAAGAGTGAGTAAATTTGACATAAGATGCATTATGAGAAATCAGAGGCTTACCATGATGTTATGGTTCCTTGAAAATCAGTAGTGAAACACCCATTGAAATCAGCAAGCATAGGATTTGAACCAAAATTATTAATTGAGTTGGATGCCATGGGAACTGCCAAGGCCAAACTTGCAGACTATTTAAATAGCATTACATTTTAGACTTTGAAACATATATCTGCTCACATAGAGGCATAGACACGTGAAATTTTCAGATGGTCAAATAGAGGCGTACTGAGCAATTTTTCCTGTTGAATAAAGCCAACTTTGAAAAATATTTTGATGACCAAACAAAAATCAATATTTTCTCCTATTCTCTGTAAGGTTATTTAAAAGTTGAGACTTATCTTCCCAACAATTTTATTTATTGTGATTTCTTTCAGTCTTTGCCTCAGAGTGGTTGACACTCACTTTAAAATAACTTGAAAATTTTCCTATACACACATAAAATTAGACAAATTAAAACCTCATTTTTAAGAAATTAAATTAGTGAATTAAATCACTATGAATTGAATTCACATCAATTCATATTAATCCAATTCACAGCAAAGTTAGGCTAGATTGACATGAAATGTGTCTGCCATATTGACAAATAGGCACCATTTTAACTGCAATCTGTTATAAAACTGACTAGAACTGATGCAACTCTTAAAAGTCTGAGCTGATCAATCCTAAAGATTTGCATAGAAGCACATATGTCAGCTAAGTAGTAAAAAATCACCTTGAGTGAGCTATATCTGTTAACTTCAGACAACTACTGCATAGACTTTCACATCTCAGCTAGTTATCTAGGCTCTCTTTGTAGTCGGTAAAGAGACAGGCACTTTGAGGGCATGACTCATGTGGCTTATTTTAGATGTCTGCCATGGAGGAGAGAAACTCCTCCCTAGAAGCCTTTCTTGCCAGCCATCGGTTGCAAAGACAATTCATGTAAGTAGCTCAAATATACATCATTCTTGGTAGATACCTACATTTGAGTAGATGAGTGAAAACCTCTGAGTATAACTGAGGGTATGATTTGGTGTCCTTGCTGTTTTGAAACGTGCCTTACAGTATTTATTTCAGTCATTTCTTTCTGTGCAATGATTAGTATGACTACAAATTAACAAAATTAGGCTACATGAGGCCAAATGGATCTATCCAATATTATTTCAAGTTAAATTCTGTTTAGATGTACCTAAATAATTTAGAGAAGAGAGAATATGTTTCTGTAAATGTAATTGAATAAATACTCTGTTTTCTTTCCTTTCTGAGATAATTTTGCCTTTGTATGTCTATAAATACCTGTACAAGTATCTTATGGGATTGTCCACATGACTGTGATTCACAAATCTCCTGAAATTACAGGAAATAAACAAACTGTGTTGTATTTTAGAATTATTAAATTATATTCTGGCCATATACCTTACCTCTAGAAAATGAAATAGGCAAAATGTCTCCAATCACAATCAATTGGAAAAAAAAAAAATAAAAAAAAAATATCTGTGTTACCTTTGTTTTCCTTACCATTTAGTGATTCATATCACTAAAATGCTTCTAGCAGGCTTCTGAATGCAAAAAATCTTCTAAGTTATCTTTACAATTTTTAACCGCTACTCTAAAGACAATAACAGCAATTCAGAACCTGGAAATGCTGTGCATTCTCCTACAATACCCTAGCAGCTCAATTAAGGCTATATCAGATCAGCTGCTTGCCTGCTACTTTACTCAGGTTTATGATCATCCAAGTGGTTAGATCTTAATCAAATAGCGATATTTTTAGAGTTTAAATGAAACATTCCTACATTCCTTTTTTTTTTTTTTTTTTTTTTCTTCTTCTTTTCTTTGTGTATCATGGCTTTTGTTACCTGATTCAAATACAATTTAGGAAACATTCTTTTGTTGCTAAAAAGCTCATAACTGAGATCAAGACAGAAAGAATTCAGCCACTTGTCATCATGAATGTGGAACTAAGAAGGCAATTCCCAGTACTAGGTTCACAGTATTGAACCTAGTGGACAGAAACATTAACCTATGTTCATTTGAAGATGCAGTTTTCTCCTAGTTTTGAGGTTATATCTTACCATTGTATTTAAAATCAGAGGTTATGTGTCAAATTATACATCAAGCAGGAAAACTTATTTTTTGCATATGGAAGAGGAAGGAAAGAAGAATTTCTCTTGAGATTCAAGGCCTACTTGAATAGGGCCTTCCTCACAGAGACAGAATTGTGTTATCTGAACTTGGTTCCTTCTGCATAATTCATCCTGTAATTCTGAATTAATTTGGATTTCTTTTGCAATACACCCTTCAGATTGGCAAAATAAAATAGTTTGGTTTTATTTTCATCTTTCCATGAAGATTTTGCAAATTTTTAAAGCCAGAATTAATGCTATTCATATTTCTATAAATGAGATTACCTACATGTTTTCATGATGCAAACATTAAACGAAAGACATTTTATTTGTTCTTGATGCTTTGCTTTCATTTTTCAATGTCAACAATGGTTAAGTAATGGTATAATTTCTGAAACTGCTAGATAATAAGGTTCAATATATATTTATTATTTGCTATTAATTTCTTCAGATCATGTGCAACACATAAAAGTGTACCCAATAATCACTTCTTGATGAAGAATGACACAAAGTATGGAATATAGTCTATAGCAACAAAATCAGCATATGATAGATAGATATAGCCAGATGACTTTATCTGCCTCATTCCAGAAATATATGTGTGCAATACTCAACTATTCACATTTTCACACTGGAAGAAAAGACAAGAAGATTTTTCTTTGTAAATATTACATTGAGAAGGCAGATGTAGTTTTATTTTTGAATGACAAGTCAAAAATGTCGTTTAATGCAAATTCTTTCCAAAAGAGAACATACAATGAGACACCATTTATTATTCATCATTTGCTTTCTGTACTTCATTATATATATGTTCTGAAGGGATATTCTACCTTCTTTTGGTCTAAAAAGATGAGAAATATAAATGTACGTTCAGATATGAACCCACTCTACCTTAAATTAATACTGTTTATATGCTTATTTAGGTTTATATTTATTAAGTCTTTCCTCATTCTATAATCATAGGACCTTTCACTGTACTAAACACAAATTCGTAGAATATTTTGCACAGAATTTACAAAGCACAGATTGAAACCTGTACTTTAACACCGTTAAGCTACTAAAAATGAAAATAATTAGGATTTTTCATTCTGACTTTCAGTATTTCTACAGTTCTTAGAAAATGTGGTCTTTATTTAAGACCAGCACTATAGAATTTTGAAGTAATAAGAATAGTCACAAGTAGAGAGAAAATGATTGTTACTTCACAAAAAAGAAATTCAACTGTTTGAGGCTGAAGGAGTTATTAAAAGAGACAGAAGGATCTCATTCTCAGCATTCCTTTGTGCCCTCAGAATTTTTGTGCCCCAAGTATCAAATATTGTCACATATATAGGAGCACAGTAAGGGCTCACCCAGGAAAAATTCTACTTTATTAACAAATGAACAAACAAATTTTAAAAAGCCATTTTGAGAAAATTATGGCATTTTATACTGGAAATACCAATTTTACTCCAATTCCCAGAATTCTTCGGGGGTCAGAATATGTCTGTGTTTGTCTAATAAGCAGTAGACTTGTTGATTTTATACAGGCAAATAATAAGGCTGCTGTTTTTTCATAAAAATAGATTTGTGGTATCATATACCGTCTCCATTTAGAGATTTGAACAAGTAAGAAAAAAATGCAAATATACACAATAAAATAAAGAAGGCAGAGCACATTCAAAACAGTACCCTATTGCACCTGAATCACAGTTTAGTTAAAAGAAAACAAACAAAAACAAACAAACAAAAAACCAGCAGTTGTGATAAATTATCCAGTTCTAATTTATCACATATTCTATAATTTTTGTCATTCTTTATCAAGTAGTAATTGTTGGGTTAAATGGGTTAGATGTTACACGGGTAGCCTAAACAATGGAATTAGCATTTCAGAGCATCTTTTTAAACATTTCTGAAACAATAAAGTAGTAAAAAATATAGTTTGAAAGCAGAGTGCATTTAAATGTATATTTGTTTTTGTTTTATTTTTGTTAAACATATGAATATTAATTATTAAAAATTTCAATATATGTGTGTAGTCTAAGTGATTCCAGCTCTTTGACAATGTTTGATAAAGATTTTCCTACTTTCCCCTGTAAGCATTTTATGTTTTGATTCACTTTTTCTTATCAAAATTTAGAAGGAATTATGTGATAAAATTGTGTAAAATAATCTTGATTCCAAAAATGACTGAAGATGCAAACAAAAAACTTTAGTTTAGGAAAGACAGAAATGTGAATCGCCAAAGAACAAATCACTTTTTCCATCAAAGCCCACTTGTTAACAAAAAGGGCAGTTAAACAATGATTTTTAACTTTATTTATTATCCTTTCTGTTAAGAGAAGGTAACGTATCCGTTTCTGAGGAATTTTGTCAGTGACATCTGAAATACTAATTTATCTAAAAATCCCTCATAACTTTCTTGGAAACTACACAGATATTTATTTCAGAATATTTTCTTGCTTAAAAAGAAAGAAAGAAAAAAAAAAACATAATCAATTATATTTTCCTTTTCTTCTGTGTTTTGACCAGTACACTTCTTTATTGCACAAATTCTAGCATAAGAAACACTCCTTACCAAAAAAAGACTCACTGACGAACATACAGATCTTCAGTCTCAAGTTTACCTTAGCTCTTTGTAATAAAAAAGTGTTAATTTTAACTGCATATAGTTGTAATTGAACTTTCTAATTAATTATTTAACTAAGCCAGAAAACAATAGTAAAATCAAGGTTTGCCTGCCATATTAGATTTCAGAACTCACCTGAATTTCTCGTTTAGCCATGGCTATTTTCATATTTTTAATGATCTATACTTTGTTTTGTAGAGTTGGTCAGCTTTGAGGTCCAATTTTTTCCAAACTCTGTATTTGTACTACATGGCATCCTTCTATGTCTTCGTCTATTGGATAGGCAAAGATGTAACAAGGTCTTTCTTCAACAGATCATGTTCTCTTTTTATTCTTTTAAATAAGCAGAACACTAATAGCAAAGAAGCTCTCCTCTTTTTTCATTAAACCGTTCTCAAAATCTCAAGTTTGTTCTTTACGACAGAATTGCTGAAGGAATGATAAAGAAACTGTGGTCACAAACACATCCTCCAGCAGAACTCACTTTATTTCATCACAGTATGTGTTGACTAAAACCATGTAGTAAAATGATGTACCCCAGAAGTCCAGTGTCAGAATAGATTTGGATTCAGTACAAAATGGCTTATGCTTCAGAATCATTTGAGCTGTACAGGAAGGACAGTGTAACTGTGATCGATGATTGATTTTGTACCCTGAACTGCTTTATATGTTTGTGACAAGCATTTTGAAGGCCAGTGCCTCGTTGCTGAATCTCTGGCCTTTCAAATGTCAGGGGGGGACACAAGAGCTTTATTTGTCCTTACTAACCAGATATATTTAGCAGGCTGCAGCAATAACAAAGTTTACATCCAATATATGTGTAAAAACACAAGTCAATATTTAAACTACATGTTTTATTAACTAGCTTCTACTTCCCTCTATTGTTTAATCAGTTACAAATGCTTTTCAACTCATCACAATACAATACTTTCAGAGACCATAGTGAAGAACCCCATCCTTGGCTTCTTTTTCTTTCTCTCTTTCTTGTCCTTCTCTTGTATTCCTGTAAAATGTTAATGTGATAATTTCACCAACACCACTTCCTAATCAGTAAAGAGTATCCAGAGACAGAGCTGCAGAGTTTGTCTGGACTAAACAGTTTGCATAGCCTGAACTACACAGTCACACTGGGACTTTGCAGTGTTGGGTTTGTTGGTTTATTTTGGCTCTGAGTTGATCATCACTGAATTCTGCCTTCTTATGTTTTATAGTGGTGGGTTTTTGAATAAGACTCACTGTGGTCCCACTGGAATTTCATTTAGTTACAGTCAAACAAAAACTTCTGTCTTAAATAGGTGAGCTGTTACTGGCAGAATGATGCAGAAAGAGCTTTAGATCCCTCAGGTCCTACAAATAAGAGTTGGTTTTTTTAATCCTCTTTACTGTGTAGGAGGCCATGTCATTCTGCCTGTTTTGTTTCAGGTATAGACAGGATGCTCTAGCCCTTTCTATGAATGGGGAATACTAGAAGAGGGAAAGGTGGCTGGATTAGATTGGGGTTGAGTAAATGTTGATCTTTCCTCCCTTACTCTTGACAAGTCTTCACCTCACAGAAACATTTTTATTAAATTTTAATCAAAATCACAAAAAAGGTTGTTGATTGTAGGAAATGTCTAACCCTGCTCTGGGTTTCTTTACTAGGCCACTTCTGCAGGCTTTAATAACACAGCCACAATGACATTGAGTTTAATGTTTTATAGCCTAGATGCTTAGGAATTGTCATAAAATCCGAAAGGATTGAAAAACTCTGTGGCTACAGAAATGTGGTAGGGTGAAGAGTCCAGGATTTTGCAAGAAGCTGAACAGTAGTTTGTGTTCAGAAGGTTCCTTCTGCGTCCCTGGTGCCAGTCTTCTGTGAGATTACAGTTTTGGTGCTGGAAGAGGGAAGATCTTGTGCTGAGACCCCAGTTTGAGTGTCTGTCAAGTATGTATTTAGGGGAGTGTAAGCTTAATCTCATCCATGAGATCTTTGATCACAAATAGATGGCCTGCCTCTTTTTGGAAGTCATACACGATCAAAGAGATCCTTTATTTAGAGATGCAAATGCTGCTGTCAAACCCATAAAATACATACAAATGACAATTTTTTATAGATCTCTATTGTACTTCAAAAGAGTGCTTTTTATTTAAAAGGTCATGACCATTTTGATATCAGATGCAGTTATTTGTGAGCGGAAAGTTCAGCAACCTTTTATTCTTCTGACTTAAACATCATATGAATATGGGTATTAAAGAAAAGCTGATTTTCTCAGAATGAGGAAATGAATTTTTTAACAGATGTTAAAAACCTAATAGGTTCACCTTTCTTAGCACCCAGTCAGAATACCAGATTTTTATATTACCATAAAAATTTACCAGATTTCTGAAAGCATGTGATGTCCTGAAAAGAAAAATCATAAGAAACTTGGATCAGATGTCTATTATTTGAAAACCTTTACAATCCACTAAGGAGTGCTTTTGGCAGGGAAGTAGGAAATGACTTGGAAAGCATTAATAAACTTTCAAGATACTTGAAAACACACACACTTGATCTTTAAGTGAACTCTAGATTACTTCCATTTTTTGAAATCATAAGTAGTGTGTGGAAAGAAAGATAGTTTATCTAAGTTTAAAAAAAAAAAAAAAAAAGAGAGAGAGGAAAGAAAGTTTAGCTTGGACAAAAGCTAGAAAAGACAGAAACAGTACTTGGAAATTAATATTTTTTGGCATTGACTTTGATTAATAGTTTCAGACTTACACATACACACACATAAAATCATTAATTTCATTTAATTTCTTCTATGTTACTGAAGTTCATTTTATAATGAATTTATAACAAAACATCACTAGTCTGGCACAACAGCACAAGAAAGGTATGCAAAATAGTTGATAACAAGAGAAGGAGGGTACATAAACATTGGGGAGCAAAGACCTGATTCCAGAACAGCAGTTTCTTACACAGCCTTGGTAGGTACAGGTTTGTTCATGTATTAAACCAGAGCTATTTTGCTCCTTCATAAAAATGTGAAGTGGCTCAAATTCAGTACAATGCTATGTAGAGCCAGGAAATCCCAGTGAAAACGCTGGCCTCTACAAAGCACTGCTTCTTAAAAAGGCTGCAAACCCTGGAGGTTAGCCAGGGACTTTTAAAAACTAGGCCTTTCCAAAGCATTTTTACTTCTTTTTGCAAAAGGCCTGAAGATATTTTTTCAACACCCACACACACAAAGAAACAAATAAATAAAGAACTAAACTCCTCACTTAACATAAAATTGTCGAGACTGCTGGTTTTCCTTAAAGCTTTTTCTGGGGATTGCAAAGCATGTTTAATGTGAACTCGAGCACCTTAATTGAAAGGTGTCTATGAGTGTAGCGAAGCCTTAATAATGTTGTGTTTTATCCAGAATGTTAATTAAGTGCTTTCCTAGATGCGTATTAACAAGAAATAAAAGTAAAACAAAGAGTTTTAAAGTTTCAACTTTTCTTCCTATGATCTCTATCAGTTCTTCAGTCACGATAGAATTTTATAGGATTAAAAAGACTTATTCTTGTAGTTAAAACAAAAATCATTTCTGGAAAAACATCTTTCTGACTGACTATACATATCAATAATAAACAAAAATTATATCAGGGCAGTAGCTTTCTTTCCTTTTACTATGTCTCCTTAACATAATGCAAATAAGATCACTCTGCGAAAGTGTCAAAGAAGCAGCCAAAGCATATTTAAACAGAAAAACTCTGTAGTGAAGTTCTTTTTTAGGGTACAAGCCCTAAAAAGATTAAAACTGACCACTTTTATGTACATGCTAGGCAATAGATATCAACCTGCCTTGATAATTAGATGCATATGAGTACTTTCTCCCTGTATGCTTTTAGGTAAAATCAGAAACATTGCTAATGTATTTGAAAAAGCTTTTTCAAAATACTATATCAGAGAGACTGTGTAGATTGGAGAAGCTCTTCTGTTTCAAATAAATTGAGAATCTTTTTTATTGGAAGTAATAATATGCTTTTCTAGTAATTACCAATATTTGCAATAAGAAAAGAGAGAGAAAAGCTGGATGTAAAAGACTTTGGAGATGAAAAATGGAAGTGGTAACCATTAAGTCATAATCTAGAATCTACTTCTCATTGCAGCATGGCAAAAGGTATCAGAGCAAATACTGAATATTGGCCCTTCAAATTCAGTTTATCAAAGCTGAGAAGCTTACAATCACTAGAGGGATCTTTTAGTTATGTTTGATTTAAATTACAGCTTCCTTGCTAAAGTTTTGAAATTTTGATGTTAAACAGATACAGACATAAGGAGAGATTTAACCCCAAACCAAGATTATTAAACAGAACATCCTATATCGGAAAACGTAACTATGGAGTGCAAAGCAAAGAGCTTTGTGTTTGTTCTCTATGCTTATTCATACCACCATTATAAACTATAGAATTCTCAAGCACTAGTGAGATGTGGGATTATGACCCTAATCATTGCCTTATTTTGCATATTTAGCACCGCTGAAATAAAATGAGGAGTGGACTCCTAACAAACTAGTCGGCAGACAGTGCCTGGTATGATTAGATATAATGATGCAAAATTCTCAGGAGTAGACAGGCAGGCAGGCAGGCTGTAGGGAGGAAGAGAGAGATTGCTTTCAGAGCCACTTTTATTGGAAAATTATCAGTGGATACATTTTGATAATAATAATCACATAAGCAAAACCTAGGATCTCTACCTTCCATCTTAATACTATTAATGTCATTTCTTCTGTGCCACTTTATAAAAACTAGACTTTCTAATGCCAAGCATTCCTTGGACATCACTTAGCAGAAGACCAAAAATTAAAAAAAAAAACAACAACAACAAAAAAAACACTGTCTTTTTTTTTTTTTAGAATGATAACTGAGCCCAGAGGTGACCCTTATACACAATTGCAGTTATTCAGGTCTTTAAAAGCCAGCAAAATCACATGTAACTGTATCTTCCAGTTTCAACAGTAGGGCAGACTGTCAGCTCCCTCATCTGTCAGCACTTGTTCAGGCTGGTAAATGAAGACGGCAGTGCACAGCAGCAATATCTATTTGCTACAGGATATGTGCTCAAGTAAGTCACGAAAAGGGGTTTCAAGCAAAGACCAAAACCAATCAGTCATTTTCTTGTGTCAATGATAAGAAAAGCAACATAAAAGACAGAGCTGCCTGTCCCAAAGGCAGTATCAGTAGCAAGCTGTCACCAAACAAAAAATAGTTTAAATCCTAATGACTGTACTAATTCAATACAAATAAGCCAGGTTATGATTTGAATTGGCATAGAATTTCCTCTTACTGAGGAAAAACAGGTGTCTTGCTATTCAGAGGACAAATTATGTGGAACTTGGTTTAGGTGGAATGAGAAATGCCCATATGATGGGACACTTGGTGCTATCTTACTTTTGTAGAGCTGGAGTCCTTATAAAGCATGCTGTACCCTATAGAATTAGATGTCATCTTCCTGCCCTTTTCTTTTCCACTTTTTGGTGGACTGTCACGTCTACCATCTCACACTCTTTGTATATTGCATTTAATTCTTCTCTGGCTTACCTTGAGAGAGACTGAGGATAGTGAAGCAGAGGAATTCTTCTCAACACTCAGTCTTTTGTCACACTGGTGCCTTCTTATTTCCCAGCATCATGACTTGAACCTCTCTGTAGGAAATTAGAAAGTAATAATAAAAACCAACTACTGTGATTTTATAACAAACTTTTATAATTCAAAATGGCCAAGGTCAAAGACAGCAGAAAATGAATTCAGATGTCTTCAAATGAAGACTCAGTTTATAGGGAATGACTGATTAGGGCTTTGCTGATCCTTCCCTGTGTGACAGATGTTCTCCCAACCATGCTAGGCACAGTTCAACGTCTCTTCAGATCTAAACTGAAGTTGTATCTGGGTCTGTAAATTGACTGTGCTTTTCCAGTACCATGTCCTGTGATTGATTCAGCTTACGATCAGGTATGTGAAAAAGAAAGATGCTCTGATAGTTCTTCCTGAACCTTTATGAGTATGGTGTTACCTTCCAACATTTTAGAAATATCATACATATTTAAAATATGAAGAAGTCTAATGATACCCAGAAATTTATTTGTGTATTTGCAATTTAAATACTAAATCTGTTCATGATATTTTAACTCTTTCCAGAATAGTTATGTGGCTGATGCCAAAAACAGCAGTGCATGAGCTAAGGTGATAAGAAAAAACAGGGAGCTATATGAGTGTTGTTGTCTGCTCATGTTAACACATCTTGCATCTCTTCTGGGCAAGTTGTCCAATGAGCAGCACTCTGATAGTGTGACTCCAGAGCTCTTGCCATAGGGGTGAGTCATGCTATCTTTTATTTGAAAGCACTCAGAGCTCTTCCCACATAACTTAATCATCAGTAGAAGAATAAAAAGTAAAGTGTTGTCTTTCTACATATGAATATTCATGACCATTAAAAAAATGTAGAAGATATACTACCTATAAACAATTTTAAATACGTGGATATTCTCTCAATGTCCAGATTAATTTTAGGTTTTTATGATAATTTTAAATAATAATCAATGAATATTCTCATGTTAAACTGTCTTCCATGAAGATAATATCTACTTTGATAATCAGTATCTGGAAATATGCTTTGATAAAATGTATATGCTTTGATAAAATGTATATGGAAGAAGCGTTCTGTAGGTAAGATTAAAACAAAGCAATAAGACAAACAACACCTTTCTATATATTCAAACTCCCATTTTTTTAACTTTATTTTTTACACTGTCTCTAGAACAATAAAAAAAAAACAAAAGAAAAAGAAAAAATCCTTCATGTTTTGCTTTCAGAAGTGAATGCTCTATTGTATTTGTATTTCTCTTTTGCTTTTCCCTGTCAGTTTCTTTCACTGATGTCAGTAATTTACCTTAGATTTGCCTTGCTTCTCCTTTGCCTTGCTTCACCTTTCTGAACCCTTACACAAAGATGTTCAGAAAGAGACTGGTATAGTGATTTAATTCAGGCTAGATGTTTGATTTCAACAGTTCTTTCGAATCCAGCTTCCAAAACCTCTACTCTTCAGACAGCTCAGAGAAAGGATGATTTCACTTTACAGCCAGCTGTCACTGCCATCCTGAATATAGATGCTTCCTCTTGCATTTCCCCTTTCAACTTGCAGCACTCACATTGCTCATAAAAAAAGCCTTTTTTACTCTCCCTGGGCTTTCCCTTCTTAGGAAACTTTGTGCTTTGCCTGTCCCCACTCTGAACTGCTATTCACCTGATTCCTGTCAGTGGCTCTGAAGAGGGGACAAAAGCTACCATATAATTTTGTATTTTACAGAACCTAGATACTAGACAGAAGTAATCATCACCATAAACAAGAACCACAGATATTATGTCTTTGCATATCACTCTTCATTCAAGATAAACTGTAAGGCATCAACTGTAAGACAAGAGGAACACCATCAGAATATAAGACCTGAGGCAGAGTTATTAAGGACCTTTCTTCGCCTCACTTTCTTTCTACCAGACAGAAAAAGAAGCAGGTGGCCATCTATCACACCCTCAAACCAACAGTTGTCTTCGAGATCTATACTGGTCTCTGGTGGATTCATGGAAGATGAAAGCATCATTTCAAATTTCTTTACTCTTCAGTGACATAATTTCTACTAGAAGCTGAATCGTGTTCAAGCATCTGTGAATGCACTGACAGTTTACTGAGCTCACCCATCTTCACTCATCATGCCCAGATTAGCACTCAGTATGCTGACTTTTACAAATTAAATTTATAAGTCTCATAGAAAAAAAATCAGTTACTGATTTTATAATTTTTTATGCTTTTAAAATTAATTTTCTAATTATAAAACTGATCTAATTTATAATCATTGTTCTCATTTTATTTTCTTTCTTTTCATAACTTATTCACTGTGTGGGTGGAGATTGCCACATTTCTGTGTTTACCTTAGTTTCTCATTCAGGCTAGTTTGCAGTTTACTCTGAGTTTTGACAAGGCTGTTTTGCCCATGGCATTTTAGATATGTAGTTAAAAAATATTAAATATTTTGCAAAAATTATTTAGATTTTTCCATCAAATTCTGCCTCCCAGTTGATTTGTCTTATAATTGTTTTCACTGACCCTTTTAAGCACCAAGTGCATTTCTCACAGGTATGTCTTTTCTTCTCTTTGCATACAGCCATGAAATCAAGTTGTAATCATTTTCACCCAGGAAACTACTAATTTTTAGGTCTGTGATCAGATCCTCTTTATCTGTCAAGAGGAGGTATAAGACAGAATTCCTTTGTGTAAGATGAAACACTCACTAAGTTAAGAAATTGTCATCTATAATTTTTAGAAATCCCAAGGACATTTCAGTACTGACAGCCTGAGTAAGCTCAGCATATGTCAGGCAGATTGAATTCTTCCCAACTTCCCTTTCTTTTACCTGATAAAACAGTTTTTCTTCCTACACATTGTAACTAGGTGCTCAAGAGCAATCCATAGCATAGAGAAGAGAGTAAGTAAAGAGAGTAAGTATGAAGAAAAGAAAAAAAGTAGATAGATTAATTATCCTGATAAATGCTGAACCATGAAAGGGGATGTTAGAGATGGAGATCTGCTCTAGTTCAAGATACTTTGTGTTGATCTTCCTCTCCTTCCTATTGAATGAATATCCGTGGAAGCAGAACTCTCCAGCCCCCACAGACTCAGAACATGCATTTGTAATTCTATGCCTTCAAAAGTGGATGGACAAGAGACAGTGCACCAGCATAGAAACAATCTGAAACCATCAAAGCATGAATCTCTAAAAAGCACATCGATAATACATTTGTTTTGAATGCACGTAATACTTTATTATATTGTTACAGTGATCCATGATTCAAAATTATTTGCCTTAAGAAGATATCACTTAAATTGGAATATGATGGTTTTTTTCATCCAATAGGAGGTGGAACAATAATGGGGAGAAGATGGAATTTGACTGAATTTAGAAACTTGGCACTGAGACCTCATTCTGAATATCTTTCTTTTTGTATTACCAACAGCCTTCCATTTCACTCTCTTTGTTGTCTGTATCACTGGATTTGACTTTGTCTCTGATTTCCCTCTTATTTTAAAACAAGAATACTGAATATACTAGGAACTAGGAACTAGGCTTTGCTCTCTCTCTGCAAATGCAGAGCAGGTCATTCAGCCAAAAGAGACAAGAGAGATCCCTTAAATCTGGGCTTCTGAGAGGTTCTTACTTTGTGTCACAAGTTCTCATAAATGGCCTTGAAAATTGCAGTTAACAGTCCAACTTCAACCTTACAAAGATAAATAGGTTGATGACTGGAAAATCAAGACAGTGTTGTTATCAGTAGTTCACTATTAAAGTAACTGGTAGTACACCTACATAGAGATACTCAGCCTAATCATACAGAACAATTTCTTTAGCAATGCTGATGATGGAATAGACAAAATCTATTGTCAACATCTATTGTTAGTAGCTCTAAGAATGTATCAGAGAAAAAGTCTGAAAATAAAAAATAGCATATATTTCCATGACGCTGTATAGCACTGAAACAAGTCACCCATCTCCCAGTCTCTGAGAGGCAGCACACATCTGCACTGCTTCCAATGACGGTAACTGTCCTTCCTTACCATTATTTCTTTCCTTAATGTGCCTTGCATACATCATGATGCTGGCTTGTGTAATGGAGTCACAAGGAGATCATTTCCTCATACTTCCTCGTAGTTTGTTTCTACTTCTGTTTCTGGAACTGGGATTCATTTTGGTTATGTATATTGCATGAGTAATTTTTATCACAATTCTGGGTCCATTCTCTGCGGATCACTAAAATAAAACAAAAAGACAATCACAAATACAAAACTACCTTGGTAAAGTTTGCAGAGAAGTAGATACAAAGAAATTGGGGAATAAGATTCTTACTATGCTCATTCTAATGGGGATAAACATGTGGGATTAATGAATGATTTCTAAGAGTGAAATGATGAAAATGATAGTTGCATTTGAAAAAGTAAACAATTCTACAATAATATCTACATAATTTTTAAAATATCGGGAAACTTGTGCCCTGTTGACATATTCCAAGAAAAAATAATATTCATTTCCCTTTCTTTTTATTAAATTCTTAGTTCTTGAACTGTGGGTACAGATCATTTTACTGTTTATCAAAGGTCACATGAAATTTTTGTCTTAAATTAAATGCATTGTGCGGCCTTTAAATTTGCAATTAGAATGGCATGTTTGAATTGAAAAATAATATCTGAACCAGAAGATTAAATGGAGAAATTATAAACAAGCAAAAAATTGCTAATTTGTATCAAGTCATATACTCTTTCACTAGTGGAAAGACCTTTTGTATGTATTGACTACGTCCTCTTTTATATGTATCAATTTGGCATTTATGAAGCAAAATGTCTATCCTTAACTGTTCTAAGAATTTGGAAAAATGCAAAAGAAGCACAAAGAAAACATATAGAAAGACAATGTTGCACATTTTCTTCAAGCGAAAGCATGAAAAGTTATTTAAAAAATTAAAAGGAAAAAAAATACATATTGTCACTGTACAATACTCCATTACTAGGTGCATCAAAGGCTCTTAAAGAAGTAGTTCTGGAAACATCATGTAGAATAAATAAAATTCTGGAAGACTTCAGCTGCAAATCTGTCATAGCAGTAGTTTTTTCTGCAACTCGAGAAATAACCCACACAGGATGCTTACCATGCTTACCACCAGTGGTAGCATAGCATTGTATCTGAGAGCTATGTCCTTGTCTCTGAATCCTTTAAGGTTCATCATGACAACTCTGACATCAGTGAAAGATCAATATAACATCAGTGAACATTTTCTAAAGAACTCTTTCAAGAACTTTTCAGAGTACTTGTTTCTTCTCTTAAACCTTTCTTTTTCATGGTCAATTCCAAATATTTCTCTTGACCTCTTCGCCTTCAAATTCTTGCCACAAATTTCACAGAGGGAACCTAGAGCTCTGGTTCCTGTTAATCATACACATGATGTAATCTTGCCTACATTACTTCACTGTTTTTTTTCAGTATATGCACGTATGCACATATTCTGTTTATTTATCAGCTGGGGTAGGATGTAAAACTATTTTGTAAAGTTATACCAGAAAGAAATTTTCAGAATAGTTTTAAGAAGCAAATGGGCGTCTATTGGTAAGTCTGCATTAGGAAACAATTCTCAGACTTTTACTTAAACTTCAAATCCTTATGATGCAGCTTTAAATATCTAAATACATAAATATTTGCAATACTTGAAAGCATGAAACAACAAAAGAAAATGAAAGATTGGATGGTACAGATGCTCCCAGTGATCATAAATGCTTCTGGTCTTCCAATTACATCCATTAAGCCCATGGGCACTACAAAATGGCAAGGGTCAGAATGTTTGAATGTTATTAACAAAAATATTATTTCCAGAAACAAGTCTTGACTGTTATAAACTCAAGAAACAAAGTTTCAGAAGTTATTTAAATTTTTGGATTTCAAAGAGAAATTTCAATGTTTTAAATAACATTAATGTTTCAAAAAGGAGATAAGCCATAACAGCAGTTATTTAAACAGCTTTATAGTCATGGCCTTTATTATGCTCCTGGTAATTTAACAGTTGCAGTACCAGAAGAAGGCAACTTGTTTCTCAACTGGCAGAAAGCATGGTTGAGTGACTATCATAAAATATAGTTAATATGATGCTTTGCTTTAAATCAGAATGTTGCTTGTGCTGAAAACATTCATTTGCCTAAGCAGTACAAGATGTCTAGACAAGAAACACCCTAAGAATCCAAATACTTTGCATAGATGTTCACTTGTTGCCATGATACTGCTCTTCTATCTCTACTTTCTGTCAATAACCACTCAGACAATAATACCATAATTATATTAAATATACTTATTTTCCCATTTCTGTGTATCCAGTTGTGCTTTCATTAGTGACAGAAATATAGTAGTTCCTTTTTCTTTCTTCAGTAACTCTATTGAAGTCCAGAAGGAAACAAGGAAGACAAGGTTCATTTCAGAGATTTTTGCCCTGTATGAAACCTTTCTGACATTCATAGTGTAGCTTTGAGATGCTTCTTTAATAGGCTTATAACAAAGCAGCTTTAATAGGCTTATAACAAAATAATTTTTACTTAAAAATTACTTATGAGAAAATAAATTCCTTTTTAGCTCCCATGTATTCAACATATTTATATATTACAACTGCTGTTGAAACTTCCAGTTGTTGCTAGTAAACGTCTCTACTGTTAAGTATGGAAAAAACGTTTTTCAAACATTCGTATTTATCGTATTTATTATAAACTCCTTATAAGAAATCCTAGGAGCCCTCACTCTATCTTTTATTTGCATTTCCTCACAAACATATTTTCCTTATGATAATTCTCAAGAATGTCTTAGTGAGGATATTACATTGCACAAAAGCTATTTTAACATGAACCCAGGCAAAAATGATACATTTTATCCAAGCAAATTAAAGTGAGAAAGCAGAAATTTGCACATAGTCTTAATTTCACTGCACTTTTAAGTAGGAACCTCAGGAGTAAAGAAGTTGTTTCAGTAGAGCTGGCCTAAATTGAAAAAACTCCGTATGATAAGTTTAGAGGTGCTCAAAGTAAACAGACAGACTTTCAACAACTCTAGCATGAGCACTGATTTATTTCTCTTGGTTTCAGCTGCTGCCATTAATTTCTCAGCCTGTCAAGTTTTATATAAAACAAGTTTTGTCATAAGAAAATATATTTTCACACTACTTTTTCTCCACATACACAGAGTTGTGGCTATTTGAATACTTTTTTTCTTAAATCATCTGAATTCTGTTCTAATACTCATTCAGAGAAGTGTCAGTTTCTCTTCTGTAAGCACATGATAGCTACAGAGTCAAAGCATATTATTTTTAGTGTAAACATCTTGGTTCTACACTTCTTAACAAGCAATGTTTTAAAACAAAACACATTTTTAACAGAGAAAGTTATATGGCAATCCTGACGCAATGTACCTTCTCATAAGACTGAAATAAACCTACTTTTTTTTCAGATTCACTTTATTTTCCCCTCAGCTTCTCCTCTTTTGTATGTATTCTTCACACACATATGCGTTATCTATCAGTATTAATTTTCTCTCTCAACAAGAGACAAGTAGCTGAAATCCTTTAAAAAACAAAACGAAACAACAACCTACATTCCTCTATACTATGTTCTCTTAATTTTAATTGAATTTCTCTATGTTTTGAATAGAAAATATGTAGCACTGTTCCTGAGATTCTTAACAGTAACTTATGGAAATTAATGTTCAGGAATAACAAATCTCTGAGAGCTTTCACCAAATGTACTTTGTTTTCATAGCACAATTCAGGTTCAATTAGCTGCTCAGAGGATCACGTAAGATTCCTGCACTGTTTTATGAGATTATCAGTGAAGGCATTGCGTAATGTTTTCCTGTCTAATTATCTACAGACTATTTTTTTTTTAACCTTTACTTTAAATTCTACAGAAGTCACCTTAACCCAGGAACAGAAAAAAAGCTGTAATGGAAAGTGAGATATTCAGAACCCATGTGGTTAATAAAGTCAAAACTCTACTTAAGGTTTTGAAATAAATTCACTTGCTGTTTAAAACATACTATTTCTCTAATTGAAAAAAAAAAAAAAAGAAAAAATATAATACGACCCAAAGAAACCTATAATTAAAAATTTTAAATAATTAACACAAAATTAGCATATTTCAGTGATAGTATAACACATTCACTTTACAACCTTTTTCACCTATACTATTACTCAATTAAAATCCTTTGTAATATGGTTGTTCACTAAATGTATTTCTTAGTTTCAAAAGCCATGCATGTATTTTAATGTACTTGCATGAAATGCTAAATTATTTCTGAGCAACTGCAGTTGCTCACAAAATTCAAAACTATATGAATAAACAGTTGATGTAAATTTTTACAATATTTGACAAAATGTTTAAACTCTTAAAAAAAGGGAATTTTGAAAAATGTAGTCTAAGAATGAGTTATTGACCTCAATGTCCAATATGTTCATTGTACATTTCATTTCATACAATAATTTTTAGAGAAGGTGTCAAATTACAGAAATAAATTCTAAAGATTCAGTCTCCAAACAGAATTAATGTTCACCTCTCATAACACATTAAAAAATTTTATTTGAATTCTTTTTTAATTAAGGAATTCTTTGGCTTCCAGAAGGAGAAAGCAAGGGATTAAAATTTGGTGTATCCCACATGCGTGATTTGTAAAGCTAAAACCAATAAATAAAACATTCAAAAAAAAGTTTGGTGGATAGCTTGACCTTCACTATATTGATTTCTATCATAACATTCAAAACCTTATAAAGCATGACCTTTTCTTATTCAAAGAAAATAATGTTTTGAAAACTGTCAACATTACACATTGTAAAATACTGTACTCCTCATTACGTAACAGTGGTACTGCAGAAGTGTAAGAGAATAACATTAACAATGAATAACATTGCTCCTTAATAGTTCCCAAAACATGGAAATAGTATAGCTGCATGCAAGATAATGTATTTATTTTCTGGCTTTCTACAAGATTTGGGAAAATGGTTAGAGCCATTTTTTAATCTTACACAATATAATCAGTCGAAGTCTGTTCCTTTCAAAGTTTGAATTTTATGTCACTTTCTGTACAAATTTTGCACGTTTCTGTGAGTATACAAGTGACACAATCACAAATAAAGTTATTTTTTGTCCGTGACTATCTGAAGTGATTGAACTATTACATATTATTATATAGTTTCACAGCTTAACCCTCGATCTTCCAAATATCCAAATGCCTGCTCATATTGTCATTACTTCCACTTTGTAATTTCTACTTGTATGTGATTTTTTTAGAATTCAGATTAATAATGCAATATTAATAACTATAATTTCTAGCATATTTGTGGGCTAGGACAATAAATTCAGCCCTTAAGATTGCTAAAAGAAACTACTTTTTTGAGGCTATCTAATATATTGTGATTTCTGTGCAGAGGAGACTTCTATTACTCTTTACTCTAAAGTAATACTTCTCCAAGGCTATATTATCTAGTCATCCCTTTGGAGAAGTTGTGAGATATTAGAAAAAGCAGTTGGCAGAAGCTCAGTTTTTCTGTGACAAGGAGTTTTGCAACAAAGAGGTGCAGGCAAATGTTTCTGACTATTTAAATGACTGAAAGCAGCTTAGTTCCTGCAAGAGCAAAGAACATATACTTAGATTTGTGATTAACGACTAGACTGTTCTCATTTTTCCTATTTTATCATTGATTATGACAAAGATTTATAGCCTTTGATTTCTATCTCAGATAGGTGCTTCCCATCTTAAATAGGTGTGAAGGAGGAGACTCATTGAAGACTGTAAGAGAAATAGCTTTATTTCCTTCTGCACCAGTTTGAAGTGATCTGTGATTCTGTGAAGTGGGCATTATGCCCACTCCAGAAGAAAAAATGCCATGTATAGAGAGGGAGTGTGTTTGCATTTGGATAGAGAAATTAGTAGGGATAAAATGAAAACAGTCTTTCTCTGATATGAAAATGATAATAAAAGTTATAAACTCTGAGGCTTACGCTGACAGAAGACGTGAGACTGTCTATGGAAGAAAACATCAGTTGCTTGAAGAGCTTGAAAAAAAAATCAGAGAGTAAATCCGATGCACATTGTTGGAACAAGTATATCTTGTTCCTCCACTGATAAGGGAAATATATATTCTGAGGATGTGCACAAATTAAAGTCACTTAATATGGCTCTGAAAACAAAAACAATGAAAAGAAAGGTCATCACTTGTAACACTGATAGTGATTGAGGACATACCACCTTAGATAGCCAAGACAAAAATATTTTCCATGATGTCAAACGAAATTTTGTAGACTAAGATAATGCCTTACTTAGCTGTGTAGCATCTCTTACATATTGTGTGATGCGTGCTGATGGATATGTATGAATGGAATTCTTCCTGGTCACAGAGATGTTCTAATATAAAATGAACCTGGTCATCAAATTATGTGTGGTTTTTCTTACTGTAGAAGAAAATTTCAGGGAAGAGGCAATCCAGACTGCTATACCATGTAAGTCTGAAACTGCTGTAACTGTGAACAGCAGACAACTTTAAAGAATGAAGCTACAAGAGTTGTACAAGAGTTGTAGTGTGGATGCAAAGAAAATGGTTACTATCACTGGCAAACAGATTCTCAGGCAGTTTCTCAGCAAAGGAACTATTAGGTGAGCACTTTGCTATCGATGTGGGTATTGTGTATTGATATTAGGATATTTTGCATTCTGGTGGAATGCTATTGGAAGTCCAAAATTTATCAAATTAAATGAAATTCTTGAGACAGGAAATTGGTTCATGTTTGTTAATTGCCCAGACTGGAAAAAGTATATTCTATAGGGGGAAAAAAAAAGGAGAACAACAACAACAACAAAAAGCAAACAAACATTTGCAAAGCAATGTTAATGAAGATCACTGTTTTTAAGAGACAAGAGGGAGATTCAGAAAAAAACATATATATTCTTGAATACTAATGAAATATAAAGTCGCTTACCAACCAGTACTAACTTAGTATTGTGGGTAAGGGGAGTCTGGAGTAAGAGAAATGGGCAATGAATCAGGCTCATATGCTCCCCAGAGTTTCTTGTATCAGCACTATTGTAGGTGAAATAGTAGGCTAGGTGAACAATAGATTTTACCCTATAATTCTGATCTTTAAAAATAGACGAGAGAGATAGCAGAGAAGACTGGCGTTGTGTTCCTGACTAGTTTCTGAGTAACTGGGTAAAAACTACCTTGAAGACTAAAAATCAGATTTTTTCTCCTGTCATGAACAACTTGGCCATTATCTGGCCTTATATATGGTACTAAAAAGGATATAAGAGGCAGAAGATATCAAAGACTGTAGCAGAACTGAAGTGGGAATACGAAAAGGAAATGGGAAGATAACTGGACAAACAGGCTCCCTGAGAAATCATGTCTCTTTAAAGGCCATAATGGCCACATTGTGTTTAAAGTCTCTGTGGTTAAAACCAAGCCATATACTATAAAAGTACAGCTTAAAAAATACCAGTACCAAGTAAGATTAAGAGATGTTAAATGGTATGAGGTAGCAATCTGTATGGAATATGTAAGAAGTAGCAGGTTATAGGAAATGAGTTTATTAAAGGAATCAGTCTTCATATGCATGGCTAGAAGGCAAAATACAGTTGCTTTACTTCTGTAAATGATTAATCTAACAAGGACATGGGTTAGTTTATGAATCATAGAATCCTCTCACCATTCATTACTTTAACTAATGTATATTAAAAACTGGCTTCCAGAAAACAGAACTTTGCCTATATTTTTAAAGTCAAAGCAACATTTCATTTCTAAGATTGGAATAATTTGATTTGTAGTGACAAAGATTTTATGTCACTTTAGATTTATAAGTGAAGCCAGCTGAATTAAATGAAATAAATTTGCAAGCAAAGCAACTCAAAGTAATCATTTCAGTGTGGCTCAATATGGCCATAACAGTTCTTCTGTGTGCTGCGTCTTATCAGATCCATGGGGATGGACCTCTACACAAAGCCCTCTCAAATTCAAATGGGCTCTATACTCTGGAGTCCACTCAAGTTGCAAATCTCCAGTCTAAAAGACAAAACTTATACACACCAAAAATGATTCAATGTGAGAAAAGTTATTTCCATGTGTCTTAAAAGATAAAAGAGACGATATTTATATTAGGAAACCAGTAGCAAGGGCTCAGGAGCACAAATCAGCAGAGCAGATAAACAGTGCTTGCAAATCTCAGTAAGTTATGAAATAGACAAAAAAGTTTTCTGACAACCCAGTTAAGAAGTCAAAATCTAGCTGGTTATAAATAAGAACACACTACAGTTATGATCAATATGAATTTCCAAAGAAGTTACAAATGGCAGTTTGACAATCTGTTTTTCAACAGAAGGGACTGACTATTAGTTTTCCAGAAACAACATGCATCCTGCTTTTTGCTATTTGCTATTTAATAATGTAAGTATAGAAATTTAGTTTTAGTTTAGGTATTTAAAGGAGAAATCATTTGTTGAGATTTAGCTCTTAAGTATTTCACAAATGAGATGACATATATTAAAAAAAATTTAGCTGTTTCATATGCAACTCTCACCCTCTCTGAAAAATATATGATCTATGACTGAAAAAAAAAATAATAAAAAATTAAAAAAAAAATTGAGAAAATAAGGTTTTTCTAAAGTATATTTAATTGCATCAGTAGGATACATCAAAAATTAGTTTTTAAAAGACATGCTAAAAAATCACTGCTGTAAAGACTTGTGTCTGCCTAACTGGTAGGTCTAGACTCATTAAATGTCAAAATAGTAACTCTCTCTTATTTTCAGAACACAGAAATGTATATTTTACATGTCACAGAAGCCAGAGGTGAAAAGCAATTCAATTCCAAGCTGGCATGATATTAAAAAGAACTGCTGAAGAAATTTCAGGAACAACAAACCCACTTCAAGCCTAAGGGAAAGCCTGCAGAGAAGTGTCCTTACTAAAATTTAAAAAAAGGCTTTGAACTACAACATGGAAACAAATACAGACATTTTTTGTGAACTTAAAAAAAGGAGAAGAAGAAGAAGAAGAAGAAGAAGAAGAAGAAGAAGAAGAAGGAGAAGAAGAAGAAGAAGAAGAAGAAGAAGAAGAAGAAGAAGAAAAGAGAATAGATTATTCCAAAATGGAATAAGAAAATATTATCCTTTCAGATCAATAAATCTTGGTAATGACCTCCACAGAAGTAAATTTCCACTTTATACAGTAGGAAACACAGTATGAGAGACTCAGAGATTTATAAAGCATACTGTGGAACAAGGAAGAACCACAGTTAAATGCAGATCTTTCCTCTTGAATCATGAAAAAAAACAATGAAAGAAAATGAAAGCCAAAAGGGGACACTGATGAAAATAATAATTTAGGATTTTCCTTCTTAAACTTGATCAGAAGAATCATTAGCTGATTAGGGAAAGAGTCCTGAAGTGGGTTTGACGCTGTAATAATCATGTCATTTTTCGTCTTCACGTGCTTATTTTTTAATTAGGAGTCTTTAAATGCTCGGAATTACACCCAAGTCTTGCCATAGCTGAAGATCAACAACCATGTGATGATTTACTAAATGAATAAAAGCCTTGCAAGCTAACTTCAACTTAAGATAAATAACTGACATGTTTACCTAAATTTGGTATCTTGGTTATCTAATGGTAGTTTTGTGTAAGTTCACCAAAAACACAGTAAAGTAGAACTACATAGCTGAAGGCAAAGGCTTAGAGTTGTAGGTGGACACTTGAAGATTAAGATCATAAATAAATGAATAATCTTAGACTAAATAAATGCTTTATAGGCCTACCTCAATGTCTGCTCCTGCACTATGTCTGAGGCTTAGTGAGTAGTAATACCAGGAAAGCTGGGCTCTTTCTATCTTTGTGGGCCACATTTTTCCACATTCAGAAGCACAGTCTGTGAAATGACTGTGTAGTTATCATTACAGCTGGCTGATGTCCTGCATCTCCTTCCTCTCAGTCAAGAACCACATGAATCAGCTCAAAGCTGACAGCACAGAGTCTACAGGGAAGCAAAAGGCCATAGGAAGAGACAGGAAGATTTTTTTTTGTTTCTCACATAGTATCTGTCCCTGATTGTCCTGATAGATTAAAGAGAAATTGTTAACTCATCTCATTAAATGTGCTCTGTGACTTTGGAACTCACTGTGCAGGTCTTGTTCATGTGAAGGAATAGTTGCGCAAATGCATAATCCTGTTAAATTGCCGGTATGTTCACATTTGTGCAAGCTTTATTCACATTATCAGGCTCTTTTAAGCTGTGTTTGCATACAGTATTATGAAGAATATCTTTTCAGTTCCCTGATGGGAAAAGGCACGCTTTTATTTCTGTTTTGTAGACACACATAGGAGAGTAAAAGAAATGGTTTGCTGAGAGAAAAATTAATTTTAAAAAAACAACAATAACTAAGAGTAGGTATCTTATTAATTCTTTCTAATACTAAATGTTTATTGCCAAGAGAAAAATATAACTGAGACTAGAAGTTATTACTGTAATATGTTAACATGGTAATATTACAGTAGAAGCAATATGAACCATTTTTCCACAGAGCTGTTGACAAGGTTTCTTGATGGTTTATCAGGGTAGTTTTGTGGACCATGCTTTGTGCACACACATTTCTTAGAAAGACTTCAAGCACCTGAGGGGCTATTCAAGGCAGAAGACAACAAAGAACTTAGAAGACAGAAAATGTAATCTTCTGTTAGGAACTGGACTTCTTGTAGATTACTTCCAGCTTGGGATAGTCCATGGTTCTGATTCTACACTGCTAAGATACTGCCTAGACACTTTAGATCTGATTTCATTTCTTTCTATCACAAGTACCTCAACAACCATGATCAACTGAATAGGGCTGGCAAAGTATAGTAATTAGTTTCCTAATTCATGGAGTGTTTGTGATGGTATTGTTTTACTGTGTAAAAAAGGGTAACTAGACGTGGAAAGAAGATGCTTTAGAAACAGCGCCCCAAGGCTTGCACAATTTTACTCAAACTTCCAAAAAGCAAAAGTTATAATGTTTTTTTTCCATTGAAACTCTGCTAATACCTTTCAGAAAGTTATGTGCAAGGCAAAATAAAATAAAATAAAATAAAAAATTGTCTAGAATCCAGTATGAATTTTACTTTAAAAAAAATCTACTTATATTAATAGTTTTCAACAGTCAAGGGACATAATTACTTGCTTAACTCAGAGTAGTGATGCAAGATAGACTCTAAAAAAACACAGTCAGTTTCAGAAGTGATCTGTCTATCTTACAAGCCACTACTTTACATAGTATACAAAATCAGAAATGCAATATTTGAAGACAAGAAAAGGAATAAAGATAAACTATAAAAACAAAAAGAAGTAGGCAATACATTGATTCTAAAAAATGTCTATTATTGATGTCTATAAAAGATATTTCTTCTATAAAATGATGAAACAATTAGTGTTACATTAGCTTATAAGTACAGAAAACTAACAAAATGTTTGAAAGATATAGATAGTATATACTCACTTTTACATTCACAGAAGGAAGTGAGACTGCACATCTCCAGTTACCTGACACTTATGAAAAGACTACTTACGTTCATGATTTTGTTTAGAACTGTACACAGCATATATTTTGTGTTTACAGTTATTACTAACTCATGCTATCACTAGATCGCTGTTCATACTAGTACTAAATCATTTTTATACTGCTTATAAGTCAGCAAAAACTAAGACCCCATCTGTGGTATGAACTGTACAGAACTGAAGGCAGTCTTATTTTATTCAAAAGTTTACAAGGTATAGAAAGACAGATAAAATCATAGAACCGTAGAATCACTTAGGTTGGAATTGATCCTTAAGATCATCCAGTCCAACCATCATCTAACACTAACAAGTCCACCATTGAACTATGTCACATAGTGCCACATCCACAAGTCTCTTAAATACTTCCAAGGATTGGTGACTCCACCAATTCCTTGGGCAGCCTCTTCCAGCACCTAACCACTCTGTCTGTCAAGGCTGTACTAGAAGGAAAAGGAATAAAGCTTCTGGTCTTCCCTTCCATGGACCCATTTCTAGGAAGAACATAGGGATGATCATGTGGGTCCCCAGTAGAGCATTAGAACAAAAACTCATGAAAGGTGTTGTCAGTAGAACCATCTGTATAAGAGATATAGGAGGTATAGGAGAAAGAATAAAATTGAAACAAGGAGGTAAGGTGAAAAAGTAATTTACTGCCTTGTTTTTTGTCTACATAACACCCAAAATATGGGTGGAAGGAGGATGCCTTGCCTTTAAAAAAAGTATAGCAAGTTACACATCTTACTCCATCACAAAGGTTACTGAAGGAAGCACTAGATTTTGTTGTAGTTCCCTCAATGTAGGAATGCAGGACCCATTTGCTTTCTCCTTTCTGAGGTCAGTCACAGCAGCATAGGCTTATTTTATATTTTTCTACTCCATTATATTGTTTTATTATGTGAACTGCCCAACCTCATCTGCACTCCATCCTAATTCTGTACTACAAAAGAACACTAAAAATATAAATGAATTGCTCTTTGAATTGTATCTCTAAAAAGTCTCTGTACTTTAATCAGTACAGAGAAATTTAAACCACACTACTTTATCTACCATTTTCACTCACTTCCACTTTTCCAGCAAATGTGAGAAGTAAGCATTACTTTCATTTGACATTACTTTCATTTGACTTTACAAAGCAGTTTCTAGTCAGTAAAAACATCTGAAACAAAGTCTACCAGTCCACCAGAGAAGTATACATATGTTCCAACAAGTAACTATCGTTGAATATGATTTCCAGATATTGTACAAAAGCCTGAACTATCCCTTTTCCCCACAGTTTTAATTCATGAATTGTGCTATTTTTCTTCAGGTTTGGAAATTAGCTTTTTTTCATCCCACTTACATTATGATGCCATGCCATAAACTAACTGAGACAGAACATCGGAAAAATTACCAGTTTACCTAATTCTGTCATCTCAACTACAGTGTGTTTCAAGAATATTGTCACTAATCCTGTTTCTACTTAATATGCAATAGAGATTGTCTGACATTTTGTAAATACTATCATCTTGAATTCCAGACTTCTGTCAGTGGTAATAAATCTGTCCTGAAACAATCAACAATTCAGCTTTTTTACACTTCCATGCACATTTTTTACCTGGCATCTAATAATTTTACCAAGGTTTTTTAATTTTATTTTGGTTTGGCCAGAGAAGAAAGAAGTAAGTAATAATTTTTTTGACAGTGTTTGTGCAAAGTAACAGATTCATAAACTAATTTATTTTTTTCAGCATTAAACCAAAGTGTTAATTTGCAGCGATGATACAAGCTCTGAAAGTTAGGTTCACCCAACCACCTGCAATGTTTCCCCTTACCACTGAGTTTTTATCCTGTAGTTTTTGTACAAAGATTATATATTCTTGAAAGCACAGAAAAGAAAGGTCTTTTGCACCAGATATGTGGACTTGTTGTTTGTCTTATTGAAAGAAGTTATGCTAAATATATATATATAATGTTTTCAAAACCAGAGAATGAATCACGGAATCACAAAATCATTTATGCTGTAGAAGATCTTCAAGATCATTAGGTCCAACCACCAACCTAACATTGCTAGTCTACCACTAAAACATGTCCCTAAGCACTACATCCACAAATGCCTTAAATATCTCCAAGAACTGCAACTTCATAACAGGAACAGCCTGTTCCAATGTCTGACCACACTTACCATGCAGAAATTCTTCCTGATATCAAATCTAAATCTCCTTGGGCCATTTTCTCACATCCTGTCACCTGAGAAAAGAGACAGACACCCACCTTACTGCAACTTTCTTTGCAGTTTTAAGGAGAGAAAAGGTCTCCTCTCAACCTCCTTTTCTCCATACCAAACAGACCCAGTTCCTTCACTCACTTCTCATATATCTTAGTTTCTAGTTCCTTCACCATCTTTGTTCTCTCCTTCTCAAATGTTTGTGGGAAACTCAATATCCTTCCTGTAGTGAGGGACCCAAACTGAACATAATACTTGAGGTGCAGTCTCACAGGTGCTGTGCAGCAGAGAGATTATCACTTCTGCATTCTTGCTGGCCACACTATTTTTGATGACTAGGATGACACTGACCTAATACAAGTTGCATTTGCCACTGATGTTTTGGAGCACAGCCTTATACAGTTTTCCTTTGTTGGGCTGTTTGAACATATTCTGCCACATTGAACATCACATATGCATTCCTTCTTGCTCAAATTTTGCAAACGATAATCTACTTCTAGCAGAAAAATAACATTCAGGCACCCTATATTTAGTTTCCTTGTAATATGGTATATCAGCAGTGGCAGTTTCATCACTCAGAGGGAGCTCTGCCATTTTCTCAGTTGGCATCTTCTCAAGAGGTGTAGAGTCAGAAAATGATTATTTAGATATGACCCCAATATAATCAGATTTCATATATGTGAAGTAACCACTGGTTGATAATAAAACACGTATAGAAAAAACTGTTTACCAAAAAATGACACAGAGAATTATTCCGAAAATGTATCAATAAAAAAAAATTCATTCAATTTCTGTTTTCACCACACTTAAACTAGAATAAAGACTTGCACATATTTTATTTTTTCTTTGGAAAAACATATTCAAGTTTCAAGATTAGGATTTGGAACATTTATTTTCTGTGGTAAAACATGTCTAGGGAAGTACTATTTTTCCTGGCTTCTAAATCCATAACTGCTTGGCAATACCTGTAATAAACACTGGAAAAAGTTTTCTGCTCAATTTGATGAAATTGAATCAATAGAAAATCCAAATGTAGGTGCCACACGGTCTCAAGTAGGATTACCCTGCTACCCTCTCATGGCTCCCCACTCTGACCGATGCTGTGGGAATGCAAGGCAAGTAAGCTCACAGGTCGATGCTGAAAGGTATGACCCTGCTGGCCCCCTATTCTGAAACATGCCAGAAGCCTGTGTACAAATAGTGCTCTTTTCCTCACTTCACAAATTTCAGCAGTTTAACAAGTCCCTGAAGTGAGGCAGAATGCAAAGCCTCATCCAAAGCATCACAACAAGAAGCTTGAGGCCCTCTGGAGATCTGTAGCCCGCCAGTGTCTCCATTCTTCTGATCTTGTCTAAGCTATGCTGAATGAAGGTCAACCTTTCAATTAATGTCCATTTCACCAGAGCAAATTGCTTTCTTTGTTGAAATGATATGATATTGGAGACTTTTTTGGTATTAATAATTTAAAAGTTCCATCTTTATTCCCTTATCCAATGGCCAGCTTTAAAACACTATACTAATAGAGTTACTTTAGCATGGGAGAAGCCAGGTTAAGACAGAGTACCAATAATAAGGTTCAGAACGAGGCATTGGAATCCCTAGGTACGTAGTGATATTTGATTTGATTTGTGGTCCTTTGCAAAAGAGGCAAAACACACTTGAACCTGATAAATGTCCTGTAAGAGAAACAAAAATATCTATTGACCAGAGAAAAAAATTATTCTCAAAGGGATATGTTGCCTTAAGAAGGAGTATTTTCCATATCCAATTCATTTCTAATAATAAGGCAAGGGAGAAAAGAAGACAAAGGAAGGTCAGATTTAGATGACTTTTCAAGCTTCATCTATGTAATCTAAACGAGGCAGTATAATAAAATTTTATAAATAACAAAATCTTCCTAGTAAGCATTGCAGTACTTCCAGCAGATTAGGAGTGATTTAGTTACAACTTTTCAACAGAATAAGTAGCATCTTTTAGGAACCAAATTTTCCTTTTTTTTTTCTTCTTTTTTTTTTTTTTTTGCATTATATATTTCCAGGAGACAGATCATATTTTTATGTATAGGTAGATAGTACCTAAAATACTGAGACTCTGAATTTGTTTGTCTACAGGTAAATTATTATTCTGAACACAGAAGCTACTGTGGCCTGTCTTATGTCTGCATTCTTCCAGGCCAGTTTTGGCAGGGAATATCTTCAAAAAAAGACAGTATTTTTCTATTTTTCATACAAAAGAGATATTTCTCATCAGTACAAACTTCATCTAGCATCCAAAACCTTGCAATGTGCTATTCCGGCAGAACAGAAAAAAAGGGGGTACATTCTTAGCATTGCTCCATTGGACTTCTTTTGTTCTTTTTCTTTCTTCCTATTTGGCTTCAGATACCTTGTAGCTTGTGGATATTAAAGCTCCACATTCCTGATGAATAAATGCCAATACATCTAATTGTGTACATTTTATTATTATTATTATTATACTTTCTAGGGCTATTCTTCATGTCCATAAGCATTCCCATTTAAAAATCTTAAGATTTTCATTTTAAAATCTTTGGCTGATGTGGTCTTCAGTGCACTCATCAAATAAGAATTCATTCCAGTTTCTGTCTAAGCCAGTTTCTCAATTATTTCCATTTAGAAAGCCATTGGCCACATCTTTAACACAAAAAGGACCACCACCTTACTATTTGCATATTGTAAATTTTTGAGTGAAGATGTAATTAGCCGAACATTAGTGACACTAATTGAAAATTGGTATGCAGTAACATCTCATTCTTCAAAGAGTATTTAAAGATTTGTATTACCTGGAATTGATTGGGACACTTCTCCATTTTGACTGTCCTTATTATTCAAATGTCTTTTTTTTTTTTTTTTTTTTTAACAAATAAAATACTTCAAAGTGGGAAAAGAGCTGCATGTTTTAAATGCGTCAATATCATAACACAGCTGGTGATGAGACAGCAATTCCTAGAAGCTCATAGGACTGGAGAAGGTAGGTACCTCAGAAATGAGATGTTAGGTCCAGTAGAATGCCAGGTTTGCTATTCCTGGAGTCAACTAATATATTTTTCACTTTCCATGAGTTAAATCAGTGACAGCATTGACCATTACTTGTTTTTTGTAATGAATGAGCGTCTGCAGGACAAGGCTGAAA
Source organism: Phasianus colchicus (assembly GCF_987193195.1). NCBI lineage: Eukaryota > Metazoa > Chordata > Aves > Galliformes > Phasianidae > Phasianus > Phasianus colchicus. Next base: position 33,955,463 of record NC_143438.1, read on the forward strand.
AGCGATGTAAAATATGTATTTCATATTTTGGTGTTGCATCTTGAAAGCTCAAATAACTAAAGAAAATGAAATGATAGCACTTGTCTGATCTTCCTGGTGAAAGTGGCTGACAGAAAGTGGCAGACTTCATCACACACACCCACACAGCCTCTACACACATAAATGCACAGAGAAGACTTGCACTAATCTTTCTTGTTAGCACCAGCACTGAAAATGCTACTCTTCCTTTCATTCCCTTCAATATACTGCAAGCAGCTCTGAGCTTTTCTCATTAACCTCTCTTTTCTCTACTTATCAGCATCTTTTCCACATTGTTGGGGCCATTTTCCAAACAATTGTTGGAAGGGAGGGGAAAAGCCAAAGCAATAATGGGCTCAGGGTCACAATTGAAACTGCTCCCTATAATAAGCAAACCCGAAACAGTAAACTGAGAAAGAGAGAGGGAAGGAGAGGGAGAGAAAAGAAAACGCTGACTGGGTCAGGGGTCAGCTCTCTGATCTCATTGTCAGCGCCTCTGCCTTTTGCGTTATGGAATTTGTCTTTCATTACCCTGTCTGCTACTCCTGTCAGTGTGCTCTGAAAAGACTCCTCAATAGGAAATTGTGAAGTTCTGGTTGAGGCAACAGGGGCAACTGCCCTCTGAAGCCAGCTTGTGACTCACTGCAGTTTCCTGGGTGTCTGTCTGGGTGCTGATCTTGGCATCTCTGAACTAGGCATCATCAACAACTCCTCTGCAAAATAACAAAAGCAGGGAATTCCCACTGGAAGAGGTATGTGTAACTACAATATGTGAGCCCTTCAGGTGATGCAAAGGTAAACAGCACAGGGAAGCTTACTAATAAATACATAAAAATTGTTTGTTTAACCAAGTGGAAGAACAAAATGCTTCTCTGAAACAGAGAATGGGGTAAAATGAACTCTGTGTGTTAAGAACTTCATGCTTCATATGCCATTAGGATATATTTGTTTTATTTCCTTTAACTTTCTTCCTCTATATGACTGAGGATTTCCATCATATTTGTGAGAATTATAATCTCCCTGACATTTGCAGTACACCAGCTAGAGGACTTTCCAATTGAGTAGTCAATTAAAACTAGCACTAATAAAGAGAAATTTTATTGGGTACAAATGCATAAATGCTTTCATTGTCCAAACCAAAATATTTAGCCATTAATATTCCATTTGAAATGTCACTTTCTTTTTTCTTTTGGTTTTGGTTTATACTTCAGTTTTAGACAGTTAAATGATTTTATTTTTTTAATTAAAGATTTTTTCTTCTAAAGAAGAGGCGTAATCTACTTTAATTCACCATGTAAACCTTAAGTTATATAACTAAGGATCTCTTAATATACACTGCAGGAAATATTCTCTGGAAATAAGGATGTCCATCCATAGCTTCTGAAGTTCTAGAAAACTTTAATTAAAGCAATTTTGCTTTCAAACTTTTCTTTCAGGGACAACATTTAGACAACAATGATTTTCAAGACTTCAGTGTTTATAAAGGCAGATCTCTTAAACTAAACATTATTGTCTGCACATTTCTAATCATAAATGTACTGCAGTGTATCTGCTCTAGATCCAAATAGTAGAGGGAACAACTAAAGTTCCCCAAAAGGAGCTGGAGTGCGGCTCACTGAATCCTATCTAATAGTCCTTCCACTTTACCTACAAGTAGAAACTAAGCAGGATACTATCATTTGTATAACTTATCTGTGAAAATATTAAAAGTTCAAAGTAGCCCAGAGGTACCTTCTTAAATGGTTTCGCCTTTTCAATTTTAAAGAAACATTCTCATACAAGATATAAACACATATGAGATGATTGTTTTCCCTGAAGTTTCTGAGTCTAGACTGGGGAAAGACAGCAACACTAAATTGTTTTACATCAAACTGTAAAAGTACTGCAGGGGTTGAAAAGGGGACAGGGAGGGGACGGGGAGGGGAGGGGAGGGAAAAAGGAAGGGAAAGGGGAAGGGGAAGGGGAAGGGGAAGGGGAAGGGGAAGGGGAAGGGGAAGGGGAAGGGGAAGGGGAAGGGGAAGGGGAAGGGGAAGGGGAAGGGGAAGGGGAAGGGGAAGGGAAGGGAAGGGAAGGGAAGGGAAGGGAAGGGAAGGGAAGGGAAGGGAAGGGAAGGGAAGGGAAGGGAAGGGAAGGGAAGGGAAGGGAAGGGAAGGGAAGGGAAAAGTTGCTCTTCTTGATATTTCAGAGAGAATGGCATCCCATAGGAGTGTAAATAAAGAAAAAATTTACTCTTATTGACTAGTTTAAGAATCTGGCATGTTGCCAATTTGCTAGACACTAAATTAAAACAAAGGGGACAACGACGTTGAGGTTTGCAGGCTCAAGATATTGGCATTCATTATGCTGCCTGTTGAAGCTCACGGAATAACACATGAAAAATTCACTGTTAGAAGGTCTGAATTATGAATTATAGATTCATAGAATCATAGAATCCTTAGAGCTGGGAGGAACCTCTGAAGGCCATCTAGCCCAACTCCCCTGCAATGAACAGGGACGCCACAGCTAGATCCGGTGGCCCAGGGCCCTTATCCAGCTTCACCTTAAAAGTCTCCAGGGATGGAGCATCAACCACATCACTAGGCAACTTGTTCCAGTGCTTCAACATCCTAACTGTAAAAGATTTTTTCCTTATATCTAACCTAAATTTACACTCTGAGCTTGAAATCATTTCGCCTTGTTCTATCACCACAGACCCTGGTAAAGAGTCTGTCCCCTTCTTTCCTGAAGCTCCCCTTTAAATACTGAAAGGCTGCTACCAGGTCACCTTGCAGCCTTGACTTCTCCAGCTGCATAGCCCCAGCTCTCTCAGCCTGTCCTCATAGGAGAGGTGTTTCATTCTGTGGGTCATTTTTTGTTGCCCTTCTCTGGAGCAGTCCAACAGATTTATGTCTCTCCTGTACTGAGGAGTCCAGTATTCCAGGTGAGACCTCACCAAAGGAGAGTAGAGAACAGGACCACCTCCTGTCTGGCACACCTCCTGGCCACGTTTTTTTTTTTATGCAGCCCAGAATACAGTTGGCTTTCTGGGCTGCAAGGATAAATTGCTGGCTCATGTCCAGATTCCCATCCACTAGTACCCACAGGTACTTTTTTTGCAGGGCTGCACTTAATCTTTTCATCCCCCAGCTTGTATTTACAATGGAGGTTGCCTTGACCCAGTTGCGAGATCCTGCATCTCATTGGGACCCATAGACTTCTGGATTTTCAGATTCCTCAGGTAGTCATGAACCTGGTCTTCACTTACAGTGGAAGGGATGTTACTTCCCCAATCCCCTCTTACCAAGCCAAATGTCAGTGGGCAGTAATCAGGGAAGACCGAGGCAAAAAAGTTGTTAAGTATCTCAGCCTTCTCCTTGTCTGTTGTTAATTATTCTTATCCCTAGAATTAGCACAGTTAATGAGTTATTGAGTTATCCTAACCTATTTAGGAAGATAAATTAACAGCTTACAAAGGGATGTGTGATATTCTCCTTGAGGGAAAAACTGAGGTTGGATTTCTTTTCCAAAAAAAGTTCTCTTGTTCCAAGAGAAATGAACTTTAGCTAGTCCTATTACCTTTGTTTTGCATGAAGTCAAATTAGATAACCAAAATGATGCTTTGTAGCCTTATAAATCCATACAAGCAATGGAGAACATAATACTACTTGTGATTTTTTAAACTTACCTGAAAAAGAAGGCTCTCAATTTTTATTTGGACTTCATGGAGAATCCCTGGAGAATTTGCCATGGCTTCTCATCACAGACGCATCTAATATGGATGATCTACTGTGCTTCAGAAATGAAACATTGAAAGTTGGGTACTACTATCTACTGTTCATACAGAAATGTAATTATTGGAGACTGCTCATCAGTAGGACAGACTATCCTGCTTCCTATAATCAGATGTAGTTGGCAAAGCTCAGTATCTGAGGAGGCCTACATAATAATGTCCTCTTGGGACACTGATGTAGAACAAACACCTCAGATTTTGAGCTCATTTGACAGAAAAGGAAATGGTACAACACACAGAAAGTCACTTCATTTCTGTACATCCTCATCTCCATGAAGTGGTACCAAACACTGATATAAAGGTGGGATTTGGAATGCTGAGAGTTGGCTTATTCCTTTCCTGAGATTCTCATATGTGCTTATATGGATGTGGGAAAGTGTAGTACTGCATCTTAGAAAAAAAGCACTTGAGCCATTTATTTATATCCTACAGGTAAGTAAAAGGGCTAACTTTTCTCACTAAATCAACAACTGTGTCAATTCAGTTCACGAAAGTGAATTTCACCCACGGCAATCCCACTAGTCAGTTTACCAACAGATGTTGTTTTACAGGGAGATCTATTAAATTAATTTGTCCTTCATTAAGAGACACTACGTTATAAAGTTTCCCCGATAGCTTTCCAAAGCACACTTGCTCCCAATTTGGTTGAAGTCCAGTCTTTGCTATAAAGTACAAAATACTTGGCTGCTAACTAAAAAAAACATAGAAAGCAAGAAACACGTTTTAATTAATATAAAAGAAGTAATTGTATTATTAATAGTGGTACTGGGAAAAAGTGAGTTTTATTTTTCCTCCTAAATTATTATTATATGTCTCCCACTGCTGGCATTTTCTTTGAAATAATCGTCCTTTTTCCAAAAGGTAATGGATACATTTACCTTCCATACTTTCCCTTTATGAGCATTTATAAGCCTCACTGCACATACTTTATACAACAGGTAAGGTTCTACCTTATAAAAAAAACAATTTAGCTTTATAGATTTGGCAATAGTGAACATTCAGTTAAATGAAGGGTGCCTCACTTAAGGAATGGCATATCTGAAAGGGCTTGTTATCACAGTTTCAAGTGAATTTAAAGCCACCATCCAGAACAATAATTTGATATGGATGCACACTGTTTCTGACATAGTATCAAATTGTTGGGAAATCTTTAAATACATACTTCACTTTTCTGGAGAAAAGACGATATATATCTTCAGGATGAATTTTTGTTTGAAATTATGTACTTTTGTATAGGAAAACATTTGTACAGAAATTTGATATATTATTTGCTTAAGTTTATAAGAAACATCAATTTCCCAAATAACAAACTTCAAAAGAAAAATTTCTAAAACAAGACAGAATCATAATGAAATTTTACTATATTAAATGTTACACTGTGTTCCAATTTTAGTCAAATTCAAATTCAGATATCCAAAAACTATTTTGTTGGAAAGAAAAATAAGGCAGAAATGGCTGAGAATAATGGCAATTAAATATTAGATTTTATGATGTTAATGAGATTAACATTTTATAATAACCCTAGGTTATTTTATATAATTTTTAAGATGGCAGAAAAAAAAAATGCAAATACTAGGACATTCAAGGGTCAGTTTATCACTTTTGCCTATGGTCATTTTTTCATGACATTAACTGATTGCCTTTAAAAGTTAATCTGTTAAACAGAACAAAAATTATCTTGTATAACTTTAACCTTGAAATAAATTTTCTTTATTTTCATTCCATTCAAAGTAGTTTGAGGCATGCTGTAAAACTTTGGCATTTTTTGTCTTTTTTTTTTTTTTAATGTTTAGCTTAAAAGTAATGCAGCAACTTCACTTTCAGAGATTTCTATTGTGTGTGGTTTTTTTTTGTTTTGTTTTTACTTTTGGTAAAAGGGGGGGGGGGTTCTGTTTTTTTTCTGGTTTGGGTTAGAACTTCTTTATTTCTCACTGTTAATTTTATTTGAAAAACAACATATAATCTTATATCTTAATTTTTAAGCAAGCAAACTCTCCCTATTTCTGAAATGTTCCCTAAGATACACAAATGTCTTTCAGCTTATTTGTCCTGGTTGTCATTTAACAATAACAAAGATGGGGAAGTTTCTTACTACTTTCTGTTATTTTATTTTGTAAACAATTTATCTACCATTTCTTTAGAGCTGTTGTCACCCATAATCCTCTCTTGTGTACCAGTGACAGAGTGACCTTCATACTCACTGGCTCATCCATCATACAATGAACTTTTCACTCTACACACGCTCATCCTTTCCTAGAAAGGAAAACCTTTGTCGACATCCCACTTTGCCATTCACTGGGGATTCTGTACTGTGTATCAGAAATGAAAAAGAGGAAGAGGAAAAGGATCGCTAATTCAGCACCTTTGAAAATGCAGATGGTTACCTTTAAAGCACATCTATCATTCTCACTTGCAGTGTTTCTGATGGTAAGCCACCACCATTTGTGCTCCCAGCATTTGACAGAAGCAATCTAGTGAATCAGTAACAGTAAACAACAAATTGTCATTTAAGAAATGTTTTTCCCCAAACTGCAGAATGTTCTATGTGTTTACCTCGTGCTCAAATTTAAGTTTTCTGATGTACTCTAAAGTATGTACAATGACATAAGATAGGAAATATGTTACTGGATTCCTTTGAAGTTTTATTGTTTTATCAGCTGTTTTTCAGATTTCATTTTTCCAATGATTTTCAGAAAAGGCTTAAAATAAGATATCCGTATTCATTCTTTTAAAGGATATGTGAGATAATGAATCAGGGTAAGACCTCAAGCATAGAAAAAGGGAAGAGTATTACTGAGCTGTGTTTAACTATACAAATATAGTGAGTTGTATAGCTGTTGTAGGAAACTAAGAATTGGCGCTGGTGTGTCAGTGGCGTTGACAGTTAATGGACTTGGTTAGATTTTTTTATGCTTAATGTTTTGTTTCTCTTGCTTCTGAAGGTAGAATTGGACTCCAAATAATTTCTATTTGCTTTTCATTAACACAGTCATGCCAGAAAGTTTGCACACAAAAAAGTTATAAAATTAGTTACTTAAAATGTATTTATGATTCCTTAAATAATGATAAATAAATAAATAAATAAACAAACTAAAACCTAAAGGAACCCCCAAGACAAAAACAAACAAACAAAAAAAGCAAAACAAACAGACAAAAAAAAACCCACAAAAAATAAAACAGAAAAAAAAACCCCAAACCCAAAACCATCTTTGAGTCTCAAATCCATGGCTGGAATTATAACTGAGCTAAATTTTTTTTTTTTCCCCATTACAGCTGAAGAAATATTCCTGCTTTTATAATGAAGACTTCTTTAGTTTTGCTGATCTCAGAATCATGGACTTGAACCTCCTCTCAGAGATGTCAACAAAGCTCAAGAGTACAGACTAATGCAACTTGAGTAATTTGCACAAGAGAAAGTGAGTCACTATACACAACAGGAAGAAGCATCTTACTTAAAAATCATTCACTTGCCAAAGCTTTGTCAGTTCTTAAATTCATTCAATGCTACTTTTCCTAATTTTTTCTTATGAGTATTACTTTGTGAAACTTTCAGTATTATTTTTCAAAACATTTTTTTCTCAGTTACATAAATTTCATTACCAGAAAGCTTTCAGTAGATATTAGCCTAAAATTTGTCCTTTTTAGTTTAGTCTAATTAGAGGAAAAATATAGACCATAAGTAGCAAGGGTACTACAATGACAGATTTTCAGAGTGAGAACCACTATTTTAAGGAAAATAATTCAAGACACACATCTAAAACCTACTAAGGCCTTTGAAAAACCTCTTTAGACTATGCTTTTTAGGGATAAATCACACTGATTATTTCAGTGCAATTAAGTCACTCTTGTCCAAAGAATAGAGGTGCCTCTTATTTGCAGTCAGTGCAAAGGCAGAAGATATTCCTCATTTCTACTGACTAATAAAACAGGATGACATCAAACTGGACATTATCTGCCAGACATTAGACAGCTAAGAGGAGGTGCATAATACCTGTAGGATGAGTAGGTCTGATGCTTTTCTTCAAGAAGACACTTTTACCCAACTAAATCATCTTCTATCAAACTTTCAGGAACCTCCTTATAGCCTCTATGCACAGAAGGAATCCCTTTTTCTCCCCATCAGCGTAGCTGTAGTTAAAGGTCACAATTTCCTTCCCAATAAGCAAATACAGCCGTAAGAAATTATAGATCATCTAAAGAAGGAATCTACTTAACAGCGTCAACAAAACTATCAGCTTCTGAGAAACTTAGCTTAATTGTTGAAAATCTTCCCTTTATAACTAACAGAAATTGGAGAGGACTTTATCACTGAATTTCCATTCTCTAGCACAACCTGCAGGGAGGTGAATAACACACAAAATGAAAGATCAGTATTTTCAAAGGAAAAGACTTCTATAGAAAATCAGCATTAAACATGAAGGAAATCATCTTGCAAGGAGAAAGTATTGCACCAAACAGGTTGAATTAATATTGTTTTTGCTGTTTTTCTACCTTGTCTCTCAATCTTAAGCCAGCTAGACAGCATTTTTCTTAGTGGGAAAAAACAGGGAGGTCAGGCGGAATGACCTCCCTATTTTGTCTCCCAGTGGCCTGCCTCCCATTTACTGCCCATTTACCTTTTGACATCCTTAAGTAGATATCTCTTTAAGCGTTCAGACAGTAAAACAAACTGAAGGGTAGGCAAAGGAAGGGGGAGAGGGGAAAAAGGATATACTGAGGGCTCAAATTGAATATAAGGCATGTGCGTCTCCAAATTCTGTGTCTTCTTTCTTCAGACATGGACAAACATGGCCTATTATTCCCTGTGTTCAAAAAATACTTATTTACACTTGCATTACTGCTAAGCTACTACTAAGTACTACGTTTTCAAATATCTGTCACAGACAGTGTCTCTTGGGAAAAATAGACCATATTTTAAAATAATCTCCTCAGTTACTCTATTCAGACTTTCTAATTCAGAAGCAGCATTTTAGAACTTATTAAAATTAATTTGATGAATGAACTGAAGAGTCAAAAATGTTGGTCTCTACTTAATGAGTCCAAGAAATGTATACAAGAAAAATCAATTCATTGAGCACCTGGGGTGGAACATAAGTGAGATTTGTGATAATGAGATCTATGGCTTGGAGAACAGTATTTCAAGACTGTTGTGGAGAAGTTCTGCAAAATATTACACATTCCCCATCTATCGCCATTATCTATTAATTAACCAGTTTAAATATTATGTTAGAAAAATAAAGTTTTAAATAAATACCAGATTCAACCTGTGCACTTTAAATAACAACAATAAACTTAAACATTATTTATTAGTCAAATGTGCTTATTTTCCTCAACAGTCCCTAAAAAGGAAAGCCCTATGGCAGGAATCTAATGTTGCAATTATTAGTAAAACAGTTTACAAGAAAATGAGCTTGAAAGATTCAAATCAGACTATGAGCTATGTTCAACATACCAAAAAGCTGATGGTTTTGTAGTTTTTCAGTATTGTTACTCCTCTGCTGCAGTGTTAATACTGATTTAAAGTTTTTATGTTAATCAGTTCATTTCAATATCTGTAAAAAATTGCAATTTTAAAGTACACAAAAATTTTCATTAAAGACTGAGGATTTTAGGAAGATCAGATTCATAAAACTATAATTTGGTAAATATCTTTTCAAGATTAATTCACTTGAATGATTTTTTTTTATTTGAAAAACAAAACTGTCTTTAATTATCTTTTATTTGAATCTCACTGTACAACTCCCCATCCTGCATATTTTAAAACAGCTTACAAATTTAAAAAAAAATGACTTTTTTCAGTATGCAGTTATTCCTTTAACACAAATGAATTCATACCCAGAAGAAATCTCTTGGAAAGTATAATATTAAATTATTATTTATAGCAGTTCAGCGTGCAGTTTTATATTGATGCATATATAGATTTGTTTGTGAAAGTCAGACTATGTGATAGTACTTGATCAGGGGAAAAACAAAATGAAGTATTAAGTAATGACTTTTTGTCAGTTAGGTGAGCAAATATGAATGAGTTACTAAGATATCTGGCTTTAGATATGCTAATAGCAAAAGAATTCAGAAAAAGTCAACAATATCACTGATATATTTTAAAAAAGAACTAATTCACATCTCAACTAAAACACATGTTTTCACATCAGAATATAAATTATATATCACTGTGACTTTCTCTTACCCGTATCCAGGGAATAAGCAGAAGATAAATATGATCTGAGGAAGGGTAGGCTGAGAATAAATTGAGATAGAAGAATTCAAGCTCTCCCTTCAGCAGGAGAATAATAAAAAAAGTTAGACATTGTGGAATTTGGCCACTAGGATCCACTGGAAGATATTGTAGACCTCAGTATCTTCTTTCCTTATCTAACGTTAAATTACTGGTTAAAAAGGAATAGGACAAAATGTTCTACCTGGATCTGGTCAAAACATTTTAACAATTATTATTTTTTTTTTAATTTAACAATTTAACATTTTATTTTTTCAGAAATATGCTTGTCATCAAAGCCAAGCATTTCTGCAATGACTCATGGCTTTTTAACATTTTTTACAGGAGGATACCTGAGTTTCATGGCTAAGTAGTTAATTTTGAAACAACCTTCTTTAGGGAAAATGCTTGCATGATTTGTGTGTGTTCCATGAAACTAAGCAGTGCAACAGCATAAAATTACTACTGATCTACTTAGCCCTTCCAAGAAAAAAGTTATTTCCACTCAGAATCAGCGCTGTGATGATATGGTTAGGAAGTTAGTCAGGATCCCATAAGCAGGCCAAGTACGAGGCATGCAAACTTTCTTCTAGGAGCATATGCATTTTATGCTCATGGTCTAGATAGCTTGGCAGCAATATCTGTCTACTTTATTCTCCAGAAGATTATTTATCTTAGATATATGTATTTTTGGAGAAAGGTAGAAGAATGGAGAAATCAGTCCCTAAGTCCCTAAAAACTTTATGAAGAAATTACAGAAAAGGTGATTACAAGATAAGTAATCTAAATACTGCTGTTAAAACTGACCCCAAGTGTTTAAAATCCTTTTTATTATGAATTGTTTTTCATTGTATTTGTATCAAAAGGCTCAATTTATCTTCTGTTTACTTTTTATACATTTGATTGTGATCCAATCATAAAAATTTTGATTTATATTTCTCCGGATTTAACAAGAGACATATCTTTTCACTTCACATTTCATTTCACATTTAGGCATTTCCATTCTACACACTTTTTAAAAAATGCTCTATTTTTTTTTAAAGAGAAAATATTTTAAGACCAATTTATATAAAGGAGACATGAGTAATGGTTGTTCTTATTGTTTATTCCGAGTGTTTAATACCTTTCTTAAAATAGCTTTTTGATCTTGGGTTTTATCTTTAAAATGTCTCATTAATTCCTATTAGGGAGCTACTAGTAAAGAAAATTGCATGTTAGCTTTTATCAATCTGAATGAATAAATGTTAACCATTCTTAGTTAAAAGCTCTCCTTTTGCTCCACTCAAGTGAAAACACCTAAAGCATTGCACACATTGGCAAATCATTCAGAAGATTAATGCACTTAGGCCAGTACAAAGAGCCAGAGATGTGTATTAGCATTATAGATTTTAATTTGAAATGATGTCAGTCTTTTCTCAGCTGCATTGTAGTGCAAGAACTGCCATCTGCTTATAATAATGAATCTGACAATCCACGTAAATGTGATTTGCTGCTCCTTTTGCCGACATAATGGCCTGGATATTGATCCTAATGGTGGAGCAGTTGCTGCCATTTCATTCAATAGAAGTGGGAGGACAGAGTGCAGGAGTGAAATTTCCAAGACTTCTGATGGAATGACAGCCAGGAACAAAACTGTGGGTTTTTTTTTTCAGTATATGAGGCGATTTGGACATCCCTCATCCTCTGTTTTGTTCTAGAATAAGAAACAGAATTCATGACTTTAAACATGAAACAAACAGAAGTAAAAAGGCACGTGAATATTTGTGAGGAAAAAGAGCATATAACAAGAAGGAGATATGCAGGTTAAACTATAAAAACTCCAAAATGCACACCTTTTCATTTTTCTCCTCTTGTTGATGAAAGTTAACCTGGTAAAGGGGAAAAAAAATATGTAATATTTTCCACGTTATAGGGCAAGTTTGGACTCTTGCAATGACTTTGCACTGTGAGAAACAAAATGTCTCACGTGCAGTGTTTTGCATCTTTCTTAAGTTTCTTCACGAGTACAGAGTTGTGGGTCCTTCAGGACACCCTTTTCAAGAAGATGGAACTCAGTTTCTCTGGAAGCACTCACACTTGTAGCTATCCAGAACAAAGGTGAAGTGCTATTGTTACAACAATTATTATGTCTAAGTTGATTCTCACTCCACTGTTAATTTGATTTGTGTACAGCCCTACAGTATGATAGTACCTTTAAAACAGGATAGACATCTGTTTCCACAACATCCAGAAGAGGTAGGGATAGAAAATGCCAGCTGAGTTAGCTCAGGAGAGTTTGATTGATATACAACATAAGGTCAGCAGTTTTCAGCAACTCCTGTGACATTCAAAGTAAATTTCTTTAAAAATTATTTACAAGTATCAACATGTAAACTATTAATTGGTTTAATCAAAGTAGTTAAATATGCTGTTAATTTTACCTCAAGTAGTCCAAAACCAGGAAGTTTGACTGAAATACTTCTCTCCGTGGGTATTAGGATTGGTGGTTCACACCTGTGCTCAAGCTTTTTAACATACCAAAGAATGATATATGAAGTCACTTATGTATAAGCACATTCCATAAGTTTTCCTTTACTTCAAACATTATCTACCGATTTTTCAGCTTTAATTTCTTACCTTATAGATTGTTGCATTTATAAATGGAACACACATCACTCATTTCAAGATATGCTCAACAATCCATCATCATCAAGTTACTTGATCTCATAGGATTAGAATTTTGAAAACGTGTTCTCAAAGTGTAAAAACATCTACAGATAAGAGGTTCAATATGCATGGAAAAAATATATTATTCTATAAAAACAAACCACACATCCTCTTGATTTAATGTGGTATATTGTAGAATATCTTGCATCCTTTGAAGAAAGAGGCATTTACTGTTCATCTCCTATACCCACTGTACATGAGTGAGCAATGACTCAGGTGGAGAACCTACACAAAAAGAGGAGGTTTGAAAGAAATATTAAAAATAAAAGAACAATCCAAAATCATATCCAACAAGCTTGCATGTACAGCAGGAAAAATTACCAGATTAGTAAAAACTTATTTTCCTATCTTTAATCTGATGATTTGCAATGATGAAAAACAGCAGTGATACTCACTTGTCTAGCAGAGAATCTGAATTTGGCACAACCAGAGAATGGCATTATTCTCAGATATGAATAAAAAACTAAGGTGACAGTCCTAATGACAGGCTTCCATGTGAAGGACACAACGTCTGAAACTGAAACATATCTCAGAATGGGGGAGAAAACTTCTTTCTCATCTACCTTCATAATGACTTCCCCTCCAGTGTTTCTGCTCAGACAGCAGCAGATAAAGCCCTTAGGTTTGTCACTTGGTCCCCTTGCACAGTGAATCTTCAATTTTTCTACCCTGAAGACCCACTTTCCCACAGATCTTCCCTATTGTGTTCTTCAGGCATTTCTTCCGGCTGTGTTGCTACTAGGTTTCTTTTGTACAAAGAAAGTAAAGGTGAAATCAAAATATATATATATAGTTAAAACTGATATAAATCCAGAGTTTTCCTGTGCAGAAATCATTAGATAAGACCTATTTGTAAGCAGAATGGATGTTTTTAGATGTTTTAGACTGGATCCAGTGACTCTTAGCCTCTCTGGTTAGTAACTGTTATCCATATTTCACTAGTGTCAAAGTTATTTTCAGCTATCCAGTATATATGGGCATGTGAATATTTTATTTTATTTAGATTTCTAAAAACCTGACGGATTGAGGCAATAGCCATAAGCACCCACATTTCTCAAACTTAGCATTTTTGGCAGCATCAGCATCATGTCCTTTTGATACTCTTTCTGAGAAGTGGAAGAACACCAAGACACATAAGATATTGCCTTGCAAGTTAAGACAGAAATGCAGATTTTCTGCTTCACGTGGAGGAGAACAGGGTCTGGATCTGTGTCAGCTCTGAGCTCTGCCAGCAGTTCCCCAGGGGCCACAACTGAATACACTTCATTTATGTGACAGGAAAGGACTTCAGTTTGGAGACACCTTTGATGACTTCTATCCAGGAGAATTGTCGAAAAAATTAATACATTTTACAAATGCAATTGGTTGGTTTTTTTTGTTTTTTTTTTTTTTTTGTGATGTGTCAGGAAATGCACGGTAAGTATATGATTATGCCTTTCATAGTGACTTGTTCAAGCTTTGCCTCTCCAATTTAACAATATCTTCTTTTCTGTAAACACAGTTAAAAACACCAAGTGGGAAGAGTACATTTTTGAGTTTACAGGTATGAACAGAAAAGAAAGACTTTCTGCAGGCAAAAAGAAGAAACTAAAAAATGTTTGTCAGTACTTCTTAATCAGCAGAAAGGGAGCAGATGTCAGCCTGACGGAATTTAGAATTTAGATGAGCTGTGAGGCCACACTCCTGCTACCCTGCATCTGGTTTGAAAAGAAAGAACAACCTGTGTTTGGTTAATCCCATCTTGTAAATACAACTAATGCATAGATAATTAACACACCGTGATGAGGGCTTAATTTTACATATCTTCATTTCTACTGATTCTTCAGAAGTGTAACTCTTTTTCCCACTTGTAATTAAAACAAAGGCTGTGCAGAGTTGAAAACACCTGAATCTATTCTGATGCCAAGGTGAAGTGAGGTAAAATTCCCTTTTCAGTTCATTTTCAGGAGAACACAACATGGGTTATACTACATATGCATGTTTCTTTGTGAAGGACATAATTACTAATAACAGTATTTTTAAGACACCTCTGAAACAAGAGGCCTTGGAACATCATGATGCTATTTAATGAGAGCAGTATTATTAGATTCATTGTATATATCAATGTATTATCTAAGCCAAGATTAACATAAAGACATATTTCCATGGGGGAATGAGACTTCTTCTCACTGCTCTCTTTGCATCTACCATAAAGTCCATGCAGAGAAATCTGTGTGGACATATGCTCTGTAGCAAATATTTGTCTTCACAGGTGGTGTACAAGTGGAAGGAGTGTTGTCCTACTCTGTAGCTTGAACATCACATAAGGTAAAAACAATCTGATCCTCTATGATTTCAAACCATGAACTCATCGTACGGACCATGGATTTTTGAAAACTGTAGAAGAAATTGACATGTTGATGTGACACCATACATTAGATTCAAAATAAATAAGTAAATAAATAAATAAAAATCGCAAAACAGGGATTGCTCTTTAACACTCCTGATTGATTTTCTTCCTCTGTGGTTTAGGCAAGTGAGCCAAGTACATAGACATCTTACTACCATGTAAAATACTTCTGTTAAGAAGCCTTTGTTTAGACATTTTGCACACAGAAACACTTAGAGAAAAGAATAACTCCTATGCGACTCAGCTAACCAAATGTTCCCAGTTGTCTTTGTTTTGTTTTCAGTTTTAATACTTTTATACTTAATTGTCAAGTGAAGAATAAGTTTGTCATACTGCTCAAATAACAAAAGAAATACAATTTTCCTATACAAACATGTACTAGCCTTGTGCCACTCTTGCAATTAAATTTGTCCAATATCAGTTAGTTGCAACAAAAATTTTTTAGGTAATAATTAGCAAAGAGAGCTTTCTGGTTTTTTTTTTCTTTTTTTTTTTTTTTTTGGTAGTTGTTGTTTTTGTTTGTTTGTTTTGTTTGGCTTATCTGGTTTTTGTTTGTTTGTTTGTTTCTGTGGCTCCATTTCTCTAGAACAATGGCAAGAATTGACATTGTTTATTCAGTGTAGAAGATAGGCTGTCAAATAAAGCAAGACAAATGTGATGTCCTGACTGATTATTTCCTTAGATACTAAATCAATGAGCTTATTATCACAGCAATTACATTACTAATGTAAACAGATGCTGTATGTAGAGAACTGGTTAACAATTAGGTGCTATTTTTATCTTAACACAAGAAATTATTGGGAACATGTTATATTACAAATAACATTTGCTCTTTAGTTCATATGTATCAATTAACTGAATACATGCTGTATCACATGATTTTACATGTAGGAGAGATGTACTGTAAAGTAGTAGTTTTTCACACAGTGAAGCTTGTGTAATATTTATTAATGCCACCATTAACAATTTTATTTATACTAATCTGTAATAAATTACAGGGATTCCAAAATTAAAAAAAAAAAAAGCAACACTGCAAATCTGCCAACAAATTAACTCTGCCAATTTAGCCTCAACACAGACTGTTATGCAGTTGATAATGAAATCAAAGAACAAAGAAATATCTTGGACAACTTTTAAAATTATATTCATATAACTTGAACTTCCAGTTGATTCTAGCTCATAGTAGTTTCTTCTATGTTTCTAAACACTTCTCAGTTATCATCTTCATATATGTGCATTAGAAAAATCTGGTATGTATAAAATTAATTGCAGTCATTATAAATATAAAAGCATTTGTATGTCTTTATAGGAGAAGGCAGCTCCTTCCTATAAAATTATTCAAACAGCTCTTAAGGTGCTATGAACAACTGAGTGTTCAGGTTATGTATGTTCAGCCAAAAGAGTTATAGGGAGTCAGAGTAAATATGTATGCGAGTTCTGCATAGGAACTGTTAACTAGTATTTGACCTACTGACAAGATATTTCTACCTAAATTTGATGATCTTTTAATTTGAAGAAGACTAGCAAGTGCTAGTTGTGAAGATACAGAGCCAATCCAGATATAATGGAGATCAAGTCAGAAAAAATATTTGTCAGATGTTGTTTTACCAAGCAAAAATGTTTGTGGATTCAAAAGAATTGACATGGAAAAGCTCATGCTCATCATTGTGCTGGATGTAAAGCATCCATTATTTCATAAAGCATTTCTGAAGCAGGAAGACTTTTCCTCAGCTATCTAGAAAATCTACACTGTTTCTCTTTCTATAGAGCTGAGTATTAATTGAAAATTACCAAAGAAGAAATATTTTCCCAAAAGTCTAGGTTAAGTAAATTATGAGTTTTAACAGCAGAGAATGAGCCAAAAGTTTCTACTCTGAGTTTTAGCCACAGGACATTTTCCTATGTGAGCACTGCAAGATTTTAATTTCATGTGATACTACATACAATGTGCTAACATGTTTAGAAGTAGATCATTTATGATATTTACATTCTGCAAAACCATTATATACGTACACATGTGCCAATAACCTCAAAAAACATTTTTCTAGTCTGGTGTCTGGCCTGTACCACTGGTGAAAGCAGTAGCTGTCACTACTGCATCACTGAAAAAATGCTTGCAGGATTAACTTCATAGCAGCAACACACTTGGAAACCCACTCCTAGGCAGTATATGAGACTTAACAGTCAAAACCTATTTCCCCTGGAAACCATTCAAAACGTTTTTTGCTTGTGAAGCCTTAGTTCCATGATAGATTTGAATCCTAGATGTTTACAGTCTTATGTATATTTTCTGAATGTAAGTGTATAATTTGGCATTTTTTATTCATAAATAGCCAAACCATTTTTGTCAAAATTGATTAAAAAAACCCTTTTAATAAAAATACATGGAAATCAAGTAGAAAATATTGGTGTATGGAAGAAAGCAAGGTTAAATTGTAAACTTATTATGGAATATATGATATTCCACCTTCCCCCACAGAAAAAGCCACAAATTCATAAATAAGGAAAATAACACATGTGCTTTTTTTAATTGTTAAAAAGAATCCAACACATTGTCATATCTTTAAAAACATTTGTGTCAGGGAAGTTGCAGGTAAAATTCCATACCTAAGTTTACTCAGAGGTCACTAATAATAACAATAACAATAACAATAACAATAACAACAACAACAACAATAATAATAATAATAATAATAAATTAGCACAAGTTCAAAATTCATGGAGATTTCCCTATGCAATAAATAAATCTTCTAAAATAAAATTTACATTTATTACATATGATAGGTACTTTCCAGTTATATCTATTTTAATATCCGTTAGCTTTGGTACACAGTATTAGTCTTTGTCTTCAGAGAATTTCTCGCTCTCCTTCCCACAAAATTTAATACTGTCATTTTGAAATACTAGAATAAAACAGCTTCTTTTTAAAGATAATTTTTGATGAAAAATAATATGTCTTTGTTTAAAACCACAAACTAAGCATAACATTAAGCATGGTTTCTGTTCTTTGTGACTGAATAACTTACTGGCTTTCCGTATACTGGTTTCTAGTGCAGGGGTACACTGCTGATCCAAAACATGTTTCAGGAAGATGAGAGAGCCCTCGGTTCCACAGTTTACAGAAAAAAATGATAAGTTTGGTGCAGAATGCTAAGCAAATATTGTTGCAATATTTAACTGTCACCTTTTCCTAAAATTAAGTGTAATTTGAAGAGGGGTATCAAACTCATGCTCTCTCTTTTCCAAAATTTTTGAAGTCTAGAGAAAAAAAAGTTATGGACCTGAATTTTCCATTTAAGAAAAAGAACTAGTATGTTGAAGAAAAAATGTTTACAATCACTGGTATGCTATAATACTGTAGCTCTATAATATCAGTGTTATTACAAGAGGGCTAACTCAGTCAATAAGATCAAAGTGAGGCCAAAGAGATTTCCAAATTTGTGTTCCATGTGGTGTCCCTGTTCCTGTGCTTTTTTAATATGAGTTACTTTTTCTAATTGTATATAATGGTATATTTATAGCAAAAACATTGAAACAAAACCTTTTTATAAAAACATCGTTTTTACATCTTGCAAGAAAAGAGATCACATTTCACAGGCATGGATGACTTGCTTTTATTTTTGAAGGTCTGGCATTGTTTATTTATTTCTTCTGGAATGAGTAATAAATAAGATAAAGATTTTTAGTTTTGTGGTTTAAATTTCTTTTAAAATCATGTATTATTACACTGGGCATAATAAATCAAATGGTTTGCTATCTCATCCACTATCCAAGCCGTTCTATTGATCTGTGATGAATGAGTTCCCAAATTGCCTACTGTGTGCTCTATTCATGCACACTGGAATGCTTGTTTCAGCTATGCTTTCTGTTGAACTGGAAAAAAAAAAAAAAAAAAAACAGCAAACCTGCAGGTGTGGGAAAATTAAGAAGTTTTGCCAAGAAGGTCAGACTCTTGGATGTGCTGAACAGCTCTAAAATGCCCTAAAATGTAGACTAAGGTGCAAGACATCTGCCTTTCATTTTCTCACTGTATCTTAACTCATACAACTCTCAATCAAAAACTAGAGGTCTTTTAAAGTTAGATCACATACAGAGGAACAAAAGGAAATCTTAACGCTGGCTTAGGCAATAACTGGTAAACATTTAAAAAGGGAATATTTTTCATTTCTTTCCTTTCATTGTACATATGCTACACAATAATGTATTTATAAAAAATAAGTAGAACTCAATTTCCTCAAGGCTGTTTTTTTCACTTAGTTCTTTCACACCCTTCCAAAGGTTTTTAGCTTATCACCGCTCATGGCATTCTAACCTTTGTGAAAGAGTGAACTCTCTTTGTGCTTAGGAAAGGCATTGCAGGCCTTGTAAATGACATAGAGCTGAGCAGTGTTTAAAACACACATTTGCTTCAGTATATGAAAGAGCAGGCAGAGAAGCTGATTTTGAAGAAACAAGGCTGCAAGGGAGCTAAAGTACACCTCACTTTGACATACAGGTAAATTCAATTCAAAGAAGGGAATTAAAAAAAAAAAAAAAAGTACACTAAACCACAAAATGTACTAGTGTCTCATCACTTTGAAAACTTGGCTATTATCAAATTCTTAATAAGGATTTTAGGAACTAGATGATAAATATTAATCTCTCATCAAACTTGTGTTTTCCGCTGTTATTTACCACTTCAGAATCATAAGAATAGATTTAAACTGTCATTTGATTTAAAGCAGAATCACATACCATTTCTCTTATTCCAGCTAGCACTGTGCCCTTGCAGCCCACAAAAGCCAGATGTACCCTGGGTTGCATCAAAAGAAGCACAGCCAGCAAGCCAAGGGAGGTGATTCTGCCCGTCTGCTCTGTGCTGATGAGACCTCACATGGAGTACTGCATTCAAATGTGGAGTCCTCAGTACAGGAGAGACACAGAGAACATCCAGAGGAGGGCCACAAAACCAGTCCAAGGGGTTAAACACCTCCTCTGTGAGGACAGGCTGAGCACTGGGGTTTTTCAGCCTGGAGAAGAGATGGCTTCAGGGATGTCTGAGAGCAGACTTTCAGTATCTAAAAGGGGGCTATAATAAGGAAAGAAACAAACTCTTTAGCAGGGTGTGTTATGGTAGGACATGGGGAAATGGTTTCAAATTAAAGGAGATTTAGACTAGATATAAAAAAGAATTTTTGCCCCATCCCTGGAGGCATTCAAGGCCAGGCTAGATGTGGCTCTGGGCTGCCTGGTCTAGTGGTTGGCAACCCTGCATGTAGCAGGGGAGTTGAAACTAGATGATCATTATGGTCCTTTTCAACCCAGGCCATTCTGTAATTCTATGATACTATAAGGGTGGTGAAGCACTGGAAAAGGTTTCCCAGAGAGGTGGTAGATACCTCAGTCTTGAAGACATTCAAGGTCAGGCAAGATGGAGCTGTGAGAAACCTGATTTGCTATAGGTGTCCCTGTTCATCTCAGGGGGGTTGGATTAGATGACCTTTAAGGGTCCCTTTCAACTCAAACAATTCTACTATTCTACGATTCTGTTTTTGATATGGAAAAGATTCATATATATTTGCATGGTACATGGTTGTGAAGAGACAGAGGAAAACATAGGGAAAGCTGGAAGCACTCGAATGCTTAAACAAAAAATTAAAACTGTGAAGAAATATTTTAAAGATAACTCACCAAAAACACTTAGAAGCTTAGAAAAACAATAGGACTTATTTTGTCCATGGAGAAAATAGAATTTGTTCGTAGTGGTTAGTTTTTTATTAATTACTATTCTTTTCCGTGAGATTGTACAGACTGTTGTTTGATTGCTTGTTTTCTCATGGAGATAACTATTCCAATCTGTCTTCCAATAGAATATTCCTACACCCGCTTTTTACCTTTACTTCAGTGGAAAAGTAGTCAGTCAATAGGCCCACGTAGAGCCACAGCAAAAAAATAATGAAAGTCCATTAAAAAGAGTCACAATATAGTATTTGCTATTATATTTGATAATCTAGGTAACAAATTTGGTTCTAATTCAAGGAATAGTGTTTCCTGACTTTCAAAGTTTGGGCCTAGATTACCACCAAAGCCTTCATGTATTTCCTGCAGAAACCAGAACAGAGCCATCGTTAATCTAATAATCCTCTGATCGCAATCAGACCTAAAAGCACAGAATGTTGTTAACAGATTGATTGTTATTATGATTATTGCTTTACACAGTTTGCTTTGAGTCACTGGTTTGGGTGCAATAGTTCTCATATAAGATTCTTAAATACACAGTTCCAACAGATCAGGTATTTTGGTCAACTGCTTTTTAAAGGAGACATTGAATTAGAATTGGCTAAATTCCTTATATTTTTATGCTGTTGAGAAAATAATTCTACTGCGTAACCTTTAAGAGTTAAATTTAACCATGCACAGACGCTGCTGCTACTAAAACAAGGAGCAGAATTCATTCCAGATAGTCATTATGCTAGATCTTTGAAGACTTCAGAGGAAATGAGTGTAGAGTCCCTAATAAAGCGTTTACAAGCCAATTATGACTTTTGTGCATTTCTAGACTGGAAAGATTGGCTAATGTACTAAGATATTCAAACCATCTAAGCAATATTATATGCAAGTAAAAATAACATGAAATTTCAGTTTTCACCACAATACTGTAAATTAGCATTTGATACTTAATAGAAAAAAGTTGTATGTGGTCTGCTACACTTACCAGGAAGAAAAGGTTTTCCCACTCACACCGATGCATTATTTATTTATTGATCAGGAGAAAATGATACATGAAACTGAAACTTTCTCAAATTATACACCTTTCCTACCACTGAGAGAGCACCAGACAAATGATACCATCCTTTCTGATATCAACAGGACAGTTTACTGATAATTCTAAGAGATCAGTTGAAATGATCTTAAATTCAAATTTTTGCTCAATGTTCAGAGCATTCTAGAGAGGACTGATGGAAATCTGAAGCACTGAGTGCCAGTCCAAAGGTAATGTGCAGGGTACATACTTATTTCCCTCAGAAACTGCTGGAACAAGAACAGCAAGACCAGTAAGCAGCCTTGCCTACAATATCGATGCATTTGCTTTACAATTGCACACAATTTTGATCTGCCTGTAATGATCAATGTTCATATTTTCACACATTTTTACGAAGGTGATGCAACAAAAAATGCTAACCTGAAACAAAATATTTGTCACTTTACAAACTGAGAAAAGAAACTTATCCTGTATTAATTAATATTATATCTCAAATCTGGAGGAGCAAATGGGTAAAAGGAGTTATTTTTCCCATACAATGCTTTTTATGTATGTTTAAACAAAACATAATAGATCACAAGTTTCAATTACTAACAAATGCATAAGGTTGAAGTCGCAAGTTTTATAACCCTCAAAACCCCATAATAACCAGATAAATATTAAACAATTTCCTTGGCCTTAATACCCTTATTACTTTGATTTTTTCTCCTACACTTTTTTAAAACCAAAATCAAAATGTTTTGTTGTGCTGATCTTTTCATTGTAATTTATTTTTAAGCTGATTTTGAAAGCTGTTTTAAAGTTCTAACTTTATTGAAAAAAACAACTCCTGCACAATAAAATCCTCGGGAAGAAATGTGATTTATGCAGATGAGTTTGTTAACAAAATTTACACATAAATGAGAACTTTTTTTTCCATTCCAGTTGCTATTACAAAGAAACACTGGGAAGTAAATTATCTGTAGAAAAGTACAAGATAAAAAATGTATTAAAAGCTGTAAGAACGAAATTGAAATGTCAAACATAGTTACTTATAAAAAACAGGTGATAGGCTCGTCGTAAGCTACCTATTAAAAAGAGCAATCAAAGTGAACTAAACTGGCTTCATTTCTCCTACCAAACTTTGGGTTCAAATTCTCCACAGGTTTATTGCCTGTTTGCAGGGTTTCTTTCACTTTTAGGCATTTTAGTCTTTTGGAATGTTAGGGCTGTATATGATAAGACTTTTATTACTCACATCCATAACACTGAAATTCTGCTAGATGTTTTAGTAAAACCCACATAAATGCTTCTCAGCAGTAAGATTTTATGCATGCCATAGCTGGTAAGCAAAACTGAAGGAAGAGATGCTTGTGACCAAGGCTGCTCTTGGCCACAGGATGCTATTTCCTGAGGACCCCTTATTGCATGTCCAGCCTGCTTCCCCCTCACCCAGTCTCACAACCCTTGTTAGCCTTCTGGTGGTGTGACAACGCCTCCAATCCGGTCCCTGCAGCCCCAGAACAATGGGACTGGGGGCATAAAGCATAGCACTGTGACTGAAGCCTCCTGGCTGGCAGGCCTTTTCAAGCTGATGGGAAGCAAGGCCACTTGAGTTGGACATGGCTGGCTTGTCAGTTCCTGACAACAAACTGTATTTGGTACGTGGTGCATTCAGGGGCAGTGTCATGCTTTTGTCTGGAGTCATACTGCCTTTCTCTAGGCCAGCTTCTGGCTGTTGTGGCCAGGCAACTGTGTAGGGAAATCCATCGAAGCAGAAAGGGCCTCCCTGTCCAGTGATTTCTCACATTTAATTACTTGATTTTCCTTTCCTGCAGTCAGGAAGAAAATGGAATTACATCATGCACCATGTAGCCTTGGAAAAGGACCGATTGTTTCTAATAGAGCCGCTGGTGACAGGAACAATACACGCTCTCCTTGTTTCACATCGGATATTAGATCCTCCAAACAAGTCTGAGTGCTCCTGATCAGATCTTCAATAGGAGACAAAGGGGACCAGGTTTCTCTTGTGTCACTCCCCGCACCCCACAAAAAAGAAATCTTCATTTAGGCACACTTCACCCTTTCTTACTCTTTTCAAGCATCTTCCAAGATTCAGCAAAAGCTTTTGAAACTGCTCTATTACATGGGATTTGCGAGCTGTTACTTTAATCTGCCCATAAAACAAACAAACAAACATTTAAACACACACCCTTGCAATTGAAGTCAGTTGCGGACATATCCAGTTGTAAGTTGATAGTCACAAAGAAGCATGTGATGGGTCTGTGGTATTTAGCTCTGCAAAAGCACGGTGATGACAGTTTATTACATTAGATATGTTTCCCACAGCAAACACATTATGTTAGGTATCTTTTGAGATATTCCAGCACTGCTGATACTTTTGTAGAAAAAAAAACATTAGAATGACCAATGGCACATCCAACTTAGTACTGAGTCTCTAATAGCAGGGAATGGAGAGCCAGGGAGAAGCATGGGTACTTAGAATACATTTTACATGTAATAGAAAACATAGAAGTACTTCCTCAGAATTCTTTGTGCAAGTACATGGCCTAATGACTTTGTGAACCAGAGTATTTCATAGTCTTGGATGGATTCCTTTTCTGTCCACCTTGGCATTGACATGCTCAGGACCTGCCACACAACTTGTTATACAAAATGCCTAAAAATGCTTTCCTCACACATCTCCCTATCTCATGGAAGATGCATGTCTGAGGATCTCTGGGACACATCTTTCTTCCCAGAAGATATTCACTCATTACCATCAAATGTGAAGAGCAGCACTTGTGCTTCTAAACAGTTTTCAAGATCTGAGAAGGTATTATTTGCTGGAAAATTAATATGCAGTACTATAACAAGGCTTGTCTCAGATGAGGAAAGAGGTGAGGTCTAGAACGGAAGACGTATGAGGAGCGGCTGAGGTCCTTGTGTTGGCTTAGCGCAGAGCAGAGGAGCTGAGGGAAAGCCTCATGGCGGCTGCTGCTCCTCACAGGGAGTGGAGGGCAGCGCTGAGCTCTGCTCTGTGTGACAGCGACAGGGCCTGAGGGAACGGCATGGAGCTGTGTCAGGGCAGGGGCAGCTGGGGGTGAGGGAAAGGGTCTGCACCAGAGGGCGGTGGGCATGGAACGGGCTGCACAGGGCTGTGGGCACGGCCCCAAGTGCCGGAGTTCAAGGAGAGTTTGGACACTGATCCCAGATATAGGGTTTGAGTTTTGGGTGGTCCTGCATGGAGCCAGAGGTTGTACTTCACCATCCTTGTTGATCCCTTCCAAGTCAGGCAATTCTATGATTCAGCAATCAGTTTTAAACTAATCCGCCTATGAGAAAAATGCAGGAAAAGCACTCTTACTGTTAACTGTTGGAGAAGGAAGTCACTATTTTGAATACCCAAATTAAAAAATTTCTTATCCTAATCAATATCAGTATCTGGTTTTGAACTGAATAAGAGGGGCATTGTTCTTTCTTGGATAATGACCACAGAGCCGCCCTACATCAAAAAGCAGGACCAGAATACAATCACAATCACAAGCAGTACTTGTGGCAAGCATACTTCAGATAGAGACCATATCAGGATAGAATATATAGAAGAGCAGACAGTATCAGCTGGTGACACTCTTGAAATACTAATTACTGGACCACTGCTTCCCAGATGATATAGTAATGCAGATGACTATATTGCTGATAATAATATTAATGCATAAAAGTTGTATTATTTCAGTTATTTATTCCAAATGAAAATAGGCTTCTCAGTCTGACAATCTCTATTGTATATATGCTATCTTCCTGCATTGAGAGACAGAGATGTCTCTAAGGTTTCACTGATAACTTCTGGATTCAATATTGATGAACAGTGCAGTAGGAGTCCATATGGTTGGTGAGGCCTGAACTGGAATTCACAGGACATCAGTCAGTGTACTACAGGAGCCAGGTCTTATATATTTTTTAAAGTGGTGTTTGTTTTAATGGTATATTAAGCCATTAATGTCAATAATGAAAGAGGAGGGACAGATGTGCCTGAGCAGTTCAGCTAAGCTTTTTAAATGTTTTTAAATTATTTGTTCAGTTGTAGACTTACTTTACTCACCAAAACAAAAATAGATTAGACTCATCTAAATTCTAATCACTACTCTCATCCATCTCAGCTAAACAGTACAAGATAAAATTAGCCAAATGTAGAAGCTTCTCTTTAATAATAGTATTTTTTTATATTTTAAAGGTTTTAATACTGAATTAGAATGAAGCAAGTAATTTTGCCATTTCCTAACTAGTGACTGTGTTCATCACAGCAATAAAACATACATTTTATAAATAATATTTAAAATTTTCAGAAGAATAACTCTGTAGAAGAACAGAAAGCAGTAGAAAAGATACACTAAAAATGGTTTTAGAGGCATTTCTGGCAAAATGGGTTTAACACAGAAAGAGTCAAAACTAACCCCTTTGTATGGAAAAGGAAAAGAAAGGGAAAAAGAGAGGAAAAGAAAAGGGAGGGAAGGGAAGCCATATAATGTGCTTGACAGTATTATTGTACAACTGTCTCTTCTGTTGCAGGTTAATTTTCAATTGGAGATTGGAGTATGTAGTGACTTTTTAATCCATAGTTTTTAAACTGTTTAGGAGATTCACCATATCTTAAAGCAATCTGTTGAATGCAGTAAGCAAACCCTGTAACAAAGAATAATGAGTGACAAGCAAAAGGATTAAATTGTGAGGGCTGCTCCAAAAGTGTTGTGTCCTTTTTTATTATGTTGGCCCATGACGTCGGAGGCAGATATTGGTGACATGACAGTACAGGAATAACCTTTCCATCAACTTTCTGTTTCATTTTGTTGCTATGCAACAGATATCAGAAGATGGAGCAGTCTGACAAAATGGTGTCTGACGTGGAAGTGTGGATGAAGCAAAGGAGTGTCATTGAATTCCTCCATGCAGAAAAAATGACACTCATTGACAATCACTGATGCTTGTGGAACACTTAGAGACACTGGATGTGAGTAGAGTGAAGTGTTAGTTGACGCATTTCAGCAGTGGTGACAGCAACAGTGGGTTATTTCTGCTGGTGCAGGCTATTACTCATTGCCGGTGAAAGTGCATAGCTAATGATGGTGACTGTGTTGAAAAAGACTGTTCTGAAGCTGAGAATTTGCAATATCAAGTAGAGTTATTGTGCTCTTTGTATCTGCTGTAGTTTCCCAGAAAGTAAATATGGGCATTACTTTTGGAATGACTTACATTAATTTGTGTGTGAAAAGGCTGCAGTTGGTAACTTGTGTATACTGTGCTGGAGCAAGATTGAAGGTCATGTTCTTCCAGTAGGGAGAATGAATGGGAAGAGCTGGAGAGTTTCTGGAGGCAAGAACTCACTAAAACTTGTTTTATCTACTCTCCTTATAATTCTATGTAACTCTAAGATGCAAGATACAGAAGACACCAGTAACCAATTTTGAATTTATTGAGAGAGGCTATTCATAATTCTATTCATAATTCTATTCATAATTCTATTTATCCTGTGAATAGCCTCTCTCAATAAATTCAAAATCGGTTATTGGTGTCTTCTGAAAACCAATAATTTTGACAACTCCTCCCACTCTTAATTTACAGTCAGCATATTAAACATCAGACACAAAGTTAAGTTCATTCCTTAACATGTTGAAATACCATTAGTATTCAAAAGCTTTACTAAGGAATCTAGTATTAAGATAGTCACAAGTCTCATCTGAGCCTCTGAAATATAAAAATATTTGGCTTTACATACAAACAACTTCTAGTGTGATGTCAAAAATCCATGAATTATTTTAGCATGCGTATTGCTATGCAATGGTTTAGAAAGTTTTTTCAGGTCTCCTCAAGTAACTGCTATTTTCACAGTAATGTATGGCTTCAAAATAACATCAAAGGGCACAGTATTTTTCTGGCATTTACAGTAAAACTGAAATTGATATGTTTGAAATGCCAGAAGTCAACACAGACACTGAGCTCAAGTAATGAAGCCCACACCTCCCTAACTAACACCAGTAGCGTTGAGTAGGTGCATGAGTAAAACACAAACTCAAAGTCATGTTTCCTGGCTACTTACTTTAACCTTTAGAAACACTTTTCCCATGATCACAAAAGAATTCATACTATATTTTGATTCAATATTTACATGTAAAGACCATTTGTTAAGTGCACATTTCAACATACAGTGAAATGTGTGAGTGCAACAGGACTGAAGTCTTAAAGCAGGTTTGACATGTATCACATAGGAGCATTGAAAAGGTAACTTGAAAATGGAGGGATTGTTTTAAACCTAACCTTTAAGTGAACTTTGTTGCTATAAAGTTGAAGAAGTTTAAAATAAAAAATAACACTTTCCTAGCCAGTTTGGATTTCCTATTCAAAGACCTAGTTCATCTTTAATCTTAACTCTATCTCCAAAATCTTGAATGGGGGAAAAGAACAGAAACTATACCAGAATCCTTTACTCTATCAACAGATACATAGGAATTAGAAAACAACCCTCTGCTCATTTGCCAATAGCCAATCACCTAATTAGATGATTAAGTCATTAAAGGGATATGCGCATCTGAAAAGCGTCTAGTCAGCCTCTGAAATCAGAGGAGATAAAGACAAGACTCTCATTCCTTTTTTTTCTCTTACACTGAAAAGGTAATTAATCCATTTAACTGCCTAGCTTTTCTATAGTTAAAAGGAGAGCCTGAAGCAGGATAGCTTTTCAGAAACACTCTTTGAAACACCAGAATGACAAATGCCTCTTTCTTTGGCATGCCACATGAAGAGGTTAGGCTTAGACCCCAGTGGTCAAAATTATTTATACAAGAGATCAGCAGCAGTGTGTATATTACTGACTTCAGTATTTTGGATGTTACTACCTACCAATTTGAATTGTTCTAGTTCAGTGCAAAGCCTCTTTCCAGAGCATCATCTAAAGCTGGTAAATCAATTCTAGAGAGTTATTTATCAGCATTAAATTCCTCCCATATACAGACTTCACAGTATCAGTCTTGGGTGTCATTGGGAGCGTAGAGAATGGCTTCCAAACAGCAACAACAATGTACAGTGATTTTCTGGACCATACTGTAAAACTGGAGGTGGAATGTTAGAAATGACAGATAAACATATGTATTGCCCTAGCCATCATTTCAATCTACCAATTTCACTGAAGATAGGTCAGTGTTCCCATGCTCAGAACTAAGATCTCCTTTTATGTGGGATTAAAGGTATAATTATTGTTAATTTTTTTAAAATGATTGCAGTATTACAACGACTATTAAAAAAAAAAAAAAAAGCTAAATGGCACTATTAGCTTAGCTACAAGAAATAGACCTCAAAAATAAATATAATTCACAATATTGTTATCAAGTGTCTTCAGAAGAGAGCTTGCAACTTGTGTTGCAATAACTTGGCCTCATCACTTCATCATCATGAGAGCATTTGAACACAGGTTACAATGGACGAAGGTCTTGCATACTACTTTATCATTTGCTCCTCCAGAATTAAAATTGGTGAATGAGATAAATTAAAAAATAATATTGCTATGAGCTTCACACCAGACACCTTTTCTCTGGCTTTGCTACTCTCAAATTTTCCCTGGGTCCAACTACAGAAATCCCATCAGCTTTAAACATCAGAGGTCAATAACAAACACGGAAAGCATATTTTTATTATTAACTATCATTATAATTCTAAAATCTGACATCTCCATTAAAACAAGTTCTGGTTTTATCAAAATTTGGGGTAAAACCTTAAGTTATCTCATACAGTTTTGTGTTAACAATACTGTAACTTGAATTAGAACATTATATGATTCTCATAATAATTTATCTGAGAAGGAGTTCAGCATTGACTTGGTGTGCTACTGTGTGTAACCTTGACAGTGATAGTACTATATCAAACAGCAAAAACAGAGGAATCATTTTGAAACCTTTAGTACACATTTAATGCACATTTTAGTAGTATATTTTGACTGAAATTTTTAGTGAAGTTCGACACAAGAGTCTTGACATATGGACAGAAAACGCTTTTCAAGTTTTGTGACTGGACTATCATGATGTGCCTGCATCTGTGCACACCCTCTTGAGAGAGAGTACAAAAAATGAATCAATAGATCCTTAAAAATCCATGAATTGTCAAAGAAGTCAATTGTCACCTTGATATCAAATAGATATTCTGTCAGAATGAGTCCTTTTAGGCAAAATGATTATCAGTCATCCTCAGTTGACAGCAATTTAATAATAATGCCAGCATGAATTATTAATTTCTAACAATATTACAAATACTCTGAAAATTTATTGTCATCCAGTGCCTAGAAGGTGACAAAAGAAACTTTTCCCAAATTAGCAGAATTTCTCTGAAAAAAAAAAAAAAATGGATTTAACAGCATTAACTTAGTAATTATTCTTTACTTTCTTCATTCTTCATTAGTTGTGTGAGAGCCTACAATAGCTTTGTTTTTTCCTTCTGTTTTATAGGCTTTATATTTGAAATGAAAAAAAAAATCTCATGATTAAAGAACAGTTTATTTCCATCCTACAGTATTTAATGGGACTCACTGTATGTTAAAATCTTTTTTTATTTAAAAATATGAAATGTGAATGGTCAAATGGCAAAGAAATATCTGTCTTGAGAATCTCCTGGACAAAAAAAAAACCCAAAAAACAAAACACAAACAAAAAAACCCTCAAGAACTTGTACAGGAATGTCCATATCATGAATAGATCAAAAGGTATTGAACATTATTTAAATGGTAAAAGCTTTAATTGGCAAACACTAATCTATATGCATGTTCATTATAATATGAGAAACCAAAAAAAAAATAGCATCAGTTTTTGAACTACCTAAAAAATTCTTTTGAATTCTAATCTGATATATCAGAAATTATTTTCCATCAGCATAGAAAGGGAAAACACATTGTTTCACATCTCTGTATACCCTAGTTTCACAAGGAAGGGAAGGGGAGCAAAGTTGAAAAAATCTAAGACTACAAACTTCAGCCTTAAGCAAAAAAACACCCTCCCAGTGTTTTGCTTGAGTGGCCCTTGAGAAATCTGTGAATAAACATTTTTTGCCCTTACACAAAATATTTTCTTCTTTCCCTATTGCAATTTGCGTTACATACTTTTGACTGAAGGCAATAACAACAACAGGAAAAGAAACACATTTCAAAAGACATGTAGATAATAACTCCTCAGTTAAATCCTTCAAAAAAGTGTAACTTACAAATGTAACCATTACAACACTATAAAGTAAACTGGCTCAAGCTATCAGCTGAAGTAAAGACATTTTATAGCTTGATGAAATATTCTGATGATTTGCATTCCATTAAAGAATCATTTTTGTAAGAATACTATAGCATATTTAGCTTATCTAACTTCCTGTTGAAACTCTTTTTAATTGCAAACATTGCATGAAATAGTAATAAATGCTAAACATGTTTTCTTAGCCATTTATCATTTAAAAAAAAAGTAAGAATATGTAATAGAATGAAAAGAATGTAATGTAAACATAGAAAAAGTTTTAGTAACTATTGTTGCAAACTAGTCAGAATAGAAAAAAGACTATAGGCTGGCAGTGATTAACAGGTAGGAAGGAATTAAGTCAAAATTAGAAAAACAAGAAAGCTAGAAGGGCAGAAAAATTATGGATGACAACAAATTCACAAGGGAGAACTTCAGTATACAGAATATATCAGTATAAAAAAAGACAAAATCCCCTTTCAGGGATCAGATTAAGACTCAGTAACATATTGCATGCATTCATTCAGTACAAGGAGTAAGCATGATAGACGTGGCATCAAAATTCTGTCTTTTTTTTTTTTTTCCCCTGCTGTACCATTGCTTCATTCATACATCCTATACAGTAATGGCTCCCCCTGTGCACAAATTGCCCATAATGCAACCAGTAAATACTATGTACAGGAGCTAAAAGGGACTTTTGTCAGTCTTACATTAGATCTTTAATGTTTGCTGTCTAAAGTTTTTGTTTGTTTCTTTGTTTGTTTGTTTTTTGCCACTGCAAAACCACTCTAAGCACTGTCAAAACTGTAATCTTGCTGGCTGGCACATGAGAGCAAGTTTTATGTAAGTGAGCTTTAAGAATCACAGACAGAATTAAACAACATGGCTTAACAACCTTTGGCAACACAAAAATTATTTACTGCATTTTGCTCCTACATGACCTTTTCCAGACTCAGTACCAGACAAATTCCAGGTCATGCTGTGCAGAAGCTTAAGATATTAACACCCCACCAATCTGTTTCTTCTCCAGCAATAAAGTCAGCAAAAGAGCAAAGCTGACCGAGTAAGAAGCTTGGCTGCTTTGCATCAGTCCACTGCCACTGGTGATGTAATAAGCCTTAGATTTCCTGCTGAAGCAGCTGAGGTGCAGACACATGTTCCAGTTTTGCTGTGGGAGCAGTAACATCCCAGATGCAGAAGTCAGCCAAGGACTCAAAACTGCTGCATGTAAATTCACTGCGTTCCTCTTCCTTCAATGTCACAACAGAAACCCTCAAGTTAACAAATTGAGAAGAAGAAATGGTTGGATGGTAGAGCAACCTACTAAAAAGCATATTCATTGACTTTCATTATTATATCACCACTTTGAAGTCAGCTGTCTGATTCTCACAAAAGGTCAAATGCAAAAATGTGGGACTTACCATCGAAAAGTTGTTTATATTAGGATTTTATGCAATAAGGAATAGAGTAATCAGTGCCTTCTCTCTAAGACATCGTTTTGTTCTTTGGACTGCACACTATCTAATAGTGATAATTAAGGAAAAAATACTGGTTATTTCTAAGCTAGTATTTATCCCTGCTAAATTTAACCTGTTTTTTTGCTCTTCCTGCAAAGTAACAACTTTCAGAGAAATGACCAGAGCTTTTTAAAGTAATACCATTCTCAAACAATCCTCTATCAGACTTTGGCATGCCCCCTCTCCTGTATTCTCTCCTGAATTCAGCAGGAGACTTCCAATATGACAACTGATCTACTAGACTTCCTACTGAACAAGCCAGAGTTTTATATTGGATAAGCCACTTTAAAGGTAGCTGTGAGGAGCCTGCCAGCCATGAGCTGCATGCAGATGAAAGTGAATAATGCAACATGCAGCATGCAGCAATATTCTGCCAGTACTGATTCCACCTACACAACAAATACTCATCATGTGCACATAGACGGCAACCGAATCAATTATAATCTTTCAAGAAGCATAAAACAAAGACCTATGTTTTCAAAGGAAATGTCACCAAAACAGCTAAAAAAGACAAAAGCCAGATAAAAATATGAATAGAAAAGATCTCTTGATTATTCTTCTCATTGTAAAATTCATGGTGAGGGAATTTTTTTTTTTCCCCGTTTGAAGGGTCACAATAAAATTCTGAAGTAAAAACCACGTTTAAGTTTTCATCTTTGAAAGGATCTATTCTTGGTAAGAATAGAAAAGAACTAATAATATTTTAACACATAGGGATCAAACCAGCAGTGCCACTCAATATCAAAAAGTAAAACACATTTGAAGCATGCTATTTTCAAACTTTTTTGCCCTAAAGAATAACAAGCTTTCTAGTGAATCTTCAGAATGTAACTATCTACAAAAACAAAGAAATATCAGATGATTTGTGCCTTCCTAGTGGGGAAAAACAGTGCACTAACACACATCTACTGCTTTTTCCTTATTTCTATAAGACAAGTTCCTTGAACATGTAATGTCAATATAGCTTCTACCACATAAATGCATTTGATAATTGAGTCACGGAATAAAGTGTCTACATTCTCAGAGGAAGACATCACAGATACAGAATCAAAAACATTACACCTGCCAAATTAATACAGTGAGATATGTTGAGTCTCGCAATCTTTTTATTATGTTGTATATTCACTGGTAGTGCAAATTGATTAAAAAGGTGTTCATTTTACCTTCTATCTTCCGCTCTCACCTACATAGATTAAGCAAGCAAACAGACATTTACACCAAAACACACAAATAATGAACTCAGGTCAAGCCTTCTACTCACACCCTGCTCCAAAAGCTGACACTTCCACAGCCATTAGCACCCCCTTAGGCAGGTGGAAAGAATTAACTCGGTGCTCCTTTAGAGGGAACCAAGACTGCATCAAGGCCAGTGGTTATTCGAAAGCCTTGTGCCTCACAGTGGTCATGTAAAACTTAGAGCAAAGTTTGTCCGAGCTTTTGTGAAAATGTGTAGTAGTCACTTTTCAACACAATTAGCTGCCAATTTTGTTTTGTGTGGTGCAAAGTAGTCAACTTGATATTGGAATGTTGTATTTAGAGGTTATCAATCAGTTTGTAAAGTATTCTGCAATTTTAAAAGATACCACAGAAGTATTGTTTAGTTAATGATTTAGTTATTATCATAATCATTATGCATTCTGCTTATTAATGAGTCAGGAAGATATCAGTATCCTTTTCACAGGTTAAGACAAAGCTGAAGATAGTCTATTTTTGCCACTGCAATTAGTTATTGATGGAAGAAAGAACAAACAAACAAACGTGCTTCTCCCCTCAAAATAAATAAAAAGCAAGTCACTAAAGTTTGAACTCTTTTCAAGCTCTCCTTTGAGAAGATAATTTCAAGTTGTCCAGATCTTTCTAAAAAAATCATATCACAAATAGTAATTGTTTTTTTCAGATTCTGTGAAATTTCTGGAGTCCATCAAGTATGATACTGTAATGGTGTTGCAACCTGGAAAATAAAAAGTCAGTCACAAAGAATAGAATGGAAATATCTTTTTCTTTTCTTTCATTCTGCTGTTTTTCCCCACAACTGAACTTTATTGTATTTGTCTGCACCTTGGTAAAAGCTACAGAAAGTTGTAAAGTACTATGAATCCATGATGAAGGAAATGGAGGGGAGTGAGTGAATTTAGCAGCTCCTGTTCACAACTACAAAGAACAGCAGCTTTTCCTCCCTGTTCAGTTCCAATCTGGAATGGAAAAATCTGTCTCTAATTTTCCATTTACTCTGAGTGGTAGATTAGAAAACATTCCCAAGTGGAATTGTAAATCTATGACCACACTCCTTAAGAAAGCTGAGTTAAGATTTTTTGGTTTCTTTTAGAAATGAGTTACTCATGTTTGTGGTGCAGAGAATTGATTTTGTCATATTCATATTCAAGTGTGTTACAATTAAGGGCTAATCTAAGATATTTACAGATTGTGCAATCAGAATTAACAAATTTCAAATCAGCAATGAGCATGAGTTCCTATATGAATCAAAAACTCAAATTTATGAAATTATTTTGTAGGATACAGTTTGCGAGCACTTCTAAAGGCTGCTTCTTTTCTCAAAGGCATCACACACTCTCACATACTCCCTTTCCAGCAGAAAATTATAAGATTTGCTTGCACGTAAAGAGGGGTCACTGTGCAATTTCCTTTTACTGTAATTTGAAATCCCACAAATGTAATTCTTCATCATACTCTGGGGAATATAACAATTTGGGCAAAATCTAAAGAAAAGGTAGAGCTGAAAAAAAAAAAGAAAATTAATTTAAAAAACCCACAAAACTAATATCTTATTTCTGCCAACACTGTGTTCCTGTTGTCTAAAAAGGCAATATTGATGACGAGTCTCATTTGAGGTTTTTGTTGTTTTGGTTTTTTTTGTTGTTGTTGTTGTTGTTTTTAATGAAAAAAAAAAAAAAACCAAACCACAGAGTTGTACAAATAGGTTTTCTGAGTACATTTTGGGTCAAGATAGTTACTTGCCATTCTTCCCAAAGCCACACATTTAATTTTGGAATGTACTCCTTACATATTAAAGTTTTTTTGATGTATACTGTAGGATAAGAACTCTAGTCATTCTAAAGCTCAGAATATCACTTTGAAAATAATTTGTTAATAGTAATTCATAAAAATTTTAGGTTATATTCACAAACTTTCAAGGAAACCTGTTATGTATTTTTGAATGTCTATTTTGAAAGATCAAAAAGCAATGTTTCTACACACTTTGCAAGCAATCAGAAGTTATTTATTCTAAACTAATTCCATATAATTACTCCACAACCAGGTATTTACTCTAGGATTTGATGCTATGCCTCACTCTTTTTAGTGAGTATATCACATTAGCAACTACAACAATCAGAACTCTCCTGGGCAGGAGAGCTACTCTGATTAGGTTATCTGTCAGAAACTGCATTTTCATCAGGTTAAAACAGAGAGAAAGTACAACCCTGAAATATGAGCAAGGATCAAATTGTAGGACACAGTGTTCTATTTCGGATTTCATATTTTTTTAAAAGAATCATGTAACAAAGTTAAAAGTTATTTGTGGATGCTCACACATTGGGTATCTTATGTCTTTTGAACTCACAGAAATCACTCACTTTAGAAAATGTTGGTACAACTCATCTGTTAATGCTTGAATATGCTATTGTCTGTTATTCTGTTATCCAAGTTTCTCGATGTCTTTTCTCAGAAGTCATGCCTATTAGAATAATAAACATGCCTGAAAGGCAACAAAGGTATTTCTGCATGTTAGTACTTCAGTACAGTTACTGAAAAATAGAATAAAAAAAAAAAAAATCTGTCCTTTCTTTCCTCAGCGTGTGCTAAATACAACAAGAATAATGTGATATGTCCAGTCAGTCAAGTAAATAGACTCTAGGGTGTCTCCTCTTGTCCTGGTTCCCTGAACAGTTAAAGTGGAAAGGTAGTATTCCTACCTGGGCATAGATTGCCCAGCGGACTGCTTTATATTTAGGTCACAATCTAAAGAAATGAAAAAAAGAGCAAAGACTTCCCCAATACTGAAAATGCAAGTATTAGGTAAATATATTCCTACTTTGATCACTTTGGGATCCTCTGAGTCCATGCCTATTTTGTATGCACTTCTGAGGTGGGAAGGAGACCTGTTATATCTATGCCTTTTTCCTTTGCAATTGTGCAGATGGCATGACAAATGATTAAATTCTAGGGCATATCTCTCTGCTGACCAGTGCTTAAAATAAGAGATGAAGTGCACATCTGGGTAATAATCTTGCCTGTACCTCTGTGAGACATTTTGGGAGCTATGCATTTTTCTGTATTTGATTTTCATCATTTCTTATACATATTATGCAGGAAAAGCACTAGATATCAAACAGTTATGCCCAGAAACCTCCAACTTTGGAGAAAGATTGAATTGCTAATTACTTGTATCAGCTTTGCTTGTCCTTTAACTCATGCTTTCTCTAACTCTTCTAATATACTTTGTTGCATTTTCTGAAAGGAATACTTCTTCAGATTATCTTAGGGTTGTGTTTGCTCAACAAAGAGCAAGAATTTTTAGCTATTTTGTAGAGCTTTAGACTATATTTACAATTAGGAATTTTTCTATTATTACCAAAAACTATACAAAAATGTGCTTCAAAACTGTAGTGCATGAGTCAATATGCAAGAATGGGGAGTAAAGCCAACAATAGCGACAAAGATCTGCACTGTTGTATAGTGCCATTATTTTTCTTGATGCAAACACACACATCCTCCAGATCCTAGAATTATGTTCAATTTCAGTTACTCCTGCTTTACATCTTTGTATGGGACAGTTAGTCAATGGCAGATAAACTATTAAAATGAGGAATAGCCAAACATTCAGGAAATAGATGGCATCTCATGAGGCACGGTAAAGAATGACATCTTAGTTCAGAAGTTTCAGAGTTGTTTAGTACCAAATGTTGACACTTGCATTGTTAAAGGTAGACTATTCTAAATTTAAACTTTGGCTTCCTTTCTATATTCCTTTTCAGATGAATGTGGTGCAAGAAGAGAACTACTGAAGACAAATTTTTCACCACTGTATTTCGATAAACACAGCAATATCCTCTGCTTTGTTCCATTTCTTTCCTAAAGATCTTGAGATCCTGTGTTTTGGTGCTGTTGTATGTTTGGTTTTTGTCTGTATCTGAGCTCAGAATTTATCTTCTTTTAGAAAAAAAATAATTTTGTTTTGTTTCAGGGTGTCAAAGCTTGTTTCATCTTGCCCTTACATGCACTGAGCAGGATAGAACAGGGCAATATATGTCTCAGGATAGACGACTGCTTCATTTCCATGAAGAAGAAGCAGTGCTACAAAAGACTTCCCTGAAGGGAGGAAATTCGTCCCTGTTCTCTTGGCTATAGCAAAAGCCACACCTTGCTCGGAGGCCATTCTTTCTTCAAAAGATTTCCTCTGCAATATGATGCTTATTGACCATGGTCCAAATCTCTCCTCACCCACTCCAGTGAAAGTGTGGACCAATTCCACTGTTTACTCTTAGGATGCTGCGCTTTTATGTGACACAGTCAGTTTTCAAAATGCAGGATAAAATACTTGGAGCTTCCTTTTCATGTCTGCATGCCTCCTTTGCAACATGTTCCCTTTAGCAGGCAGAGTACAGAAGGATAGCAGATCAGATACAAGAGCAAGGTGATCCCCTGGCTGATGAGGGGCTTGTTCTGTTATTGTAGCCACCAGTGACTGGCTGAATGCATGGCATTTCAGAAAGAAGCCTGACTCTTATTTTCTATGCTTACTTTTGAAGAAACCTCACAGCATCTGACAGGTCTTAAAACTGTGCATATCTGCTGCCATGTAAGAAGCTTGCCTTTAATTTGGATAGGTACAGTAGATAAATATTGCTTCAGTAGGGTTTACTAAAAGTCTTTCTTAAATCAACAGCTACACAGTGTAGTTAGAACTATATGCATGCAGAGCAATTTTAAGCTTTTTGACATCTTCACAAAGACAGTGGTGGATACCCATTTTCAGTCTTTGAGAATGATTACATGATATCTTGGCAGGCCGAGATGACAGTATGCAGCTGGTAAGCTGTTTCTAGCTGTCATAATAGGTAGTGTTTGAAAAGGAAAAAACAAAGGCTTGCTTTAATGAGGCCTACAGCAGCAGCAAACTGAAGTTGTAAACACATTTGCTGCTATTTTGAAATTTTCAGTGAACTTTTTTCTTACTTTCCTTTCCTTCTTTAAACATATTTTGCTGTCTGCCTTTATAACTGCAGCCACTGCTGTGTACAGTCTTGTGTAAATCTTACTGGGAGAGATTTAAGGGTTATTTTTTGCTTGTTTGTTTTTGGGGTGTTCTTTTTTATCTTTATCCCATGTCTCCTTTGAATTTTTCCTTGAAGAAAGAAACTGTTTCCTCTAAATACAACCATTTGGTTGAGTGTAAAAGTGTTAATTGGGGCATTTATTTACACTGCAGAATTAAATTCCACAGCAATTCTACACAGAGCTTCTGCAAACCCAGTATTTTTTTCTTCTGAAAGCCTATGCAGGTGGCGTCAGTACTGGATATTCTGTTTACAAATCATTAATGAAGTGATTGTGGCTTTTTTCATTTGCTCACGCTTTTGAACTGCTCAGAGCGACACATTCCTAAATAGGGAACACAAGAGTAGAGAGAAGCACACAATAGCCTTATTATGGGGGCCACACAAACACTGGTAGTGCTGAGGGTTTATATTAACCCAATCAATTAAAGATGTACGGAAAGAGTTCAGCTAGTAGGAGACTGGGAAAAACGGTAACAGCAGTGAGTTGCTAGGCATGCTAATCTGGACTCTGAAATTTTCACTTAGTGCTATATCTGAGCTTTCTTCCTGCACAATAAAGGGTCCCTTTCAAAGCTGAGAGTCCTCAGCAGTGCAACCATTGGAAGTCACTGCATTCTCTGAATGAAATAAATGCCTTGCTTTAATTTCTATAAGGCTTGTGTAAATTTCCTTCAGTACTAAACCGTTAGAATTCTGAAGGAAAAATGCATATATTAGGCTATACTGTATCCCTATTGTGCACTAAACATCAACTCATGCTACTGATATGGAGTTTAAAAGCTTAAATAAAGTGCGGAGCTCCTGCTGGGCAAACAAGCTAAACTGGCCCAATGAAGTAAACTTTTTGTTAAGAATTCTCATTTGAATAAACAGCGTGGTAGAACTACTGAATGCAGATGGCTTAAGTGTTTGGGTTCTTCTGGAAGAAAAAATAGGTCTTAGTAGTTTTACACTTTCGTGAACAGAATCATATTTGTGCAGGACGAGTTCCCCTGTTTCTTACAGATTTTATAGTAGAAATAGTAAGAGATAGTGGTTAACTGACTTATACAGAAGACTGCATAATGGCAAGACAAATACACAGTCTGTATTTTGCAGTTCCCAGGTTGTATGCTTGTATATGCAAAAACACGTGCACACATACAAGCACATAAAAAGTAAAAAGATATGTCTCCAAAAACTACAGTATCCAAGGAGTAAACAAAAGCTCTGTTCTTAGAGTTTGCATTATTTTTTGTTTTGTGCTCTGTAATGCTTCTCAAACAGAGTGCAATGAGCCTATTGAGAGCTACAGAAGACTCCATGCAGAACACAGTCTGTCTCTAAACTGAGATATGCTTCAAGTGTTAATACATTTTCTATCATTTTCCAAGTAGATATTTTTCTTCCTGTCAGCAGCACACTGGTCCTCTTTCACTCCTTTGTCCCTGAAAGTTAGTGGGAAACTCCACTGATCATGTGAAAACCTTACAGTACCACCTCAGAAGGAATGTAACAACTGAGATATTAATTAACCTTTATTTGGGATACTACTTAAGGGCATGCCATTGTGTAAATTAATCTGAGAATTGTCTGTATTCAGCAGTGCAATCGATAATCCATTCTCTGCATCCTTCATAAGAAGTAAATAAGCTATTAACTGTTTTGTGTGAAGCATCAGCTATCTAGTTAGTTCTTCAGATCTTTCCCCTTATGTTGTAAGAACTGCAAAGCTTTTAATTATTAAATTGTTACTGGGGGATACCTATTTTTCTTGGAAAGGTATGTCTCTGACCTGAGATACTCTGAACAGAAGCTCCTGGAAGAAATTGGTTGGTCCCATAAGGAGATTAATTGTGTTGTAAATAGCATTAGACTTTATTATTATTTTTCTGCTGGTCTTAAAGCACTTTAAAAAGCTTTGTAGACGTACAAAACATATCTAAACAAATTAATTTCTCTCATTTTTCAGCAAAAACAAGAAGAAGAGTATGAGCATTGGTTGCAGTTGTTGGATTGCACAAATAGAGAAGTAAAGTTATGACTCTAGCTATGTGGGATACTCTGTAAATAAGGAAAGATTTCTGAGGCAAAATAAAAACTTATGATAAAAATCTGTCTTGATTTTTCTCATGACAGTGAAAAGTGTTCCTTCTCTACCTGTCTTTAAGGTGGATGCTTGGTGATCTTCTTCAAGTGAAGGCC
The DNA here is from genome assembly GCF_987193195.1 of Phasianus colchicus. Lineage (NCBI taxonomy): Eukaryota > Metazoa > Chordata > Aves > Galliformes > Phasianidae > Phasianus > Phasianus colchicus. The sequence goes on from NC_143438.1 coordinate 33,996,534, forward strand.
TATTGAATGCCACTGCAAATGGGGGCAGAACAGTGAATTCCTATCAATCATACTACAAATATATTTTCTAGTAAGAACAAAAATGTCACTATATAGATATTGACATATTAAATTTCATAAAAAGTTTTTCATTACCATTGAAAACTTAGAAGGATAAAAGAATTCCATACAGGATTTTGATGGATCTTGTATTTCTACTTAGAAATTGCAAATCTCAATAGGTTAGTTAGGGAGTTTCAATTCATACTGAGATGTTAATGTGCCTTATTATGCAGCTTGCCTCGAATTTGTAATGCAAAAGTCATCTAAAATTGGAAAAATGGGGAAAAAAGAAAATATGGCTAAATAGTTTAATCTAAGGTAGTTATAATTTAATTTGTCGTAACTCTTTTGCAACTTGTGTAAGTGGAAATTTGATTAACACTGTTACACAGTTATAGTTCAAATAAATGAATTTAACATCATTAAGCAGAAGAGTATTTATTCAAGACATTAAAATGGATCATAATTCTGCAAACCATTTAGTGTTGTTTTTTTTTTTTTTAACTATATTGTCATTTAATATTTAAAAAATGAGTTTCAGGAAAAACTCTTAGTTTTTTTCTTTTATTTCTTCATTTTTCATTAAAAAAATCTTCAAATTAATTGTCCAAACTCCTAAGCTAAGTATTTAAAATCCTTGATAGGTCAGATAAGGTACTTTAAAGTCCACTATAGCAGACATCCGAATTTGGCCTTCATCCAAGAAAAGTACAGGGATAAACACCAAATAAAGGTCTGAAGAAAACTTACAGTGATTCTACCCAGTTTACTGCAAAACCCTTTCTAGAGGCTCTCCTGCTGGTTCTTCCTCTCCTGAACTGAGGGCAGCCCCAAGCCCCAAGCATAACTTCATACTCAGAAAGCATGCCATATTTTTTGTGGTATTCTTCATATGAAAGTCTGTGTCCCACTCCTTGGTATTATTATACCTTTCAGTTAAACATCTTAATCCTCCTGTCTATTCATTTATGTTTATTTGGGAAGTGGAAGTGACATTGCCTTCCTTCTTCAAGTTCAGATCATACATTTTTCAAAATTTCTGCTCAGTTTGCATATGCTTTGAAAGCCAGCAGTAACAAAGGGCTACAAAAGGATTCAAGTGTTCAGATAATTAAGTACTGTGGGTGAGAGTGTAAACTGTTGAGACTTCAAATCAAAGAGATTTTAGAAATAGCTTAAGTTAGGTCAAAGTTTCTGATACTAAGACTAACTGGTGGACAAAGATTAGCTACTGAGTCCTGCACTCATTTTTATATTCTTTGGTTCAATAGGTTGTAAGAAAGGAGAGTTATCAGAAATTAAGGGAGCTGCCATATTTCTTGCCCTTAGAGATGTTTTGACCAGATAGAAGGTCCTATGCCACATATCCTGGAGCTTTAGAAACATCTCTTTGCATGTGAGAATTCTGTTTCTGTTGTCATCTTTTCTTCCATATATGTCATTTTCCTATTTCTCCTTGTTGGTTCCAATTCCTTCCCTCAATTCCTTCTCTCAAATATGGTTGCTATGCCTTTCCATCGGACTCTTCATTGATATACAGAACAAGAACAATATCCAAAGCAGAATAAATTTGGACAACTCCTTCAATGATAATAAATTTCATCTAGCCTATGGGTATAAAAATTAACTATTATTCCAGCCTTTAAGCCAAACAGAACTTGGAAGAAGTCAAGTATTATTAAAATGGTAATATTATTAAAAAGAAAGGAAAATGATTTAATCTTAACTATACTAATGTGCAGAAAATGGAGAACTTTCCAAAAATACCCTCTGTTACTAGTTAATATAAATCAAACAATTCTTCAGTAGAGAAAGACATACAGACTTTTCTCTTAGCTTAGCCTGAAATAAATTTTGAAAATGACACAAAAATAATTAAATAATAAAAATTATATAATAATTAAAGTTATCTGACAAGTGGGTGGTCAGAACTTTATGAACAGAAGCAGACATCAAAGGAAAAAATGAAACACTTCATGAATATGACACTTTTGCAATTATATCTAACAAAGACTCCAAAATAGTGGCCATTTCTTTCAATATAGAGTTTTAGCAGGAGAAAGTTAAAACTTCCATATTTGGATTTCAAGTTGACTAATTAATATCCAAATCAATGCTTTATTGAAAAATAATTCATTTTGCATTGTGTTGTAATCATTATTAGAATGTGCTGCAGCATAAAAACATGGATTTATTTCCAGTGCAGCAGAGAAATTATGTCTGGGAGACTTCAAAAGAAACTCTCTCTGCTATCACAATGTGAAGCAGGAAGCTCCTTGAACTTTCTCTGAAGAGGAAGAGTTAAAATAAACAGGTGCAGAGGCAAGGAAAAAGTTCAAGAATGTGACAGGGATATGGTAAATGACTTATCTGGAAACATGAATTTGTCTGGAATCTTGGCAAAAATTTGGATTAATAATGAAATTATATCAAGGGTTTATAAGATAGGATTAAGCCAATTAATTAGGTAAATATTCATCAAATATGAATTTAACATTAATAGGAAACTATTTTTTCTTCTAACTATCATGTTAATTCATATGTTGTGATATAAACAAAATTCAAGAAGACCTTAGAATTATATACCCAATGAGAAAACTGAGAAAAAAAAGACATGAAATTGGCAAAAAAAAATCAGTCATGAAATTTTAAAATTTAAGCTAGTCTCCAAACCAACTTGGCAGAAGCCCAGTTACTTGACATGGTTGCAGCTCAGTCTTCTTTAAACTGTCAGCCCTTATCTCTGAGAATTAATGCTATTAGACTTTCTGACGTACCTCTCTGCCAGGATAGGGATTTACCTTTAAAAATTACTTCATACATTTGGCCTTGAAACTTCTCAAGTAAAAGTGAGGTGGTCTTTAATATATAACTTGTCTTGGCTGATGTGTGCTCCCTGGTATGAAATTAAGGACTTCACTTTATACCGTATCTTTTCTATTTCTGAAAACTCTATTGCTTGTTACCAAGCATCCCATAACTGTGTTTCTAACAAAGATTACACTGATATTTCTGTCCAGCTACATGTCCTGCAGGGCTGTTCTGTGGTCTTCCGATCAGTAAAAATGTAATAACATTTTCACATAGTCAATATTTAATTCTGTAAATGCAACTGGTAGTTGTAATCTAGGTTATTAACCACACAGTGATTTATGATAGAGGGCAGACAGTGGAGAGGTACAGAGCTCTAGGAAGGTCCTCTGGTGACAATAAAAAAGTTATAAATTTCATAGCTCTGCCTGAGAAATGTATTTATATCCTTTATTAAGAATGGCTTTTTCTAAATTTTAATGATCCATGTTATTAATGGTGCTGTCATCATTACTGCCTGTGCAAGACTACAGTCTTTTTCTCACTCCTATGCTTTTCCATCAGCTGAAAGTCTTATATTTTTAAAAAACCTCTTGTTAGCAGTTTGCCAAAAAAATCTTTAAGAGTTATAAGTCTATCTTTGTTTCATTGGACTGCAAAGACTGCAAGGAATAGTTTGCATAAAGTTTTATGGCCAAGGAAAAGGTTGGGCTAATTGGACAGAAAACAATTCCTTCTCTATCATGTTTACAAAGCCTAAGTCAATACATAGGAATAAAACTAGCACCATATCAAAAAAGAATTTATACATGAAAGTCTTTCTTAAAGAGTGTAGTATACAGTTTGGGTGAACTAGATGATAGACAGTAAAAGATTTGATATAAATATGTATGGTATTATGCACCATATGCACTAAGAGAGAGAGCAGTCATGTTTACCAAAAACAAAAATAAAGGAAAAAAACACCAACTTTTTATTTGTTTTACATTATTTCAAAATGCTTGGCCAAGTTTGTTAAGGGAAGGGAAGGGAAGGGAAGGGAAGGGAAGGGAAGGGAAGGGAAGGGAAGGGAAGGGAAGGGAAGGGAAGGGAAGGGAAGGGAAGGGAAGGGAAGGGAAGGGAAGGGAAGGGAAGGGAAGGGAAGGGAAGGGAAGGGAAGGGAAGGGAAGGGAAGGGAAGGGAAGGGAAGGGAAGGGAAGGGAAGGGAAGGGAAGGGAAGGGAAGGGAAGGGAAGGGAAGGGAAGGGGGCATAAGAAACACAGTTTCAGCTTTGAGCATTCCTCACTAGTCAGCTTTAAAACTGGAACCAAAATCCGACAGCTGCCACCTGCAACCATGTCTCTCAGGGATGGAAACAGGTTTTTTAAGGCTACCAGAAGTCAGTTGGTAGCAAGCATCCCTTCCACTGGTGGAAGAAAACAACATAAAAATGGTACACAAATGTCTGATTGATGGACAAGGAAGGAAGGGATGGAGTTCTGGTATCTGTGTTCAGTAGGAAAGAAACACAGCTTTACAGGGTTGAGTACACAAGTCACATAGGCCCTCTCCTTTGACTTACTAGTATAGGTATTTTTATCATAAAATTATAAAAATAAAACACAGGCTTATGCGCTATCAAGTGCTCTGATGCTTTTGTATGGTAGCTGCATAGTTCAGGTAGATTATTAAAGAAATGAGTTGGAGCAAGGATCTGTAGAAACATATGCCTGATGCTTAGTTTTAAAATATTCACTAAAGGAGAAACAAGGAACACTATCATTTCTCAAAAAGACAAACTAAAGAACCTATAAATCTCTAGGTAAATGTAAGTACTTACTATTTTTTAGGTATTAATATCCATTGCATTTTTTTAAGGACAAAAAACACTTTTGCAACACTGAGCCACTCTTTTCCTCAATTATTCTTCTTTGAAAAGAACTTATTTATTGTTTTGATCTCATTTTCAAGTTGATACAGTAAAAGGTTATTTTTTCCTTTATTTTATTTAGCTAATATTTTAATTTAGCTATTTACCTCATTTCTGGAATAGAAAATATCAATATTTATCCTGTTAGCAAAGCCAGCATTACACTGCAAATAGTGCATTTCATATTTTCAGCTCAACTTGAACTCTGTTTTCTCACCTCAGTATATATCAGCTGTAGCCTCAGTAGTATTACTACTGTATTTCTGTTCTCTGTATTTTTGCTTCGAGTCTGACATGTTCCATGTTTAATTTGAGATGAATGCCGAACAGAAAATATAAGTGTCTATGAATCCAAATTCAGCAGATGAATAAAATAAGACAAAGTGATTTCAACGAAGAGACAAAATAAATTGTATTTAAAAGACCAGAATGGTAAAGCATCACTGGACTAATCTAAACATGAACAAAGTCCTATTATCCAGTATCCTAGGGGAGTATTAGAGACTTACACCACATTTGCTTTCATAAGAGAGGAATTTTCCATGCCATTCCTAACCTGAGAAGAAACATCCTCTCCAGTGCTAAAAGAAAATTCTTTCTCCCTGCAGCAAACTTTGCTAACTATACTGTACTACATTCCTCTTAACTCATACAGAAATTATTTGAAATACCGGTGCATTTTCATTCACAGGAAACTCCTCTTAATGAAATCATTTATTAAGTTAAAAGAAAGGGGGGGGAAAAAAAAAAAGACTTTTCTAGGATTCTGTTTGTGATGTGATGAATAGAATCTGTATAATACTTAATATATGTTAGTACTTATCTCAACTTCTGGTAGTCTTTTTATAGTAACATTGTAGGGAAGTTGAATGCTATTTTTGGGAGATTGAACAACACTGATAGTTAATGACAGCAAAGTCACAGGATGTCTCAGCTTATAGTTTCTGTCTCAAAAAGATTAATTATAAGACTAAATCTTATAAACTTATAAACTGATAAAGATTAAGCCTGTTAGAACAATCTTTGAAAGTAAACATTTGACTAAAACTTTACTTAAAGTTCCTAAACTGAGAAATGCAGTGATTCATAAGCAAAGCAAGAAGAATTTTGGACCAGTCCGGCTCAGGAAAAAAAAAAACAACAACAACACAACAGTATTGCTCTTCATGATATATTGCTTTTAAAATATAAAAGTATGCAATATAAGAATGGTAAATATGGGGGGTTTTGACTCATGAATGAAAAAAGTTTTTATTCAAGGTGATTACAGAGTACTCTATTGATTTAAGTACTGGATAATCTGGACTTTTCTTTAAATGGCTACAAAACATAACATTCCCATGAGCTAACATCATGATCTAAAAATGTAAATATGCAGTTCCAGGTCATCTCCACTTGCTCACAGAAGCTACTATCTCATTATAAGAGGGAATTGACCAAAAGAACCAATATCTTAGGAGAAAGTGTGATGTGCAGTGGCATTTATCCTGAGGTCAGAAAGCAACAAAAGGCAAGAGCAATGATTCAGCAAAGGAAACAGGAATGTATCTTGATGGGAACATTTTGTCCAACTTGATTTCTTGCATTTTAGCTGAATTAAAATATAACAGAAAATGTGATACTAATTGATATAAATTTGAATGCTGAGAAGGATGGGAGAAAACAAGAAAGTGCTTTCTCGGTTCTAACATCATGTGAAACATTCTAGAAAGTTCAGAGTGGAAAAAATATCGTTGTAATTCTTGCTCTCATTGAAAGCTTCCAGCAGCACTTTCAAAAGTAAGCCTAGATATGTTTACCACCACAAGGAGAGGCAAGAGACTTCCTATTCAGTAGCCAAAGATAGGCAAAAAAAATGTGATAAACAAAAAGTCGGCTCGATTACTGGGAACATTCTGAATGTGCACAGTGGGAATCATCAAGGAAGATCACAGGAGAACAAGAATTTGTTTTCTGGAGAACAGGTGACTTTCTGCTACTCAAAGCTATGGTTTCTTCTCCCAGTCAGACCTTTCTTTAAAAACATAGCTGTCAGAGGAGGTTGGTGCCATTGTCTCATGTAGCAGCCTTTTGTTTATAGCAGCAGTTCCAAAACACACCAGTCCACTGTAAACCATGTTTTTGGGACTCATCTCAGTTATAGGAGAATTCCACTATATAAGAATACTGAAATCTTCACCTTTCCTCTACCTGGGCATTATTGAAACCACCAAGTTACATCATGTTCTTGGACAGAGATTTTCTATATTCTGTATCCCATCAATTCCTCTTTTTCCAAAGAAAATAGCTGTCTATTCTACTGATTCTGCAAAACTACTTTTTGTTTTTTAATTTTTTGGCCTACTTATCATGCTTGCCTTCTACTCTCTACTACAGAGTCTGAAGAAGCGAGGAGTATGACTTCTCTACTCTTGCAGCAGAATGCTGACTGGGAGCTATCATGAGGAAATTACATCAGAATGATGTATTCAAGTAGGAAGTCTCAGTGAATTATTGCCATAACTCTCACCCTTGCAGCCAACCATGCCCTATCTTGACATGACCTCCTGTATTTCTTAACTGGCTTTCTTTCAATCTTCTTTTCTTTCTTTTTTCTCTTCATATTCCATCCACTTTTCTCTACATACTGACTGCCCTAACAGAGCTGGAAACAACAAGGCTGTTTGTATTTGTCAAATTATTTGTCTTTTGTAGTTTTCTGTATATGTTTCTTCTACTTTATCTGCTTTGTTATTCCAGATAACAATCATTTCTCTGCAAGGAGTATGTTTATATATTTCAAAAGAGCAATTACAGTGTTTTAGGTACTACCACAATCAACATCATTACTACCATCTTTTTAGAAAGAACTTACAGGAACACATTTATACATGTGCATGTACATATGCATATTTTCAAGCTCCAAAAATCTTTTACTTATAAGAATAAAAATCTGGGGTGATTTCCAGAAAACACACAAGATATAGATTACAAATGTCAGATCCTACATTGGTCAGTGAAAAAGGTCATCCAAAAAGCATCATCCTCCCATTAAAAAGTTTCAAGACAAAGTACAATTAGACTGAACTACTTACACACAGTAAGGGCTGGGCTGAACAAGTACTTTTTATCATTAATTTAATGCTTTTGACTAATGAATGAAGAAAAGTCTCAAAAAGAAAAAAGCTGTCTGACCACAAAAGCACTGTGGTTGTCCAGAAGAACCAGCAGAATCCTAATAAATCTCCCCTTCACTTTGGTGGGACACTGGGAATATTTCAAGCAAAGAGAAAGGGAAAAGTTTTTAAAACAAACAGTGGAAAAACAAGCACATCTGCTGTTTTCTCCACCTATTATTATTTATCTTCTCTTCATTTCTTACTGAAATCCATTTAAGTACTGATTCTGCAAATACATGCTTAATGTTATACACGTACTGAGATCCTCCTGAGTCCAAAATACAACATTTTCAGATAAACTAAATTACTCATAGCAAAAGCAAAATCAGGACTGGCAGCTATAAGCTTTTCAAGGCAGAAATCTTTAATAGCATCCCAGCCCTTAAAAATCTGTATTGGCTTACAGAGCAGGAGTAGGATAACTCCCTTGAATTTCATTCCTACTTCTGTAAGACTCATTTCATCTTAAGACATATTTTATAAGTAAAATAGCAATGACAAATACAGCCTTTTGGGGAGTGCTTATCACGTCTTCTACATACCACTCTACCTAGCTTCCAAATGCATCACTTAAGACATACTGAGGATTTAAGTAGTGCTTCCATACTTCTGATAATACCCATGAGACAACCTTCTTACTGCCCAAGCAGTAAAGTTTAGACAGAATGACCACTGAAGAGATATGACAAGCAATCCTTACTTCTATAGTGACAGACTCAAAACAAGTATGAAAGTAATAGAGCTGACTGGTGTCACTTCATTCATCTTCAATGTTCTGTCAGAATTAACCAGTCACTGCATAGATTTGTGTAGGAATTTATCAACACATTGGCAATCCTGCAGTCTATCATCCAATTGAGTATGATATAATTCAAGTGAAATGTACCCCATGAATTCCCATGCTTAAATTTAATGGAGGAGCAAGAAAATGTAAAATACTCCCATTCAAGTCAAAATTTATGTTAAATCTGAGCTTCTTGGCTATAAAATAATTTTTGCTACATTTATAAATCACATTTACAAGAGAATATTTTCTTGTATTTCAACATTTTCTATTCCTTCATGGTTTGTTTGTTTGTTTTGTTTTTTTTTTTAATATTATTTTACTTATAGAATTTAGGGATTTACAATAAAGCTAATTGTGTGTTAAATTATATGCAAAAATGTAAACAAGCAAATACATCAGTCTCAAGCCTGGCAGTGACCTCATCCAAATCATTTCAAATACTGAAAATACCAGAAAGGATACGTATGAACTGTTTACTGTTTCTTCATGTTGTTTTCTAAAGAGGAGATCTCACTGTAACTTATTTCAAATAAGAATGAATACTTAGACTTCTTACAATTATAAAACAAGAACCTTTCATCTTTAAATAATCTGAATTTTCCAGGAAACATAACAAAAATGCACAAACAGAGTCTTTTCCTGACTCATTTTTCTTCTTGTGATATAAGTATACTGTCTTATTACTGAAGAAGTTATATGCTGATTTCTTAAAGTTTAATATTTAATATTTGTGTGTATAATGAACTTAAATCCTTGGATAACATGCTTGTTCTCTGTACATGGGAAAAGAATTATAGCTTGATTTCTCCAAATACATAGGTAATGCTACTATGGAAAAGAACTCCACATAGTTGATACAACAGTTCTGCAACCCTAATCATTCACAACCACATTGCTTCCTCACACTAATAATATAGGGCATACCTGCATATACCTGCATACTCCTATTAGGGTATACCTGGTTCTCAGCAATAGCAAGCCATTTACACTGCTAGTGAGAAAACAATGAAATCAAAATCAATTATAAACTATCTATTAAAAGCAATTCCTGTAGAATCAAGTAAAACTTGCACTGATCTTAAGGAAAAGTTGCAAGTAAGTAAAAAGCTGAGTAAGGTGGCGTATATTCTTTAAAGCTGAGGAATTTGTGTGACTGAAGTCTGTCTTGAAGAAGGAAAGAAATGGTAATGGAATGTTTAAAATACATAAATGCTTGATACGTTTTTGAGAATGAGCTCAAAAGACTCATTCTTTTGACTGCAATGAATACACAGAAGAATGAACTCATACACATTTTGCTATATTGTTCATCCAAAAGTCAGTATCCTTACAGTTTTTATCAAAGAATGGAATTTGGTGGGACTGATGCAGGTTTGCTTTCTGCTCTTCTTAGAAAGGCTCACCCAAACATGACGTCTGAAAACACCTATGTGCACAGACATTACAAAGCTCATGCACTCATCAGCCTAACCCCACTGAGTATCCTCTCTTACAGACTGGTGAAGTATGCATACCCTGTCTGTACTACAAGTCTGAGCATGTGCAGATCATGCGTTCACCTCCTTACTTGTCTTACCGTAAGATCAGTCTCACACAGCCCTTCAGGACAAGACTCACGGAGCTCTCAGCAACGCCAGAAGAGCAGTTTTGCAATGCTGCCTGTGAGTTGTGTTTACACATACAGAAGCACACTCTATACAAAGAGTAGAACTATAAAAGATAATCAGCTCTGCCATACTAAGAGATTCTGAACTTTTCTTGAAGGATGAATTTATTTTTCTAGCTTGGTATCTTAGACTATTTTCTTGCAATGCAGTTTCTCTGCTAAAGTAACAACTCCTATTGTCATGGGAACACAACAGCTTTTGAAAGCCTTGCACTGGATCGGCTACAACAGGGAAGCTATTGACTGCAAATGCAGCTCTGTTCCAGAGCAGAAGAATATGAATAAAATGTAGCTGTGATTTAGCACCTACTTTTTTAGTCTTTACTTTTTTTCTGATACTGTTCTGTTACAGCAGTTGCAGAAGTGCCTGACAATAGGTGTAAAGCAGCAGGAGGACAAGCCATTACTTCTGTATCCAGGTAGTAACTAACATTACTATATTCCTGGGTAACTATCTGAATGGTTTACAATATCCACAAAATGAGATATCTTTATTATTATTATTATTATTATTATTTATTATTATTATTACCTATAATCAAATAAGTGGATATGAAAAACTCAGATTTAAATAAGAGGTCCTGCCTATTAATTAAAATACCTTTTAGAATATACTGTCTAGATAATAATGATATTAAACAGTTCAACAATAAATAGATAGATAGATAGATAAATAAATAAATAAATAAGGAAACTGCTGATTTCTGTGTTCTTTATAAATGTGTACAAAACTTAAGGAGTAATTTAACTAATGTAAATCTTCACCTTGCCTTTCCAGTATCATAACAGTGATGTAGTTCACCAAAATATATGAGTAAACAAATAAGCTTTTATAATATCTTTGGTAGTCTGTATGTCAGAAATCATTTTTGTTGATTTGAAAGATCTGGATAAAAAAGAAGGAAGAAGGGGAGACACTTCCAGCTAATTTCAAGACAATGCCATGGAAGTCCAGAGCTTTCCAAAAGCCAATGTGCAACATTTAACTCACACCCAAAGATAGGCTGGGAAAGTGCTCCATGAGGTTTTTTTTTTCCATTATGCCCATGCAGGATCAAAAATGTACTAAGCAACCTGAGGCACAAAGTGCTGAGGTTGTCCTTGAGAAAGTCAGCAAAATGAGCCCAGCTGGCCAGATCTCCAGCATGCAGTGATGTTTATTGCATGGACAGAGATAGGCCATGTTGCTGTCAGCCTAGTGCCAGGTTTGCTTCTGTGTTGTGGCCAGCTTCTTGAAATACAACATCTCAGAAAAAACTTCTGACCTTGAGAAGTTAAGCCCATAACAAGAGCACCAGCTGGAACACCTAATCCTTCCTGGAATTTTCAATGCCAATGAGACACATAGGTGCTACACTGCAGGATTTTGAATCTCATGTGTCACAAGGATAGTTGGGGAGCCTAAAAATGCCAGCTGTTCTTCACTTTTATCTGTTTCTGTTTGTTTCCTTGTTTGATTTTGACTGCAGACTGGCAGCTGATGGCCTCTTTGCCTGCAGTGATACACATATTGATTCAAGACAACATCTGCTTATAATAGGAGAGGACAACTGTATACCTGAGCAGGCACCTGAAAACACCTTGTAGGGTGGATGCCCCATCCCTGGATTTGTTGAAGGCCAGATTGGATGGAGGCCTGGGCAGCCTGGTCTAGCATTAAATGAGGAGGTTGGTGGTCCTGCATGTGGCAGGGGGGTTGGAGATTCATGATCCTTGAGGTCCCTTCCAACCCTGGCCATTCTGTGATTCTGTGATTCAGTGATTCTGTGATTCTGTGATCAGCAGCAGCATGACAGGTTCAGTTGAACATACATGAGAAATATTGTTTAAGCCCCAATCAGTGGATTATCTGCCTTCACCGATTAAGCATATTCAGACTGCTCGGCACCATTAGTCTTGGTGATCAGCTGGCAGTGCTGGTGAAGGAAACTCAGTGGTGTAAGTACTTCAAATATGAGTGTAGGTTCAGAGGAACAGAGCAGTGATGTAGAAGAACTGCTTCTTCCAGTACCTTTTTGCTTCCTCATGATGTGTGGCTGCAGTCCAGTCCACATCTTCTTCAGCCAGGTGCACACAGCTTTCCAAGTAAGACTGCCGTGGGACCACTTTGTGGTACTTTTTGCTTTTTGCTGCTGTTGAAGCAGCCATGTGATGTCCAAGAAGACATACATTCTCCTCGGGAAGTGCTGTGAAAAATGTACCCTGAGATGAATCCATTTCTATTTCCATGTCACTCAAGAGATACCATCTTTAGAATGGGTAATAGAAAGCATAAAATTATTCTGATCATTTCTCTGCTCCATGAAAAAGAAAAACATTCCTTGCATGCGTTTAAACAAGACGATCTGTTCAGTTGTTGAGTAAAAACATGGTCTCCTAGAATTCAACAGTTGTCTTAATGAGCATTCTAAGATTTTGTTTTACATATCTGCAGTGTTCTGTGAGGTAGAAAACAAACTCCACTGAAATCCAGACATTAAAAAAGAACTGGAAAAGTAACTTACTGAAAGGACACTATAGACTTCTCTGTTGTCAAAGGGATCATTTTTGACCTTTTTTGAGTTTGTCCAGCCAGAGATTGGGTCTTGATGAAAATAAATGAAAATAACTTTGAGCAAAAGTGAAATATCTCTTAAACACTAATACAAGTATATAAATTATATCTTCTATTAGATTTTATAAAGTTGTACACCATGGAGCAGAAGTACCAGCAGCAGGAAGTATCTTAATATATGGAGAGCTGTTACACCAGCTTCTGCTGCCTCTGTCTTATAACTGGTAACGTGGATTGAAGAATTAATGGGAAGTTATTTTTAAAGAACTGTAACAGAAATCTCTGAAAATTCAACAGAGGAGAAGAATATAAGACTAATTCTTGAGCAGTTAAACTATTCTATAAAAAGATCTAAGAATACTTGTAGAAAAAAGATTTTCAATTTTCATGGCTTGATCACAGTATCACAGAATTGTAGGGGTTGGAAGGGACCTCCAGAGATCATCGAGTCCAACCCCCCTGCCAAAGCAGGTTCCCTACACCAGGTCGCACAAGTAGGCAGCCAGGAAGGTCTTGAATACCTCCAGAGAAGGAGACTCCACAACCTCCATGGGTAGTCTATTCCACTGCTCCGTCACCCTCACTGTAAAGAAGCTCTTGTGCACATTTGTGCAGAACTTCCTATGCTCCAGTTTTCGGCCGTTTCCCCTTGTCCTGTCTCCACTGAAAAAAGTCCGGCCTTGCCACTCTGCCCCCCACACCTTAGATATTTATAGACCTAGATCAGGTCTCCTCTCAGTCTTCTCTTCTCAAGGCTAAACAGACCCAGCTTACTCAGCCTTTCCTCATAGGGGAGATGCTCCAGGCCCTTCACCATCTTTGTGGCCCTCCGCTGGACTCTTTCCAAGATATCCCTGTCTTTTTTTGTATTGGGGAGCCCAGACCTGGACACAGTACTCCAGATGAGTACTTATCAGGGCAGAGTAGAGGGGGAGGATCACCTCCCTCGACCTGCTGGCCACGCTCTTTTTAATGCACCCCAGAATGCCATTGGCCCTCTTGGCCACAAGGGCACACTGCTGGCTCATGGCCAACCTGTCGTCCACCAGGACATCCAGGTCCCTCTCCGCAGAGCTCCTCTCCAGCAGGTCATCCCCCGACCTGTACCGGTGCATGTGATTATTTCTCCCCAGATGCAAGACTCTACACTACTTTTGTTAAACCTCATCTGGTTTCTTTCTGCCCAGCTCTCCAGCCTGTCCAGGTCTTGCTGAATGGCAGCACAGCCTTCGGGTGTGTCAGCCAATCCTCCCAACTACGTATCATCAGCAAACTTGCTGAGGGTGGCCACTATCCTCTCATCAAGGTCACTGATGAAGATGTTGAACAGGACCGGACCCAGCACCGACCCCTGAGCAACACCGCTGGTTACAGGTCTCCAACCAGACTCTGCACTGCCAACGACGACCCTCTGCGCTCTGCCAGTCAGCCAGTTCTTAGCCCACCTCACTGTCCATTCATCTATCCCACACTTCCTCAGCTTTGTTATAAGGATGTTGTGGGAGACAGTATCAAATGCCTTGCTGAAATCAAGGTAGACTACATCCACAGCTTTCCCCCCATCCACCCAGCCAAATGATTACCACACTGTTAAGCTTTAAGAAAAATAAAACCTTAAACTGTGCTACAACATAAACTTCCCCCCCCCCCCCCCTTAATTCTTAAAATTAACATATTGGCTGTCTTTTTGCCTCTGTCAATGAACAAACTGTTCTTGCTTATTTTCTCCAGACAGAAAGCATCGGTCTATATTGTAAAAATTGTTTGTGTGCAATAATAACTAGCACTTGAAAACACATTATTTTGGCAAATCCCATAATAGCATATAAATGTAAAAATAATGACCATAATTTTTGTCTTCAGATCAGTTTCTTCTTCCATGGTTTCTTTTAGGATTGAGGATTCTTTTCTCTCAAATGTTTAATCTTAAATTGTACTTAATTTAGTACTACATATTCAACAAACATTTATTGTTTTTATGAAAACAGCAATTCTTGGCATATTTTCTTCAATTATGTCAACCATAAACACATGTTATGTGAGTGTGCAGTATATTTTGTTCATTTGTAAACATGGGTAACAAAATATCTGTATGACTTTACCTCTTTGTACGTAAAGTATTCATGCTATTTCTTCCACTGGAGTTTGCTCATTAATCACGGTGACAGCTGATACTTTTCTCACTGACATGAGATATTCAGCTGTTAAAACATTTGTTATAGAGCTTAATATTGTCATTTATGATATGTGCAAAATGGAGAGAGCCTTCATTGAAAAACTAATATGACAAATACTGATAGCAATGGAAGATGTTTTTTCACTCAGAATAAGTTGAAGACCTATTTCAAAGGCACTAAGATGTTAAAAACAAAAACTATGGACTTTTAAAAATGAATAACATAGATGTACTGAGTTTAAATGATTCTTCTCATATATAATCAAAAAATCATTTAAATGACAGTAGATATCTTAAATTGTATGCAAATTTTCTATTCTGAATAATATATTCACACAGAAATTCATTTAGCCAAATATGCTATGTCTTACAAAAAAAAAATTATTACAACCAGAGGATCATCTGACCTCTGATGAAAGGGATGAGGCTGTAAACGCAATCTAGTGAAGATGTACCATACATGTGGAACAAGAGTATAAACCATGTCTTAAGGCAAAGAAACTTCAGAGCTCCTATGCTGGACAGCAGAAAACAATCATACAAGATTAACCCAGTTTAGGTTTCACTTTGACAGGATCCTTAATATTAAATATATTATGTAATAGCATCACAAAGGAAGAATGATAAAACATTTGTGGGCAGTGGCCTCCTCCAGGGATCTGACATGCAAGAAACTCAAGTAAAAAATATGATAAAGCAGCTCAGTGAGTTTAAAACAGTGAGAGCTTTCATAGGAAGCTTCATGGTCAAAGAAAAAAAAAATCTGGCTTCTGTATAGAAAGGTGAGAAAGCACAATTACTGTATTTTCTATTTCTATCAATCTTATGGCACACATATACTTGGCCACTTCAGAAAGAACTCAGCCCTTCCAGGCTCCTTCTGTGCTTGTATGACTCAATTTTGAATCAGAATAGTTTTCCTTGAACACTACAAATAAATTCAAAACAACATAATTGCTCCAGCTTTTATTTTCTTTATATCACAGACATCACAGACAGGATGGGTTTTTCTACGATGGCTATTAGGGATGCCTGGGAATCAAAGGATCAAAAAATAGCTTAGGTTCAAAGAGATCTTAAAGATCATCTAGTTCCAACCATGGACAGGATTGCCACCCATCAGATCAGGCTGCCCAAGGCCTCATCCAACTTTTCTCTCCCTGCTGGGCACCCCTCTGTTGATGCAGCCCAGGATACTGTTGGCCTTTCAGGCCAAATGCATGCACAACTAGCTTGCATTAAGCTGTTCATCCACCAGGATCCCCAGGTCCATCTCTGAAGGGCGCTCTAAAGTTCTTCTTCTCAGAGTCTGTATTATATCGGGGCTGCCCCAAACCAAGAGCACCACTTTGCACTTAGCCTTATTGTACCTCACTGGGTTCACATGGATCAACTTCTCAAGCTTGTCCAGGTCCCTCTGGATGGCAACACTTCCTTGTATTGTATCAGCTGCACCTCTCAGCTTGATGTCATCTGCATACTTATTGAGGGTGCACAATCAATCCCATCATCTATATCATTGATAAAGATGGTTCCTGGCAGGGGGACTGGACTAGATGATCTTTCAAGGTCCCTTCCAATCCCTGACATTCTGTGATCCTGTGATTCTGTGGTGTTGAAGAGCACTGGTCCCGCTGGGGGACACCACTTGTAGCCAGCCTCCACCTTGAATACAATTGTTGAACACAATTATCTGGCAGTGAACTTCCAACCACCTTACTCAGTGAACAGATCATCATTCAAACCCATATCTCTCCAAGTCAAAGGTCTTACACAAATCCAAAAACTTTTCAACAAAAACTCAGGAGAAACACTGGTTTCATTTAAGTAAAATATACGCTACTGATATTACCAAAAGACTTGGAGCAGAATTTTGTCCTTGATTATATAGGCCACTGCTGTTTACTTTAATAGGAAGTACATGCCATATTTCCATTATCAATCTTGGCATTTGCAGAAAGCTCTTGCTAGAAAACCAAATGATTTTTTTCATAGATATACTACAGTTATTATTGCTGCAGAGATGTAGAGAACAGCAGACCATTGAGTTAGAAGCTCCTTCTTGCTTATTTTAGAAGCATAACTGTTCTGTGGCATAAAGTCCTCTTAATTCTTCCTAATGTCACTCTTGTATTAAACTCTGTAGAAAAAAAATAAATAAATAAAATTTAAAAAAAATCTTTTTTATTCAGGATGATACACAAACTTTCAGAATCCATCTTTGTATTTCTGGACAAAACTCAGGTGCATCATATTTCTCAGAAAAAAAAAAAAAAAGAGGAGGAAGAAATATCAAGTGTAAAGTTTATGAAAGTCAGTGAAGTTCAGTTCTGGCTTAATACTCTTCTGCAGTTGTTTTACATTTGTTTGTTTGGTTAGATTTTATTTTTTAATGGAAATCCAAGGTATTTTCCATACAAGCTCTGACTGCATTGATCTCTCTTTATTTCCCACTGCTTTAAAATGTCTAAGATTTTTATTTGTTTGGTTTTCTTTGTATCAAATTCCACAAGTCCAACGAGTTAATATATTAATGTTTCGTAGGACACAGAATATGAACAGTCACATGGGAAAGAAGGTACAAGCAATTCATTTATGAAGGAGAAAGCTCTAATTCCCTGGAGATGGTATAGCAGGTATTTTGCAAGTGAAGGCATACTATCACATAAATCCTCAAATACTTTTGCCTATTGTTTTCCAAAGTAGAACATGCATTAGCCCATATTAATTCAAACTTGCTGTGACCCACAGTGATATGTCATTGTCCTTAATCTTTATAAATGGTTTTTGCACTCTGCACCACCAAAAACTTTCTTTTTGCTGATCAATACAAAGTGTATTTGAAAAGAGCATTATCTGCCTTTGAAAAGGCCTTCTGGACAATCAATGGTCTTCAGAAGCAGATGCTGATCAAGCAAGCATAGGCAACATTGTAGAAGGCTAGTAAATATTGATTGCAATTCAGAAAAGGAAATTGCCTTGTATTTGCAATGTCTGACTTCATCTAGCCTAGAAGTTTACTAACATCTGATTGGCTGATGTGGTAAACACTGTGGTGCATCATCATTGCATGAATAACACACATTAAAATTTTTATTTGTAACAGTGTGGAATTTAAACCAGAGTTAACCCAAATTTTGAGACTTTTCAATTAGCTTGTAAAAAACATATTGTCCACATGATTTCACATTGAAACCAGGCAAGTAAAAACAAAAGGTCTGGCACCAGAAATTTTTATGAATTTTGGCTTCCTAATTAAAAACAACTACATACGTATTTTTATAAACCAGGCAACATCCTCAATTCAGCTGTTTTGACAAAGTTACTGGTTCTATTCATTTTTTTGTTTCCCATGAATTCACTGGGAGAATCTAGTATTTATGATTGCAGAAACAGCATTTTACAATCGGCCTAGATCCAGCCAGTACACTTCACTAGCATGCACAGAAAGAAAAATGCAAAGGAACCTCAGCTGAAAATCCAAACTTCTATGTATTGCATTACAATAAAAGTAGAATTATTCTGGATTTATGATGTTGTTTATGACAGAAATCTTGTTTAGTACTTCCAAATTATGAGAGTCACATAATTAGCTGTCAGAGAACTGCACTGACCATCACTCTGTAAAAGATATTTTAGCTTACAGTACCATATAAATCACAGAAGGTCTATGGTCATATCCTGTGTCACTTAAGTCAATAGGATCAAATTCATATTCAGCAGCCTGTCTGATCATTCCTTCAGATTGTTGTAGGAAAGGCTGTTCCTCGCAAATGTAGGGCAAAAATGCTCTAATTTCAGGTCAAAGATTTGGAAGTACCTACACTGATAGAACTGCCACAGACACTTGATCAGTGCCCTCTCCCCTGCTACTTATTCCATCAGTCAACTCAGCCTAGAATAAAGACAAAACCCAAAATCTCAGTAGTCACAAGAGGGAACACTTATCTTTGAGCCAGCCACAATGCTAGGCAAAATGTAACGGGACATTACTAGAACACCATAAGAATTTTATTCCAAAAACCTATTCTTTATCAGATCCTTATAAGAAGAATGGGATGGACTGATGAACAAGGCAAACACACTCTGAATTTTACTCAGCAGGATAAGGCTGCAAGCATTCTGTTAGCCTACTTTGAGGCGAGAGGAATATACTGGCTTTAAGCTCCTTACAAATCATCTTTATCAAAAAAGATCAAATGGACTTTTCACAGAACATGTGTTTTCTACTTAAAAAGAAAAAATCTTTCACCTCCTTTTTGTTGTTTCAGATTTACAGATTTGTAAATAATTGTAAAAAAAAACACCTTTAATTTGGGTTTCCCAACTAAGATATATGTCATTATACGGATAAAGTCAACTTTAAGATTTTTAGAATATGAACAATGTTCAAATAAAATTCATTGCATTAAGAATGATTTCGATCCCCAAATCTAGATCTGCATTGCAAAATATTACTAATCAAAATAAGAAAAATACATGGAATCAAGTTCTGAAACAACATGGAGCCAAATTTTCTAGGCTGAGCCTCTAATTTTGCTGACACAAATACAGTAATTAGGCATGAAACTCCTCATGTACCATAAAGTTCTTACAGTGTGGTATTTGGGCTATATTAGGAGGTGAATCAGGGAGCTGTTTTGTGGTTTTACAGCCACCATATACTTTGGAGGGTGGGAAGAGTAGTTTGGGCTGTCCAGATTGTAGCTGAACAATAGATCTGAAATAGGGTTGCTTCTAGAATGTATGTGAAGAATAAAATATGACAGAACAATATTTCTCACTGTCAGTTTGTGGGCAGTCGAAGAAGAGTGCTTGCTTTGGTTTGACAAGCCATATGTGATAAATGGTGCATAGTTCTGTAGGACTGTATTTTCTCAGCAAGAGGTGAAGGCTTTTTCTTATTTTGGAAATGGAGTGGGATGACTGTTTTTGCAGAATGGTGGTCTGATGCCAAGTAGGGAAGAGTTGTTTGTGAAACTTCACATACACATCACCATCATAATAATGGCAATCACTTTTTAGCATTATCAGCATTATTCTGCAGTAATACTCTGAAATCCCAGTAGACCACACTGGACTTTTCTTGTACTGAGCAAATACATAATGAAACAGGGTTCCTTACCTAGCAGGGATGACTTGTCTTGTATCTTTGCTGCTGACTGAGTTAAAAATACATTACCAGAGAGAGATCCATATAACTGCACTTGGTAATTATATGCTAACTTATACGGCTTAATTTATGTCTGCTTTGGCACTGTTATTCATGATTTACACAATACATGTGAAGGAGGCCCATCAGAGGACTCCTAAACTATTTTAGAATACTAATCAGTCCGTACACACTACAGCTTTTATGCTGTTTAAATTAGGCTACAAAGGCAGAAACAAGCTAGCTGCAAATACAAACCTCTGTCAGGGCAACAGCTCTCCATTCTATACTGTCATCAGTACCCAGCAAAGGCAATTTTAAAGAAATTACATAGTTGCTAATCATCAAGTCCATGACTATGTGAATCCTTAAATTAATAATCAGCAATCAAAAGGAAAATTTCCTCTTGCACGTCATCTACTTTTCCCTGGGAGATTCCATCTTTCTAATTAAGGAGTACTCTTCAGAAAACCTGGTGCTGTGCAGGTCAGGGGGGATCTCCTCCATGTTCCAGGCCCTGGCTGTGCTGGGGTGGAAGTACAGTACCAGGATGGTGATTCCTCAGACCTCTGAAACTGAAAGGAATGAGTAACAGCACCACAACTACTCTGTAGGACCAAGCGAGAAGAATACCAAATCAAATTCATGTGTTGGGATGGCATTTAAACAAACAAAACTCAAAAAAATGAATAGCATGAAAATGAAAAGAAAACCACTCAGACAAAAAAAAAAAAAAAAAAAAAAAAAAAAAAAAAAAGATTATAATGAAAGTGTATTGATTTGTGCAACATAGTATGCTGATCTTAAGAATAATGTCATATTTGCAAGCTTTTTATTGGTAGTACTTTCTTTGGTCCTGAACAAGGTAAAAATTGAAGTTCAGCACAGTAACTTTTTGCTTTAACCCAAGCAATGAGAGTCTGATCCTCTGACATATCCAACAAAATCCTCTTGGCTTTTGCAGCTTGGTGGAAATATCCAAATCTGCATTCAACGTGTTTTCCACATTTCCATCATTGCGTAGAATGAAGCCATGCAGAGCCCCAGGGACATGTGTTTAGATGCCATTCTGCAGTGCTTGTAGCATTTTAACTTGAAGCCTCTGGGAAAAAGCCACAGATCTATTACTATGGCTTTGGAGTTTAAATTGTTAGTTGATGTGTCCTGTTTATCAAGTCCAAAAAGCAGTTTGTGCCTGAAAAATGGACCCGGTCCTGCAAGCGTAGAGGGATTTGGGCTGTTTACTTTTTAAATAAAAGTTTAACAAAATGATAATCACAAACATGTAATCAAGTATTTGTCCTTCATTTGTCAGTGAGTTATTTTATACTTGAATTAACTCCTTGTTGATATTGTAAGTTTTGCAAGATGCTGTGCTCACCCATCTGACCTCCTTTATGAAATGCGCTTATGAGAGAAAAAAGGAGATGGGCTGGTCCCATTCTTCATTCTCTGGGATTTTTGCTTGCATGCTTAGTCAGTGTTAAAACAAAAAACAAGCACAAAAACAATGTAAATGTCAGGATTAATAATCAAACAGGAGAAGCATTTGCAAGCAGTAAGTTATTTCACTTTCTCTTCAGCTGTTAACAAGGAAATATATTTATATATATAAAATGCATATATATATTCTTTTATACATTTTTGCAGGTAAGAGTATTTCTGTAGATTAGTATAGGAGTGCTGCTGATTTCCATTAGTATATATAACCTGTCAACCATTTACTGCATGAGATTTAAAAGAAGCAGTTTCTGTTGCAGTGCAAAGACAGTCAAAATTACTTTTTAATTCTAAAGAAATGCCTTCATAACTGAAAGGATTTTTTGGTTTGTTCAGAACACCTTTTCTTAAAAAGACATCTATTGTTTTGAATGAGCATATGTTGGCCAGCTAGGCTATTATTCAGGGAACAAATGCTTCCTTGTGAGCATGAGACAACTTGCAACTCTTAGTATGGTATTTCAAATAATGGGAAATAATAGTGAAATGGCTGCAATAAACTCAAACAAAATCTTAATAGGCAAGTCTGTTATGCAATGTGTATTCCCCACACCATTCTTTTACTGGTGCCAAAAGCATGTCACTCAGGTAATTTGTTTTAGACCTTTAACAAGACTTAGAAGCAATTATTATGAAACACTGACACAACAGATCTCACCAACAATTGAAGTTTGACAGGTTGTGAGAAAAGTCTCATGTTTATGTCATTGGAGACGTGATCCCTGTATGACCTCCTTTTTCACTGCTGTGAATGATAAACTATCATTCTCCAGTGGTAGTTCACTATAGCTGAAGGCCCAAATGTACTATATTTGTAAAGGAAATTTTCATCTGGTTCTCTGAATGAAATAAAGCAGGAAACTGCTGTGGTTCCTTTGACAGATCTGGTTTTAGCTTTATAGTATGTTATAGCTGGATAGAGAGCAAAAGGCATTCACATTGTCTACTTTGTAAAGGTCTGTAGAAAAGATACAGGGATAGAGATGCAGAGTCACGTGCATGTAATTTCTGATTGAAAATAGCTTCACGTTTGTTTTGCTAAGGAAACTGAAATAACCCACATGTGATAGAAGGAGAGGAAGAATATGTTCGTATTTATTGCAATATATTCATCTTTGTTTCATAGTAGAGCTTGGAGGGATAAATAATTGCTTTACAATCATTCAGAAAACACCAAAATCGTCTACTTTTAATCCACATTTTAGACATGAGAGTTCCTCAAAACCAGCTTTTGTTGATCAGTAATGCCATGGAGTAGAGGAGAAGAAATAATTTTCAGGTGGTGAATTTAAGTCTTCCTGCTCTGGAAGCCATATTGAACTGTACCTATTCCCTGTTATACAGCTTGGTTCTATGCCATACCTCTTGCTGCGTCCAATGGAAACCTCATGAGATATATTCTTCCACCTACTACTAAGTCACACACTGGCCAAACTACAAGTCTTCTGGAAAGAAGATCACTTTATAAGAAGGAAGAGTATATCTTTTTGCTTAATAACTCTCAAAAAAAAAAATCAGTAAGACATGCTATAATTTTTCTCCAGGTTATTAGGTGGCCTTCAACACTTCATATTTAATTTCATTTGTGTATTCTGGCATTTTATTTGCATTGGTTGCATAATATCAGAAAAACCTTAGCCTTGAAAGCTATTTCGATTTCAGTTAGTATATTATGCAGCTAATAATCATGGATATTAATTAATTTGTACTTTCGTGACAATATCGACATAACTCTTTAACAGAAGTCCCTCTTCAGCCTCTGAATAATGTTGCAAAGTTTCATGCATAGCTGTTGGAATATCCCAAAGAATCATTCCATGGTTCCATAACTGTGTTACTGAAAATAACTGCATGACTGAACATAACAATTCTTCCAGTATCTGAGAGGCTAAGGCTCAAAAAGTAAATACAGGGACAATACCTCTACATTACTATTTGCATTCCATGATGCAACCTTTACCAGTACCCTTCAATGTATCTGCTTTCTCCCCTCCCACTATTCATTATTTACTGCCATTAAAACAGATTGGATGTCTCAAGAATATGGGTTGTTTAACCTCTTGCTCATTACTGTAAAATGAGTGCAGGTTTATGTGAATCACCATCATTAACAGAAATTAGAGTGCTCCTAATTGGAAACAATGACTCAACAAGTTTTGTTTCTTCATAATAAACCTATTAAGTGCTCACAGTGGAAGACTAAGCAGCCCTGGAGACTTCACTGTTTCCCATGTTAATGGGGACTTTGCCATAGAATTTGGCAAGTTTAATCCAGTTGTTTTTAGATAGATTTCTACATACTCTTTCATGTCTCTAGAAAGACTACTCACAAATGGAACAACATGTCAGATCTATTTGCATATCCTACAGACTGCAGTGTCTAAGTGTGTTTAGAAAAAAAGCTGCCCTCTGGCTTCAGATGCCTCCCCCCAGAAGTGATACATATTTGATAACATCTTAGCCATGCTGCCCTATAGACAGACAACGCACCTTCATCCTCCAGGGATATTAACAGGGATATTACTCAACAAGCACAGAGAAGGGTAAAAGAAAAATCCTAACTTTGAAGTAACATCCTGGCAAAAAGAATACAGTGGAAACTATACTGACAATTTGGGCTTCTGTGCCATTTTCAGTTGCCTCCTAAATACTGCATCACATCTGCTAAACTGTATTATAAAGTAGTACACATCTGAAATGCAAAAGTATTGTGCTTTCTACACATCTTCAGACTTTCAATGTCAAGGTTAGGGCAAGAGTTGTATTCTTGTACAATGCCTAAACCAGGTGTTGGACACAGCAAAACTTCTGACATTTAGGAGTTAATATAGCTAGCGTGTGTGTATGTATGTGCATGCACTAATTATGGATCACAGCATGCACTTGGATGCTAAGGAAGTTCAAAGAGAATATTAGATCCCTGACTCCAGCAGATGCACAGCTCTGGGGTATAAGAAAAATGTGTGAGCAAATCACACAAGCTTCCTGAGCAGCTAGAAACAAACCTGGAACCCTGCAGGCTATTGTTGGATTTGTAAAATTGACAATAGCCTCTGCAACTTGTAATTTAGTCTTGTTTTTCCTTACTCTTAAGATTATTGTTTCAGCTTACTGAGCTCATGAAAATGTAAGAAGTTGAGGAGAACGAAGGGATTCTCTGCCAGTATTTATGTTATAAAATGTTAACCTGTTGATACCTTGTATTAAGATGGATTCATGACATAAGCGTTAAACACTAGTCTAACTAAGGTGCCTAGAAGTTGTTCCTTCGATTCCATGCAAGTTCAGATTATACATTATTTAGTAGACTGTTAACATTTTAAACATACAATGTTTGTTATTTGCAAACTATTATATAAGCCCATAGAGCTGATAGGCTTACAGCTGCTTGGGCAGGACAGGGCAGGATAGCTAAAGTTAGAAATGCATAGTAAGGAGCTCTCTAAAGTAAAGCATAGATTTTAAGGCCAAAACCAATTATTGTGATCTGCCATTCAGATCAACTTAAAAGAAATTCAAATAGTAGAACAGAGCAGAGCATTTCATTCCACAGTTTCATTCCACAGGTATAGATCTCAATTGTAGGGCATCCATTATAGTCAAGTGAAACTGACCCGCTGACTGATAGGAAGCCTGTTCATCTTGTTTTCACTGTATGCACCACAATACCTTGGAGTACCACCTATTCCAAAGAGACAACCAGTCCTGAGCTGAAGATACCATGAGAAGGAAAAGATATCACTTTACCTCAGTAATCTGTATTAAGGGCTTCTCGGACCTACTGTAAAATTGTATGCTTGATTTCTCAGATGACTCTGACTTGACTGAGCCTCCAGACATTGGTTCTAATTATGCTTCTCTCTACTAGATTAAAGAGCCTTTCTTTCCCCGTACTCTCTCTTGACGCTACTTTTAATGTGAGATCAAATCACCTCTGACATTTTTAATATGATAAACAGAATGATCTTTATGTTTTTGTGCAGTAAAATGCCTCCTCCTGGGCCTCAAATAATTGGTGCGGTTCTTTTCTTCAATTTTGGGCATTCTTTAAAATGTGGATATTAAAAATAAGATGTACATATCTACATAATTGTTAATTACTTCCCTGTTCTCATTTCCAAGGAGCATAGATTTTGTATTAACATCACCATTCAAATACTCCACTGCCAGGATCAATTGCTTCTCAGAATGAAATTCTCCATACTGTAGCTATACACAGTACTCCTAAGCATGTAATTCTTTTGTGTTGTGGTGTTGGTTTTGTTGTTGTTGTTGTTGTTGTTATTTTTCCTATAAATGCATCTTTTTCACTAATGTATCAGGATTTGTCCACCTAGCTGCCAACACAATATCTCTCTCAGTCCTTCCAGATTTTGTCAACTGCAGTTCTGTATTTACTTCTAAATTAAAGTTTTGAATATTATTAGGCTTGAAATCTTTACTAGACGCAGTCTACTCAACAACAATCCTCCATTGACATTTTTTTGAAGTTTGAAATCTGTTAAGTTATATCTTTGTAATACAGATCTGGAAAGAGCATAGATGTACATCCATACTGTACAGTGCAGCATCAAGCAGAAATCTGGTTACTGGCTATTATACAGATATCCTGTCATGGTTTCTGATCTTCCCTTCCAGGTACGAGACTCTATTGATTAGCACAGATATGCTCTTAGTTTTCGTATGTAATGTTTTGCTGATACTACCTCTCAAGTGGACACTGCTAAATGTTCTTGCAGCATCACAAAATGGACAAGATGAGAAAGGACTTTTGGAGATCATCTAGTTCAATTCCCTACTCAAGGTAGGTTCAAATACAACAGCTTGTTCAGAATACTGACAAGTTGTATTTTGAATAATTTCACAGACACAGACCCCAGAGTCACTCATAGCAACCTATTCCAGTGAAGAAACACTCTCAAAGCAATTTTTTTCCTCTTATGTTTAAGCAGAATTTCCTGAGTTTCATTTTGAGCCCATTTCCTTTCATATTTTTATTGGATATCATTGAGAAGAGTTTGGCTCCATTTTCTGTTCTCACTTCTCTCACACTATGGTAAGATTTGCCCTTTTCGTAACCTAAATGATTTCAGCTCTCTCAGTCTCTTTTTATATGTTAAATACTACAATACCTTCAATATCTCTGTGGCCTTTTACTGGCTTTTTCTCTGGCATGTCCATTTCTCTCATATACTGGGGCAGCCCAGATCATGATACACCACTCTAGATGTGCTCTCATCATGGCTGTGTAGAAAAGAAGGATCACTATTCTTGACCTGATGATGAAACTCTCTCTAGCACAGTCTGATATTGCTAGATGCCTTTGCTGCAAGGGCATGTTGCTGGCCCGTGTTTCATTTGGTGTTCACCAGGAGCCACAGAGCCTTTTCTCCAAAGCTGCTTTCCAGTTAGTCAGCTCCCAGGTTCCTTCTTCCTTTCTAGAGCGAGATTTGTTATTTCACTTGACTCAACTTTAGGATATTCCTGTTGGCCCAGTTCTATAACTTCTCTAGATCTCACTTAAATGGGAGTGTACTCATCTGGCTTATCAATCACTCCTTGTATGCAAATCTGAGGATGCATTCTGTCCCATCACTGAAATCTTTAACGAAGATGTTAAACCATACTGACTCAATTACTAATCCATGAATTACAACAGTTATGACTGACCTCCAGCTGGACTTCACTCTCCTGATCACAATCCTTTAAGTGCAGCAGTTCAAAATGTTCTCCATCCACCTCACTGTCCTTTTATCTAGCTGTGACTCATCAGGTTGTCAGTGAGCAATTCATAGCAGACAGTGCTGGAATTCTTACTGAAGTAGACAACACCAACCAATCTCCCCTCACCCAAGTCAGTCTTCTTACAGATGGCTATCAGATTGTTCAAGTATGATTTCCCCTTTCTAAACCAATCCTGAATACACCCAATCATCTCTTGTCCTTAATGTGTCCAAAACCTTCCTGGATAGATTCTTCCTTGTATCATACTGCATGCAATCAGTGAGACTAACTTCAGTAATTCTCTGGACCCTCTTTCTTGCTCTTCTTGAAGACAGGGATGACATTTTCTTTCTTCTAGTCATCAGGAAATTCCCAGTCACCATGACCTTTCAAAGATAATCAAAAGTGGTCTCAAAATGACATCAGACAGCTACCTTGGCATTTGTGGCTTGCATGGACTTGGTTACAGTTCAGTTTATTTAAATGTTCCCTAACTTGGTCCTCCCTCATGAAGGACAGTTTTCTTTAGATTTTCACAGAGGACATAGGATTCCTATTAGCCTTAATAGTACCTTGGTCTTTTCCATTACCTTTATTACCAAGTTCTCTAGAAACTACTGTATTCAATAGTCACAATGGCCAGAACATCACTATTTCTATTTCTCCTTGATTCAGCAGCTAACCAAACGTAAGTCCTCACTTTAGTAAATCATACTAATATACTAATATGGTAGATATTATGGCACAATAAAGAAAGGAAATCATAACTTAAAATGCTAAGTATTGTTTTATTTATGTTGATAGTTTGAAATGTTCTACAATTTAAGTAAAATAAAAATAAGAAATAGCAGAAAAAATATACTGCCTTTAGGTATATGAATTGCAGTATTGGGACGGACTTTAATGTGGTAGATAGTGATAGGACAAGGGGGAATGGCTTTAAACTTGAAGAGGAGATATTTATATTAGATAATAGAAGGAAATTCTTTGCTAAGAGGGTGGTGAGGCACTGGCACAGCTGCCTGGAGAAGCTGTGGTTCCCCGTCCCTAGAGACGCTCAAGACCAGGTTGGATGGGGCCCTGAGCAGCTGAGCTGGTGGGGGGCAGCCCTGCCCACAGCATGGGGTGGGGCTGCGTGGGCTTTGAGGGCCCTTCCAGGCCAAGCCCTTCTATGATTCTATGATGCAATGTTTCGCATTGAAAATAACAGTGTCATGGGGCGGTCAGAGGAGCAACAGGATGCATATAGAAACAAGCATTTTTAAAATTAAATATATGTGTATGTATATATATAGATATAGATATATAAGATAAATATATAAGATAATATTGTAAGAGATTATTCTTTTATACCATTGCCTCAAAACTTGCTAAGGACACAGATGGACAAGTCCTGGGCAAGGGTTGTGAAATCCTTTGTCTGGAGAACACAGATGGACAAGGCCAGGGGCAATGAGAGAGAGAGAGAGAGAGAAGCCACAGATTGATGGCCAGGAAGCTGTATTTTTGTGGGCTTTTCTCAAGGGAGATAGCCCTATCAGGGGTTATTACACATGACTCTTACCCAAGCACCCAGGAATGCCACGGTGGCAGAAGAAGGAGGATAAAAAGAAGACTTACAACCTTGAGATGAGATTTCTGGCAACAGATTCCTCATGAAGAAGGAGGTTTTTTGGACATGAGAAGCCTTGTGTCCTGCTCTTCTCCCTCCTGGACCTACTCTGTTGCTGCACCTTCTTGCTGTCTAAGGCCAGCCATGCTGTAGCTGCTCTTCCTGAGAGGTTTCTGACAACAAATTCCTCATGACGTGATGCCTGCATGCTGAAGAACAAAGGTGTCTGCCATCAGATCCCTCGCTATGGAATGCCTGCATGCTGACGGACTCTCCTGGTCTTGCTACCTGAGTCCTGCTGCTTCCTCCTGGACTTAACCTGCTGCTTCTTCCTGCTACCTGCTTGCTAAGACCAGCTTTGCTGCTGTTGCTCTCCCCCCACGCTTTTGCCTCGGACCATTGGAACAGCGTGCAGCAGGACTGTGCTGGTTCCTGGTGGTGACTATCCCCGCTTTACGGAATTCTTGCTTCTTTCCTATCTTTTCTATTGCCTCCTTCCCTTCCCCATCACCCTAATTCATAATAATTGCTGTCCTTTCCTTCCCCATCTCCCTGATTCAGATTTGTAATAAACTGGTCAGACCAACATTTGAACCATTGTTTCTTAATCTCACGCCGGGTATACATATATCAAAGAACCTCCTCTCCCTCCTATGAATTGAAGTGAGACAAATGTATAAGTTAAAACAGTGGGCAATGTTGGATTTGAGTCTTAGAAATGGAAACATTTGAGAAGGTATGTCCGACCTGCAGCCTGTGGTCCCTATGCAGCCCAGCACGGTTTGCAGTGTGACCCACTCATTCCCCTTGATTTAAAGGTGGGGACTCCTCATCACAGAGTGATCCCAGGCACACACCCTTTGCTCAGCATCACTCAAACTATCAATGTGCTATTGTACTGAAAGCAGGGCACAGGGAGGGCAGTGCTGTGTAGTGCTGACTGAAGTGATGACAAATGTATGCATTTTGATACACTGGCTAAATACAGGACTCTGAACAGTGAAGAATACAGAGCTGTACTTTCTGCTTTGAAAAAGGAGTTTGAAAATAGAATCACTGAATCACAGAATCTTTAGTTGGAAGGGACTGTTGAAGGCCATCTAGTCCATCTCCCCTGCAATGAACAGGGACATCTACAGCTACATCAGGTTGCTCAGGGCCTGGTCCAGCCTGGCCTTGGATGTCTCCAGGGATGGGGCATCCACCACCTCTTTGGGCAACCTGTTCCAGTGTCTCACCACCCTCGCTGTAAAAGGGTTTTTCCTTATATTCAATCCAAATCTACCCTCAGTAAGTTTGAAACCATTTCCCCTTTTCCTGTCACTGTAGGCCCTGGTAAAGAGTCTATTCCCTTTCTTCTTACAGTACCCTTTCAGATACTGAAAAGCTGTGATCAGATCTCCCCAAAAGCTTCTCTTCTCCATACTGAACAGCCCTAGCTCTTTCAGCCTGTCCTCATTTAAGAGGTATTCCATCCCTTGGATCATCCTTTAAGAAAAATATTTAAAAATTGTTTTGTTACTTATATATTAATGGTACTGTATATTTTGTGAGGGCTGCTCTGAAAGTAAAAAGCCTCTTGTTTTATTATGTTGGCCTATCAGAGGTAGATAGATGCTGGTGGCATGGCAGTAAAGACAGAACCTTTCCACTAGTATTCCATTTTATTTTGTGGTGTGGCAGATGGCAGCAGAGGGGCAGACTGACACAATGGCATCTGACAAGGAAGTGTGTATAAAGCAAAGGTGTGCCTCTGAATTCCTCAATTTAGAAAAAATAGCACCCACTAATATCCACTGATGCTAGATGAATGTTTATGAAGACCAAACAGCAAATGTGAGTACAGCAATACTGTGGATGGTACATCTCGGTAGTGGTGACAATGGGCCACTTTCAGTGGTACAGACTGTTATGAGTGCAAAATGCAGGCTATTGTTAATCACTTGTGAAAATGCATAGCTAATGGTGGTGACTATGTTGACAAATGATGTTTTGTAGCTGAGAATTTTCTCTGTCAAACAGTATTATTGTGCTCTTTGTACCTGTTGTCATTTCCATGGAAATAAATAGGAGGCATTGCTTTTGGAGCAGCCTACATATATGGGGCCTCAGACAATTTTTATTCAAAAATGAGTCCCAGGCAAGCCAAAAGGTTGGATATTCATGCATTAGAGTAACCCACAATAGGAATGTTGGAATCACCATAATGATCAGCCAGATGGCAGAGAATTCAGGGTACATGTGAAGCAGAAATACAGAAAAACATGAAAGGTGAGACAATTTCTAGTATGATTGGGCTGATCTTCCTCAAGTTTGTTTATTCTTATCTTAATCCACTAGAGTCATAGAGTTATCTTTTTTTGTGCACGTGGTTTAAATTTGCTGATTATTTCAGGAGCCCTCCAAGTGTTGTACTGTGAAAAATACCGTAAGTTGTTTTTTCTTCAATCATCTCGAATTACTCACAGTGTTATTAATACCTATCATTTTCCATTTTTGCTATCTCTTTTCAAAGCTGAAGGGAACACTATCTTTATTCACTTGTAAGTCTCTCCATCCCTTACATCATCCTTGCTCCTTTTTGCTGCTATTGAGACCAAAAACATGGCAAAATTCAAAGGAAGAAACAGTGATGAACAAGACGCACATTCTAATTTGCATTATGTAATCACAGTGAAACACAACATCTTATTTTCAGCATCGATTCAAGTGGCCTCCACTTTTTCAGTTGTGACTTTTGTCTTTTTGTCCTCATTTCTTCATTTTGTGAAGAAATTAGCCCATTTGACTGCGTTCCCCAAAATCCTGGTATGTGTGACATTTTCCGGGAGAACATTGTTTTTTCAAGTCCTGTCCAATGTGTAGCGTCTGGCTTCAATTCTCTATCCTCCGATGAAGGCCATGGGGAGGATTACATTTCTTTCTTCCCTATTCCCTCTTCCCTAGCTAATGTCTGCATCTGTCACATGCCGCTGATAGCAGCAGAGTGAGATTGGTAAACCAGATCAAAGAGAAATGTCAGGTCCAATTTTTGTCCATAGCATTGTAAAGCAACAAGGAGTTAAACAGAGTCATTTTTCAGCATTTACATTTCATGGTTGGCACTTCTTCACCATGCATCTTGCATTAAACAGCTTCATAATAAGTAAAAACCAAATTCCTTACCCTCCATAGCCCTTTAGAGTTCAAGAGGTCTGAAAGGAAGTAGCAAAAGACTGAATTTGGCTCTGGGCTTCAGAACTGACACCCTGGTGAAACAGGCTGCAGCAGCAGTAGCACACATATGAAGAATTTCATTTCTACTGTGGATATTGCAATTCTTAACTCTGCCTTTGTTCAGTTTTATTCTGAAAATCAAGTGGGTATTCATTTCATGGAACAAATGCAGCATATGCAGCAGAGATTTTCATGTTAGATAACTGAACGTATTCAGAGAAGACTGTTTTTGCAGCTAAATATGCATTCAGTGATGGAAAGGCTGTCCTAGTTGCAAAATTTTTGCCAAAAGCAGAATCTGCATTAAAAATGTCAGTTGGTATCTACATAATGAATAACTTTAAAAGGAGTGCTAAAGGAAAATGAAAACCTCAGCACCTAGAGTATTTAATGGCAGTGGAACTCAACCTACGGAATTTATCCTTCAGAGGCCTGTATAGAGCTTTTATCATGGATCTGAGTGTGACATGCTGGCTCAGTTCTGTTTCTTTTCAGCTATTCCGCAAACCTGTTGGATGATATCTTTCACCATTCCCTTCCATTTACGTATGTAAAGTTTCTTTTTTTTCCTTCTTGTAAAAACATACAATCTATTCAATCAATTACTTTGCCCAAAGACACAAACTGAAGAGTGCCTTTGGATTTTCTTAACTGTTT
Source organism: Phasianus colchicus (assembly GCF_987193195.1). NCBI lineage: Eukaryota > Metazoa > Chordata > Aves > Galliformes > Phasianidae > Phasianus > Phasianus colchicus. Next base: position 34,029,498 of record NC_143438.1, read on the forward strand.
TGTATGAATGCATTCCTTCATATTTTTTAATAAGATTGTCACACACAATTCTGTATTTTTGACTTGTGTGCCTTTTTGTGATTTTAAATGGCTCTTGAGTTGTTAAAGGTCGAGTGCCATTGCTCTAAGGGGGATATTTTGATTTCGGCGCACGAAGAGTTATGCACGTCAATCTTTAATCATGATAAAAAGTCCTCTTAATGCTTTCTGCTCACAAGCTCAATGCATGGCAAAAGAAACCTAAAACAGAATAAAAGTTGTGAGTTTCAAAAAAAAATCTATTTTGATGTTTTCATCTAGCAAATCATTAATAACTTCATGATTCATTCTGAATGATTTTATTCTCTAAAACCAATGTCACTGTTGAGCTACTCCTAGAAAGATTCTGTGCAGCCTTGTCCAAAAACAGCTTTATCATAAGAGGTGACTGTTTTTAATAAAAAAGATTAGAATGTACTTTCTTCTGGCAGCTTCTGAAGAAAAATTACTGATGAAATTATGCACACGGGAAACAATTTTAACTTCCAGAGGGAAAAAAAAAATAGCAACATATGAAATTCTGGAATGTAATAAAAAAATGCATTTGAAAGCAGTATTTCTCCCATAAAAAATAGAGAAGAAAAAAAATCTTAGAGCAAATCAATACAGTATGCACATATTCTAATGCATAGCATCCCATGTCATAGGTAACATGTATGCACAGAACCCCTAATTCATAATAAAGCAGAGTCCTGTCAATTCAGACAAACATACCAAAGTGGTCCATTCCTTTTTCAAATTTTGCCACATGATTATATCTACAGATGAATTCAATTTCTAAATTACATACATATTTTCTGTAACGTATTTCATAACCAAGGAAAAAATAACATTTGAAATTCCAGTGGTGTTGTTCAGTCAAAAATATATAAATAAATAAAATCAATGAAATGGAAAATACTACAATAGATTTTCTTTTCTTATTTAAATGACACATATGATATCTTTTCTTTATATTAACAGTCATGGAAATGTATTAAAATTTGCTGTGTGTAATGTATGAAAATATGGAGAACTTAAGTGCAATTTTTTACAAGTACCTATAAAAAGTTTCTCAAAAAAAGAATAAAAATAATTTTAAAATGTGTTAAACATTGCACTGAGAAAAGTTGCAGGAAAATTTATCTGAACTTCTCACCTAGGTTTTGGTCTCATTGGTTTTCTAGGATTCTATTTTTAGTAGAAAAATAATAAAACAATTAATGCAGATTTTTCCTAACCTTTTACAACATCATACTGAAATTCTCCTTGTTTTGATCATTAAAACTGTTTTATTCTTTAGAATTCGTTTCAACAGGCATTCTGCCAAAACTGAAGACAGTAGAAATCTGCAGAGCTGATTCTACCAGCATTATCTGTCCATAGAAATTTCATTTCTGTCATGTTTTTTGAATTTGTAGTTTTGTTCTGGAATAAATTTACTATTATGAGGGAGGAGAAATTAACTTTATATTTTCCCTACCTGTATAAAGCAGATTCATAAATATAAAATTCATTTAGCTCACAGAAGGAATGACAATTTTATATCAGTGCAAATATTAAAGCTAGCAAAACAATTTTTTTTTTATTTTATTTTTTATTTTTTATTTTTTTAAGATTGGAAGTATTTAAGGAAGCTATTATAATAATACCTTATAAGAATACCAGCTTTGTTACATATGTTTACTTGGGAAAGTCTTGCTTACATAATGCTTTTTTTCTAAACATTCTTCCTATATATTTGATATATCGTTGAATGAAAGCATTGAATTCCTTTTCTCCCCAATGCTTTTGCACTTGTGGGAACAAAATGATTTTTCCAAGTCTCTCACAGCTTCCGTTGGCATTAGTTCCCTCTATGTGTTGCCAACTCAGGCTGCGCAGATTTAGATCCTTCTTTTGTACCTGTTATTTTGAGGCTTAACCCTAATTTCAGTGTTAGAAAATTCCAAGCTGTAAATAATCAGTTCATACTTTAACTGCAGAGGTTCTCCGTTAATCCTTTGGGAGCAACGTCTTTACATGCCGGAACGTTCCTTCAATATCTTATTTCCTGTTGTCGAGCTGTGACATCAAACACACAAAACATGCATGCAGGAACAAGCAATAAATACCAGTTTGCTAAAACTCTCCCTCTCTCTGGTGGGAAACGTGTGTGTCCCGACTGGATGTACATGTGTTCTCCCATGTGAGAATCCTCTCTCTAACAACAACCAATGCACGTTTGTCACTGTCACTGAGCTGGTTAATCCAGGCAGGATAGAAGACTATATATCATGAAACAATTGGACTAATTTGAGTGACAATCACTTAAATCGAGCAGTCTCTTAAGTGGCATGCTGAAACATTGAGTTCAAAAGTGAAGTGTACTCCTGCTTAAAAATAAGTGGGTAGAGAGAAGGATGCACACCACAGATGGAAAATAAATATATAAATGAGAGGCACATCATTCACAGGATTCCCCAGACAAGAAAAAATACGAGCTGGAACTATAAAGCTAGGAAAAATCCTCATCAACAGTCTTTTCTTTACTGTATCTCTCTATATATTCTTTTCTGTGCAGCTAACACACCACATTTCTCACTTGATCACATTTTCTTGGAGAAGAAACTAGTTTGGCATTCTCACCCAGGGTAAAAAAGACCTCTTCCTGCGATCAACAGAAGCGATTCTGCTGATTTGGCATGCTGCATTCTTGGGGGGAGATTCACAGGCTGAATACAAGCTTGCTCCCTTTTCTGAAATCTCACTTACAGCTCTGAGTTTAAGATTGCAGCTTACACTGTCAGGATGCATGCTGATTTGATCCCCTCTTACAGGGCTGGATTCATAGCGAACCGGGCTCTCTTGCGGTGATAAAGGCCTATTCAATGTGGGGTCTGACCTGCAGAGGCACTCAGCCCCACAGGCTTCAATGGAGCTCTTGCACCCCCTGCAGCCCAAATGCCAACAGCTCACTCGGAAGGGGGAGAAGAAAAATACATATATAACGATATAAAGAAAGAAAGAAAACAACAACAACAAAACAACAACAACAAAACCCTCTTTAATAGCATTCTATCCAGTCAGCTCCATCATCCAGATCATGTATTATAAGCTTATACTTTTCCAAATTAATTGCCTGAACACCGTTTAGCACCAGCATAACTTCTCTCACGCATTGCCCCACGAAGTGCTCTCTGGACCCTCAAAACACAGGCAGGTCGTTTAGGAGCACCCCATGTCTAATCCATCCCACCTCCATGCCCAGAAGAGAAAGGGAAGCCAGACCCCAGCACTGACCTTTGCTCAAAGGCATTGAACAGACAGGAGGTGGGCAATGCATGTGAAAAGCCTGTCCACGCATTTACTTAAAAGAGTTATTTTTTAAAATAAATAAAACCACACACTTGTCTGGCTAAAACTTGCCTGCCTACAAGGAACTGGTCTTTCAACAGGCATCTTCACATGGTAACAGTCATACAAAGGACTAGCAATAGCAAGTCCTCCCAGTACACTCACAGGCTAGAGGTATGCCATCCACAAGTGTGGTGCATTTGTAAAGAACCTGCTAGACCTGGTTAAGCCTAAATTACTAGAAAGCTGCTTGTCACTCTGTGAGGTTTCTCGCACAAGCCAACTCCTTTGGCTGTTTGTCTTTCACTTTCCTTAGATAGCAACAAAGTGTTTTGTAATAAGAACTGATATTAACTAGGGAAACAGCAGAGTCACCAGTTCTAATTCAATTCTGAATTAGCAGCCTCTTTCCAGGTATTCTAAAACAATTGCATAGTAAAAAGAAAAACTTTCTGAACCATTTTGTAATCTCACTTGCAACACATATATTTGACTTAGCCCAATTAGCTAGTTATATAACTAGAGATGGACATGTATTAAACTAAAGAAACAGGCAAAAGGAAGACATCCAGGTGGAAAGTTCAACATGAGGGCCAAGTGGCATTTATTGGGTAAGCTTATCATACATGTGTGTTACTCTTCTTGTTCTGGTCAACTCCTATTTTACAGCAGTCTTTCTGTAACTTCCATTAAATGTCTGTCTCCAAGAGTCAGAGTTCCAATTCAGACCAGAGTCCTAATATTATATAGTCAACTAATAAAATGTTTATCTTACAAGCTCTAAACCAAATAATTATCTCCGGCTTCTCAGTTCCATGTTTCTTGTCTAGAAAAAGTCAGGTTTTATGAGAAGAAAAACAGAAGTTACCTCTCTCATACTGCCTTCTCTCCTATAGTGAAATGACTTCATTCATGTTGATGAGGAGAGACTGAGAACTACCAGAACACATAACCTGGTGAGATAGTCATACATGAGATCCACTACATTCCCCAGATTGGATTTGAGTGCTGCTGAGCAATAAGAAACAATTGGGAGCAGCCATCAAAGTCGTTCATTTTCTTACAATTTGTAATGCCTGTACAGTCAGACTGGACTTCATGCAATGTTAATTGGAGTTTTCTCTGTAGCTAAATGGCTCTACATATTGTGGCTTTAGTGAAGACAATAAGTACCACCAAAAGTATCACTAAAAACTTCATGAGTGAGAACTTATCCTCTGTTTACTGGTCCAGAAAAACGTATGAAGGATTCTCTTCCTCCAGGAGACCTGCTCATGATAACATTTCTTAATTAACACCATAATTAGCACTAGGTGGTTATGGACTATAGTTAATTTGATCTGTTTTACTCTCCAAGCAGCAGTATTTCTTTTATTCAGTAGTAATGTTTCTCAAAAAGCAAACAACACTCCTGTTCTGAATGCATCACAACAAGTTTAATCATGTATCTCCCAGTCCAGTGTGCAGAATCCTGCATAAAGACCCTCTTTATAACTGACTTTTTTTTCTATAAATACCTGTATTGTCTGTTTGTCATGAATGACCCTATGAAATTTATTTCAATAGAGAAGGCTTGCAAAAGTGAAAAGAGTTCCTTGGTTTCAGTGTCTATCCAAAGACACAGAGTAATGTTCACATAGCAACAGGATCTTTCCATACCTAGATGAAGACAAGATCTCAGTAGTTGCCTGATTGAAACATGACTGAAGTTGTATGCAAATTAATAGTGCAAATCAGTCAGTTTTTAATTTGTTATCTCCAAATTTAACGGAAGACATTTTGCTGTATAATCACAGAATCTTAGGAGACGACAAGGACCTCTAAGAATCATCTAGTCCAAACTCCTGCTAAAGCAGGTTCCCTAGGGTAGGATGCACATGAAAATGTCCAAATGAGTTTTGAATACCTCCAGAGAAGACTCTGCAGTTTCTCTGGCCAGCCTGTTCCAGTGCTCAGTAAGCTGGTTTGCATTACAGTTCTGGCCTACCACCACACATCACTGGACACTACTCCCAACCAAATGACTCCTGCTCCCCCTTTGCAAAAGCAGTATTTGCTATGAGAAGCTACACTAATTCTTAAATTATAAATGAAGTAGAATGCTGTTGACAGGGTGGCCATTTCTAGCAAATCAAATTAAACTCTAAGGCTAAAACACAGTCCTTCTGGAATCAAACACTTTCAATGGGAACAGAATTGTAATTTATTCCTACTGATAGTTTGGTGTAATTACAGTCCTACGAGAACAGACTGAGAGAGCTTGGGCTATTCGGTCTGTAGAAGGGAAGGCTCTGAGGTGACCTGATAGTGACTTTTCAGTATCTAAAGGGGAGCTACAGGGAAGAGCCAAACAGGTTCTTTAGTGGGGTCTACAGTGATAGGAAAAGGGGAAATGGTTTCAAACTTACTGAGGGTAGATTTGGATTGGATATAAGGAAAAACTCTGAGGGTGGTGAGACACTGGAACAGATTATCCAGATAAATGGTGAATGCCCCATCCCTGGAGACATTCACGGCTAGGCTGGACCAGGCTCTGAGCAACCTGATTTAGATGTGGATGTTCCTGTTCATTCTAGGGGAGTTGGACTAGATGATCATTAAGGGTCTCTTCCAAACCTAAGGATTCTGTGATTCTATGATAGTCCCGAATTTTCCCAGCCACTGGAGAAATAAGCATGTGCCCTGTTATTTATAACACTTGTGTCCAAAAATCCCACAAAGTCAGAACAAGAAACACATGCTACAGTATGCAATAGGATAGTGAACAGAGGAACCTGAGAAGTGATGAAAACAGTAAGAAGCAAAAGATACTAAATTAATTTTTAAAATGCTCATCATGTTTTATTAATCTATGGCTTTCCCAGACAAAATGGCTCATGCTTCACTGATGATAAAGCTCTGAAAATAAAGGCTGAAGTGTTAAAATCTATGCAATCTTTTTTTTTTTTTTTTTGGAAAAAGTTTAATTTATAATTTTATGTTATATTTCAATATCGTTCTACCTTCACTTTGGTTTTTGCCACTTTCATTCAGTTAGTAACTGTCCTGACTGAATCAGGGTAAATGACAGAAACCAGGTAACGATTTATAAGGTTGGGTTACTAATCCCATAGGAGTCTTACTTCAGCTGCCGTGCTGAGAAATTACCTCTCAATAGACCCACATCAGAAATACTGAAAATGTGACAGAAAAACACCAAGTAAGAGGGCAGAAAAGAACATTTGAAAGGAACGTGTAATGCTAGGATTTCTGGAAGTTTAATAGCTTTCCACCTCAATTTTGGCCATCATGAACTCAAGCTAAGAGAAAAAAATATATCTTTTTAATGAGTTTTACAACATGCAAGTTGCTTTATAACATATTACATAATGATGTAAGTGCCATAAAGAAGGTAGTGTGCTGCTCTGTAAAATGTATTAGATCATCAATATTTCTGGTTTCGTACTGAGGAATTAGAAATAATGATGAAGATTAGGGTTACAGAAATTTAAAAAAATCCTTTGAATTGAACCATTCAGCTGTCCCCAGGGATATACTAAGGAATTTGTAGGCTGAGAAAATAGGTAAGTTTATGGGTTCTCCTTAGGTGAAAGAAGTCATGTTAACATCATAAGTTTTATACAAACTTTCCATATGCTGTAGGACCCTCGCTGCTTACCCCCAGCTTTCTTTCCCTCGCACCCTTATTATGTAGCTCAGTTGGAAACAGATTTATTAAAAATGATCTATCAACTTTTACACAGAAGGAGGTCAAACATCTTTCAGTAGCATGATTCAAAGCAGGAATATCCGTTTAATCCTCCTGCAAATGACAGGCTGGGAGAGTTTGGCTCAGCAAGCATAAAGTCCAAAGAAATTTGTAGAAGAGCAAATCTACCACATAATGTGCTTCCTCACAGACACCCATGCTTTGTCCAATAGCTCACTTCTGCAGATGTTCTGTATTCCTGAAGGGGAATGTAAGTACCTCGAGACTTCCAAAATTATTGTGCTATTTTTTACCCTATATTTACAACTTCTGAAATGTTTGTAGGCCACTATGTACATTATATGATCAATAAGCTAGAAAAGAAACTTGACTTGATATGAATAGGAAGGAGACTTGCACTATTTTTTTCCTGTTTGACTTCAGTATTTAGCTGATTCTGAAAGGCCAACTCAGCACTCTATTATTAATAATAATAAGGTTCCCAAATATGGTTTCCAGTCTGTCATTGAGCAAGCTAACATGCTGGCTTTCAATACGACAGATTTCCATGATATTTTTTGAAATTGGAACTCATGTTTTAATGATATTTTCACAACCAAGACTCAGTAATTCTAAAATGAATAGAATTGAAAGGAAGGATATATTAGCTTGCTAAAGGTAATAATTTTCTTCATATAAAACTCAGTGTGTACTGACAACCAATTACCATCATAAGTGCAAAAAAGAAAAGCTGTCTGTATCTATGGTCCAAAGTCAGGAACCATGATTTAGCTATATGAAAAAGTTTACTCAATTTTATAGCAAGAAGTAGTATCTTGTATGTACGTTTCTTTATATACATTTGCCATGATATAATGAACAGCAGCTTATGAAAGCATGTGAGGTTATTGTACAGACTCGTGAAATCTTGTTTCCTTCTGTACTATTGTTTTCATTTAAAATAAATATGATTCCCAAATTTCTAAATCTTGAGTTTTGTTTAGAGTGAAAGTGTAAATCAGCATAAAATTCCCAAAAGCGTCTTGAAATCTCAGTGTCTATCAATGAGCAAGTATTTTGATGAAGCCTACTAAATTTTCCTGTTTTGACAGTGGGGAAGAGTGGCTTTGTGTCATATTCAAAGCACTTTACATGAAAGTTTCTAGTTTTTGTGATGAAAGATGCAAAGAAACTGCAGTAGGTAGAGAATTCTGACTGATGCTGCAGAACACCATGCATCTAAAATACTTAAGTTAAAGAAGACCTAAGAGGTACAGAAAAGAAATAAACATTAAGTTAGGAATCAAGGAAATAAATCTCAGCTTTCAGCAGGGAGTGCAGTCTCGAGGCTGGTATTAAGCTAAGGAAGATAAGGCTGCTATGGATATATTTCTCATACATAAAAATTAAAGGAAGTAGAAAAGTACTGAAACTGAGTACTGAAGACCTTGTATGTGTAGTGTGATTGTAAACTTTGGACCTGGCCCCACAGGTTTTTCTTCCACAGATACACTGGCCAAATAATGTGAGATATACCATACTAGAATTTATTTTCTCATTTAGAAAGTGTGAAAAATAAACACCTTTAGTGATTCTCCAAACAGGAGCTGTTCTGTATCAATCTTGCTGTTTGTCAAGTTTCAACACTGAGAAAATATGAGTAGACCCTGGAATAATGCTGGCATTCAGGTACTAAACTTGATAATAACTCATTATCATTATCTTAGACTTGCTGATTTTTTTTTTGCTAATGAAAATTAAAATTATTAAATTATTCTAGTTGGCTGACATGCCGTTTCCTATCTCATCGTTCTAAGTAATTTTATGGATATACTCTTCACCACTGAAATTCCACATCTGTTGAAGGTGTTGAGTTTACCACTGGCATACATTGGAACTTATGTCAAATCAAAATACCATAATACCTTGAGAATATAAGTAAGCTGGGAAGTTCTTGCTCCTGAGTTTAATCCATAAGAAAATATTAAAACTGTTCCAAGTCTTCTCTTCCATTTTTCACTGACTTTCAGAAATGCTTCATTATGCCCAAGTATCTCAGGATTTAATTTTTTAACATACTGTACTAACAATTCAATACTAGCAAGAGAAAGAGTTGCTTGAAGGTGAGCTAAATCACTTCATTGGTTTCCTATGGCTATGCAGTCTGGACACTACAGCATATCTAGATATCTTCTTGTGGATTTGCTTTCCTATTCTTAGGAACCTTAACCCAGAGTTCAATTACAACAGAGGACTCGCACACTAAACTCGAAGTGGATAAAAATATATGCTCACTTTCTATGGGAAAACCTCTGAGAAGATAGTCCACTAAGTGATATTCATAAAATCCATACATGATTATTGGAGTGATTCTAGCTCAGGATTTTCCTCTTAAAAGACTTGCATTGGCTATGTTGTATAAAGCAGCTAATAACTGAAACAGATTTGGAGGAGAGCGAGGGGGTGAGGTGTGACTGAGAGTAGTGAATACTGAAAACTGAGTGATCACTCTTATAGACTGTAGTCAATTCCCAGGTTACCGACTCCTAATGGCACTTAAGCAAATGCTGAATAGGAAAACATTTTCTTCTGAGAATATATCCTGTACCAAAAGAACACAAAGCAAAAAATTCCAAAAATGAGAAATTTCTAGTTATAACTTTAATAAGTAATCAATTGATTAGCACAGAAAAATGATTTCTTCTTTTATAAAATTTCTTCATCCTCTGTGAGGAGATATCAGGCTGCTGAGTTTTGATGGTTTCATCCCTGTTTTACTGGAAGAGACTACTAAGAAGTTTATCAAGTTGGGCATTTTCAGATCAGTAGATCTAAACAATTTGCTTCCAAGAATTTTAAAGCATTAACTTTCTGGATTATTGTTGTTTTTCCGCAATTTGTAAAATACTGAGAAATGTCCTGACGGCTTTCCTGAAGAAAGCCAATGAGGTACTAATATTTTAAAAGGGAAAATGGGATGACATCAGTAACTGCAAGCCTGCTGTTATCATAATAACACTAGAAAAGGATGATGGGATGGCTGATAAGAGACTTGATTTATAAAGAATCAAAAGAGTAAAATAACTGCTCTCAGTCAATACAGTTGTATCAGAAATAGATCTTATCAAGCTAACTTAATATATTTTTAATAAGATTACAAATTTGGTTGCTAAAGATAATCAAGTTGATATAGAGTACTAAGATTTCAGTAAGGCATTCCACTTATTACCACACAACACTTTGATTAAGAAATGAGAGCAATACAAAATCAACATGCAATATATTAAATGGATTAAAGACTGGTAAACCGTAAGTCTCAAAAAGTACTCCTAAATAGAAATTATCATCAAATGGCCGTGATTCTAAATAGGATCTCAAGGAAAAAAGAAAAAAAAAAGGTGCCACACTTTATTCTATTTATATTTTTATCCATAATTTATATCCATAATACCATAATACCCATAAAGACAGTTACTGCTAAAGTTTACAAATGTCACAAATGTTTGAGGTACAGGAGATGATAAAGAAGACAAGTCACTACTTCAGATCTATCTGGATTGCTTGGCAAGCTAGGATCACTTTAACGTAGCCAGTTATAAAAACTAGAGCTGCTCACAAAGAGTGAAGGGTATATTTATGGGATGGAGGATAGTACTGTATAAAATAGTGATGATGAAAAGGACTCCTCGGGTGAAGGCAAGGTCAATGGGAGATAATCAGCTGAACAAGAGTTCACAGTATGGTGCTGTACTAAGACAAACAGAAATTTGATAACAGACAGCAATTTGATCTATTAGAGAGAAGTACATTAAGATCAAATGGATAGAAATTAAACCTTAATAAATTCAGAGAAAAAAAAAAAAACAACACATTTTCAGTACTGTTTATATAGGAATGATTTGCTAAGGCCTAATTCTCTAATATGTGATATTTTAATGTTTTATTAAATTACTACTCCTTTTTTTTTTTTTTTCCAACAAAAAGAGAAAAGCACAAAAGGGTTGGTTCAAACATGGCTTTTCGCAGAAAAGTCCAGACCAAAACCTTTCACTTCTATTCTTACTCTATCTGAATTCTACACATATTTGTCTAACGCATTTTAGCAATGATGAGGGTAGTGCTGTTAATATCTGATTTACCCTTATGAGAAGAACTTTTTCTTTTCATGTAGCTGCAATTGATGTAGCTCTGAATAATGACAACAGTTAATTAAAAAAAAAAAAAAAAAAAAAAAAAGGTATTTTCAAACCAACGTGGTGATTTTAGTGTTGCTTCAGGTAGCATTGTTTTAGCCACTTATTACAATATAATAGACCAATAATAGCATACTGTCATTTTTGTTGTACCAACTTTATTCTATTTTGTTGTACTCTTTATTCTAGAAGTTTAGCAGTGGGACTGCTATTTTGATTCTTTGATCTATTTTTGAGATACAAGATTTTGCTCAAGTGCTTGAGAAATTGTGTAGGTATTAAGCACAGTAGTCAGATAGAGTCATAATAGACTATTTATCTCTTTTAGTTGCTTTGGCCAGCTTGCAGTGCATGATCCTGTGGTATCAGCAAGAGACAACTCACTATCACAGAATCACAGAATGGCCTGGGTTGGAAGGGACCTCAATGATCATGAATCTCCAACTCCCCTGCTCCAGACAGGGCCGCCAATCTCCTCATTTAATATTAGACCAGGTTGCTCAGGGCCCCATCCAACCTGGCCTTGAAAACCTCCAGGGACGGGGCATCCCAACATCTCTGGGCAGCCTGTTCCAGTACCTTACTACTTGTAGTAAAGGACTTCCCCCTGATGTGCAACCTAAATCTTCCCTCCTTCAACTTAAAACCATTTCCCCTTGTCGTGCTGTTATCTCCCAGTCCAGCCAGGAAATCTTGAAAGGTTTGACAATGGGCAATTTTTCTGAGATCTGGTCAGATCTTTCCAGTGTTTCCCAAAAGTAACTGAGTTACTACTCCTGCTCCTGGTCACTTATAATGCTAGACCTACATGAAAGATAGCAAGTTGAAATCTTTAAAGAAGACTTCATCTAAAAATTTTAATCAAGATCCAAATTAAGCTTTTCAAATAAGAAATAAAGTTTAAATCAGCCACAAGTACTTTAAGTGTTATTAAAACTCATGACCTATTTCCCTTAATAAAAACAAGAGGCTGAAAGCATTTCAAAGTCATATTTAAGCCTCCTGCTGACATTGCTATACTGAAATATGATGGGGGATTTATTATGTTACTTGACTGTGTGTTAAGGGACATTACTGACATTCTCTATGGTATATAAAATTGAGGAAACAACTAAAAAATGTTTTGGTTACCACTCAGACTTGTGAAGAGAAAGTATTAAAATTAAAAGTTTAAAAAGTAACGTATTTTTTATTGGAAACAAAATTAAATTGTGCTAAGTCTGCTATTTTATCCTGCTATCTCGATATATGCTGAGGAGAACTTAATTATATTTCTGATATCTGGAATCAATTTAAATAGAAAAAAAAGATCTGGAAGGAAAGAGAACAAACAATCCTGAAATGTCAGCTAGAAATCAGATGTGATGTGAACACCAAACAACATTCTGGGAATCTAACGATACTGAGCCTTCCTGTAATATAAATGAAAGGTAATCCACAATTATGGACTCTAATTATTTAATAAAATGTTTATTTGTATTTCTGACTCTCTAGGTGAAATTCAATCCTCTGCACTCACATGAAGCCAGAGTAATTGGGTTCTGTGTAATAGCTATGTAAAGGGACTGGTGAGGTAAAATTCATCATTCCCAGTTTGAAGCTCACGACTACTCCATGTCACTGCTTTTCCCAAGCCAGCTGCTCTCATCTATGCCTTTGCAATGCTTGGTTGGGAATAGCAGTTGCAATATCTTCATGCAATTTGTAAGATCTGGATCTGGTTTTGGTCTCTGTGAACGCAGTTTATAGTTTCTCTTGACCTTCCTTGGCTGAATATCTATCCAGAGAAAAAGATACTCGGTAATCCACATGGCAGTTCAAAAATAATGAAAATGTATCACGTTGTCCCACTGTACATGACACTGATGTAGAAGGAGCTTGAAACATCCCAGATTTCCAGGCATCAGACATAAGAGCAGAGACCTTTTATGTCCACTCAAAAAAAAAAAAAAAAATAGAAACGAAAAGAGAAATCTAAAACAGTGCTCCACAAAAAGTTGGAGTTATTTCAACATGTTAATTCCTTATCCCTGTGTATGTGCCAGCCAGCCTGTGCTTTTTATAAATATTTGTGAAAAAGAGAGAGAAAGTCCTGTGTGTGTACATGTATTAAAACTGGTAAAAGATAGTAAAAACTGTGGAGATGGGCTAAATGATGATAATTTGCATGTGTCTGTAGTTATGCACTGGTGACCATTCATGTTCTCATATTATATGAAATATGAATGAAAATCACACCATTTCACAAGTTTTGATCCAGTTTGCTGTAAAATGTGAGAGTTAAGGCAACCTTTTGGAGGCTTTGGTTAAAATATTGGGCTAAGAAGTCAATCTTACATGGTCAAGTCTGTAAGTTATACGACATGTTATCTTGTAAAACTGAGACTTCCAAGCCAGATATTATTTCCAGTCACTGAGAATTTTCTCACTGACTTCCAAAAATCTGTACAAGTGAACAGTATTACAAAACTGAATCATATCTTTTTTCATCCTGTCCTGAAGAATTCTAAATATGCACTATGTGTTCTTGCAAATCTATGAATTTATATTCTGCAATAAATAAAATACTTCTGTGAGCCAATTAGAATAAAACATTCAATTAACCCATTTATTTTAAAGGATACTTAAAATTAAAGCTCTTAACATAAATTCCCAAATCTTCAAAACATACTCCTTTATCAGAAAGAATTAAAAGAAAAAATGTAACTGAATACTTTGAATGAAGATGTTGAGAAGGCCAATCTTAAAGAAAGTTGTTTCTTATGGAAAGGCTTGCTAAGTGTCTAATTTCTTCCTTTAGAACCACTTTGAATTGAACCATGAGATTCCAATGTGTATTGAATTTAAATTCTACTTATGGGCTCTGCTTCCTTTGATTCTGCGTTTCTAGCAAGGGGAGCTCCTTACACCACATTAATCATAAAATATGGAAGGGCTTCTGTGTTTGCTTCTGCAGTGCACTAAGTTGTCCCTGAAGATAAAAAAAAAATCCCCCTTGGAAGAAAAATCTCATTCTAAATGAAGATTTAAATTGAAATTATTGGAGAAGTTAAGAGGAAAAGATATGCCCAGTAAAATTAGAACAAGCATTTAACTGGAAGAGGGTATCTTTAATTATTTTCTTCATTGGCATAGCAGAAAATCCCATGATATGATAACTAAGGATACTTTGGGGGGTTAAGAGCCCAACAGCAGAAAAGCTAATGGGATTTTTTTTTTTTTCAGAAAGAGGTTAAAATGATGGTACTGCAAGTAGGCTGTCAAACTATCTCGGTTCACCATCTGCTACATATTAATTTACAATAGAGAGATAGGTGAGGTGGGTGTTACTCTTCAGGAGCTATATAAATGTGTAACTTTCTCAATTAGTATTCACTTCAAATAAAAAAGAATAAAATCCCAGGAATCTCAGACCACAAGCCAGGCAGCATTATATTTAAATGGTAGTAGTATATCTATCATATGCAGTGACAGCTGTAGTGTATTGCTATGAATGAACAGAATCCAAAAGGCTAGGCTAAGTAGTGTACCATTAACCTCCTGAGACTTCTTTGTTTTAGACAGATAAGCAAAGTGTAATATAACAACTATTTCCAAAAGGCACATTATGTACATATTTTTTTTTCTATGGGAATAAATGTTGTAATGTTAGTTTGCTGGAATTTTTTCATTAAAACTCAGCTTCACAAAAAATTAGACTGAGAGAACCAAGCACCTACTTAAGAAAAATAATTACTATTTCTCCCATTACTATATAAATTATAAGCTTCCTGAAGAAAAATTGAGTACTATTATTTTTTCTATAGAAGGAGATCAGCAGCTACTCATTAAAGTGGGAGCAGTATTATCTTTCTCTCTGTGATGGTAACCTGGAGCTCTACCACACCTCTTGGACTGATGTGGGACTTAATGGCCTCTAGGTCAGTTCTCTGCTTCTCTGAATCAGACTGAAAATCCTCTCGATCTCTAAGGAAACACACAGCTCAAATGCTGATGATATATGTGTTCTGTGTGGAAATGTGGACCGGATGTAATTTATAACTGTTGCAAATACCTTCTAAAACACACAGATGCTCTTCTGCAACTAGTAAAAAGTTAGTATGTTATACAAAATAACCTGTCCCTTTAAATTCATAGATTTTATTTTCTCTGGTCTCATCAGCATTTACTGTAGCATAAAATATTGGTCATTGATTGGCCTTGCTTTAGTGAAAATGCTGATGAGACTTAGGCTACCCATGGTAGACCTGATCTTGTTTTGTGTAGAAATTCTGAAAGAATGCTTTATCCCAAGTTGGGAGTACCTTTTCTTATTGACTCATTGTCCCAAAGTATGGGATTTTCCACCACATCAGTCATTTCTGTCCCCAAACCAACCATCTCCCTAGACCTTCTCTCCCTTCCTCTTAAAAGGAGAAGTCCTAACCTCTAGTAAAAGCAGAGCTGTGTTCTCATTTCCTTTACACAGAGAACAAATAGCCATCAAATATATGCTCTATACAAACAAGGTGGCAGTAGTGTGTCAGCAACTGACGGTCAGTGGACAAGGCTGAGACATGATCTGGAGCAGGAAATGTGTAGTTACAGCCCTTCTGCAGGCAACAGCTGTAGAGATGTGGTCCAGCTCAGAGGCAGGTCCCTTTATAACATGTGACCATCTTCTGCTAAACGCCCAGAGCAAAGGTGACATGCTCAGCCATAATTTAAAGGACCATGACATGAAGGAAGGGTTATGATGTTTAACTTATAGGCCAACCAAATGTTATAGGCCCAAGCAAGTTCCTATTAACAATAACTCAAGTCCAGCAAGGAGATTTGACATTCAAAACTGATGAGCACAAATCCCCTGAGTCTGCTCCGACCCAGCCACATTCAGGCCACTTGGTAACCCGAGTGACCTGGGAGTCAAACCGTGATAACCCTCTTCAATTTAAAGAGCTGCTTCTCCCCATCTGTCTGAGCTCTGACTCTGTACAATAAATTTCCCAAAGAGCATAAAGAGCCATCTAGTGTATATCAAATCAATATCATTGTGGCTTGCAGCGATATCTGAGGCTACAGTTCACAAAATAAACTAGGCCAGGGGCTGGATTTCTGCCCTTGGCAATCAATCAGACTCACTGGGTCATAGATTTTAGTGTAAATTAACACAGCAGAAACAATCATGCTCCCCAGATGATGATATAATACAGTATTTGCTTTTATTTTTTCCTCCGTTTCATTGCTCATGCTCAGTGGCTAAGCTGTACTGAACAAAAATAATAAAAAGCAATGATTAGAAAGGTGGTGGTAATCATAAAGCAGAACATTAATATTCTCCTGACAAATGTATATAAAATACACGTAAAATATACACGTAATAATAAAGGGAAGAAGGAGAGAGGAAATGGTGTTAAGTCACTGATGTTTTTGCTAAAGAATTTTAGAAGTAACCTCATAAATCCTTATAAGTGGTTATCATTTTCTTCCTCACCAGATTTGAATGCAAAGAGGTTAAATACTCTATTATTGTCCTCATGCACCATATCCCCTATACAGAGTGGAGCACATTGTCGACACATTTTGCTGCTTGTGATTTGGGTTCTCCCATTGTGTACTTGAACATTGCCACTACTTTTCCCCAGCAGAGTTTTGATTTTTTTTCTCAAGTATATCATTGATGTAGGAAAAGAGACATTTGGCATATCATGATACCCACCTTTACACAAATCTCATCTTTTGAAATTTTCTCTGATTTTCCTGCCTGTGAAAGGCTTGCAGGAATTATTATAATCTCTGATTATTCAATTGATGTAAAACGGTGTATTGTATTTTCTGTCAGAACCTCTGGAAGAAATGTCAATATTTTCAGCATTAGCAGGACATTTTTGGAATTATAAACACTTATTGTGTAATGTTATTTTATCTCATGCATTGTCTCAAAATATTTTACAGAGAGGATATGTGATATGCATAAAGGAGACTAAGTAGAGTTCTATAATTTTTGCAAAGCCAGCTGGATGTTTAATTAATGTGACAGAAATTTCAGATAAGCAACTGTTTTTTTTTCTTTAAGCATTCAAACCTTTACATTACTGTTCAGATAGTGTAACTCCAGTCAGAATGCATTTATTTGCAAAATAGCTAATTAGATTATATAAACAATATTTAGTTTAGATATAATAGAACACTAATCTGTGTACAAAGGCTACATGGTATGGATTAGAACTGTGTGAGAATAATAACTACTGTGCAGGAGTGGTTTCTGTTGAATAGTCAGAATAATAAGATTTATCAAATAACAGTTATAAGCAGGAATTCATTTCTTAGATTAAATTTATCCACTATTTTCTGCCAGGGGCGTAAAGAAACAGAGGCTTCAAAGGTAGCTCACTTCTGAGATGATTGAAAGCAAACTGTACGTTACTTAGTGACAAATCTACACTTCTGTTCTCTAACTAAAGAAGGAGACTGGAGAAGGGTAGCATCCCGTCAGTGCTCTGGTGTGTCCAGCTCAGTAAAGCTCTGAAGAAGTTTCTACAAAGTCAAGATATGCAACTGAAATTAGGGATATACCACTACAATGTGGCAAATATTTTCAATCCTGTGTTGACATGCCAGCTGGACAAGCCAAATGCAGTCATTTCAGGGGTGGCTGCTTAGTGTCCCTCTATGATAACAGTTAAGAAACTTACCTTTGTAGTGTTTCAAGTCATTTTATTCAGTGCATATGCCAGAATATCATTCCAATTTTGATGTATTGGAAATGCATTTGTGACAAGTAAATGAATATTTTTGAACATAAATGAATATAAAGATGAGGTGATTTGTGGTAACCAACATGGCTTCACTGAGGGTGAGTCATGCCTGACGAACTTGGTGGCCTTTTATGATAGAGTTACAGCATTAGTGGATAGTGGAAGAGCAACTGACCTCATCTACCTGAACTTGTGCAAAGTATTTGACACTGTCTTGGATGACATCCTGGTCGCCAAATTGGAGAAACATGGATTTGATAGATGGACCATTCACTGGATGAAGAATTGGCTGGATGGTTGCACTCAGACAGTTGCGGTCAATGGCTCAATGTCCAAATGGAGACCACTAATAAGTGGCATTCCTCAGCAATCAGTGTTGGGACCAGTGCTATTTAACATCTTTGTACCTGACATGTACAGTTGGATTAATTGCACCCTCATCAAGTTCGCAGATGACACCTGGATGAGGGGTGTAGTTGACACAGTGAAGGAAAGGGATGCTATCCAGAGAGACCTGAACAGACTTGAGAGGTGGGGTTCCTTCCAACCTAAGCCAATCTATGATGATTCTATGATTATATGACAACCTTATGAAGTTCAACAAGACTAAATACAAGGCCTTGCACTTGGGTCAGGGCTGTCTCAAGCACAAATACAGGTTGGGCAGAGAATGGCTTGAGAAAAGAATTTGGTAGTGTTGGTTGATGAAAGACTCAACATGAGCCATCAATGTGCACTTGCAGCCCAGAAAGCCAACTGTTTCCTAGGTTGCATCAAGAAAAGAGTGACCAAGAAGTTGAGGAAGGTGATTATGCCTTTTTCTCTGCTCTTGTGACACCCCACCTGGAGTTCTGCATCCAGTTCTGGCACCTCCAACACAAGAAGGTTATCAAGCTGTTGGAACAGGTCCAAAGGAGGGCCATAAAGATGATCAGGCAGCTGGAGAACCTCCTCTACAAAAACAGGCTGAGAGCTGGGGCTCTTCTGCCTGGAGGAGAGAAGGCTCTGGGGGCACTTTATAGCAGTTTACCAGTATCTGTAGGGAGCATACAGGAAAGCTGGGAGGAACTTTTTTTAAGGGCATGTAGCGACAGGACCTGAAGAAATGACTTTAAACTGGAAGAGGATAGATTTAAACCAGGTATTAGAAAGAAATTCTTTACTGCGAGGATGGTGAGACTTTGTAACAGGTTGCCCAGAGAGGTAGCAGATGCCTCCACCCTAGAGGTGTTCAAACCCGGGCTGGATGAGGCTTTGAGCAACCTGGTCTAGTGGGAGATGTCACTGTATATAGCAAGGGGGTTAGATTATCTTAAAAGTCTCTTCCAACTCAAACTACTCTATGATTCTATGATTTTGTGTAAGATAAAGCAAATTCCCCCTTCCTCAAATTCAAGTAAAACAACTAATCCAGTAGGTTAAAGAAGCAGATTTCCTTGCTTCATGATATTCAGTGTAGGAATAATTGAGTTACAAACTTTTGTAAATGATTTGTTTTGACCTTAACTTTGGATTAAAAATAATAACTTTGGATTTCAAATAATACTTTTGTTGCCTCCATATCTTTCCCTGCATTTTGTGTTCATTTAGCAATATCTACCTGAAGCAGCTCTGCATCTTTTGAGTGCTGCAATGATAGTAATCCTTAAATAGGAAGCAAATGCTGATATCTATCAATATGCTGTGCACAGTAGGCCATATGAGAGATTTGCATTACATCACTAATGGACTTTCCAGGATTATAATGTCCTTTCAGTGAACCTTAACTAAGTGTTGAGTTTGTAAAGAAAACTGAAACCCAGGGAGTCACTTGTGGTTTAGGATTTTTTTGCACAGCTTCAGTATACACATACAGGGAGTCATTGCAGTAGGCCAAAGATGTGTTTCAGCCACTTGTGAGGCAGTAATGTTAATACTTAAAAAAATTGCTTCCTTATATAAAAATGCTTCGTTGCTTCATTTTGTTTGGTTTAGTTTGGATTGGCTTTTTTTTTTTTTTCTTTTTCTTTTTTAAGTACATTTCTGCCCATTATTTGTATGTTTGTTTGGGTTTTGTTTTCTTTCTTTTTTTTTTTTTTTTTTTCAGTTTTCCAGTTGAAGAAAGAAGGCAAATATTGGTATAACTATATATATTATTCTATGTATGTGTGAATATATGATTTTGTGTGTGTTTATCTGTATATAAAAGTAATGAAATATTCACAAGGCTAGAAGAAAGAGGAAAATGACAAATGAATTCTACAGTCCAGTGGTCAGAGTACTCCCATGGGATGTGGGAGAATCCAGTCACAGTCCCTGCTGAGATGAATGCTAATTATGTACTAGAAATAGAGCACTTCCAGTGGGAGAGATTAAGAGGCGCCTATTCACTAGCCAAAGGATTAATTCACCTTGTGGGAGATCTGTGTTCAGAAGCAGTTGGGATTTGATCCTAATTCTCTCACAAGGTGAGCACACCATTTATCAGGCAGTAAAGAGTGCATCCCCATGAGTGTGAGAGGGAAAACCAACTCCTGGCCATTGGATAAGTTTTTATGCTGGAAGTGATATAGGCAGGAGCACACCTTGCTTTTTAAGCTTGTGAGGACTTGAATTAGCATTACAGCCCAGTTATAGCAACACAGTGACAGCCTTTTCTACAAAATTCTTCAGGCTTGAGAGTTTCCCTAGTAGAAGTAAGTACATAAGGAATGCAGATATATCTGACACTAAGGAAGATGGTGGTGGGAAAACGTGGAGGATAGAAGGCAAGAGAATAGGAAAATTGAATGTATTTGAGTCTCCTAAAGTAAATGTTTTCTTCTGTATTCTCCCAGTGAATCTATGGCAACAGTGTTATTTTTTCCAGTGTACACTTCTGATGTCTGTCTTCTCTTTCCCTTGCCACAAGCATTCCATGCCAGGTCTTGGAAATCAGGGATTTTTATGAGGCTCCCTTTGAGATAATGCTGCCCTGGAAATTGCCTTGGTTTAAGGCAAGTCTGTGGTTACAGTAGGCCTCAAAACCATCATCTTTGTTTGGACAGGGACAGTCAAACATCCATTGGGAGGGATCCAAAAATCACAACTCAGATGACAAACTGAGGGAAAGAATACACAGCGGAGTAATTATTCTTTCACCCACCAAGACGAACAATGGCTGTCATGTATCAAGGTCCTTTTCACACTGAATTTATAGAATTATATAGTCACAGCATCATGGAATATCCTGAGTTGTAAGGAATCCACAAGGATGGTGGAGTCCGACTCCTGGTTCTGCACAGGACTACCCAAAATTCATAAACCTTTATCACTTCTAAACTAATTTTGTACTCTGTGATCCATAAGCAATTGTTTAGATCTCTCTTCAGGTCCTTCCCATCTGATTTCCAAATACAACTGAAGATAAACTCCATCTAATGAAACATCTTAATGACTAAGTAGAAATAATAATCTTATAAACAAAAATGGCATTCATCTCACTAGATGATATCATACTAGATTTTGGTATGCAGAGGAAAATTTTGTAAACTTTTTTGTAAATTTTGATCTGAAGGTGAAACACAGTCAAAGTGCTTATATTTCTACCACACTAACCTGATTTCTTTCCTCTGGGAATATATTTTTAAATTCCCTTTAGCATTTGAAATATTCATTTTATTACTGGAATACAGATTATCAAAATTATTGTGTTAGTTTCCTTATACTTAGAAGAAGAACATCTTAAATTAGAAAACAGTTGCCCCACTGGATGAAACACCAGTCAGATCTTTAAATCTTGTCAGAAATCTGGTGGTATCAGATTTTAATCCTTCCCAAAATTTAGTTCTACAGAGATGATTCCTATAATCCCTACGAATAAAAATGAATGCTGTGTTCCTTACAAGTTCTAAACATTCACTAGTTCTTCTGGGATCGAGGCAAAGAAATCAATACCAAACTGGATTAATTTGAGGGTTGGCCCCCATAGCTAATTTTACAAATGGCACTGAAATTTAACTGGTATTTTTTATGTATACTATTTTTGTTTGGTGGCCATTAGGTTTATTAGCATGGCTTACTTTCTCCATATTACTGCTTTTCATAAATTTAACTAGTAGAAATGGTGCCAAGAAAGAAAAAACAAATCAGTTCACCATTTAAAATAATAAAATGATACAGTATTAAAATGGCAACAATCCTGCCCTTGCAAAAGTGGCTGGTGCAAAACTAAACTAATTGGTTTACAAATGTTATGGCAAAATATAAAGCAATAAAGGTAAAGGCATATTTTCCCATTGTTTTACTGAATGTCATAAACAACCACTAAAATTCTGGAAAGTAATTCTCCGCTTGTTTTTCTACGTAACATTAAAAAGCAGCTTAACTTAAATGGTATACCATGAAAAAATCATTTCTAATTATTTTAAGTAATATTTAGATCAATTCATAGTAATCTTATTATCTTTCATGTTTATGTCAGTATTAGATTACTTTCATGTTTATTTAAGCTCTTTTGCTTTTTAGAATGTCTGTTTCAAAGGCAAATTGAGCACAGTTAAAATAATCAATGTCCTTTGTGGTTTCAGCATATGCAAATAACAACAATGGTTGAAAGGAATCTCATGCTTCCTTATACAAACTATTAAGCTTTTACTGAAGAAAAATAGAATTATCCAGTTAATTATATCATTCATTATTACTACCTGCATATTGGTCTGTAACTTGCAGTCTATTAAAGAAAACTAGAGTCAAAGAGAGATGCTTGGACAAAGTATATCAGCTGGAAAGATTCAATGCCAACATTATTCAAAAAGGTTCTTTATTTTCTTGTGGCAAAGAGATACAACAAGTCTGGTGCCTCAAAGCCTGGAATTTACCTGGGAAGATCTGCATTCAGTTTCATACTGTGTTACTGACTTTCTGAGTCATTTCTGAGCTCTGTCCTGAAGGAAAACAGCACTTAGCTACCTCCTCTCTCCTCTCTTTTGCCCACCACTCAGGCAGGTGCAGTGTTTGCAAAGTCAGGGTGCAGAGCAGCCTAGCACGGCTTTCACTGTACGTGCAGTCACTCTCCCAGGCCACATTGTGAGTGATGAAACCAATCCAGCAGGTTGTCTCTACATGAAAGCACTCATTAGCTTCACTAAGATTTCCACAGGAGCCATAATTGCAGCTGTGAAGTGCAGATAATTTCTCAGCATGGGTCAACTTCTGAAATGTTTAATGGGAGTGAAAAATTCCTGGACTAATTGTTAGTGTCTTATTCTTGGCTGTTTTCTCCTTAATTCCACATCATGTGGTTTGTGCCTGACTGGTGTGAAAAAAAAATGAACATTTTGCTGGGACGGTGTCAGAACATTAGGGACTCCACTACAACAGAAGAAGCAATGTCTATAGGAGTACAGTGGGGCTCTCTATGTACTCCTAGTCCTCAGGTCATTCAAAGCAGAGAGAGCTGCCCAGAGTATGAGGGTATGCTGTGGTTCCTGATGGTTTGTGCATCTAAGGTCTTTTCTGGACAAGAAAACTCAAGCTAAGCAGGAGAGGAATGAATGGCACATCCAAGGCACAGCAGAGTTTTTCTTAAATAGAGCAATACAGAAATCATTATTGCAACTACATTGTTGTCCAGATTTTTTAAAAGGTCAGCCTGCAGATTTTTACTTCTTCTCCAACTCAAACATAAGCCATGTATGCCCATTAAAAGATAACATGCTATCGTACTGTCAAATGGCTGTGTGCTGAGAGCATCTGTGAGAAAACACTTTGATTTGAAAAATAATAATAAATTGATCTGCTTGATTCTAAAATTGTTTTGTTCATTGATTTTTGTAGGCAGAAGACATACATTTCTCTCTATAAAAGAGATAGTAGTAGGCTGGGTTGTCTTTTCTTTGTGTTCATATTTAGAACTGCCTGCACAGGTAGGCATCCAGGTGGGTGTTGATTATCTCCAGAGAAAGAGAATCCACAACCTCCCTGGGCAAAAAAAATAAAATAAAATAAAATAAAAAATAAATAAAAATCATTTGGTAAATGTAGTAAGGTTTAACAAAAATATCCAGATTTGCATCAAAATCACAGTTTTCCAATGTTGTTGTGTATTAAGAGCTAAGGTTTCATGTCACACACCATTGCAAAAAAAAAAAAAAGTTTCCTATATTTACCCTACATCCCCTTTTCTCCTGAGATGGGCTGTGAAATAACAGTGCAGATACTCAGATACTAGAATCTGACTACTCCAAATAAAGATCTGGAAGGATTTCCTTCTCATCAAATTTGAAATTGGTGAGTCTGTTGCCATAATGTCTCAACTTCATCTATATCCCAATCAGTTTGCAGGAGCAGTGGGACTTTTAACTCCTACCTAAAGAAATCCTTTGTTTTATCATATAGTTTGTCTATTCTTATGGTAATCAGAATCAAATCTACTCAGAGCTGTCATTTTTATGGTGTAGGATATAAAAGCAGTCAATAGAGACAAATCTGTTTCTCATATTTTTTTTCCAAAGGGAGACTGAAGATTTGGGTAACCAGTGTTAAGGTGGCCTGGAATATAAAGGCCTTGAAAAATTATCTTTGTTCTAATAAAAGGTATTATTTCAAGGCATACCACAAGACAATTACTAAGCAGGAAACAAATAATAGATATTCTGTGGTTCAATTGTTCTGTGTGATAAAAGGAGATATTTTTAAATGTAGTACAAAATTAGAACGCCTAAATATTAAAAAATCATTAGTCTAACTTGAAAACTACAGACTGCAACTGTGGTTTGAGTGACGAAGCTCTGATGGAACAAGGAATTCATTTAATATCCCAAGGAATAACAAACAGCAGTAAGATTCTTTAAAAGAAACATCAACAGAAGAAGTAAAATTTTAAGTATTGCCAGTTTGTAGCGTATGGTGCAGCATTGATCTTCCTTTCTAAAGAGTATATTCCTTGAGTCAGACTTTTTCCTTAGAACCTCATTTGCTAGTAACAACAACAAAAAATTACACATTATAAGTATTTTTAATCCTTTGGAAGTTTAGGGGGTTTTTGTGTGTTTTTTTTTTTTAGAAGCTTCATTTTCATGAATTCTGAATCTTCATATTTTGCGATGAGAGAAGAAAAAACAATTCTACAAAGGATTGCTTGAAAAACTGGAGACTAAGAAGGTGGTAATTGGTTAACATATAAATAAATAATCAGCATTCATTCCAAACAAGACTAAATAAATGTTATGTAGTAGAAGAATAAGAGAAAACCTAGTTTGAAATACAAATTTTAAACTTGTGCAAGAGAATAATTTCCTACATTTAAAACTCACTTGTGGGATTTATTGTTGCAGTACATATTTGCGCTAAATAAATATCTTATTTATGCATATAATTAATAGATATAAAAGTAAACACAGTCATAAAAGCATTATTTTCTTAAGAACTCAGCTGTGCTATTCCTATCTTCTCAGTACCTTCAATAGACCAAGGAAAAAATTAGGATGTCCAGCAGTGTTTCAGATGATAACATATGTTGACTTGAGCTGTGAAGGAGCTTATTGCTTTCCCCTGCAGTGGATTCAGGTTGCTGATATAGGAAATTTGACTATGGGACCTTTTGAAGTCTTTTGTAACCTGACTTTTCCTATGAATTATTCTTCAGTCATCTTAACTAAGAACCTATAGCATTTGTCCACATTAATGATTTAGCTCCTGAATTTAATCTCCCAATTTCTTTCCCCATGCTTTGATTCAATGCAGGCAACTCAGATAAAATAGATCTGGAAGATAGCTCTGAGAATGTATTTTAATGGAGTACTATAGCTGCAAAAGGACATTCTCTCAGTGGGACCACACTGGAACTAGTCCAAAGTCAGAAAACACTGGAAATGTGTACAGTGGGGTTGCTGGTCCCCAACACCAACTGCTGTGCTCTGCAGACCCACTCTTTCTTGTCTGCTCTGCTTTTTGATGTAGTCATAGAAAAAAACTGTATATGTCAAAACTTTGTGCTCTATCCAGTGTGCTCAATCCAGATTTACTTCACTAGCATTTTAAAACTTCCAGTCTGCTTACACACAAGAACCAAAATACTCATTTACTAGAGTTTATATAGTATCACAGAAATAATTTGAAACAATTTTACTACTGTGTACATAGGTTTTGAAAGATTAATTTTCCTTTTTTATTTCTTTCTTTTGGAAATGTTGCACAGAATCTGTACAACTATGTATAATATCAGGTTTGTTTAATCTTCTAAAGCAGCCATTATTTATTCACAGTATACCTACATTTATTGGGAAAAATAAATAAATAAAATAAAATAAAATAAAATAAAATAAAATAAAATAAAATATTGACATCGTTTGAAAAAAAAAAAAAAACAACAAACAAAAAAACAACCCAAGTGCTCTAATGTTGCCGGCACGACTCATTGCTACTTTCAATGAGTTTCCTATTTTTATAATGACCCAAGGAAACCCAAAATATATTACTAAAAATCAAAACAATGCAAGTAAAAATGAAATTACATGCATTCCAGCTTTATTTGAAAAGGTCTATGCTCAGTGTTACTTTTGAAAAAGAAGCAATAGCGCTGAACATCTCACTGTTTCACCTCTAAAGGTACTGGGCCACATCACAGGAAGAGCAATCAATATTGGTTAATAGGCCAGATCTGTGTTACTAGTATTCTTTACAATCTTGACATACTTCATTTTATGTACAGATTGCCTCTGAAAACTTGGGCTTATATCTTGTCTAGACAATGCCTTACATGGCCATTCAAATTAATAATGTGCCAGAATTATCCTATGTTTAATGCAGCTGTGCTCTGTATTGACTCTGAAAATTAAATTTACTTCATGGTGCCTATTGACAGCTGAGTCTCAAGCATATTTAATGGATTTGAATGGAGTTTGGGCTATAGCTTTTGCCTCCGAGCAAAATGTTGATAGCTAATAATTTTCATTAGAAGTGAGAGTGTTTATCTATAAACATTGCATTTCTCAGTAGATGAAGTCAGGGAAAAAAAAAAGTATAAGATCATCTTTCAGTTCACCCAAAATGCCCAAAAGAAATCAAGAGAAAAGAAAAATAACCTGTTTGCTATCTTTAACTGCAATTCTTTGCCTTATTAACAATGCATTTGCAAATATGTAGTGAGGGAATCCTATCAAGTTGAGAAAAATAGCTTTAGCTCAAAAAGGCAGAGACAATACCTTGAGTTGCATCTGAACATAATGAAAAAGCTCATACATAATATATTTATTGACAGCCCTGGAAATTGAACTTTTTTATTTACTGACAGCCTACATGCTGCACAGACACTGTGAGTTTTTTTCTCTGCTGAGCCAACATACTTTTACCCAGACAGAAGAAACCACTATTACTAAAGGTAAGACAATTTACTCACTATATCCACTTGTTCTTTGGGTTATTTTTGAGATGTCCAACAAAGGTGTCAAGGCAGTACGAATTCTTCTGATCACTTTCCTGTTGCAGAATGTGTTCTCAAGAGATATCTAACAGGAAGATATGTTGCTCACTGACAATATAAGACTGACTTCTGCCAGTAAATCTACAAGTAAACAGTTATACATCTAATTACTTGAAAGACTAAAATATTTTTACACTAATAACCAGACAACTTCATTTCATAATTGATATACACATGAATTCTTCTGGTTCTAGCAACCACAGGTAAGCAGCTAAAATAGCCATTTCCCAATCTTTTTGGTGCCTCATCTTCCCCTGTCCATCAAGTGAGAATTCATTGCCACATGTCCTTGGCAGTATTACAGTGCAAGTGACATTGTGTAAGGCATAAAGGTTGCATGACATTTTTTATTCTTGGTCTCCAGTTCTTCTTAAGTCTTTGAAATTTTCAATTTGAGGATAAAAAATATGAAGAGCCCTTTGGAATTAGTTTGGCCCACTTGGAATTAAATCTGGTGAGGAAGGTCAAGGACAACATGAATGGCTTCTTTAAGTATGTCAGTAGCAAAAAGATGACTAGGGAAAACATGAGTCTGCTACTTAATGAGGTGGGTACCTTCCCTGGTAAAGGAGAACATTAGGAAGGATGAGTAACTGAGCACCTTTGCTTCAGACTTTACTACTAAGACTGCCCCTTGGGAATCCCAGACCCTGGAGCTGGGAAAGAGAGTCTGAGGAAAGGAAAACAACTTCTTGGTTGAGGAGGATCTGTACAGAGATTATCTAGGCAAATTTGATGTACACAGATCCATGGGCTCTGATGAGATGCACCCATGAGTGCTGAGAAAATTGGCAGAAGTGATTGCCATGCCAATTTCTATCATTTTTGCAGTGCTGGGGAGAATGAGAAAGTTGCCTGAGGATTGGAGGAAACTCAGTGTCACTCCATTCTTCCAAAAGGGCACAAAAGAGTATCTGGGAAATTGTAGAACAGTCAGCCTCACCTCTACCTCTGGGAAGGTGATGAAGCAGCTTATTCAGTATGTCATCTCCAAGCAAGTTGAAAAAAGATTATCAGGAGTAGTCAACATGGATTCAGCAAGAGGAAATCATGCTTACTTGTCTGACAGACTTCTATGATGTCATGACCAGTTAGGTATAAGAGAGAAGAGTAGTGGGTGTTGTCTACCTTGTGTTCATCAAGGAGATTCACACAGTCTCCAATAACATACTCATAGTGTGCTTAGGAGATGTGAGATAGGTGGGTAGACAGTGAGGTGGACTGGGAACTGGCTCACGGGCAGAGCTCAAAAGGTTGTGATCAGTGACCCAGAGTCTGGTTGGAGGCCTGTAGCTAGCAGTGCTCCAGGGGGTCAGTGCTAGGTCTAGTCTTGTTCAGCATCTTCATCAGTTTCCTAAGTGAAGCGATAGAAGCTACCCTCAGCAAGTTTGCTGATGATACAAAGCTGGGAGAAGTAGCTGACATGCAGGAAGACTGGGCTGCTATTAAGCAAGACCTGGATAGGCTGGAGATTTGGGCAGGCAGAAACCTGATGAGGTTCAACTAGGACAAGTGTAGAGTCTTGCACCTGGGGAGGACTACATGCATGACTACAGATTATAGGCTGACCTAGAGAGGAGCTCTGCAGAGAAGGGTGTGAATGTCCTGACAGTCAACAGGTTGACCGTGAACCAGCAATATGCTGTTGTGGCCAATTAGCCAATGAAATCCTGGGGTATATTAAGAAGAGAATGGCCAGCAGGCTGAGGAAGTGATCCTCCCCCTCTTCTCTGCCATGGTGTGGCCACATCTGGAGTATTGTGTCCAGTTCTGGGCTCCTCAGTGGAAGAAAGTCAGGAAACTTCTAGAGAGAATCCAGTGGAGGGTGACAAAGACGATTAGGAGCTTGGAGCATCTCCTTTATGAGGAAAGATTGAGAGACCTCGCACTGTTCAGCCTGGAGAAGTTTGAGAGAGGATCTTATTAATGTGTACAAATATATTAAGAGAGGGTATCAACAGAATGGAGTCAGGTTGTTTTCTGTGGTGCCTGGCAACAGGACAAGAGGCAGTGGTCTCAAACTGAAACACAGGAAATTCCATCTGCCCATGAAAAAAGTCTTCAGTGTGAGAATGACAGATCACTAAAACAGGTTGCTCAAAGAGGTTGTGGAGTCTCCTTCTCTGGAGATATTAAAAACCTGCTGGAATGCTTTTAACCGGCTGTGGGGAACCTCCTTTAGCAGAGGAATATGGACTAGATGATCTCCAGAGATCCTTTTCAACTCCTATGGTTCTGTGACTGTGAAAAAGAGAACCTAAAAGCATAATGTTATCAGTTGGCACATCCTCTACAGGAGAAAAACATTGTGTAATATTCCAAAGTCACAGATGAGACCTGTACTGTGAAACAAAAATTACAGGCAACCTTAATTTTCACATTTTCTTATTTTGGGTAGTTCATCTTACAGTTTAAGCATCTTAGTACTGCATAAGGTCCTTAACTGAAAATGGTATTTTAAAGAGAAATTCCTAGAACAGTCTTCCTGTAGAGATTTGTGTTGAATTCATTCCTGAGGACGAGAAAGGGTTTGCAGATAGGTTATGAAACATGAATACCCCAAGACATGGGAAATATAGTTGAATTCAAAAACCCTTTAAACCAAAATCCTATGACTGCTACCCCACTTTCTTATGACACCAGCTGATTGCAATTGTCTCTCCTTTAACAGCATTTTTCTGCAAGAAACTGAAAGAATAGTGTGCCTATCTGACAAGAGTACTTGGATACATCCTTTTTCCTCCCTATTTTGATTGCTGAAGGGCCCGCTATGCATTTTGCCTTTCCAACAATCTGCACAAGGACCTCAGCTTTATCCAGAAGTCCAAAGAGATCCTACCTCTTTGTAGTAAGAAATATTATTTGTATCCTGAATTTTGTGCTTTTTTCTTATAATAAACAAATCAGGGAACTAAGGTTAATCTTACCTGAAAAGTGCAAAAGTAAATGTCTTTCAATACTGAAGACGAAACACCATTTGGATAGTCTATTATCATTTTGATAAAATGTTAATATCACAGCTGGTGCTTCTTGGTGCCAAAAGTTTCTCTTCCTGTGACTCAATGCAAACAAAAGAACAAAGATTGTTTCAGTAACACTGTCAGAAATGTCCAAAATGTTCAGTTACAATTTCTTTCTTACGATGAAATTCAGGAAACTCGGCTAGTCTTCACAAACACAAATGAAAGTCACCATTTTGTCCTTTTGATGCACTTTTTTTTTTTTAATGCATCAAATTTTTCAAATCAACTCACTCAAAGTTTTACCCACATTAATGATGGACAAAATATATTACATAAAAGTGAAAATATTTCCCAAAGAAATACTTTTGTAGTAGATTTCTCCTCCTGTAAATGTCAGGGTTGTTTTGTTTTGTTTTTCCCTCCTTTCTGTTCTCTTCCTTTTCCTTCTCTCTCTTTTATTTCCAGGGGGAATTAAAAGGCCCATAGTCTTTTGGGAGTTTACCTTGTGATGGCCAAGTAAAGGAGAACTAGAATTTATAGATTCAAACATTTTAAATGACAGGAACTGAAACTCATGTTTTCAAGTCACAGAGGTAAGCTTGGCTTCTAAATTTTATGCAGTAGCCATTGTGTCTGAATGTGACTAAAAATTATCATGACACATACACTTTTAAAACAGAGATAACTAGGACATTCTTTTTATGCTATTTTGTTCTTTCATTGCTACAGAAAACAATTGCTACAAACTTTTAATTAATTTCTATAATACAGATCCTGATAACATCCTCTCATAGACCATTTTTAATTTTGAAATAAAATAAACTAAATAAAATGATTTCCTAATAGCTGTAATAGACTCTGGTTTGCTAGAATACGTAATCTAATGAACTATTGCTATCAGCACTGAAAATTTTACTAATTGTAAATAGATTTTCTTCCCACTCTGCTCTCCCAACACACCAGTTTCATGGACAAACCAAAATCTATTTAACAGAGCAGAAGATGAGAAAACTGGTGCAAACTATCAAGTGCAATCTGAGTATAGATAATACATCCTTGTCTCCTCTTTGGATGCTGTAATCTTTACTTCTTCATCACCATATCCACTGCACAGCTACATTTTCTATGAACCTTGCCTGAAGAAGAAGGCCATTCCATTCCTCTTCTACCACATTTTTCACAGATTCTCTACCTTTTTGTCTGCATCCTATACCTGTTACCTGTCTAGAAGTACTAGGAATCCTAGAAGTACTAGGAAAGCAGCCATACAAACTGAATATAGACAAACTGGAAACACTAAAAGTCCTTTTTCACTATTCTATTTATACAGATTTGCCTACTCAAAATAAAACAGCCAAATATATTACTAAATTGTGAAAAATAATAAGTACATAAATTGTATGCTTATATGACATAGGACAGATTTCAACGTTTTACGGAGAACTTCAAAGGAAGTGATGCTGTATGTAGCAGCAATCCTGTGAAACTGACATGTATTGTTGGCTAGTTTGGAGTATTTAATGAAGTGTTCTTTAATATCCCTTTAAGTTCCCCTAAATATTAAATATATTGTTTATAATTTCACCTGCATTACTTCCAATCTCCAGATGGATTTCATTTGCATAAGAGTTCCCAGGAGAGCTTTGCTATAAAGAAGCCTTGCTGAACAAATTACAGAACTAATCATTTCTTTAAACAGACATATGTAAATAAAATAAAGGATCTATACAGTATGTCAGATGTGAAAGGTTAGCCACTGTGCACAGTAACAAAATAATTCAATTTCAAATAAATGATTTTGCCTTAATTAACTAAGAGATGAACTGGGCCTCAACTCTCAACATATTTAAGGAAAAATGCTTATGCGAAAAAGTGGATTTAAAACAACTATAAGATGAAAAATTTCTTTCCCTTCAATACCTAGTGCTAGCTTAAACTTTCTACAAGAAGGAGATTTTCTTAAAGTCAGATGTCAAGGTTGTTTTATATCCCTACATGACAGGAAAGTGGCTATATAAAAACTACAGAATGGACACTTAAGTGCCTTATTTGACATTTAGATATGGATCTCCAACAGAAAGGAGAGCCTTCGAAGGTAGCATGGTGACAAAATCAACAAGATTAAATCTATAAATACTGGAAAGTACCTAGAGTAAAATTCAACAACACTTTTGAGATCCTCATTTCATAATCTGTGTCAGATACTTACTGCATGTAAGTACCTTTGACATTCATAACATGAAAATGCATTCTTCAAGACTAATCTGCTATTCAAAACATTAAAATGTAAGTTGATGTAATTGTAGTTTAGGTATAAAGTCTATACACATTAGTGAAGATAAACTCTTAAGTGATTTAACTCTTAAGGATGGATATGTTGTGAAAGATGTTAATAGAATATTTCCAGAAACTGCTAATTCCACAAAAACATTTTCTTATTATCCAGTTACATTGTTGTGAATTTTCTGATTGATTATCAAATTTAAAACTAACAGTCCTCTGAATTCCACTACTTTCTTTTCTACATGATCCCAGTGCAAATATCTTATTATATCAAAACTGAGTTTGTGCATTATATGCGGTGGTGGAAATTTACATTTCAAAAAATGGAGGTAAAGTTATTTCTTTAACTAACAGCTTCTGCCTGTTTCTCTACTCTTATTTGATGAATCTTTAGAAATCCATTTATTCAGTTCATCACGACTAACTGAGTACACTCATGTGTAAGATGTGAGTTATCAACAGCACTTGTAGCAGACAGCAAGAGTTTTAAGCTCCAACATCTAAATTATTACATATTGAAACAAAAGAATTCACAAAAATTCCCATGGTAGTCTACTTTGATTTTTGTTCCCCCATGAAACTCTTTGGCAGTTATTATCTTGACTGCCATTGTGGACTTGTAACTATAATCCTGTAGACAAGTTCTTATGTGAATTATGAAACCTCTAGGGAGTTCCTGTAAGCCCCGTAAACTGTTCAGAGAGGAATAGTTATTCAAGTGTATAATTATCAGAGGGACAGATAATTATTTAACAGTAGTTTCTTTTACTCTGAAGTTTTGAAACTTTAATTTATAATTGTAGCAGTGTATCCCTTTTAGTGCAATGTTATTGCAATTGGGCTAATATACGATTTTTTATCTTTTATCTCCTGAGGCCTGAGGGAAGGAGGGAGGGAAGAAGGAGAGGGCAGAAAAACAGTAAACCGGTGACTGCTCTTATCTTTGACATGCTGTGAATAGACAGGATATTAGACTAATACCCACAAAATCACAGATAAATGATTATCTTGTCTTGATTACTACTGCCCTTTAACAGTCTCCTCTTTTTAGCCAAAGACATTAGTTCTAATTTATATGACACAAATTTCAAGGCCTTCTGCCAAGAAGAGACCGAAAGCTTCATGAAAATGTTCTTAGCATAAATTTGGGACATCACTTGTAAAATGAGTTTATAAAAAGAAAGAAAGGTTTTTCTACTGAAACCAGAGGATCTTCCAACTTAAAGCAGCTCTGGTTTCTATATTTTTCCCGTATTTGTAATAAAGACTTAATTCACCTTTGAAGTGAACCTCTCAGCAAAAGCTGAGGCTTAGAGACTGTCTATATTATAAGTACTTAATCATAAAGTACAGGGGAGCACAATTCTCTTGATTTATTTCCTTACAGAATAACCTTTAGGAACAAAAAGTCTTTTTTTTTTTTTTTTTTTTTTTTTTTTTTTTTTTTCTGTTGTGTTTTGGCACTAATTAATTTTAAGGAAGAGTCAACACTTTATTTCACCTGCCAGGGAAATTATTTGCCTTGCCTTAGGAAAATGCATCATTATGTTATGAACTACATTAGTTATTAGCTATGTTCCTATTGGTGAATAATGTCAGTAGTACTTTGTTATGTGTATTTTAGGAAGCTTTTTTTTTTTTTTTTTTAACTTTTTGGATCCATTTCTGCTGAGTGACCTGTGCTAGTACTCTCACAGCTTTCATGTGTAGCTGTTAATTTGGCTTGAGTTTTTGCTAGTTTTTCACAACTGCCTTACTGGTATCTCTAATATAGAGTGCATGAGAACAGAATGATTTAAAAATTATATCCTGTCCTTCTTATTACCAAGGCCCCCTGAGTGAGATGGAGATTTTTAATCTCTGTTTTCTCTTGACTGCATTTTTTTTTTCTGTCATTCCTAAGCCATTTTGTCATTTCTAAGCCATAATAAAACTATTGTTCAAAAACAAGAAACCATGTTTTCTCTTTTTCTGCAACAGCTTGTCTGAGCCCTAGAACCGGTAGTTCTTACTTCCAACCCACACTACATTTCATCTTATGATTATGGAACTGTTTGTGTTGGTGAGAGACCTGCAGCTACTCCAGCCTCCTACTCCACGCAGGAGACCTCAAAGTTGGATCATGTTAATCAAGGCCTCATTTATCTGAGTTTAACTATCTTAGTCTCTAGTTCTAGAAAATGGAAAGTCCAAATTGCACTAAAGACACAGCTTAAACAGACAGAATGCATAGTTCCAGAGATCAAGTTCATTACGGAGTGAATTCTGCTGCTATACCATTCTGAGTAGAATCTAATCAATAACAATAAGCACTTCAATTAATATTAAAGTATTTCACAACACTTGTAATTTACTAAGAGTCTGAAAGGAAGAATTAATTTAGTGAGGAGTTTTACGTAGACCACTTGTCATTTTTAGGCTTTCAGAGGATGTACACCTGAAAACTCTCACCAGAGCAATATTTTCTCCAAAAACAATGAAATAAATTTCTATTCCAGACTTGACTCTGAAAATATTCATGTCTGAATAAATTCAGGGCTTGAGAGGAGCTCTGCTGAAATAATCTAGCTTCTAAATTTCTTATGAAATGTGATAGAAGGACTAGATTTGATTTCTTTCCTGTATTTTTTTTTCATGGAAAGAATGAGTGATTTTGTTAGAAAATTAAAAACAAACAAACAAACAAACAAACAAAACCAATATTAATTCTGATTTTCTAAATCGCATGTCATTTTCTTTACGTAGATTCTAACACTTTCTTTAAACTTCTGACAGAAGAACAGTTTTGAATACCCAAAGACCTGGTATCATTTTAGCATGGACCCAAATCAAGACATCCTTCCTTAATCACAGAAATTCCCCTTCACATAACTGGATGCTCTCTGTGCTTAAGAAATAAAAACTAACTGAAAATTATTTTCAGAAAAAAAATATATATTTAATATTTAACTCAAATACTTATGAGTAAGAAAGACAATTTCATTTTTACAAATGCTACAATAACATCTTAACAGACTTGTCACACTTAATGACTGAAGTTTTCTAAAACAAGTAACAATCTTATGCAACAGGAAGTACATGGGCTTGGAATAATATTACTTATTTGGATTAAATACCACATGAGTTAAATTTGCCTGAAGTAAAATTATACTTCATAGAAAATAGGAGCTGAACTGATTGACTTCATAAATCTAAAGGTTGAACAATCAAACCTAAACTGAAGAATACAGAGGAAACATTCATCTGGTTCTTCGTTAGAGATTCTTTTTAGAAATAGGCCAGAATAACCATAATAAGAGGTGTAATTAAGTAATCAGTTTTTTTCAGAGATATATCTGTAATAACTGCAACTATGAAGTGTCTTATTGTGCATTATACTTTATGTAATTTAAGGAAAACAGCTGTAATTGTAAGTAAAGCTTATGGCATCATACCTTGTGTTTACACAGCTGTGACATTATGACTTATCAGATTGAAAGCTTTCTTTAACATAAAAACAGCATTAAAAATATATTGCAATATTGCCAGAAGTAATGGATAACAAACAAATGTATTCACTTGTTAGATACAGTTCTGTATTGTCTGCGTGTCTACAATTCATTTAAATCAAATTGCTTTGAGCATGGAGGTAGTGTTTTCTGAAGTCTTCTGGCAGGTCAGTTTTATGTTATTATTATATATCTATTATCATTTGGTCCCAATCACCCACATGGCCCTTGCAGACTATGGTGGGAATTGTCAGCCATAATTGTCCCCTTTTGTGTCGGTGTTTCTGGACAAGGAGAAGGAGTCCTGTGGAAGGGGCTGGTACTGATCACACAAATGGACCTAACAAGCAGCTGAGTGGTCTCTGGTATCACCAGAAATGCTGAGGCATCTGTTAATACTATTTGTCTGAC
The DNA here is from genome assembly GCF_987193195.1 of Phasianus colchicus. NCBI lineage: Eukaryota > Metazoa > Chordata > Aves > Galliformes > Phasianidae > Phasianus > Phasianus colchicus. The sequence goes on from NC_143438.1 coordinate 34,066,057, forward strand.
ACAAAAGGAGACAATTATGGCTGACAATTCCCACCATAGTCTGGCCTTCTATGAGGGCATTGGTGGACAAAGGGAAAACAACTGATATCATTTACCCGGACTTGAGCAAGGCCTTTGTCATGATTTCCCACCACATCCTTGTCTCCAAATTGGAGAGATGTAGATTTGATGGGTGGACCACCCGATGGATAAGGAATTGGTTGAAAGGTCACAAAGGGTGGTGTTAATGGTCCTATGTCCATGTGGAGGCTGGTAACGAGCAGTGTCCTCCAGGGGTCTGTCTTGGGACTGGTGCTCTTTAACATCTTTATCAATGACATCGATGATGGAATTGAGTGCATCCACAGCCAAGTTTGCTAATGACACCAAGCTGAGTGGTGCAGTTGACACAGTGGAAGGAAGGGATGCCATTCAGAGGAATTTCAACAGACTTGAAAGGTAGGCCCGGGTGAACCTAATGAGGTTCTACACAGCAAAGTGCAAGGTTTTGCACTTGGCCAGAGGAATCCCAGGCATTTATACAGACTGGAAGGAGCAGTCCTTGAGAGCAGCCCTGCAGAGAAGGACCTGGGGGTCCTAATGGATGAAAAACTTAACATGAGCCAGCAGTATGTTCTTGCAGCTCAGAAAGCAAATGGTATCCTGGGCTCCACCAGAAGAGGGGTGGCCAGTAGGGACAGGGAGATGATTGTCCCTCTCTACTGTGTTCTTGTGAGGCCCCATCTTGTATACTGTGTCTAGGTCTGGAGCCCCCAGAACAAGAAGGACAAGGAGCTGTTGGAGATAGTCCAGAGGAGGGCCACAGAGATGATCAGAGGGCTGGAGCCCTCTCCTAAGAAGACAGGCTGAGAGAGCTGGGCTTGTTCAGCCTGGAGAAAAGAAGGCTGCAGGATTCTTGATGTCCCTTCCAACCCAGGCCATTCTGTTATTCAGTGAGTTGAAAACCATTCCATAATTTCATTATTTGCATCAAAAGCTCTATTCTTCATTCTTTTTTTTTTTTTTTTAATTCATAACTTCAGTGGCATAATATCATTATATAAAGATTTACGAAAGTGAATAAATCCTGTGTATAAATACATAGGCACATACACAAGTATTTGCAGCTTAGTCTACCATCTCCTGACCCTCCCTCTCTAGGCACCACTACAACAAGTTTAGGTTAATTCCATGAAGAGGCACAAGTATAATGGGAACAATTACACATGTGGTAGTGGTAAGTTGTGTATTTAAGGGGATCCATTTTATTTCTGGAACTGGATAATGGAATTGGTCTTCAAAAACTGTGAAGGACTGGCTATAGTATTTAGCATCTTTCATTATAAAATTTTTCTCTATTGATAATTTATTTTGAAGTCCAGATCACAGAATAAGATCCAAATGGTTTACAAACATAGTACAACACTGCTATTTTTACATTTATGTAAAATTTTACAAAGCAGACTTAAGGTATATTCCCCTTACCAATGCAGAACTGATAGTTAAAATCTATATAGTTATAAAAGTATAAAAAATAGTTCTGTTTTGATCTCCTCAGAAATGTCTTTGTGACTCACACTTAATATGTTGCTAAAGCTGTCCAAGAAATGAAGGAGATGAAATACATGACATTGCTTCCTTTTTAATATGTTGATTCTTCAGTGTAAATATTTGCACTTTAAGGGCCTAGTTGGGCAATTAAATCTGATAATAATCCTCACCTCCTCCTGAAAACTCCTGGAACACCATCCTTTAGTCACAGATGACTTGATTCTGTCATTCTGTAAGGAAGGGTAACATCGACTCCTAACTTTGGAGTGAGACAAGAAAGAAATCTAAGATTTCATTAGTTCAGTCCATTTTTTTCACGTTCTCAAAAATAGTTAAAAGAAATTCAGGAAATTTACTGGGGACCAGAATCTAACATACAGTCTGTATTCCTAAATGTGGAGAGTCTCTCTTGGTGGGAAAAGGAGGTGAGAAACTGGAAACTACCTACAAAAATGTTAATAAAAATGTGGAAAGAAATAATTTGTTGTGCATATGTTGTTGTATGTTCTTTTAAAATATTTTAATAACAACTAATTGGCCAGTTAAATTAATATGGGTATACAGAGCCAAAAAATTCCAGGCATGTGAAAATAAGTGGCTTAACTACATCAGGCTGAAGTGAAGAAATAGCAACTTGCAGCACACCATTTAAAATGCTAACAGAGAGAGTGTGCACAAAAGGAACATGAATAAAGAATCATAAACAGTAATTTTAAAAAAATGCATACTCTACAGTGTTCTGTTTCAAGATTAGGTTAACAGAATGTGAAATGTTAATTTAAGGATTAAAATAATATTTTAGATTAAAAATCACAAATCCTGAAGGTAAGTGAATTAAGAAATAGTGGCATAACTGTAACATAAATTTGACCCAAGAGCATGCAGATAATCATAAGGACCTTTATCTTCTGGACCTTTGGGTGTAGTGGTTTATTTTTTTTTCAGTATTTGAAAAATAGATTTTAAAGATTTACATACTTGTTACGGAGTAATATCTTAAACATGTCTTGATAAAATTATGACTTGGAGGGATTCATCCATGATGAGTCTTGTATTGAAAAACCTGCCATAACAAATTTTAATTCATAATTGTTATTGAATAGCAAAGACAGATTTAATTATCTCTATTATTGACCTGTTCCAAGCAAGTACTTTATGTTATAAATCCACACATTATTGCCAAAGAGCAGGCTGAATGCATAAATTCTCTTCCAGTTCTCTCAGCAAGTTCTTTATACCATAGGAAAACTTTTAAAGGTATAAAATATGTCCATCTTCCTCCAGCTTACCTAGCTATAGTGGAGACACAGATTTGTCAGGTTACTATGCCCATAACAAAATAAAATTATTATTTGGGGATTGGCTAGAGTTAAATGAGTAAAAAAAATGGAAGACCTATTAAAATTTCAGTGATGAAAAAATATATTTCATTGGCTGTGGAACCAGACATCAATTACACAGAAATCCTTCAGCAGCTCTGCCATTCAAACTCATCTTTTCTGTAGTCATCTAAAGGAATGATGACACTGTGTGAAAACAGGTAAAATGTGAGATTCTTTTTCTTTGCTGGAGGAAAGAAAAGAGGCTATAATAGCAACGATGACCTTGGTACAGGACATTTGCTGGGGAATTGATGACCGCCGTGGACCATCAACTCTCTCAGCTGGTCATTAATCCCAAGGAAATGCCCTGTGTCTGCCTTGTTATTGCTTAATTCAATTATTTGTGGTTGTGGCATTTATTCTGTGAATATTTTATTGCTCAGTCTGCTCTCTGTCTTACTTCTGCTCCTCTTAAAGTCCATTTCACTGCTGAAAACTGGCTCAGCTCAAGAACACCTCATGATTACCAAGACAGACTACACAGTTTACACATTTTGGTGTTCTTGCTACTTCATTAGGATATAATAGCTTGAAAGGATTAATAAAAACAAACAAACAAACAAACAACATGCTTTTCTGTCTATCTTAGGATTTTCATAAATTGCAATTTATAATACAGTTAATAAATATCATTTATAATAAAATTTTACTGGGCATATACGTAAGTTGCTCTGAAAATAATGCCTCCTATTTATTTTCGAAGAAACTAAAATAGATACAAGAAGTGCAATAACACTATTTCATGGAGAAAATTCTCAACTACGAAACACTTTTTGTCTACACAGTCACCACCATTAACTATGTGTTTTCACCAGTGATGAACAACAGCCTGCATGCTGTTCTCACGAAACTCCATCAGCAGAGCTGAGCCTCCATCAATGTCACCACTGCTGAAATACACCACCCGCCACCTCATTATACTCACATCCATTGTTTAGTCTCCATCAACATTCAGCAAGCATCAATGAATGCCAATGGGTGCCATTCTTTCTGTATGAAGGAATCCAGTTCCCCACTTTTTTCATACATATTTCCATGTCAGATGTCATTTTATCAGACTGCCCCCCACCTGCCATGTCATATGAAAACAAAATATAATGGAATATTGGTGGTTCATCCTCTACTGTAGTACCACCAACATTCACCTCCAATGTTGTGGGCCAGCATGATAAAAAAAGGAGGCACTGCTTTTGGAGCAGCCCTCACATACATACAAATATCAGAACAAAAAAAAAACTGATGCAGCTACTTCAAATACTATCATTACACTGAGAGATTTTTAGGTACACTGTGATAAAGATAGGAAATAAAATAGTGTGATTACTTTTCTGTTAGTTTACTTTTTCTCCTGCCTTATATCAATGTTCTTGTTTTCCATTCTGAGGATGGAAACAGCAGCACATCAAGTGTTTCACAGTCAGCCTTGCTGCTTCCTTTTGAATACTGAGCCTCAATGTTTATTCCTTCGCTTACTTCTGGAAGAAGGAGTGTTCTGTGGAAAGCTAGAAAGATGAGGTAATTGAATTTTAAAAATGTACAGGAAGAAAGAAAAAAAAAAAGATAAGGCAATCCAGTTCACCAAATAGCCACATCAGAACAATAGAGGGATCTGACTCGAGCCTAGGAGTGGCAAGAACAAAGATGAGTGAGGAGTGGCTATACAATCTGCAATGGAAATAAATGTTTCTCTAATTGCAGTCTGGGCGTATTCTCTTCTACACTAAAAGCCTTCACAGTACTTTGAGTGTTTGAAGGAACTACTGAAATAGTGTTAATATAATCTATGTTTATGTTACTACTAACAGAAAATAAAAAAAGCATTTATGAAACAGTGATGGAAATTTCTAGAGAACAGCTGATCATTTAATCACAGCATACACACAGAAGTCCATGGGACCAAACAATATGTTTCTGAGAATCTTGACAAAATGAGCTAATGTCATTGTAAGGCCACCATGTCTGCTTTGAGAACTCGTGGCAACGAAGAAAAGTTAATTACAGTGCAAAAAGTTATCATGAGTGATAGAATAAAACTGAGAAGACCCTCATAATGTTCAACCACAGTGAATGCAAAGCCTTGTGTTTGGCACAGAATAATTCCTAATCCAAGAAACTTGAATTCTAACATGTCCGTTTAGTTCTGTCTTATCAAGAGTTAGAAGTTCATGCTAACATGGTTTAGTAACTTAGAGACATCAATATTTGCAGAGCAAATGGTAAAGTATACAGCTTAAGGTAGATTGGCATGCAGAATACTATAAGAAGAAAAAGGTAGCTGCACCTTATACGTGCATTTTTCTAAGTTATGAGCCTTCAGAATCACAAAATTAAAAACAAGATTTTTAGAAATGCAATGATTATTTATTTATTTATTTATTTAAAATATAAAACATTATTGTCACACAAGAAAAGGTGAGGGCTATTTCCTAGGAGTTAAGATTGTTTTGTACTATGAACATTGGAGCACCTAGGTTCTGTGAGATTATCTGAAACCTAACCTATTTTTTTTTCCATATTCTTCAGCTTTCTTGCTACAGGCAACATATTCAGAACAGCAGGGGAGGTCATTGCAAGTCCCATCAGAAATTTTGCAAACTCTTTTTGGGTTTACAGATAAATCTCCAAGCCTTCCCATAACTTGATGATAGGTGCAAGACTACCTTGCTCATACCTTTTGATGAAACTAGACAGACCAACACCGCAGGAATGTGCTGAGCTCGTTCCCTAGAAATTTCAGTTCTTCTATTAAATGTTCATAACCCTCATTCTGCTCATTTCATTTCAGTTTTACGTTATTATCACTAAAAAGGCCATGAATGTGAAGTATAAATTGGAATAGAGAAGGTATAAGTTCTATCTTCCTTCTGTAGCTAATTTTACTGTGTCTTATTGCAACTCATAACACATTACTCAGTTATCTAACTTGAAAATAGGAAAAAAAACATTGTCCATCCATTTTTTAAGCTGCATGCGATCTACTTGTGATTTTTTCCAGTTTTTTGAAACATTTTTATTTTTTGTAGACAACAAAAAAAAGGATATATGTGAAGATGCTGTCGTCAGAACCAGTTTGTGACTCACTCTCTCAAAATATTTAAGAATACATATAGAAGGCATGTGTAAGCCAAAATGTAGTTTTAGATGCAGGCATACACATGACTGCCCATACACACACAAACAAAATAGTACCTAAATTCTCACATGCTGCACTCCTTTGATAGTGTAACCATAGTTAATGTTGTGTCAGGGTTTCCACTATAAACCCTCTCTTTTATAACTTAGCAATAAAATTTTACCCCAGGCATGAAGTACCAGGTCTCAGCACAGCGGCTGACATTTTTATATGTATACATTTTCACACACTTAAACAAAAAAAAAAATCAGTTGAGCTACTTTAATACATGCAGGTATAACCAGTATAAAAAAGTTTAAGATATTTTTGAGTTGATCATGTATAATACACACATACAGATACACTTGTGTATATATATATATAGCTCAAAACAGCTTCTTCTTGTTACTGAAAAGATACTGGAGAAAGATTCTAGAAACAACTCAACAAGAAAACATGCATTCATTACTTATATCTGAAGAAATAATTGTATATGACCAGATATTTGAAAGTGACTTAGTTAAGGAAACACAATCCCTACCACACGGCTCTGCCTCTCACGCCACCAGCAGTCCCCTCACCCTCGACATGACACACTTCATTAAACACAGAAGTGCTTTGTTGCATTAGGGGCTTTAAGAGAAGTAGAAAGGTAGGCTCCTTGCACTTCCTATGAGAAATGAACATCGACTTCCTCTGAAGAAAATGTAAATGGATTCGCTTAATTGGACTTGGAGCGCTGGAGCAATTAATAATAGATTGTGTCATAGTAAGGGCTTTGTTTATATTTAAAGCAATAAATTACAAGTATTAAGTTTATATTTATTCCAAGTTAAACTCATTTGTAATTGACATGTTACTTAGCCCAAGGCTTTTAAGATCTTTTAGTATAATTAAATTAATAGAGAGTTATAGATCACTGCATGATAAACAAACAGTATAGACTTTAATATGACAGATATACAGAGAACAGGCCATGTAAGTAGATCATTATTATCGGTTTTACCTTCAGCAAAAAATACAACTGAAACAACAGCACAAGATTCAATTCAAACAATAGTAAGTGCAAGAATGGTCTGTATTTTTTTTTCCTTTCCTAACTTGATGGTTAGCAAACACATTTACCCAAGTGAGGGAATTAGTCAGTAAATTGAACTTCTGAAAACAGTTTTCCTATCCCACCACTGTGTCATCAAATTGTTTTTTTCTGCCTTCACAGTAAATGCTTTGGATTACATTTTCAAAGAGATCACATCCTGCAAGGAGTCACTAAAATGCTGGACAGTTGATTTAAGAAAGAGTGACTTCCTTTACCTCTTCAGAGCAAAGTTTTGCACATAGCAACACCTACTCTTAAAAGAAATTTCTACACATAACAGCTGATACCTATTTTCAAGAATTTACATGCCTACAAAGACAGCTTAAAAATATGTGTTGAATGCATACAGTGCAAATACAAAGCACATGCTGACTTTGATTTTTTGCATATCTCCTTTTCTGAAATAAAACACAGACACTGTTAGCTGCAGTAGTTGCTATCCTCCTCAAAGTGTGCTACATCTCAGATCACTGAATCATGGAATCGTAGAATTGTTTGAGATGGAAGGGACCCTTAATGATAATCTAGTCCAACTCCCCTCTGATGAACAGGGACACCTACAGCTAGTCAGCTTGTTCAGAGCTCTGTCCTGCCTGATCTTGAATGTTTCTGGAGACAGAGCTTCCTCTCTGGACAACCTGTTCCAGTGCCTCACCATCCTTACTGTAAAAACTTCTTCCTTATGTCCAGTCTAAATCTCTCCTCTTTAGTTTGAAGCCATTTCTCTTTGTCCTGTCACAGCAGATCCTGCTAAAGAGTCTGTTCTCTTCCTTCTTACAGCCCTTCTTTAGATACTGAAAGGCTGCTTTCAGGTCTCCCTGGAGCCTTCTCTTCTCTAGGCTGAACAGACCTAGCTCTCTCAGCCTGTCGTCTTAAGGGAGGTGTTCCATCCCTAGGATCATGTTTGTGACCCTCTTCTGGATGAGCTCCAACAGATCTGGCATATTCTCAGCTGCTGCCACAAAGTTGGCTAGAATAAGATTAGGATAACTGCTGTGCATAACAAGACATGAATACTAAGGTCACATGCAATGACAATTTTAAATGAAAATACTCATTGGATAAACTTCACAATTTGTTTGCTATGCAAAAAAAAAAAAAAAAAAATTAATAATTTTGCTGGGACAGAAGACCTTTAAACCAGAATGTGTTGAAAGCATACATGTGCATGACTGGTGAAGAAAAGAAGTAGTTTGGAGGAAGGGTACTTCCAGGGCACAGCAAGGCAGTGTATGCCATGCACAGCAGATCACTGATCCTTCACACCAAATGTCCTGTGGGTAGGTGAAACAGGCAGCACTTGAAAGTGCACTTATAACAAGTAAGGAATCACTGGGAGTGAAAGGATTTCCAAGGCACCTTCTAGTCCTTTGGCCCTCCCAATGATTAAGGTTAAATATGACATTCCCAACAATCTCTCAGGCTGTCATTGGAACAGCTAAAAAATTTCTCTAATAAATTCCATAGAGACCAGTGATGAAGATTCCGATGTCGCCTTTGCAATTTATATCAACATATAATCATCCTATTTTTATTTTTACATATTTTTTAATATCTAATCAAAATAACTTAGTAAATAGAGACTGTTTCTTCCTGTTGTGTTCATTGAAGTTGTGGAGAACAACAATTCCATTTCATTTCCAGCAGCCTTTCAAGGTTGAAACATTCTCCTTGTCCTTCTTTTCTGTGAAAACACACCAAAGAGCAGATTGTTTACCCACCTGCACAGGAGCTGCTCTTCAGATCTCTGACCACTCTCTCTCCTGTGGAATTATCTCCCATATCCTTTGAATTGGAATTCTGTCCTTTAATACTGTACCTTCCACCTCAGCATCACCTAAAAATTTAATTACTCTACCCTCTCATTGTTCAGTTTATTAATGAGAACTTGGATAATGTCAGGTATGTTCTTTATTCATTTTAGAATATTAATTTATATTAATTTATATTAATAAATTCTACCTATTAGTGACTTTCCACTCCATTTTACACTGTCCTGAAATACACTAGATAACACCTTTTCCTTATTAAAATATCATAAAGTACAGTATTGGAGTCAAGTCTTACTAAAACAAACAAATATTAAGTTTTCTTCTTCTCCTTTGTCCATCTTTGTCACAGAATAAAATTATATGGTCTTGATATGATTTGTACTTAAATAAAACATACTGATGACTATGCAGCTTCTTACTTCTTTTTTTTTTTTTCCTGCTAGAAAGTTTCAATAATTATTCAAGTACTTTTTACATTGAATAGTTCATAAGTTTCTAGCTCTTGTTTTTTAAATATATACTATGGCTCTTTTTTTTCCCTGTTTTTCATATCACATCTGCCCTTGTAAGATCTTAGAAGTAAATGTAACCATCTAAAAACAGTAGTTTGAGTTCTTTAAATAACCCGAGATAAGACATTCCAGTATACTTGTGAATAGCATTGCAGATTTTGCAGATTACAAGATATAACATCCCCAAACTACCATCCTGCATTCATTTTTGACACCTTTAAGAACCTATTTTTAAAGCATCTTTTAGTTTTTCTCTGCAAAGTAGGAAGTGATAAAGAGCTTGTTTCAGTTCCTCAGCTGATGTCTTTCCTGTGTCCTAACATAGACATTACAGTCTTTTCTAATCTTTCCTCTCAAACCCATGGTCTTCCAAATCTTTCTGCTATAGGTTAAACTTATGCTGAGAGCTTACAGTGTTAAAATAGATCTATTTTTCTGCAATATTTTACTTAGGAAAATGTTTGTTACCAACTTCTGTAGTCAAAAGAAGAGACAAAGTAGTAATCTGCTACCTTAGACTGAACAGTGTTTGCATAAAGCATTCCCTCTGCTCTATAGTAAGGCAAAAAAAATTCACCCACTGTCCTGAGGATATCTTCCTTCCCAAGAGTTAACACCGAATGCTGTTTTCTCTTCTTGTTCTTTAAGAGCCTTTCTCCTTTCCAGCTTGTCTTTCTTTTGTCTTTTCTTTCTCTTCTTCATTATTAACTCAGATCCCCTGAAATTTTATCTGTATTATCTTATGTGTATGTTATATATCGTATAACATCTGTGATTTAAAATTTTATTCTTATTACATTTTGAACAAGATATTATAGTACCTTATAGATTTTTGTCATTGATATTTGTCAATGACAACCATATACTCCTATCTTCTGGAGTTGAAATTTTTTTTTGTATTAATATATAGATTATATACTGGAGTATTTTTGATGAATAATTTATAATGAAAGACTGTGAATGCAGAAACTACTTTAAATACACAATGACATTTGGTCTAATTTTATTTTGGGGGAAAAATAGGAAAAGACCATCAGAATATCAGTCATCTTCCGATGTGATCTCTCTGATCAAAAAATAACTGAACAGAATTAACTTTTCTTTGTATTTAATGTCTCTTTTCTGTCATAAGTTTCTGATATAACATTAAGATTACTGAAATTGAATGCGTGAATATTCCTTTCCTTTGATTATGCAGCTTCTCTAGCAAAGGTGAGAAGGAAAAAAAAAACTTGGAAATAAAGAGTTTTCCTTGTAGATTTGCCCACCCATTGTGTTGAACATTGATGTGCACTTTTTATTCCCTTATGAACGGTGGCTTTTCTGCACATGGGATCTCTAAATAACCACCCCTTTCCAGCATACAGTTGTGATATTCCAGCATAAATTGCTGTCATATACAATAATTTCATATACTGAAATTCACAACAAACAAACAACAACAACAAAAAAAGCAAAAAATACAGCTGCAAATAAAATTAATTTACAGATAATATAGACACAAGTGTAAATTAAGTAACTATGGAATAAAAAGAAATTTAGCTTTTTAAAAGAAAAATCCAATAATAACAAATTGTCCTTGTGATACTTAGAAATAAAGTGCATTTTCCCCTCACAATCCCAAAGTTTTTGATTTTTTAAAGTGCTTTACCTGCCACGCTTAAGTCACTTACATTACTGTTATATACTTCAGGCAATCTTTTGCTTTCAGATCAAGAGAACTGATAATTGATATGAGCTCTAGTCTAGATTTTTTTCAAATCATCACCTCTTTAAAAGACAAGACTGTCCTGTAGTTTAGTTGTTTGGCTAGTTACCCATTCCTGCCTCTTATAGGCAACCTGTAGCTAATTTTGTGCCAGAATATGTATTTTGTGCTTGTGGCCTCTCGAGTTTGAAAACAATAATCTAAATGACTTTGGTACTTTCATCTTGTGATAACTGATAACTGATACTAGAGTAGGAAGAAAAAAAAATAACCCTATGTCAAATATCTCAGATATTGCTATATGATAAATACTGACAAATCTCGACTCTCTAATTGTGACTGGTAACTATGTGTAAATCTGTGTTGTAATTGAGATTAGTTTCCAGGGATATCCCAATTCCTTGGACAATAATGAGAATTTGTCCTTTTTATTTCTTGTGGATAACAGCTCACTCTGACTGTATGAAACAGAGATGTAGGCATAGTTGCCTTCTTCAAAAAAGTGCCAAGAGAACATGCTGTGCCTCCATTCCCAAGATGATCTTGTCTGAAGCCAGGTTCTGACATCACAAGCTAACATGCACATTATGAATCAAATTTTTCAGAATGTCATTAATAGCATCTGGAATATCTTCTCTTTATTGTGTTGAACTAACTCAAGAAATACCAGATAACTTGATTTAGGAATCTGCAATTTGTGGAGGTGATAATCATCCTTGATTCTCACAAAATTGTCTATAAAATTTTAGGTAGAAACAAAGATGGGGAAAATGTTTCAGCTGTGACTTTATACAACACTATCTTCAAATGGAAAGATTTGCATTCATGAAAAATGCTATGTAAAACATTACAGGATTAAATTAGGCTACAAATGTCAAGTAACAAGTGCTCATTCTTACACTAAAATTGCTATATGCAATTTTCTATTAATATTTTCTCACTAATGTTTTCAGAGAAAAGATATTTTTAAAAACAAGAAGCGAATAAAGATGATTTTTCAAAGATTGCCAGTGAGCTTCTGACTCCATCTTGCAGCAATTTTGTTTCCTAAATAATTCCAGTTGATGAACACTTTGGAGCAAATCTTTGCTGAGAACAATGGAATTGATTGTTTTGTTGCAATAGTTTTATGTGTGGGTTGTTTTTCAAACCTCAGTATGGGGCGGGGAAAGGAGTGGTTCAGAGAATCCCTGGTAATGAATGGGTAACAGATGACTGCAAACCACAGGTATTAGACCTTTTCAGCATGGAGTTTTGGCGACTCAAAATGTTAAAAAAAAAGAGAGACAAAAGAAAAACTGTGAACACATCCTAAAAGCTCAGTGAATTCATTGTTTCAAATTAGGTAATTTGTGGCCAACCGCAGTTTGGATTTTTAACATTTCTGGAAATGTCATTGATTTTGCTATGCACAGATTACTGCACAATCTAATACTAAATATATGATAATGTTTTGCAGAAGATTTAGTTTGCTGTGGGGCTTATGAGTAGCACAGCCAGAGCTGATGGATTGATGATAGCAGTTGTCGGATTTGCAGAAAACCATCATTTCTAGTAGTGAAAAACTACTTGATAAAACAATAAAAATTAATTTTAATATATAGAAACACATTGCAATGAAAGAGTTGCACAAACTCTTAAATGCATCCACTTCCATCCACAGCTCTGGTCAACCAACTACTTTTGCTTGATTTTCTTGCAGCATCTCCTTACTTCTCTACCAATTCTTCACACATAGTAAATGTATTTAATGGCAGTTTTAAGATTTAATATTTAATGAAGTTCAGCATGATCATGGAAGACTTCATCCAAATATAGTTCTAAGAAATTAGGTATCTTCTCTAGCCAAGTATTTCCACCACGCCCCCCTGCTCCTTCAAAAAAAATAAAAAATAAAAAAAAAATAAACCACACAGAGCTATATAGTCACTGCTGCTGATACTACTGCTTGAAAACACTGCTGGAAATTTAATTTCACAGCCAAACATCCCTGGGATATTACATCTTTTTCTGTTATTCTGTTAACAATTTTAATCTAGCTACTTTCTACTCTGAAATATCTTGATTGTTGCTTTTTTTGTTTGGTTGTTTGTTTTTGCACTTGCATATATTTCATTATGCTAGAGTCAAAGGCAAAACTTAGATTAAAATATCTGGGACAATAGTCCCATCTTAGGCCTGGCAGTAGAAGAAAGTTAACAGCTGGACAAGCCACACAATGCATTATGCTTCAGCATTCCTGGAGACTTTGAAAACTTCACGAGACGAGCAATCCATAAAAATGCGATGTCTTATTAGCACACCTGTACACACAAAATGACATTTCTTTTTATGCATTAAATTCAGACAATATTGAAATGAAGTGTCACTTCAAAAATCAAAGTAACTTATTTTGCAAATGTTGAAATAAAATCTGGGACTTCAAGGCTTTTTTTTTTATTTCCTCTAAAGCTGCAATTTTCATCAAACAAACAATGAGCCCAAAGAAATCTTTCTCAGTATCTAACAACTAACATCTGTGTCAATCACAGCAAACACTCTTAAGGTTGTTCTTAGCATGGAAGCAAGAATACCATATCCTATTCCCATCCTAACTTCAGTTAAGTTCAGACTAAAATACTCAAACATCTTAAGGAATTTGGACACCTAATTTCCCGTTATTGTAAGTCATCTGGTATATCCATGAAGGAGTTTTCCATTTATTGCATGACCGTAACTTGCGCATGAGACTTCCCATGTTTTTCAAGATTTCTTTTCCCTGTGAGAAAACAGCACTGTCTGAATGCCTGCAGGACTGCAAATGTTTTTTTCTTCTTGAAGAAATGTAAGTAATGAAGAAATTACCACCTAATAACTGATCACTGGCAGTTTCTGTCCTTGTCTCCATTTGCCTGCCTGCTATTTTCCCAATTCTGATGTGTACAGTAAAATGCCTGCAATAGTCTTTACAACCCACCTCTAAACAAGTACCCTAATTTTCTTAGCTCAAAGTGCATAGTAATTTTTCCAAATCTGAACTTCCTTTTCATCTTCTGCATTCTCCTCTTGTTCCCAATATGCCAGTGGTACCTTCTGCATCAAGGCCCACAGCATTAGAATTGCCGTTCTCTCCAGCAGATGTTTCCCCATTCCAGAAGGACCATGATGCGGAGTAGCTCCATTCATTAGAAGTCCACGTGCACCTGTGGAACTCATGAATTTGCTTCAGCAATGCAAAAAAAATATTCTCTGTTGCATATTTAGAGTTTATGTATACAAAATTCACTAAGGTATCTCTTTGTTTTTGTTGAGGAATATTTAACAAGATGACCACTGAATGTTTTATATACCTTTTTGCCTTCATGACATATATATATGACTTATAGATCAGTGTAGTTTATCCTGATCTTGAGTGTCTGTTGAACAGCATTTACTATTAGGACAGTAATCAATGTTAGAATTAGAACGTCAAAATAAAAGTGGCTGTCCTAGTATGCTGATAGATGTCAATGTGCCAACATTTCCCTGGGAATTACGAAAGTTCAAGATTACCAGAATGGACTTGACTTGTGGAGCTGTAAGCCAAGTGACACAGACAGTTCACACTTTGCTCTGTATCACCATGGTTTCTCCATTGTGATAGCAGCCATTTTTCTTCATAAGTACCAATTAGAAACACAACGCCCACAGTGCTGAGAGTGGTGAGGAGGTGTCCTCACAGCAGCAACTTAAGGAACAGAGAAACACGAAGATGTGTTTTGATGGTCTCTGACTGGCAGAAGGACACAGTAGCTTCCTCTTATTTCAGTCTCTGTCGCTCCTGCTCAGCCAGCTAGCACAAGGGTAAAGCAAATATTGACCTTATATATAGGGTTGTGATCTTATTTCTTGGCTTTCTTCCTTTTTCTTCCACTTCTCTTTTCCTTCTCTTCCCCTCAAATCCCCACACCAGTCATAGAAATCTTGCCTTACGTGAATATTATTACCTTAAAATTATTTCCCTTTGGAATTATTATGTCTTTAATCCTTACACTCTGCAATTTAGATTAAAATAATTCTCTAACTCCTGAATCTTTAAACAAAAAGGATATCAGATGAAGAAGAAATAGAAACTCACAACCCTAAATCTTAATTACAGACTTTATTTGTACAACGAAGGGAATGATTTCAGCAGTCATCTATTTGTTCAGAATCTCTTTATACAGGTTTTCACAGCAAATTAATTTGTATAACACAGGAGGATTTTGTACAGTTGTGACTGGACTAATGTCATTTTGGATAATCTTCATAATGTCTAAAACATCAATACGGCCCTGAACAGCAGAAGCAGCAGGAAAAAGAGAAACTTCTCTCCCCTGTGGTTTGTGGAGTTATTTGCACTGGTCACATTATGCATTACAAATAATTTATTTGGTAAAATGATCCTTTTTGTATCCCAAAGATCAGAAGATATTACCTTCATGTCTATGGCATTGTGTTTAAGATCTTTCCCAGAAGGGAAGATTTGGACAAAAAGTGCCAATAGAAGTTAAAAATAGCATTCACCATTTGGGAAAACATTTGGCAAAGGATAAACTGTAAACGAATGTTATAGTCTGAATCAGTTACATACAGTTTACAAAGCGATAATTCTTCATAGGAACTCATTAGACGACTTAAGGCTCACATTCTGTTCACTAACTAGATCCCCTTACCTCGACCAATTAATTTCACTTTCAACTGAATTGAGCAACTGGAACCAAAAAGAACTTTACCAACATTTATAAAACCACTGAGCTATACCTTGGATTTTGGTGGAAGTTTTGCAGCTGCTTTTCATTTTATCAATTGCAGATATCTAGTTGGAGGGTTGTCAGGGTTTTGTGATTTTTGCTTTTCGATATTCCACCTCATAACATCATGTGGGGCACTGGGAGTTTAACTGTTAATGCTCAAGTTCTGGGTATCTGCTCAGAAGAGAAGAAGAACTAAATTCCCCAGGGGACTTTGCGGTCACAGAGAGGAGATATAACTCCTGGCAAGGTCACCTGATGCGCTCTTCTTCGCCTGTTCTTCTTTGTCGGCTCTCCTCCCTTTTCTCCCTGCTGCTCAACTGGGCTGCGCATCTCACCTCAGCGCTGTGGTGAGGCCTATCCACCTTTCGGACATTCTCTCTCTCATTATATTTGATTTATTAGCTTCAATTCTAATTATATTGTATTATAGTGTGTTATCTTGCATTCTGATACTATATTTAGTAAATTAGTTTGTTTCTCCTCAGATCATTGCCAGTTTTTAAAATTATTTTGGGGTCCCCTGTTCTCTTTTTCCGGAGGCGCGGATTTTGCAAAATCCCTCCGCCCCGCTAGTCACAGAACAGGGTTGAACCAGCCCGTAAACCTGTCATGACCTGTCCTGCTCTGAGCACAATGTTGGATTATGGCCCTCCAAGGGTTCCTCCAATCTAAATCATCCTATGATATTATGAGCTTGTAATACTCTATATCATTAATGTACATCATCATAATTATATTTTATAATGATTAAATACTCATATCACTGTTACTACTCTATGTCCATGCTTTTTCTTTCTGTCGTTCAAAGATTCTGCAGCATTTATGAAAAAAACAGCTAAGAAAATAAGCCTCTAATCAGCAGGCTTCATTCCTCGTACAAGGATTCTTATCCATACTAATAATTTATTAGAGGCCTGTAAGAATGCTTTAAAATAATGAATAATATCAATCCGATGAGATTTAAAAGAAATGTCTGGTAATTTCTTGCAGATTTATATAGCTTTTAGAAGAGCAAGACTTTTAGATACTGTGAAAATAAACTTCTGTACACAAATATTGCAATATCAATTACTTTTAAATGCATATAATTGAGGTCCTCATGAGAAAAGCTGTCCTCTGGAGACTTCTCAGTCCCTCTGAGACTGACAGTTAAGCAAGACATTTACTGAAATTAAGTCTAAATCATAAAGCACCATTTAGAAGTTGTTGCAATGTTGGCCTCTCATGTCTGTCTATCACTGATTATTTGGTCTAAGCAAATTTTGCTTTTGAGAGGGGATGCTGATACTGCAATTTTAGTCAGAACATTCCAAAGCACTGCAGTCTTTTTCAAGCCTACAAAGCTAGACCTTTTTCTCTTTTTTTTCTCCTTTTTTCCCCCCAATCTAAAAAGCTATTCATCTTTCCCTTTTCTCTTCTGGCCCATCTCTTCTGCAGTAGCCTCAGTGACTGGGCTGAAGTTAGAAGAATTTTACTATCAGAGTTCAACAAGTTCATGGTGTTAATAACAGGAAACCACTGCACTAATCTGCAGATTGCCTGACTTCACATACAGAGCTATTCATGAATTTGTGCTGCTGTTTTCCTACACTTCAGAACTTCCATTGTTTTATATGGGAGCTCAGAGGCTGATTTAATTAAAATGATCTGAATAGGAGTACAGTATGCCAGATGTACATTATAAATATAGAGTGAGTTATGTAATGGTAAACCATCAGGAAATATATGGGAATAGTTTCTGATAACTCTTTGTTAACTAACTACAAATCCTAATTTATTTCACTGTTTTAAAATTGCTATTTTTTTAACTAGCACAAATTAACTTTCTTTGTATTTTTATTTTTTCCTATTTTACTACAGCTTTCCTGTGAGGAAAGTCTGCTTCAAATTAGTTCGTTCTGGTGAAAAGATAGTGTTCACTGTGAATAAGGGATAGATCCACAAACAAATTCAGATAGTATTTGCTCCTGCAGTTGCTTCTTACCAGAAGAGAGATACCTTTAAACCATGATTCAGCTGCTATCAGATTGACATAAAGATGGGAAGAACTTTGTTTCAAAATTTAAGTCCAAAAAGGACTTCAAAGGATATAGGTTTGCCCCAAAATAATCTAATTCTCTTCTATCCCATGATTCACCAGTTAAGTACTGTCTCTCTTAATTTACTAGTTTGGCCTGATTGATTAAGCACTTTCAACAGAGGCAAATATAATTAAGTTCTTATTCTTATCTCTTTCTATTCTGTAACTTCTCTGCTGGAGAGTACATTACAGAAAAAAACTGTAGTTTTGTTCTCACTTTCATTTTCTGAACCTTACTGAAATGGGTGCTTGGAAACATCAGATTCAGAAGGACCTTCATCTCTTTGTGAGATACTTCTTCATCCCAAAGACAAAACATTCTTTGTAAAGCCCCGATTCAGGATACAGAGCGGTAGCTTTCACTGGGTTAAAAGGTGGAATGAAGGTATACATTGTTCAATTATCTGTATACTACCAGATTAGCAACATTTACCTATCAAGTTAGTTACCACATAAGTCATGGGTGTAGATACATGTTCCACATACGATTTAATTGTTGCTTTGACAATTCATAAGCGATATATTTAATAACCAAATATTTCCAAATCCCTATATTATGATACCTCTTACACTGCCTTTTAGTCTGGAGATTTTAAATGTTGAAATAATTCCTTTTAAGTGACACATCATTTCTGAATTGAAATATTTTTGACAAGAAACTTGTTCTTACATATTCATTCATCGTTGGCTTTTTTTTTTTTTTTTTTTTTCCTAATTAACACTTTTACCTGATATATGTTTTCAAAGCTTGGGCAGGAGGCATAGAGCAGAAAAATCCCACTGTTTGATAGTTAGTTCTTTCTTCTTAAGATCACTGAAAGAAAAATCAATGGTCATCTAACATCTGTGTTCTTTATAACCTGCCAGTTGTTTATTACAAATTGTTTAAAGATTACCCAAACACTACTTGCAAAGTGGTAAAGGTATTTCCTATCAAAAAAGTTGTTATAAGTAGAATGGTAAAGAATATTACAAATATTTCTTTGAGTGACATTTTCTTTCTGAAGAACTTATACTTTACAGCAAATGCATATCCTAGAATGCTGCAGAGAGCTCCTTAATTTTTACCTGTCTTTCAATGAGTTTCTGAGTAATACAAAATCTCTGATTTGCCTGGGCTAATATAAATGAGATTCAAGTCATTCAGCTTCATCAACACAACTTACCCTATGATTCCAGTGGTTCTAATGGGTGAAACTGAAATAAACTAGAATAATAATAAATCAGACTGCCTTGTCTGAATTGTCTCTCTAAATCCACAACATGAATGTGACTCAAAGCATGAGACAGTGATTATGCTTGTGCAGGAAAGAAGCCAAATTCTAAGGGTGTTGACAAATAGGAAATGATGGCCAAGTACTTTCTGCTCTTATAGCTTTTCATGCTTGGCACAGTGTGCATATATAGGAGGTTGTTAAATAGGAACCTGATAATGTCTATGAGACAGAGAAAGAAAATCTCATTGTGGCTATGTAATTGCTATTACTTTGGATGCGATGTTCATGTGTAGTAACATATTGAAAATAAACTGGAGGCTATCGCTGTTCTATGCAACAGCATACATGAGTAGCTCTCAGTATGTGGCTTTCAGGTATTTTAGGGACCTGTAGCTGCCACAGCAACTTCTGAAGAAGCAGCTGACTCACTACTGTGAGACTCATTTAAATCTTGCCTTAAATATTCTGTTATTTCATATTTATCCCTGTTTTAATTCTGGCTGTCCAGAAAGGAAAAAAGATGCAATGTATGGAAAGCAAGAGTGGCTACAAGTAGTGCTCAGGAATTTTGTGTTCATGTGTGGCCATACCGGATTCTTTTATTGAGAATTAGATAAAGGTAGCTACTTCCACGAAGAAAATTTATACTAAGTGGAAACTACTAACCCTTCCCTCTGCAAACAGCAAGAAAAGGCACAGTCCCCAAACTGCTGAAAACAGACTTTAAAAAGAGTCACCAGAGATTATGGAGATCCAAACTCTAATGCACACTGTTTTAGAGGAGAAACGTGAACCTCTGATGTAGGCGAGTACTATGGGCACTGTCCACTCTGACAATGTTCTCTGTCTTGCTGGGAATTTGTTATGTTGCATCAGTATTTCAACAGTCTCTGGGACCAAGGGGAAAGCATCTGACCTTGCAGCTTTGTAAACTGGATCACTCAGCTGGAATTGAAGCAGATCCTTCAGAAGACCTCAAACCTTGTCTACAGAATTCACCTAGTAATGCATAGTCAGGTCTGTGCTCCTATCATCCCACCCCACAGGGATCTGCTTTGGTACTTTATGATCTGATCTTCTGTATGGGCAGTTATCTGGTAGAAGAGTCCTCTGAGCAAGATTAGATCCAACAGTGCAGAATGAGAATTTCAGCTTGATTACTTCAGGGCTTTGGTTTCTTAGACCAGGGAAATGAATCTAAACATGTTCAACATCACAGATTAAAACCTCACTAGTTCCTCCAAGATTAGAAAGTAGTTGTGCAGTGGCTGGGGTAAGCTAATGTAGCCGCAGTGGTACACAAAATCCTTGAAGACTAGAGAGATGTAGCCACTGACGTTTGAGAGTTGGATTTTGTAGCTCTGTGACTGATTTTTGGTAACTGTAAAAGGAATCTGTGGTTATCATCCTCCTTCATTTAAGTTCAAGGACAAAATACATCAAAAACAAAAACAACAAACAAACAAACAAAAACAAAAACCACCCTATGCAAAAAGTAATGATAGTTATTAATGAATAACACAGAGTGTAAATAAAAGCAATGAAAAACAAAATCATTAACTCGGCAAATGAAAAATGGACACAATAGTCAAAAGCATTATGTTCCTAGTACTTTTAGAGTACTAGCATACCTTGTATTTTGTAATCAGATCTTGGTGTTCAAGGTCCAACAAGGTTTTGGAGCAAATTATACTTGTAACAATATATTTAAATAGAAAAAAAAAAAAATGGAAAAAAGGAGGCAGTTGTACCCCCAGTACTGTTCACGATATCATGTGATTGCAAAGGGTCACGTCTCACCTACAGCCCCAGAATGTGTTCCTCATAGAGTGAGAGAAGCCTGTTAGAGGTATCTCATAGGGATGATTAGCACTAGGTTTATACATCTACCATACACATGCTTTGAATTCCTAAGAAAACTCAGGAAGATCACCTTCTTATCACACATCATCATCTGAATTTGACTGACACACCACTTTGCTTATAATTAAAAGCTTTGAATGTTAATTTCCCAAATTCCCACATCAGAAGGATGAAATTCAATCTCCATATATGTCACAGTGAACTGAGACTGAGATTTGTTATGTTAGCAGAGTGTTGGACCATGTATATGCATACGCAAAAGAAAATGGCAACATTTCAGTATAACACTGTACAATGCTTGCCCATTAGGGGAGGGTTTATATAAAGAGTATCTCAGTAGCATAGGGTCAATTTTGAAACTGACAGAGTATTGCTTTCTTTAAGGTCACAACATTCATCAACAACCTATAGACAGCAATGAGTCAGCCTGTAACACTCAGGAACAAAAGACTGCTGGAACAAGTCAAGTGCCAGGGGCAGCAGCAGAGACCTAAAAGAAACAGTGAGTTAGCAGGATGCCCAGCCAGATAAAAATCTATTGCTTGAGAACAACTATCCAGTTATCCAATTGCCTGCTGTGAAATAGAATTAAGTAGGAGCAAAAACTAGGGAATGACTATGAATATTTCTTGGGTCCATAATAGGGAATTGCTGTCACTTAGAAAAGAAGTACTGAAAAATTGAGGCTTAACAACCTTTAATAAGGTGAACTTTGTGTAATTTAACAAAACAAAACAAAACAATTTCATGAAGTTTACAGAGGAAAGCTAGTATGAGTATTTAACCTGCACCTTGTCAACTCTCCCTACAGAAATTATCTTTCTTCTTTGGGGAGTTAGCACTCTGCAATGGTAAATGACTGTGCTATCTTTTTCCACAGTCCCATATGTGAAATAGCTACATTTTTGGCCGTGATTAATGAGATAAGTTCAAATAAAGGTTATGTATTTAACTAAACCTCAACAGTAAAGTTATGAGACGCACATTTGATATTTTTTTCATCAGAAGCTACATGCTGTTCTAATTTGCTGATTGCCAAATTATGTCATCCAACTACAGACTGTTTTTGTTGATATTCAGGACTACTTAGATGTCTTATTTAAATAGCAAGATAGAGAGAAACTGTGTGATATATAATGGAAAAACAATGATCTAAACTACAAAATATGGTTATCATGCATTGCCAGTAAATCCCCCTGTTAGCTGAACAAATATGATCTGAGACTATCCATATCATTCTTATATGCAAGACCACAGTTAAATTAATAAATCTCCTACTGGTATAGATTTACTGCATAAACAGGCAGTAGACTAGAAAGGTTATACAGTCTTCACCTTTTTGCTTTATTTGGGAGAGAAGTTCATGGGAAGAAACTGTTTTTACTTTTTCTTCTCATTTGCTCTAATTTTTTTCTCTCTCACACCAAAAGAGATAACCCAGTCATTTCAATTTTTTTGAAGGGCTTGTCAACTCATGTCATTTGTTCAGACATCTTGCTACCAGATGCAGAATGGATACAAGTAAAAAATGAAACAAGTGATAAAATTTTCCCTATAGAGTGGAGTGCAGCACTAATGAATCTGTTAAGGGTTTTATGATAATAATTTTTTTGGCTTATGCTTGCACTGCAATCTTCAGAGCTATACAGGTTACTAGACCAAGATTTATTTGAAGCTACTGAGTCATGGCAGTACCAGGCCTTGTAGGGGCAAGGTGAACACAACTCCCTCACGCTCTACATAGTGTCTGTAACTATACGGAACATTACTAGCATATCAGTAGGATTTTCAAAAAGTTGGAAAGAGCTAGATGATCTTCTTTCTCACCTACTTATTGTTCGCTTTGCTCATGAAAGAGGGTCAGATTGTGGATTCCATGAATTTCTTCAGCTTAACAGGAGACATTTCATAAATGAAAACAGTATGAGCCACAGTCAATAAATGGACAATTATAAATGTTGTATTTGTGTACCCATGTGTGTTTGTGTGCATGATACGTGAATGCACAACTGAAAGTGAAGAATACTTTAGGGTTTTTTTTGTGGGTATAGTCTGTTTTGAGTAAGAAAATAGTAGCTTGTCTTTGCAGAAGAACACGGAAAAAAATATATTTGGGATGCTGATTACCCCATATAATACAGAATCAGAGTTTGGGAACATGGAAGAAAGATTGCTGAACAACATCCTAGTGTCACTGAGGCAAAAGCTAACTACTCAACTTTGAAAGCTTTTGTTTTAAGTAAAGAATACTTTGTCTTTCAGGAGTGATAAAAAGAGCTGCAAAAGAGTACAAACACAGTATAGTCAATTGTTTACACTTTAGAAAATCTTTGAATTTCTGGTGTGTCTGTAAAAATATGTGATATGTTCACAATTTCTTTGCTATAAATCAAAAGGGATTTCAACCAGATAAGACTACTCATAGAGTCACAGAATCACAGAATAACAGAATGTCTTGAGTTGCAGGGGACCTTATAGCTCACTCGGTCCCAACTCCCTGCCCCCCAGCAGTTCAGGCTGCCCAGGGCCCCACTCAACCAGACTTTGTGTACCTCCAGGGATGGGGCATCCACAGCTTCTCTGGGCAGACTGTGCCTGGGCTTCACCGCCCTCTCAGTGAAAATTTCCTTATAATTTCTAACGTAAATCTTCCTTCCTTGAGTTTTAAACCATTGTCCTTTGTTTTATCAGACCATGTAAAAAGTCAGTCTCCCTCCTGCTTGTAAGCTCCCTTCCAGTACTAAAAGGCCACAATGAGGTCTCCCCTGAGCCTTCTCTTCTCCAAGCTAAATGAGCCCAAATCACTCAACCTTTCTTCATGAGAGAATGGCTCCAATCCTCTGATCTTTTCTGTGGCCCTTCTCTGGACCTGCTCCAAAAGTCTCGTGCTTTCTTGTGCTGGGAGCCTCAAGACTGGATGCAGAGTACTCACAAGGGCAGAGTAGAGGGGGATGATCACCTCCATCTCCCTGCTGGCCACCACTCTTTTTATGCAGCCCAGAATACTTTTGGCCTTTTGGGCTGCAACACACACTGTTGGCTTGTGTCAAACTTTTCATCCACCAGAACCCCTAAGTCCTTCTTCTCAGAAGCACCTTGCACTTGGCCTTGTTGAATCTCGTTGGGTTCATTTGGGCCCAAATCTTCAGCTTGTCCAGCTCCCTTTGAATGGCATCTCTTCCTATGTCACATGAACTGCACCACTCAGCTTGGTGTTGTCAGCAAACTTATTGAGAATGCACTCATCCCCATCATCTACGTCATTAATAAAGACTGCACCTTGGCTTTTCCATCACTCCATATCTGGAAGGAATCCCTGTTTTCTTCTCAAGAAGAATATACATAACTGAAGTAGGATAACTTGCAATTCTGTTGTATTTCTCTTTCTTCTTTCTTCTTATTTTTCATTTGAATGAATTTGCAGATTTGAAAGTCTTGTGAGAACAGGAATTCTTTTAGCTAGGCAACTGAAAATAATCTTGGAAGAGACTAAGAAATTTAAAAATACTCAATAACATTCCATAGGCTTCTAGAAATCATAGAAAATACAGTCTAGAAAGTCTAAATCAGAAATTTGTTATTTGTTCCTTTTCTCTGATTTCTAATTTTCTCTTGACAAAGCTGATAACAAAACACCAAGTACGTTTCATTAAATGTTTTCTTTTTTTTTCAGCTTTTTGTGAGTATAGCTGGAAGTGCATGTGACAACAAATCTGGCTATTCAGAATGAATATTTTTAAACTCATAAACTCGATAAAAATTGGAAAAAAAAAATTGCTTTAATATGCTAAATTTTACACTTCTTTGTAGTCTGCATATAATGAGCTAAGCAAGTCATTGTGCCTAAATCTATACCTCAAATGAAATTGAACAACTGCAGTTATGTGCAGTATTGTCATTCAGACTTCATGGAATAACAATGTGAAAACAAAAATGTAATAGAATTTTAAAGGACGTTACGCAACTCAATTCTATATGTATCCTACCCTTCCTCAGAACATGGATATTTTAAAAGGCATGTTTAGTACTCTGAACATACAGGCAGCATTATACAAAAATATTCTGTAAATCTGAAAATATAGTATTGTCTGGTTCTAGAAATATTAGTGTCTTCATAAAAGAGGAAAATGAACAGCTTGTCCAAAGGCAAAGAGTGTGATATACAATGATTAACTCATATCACAAATACAAAAACTTCAGCATGTAGAAACTTAAAGAACACAGTTCCATATATATGTATATCAAACCTTAAATATTGATTTCATTGTTTACTAGACATTGTTAATTCTTAAATGCTTTGTCCAATTTCCCTTGTCAGTCCATACTCCCTAATCATTGTGTAAGGACTCAGAAAAAAAACAGAAATATTGACATTATACAGGAACTTAAGTTGAAAACAGGACTATTCCAATGCAAAAAACTATTAGAATACCTATACAATTCTACAGTTATTACACAAAAACAGAAATACGGATTAACTCAGGACTTTAGTTAAAACAATAGTGCACTGATCAGTATTTTCCAAAATAAGAGGAATCTAAGTTATATTATTTTCTAGAGAACATTCTTCATAGACACACATAAAATAGCAAGACTTGAAGAAGTCATTACCTAGTGGAGTAATTTAATTCATTAAGTTTCAAACTTCCTCATAAATTTAAATAATCATTGCTCATACTATCTATTTCAAGTGTGTTTACACGAGAAATATCATAAAGAACTAATCCCATGTGATCACTGAAGTAAATATGGCTGAAGCTCATTGTGAGTGTGATATTTTATTCTATACAACAAAATGTTGTAATATGAAGTTGTTCTCGTGATGAATTAAAAAAGAAAACAGCAAAAAAGATTCAGTATTAATGTTGCTATGGTAATTCATTTAGGCATAAATAAAAACACAAGTGTTGCTAAGGGAGCCTGTGTGTGATGTTACAGAAGAGAAAAAGTGTGCTATGATCCATACATTAATTTACCCTTTCTGACATCTATTTTTAATAAAAATTACAGATTTCTCTTGTTACATATAGGTGCATCTTAGGAGATAAATTATTGAAGCAATTTCACTTGAAACTTGATTGAGACATTTTAAAGGAAAGGAGAGAGCTTTAAACCACTAGGTTGGATTGATGTAAATTGATTTGTCCAAGGTTATTTGTTTAAATAATAGAGGTAATAGAAGGAAGGCCCTGGGTCTCACAGAAGTGATGCTTTGAGACATCCCATCCCGTCATCATGCTCAGAGTAGGTTCACAACAGGGCATACCCCATTTAAGCAGGGAAAATTCAATTAGGATCATTCTGTGGACTTAAGGATCCCAGTGGGGATCAGGATAAGCAATATTCAGATTTCATTGTCTCTCAGAACTATATGCCAATGAAAGACTTCTTTTTTGCCCTGTCTTGTGCTCCCCCTTGTGTTTTCCCACATTCACATAATATAATTTTGATATCTGAAAACAAACAAACAAACAAACAAGCAAACAAATCCAAAACCAAACAAAAAAACCCCAAGCATTCTATTTGTTTTTTGTATACTTTATTAAGTACCTTCAAATAATTTATCAAATGGCAATAATTAATTCCTATCAGTAGTGCAAAAATAAATGAAAAAAAATTACCAAACCCATTGAAAATTGCAAGTTTGACACGGTATATGTAACTAGAATTAAATATATATATATATATCCACATACAGAAATAGAAAGTAATTAAGGAAGAAGCATCAATTAAAAAAAATATATCAAGCAATTAAACAGTTCATGGGGTCAGATGTAGTTTTTCGTGCAGTGTTCTTTCAATAAGGTACACAGTTCATCTCAGAAACGAAACTACAGCAATAACTTAGGGTATCTGGGAAATACTAAGAAGACTTTACCATTTTTAACAGACAAGAACTAAAGCTGGCAAACCAAAAATTCTAAAATAATGAGTCAGACCTCCAAAACCATGTGAGTGTCTAAATAACTGATTAAATGAGATACTGTGTTTGATCTGTCCTTGTGATTTTTAGCCTTTTTTTCCTCACGTGTCTCCATAAAAAGAGTATCAGTTGTTCAAAATACGAAAAAGCTGGTCTTGGTCGACACAGCAAGAGCTGTTATTAGTGATCCAGTTCCCTGTCAGACTGTGATTAACAAGTCATTACTCCTCAGTAACACAAATACCAGTTACTTACCCAGAATTCTTTTCTACCATCCAAGAGCAATGGAAGAAAATACCCATTTCTTGCAGCAATTTTCATGGACACCTCTTCCATCAGAGCAGCATAGGCATGTATTCAGAGAATTCTCTCTTGACGTAAAATCTTATGCTCAGTACTCTTCCTATTTCTACTAGCTCACAGCAAAGCTCTTGAACCTTCTCTGACATTTGATTTGGGAAAGCTGTAGAAAGGGCAGCAGGAGAATGTGCTGCCCTACTAAAGGTCCAAAAATGTTTGTATTGCATATCCAGTATTTGAATTCTGTATTCCTCTGTCAGATAGGTCTACAGAGCCATTAATGGCAGCAAACCGTGCTTTGACATACTTTTCATTGTCAGTACTGACCATCTGTCACCAGCACAACCTATAGAAAAGGAAGAAATGAGGAATAGAAGAGGTATAGCTCTATGCTTTCATCATATGCACAGTTTGTCAGTTTATCATTCAGCTATAAATAAGAACAAATATACACAGTAATTTCTAATACCCCATCTGCCTTGCCATTACCAGAATTTTTGCAAAATATCTATGGTTTTAAATTAAATTTGTTTAATTCTACTGATTTATCCTTGGTAAGGACTTTCAAAACTCCCCAAGATAAATTCTTCTCTGTAATTTAAATACTGTCAAGCTACAATTTAGGAAATTGCCTTGGAGTTTGCACTTGTGATAAAAGTAGGAGTTTTTTTACTGCATAGGTTTCATTCCTGGCTGTTGGGTCAATATCCAAAGAAAACAGAGATATAGCAGACAGATAACATTTTGCTTCTGACAGTCTATTGGACAAGCTGGCTGCATAGTGGACTCTGACAGATAAAGAAAACACTCCTTGTGCATTGCATTTTAATTATCTGGGAACTGAGAACCAGTCAATATCTTCAGCCTGCAGCTTTCCATTCCTTCATCCATACTTGCTCACATCACAAGATTTTACTTGCCTGTTTTCTTGTCCTCTTTCATTTTGGAATTTCATTCAAATTTATTACATATCTCTAGATTTAGCAGTGCCAACTTTTGCAATGACTGATACTTTTATGGAAAGATCTTACCTCTGGTATTTGGTACACAGCTAGATGCAACTTATTTGTTTTCCTTTGAAATATCTGATATTTGAATCTCAGGTTAGTAAGACTATCAGAGCTGGAACTGAAGATTATCACAAAATCCTAGGCTTACTCTCCATACATTAAAATGGTAAAATAGGTCTTACAGAAAGCTAGCAAGGAGACAAAATCAAATATTTGAGTTGAATATCTGATTGCAACTCTATACATCCCATTTGAAAATTCTCACACCGATGGTTTGGTTGATGGTGAGCAATGGATGCGGATCCAGGGCTGGGCCTGGCTGCTCGCGAGGCAAAGCCCCTGCTGTGATGGTGCTGGGCAAGGGGCAGGCATAGGATGGGGTGCATGCAGCCAGCAGTCTGTGAGTTGGCAATGCCTGTGCTTAATGTTTATAGTATTTCTCATTAATGTGAATGTCTCAAGTTCAAGAGTTCTTTGATAAACAGAAAAGCTGATAGTTTTGTGTTCGCAAAGGTTATTATAGTGTGAAAGTAATGGTTTTATGAAAATGTGCTAAAAAACTTGTCTGAACACACTGTCCATTTTCTTTAGACGTCTTCAGCTGTGGTCCCCAGCACCTTTGCATTTTCAAATTCAGTTTTTGAGTAAAATAGAAATTTTACTACAGACCTAAATACAATGAATATAAACTTGCATTGCATAAGCATTTTATACTTTTATTTAAATTTATTGTAAAAATTGTCACAGAAATCAGTAGTGGATCTTGCTATAAGAGACAATTTTAATAAAGGTCTTTAAAAATATTATTACATTTCTAATAGTATATATTCACTCAAGCTTCAACAACACTAGCACTAGTTTAAGTAAGCCATTTCAACTGCTGACTGAAATCACTCCCACTACTACAGCATGGAGCTCCATTAAGGCTGACTTACTTTGCTCTTGCTACAATGTACAGTGCAGGCATAACTTTTCTTTACTTTACTTTTCTGAAGTTTTGGGTACATGATTAGAAACAACATTGTATGCATGTCTGCATGCTATGTGTAGACATCATGGTTATATGTCAAAAAAGATGCACAGTTACAGTTTTGCACAGAAGTCTTGCATCAAAAGTGTGTTTCCATAAAGGGAAAAGTTTTACTTAAGAATTTTTCTTTGCTTTGTGGTGAAGTCTTACATGCTGCAACAATGAAAGTTCAACATATGAGGAAATGGAAGAACACTACCAACACACAAACTTGTTAACACAGGGTATACTGTTGCTGCTACTATTTGTGTTTAATAAAAAGATCACATTAGAATGATGGTGCACTGCAATAATATTTTTTAAAGAGTAAATATATTCACCAAGGATATGTTGTAACTTGATATATTTAGGGATATCTGTTTGCATAGCACATTTTAAACTTGGATTTTAGAATCTCTGTGGGCAGTAACTTGCTGGGAGCAATGTTACTTTGTGTGTAATTCTCACAAAAACTGCTGAATTTGGCCATTACTGGAGCTAAGAAAAACTGCTGCCTTGTTGTTTTTGGTATTTTCATAGTAGATTTTTCAAAGGCGATGACAGTACAGGGCTGAATGACCATTTTATTTTTATATTACTATGGAGTTTAATTGAGATTACAGAGAATTTTTAAGTGATGGTAACAGTATGGGAGGCACTGCTAGTCAGTGTTTTTTAAGAATATTACTAACACACAATGAAAAAATGTCCAAGGAAAAAAAAAAAAACAAAACAAATTGAAGGGGTTTGAAGGAGCAGGAGGAAAAAAAAAAAAAGAATAGAAAAAGAAAAAAAAGATTTATACTACATTCCCATGTGGTTTGAATACTTTGAAAATCACAGAAAAAAAAAAAAAAAAAAAAAGGACGTAAAACACCATATCATTCCCAATGATGTCAACTATTTACTACTAGGACTGAAAAATATTGTATTTGGGAAAATTTATGACAGATTAACAAAAAACTGGACCTACCAGAACCAGGAATTAACTTATGAAAAATAAAAACAAAATATCATTGTTGAAACAAATAACTTGATTCTAAATTCTCTGGTATTTTTTATTACTGTTTTAATAAAACAAATTCTTTTTAGAACTTTTGAAAGTGCTAATGCAGAGAAAACACCATCAGCAGGAGCATCCTTCCTACTCTTCAATTTTTCTTTTACTTTCAAGTGTACCCCCCAAGATTTCGAAAGCTGAGACACTGCCAGGCATGTTATAGCAGCCAGCAACCACAGCATGGAACTGAGACACTAACAGTTAAAAATAGGAAAAGAAATTGTTATCATTTGATTATAGACCAAAAGCTCCCATTACTGCCATACAAATTATGCCCATGTATTTGTCTTCCTGCTTTCCTCCTGAGTTGATCAGAGCAATCACAACATAAGAAAAAAATAATTCTTTTAAGCTGTCCTTGCTCCTGATACTGTTTATCCCATCATTTTTGATCCCCATTGTGGTATATCACTTTTCTGTCTAGCTTTAGAAGCAGTATCCCTGTAAAGACTGGAGGAGGAAGAAGGTAAATTCTTTAAAACAAAAATCTTAACAAAGCTGCTATCTCTGTTCTTTGCTAGCAAGAAATGGGGGAAATATCCCAAATGAGCCATCCCATTCTTCCATCTATATTGCTAATTGTACTAGTTTACAAATATAAAACAAAGCCTATTTATGTTTTTTTGCTAACTCTCCACTAACTACTACTTGAGTTAATGGGCATAATATAATATTGATTGTTTGCTCTGCAGCTATAATTTGGTGAATATAAACAGAAAAAGGTGTGAATCTTGCCTGTTTAAAAAAAAAAAAAAAAAAAAAAAAAGATTTGACTCCCTTCCATTTCTTTTGCTAAAGAGAAACTTTCTGATGAACAGAGGACTGACGGTAAACTTTTTTGGGGACACGTAAGGACTTTAATGTCCTCTTCTGACAAGTTCCAAAATCTTTGATATCTTCATTTATTGGCCCTGACTTTGCACAGAATATCTTTTCATTCAGAGCAGTAACCTGCAGTTTTCATAAAGTATCTTCTTCTGAAGTTGAATTACAGGAGAGAGCCATGCACATGTCAGCCTGAAAGAATGCTTTTCATCCCAGGACAAGCACAGGCACGGTGTACTCAAACTTGGAGCCTCTCAAGGCCTCCCATTTATGGTCAGAGAAATTATTATGTAATTATGATACCTTTCCATCTTCTTTTTTTTTTTCGAGTTTTCAGCTATAGCTGAAGAAATGTTCACTGTTTCATATTCACACATAACCTTTTGGTTCCTTCTTCCATATTTAATTTTATTTATCAACTAGCATGAGAAGAGAAGATTTAAGTTATGATATACTACTAAAGAACTTAATAAATCAGAAAGGACACCTCTCAAGGCTTAACTTTCACATCTTTGCTTCAGTTTGTGAGCCTCACAGCATGAAATGTTTGTTTCTTTCCTTCCTTCCTGACAGACAAACCTGATGTGACTCTGAGGTAACATGATTAACTTGAAACTCTTTGGTGTCATTTTCACAAAGTCATTTTTACAGTACATTCGTTCTTTTTTCTAGAAAAAAATTGCAAACAAGAGGATAGGTATCATACAGTAATTTGAACAAATTAAAAGCCCAGAAATATTATGCAAACATTTTGGCAGCCAGGAGAGAAACCTTGCATAAGAGGTTCTGAGCTATGTCTGTCTGTAAAGACAGAACTTAGAGGGGAAAAAAGCTACACTTTTCTTTGCTTTATTTTTTCAGTTTTCAATTCTCTAGTTAATAACACTGGATTTTCTTTCTCTCTCCTCCCTGCACTCCCTCCTCCCTTTCATCCCCTTCAACTAGATTCAGGCTGCCTGATCAAAACAAATTACAGGACAGCCTTATAAATTAGTTACAGTAGACTAATGTCTAATGGTGACATGCCTGTTTTGCCATGGTGATGCTCATCCTCCAGAGGTAATGTCACCTAGGTTGTCAGACAAGCAACAGCATTTTCATAAATAATCCATGTGATGCTAATACAGGATGATTTGTGATGCCTTATAATAAGTTTGGTTGGTTTTGATTGAGTTTCTCGCAAGGTATAGTTAACAGTGACCTGATCTGACTTGATTCTGCTTTCTGAAAAGGCTAGTCTAAAATATTGGTGTGCAGGATGAAAGCACTATGTTATCCAGACACAGTTATACTTGTAATACACAGAAGACTATAATATTTGGCATGTATCTCTGGTTAAATCAAAAACTCACGAATGCATTAAAATACATATAGAGTTAAAAAAATTCTGTCTGATACTTTTCAAGCATAGTTTTACTGGGTGAGAAGAAAAAACAAAGAGAGTTGAATCTCTTCCCCTCAATTACTGTGGCCCAATACACTTTGCATGCTTCAGTTCACATGATACTGACCTGTCATTCAACTGCACAGCCCTCTCTCACCCTCCCTGCCCAACCAGATCATGGCCAATGTGGTCCCAGTTTTGCCATTTTGAAATGGAAAACATCCAAGCTGATATATAAACAACAGCTAAAACTACAGGGAAAGGATCCATTGTGTTTAATCTAATGAGGTTATATATCTTATTTGTAGAATAGCACCTCCTTTTCAACTCAAAAGAGCAAAAGTGCAAATATAGAACTGTAATCTAAACAAGTCTCTAGCTGTGGTTAACAAATACGAGACGCATGCTCATTGTAATACTTGAAAAATATCAGGATGTTCCCCTCCAGAAACAATGAACTGGAGATCACCACCAAATTACCCACATCTCCTTGCAGCAGGCTTTAGTTCTACTAAAACTACTAGTTAAAAACAGCCCAGGCTTTTCACATGCACTGCAATTACTTTTCCCTTTTGTTTAACAAGACATACTGTATAATGTAGAGACAGACATCCCAGGAAACTGCACTGGCTTCTCTGTTGTCCTGCAGAGCTGGCCAATACTGTGAAAACAATCTGGTTGTTATTTTGAAGACAGTATTGACCACAAATGTAATGCTTAGTGTTTCTGCAGCACTTTCTAGTATGTCTGAAGTGTGGCATGGTTCAACACAGCACTGGGAAAAAAATGCAGTAGGTCTTTAAAAGCCATGACATATTTTCTTGAGAGTCAGGGAGTATGTGTGCATGTGCATGAGAAAATGGACATAGAAACTGAAAAACAGAAAAAATGCAGGAACATAGAGGATGTGAAAATAGAGAGCTCTGTTTAGGAGGACGAATTAGGAAGAATTCAGTATGCATCACTCTACCATACGATAAGAACCTCTTATTTATCGGATTTCAAATATTCTCTGTGTTTTGACAATGCAGTTTATGATGCAAATACTCTAATACTCATATACAGAAATCAAAGGGCTTCCTTAAAAAAAAAAATACACCCAAACTGAAAGAGCTCCCGCAAATATGCCCTAGCATTCTTCTCATACTCTGATCAAAGGCAACAATATAATGCCAAAATAAGACAATAATTCAATTCTGAAATCAAGCTATAGAATAACATCCATGGATGCAGGGATCAGCACTACTGTCTATTTAATAAGAGCAGAAAGGGACTTTTAATATTATTGCAATTTGATCTCTTGGTCATGCAGCTTTCCATATTGGTGGCATACTCAAGTCCCAGTGCTTCAGTCATGTATTTGCAATTGTTCACTTTTATACTTTGCAGTAAGCTAGTAGATTTATCAACTGACAAGCATTCCTGGAGAAATGGACAGTCTCTAATCTGGAACCCCTTTGGTAAATTGTTGATGAAGTTTGTTCTCTAAAAAAAAAAACAGTGCTCTTTAGAGCCCCTTTTTTTTTTTCTCCCAAATGTTTCCTCAGAGATTTGGGGGGGGAGGGAGGGGAAGAAATCGGCAAATAAAGATTCAAATTTTCAGAACTTGAGCTCTACCATGCTTCCCATCTGGCACTGATAAGATCATTTAGACTTCACAAGGCAAGTAATAGATGAAACTAAAAAAGTTCCTCCTTGAACCTAAAGTGTGATCTCAATTAGACAATATCTACCTCTAAATTAGACTACTTGACTAGATGTTCCCTCCCTGTCCAAGTGCAGGTATGTGAATATCGTAAAGGAGACAGTTGTCCCATAAATGTTCCATCCTATGATGCCTTCAGAGGATAAACACTCTTATTACTAAAACATTGCAAACTGAGCAACATGAAAAGATCTCATTTTCCATGCCCAGTGTCAGGACTGTTCAATTCCTGCCAAAGACACAGAATCCCATTTCAGCCATCAGTCCCTACTTTAGCTATGCTGTAGTTGTGCGTCACAGCTCCCTCAAAGATCCACCCGTGTCTAACATGGTCACTGGGTCACTGTTTATTCAAAACCTGACTTTCAAAGACTGACTTTCTGGCTTGACATTCCACTTGCCTCATCACCATGGAAGAACTGAATTTTGGGGTGCCCCAGCTATGCCACAGCTTAATCTGATCCCTGACTGGGGGGAGAGGACCCTGGCTCATGATGTACTTCCCTACATGATGACATCCCACTGTTCCCAGTCCATGGCCACTGCCCTGCATAGTGCTCAGGCAGAGAGAGCTTAATTTCACTGGGTTATCTCAGGCCATCTCTAGTATCTGTGTCTAAAAGCCACCTGTGTAAGTTTTACAGTATAAGCTCTTTTGAATTATTTGGAAATATTCAGGTCTTGAGTTCAATAGCATTTTTCTCTTTCTGGGTCCAGGCAGTAATGAGCACACCTCACAGATCATCCTAATATTTTCCATTTATTTTATCTCTACAATATAGGTTTCAGTTCCTTTGAAGATCTCCTCTCCAAGCATCTCTGTAACTGAAAACACCAGCTGGAGGGTCATGCACTTGCTCAGAAGATAATTTATTTGGAACACGAGCAACTTGGCTGCAACAGGGTTTCCCTGAACAACTGGTTATTTCAATACATAAAACTTCTCTAAATATCAGATCTGGTGTAAATGATAATCAAGAGAATTAAAATTTCTACTTAGCAAACATTTTTGAGGATACCAAAGATTTGCTTTGTTTTTCTGTGTATACACAGAGGGTGGTGCCTTCCTTCATAAACAGGTCTGTGGTGTCCTCTAGTTATACTGCTACTAAGCAAGATTCCTACATGCATTTTCCCATGGCTTCCCCAGTGGAACAGATGTACTTTGCTTTGGTCATTCAAGATTCAGCATGAGACAGTCTGCATCATTTAAGTTAGAGCTGATGTACCACAAAGTTAGAGAAAACTCTACTAACCAATGTTCTGTGTACATGCAAATAGCCTTTGGAGAATTTCAATTCCTTTACTATTCTATTCTTTTCAATATTGCCACGGCAATTGCATTGCCTATTGCACTTTTACTCTGGTGATTTAAAACTATGACAAAGATATGTAGATGTCACCTACACAGTCATAGAATTCCTTTGTCTACTGATACCATCACTCTATCATGGAAGGCCACCACACTGGTCAGGCACAACTTTCCCGTGGTGGAGCCATGCTGGCTGTCTTGGATCATCCATTCATCCTTCATGAGTCTTAACATGTCTTCCAAGAGGGTCTGTTCCATGATCTTCTTGGGCACAGATGTAAGGTTCACCGGCCTGTAGTTCCACAGGTGCTCCTTCCTCCTTTTCTTGTAAATCGGTGTGACGTTTCCCTTTTTCCAGACTCTAGGGACTTCATCTGACAACCGTGACTTTTCAAATACTGGAGAGTGGCTCATCAACCACATCATCCAACTCATTTAGGTCCATGGGATACATGCTACCTAGCCCCATGGACTTGTACACATTTGGTCTCATGAGCTATCCTCAGACAGTCATTGTGTTATGTATGACAGCAAGCTGAATCAGTAAATTCTTTCTGCCAGAAACAAAACAGATGACATCCAGTGAAAGAACTGGAGATCTAGTAAGAAAGGATTTGTGGGAAGCTGGTCACGTCTTCAAGTAGGTTTATGCTAAAGATTTTCCTGACAGTAGCATACCACAGCTGTTCAAAACAACAAAATGGAAGATGAAAGTACAGAAACACTGTTTCTGAAGCAGAAAAAATAAGCAATATAGCAACAAAGGCAGCATGCTTTATCCATAAATCATTAACAGGGCAGTATTAGATGTTCCTTGCTAATCGATGACCATTGGTAATGGATTTTGTTGTTTCTCGCTATTTTTTTAAAAGAAAAGTCAGATGTTAATCATGTTCCCAACACAAGTGTTCAACAGTCTTCCTGCTCCTCATTAGCATCATATGCACCATTCATGTGATGCATATTCATATCTCAATATTAGCTCGACCTTGACAAAGGCATGAAGCTTCTGTTTTTCCCTGACATAATTTAAATACATAATAAAGAGCTACTGATTTCTCTAGCTTCAAAAAGCCCTTCATAACAATTAATTAAGTGTTCTAGAAAGAAGCAAAATAGGAATTTTCTGCATGGCATTTGTGTGGCATATTCACAGACTACTCATATCTTCTCTTTCCCAACCCTAGATTAATTTAGATGGGATATTGTTTTCCGATTGGTACTTTTCTGGGGGCCTACTCAGGATGAATTGAATACAAAAGCCCAGAGTGTGCGCATGTCTTCTCACTGGAGGAAACACAGAATGCAATTAAGTTACTGGTTACTCAGGAAGAGAATACTGCTGATGTTTCTCTGGAATTTCTGATTCTGTAAATTTTGGTCTAGTTGCCAGGTTTCATTTTGTATGTGAAATGGCAGCTGTTCTACAGCAAAGACTGGAAAACAGAAATTTTCCAAAAGAGAGTCTGCTGCAACTAAACTATTCAGTTTTGTAGATATGAAGAATGTCAAATCAGCTGTTTAGCAGATCACTGCTTCAAGAAACACTGCAGCTAATTTTTCTCAGTATTTTTTTTTCAGATTCTGAGACTAGAGACAAGATAAATCACTGGGTCTCACTCTGAAAGTGAAATCTCTATATACCAGCAGGCCCGGATTTCCATCAAACTTTTCTAAGTTTAAGTTTTTTCTAAGTGGTTCTAGAAATTATCCATATATTTTCTTGTTTTTTTTTTCCTTACTCCTCTTTTAATCCTCTCTTTCCATTTCTATTTTGAAGTCTGCAAGATGTTTTCAATGAGGCAATGCCAATAATCAAACTCTTCCCAGTGTAAGTATGGACTTTCAAAATCAGGTTCAGTGCAAAGATAGGTATAACTTGAGTCATTTGATTGTCAAAAATTACTGAACTGTACAGTAATGAAGTAGCAATAAAAGCCAACATAAAAATCCTGATCCTAAACAAGGTATTTTCCCAAAAATAGAGGGCACTTACACATTAATACCGAACAATACCAAATTTATGACTCCTTTTAAAACTTTCAAGTACACTGCATCTTTTTGTAAGAAATCAAATCAAAATTGAAGAGCCATGCTATATTTATTATTTACTTCTTGAGGGGCATAAAGCTCCTACAGGTTTGCAAAGATTTTGATAAAGAAAATAAATGCTAGTTTTTCTTAAACAACATTTTTAACCAATCAGAAATCTTTCCCTGAGTATAAAATATGACTGGATAAAATTGCTTCACTGTTATTGTCATTTGGAAAAGCAAACAATAGAAGCTTATTTTCAGTCAGCTGTGAGCCAGTGGTGGTTTCAGTGATGTAACCGTATCTTCTGTATTCATGAGTGAAGATAACTACAGACATTCTTAATCCTTTAGTGTAAACTATAATAATGCAGTCTTCCCTCCCTGTTTTTGTTCATCTCTGCACAAACACAGAGAGATACCTTCAACTATAAGAAGTACAGTCTTGTTATGTTCCTTTTGCATTACAGATACATTAGAGCTCTGCTTAGGCTTCATAATTGAGTTATAGCAGTCATCCACATATTAGATTCTAGGCTGAGCTTTGGCAAGACTAAATAATAGATTGAAAAATACAATTATTGCTTACCTACAGAATTCCGTTGGTTGGGAGGTAAAGCATATATATCAGAAAAGTTGTTGCATTGTTTTTTTTTTCCCCAGGCCTATTCAATAAATGAACGTTACACCAAGATTCTTACACAGAGAATCTTTGAAATGGGTTTTGTATTGATTTTTGTAACTACCCTGTTAGATGACGTTATCCCTTAGTGTGTCATGTTTAGATGGGTCTGCCCGGAGCAGGTCACTGAGGTGATAACTGTCATTTGGAGGGACAGAAAAGCAATCATAGCTTTTTCATTACTTACTGTTTTCCCCCTGCAAGTATGGGATCATTTGACATATTATGGCTTCTGTGATTTAAGCTGCATTCTGAAATTAAGTGCTAGAATATCAAGCTGTGGGTTTAGAAAAATAAACTTCATGTCAAAGGAACCACATGCCCTGTAGGTCATAACTATGATCCAGAAGAGTCTTCAGAATGAAAACAAAACGAAAACAAACAAATGCATTTTGTAAGAGGCAAAATGATACAAAATTATTGAAGTAGTTGCAGACTGTACTTCCGGTAGTAAACAAATAATAAAAAAAAAAAAGATAAGCAATTTATAACATGAATCTCTTAATTTTTCAAGCTAAAACAAAAATGTGAAAACATCAATTTCATATACAATTTTTTGTGTGTATTTTTACAAACAGGTAACAAAGTTGATTTCTCTCTTCTCTAATGATTTTTGTACATTTTCTGTGTAAAAACTGTTCATCTTTTTGAGGGATAGCCCCTAAAGTGTTGGATTTTTTTCATTTTTTTCTGATGAAAATCACATTCAATTCAAAAATCAAATCATTTATCTCTTACATAAAACTTATTTTTATTTTTCTCAGTCTATAGTTGTCCAAAATCTCAAACTATTACAAAATACCATAAAAATGTTTATATATTATATGATCGTTGGATAGGTTGCACTATCAATACTGGAAGCAAGAACTGGAAAGCAGTATTTCAAAATACTATACATATCTTCCAGGTTACAAAATTTTGCTCTGATGTTCTTTCATTAACACTGAAAGTTTTGCCATGTTGACAAAGTTTTATCCCAAAAAAATGATTGTACCTGTTGGTTCTGCTACCCTCTTGGAGTAGAATATCTTGGTCTGAACAGCTTTAGGAGAGGAATCCTGGTCACACGCAGACTGTGTTAAGGTTTTAACCTTGAGGTTTTGTCCTGTTAGTATGTTTTCAAAGAGTAATTGTGATCTAGTTCTGGAAAAAAGAAAAGAAAAAAAAAAAAAAAAGCTTAAAATTCTTTTATGATTGCAAGGCACGTGAGGTTCCTAGATTCTAGACAGGGAAATGTGTATACTTATGCTTAAGCAAGTCTGTCTCGGATAGTTCTTCACAGCTGTTGTCTTAGCAGTCAATTGGAATCTCATGCTGAAAAGTTTAACTTGCCATGGGGACCACAAATCTCTAAAATGTTAAAATACTGCCAGACAGGGATAGTAGCTTCAACGGGATAAGAGCAAGATTAGTAAATCACACAACAATTCATCTACAATTTCATTTTTCCCAAAATAAGCTAAAAAAAAAAACCTAACGCAATAACAGATTTTTTTTTTTAATAGATAATTATCACATTCTTCTGTACTGATGTGGATATGGGTATTTCCTTCCTAAGCTACCAACTCCAAAAACTCACACACGAAGCATTCTGTTAGTCTGCATTTACCTTGAAATGTCTCACAATAGATTTACAATTAAAATTAAGTTTTAATAGTTGCCATTTTACATATAGACTTTATAAGTGATGCATCTCTCATGTTTGTAGCCAACCTAGTTAGAAAATAACTTACCATAAATAAAATCAAACATTTTTAGAGTAAGTTCAAAAGTACACAACTTAATTGGTGCTAATTAAATATATTCTTTTGTACAGTGATCAAGTGACTTGCGTGTGTGTGTGTTGCATATTTGCCTGTCTAGATACCTACAGTATATAAAATCAAAATAATGGATGCTACCTGACTTGAAATGTGATCATTTTTCAGATTTGGTAACCAAATATATTGAGAAAGAAATTGGTGGTATTATTAATGAATGCTAGTGTTCAATATATTCAGTAATTCAGAAGAACATATAATTAATGAAGTTTATTGATGATGCAGAGATTGATGGACTGAAAAATAATAGCAAGAATAGGTCTCATAGTAATCCAGATCATATGGTACTATGGGTGTATTCAAGTAACACACATGCATTTTAATATACATTTAATACATTCAGTATTCAGCCAGGGGCATGTTTTGAGAGAGCTTAAAACCAGGTTTCTGATGGAACACTAGTCTTATTAATGATGAAAACTTTTTTTTTTTTTTTTTTTTTTTTCCATTCAGAGGGCAGCTTTAAATTTA
This sequence comes from Phasianus colchicus, assembly GCF_987193195.1. Classification (NCBI taxonomy): domain Eukaryota; kingdom Metazoa; phylum Chordata; class Aves; order Galliformes; family Phasianidae; genus Phasianus; species Phasianus colchicus. Next base: position 34,106,620 of record NC_143438.1, read on the forward strand.
ACTATTTAAAATTTAAAAGATTTTTTCTTTTTTCATATTTGCAAAAAGTATGTCACTGGCAACTATTCAAAACCAGTTTTCATTTAGTGTTTTATTAAATTAGGTTTTTTCTTGCAAAGTCTTCTGTTTTCTGGTTATCATAAAATTCAAATTGCTGGCATACATTTTTCCTTGGAAACAACTGTAATCATTTTAATATTGATTACTACCCATATTTTCTGACTGTAGAGGAGTTCTGGTAATCTAAGCTTTTTGAGATGATTTAAATAACACTTACTAGAAATATCCACTTTTAATTATCAGGAGATAATAAAAGATGTACACTATTCTTTTCAAATATTAATATGCTTCTTCCAAAGGAAAACTAAGAGTAATGCGAAAAAAAACTTTATTGTCCCTACAGAAAGCTATCACTGTGGGTTAACTGTCAAGAAAGTATGACAATACTATCCTTTTCTCACTGACATTATATTGTGAAAACACAGAATATTAAATCAGGATACTATCATTCTTCCTTGCATAAATTCAAGCAACAAAAGGTAGTGAAAATTGAGTGAAATTTACATTTTTTTACTTCTCAAATCTCTTTTATAATAAAAATAACCCTTTTTTATTATTAAGCACACTTTCTTTTCTACCTTACTGGGTCATAGACTTGCCAAATGACTTTACATTGTATCATCCTAAGTGTGTATTATTGCCTATCATGTCAACTTTCAGAGATATAATTCCAAAAACGTTTTCAGGTTGTTTAAAATCCATGCATATCATTCCGATAGAGAATACTATAAGAATCCATTGTAAAAAAAAATCCATTCAACCACAATGTATTTATAACTTGTCACAGACTATTAATATGCATCATCCCAACAAAGACTCTTATTGTTCCAAACTGAAAGTGGGAGAACTCAGTGATGCTGGGAGGATTCTTGATCCACAGGCTTCTGTTATTCATTCTTAAGCCAGCATGGCTCCTTTTTCATGGATATACTTATTTACTTTGTCTTTTTTTGGGAATGTAAAAGGAGTTTAAAGTAGCTTTAGCTGGGCTGCAAGATTGGGTTAATAAGATTATAACAAATCTTTTCAATTCTTCAGTCATCTTGCCTTAGGTTTGACTATGTGGTCTGAGAAAGTCTTTGAACCATCTGCTGGAAGAACTTTCACATTTCTCAAGGTGCAAACTTCTTTTTTGACTCCAAACTTCATTAATAGAAGCCAATATTTCGACAGCTACTGTATATACACCATAAAATTATTGCAGCTACTTTGCAATTCTACTGTAGCAGCATGACATGTACTGACCAGATGACCCCATGATTTCTGAGTCAAGAAAGAGGCCAGATAGGAAGAATTAGCACAACGTACTCATGCATTTCTAGATCCTCCACGAGCTGAAATGGTACAACACTTATGGGAGCTTTGGGCAAAGTTTAAGCCATGCATTTCTTCTTCCTCACATCAACACAGTGTATGGCTTACTACCTAATTTGACATGATGCTAACCACGTTCCATTCTTTTTCCACTCCCTTTCAGAAAGCCATATATTTTTTAACAAAATATCTGTTATCTTTAAACATAAATGGTATTTTCTGAAAAAAAAAAAGAAAAAAAAAAAAAAAGGATATTTTGAGGAAATTTAGTACCTTTGCATCATGTTCACCTAACACTGCCCAAAAAGACAAAACTGAAATAATCTGAAACAAAGAAATAGTATTATATAATCCCCTTCAATTTCTAAAGAATTATCTCTATAATATAGAGACACATCATTTCTGTAAGATCTTCTATAAAAACAGTATTTACTATATTGTCTATACCCTTTTGTATACATTTAGTTAAATGCATGATTTTTTGTAATTAAGATGTTACATTTTAGAAAAAAAATAATGAAAATAGATTTTCTATAAATAAATGAGATTTAATGCTTTCAATTGAAAGGTAAGAAATTAAATTGCCAGTAAGTCAGTACCAGTCATTCCAAACATTGATTTACACAACTGTTCTTAGCTTATGTTAGTTTTGTCAATAGTTGTGATCCATACTACCAATTTTTAAATAGCATAACTGTTTGTAAACATTAGATACCAACTTTTAAAAATGCTTTAAATGGAGAAATGTGCCTAGGGATCTCCAGATCATTAAAAATGGTACCAAATCTGATTAAATGTGTAGAAACTGTAATAAAGAACAGAGACAACAGACTCACTGACACACATGATTCAGTGAGAAATAAACTTGAATTCATAAAGAAGGTCTGTGCTTACAGATTATTTATGATCTCTGTAGAACTAATAGAGAATATTAATGACAATGATCTGTTTGACATATTATATTTGGGTTTTTAAAAAGTAATAATCTCTTATGATAGGTTCCAAAATATATTAAAATTCTAATGGATGAGACAAACAACTATTTGCATAATCTGCAACTAAAAGGTAGAATAAATGCAGATTCTGTAGAGATAGATCAACAGCAGGGTCAGGTAGGATCTTGTACAAGCATCTGCAGTATTCAAATTATACTGATGTTACTAAGTCCATCATGGTTCTGAAGTGAGATTAAATAAATGGAAATTCTTAGTACAGATGTTAAGCATTATTAGGAGGAACACAGAGAATCAAAAAGAACATATAATTATTTGCTGATTATAGGTGCTGTTTTTTTTTTATAAAAGGTAAAATAGCACTGGAGAAGTTACAGAAAGAACGTATGGAACAAAGCCTATACAAAGAACAGTTAAAGAGACATGCAACTTCTACCATGTAGAAGAAAAACAAAAAAGGTCTATAAATAGATTTATGAGAAACTGATGCAAAATCAAAAGTGGCTCTGGGTGAACTGAAATCATGAAGTGGTGTGCTTTAAAGGGTCAATATGTTTTTAGATCATGAACACAAAAAGCAAAAAAGAAAAAGCAAAGGATCCTGGTTATATAGAAAAATCAGAAAGGCAATCCCTCTGATTCACCAAGTCCACATATTGCTGGCAGCCAGGAGGGTATACAGAGGGAATTATCACTGTGTGCTTCCCTAGGCATCTGCTGCTTGTCACCAGTGGAAAAGGAAACCAGGGTAAGATGGACTCTTTCATCTGATTCAGCATGGCAGAACTAATGTTTTTATTCAGGAGCCTCTGGCATTGCAGAGGCAAAACAATGTCAATTGGCTGATTAGCAGTATCTTGCAACAGGGAAAAGCAGATGCTTTTAAACTAAATTGCTTTATTTGGAATGCGTACAGGACTGCAGTAGAAGTTCCCACAGAGATCCTGCAGACTGTCCAAATGCGGTGTTTCCACCACAACTCAGTGTCCATCTTGAGGAGGAGGGAGTCCAGGAGGAGGAAAGACTGGGGGGTTTATCACATATCTTTTTTATATACTCATTCATACTCACTGTAAGAGCATTTATTTTAGAAGGAAGCCAACCATACAATCCTGGTATTACTAGCTTTTTCTTCTAATTTACTGACACCAAAACCACAAGGTTTATTTGAGATCAAGGCTCTCTAAAACATTATACATGTGAAAAAGACAAATGTCAATATCCAACTCTGTCCCTTTACTGGTTTTAGTTATACATTTCATTTGTATTTTTGCAGTCTCTGTAACTGTAAAACTACAGCTACCCTACAGAAAAAAGGCTCTCAGAAGCAGATTAATTACTGATTTTCCCCTAGTTATGAAGAAAAGATTATCACTCAGGAAGAAATAAAATGAGAGAGAAGAAATCAAATGAATTTTAAAAACTTTTAAATATAATTTGGATCTCCAGAATGAGCACTCTATGGTCATAAGATTTTGCTCACTTGCCAGGCATCATCAGAAATCACAAATGAAGTCTTTGAGGAAGATGTGCTCTAATATTTTTGTTGTTCTCTTAAGAGCAACTTAACTCTGAATTTCTTTGATTGTTTTTCATTATCACTGTAATGCTTTCTTACTATTAATTTCATACTTTCAGCTGTAATTTAAGGTTTTCTTCTGTCACAATTTAGGTTCTGGTTATAGAATTTTAGCTAAGAACCACAGCTCATAATTCATAGAGCCCTTTGAGATTTGCAAAAGGAGTCTCATAAATCATTTTTATAAACAATAACAGAAAGTAATGTAATTAAATTAACATTACATAGACATTCACTTTGATTTCAACTGAATTTTCATCATGAGGACTTTTTTTTTACATATAAATATGAAGCTCTACAGTATAGAGAACTTTTCTCATTATGAAAGAATGTATGTTAGAAAGAAAATAGTCACTTATATAAGAAAACTTCTGCAAGCAACAGTCAAAACCAAACATGTTTGGTTTAGTGTTGCAGTCAAAACCAAATATGCCTGACAGAAATTGTGAAAAATACTGAGTTCTAATCATCTATTTTCCTTGATGCATTTAGACATTATCCAGTGGAAAAGGAAGTGAAGTATGCTTTTCAGGGGTGGAGGGGAGTTGTATAAAATGCACTATAATGCACCTTTAAGTGCACGATTGAATGGAGTGCCTGCTGAAGTTGGTTATTGTCATCTTATGTCAGCTTTTGCATAGTCTACATAAGGCCAAACCACAAACCAGGAATCACAGAATCATCACCTCTGTCTTAGAGGCATTATCATCTCAGGACCAAAAAGGACTATAGCTGAATAAATGAAATATAGACATATTTAGCACCAATTTCCAAAACGGTAATCCTGAAATGCTGAGTTTAACTGCAACAAAACATTGACATGAACCTTGGTCCTCCATCTTATCAGTAGCAAGCTGAAATTTTTCTTAAAGACTGTATTGCTCAACATTTTGAAAGAAAGTGGGTAGGAAACTTCAAGTAAGGCCACTAGGCTGTCCAAATGTTGACAATTTTTCTACACAAAGTCCTGGATAAGTCTTGTCACAGAGTTTGATGGACCGCACATAGTGGATATGGTTCCTATTCTCCCTGTTTCCTGTTGATTTACATTCATACGGCTGCACACTAAGGAACGACACAATAAACCATCTGGTAGGGATTCTGGAATGCCCAAATCTCCATATAATCATGAAGTCCTTAATCTAGTTTCCCATGAAAATATTCTTTTCTCTAATTTAATAAAAAATAACTCAAATTTTCCTCATTAATTTATCACCTCTAAGCAGTCCTTGGCAACCTTATTTGACTTTGAAGTCAGTTCTACTTTGAGCACATGATTCAATTTCTTCCTACTTTACAGGCTACAGAGGTTGAATGACTTCTGTTAGATGTATCCCCATATTGCTAATCTAGTAACCTTACATGATCCTGTTTTTTTCCTTCAGTATGCTAGTTTCACTGCATGAACTAAAAAGGAAATGGAAACTTAGACCTGTTCCATCATTGCATTCTTCTATCATAGCTATGGTTGACCCACAGAAGAAGCAGCTTTTCCCAGATGCCAAGAAGAGGGATCACAATTCCCCCTGGACATCAGACAGAAGCAGAGGAATTAGAGTTTGATTAAGTACCCTTCCTTCACTTGCACTTGCGTAAGAAAGAGGGAAAATTAGACTCATGGTTGTCAGTAATAGACATCATTTATAATGGCTTGATCTTGGAATTCAGGATATTATTTTAATAAAAATGAAACTAAATTCTTAGCACTTTATATCAACACATTGAAAACACAGAAGGCATATTTTTAAAAATTAAGAAACATGTTGCCAGTCATCTTTCTGTTGTTAACATGAGTAAAACTTGTTTGCACAACTACATGACCACTAGCTCTGAATTTTGGATGCCTGATAATTTCCTGAGCTTTAGCACAAATATCTGTTCATCAATATCTTCTTTATCAGAACAGCAATATTTCTGGTTTATTACTCATTCAGTTCTGTCTTTCCCTATAAGTGGAAACAATACAATATTTGGTACCCAACAGAACACAGGTTGTACATAAGATATGTACTGTACAAAAAGGTAAATCTGTTAAAGGAAAATAATTCTGAATAATTGGTATGTCTTAAAGATCAGGTATTACATGTGAACTGCTTACAAAATGGGCAACATTTGAAAACAGTTATTATTTACAGTGAAAAAATCAAACTATTTGAACAACTAGTGCTATATTAGAATACTTTCAGATTAATTCTTGTCATGTTTAAATAACATTTTTTTAACTGCATAATTTTATCATTAGTTAAAAAATCTGGCATTCACTATTTTAAGACAAACATTCCCTAAACTTAAAAAAACACATAGGTATACTTAGGTACCCAGGATATCTAGTTGCTATACAACATAAAGTTATACGTCTGCCTCTGTTTATTCATAGCCTCAGCATCAATTTTAACTTATTATCCACTTTTATTCACATTGTATTTTCACTGTATTCTATTCAGTGCATTTGCTTTATTACATATTCCTTTTCATGATATAGTAGGCATTTGAATGAGCTACGAAAAACTACTTCTCAATTTATTATTTGTCTAAAGTGGTTTCCAGAAATCCCATAAATTGACTGATATTATTTCTTCATTACCTTTAGGAATACAGGTTTCTGCTAAGCCACTTCAAGGATCACTGCAAATGTGGAGGACAAGTGGAATGACTGGCTTCCAAAGAACATTAAATATCTACTCTCTCAATGTCAATTCATTCTATCTATTCTGAGTTTAGTTCATTTTGCTTTACTTCTGATCATACTTCAGATAAAGACAAGAAGTCATCTCTTTTAAACCAATTCTATGTGTGAAATGATATCATGTATGAAAAATATTACAAAAAGATTGTTACTGATGACTTTGTTTCACAATACGCCTTCAGTGTATTAAAATACAAGGCTTGTTTCAGGGTTCCTTTATTTCCAGGCAGCACTATTTTAGTAATGCGTTTGGCTAGGTGTTCTTCAAATGATCATCATTGCAATTATGAATTTGTTAGGTGAAAGTTACCAATTATCTTTGTGTCTGTAACCACTGACCATGTTATCCAGCTGCTTTCTGGTCATCTGCTTTCAGGTTGTTTTCAATTCACTAAGACATCCTTCTGATTTCCCCAAGAAATCTTCTCCTAAGACCTTCTGAAGACTAAAAATACATTAATGAAAATGTGAATTATGTAAAATCTCAATTTGCTCAGCAAAACTTTCTGTGAACAAAATTTTGTTTTTATTTGTAGGAAATATCTGCAGACAGACATCCAGAAACAAAAAGAAGGCAAGCAGGACCAAATGACTCTACTCTACTCTACAGAAATTAAATATCAGAACTATTCAGAATATTTTAACATAAAAACAACAAATTCACAGAGTGACTATATCCTAAATAATGAGAGCCAAGGATCTGTTTAGCCAATGCTTAGGAGAGATTTATGTAAGAGCTAGACACAGCACAGTTTCTATTGTGCAACCAACAGATGAAGGATGGTGCGCAACACTGATGAAAACTTTGTTCTCTCATTACCTGTGGTGGTTGATATGCCACACAGCATTGTTCCCAGGAGCCAAGAATCTGTCCATTCATTATTAGACTCTTGGACCAAGATGAAGCCATAGAAGGATGCAGCTCTCCAAGTCTCAAACTGCAAAGGATGCCTGGGGTCTCTTCTTGAGCCTAGCGCATATGGTTTTCTAGTCTGCAGGAGGTGTGATGCTTTCAGTGATTTGTGAAGCCAAGTGAAAGAGTGGCAGAGAAAATGACCAGTCTGCACTGCATCTAAAAGGATGAGAAGGAGATCGACTGGACTTTCTCAGAGACCAAACAGCTCCAAGAATCTGAACCTTTAGCTGAAGCAGAGAGGCAGGAAGACTGTGCCCATGAAGTTGGAAAGTGAAACTTTCATCATGAGAAAATATGGAAGCTGATGATTTCTCATACTTCTTCTCAGGAAGAAGACTCATTACCTACCTGAAGACTTTCAGTTACTGCATTGGTTTAATGTCCTCATAATTGTGAGTGCCATTAAATGAATCATGTTTGGTGGCTCAGCCTGAGCTACTCCGGGCCACTGAGGGAAGAAAAGCTAGCAGGCTCCCAGCTGTGGAGGATTGAGACCCCCATCTGCCAACCTGAGCTGTTTTCTAGGAATGTTTGCTATTTGCAGGGGTTTTGCCTTCATCCTTGCTGTTCTTCCATGTAGGTGCCAATCATATTGTAAAGGGTGACCTGGAATAGTAAGATTACATGGCTGTTGTGGTCATGATCATGGAGGCCCAGGCTGTGTTCTTTATTCCTCAGTGGTGCTCAGTGACAGAACAAGAGGCAGTGTGCAAAAACTGGAACACTGGAGGTTCCATTTGATTAGGAAGCACTTTACTGTGAGGATGACCATGCACTCAACCAGGTTGACATGTGAGGTTGTGAACTCTAACCCTTGAAATATTCAAAACCTGAATGACACTGAATGCAATCCTGGGCAACCTGTTCTACCTCACCATGCTTGAAAAGGAAGTTTGGACAAGAAGATCTCATGAGGTCCCTTTCAACCTCTACAATTCTGTGATTCTGTGAAAAGATAGGAAAAGTTAGATTCTGCAAGTTAATAGTATTAAACAGAAACAGCAAGTTCTACTAGCTCATTCTTAGGAAACTCAGCTATCGGAAAGTGATACTTTGGAGAAATTAAAGCTCTATTCTCTTTTAAGTTTGATTTGGGGTGGTTTCTGATAAAAATGACCCTCAAGTAGGCAAAGTGAAAATCTGAATCTTTGTCTCACACATCCTGAGCCTGTTAAGGTATATCAGAATGTTTTGACTTTTTTTTTTCTTCTTTTTTTTTAATTCACAACTGTGCTACTTCTCCAGTAATTGTTCCAGGGTAATAATTTTGAAACATATAAAAATTAAAGGCAAACAGAATTGCTAGGTGGGGCCAAAGTAGACTTTTGATAAGTATAAGAGCACCACATCACATTAGATCTCTAACATTACAGATAAAGTTGTCCCTTGGAGTTCTTTTTTCTCCTTCTTTAATCGTATCATCATTTCCTCAACTTCTTATTAGGTAATTTTTCAACTACTTTCCCTCTTTCTCTTCAGTAACAATCTTCTTACCTGTCATTCTCTATACCACCTTCAGACATTTTAAGAAAATTGTACATGAGAGATCTTCTAAAGCATTCATTTTAGTTTATGCTTAATTAAGAAAAATAAAACCTACTACCATGATCTGAGAAAATATGCTAAAGCATTGTGCTTTATTTTGTCACTGCATTTTTCAGTGAGAGTGCTTTGTCATTTGGGGGCAAGGATATATTTACAAAGGATCTTTGAATAGAAAATACTTTCCTATTCTTTTTTTTTTCTTTCTTTTTTTTTTTTTTCAGAATCATTGGAGAAGGCTGTCCAAAAGAGTGCACTGAATCATGCATTTCAGCTTCTTAAAAATCGAGAATCTTCAATAATATCAAAAAATGATGCCAGAACAAAACAAAACAAAACAAAACAAAACAAAAATAAAACTTCCATAATTGCTTTTCACTTCTGATAGGAATGCTAAAAAAAATCTGCTATTGAACTACATTTTATTTGATGCATGATGACAGTTTCAAGAAATATATTAATTCCTCCATGTAAATTAGATTACAAACATATTTAATGAAAAACAAGTCTCTGCTGAAGTTTCTTAAGTGGGCCTATTGAATAAATATCAGCAGTTGCTCATTCTGTTATCCGTGGTGCAGTTTATTAACTGTAAGACAAGAATAAGTTAATATTATCTCCATTACCTCAGTAATATGAAATAATCAGGTATTGAATGGATTGTGAAAGTAAATTTATTCTACTGAAATCACAGTAGAGAGTCTACTGAGATTCTACTTTTGTAGCAAAAAAAAAAAAAAAATTATAATAAAATACACCATGGCTTCAATCCAACTTAGCCCCTAAAATAAACAACTGCAGCATACTTTTAAATATGTCAACTTCACTGTTGCAATACAGTCATCTGTGGAGTAGTTGCTGATATTCTGTTCTTTCTGCATGCAAATTATCTAGATCAACAGATGCGCACACATATTTGCACGCTGCATGCACTAACACACACATATATAAACTAATGCCAGATAGGATAAACTGAACTAAAACTAAAAATGGGCGATAGACACAAGCAATTTAAAACAGTTTTTTCAGGAGTATGAAATATATTTTAGAAGTAGAACTGGCATTGACACAAATGGGAAAGTGTAATGCGCCAGTAAATGCACAGTGAACAGATCACAGAGTTAAAAACTAAAAGATTTGGCAAAGTATCTAGTAGACCAGATTCCTAAACAAGTCATTTACCTCTGTTATAAACTCAATTTTTCACTTGTATTCAGCCATCTATAAACACAGTTTCTTTTTTAAACCAATGTACCTGCTTCAAAATACAGAATTGGCATTATATGTTTCCTTGGCAGTTTTAACCTAAAAATATTCATTCATCCCTAATACCATGTACTCACTTTTAAACACTGTTATTTATCTCCCATATTACCTTCAGTATTTCACTACTGATGTTTTCAGCTACAAAACAAGTATGTATGTCATCACAGGATTTACATTTACAGTGGGTTTCACATTACCTGGTAAAAAGAAATGGGTTTATGGGATAGATTTGAATTCAAAACTACACTACTTTCATTTTATACTTCACTTAAAAACAAACAAACAAAAAATTTAATTGCTTCATATCAAATTCTAACATAAAATTCAAATATATTGGACCACACTTTACATTCAAAGTGGCTGTTGCAGAGATTCCTGTAAGGTAAGACACACTCTGACATAGCTGGACACTCACACATATCCCTTCCTTTCTATAGCCCCTTTCTTTGCTGAGAGACAGTAGTCTCCGGTACAATGCCATTTTTTTTTCTTTCACTCATTTCAGAATCCATTTACTAGAGAGACTTCAGCCTGTATTGCTCAGGATGGCATGTAGAAGTTCAATGTAGTTTATTACATTCAAAACATATATTGCTCCAAAAGCAATGCCTTCTATTTATTTCCAAGAAACCACAACAGATAGAAAGAGCACAATATCACCATTCAATAGACCAAATTCTCATCTACAATATATATATATATATATATATATATATATATATATACACTATATATATATATATATATATATATATATATATTTCAACACAGTCACCACCACTAGCTATGCATTTTCATCTGGTATGAACAAAAGCCTACATGTCATGCTCATAAATATTTGCATCAGCAGAGGTGACCCTCTCTTACTGTCACCACTGCGAAAATCACCACCCACTGCCTCATTTTGCTCACATCCACTGTTTGGTTTCCATCAGTGTTCAGCAAGCATCAGTGAATGTCAATGGGTGCCATTTTTTCTGCATGGAGGAATCCAGTCATAATTCTTTGCTTCGTGCATACTTCTATGCCAGATGCCACTGCCCCTCTGCTGCTATCTGTCACACAACAGCAAAATGCAATGGGTGGGATATTGGTGGGAAGGTTCAACTTCTACTGCCATAACACCAACATCCACCTCTGATGCAATGAGTTAACATAATAAAACAGGAAGCATTGCTTTCATCCCTCATAAGTATTCTTTTATTCAACTATATAGTCTTAACCTCCTTCTACTATGTCAATTTTCATTGCTCAGATATGCTATATGGAAACACTAAAGACTGGAATTGGATAGTGTCAAATAAGATTATATTATGTATGGTATATAAAATTCATTTTCATCAAACACTATGGATTCCATTAATATTTAGCTTATGATTACATCTAAAATATCCATTTTCTTTGAAAAATCTCACATATGAGCAATGGAGCTGATAGGATATAAATAACTTTAAATCAGCTGAGATTTTGGCCCAGAAGGAGTATCCAAATCTGTATGTGCTTCTTTTGATGCATCCTTTCTCATAGCTGTCTATAATACTTCATTTTCTATTCTATTCTGTCATTGTATATAGGCACATGCACCTATGCACACATACAAACAACTGTGTGGATAAATTTCTGATGAGATAACATGCCTTTAATTCCGGTCAAAAGCACTATTGGACATAGTTCATTCTGAGATATGTGCTTCTGGAAAGCGTATTGGAATAACTTTAAGAAAATTTCTTCTTTCTCTACTAATAAAGGAAAAGATTCAAACCACATCTGTAATGTTGTGTTTTCTGAACAAGGTGTGCTTGTTCTACCAAGGATATGCCAATAATTCAAGGTAATCAGCAGGATACATTACAGAGGAAACTCTGAACCAACAAGCTGTACAAACAAAATAGCAATCAGAAGATTTAATGCATTTCTGATGTACATTTAAGGCATTGACACTGGGCCACAGATGTACATGTGTTGTGTTTTATCTTGTTGAAATATGGCCTGTGAGAACCTATTATAACACATCATCACCCACAACTACTGGGCCCAGCAAAGGAAAAATTCCATCACACATTACTCCTGAAGATATATTAGAGAAACAAATTGTACTTGGAATTGAAAAGTCACAAGCTTATTCTGTCTTAATAAATTTCTGCCAAAAGGCTAAGTGTAAAACCAGAAATACTTCCCAAATGCTGTAACTGTATTATCATCTTTGACATCCCAAGGGCTGCTAGGGGGATCATCTAGATATCATTTCAGAGTTCTCACAATAAATCTGCTTTTTTTTAACCTGTGCTTGGTGTTATGTAGCCATTTTGAGTTTGCTGTACTTGAAATTTAACATCCCCTTTACCAAAAGACAAAGGCTGTTTCATAACAAGAGCTTTGACACTTTGGTGATCTGATGATACTATACACTTTCCAAAATCATAGGTACAACTTCAAATATTACTTTACCTTTTCCAAAGAGACAGTCTAAAATCCTGTAATAGATCTCAAGAATCTCAGTATATCTGACTGTGCTTCTTCACTACAATCTTTCTATTCTAGTTTATGCATTTTATTTTTTGTCAATATTTAGTCTGTTATCAAAACTTACACTCCTGAGTGTTTTCTCTCGCACACTCTGTAACTCTTCCATATCTCATTGTAGTATACAGCAATATATAAATATCTCAATTACACCTATTATTTCCGTTATTTTATGATTTTAATTCTCTACCTCTATTATTAAATATATAGGGAGTTTATAATATGTTCATATGATGATGACAATGTTAAATAAAATGTTCTAGGAAAGAAGTATGTTTTCAAAGTTATTCCAAGAAAACCACTCTTTCATGTCAATCAGCAAAATAGAAGGTCCTGTTTTGTTTCATTCAAGCAAGAGAAAAAAAGAAGAAAAAAAAAGGGGGAGGAAATATAATGAGGAACATGCAGAGGATGTGTCTATGCTGTTGGCTTAGTTACACTGTTTCAAACTGAGCACCTGTTTCTTTGACTTGCTGTACTTCAAGCTTGCCAGCTATTTCCTGGGACAGAATAAAGAGATCTCTACCCCGAGCCCAGGCCTTGCTGAAAACTTAGATAATAAGCACACTGACTAGTCAACTTACTCCTTTCCTCAGCCAGTCTGCCACCCTTACACTGAAAAATATGTACACATAATCCTTCTCTGTGTACAGTAAATATCAGCAGCATCATGCATTAGAGCAGAAATATGGAATACAGAAGTCATCCCAGTGATCATCTTGGTTCCAATATAAAGAAATCTTTTCTTAAAGAATCTTAAATACCTTTTCTAAATGTCTTGGTCCCAGCAATGAAAAACACTCTAGACTGAAGAGAAGAACCAACCTTGAGAAGTGCTTATAGCTAACCCATATGTGGGGCACCAGGTGGCATAATAGAGAAGATGATGACATGATCTCTTAAGCATACGTAGAGGAACCCATCAGGGTGTTCCATGTTGATAGTCATGAACAGTGCAACCTCAAGATAAAAATCCAGACATGAATTCCGCTAAGGGGGGAGTTTGTAAGACCAGGTAGTAAAACAAACATATGAGCAGCATATAATGATAGAGTCTTATGGGTACAGATGCAAAGGCTTACGAAGGAGATATCAAATATGAGATCCCTTGGAAGTTATGCTATGTAAATCGATAAAAATGCTGTTAGAGAAGCAAACCATAAGCAGTAAGGATGTTGCCCACCCTCACTCAGTGTACCAGGAAAATGGAATGACTTGGAAGTAATTACAATATGGGGGTGTAACCAAATGGCAGAAGCAACCTAATTTCTGCCTATGATAAATCTGACAAGAATCATGAAGAAAAGCTGCAGCTGATAATGTGACACAGTTATAAACAAGCTACATTTACTTTAATACGACAGTTCCTAACAACTTCTGTGGGTGATTTTAAGGGAACACTTTTGCTACTCCTATTACATGAGAAGCAACCCATAGAGTAGAGGAAGACAGTGGCTGAAAGGTGCCAACTCCCATCTTTGTTTCAGCAAGACACCAAATGAATTCTTCATTCAAAGCCCTTCATCTTGCTGGGTGGTATCTAAGGAGCAGTGCTGAGAACAGCAGTGGGTATCTATAAAGACAGATATGAATGGAAGCACTACCAAGGATCTGGGCCTTGATGTCTCCTATCTATAAACATTGGCAAAGGCATTCCAAAGCAGGCCAGTGTTACACTGTGTCACATGTCTCAGCAGTCATAAGTACATTTTGGTGCAATGGAAAATGAACTGATCTAGCAAGAAACAAACACGCAGTAACTACAAAAAACATAGGATTGTAGTCTAGTTTCTGCAGTTAATATTTAAGTATGAAACAGGATGAGGTAGGTTTTCTCTTACAAAACATAACTTTGGATGTTCAGTATCTACAAACATACCTACCTGTTTTTAGATTGAATACTTCTTTCTCAAGTAATTCTGGCTTCTTGATTTCAATGAGATCTTGAAGCAACTAATCAATCATTGTATAAAACAATTTGTTGTCTTTTGGTCCAAGATGTGCTAGCATGATGCTCTTATTTTAGGAAAAAGGGTAAATAGCAGTGGTCAACTTACTTTTTCTCATTCAGGCATCCTTTATGTTTCTTTTTACGTATTTCTTTAAAAAAAAAAAATTCAACCTTCTTTTATATGAAAATCTTGCTAGTACTGGATTTTCAATGTCATTTCCTCACAAGCAATGTTAGCTCTCATATCTTTCCCACTAGCCATTCATTTTTATCCTTGTCCATGTCCTCAACTGTTCTTTTGAAGATGAAAAATTAGAAGACTATGATGAGTATTCTGGGTGACCAGTATGACTTACCCAGCATCATGCTTACCGGAGGATGTCTGTGCCTGTCCTTTTCTTTCCAAATAATATATTTTTTTCTGACAGAGTTAGAAGTGAGTATGTTTACTGCTGAGCTTTATATGAGTTCACGTGTAGTATTACAAGAGAGCTCCAGACCTCTCACAATATGCATACCTAAGTTGTTAGAAGGAAATCAACAAATATTTCTATCTTTTCTTCAATGTTTTGCAAAATCAGAACAGCAGATTACTTCTTGCTGTATGTAGGCTCTTTCACACAGCTCTTTTACATCAGCAATAGTTAGGCTTAGCCAACCACAGATAAAGTAGCAACGTGTCTTTTCTACAGTGACGAAAGTCAACAACTGTGGTGTGAGATATAAAAGTGCACTGAAAAGTATGATGCTCTCATTTTTCTGGCATCCAAGTAAGACAAAGAAGACAACTGGGTTCCACTGTTGTGCATCAGCGCCTCATAGTTTAAAACTCATTAAAGTTCCCAGGCTCTGGTAAATGAATGAAAAGCAAATTGATCATTAAATGGTGTGATAAAACGTGAACAAGACAACCAGATTCTGGGAGCTTTCTACATACTAGATGCACCAGTCTTATAAGCAACACGCTTACAGTGTACACCTGCAGACCCTACTAAATTGTTTAGATTGCACTCTTTACTGTAGGTCAGGGCTGTTAATCACCAGTATGCCCCAGGGCAGCCACATATAGCCTTATTTATGGGCGAATCAAGAAACTGAAATACTGAACCGTGCTTGATTAGCTGCACTAATATGCTACTTGTGGCTAATTTCTGAGCTGCTTAATTCGCAGGTGTTTGCCCCAGCCAATAAATCATGCTTTCTACCTCCTCTTTGCACTCATGGACCTGCCATGCATATATGCAGCCTGTTTAAGTGACAAGCAGGAAATAATTGATGGTGCATTAAATCATTCTTGTGTTTAGTGAACTAGCTCCCCTTTGAAACAAGCCTTGCTACGTTCCCACTCCCAGGCTCATTTCAAATGTTATTGTAACCCAAGTCTTCTGTGCTTGCAACCTTTCAAAGGTACAATGTGTACATTTCCTCATTTTTATTTGTTTTACTTGTAGAGCACACTATTTGCATAAGACATGGCTATTAAATTTTCCACAACAGTTAGTCGTCAATGCAATGAAGCAGAACAAAATTCTGACTGAGAAGTTGAAGGAAGGTACCAGGAGTCCCAGCAGCTCCACTCTTACAGTTTCCCTTTAAATAGTCTTAAATGAAGCTGTCAGTAAATAAGAGTTCTCAGTCATGTTTGATATTGATCATCACTAACATGCTAGTTCTGATTATCTCTGAATTAATAAAGATGTGACGTGGGGATCCAAAAAACGAACTTATGCAAATTCTTAGCTCTCAACTCAAAGTCAAAGCCAGGCCAATTCATGTTGGGTTTGCTGTTGTTGTTGTTGATGATGATGTTGTTGTATTTTGACACAATAATGTGCTTCCCTCAAGGTTTAAACAGAGAAGCTGAACAATGTCAAGATTTAAACTGGAAATACTGTCTACTCTGTAATGGGAGGCCTGTAATTAGGGAAGAGACATTTTTTCATGTATCTTGCAAGATTTTGGCACATCTCATAGTATGTATGGATACCTAAAGCAATTATTATTGTTGGAGAATTTCTGGTCTTCAGCTTGCTGAGATGGGCACGGTTCCTTGAGTATTTCTGGATGACTCTCACAAATCTTTTTTATATTTATTACGGTAAATTCTCTTTGGAGCAAAGGATAAGAGCCAGGACCTAACCACTTCTTTCTACGTTAAGGAGTCTATTATCAAAGTCCGTGATAGAATTACTTTGCCAGTATTCAAGGGCCTAAGCTAAATAATCTCTAAATAAAGAATATCAGCAAATAAGTAAAGATTCTCTCTTTTGAACATTTCTACTGGCTGCCTAGGCCTTATTCTGAGATCAAAGAGAAATTGAAACCAATGTGAAATTAGGTTGTCTGCTTATTAGTATATAACACAATAAGAATATTACTGCCCTGCAAACAGCAATGTTGCCAACAGTTTTCTGGTTATAGCCAAAAGTGGAGAATTCTGGAAAAAGGTTTTATGGAGATACTTCAAAGTGTTAATATTAACACAGAAGAGTGTCAAATTGTTTGAGGTACATTTATGTAAGGCTTTCTGTCCAGCTGCAGGTAAGGCCAGCAGTAAAATTTCAGCTTTCTAAAAGTAAGGAAGCTGGATAGCATAAAAGAAACAGAGAAAAAGAATAAAAAATGCTACAAATGGTAGAAAAAGAATGTTTAAATTGAATGTATTGGGCATCCACAACAAATAGGAATCACCCTCATAATCAAAAAATACTTCTTATACACTGCACAAGAAGTCACGTAGTTCAGTAAAAAAAGGTAAAGGACAAAATGGTAAATCTGAAAAAATGTTATCCTGTTTAGGATATACAAACATATTGAGGAAGTTTTTAAACTTGAGGATGTTTCTAAAATATTAGAATATTAAACGAGGCATATCAAAATAATTTTTATTCCCTTACAGCATAAAAATAATAACATTACCAAAAACAAAACAAGAAACTGTTTTGTTCAAAGCAAATACAGGCATGAACCTTGATATGTAATCTATAAAGTGAACAGAAGGTCAAAGTTTAAATAGAGAACTTAAATGCCCTGTACTAGCCATGGATGAAGAGACAGTGCTGAGTTACATGGTCATTTAGCCTGACCTAATATAGTGATTTTATGTTCTTATCTTCTGAGGCAATAAAACAAAAGTTCTGTTGTCAGCGTGTTAGCTTTTGCCTTTCCCTGCTTTCCTCAGATGCCAAGAACAGGATTTGTGAGCTTCTAGGGAAGCTGTTAAGTCATGTTTTGCCATAAACTTGCAAAAGAGTTAGGATATGATCTGGATTATAAGACATTTTTAGTACATTTGTAAATTGTAAGGCCAGAAAGAGCCAATATGCTTGCCCAAAGAAATTTCCTTTGCTATACTGTAGTAACATTTTTTTTTCTAAGGTTCATCTGACATTGAAGGAATCATTCTTTTCCATTAAAAGAGTTTGTTTAGATTCTGAAACTAGTAACCTAACCTAGGATATATATACATGTATATTTTAACGTCGCATACATTTGCAATCTTTTGAAAGTAGTTCAATTATAAAAGTTGAATTTGTATTTCAATTGATCTCAAGCACCTTGAGAAGTTATTAAGGATATTTTCTAACAAAGAAAGATGTCATAATGTATGACCCAAAATGTTTAGGGTGAGATTTTCAAAGGTCTTCTACATCGCATTCTCATAAACCACCTAGCTAGCACAGTGTAAAGAAGCATAAATTTCAATAAAATGGCACGGCACTTCTCAGCTATTTATCGGCTGAATTTTTTGCTTTCTCTTTAATGTTTTATTTGCTAAGAAGGGTGGTAAAGAAAAATAATATACATGCATATCAATTAACCTCATTTCAACATAAAATAATGCAGTGCTTTGACTCAAAAAAATTTTCCCCAAAAAGTCTTCTCATGAAAGTGAATGTTTTAGTGGTTTTTGTTTGATATAGTTAAAATGGATTTTTTACTCTTTCATATTTCTTGAAAATTCTACAAACTTCTCATTACAGATTTTTAAAGACTATTCTCAAGGACTAGGAAATGGTTACTGAAACTATTTATTTAATCAATATAGCACTTTTGTGAAAAGAAAGGTAATGTTTTCAGTGACATTCAGTGGATATTTGGAGATAAGTAGTTATGTTGAATTGAATGACATTATATGAATAATGAAGTGCAACAAATTTAAAATTGATAATAAGGTCATATGTAAATAATTGTAACTAAAACAGAGAGAACAAAATTGTTCAGAGCTTCAGCTCTTCATTTATAACCTGTTGGAAAAATCTGCAGAAATAATACATAACTTTTTCTCAGCTTAAGTCTATGGGAAAACTCCATCTGTATTAAATGAAGATAGGAAAAAATGTATATTCACACTGCCAATATTTCCAACCTGACTTCGTATTTTGAGTGTCTTATGGTTTTTATGTCAGTCTAGAGAAATCCTAAAGAAGCATAATGGACATTGGCTCAGTTCTGAGTACATTTTTCAGTGTGGGACCTTGATCGTATGATGAATGAACATTGAAAGTATTTTCTAAAAACTAATCTTTAAACAGATTTATTTTTATATTCTTGAAATTTTCACTACTTTAGAGAAAGCTGGTGAAATTTTCATTGAAGTTTCACACAAAGTTCAGCTCAGAATAATAAAATTTCAGTTATTTTTGCGAACATTTTTCTTTACTCACTCAGCCTGTTTAACAGCATAGATAAACTTATGCTTCACTTATACGAACCTCATACTGAACAGATAAACAACACAGAAGCAAAGATTATCACTGGTGATATCCAGACCAATTAGTCACACTTCAGTGCTAGTCTGAAAATCTAGCCTGAAGTTTCTGTTCTTTCAGAAAAAAAATAGTAATAATAAAATAAAGTAAAATATACTTGGTTATATCTTTATAGACTATCTTAATGTTTAAGTTTGATTTCTTTTTACCAACATGTGTCCCAGTTCAGATGTTAGTGAATTCAATAAAGAATTCACTCTTAAATTTGAAAGGTTATGAACAATCCCGGGCAAAAATTACTAAGAAAGCACCCATTTTTAATAATAACCTAATGTAAAACTAACAAAAATCTAAATAAAGGCTGAAATAATCTTCTTCAGCCAAATTTCCTAAAATAAAAAGAAAATGTTTTAAAGCTGCTAACCTTCCAAAAGAATATAAATTCCAAAAATCAGCTTCCACCTTAGGAAAAAAAACACTAAGCAGGAGTAGAACACACCTAAGATCACCCAGAAAGCCTTACTCACAAGATTAAGTGGAAACTGCAACAAACTTCATGCAATCTTGGAGAAGTTACTAGGATAAGGAGTAGCATTGACCTGTAATCACCACTGGGTATACACTACAAGCATTATCTGTTGAGTTCTCTGAAGTTTCACTGTTATTATTAAATAGTGGTGAGAATAGTGTTAAGATTGTTTCAGTTCCTTTAATTGTTCCTCTACAAATTCATGATGCTCTGAATGTTTTACAAAGTGAAACTACACTATGTAATTTTCATGCTTAATTTCTGATTTTTTGAGAATAATTCTGACAATAAACTATGAAGTGATCTGTGCTGGAAGTAACCAAAAGATATTTGCCATTTAAACTTATATTAAAAGCAATTCTTCTTATTATTCAATTTTGTTTCTGTTTGCTTCATTCACCTTGAATTATTTTTCAAGTCAAATATCTACTGTGTATTTCTTCACATTCTGATCAACACCAAAGGAATAATGTATGACAATTCAAAAAAAAAAAGGAAAACAAAAATGTATAATGCAACTTGGCAACACTATGTAATTGTCATATTGCTGAAATGTGAGGGATATGGGAATGTCAAGAAGTGTAGTTTCTGCATTTAAGAATTAAAGGTGTGCCAGCCCTCACTGTCAGAATACACTTTCAGGAGGCAGCAATGAAAGTTTATATTACAAAGGTCACTCAGAGAAGAAGAATGTCACAAAGTTAAGTACATCCAGGGAAGATCAGATAATAAGGAATATCTTCCTCAAAGCTAAAATGATAGATTGCAAGAATGGTAAAATAAAGCACACGGCAGATAGAAAGGGAAATCAAGACAAGAAAAAAAAAATAAAATAGAAGGGTAATATAATATAAGTGAAGCTGTAGAAATCATAAAAGAAATGCTTGGAAACAAGGGAGAAACTTATTGAATAAAATAAAATTTATTCAGAGTATTCAGATGGCAAGATTCAGAAAAATAACCAGCAGAGTGGCATCTTAGCCGACTGCAAGATGCTTGACAAATACATTTTTTAAAAATTGTCATGTGTTTTCATATAACACCGTATGAATAATTTAACAGCAATGTCAAGATTTATGAAACGAGTATTATCAGTGAAATGTTAATGCCTGAGACAAGAAATTGTGGGGGGTTAGGGTGACTGTACAGTTCTTTTTCATATAAACTTAAAGCATTTAACATAGACTTGTAAAGCTGGGACAAGATCTTTTTGGATTTCCACAGTATGAACAAAATGAAAGCTTGAAGATATTTGGGAATTCTACGATAGATATCACTTAATAAAATCTTTGGCAACTAGAATACGTATAATACTCTCAAAGCTATATTTATACCAAATAACAAGCTTAATTATTTTTATTTAATATTCTGCTTCCTGCTCATCATAAAGTGTTTCTTTGTGCTGAACAAGAAATTTTATGATGTCATTAAAATGTTATAGACACAATTATAATGTAATGTTAGTCATTTTGCCCTTGGAAAATCTACAAGGAAGAGTTGCTTGCTTGCATGCCCAGCTACAACATGGGACAGGCACAGTATGTCTGTTTCCTGCAGATGGCATCTCTTGAATTTAGATCAAAAAACGCTATGTTTATATTCAATATTTATATTCACCATATTAGGCTGATGTCTGGGCATGATCTGGACTATGGAATACCTCTGGAATATAGAAATATTAGCCTTGTGCCAGCCTAAGAAAATACATCTTGCTGTGCTAATGTTGATTCCTAAATGTTTAAAAATTCTGGGGTTAACCCACTGCACCTTAGAAATCTGGATATTGCTATAACAATTGACTCTGTGTCAACTGGCACTTCTCTAAGCTACATAAATAACTTCAAGTAATCTTTTCTTATGTAGCATATTTTTTGCATTTGTGATCCTTCCCATTCCTCGACTAATTAGAATGACCTCTTTCTGAAGGCACAGTATAACAAACTGAACATGGTACTCCAGCTAGGATCATTCCAATACAGAGCAGGGTTGAAGCATTTAGGTCAAAGGTCTTTCAGGCCTTTCAGGATGTTGGTTGTCTTTTCACAACACAACTGGCATTGTTGATCCAGGCTGAGTTCTGTTAAACCCACCCAGATATTCTTCTCTTGACTTGCCAGCTTGTTTTTGTGCAAATATTTATTCCAATCTAAGCACAGTGCTCTCCTGATTCAGAATATCTATGTTTTCAATTTGCCAGAAACATTTATTTTTAATTCTGATTATGTCGAACAATGCACCTCGAGCCTAAGCATATCCACAGATTCCTTAAGCATTCTCTCAAGCCCTTTCCCCAACTTTCTAGTGACACTCAAACCGGGACACACCCCTGTGAAGTCTCACATTAGTCTTTCACCTTTGCAATGAACCATCAATAATTATGAATAGGATATGGTTTCCTATGATTTTTTGTGCTAATAGTTTAATCTAAACCACATTTGCCAACCTTTCCTGTAAAATCATAGTGCAGTATGCCTTGCCAAAGAACATACAATGTCAATTTCTTTTCTGCTTTCTGAGATTCCTTTCACCTATCATGCATATGTTTTGATATGATTCATTCCTCTCAACTCTCTGTTGGGTTTTTATTCTTCTCTGTTGTCACTCAGGTATCCACAGATTCTTTAATTATTTGGTGCTTGTTTTTTTCTAGGAAGTGAAAATACTGTAACAACCACATATTTCCTATTTCTTCCTCCTTTTCTTGATCGTATCTACAGACTCATTTTGCCATCTTCTTTCACAAGGTCTCAGAGAAAATGGCTAGTGCCCTGCAACTGCTTCAACCAGAAATAAGAGCATCACTGTGATCCTCGGACTCATGTGATCTGTAATACTTGTAGAATTGCTCTCTTTTCCCTCTTTTCCTACTGTTGTCTAATTTCTTTGCATCCTGACACAGGACTGTGTTAATGGGGAGAACACAGTCCTTCTGCTGAAAGCTAAAACATTCTGCCTTGTGTTGTGCTGTCATCCTTCCCAGTAGCCTGTGTGTTACAGCAAATCCATAATTATTGAGAAGGTAGAGGAAGAGTAGCTGAGTGAGCTATTACCAAACTACCAAACAATGTTTCTCTTTTCTAATTGAAAAGCATATTCTTTTATATTAACATTTCTTATCTTGGGTTTGGTATTTCTCACAGATAAAGGGAAGCTCTCTCCTTCTCTATCATCTCTTTCTGTAAGTCTGCATTCTTTCTTTACTTCTTGATCTTTGTCTCTTTTGGGGGGTTACAAATCTTGTATGATCTAATGAGATGAATGTCATAAAGTGAATGGGAAGCTGCATGCTTTCACTGACTAATCTCTACCCTGGTCTAAGGGGCTTATTTGCAGCTGAAAGTCCCGGCAGTCTAGAAATAAATGCCTCATAAAGAATTACTTAATTTAGTTAATAATGTTTGAATCAAGTCATTCTTCATTTTCCATAAAACTAGAATAGGCTAGAAGTAATTCAATTATTTTTTTACAAGTACTAATGAATAAAGTAAATGTGTAATTTCCAATAAATTACATAGTTACTCGTGGTGTGAAAAATTGTGCACTCAAAACAAGTAAAAAATGTGTCACTTTTATTTTTATAGTATGTCTTTTAGAAGAGATATTAAAGCACTGTTTACTTTATCCCAAGGTACTCTATAGAAAACCGTAGATTAATTTTCCCTCAGAGAAGCCATATAGTATTTCAACCCTGAAAGAAAAAAAAAAAAATTCCTTGGAGAGAATCATTCAGGTACCTTGTATAAATTCTTCAGTAATAAGAAATACCTATTTATGCACTTCACACATAGCCTGTATCTGTCGAGGAAATATATTCTTGCCCTTAAATGAAAGATTTGGATTTTTTTCTGAGTCTTTTTGCCCTAGTTCTAATTAAAATGCAAACTTGGGTATAATCCTGCCCTCTCAAACAGTGATTTTTTGTTCTGAAACATGTGGTTAGACTTTCCTTTCTCTGGGCGGTGGACAGGACAGAAGAGTCATGAAAGGAAAATACGGAATGAAATACCACTCCTGCCATGCACTTCACTTCTCTCCTGTTTTCCTTTCAAAGCTCAAGAGAACCTCTGTATGTTCACAGAAATGACAGAAGAACTGATTTCATATTCTCAAATATAAAAAGAGGCAACTTAGAAGAGTACAGTATTTATAAAAATGTGACTTACTGCAAGCTGGGATCGCTCTTGGCATACCTGCATGCAAGGGCTGTGTATGAGTAATACATCCACTGATTGTGCTCGTGCACTGAGGGGAAAGAGGAAAATACCGAGATTCAGAAAATACATATCTCAGTAACCATAAATGAAGCAAATCCACTTTAGCTTTGCTGTGACCTCCAGGAAGCAGAGCATGAACTGCTTTGATTTATCACAAAATTGGTGCTTGCATCCAGAAATGTAAGTGTGAGATCATTTACTTAAAGCTGTAGTCACCACAATAATCTTTAAGGAGCCAGATCCTGAGGCAAGCTGATGATGTGCTGATGTGCTAAGGCCTAGAAAGCAAGGCAGACTTCCAGGATGCTTTACCAATACAGTAATATTGACAGGCTGTAAATTTTTTTTGTGCATGCTTCCTAGCCAAATAACCCTTAAGGAAAGTGTGATAATAGCATAAGTCACCAAACACATTTCGCCAGGTTTCTATGCCTGAAGAGCTAAGACTTTAGAATAAAATAAACCAGCAAAGTTAGTTTTGAAGACAAGGTATTCTTACTTAATTCTGAAAAAAATCACCACCTGTCACAATACAACCTCTTCCTCTGCAGTTGGTTTTGTCTGTAAAACATGAAACCTACACATTCATGGATGGCACTGGGACCAGTGTTGGTGCAGGACGGATATTGATTTAGTAAAAAAATGGCAATGGTTACTACAACAGTTCAGAAAAAAATAGTGCCACAGGTTCAGATACAGAGGAAGAACTGTTTGTGAGACCTCTAAGCTCTACGTGTTTCAGTGCTGTGTAAGTGAATACAATTTTTGCCAGAATTTTTTTTAGGTGTAATGTCCCTTTGGCCATACATTTGCACTTCTGATAGACAAAAGTTAGATTGTAACCCTTGCCAGCTCCACTGGCCAGTGACCCATCACTTTTCTCCATGTTTATCTCATTACTGCATTTCCTGTTTTAAAGCAAAATTGCCTAAATAAAGAACTGACACTAAAACATTAAATAAATGCTGAATGACTGTTGACATATTACAGTAAGTTTCCAGTACCATCCTTACAGTTATATACAGACCAATAAAAATGAAGTGTTCAGGGAAGGAGCTTTTACTAAGGAAACAGGATAAGAGAACTGTAAAATAGTTATGAAAATTTTAAAAAAGAAAGGTGTTTTTTTTTTTTTTCCAGTAAGCAGATTCAGAACAGAATCTCCAAAACTAAATAACATATGATTGGCATTTGCACAGTTATACACTAAGAGTCCATATAATAGTGCTTTTTATTAATAGAAATGCCTGGAGTACTTTATCTCCTGTAATATGCTAATGGCACATTCTGATTCCCAAAACAGTAACTGGTGTAGGCCAACCACTGGAAGATATAAACATATGCATAGTTGAACAAAACTGTGTGTGGTAATATATTTGCAAATTTATCTTACAGATGTCATTTCCAGGCACGAAGACATGATAATTTGTCTGTAACTAGCTCTAATTAATTAGGACCCTAAAAGGCTATAAAAAATTACCATCAACATTTTTGAAAGCACTTTAGAAATATATTTCTATATTTTTTACTCAATGTAGAAATGTGGTGATAATTCAGTCATTCGTACTCCTCCTTAGATTTCTTTCCACAGCACACACTTTATCTAGAATGAAATAAGAAATTATGTTTCTTTCTTACAAGTATCAGGGCTTTCCAAGATTCCAGTACATATTTATTTTTTAATTTATTTTCCTATAGGGAGAGTAAGGGAGCTCCAGAGCTATTTAAAATTTATTTTTGCAAAGTCCTGCAGCAAATTAAATCAAAACTGAACCACCCAAAATTAAAGGAGTCACTTACATATCCTGTGTACATAGCAAAATATTTAACATTTTAAAAGGAACTCACACACACTAGAAACTGAACAAGGAAGAACTTAAACTAGACAGCAAGAAATGGTAAGAAATACAACGTTCCCCATCCTGGGCAGAAGGCAAATGAGACCTGGGTACCCAATGCAAGAATCTCAGAAATTCCCTTCTGCCAACACAGCTTTCTGACTTCCTCATATCAAGTCATAACACCCTCTTGTTTCTACTTTCTCTGATTTTTTCAATCATGGCTGCTCCATGGCCAAGCTTCAAAAAGAAAACAGAGAATCAAACCTTTCCAGCTACCTCATGGAGCCTGAATGTGTGACATGAAAGCTGTGAGCCTGAATCCATTCAGGCTGAGCCATGTTTTGGTCCTGCTAAGTCACTTGTTGTTAAAGCTTGGTCAGGACAAGTAAAACACCTCTGGTCAATAAAGAATAAACCTAAGCACCTAAATTTACTCCTGGAAAGTGTTACTTAATTCCAAAGCATTACAGGGCTAAGTAATCTTTTTTTTTTTTTTTTTTTTTTTTTTCCTCATACCTGTATCCATCAAAAATGTCCTCTTCCCAGTGTCTGCATTTTTAATGTTCTGTAAATGTTTTTTCAGTTCCTCACACTATGTTCATTCAGCATAATATTTTAGTATGCTATTATTTTTTGTGGAATTAAATTACAAGCTCTTAAGTAGTCTTTATACTAAGTTTTGTGCAGATATAAATCTTGGTAAAGAAAGCACAACAAATATGAATTGAACAGTTTCAAACAGTGTCAAACTCAATGTCTGACATCTTAGACAATGTTCACTCTAACTTATTAGTGCTTATGAAACCTAGCAGGTCTGAATTGACATAGAGAGCAAAATTTCTTTTCAAACAGGGCTATTTTCTCGTGGATACTGGTTCTTAATATTTCTTTTAACCTGTCTTTCCTTAAAAACAAACAAACAAACAAAAAAAACATTATGAATAATGGCAAAGAAAACAGATTTGACAAAAATTTCAACACACTTTTTCACCAAAACATGATGCAGGCACTTTATTCACTCAGCACATATCACTTCAGCTACTTTGCTGGAGAACTTAGGCTGAAGACATTTTGGCCACTGCAGAAGTGCCATACTTTCTCACAATATTTAGAAGATAATCATTAAGCAAAAATTCTGAAAACTCTGATGTTCTTTTAGAAAGGAGATCAGGATTCTTGCCCACAGCTGTGCTGTTGGGAAATGGCACACGCAAGCAATGCACGCTCTCCCTTTCCCATGTCTGCAGTACCTAAATATCCATGATTCCTGCTCCATCCCCGTCTGGGCTCTAAGCACCTCCACATAAGAAAGCTACCTTTGCTTGTCTTATACTGCTTGGTGGAAAATATTACTCAGGGCCATTAGCTGCATAAGAGTAGGGAAAAAAAAAAAAAAAAGAAAAAGAAAAGGCTTCTAATGCTTCATCTGAAACACAAGCAGTACCTCAGTCACACTACGCAATGTCCAACTGCGTCAGTTTGGTGATGCAAATCATTTGGTGACCCTTCTGGTGAAGCCGCAACTAAAGTGGCGTGTCTAGTTCTGGGCCTGCCCGTGCAAAAGAGACAGATCTACTGCAAAGTTGCCCAGGAAAGGGCAACTAAGATGATAAATGGGCTGGAGCTTTTCTCCTGTAAGGGGAGGTCACGGGATCTGGGATTGTTCAGCCTGGAGAAGACTCGGGGGTAAACTGTATGTATATAAATACCTGAAGATGTATGAAGATGAAAGAGCCAGACTCTCCCAGTGGTACACAGCAATGGGACAAGAGAAAAAGGGCACAAACTGGAACATGGAAATTCTGCCTGTGAGGATGACAGAGCATTGTGCCCAGAGAGATTATGGAATATTGCTCCTTAGAAATATAGAAAAGCCGTCTGGAAATGGTCCTGGTCACCTTGCTCTGTGTGTCCCTGCAGGTGTTGGATCCAACAGACACAGAGGACCCTATCAACCACAACAATTCTGTGATGCTGGAAAATACATACTAAGTCAGTAGTATAGAAATGTAACAAAAGCAAACCTTTGTATGTGTACATCTCTTGGACTCAGTCAGGAGGCCATTACATTAAAGTTTATATATATGTATGTGGGAAGAGAGTTAGTGAGTCTGTCCTTGAATCCCCCTCTACTGAAGCCTTTTCCTCACAAGGTTATGCACTCACTTAGTGTTCGACAGAATTCATATTTTTTATGTCCTTAACAAAGAGACTGTGCTCTCTGAAAATTTCCCTTCATTTCAGAAAGATGTCCCTTTCTTGTTCCTCATCTCATGAATGTCCCTGATGAATAATTTCTCCTCCTAAAGTCAGTATTCCCCCTGAAGGCTGATTCATGGAGAGAAAGTCTTCCTCAAGTTCTGCTCTTCAGTGATTGAGGTCCCATGTTTATGGAAAAAAAAAAAAAATCTTTTGAGAGTCTTGGGGCATTGATATCTTGCATCTCAGCAAATTGCCATAGGGTAGAGCATTCTGGTGTTATCTGTTAATACCAGAAGGTGCAGTCTTATAGATTTTTATGTTAAGATGCAAAACAGTGGCACCTGGCGACTCCAGCTCCTTGAAGAGAAACAGCATTTTTGTATTGAGTCTGTTCCATTCCTGTATTCATCAAGTCACTTTGCTGAGCAAGAACAGATCAGTTAATTTTTTGGCCCAGCTTGCTGCATAGCCATATTAATTGGAATTTTCCATGAAGGATTTATAGGGCATAGTTAAAATGAAATATATTTGCTAACACCTCTGCAGAGGAGTTTATATTAGAAAATAGATGAGGACTAACAGAGTTCCCTTTAGAAAACAAATGTACATGTATACACTGCACACTGCAAACCAGGTAACATACATTGTTCAGGATATAAATTAGGCACAGGGAAAAATAAAAATAAAAATAAGAGGAAGAGAAGATCAAGAACTTAAATCTAAAAAGCTTCCAGTTGTTTTTTTCCCTTTTCCAGAAAAATAATAATGCAAAACATTTTTCTACTTGTTTTTTTCCCCACAAACCAGCTACCTCTCAGCCACCGGGTGGTAAAGTTTCACTCTAAATAAAGCATTGATGGCACGAAAAAAAGAGCTGCAAAGAAAAACAAATGACAGTCAGTTCTGACTGTCAATCTACACATTTAATGAGAAACTCTGCTCAATTTAATGAATCCTAGTGCTTCAGTCTACCATCATTTTAAGTAGAACCTGCATACACAACTATGTGGTGTCAATTTGGGGTGTACATTATGGCAGTACAATACACCTCTGAAAGGAGAACTTCATTTTCTGAACTATTAACCAAATAAGCAATTGTTACTAATTTACTGTGAGAAACACGTCTGAAAATGTGCCCTTGATTGGCTTGCCAAGACAGACTGGAAATGTTTAATCAAGACCAAATAACTCCATGCCTACAGTAGCAGTTAGATTAAAAACAATCAAAAGAAAAAACATGCAGTACTACTTCACCAGCATGTCAGGGGTGAAAGTCTAATTAGCTTTAGTTGAAGATAAACTAACTTTGCTGTGAACTGATGAGTTGAAAATTGGGGGGTGTTCATCCTCTCAACCTTTGATTTCTGAGTATGATAAAACCCGAAAAGCAGTACTGTTCCTCAGAGTGTGTATTTTACACTTGGGAAAGGAATAAAAGGGAAAAATAAAAATAAAAACTTCTTTGAAAGCTGCTATTTGACATCAGAAGGAAGCAGCTGGTAACAATGCCTCATTTAGGACTGTTCACTCATTGCAAGAATATGGGTGTACAGTAACCTCGAACAAACTCCTGTGTTTATTTACCCACGAGAGGTGCCAGCACAAACAAAGCTCTCAGATTGTTTGAGGGAGCCCTGTGAACAACTGGTTTCAAAATTCCCCATGCTCTTGCAGACTTTAACAGCTCTGGTGACCATTAGCAAGCCCCGGCCTCACCCCCTGGACCCGCACACTCCTGCAGCCCCATCCTCACAGCTTCAGCCCGGATCTTCTCCGCGTGAGCCTCAGAACCGGTGCAAATACAGGCTGGAGAATTTCAGTTCTGGCACGTAGCAAAAACAAGGAGTGGAACAAACGAGAGCTGGAAATCTCTAATTACCGGACCCGGTCACAGACAATCACTGACAGAGGGGCAGGTTGCGTGCACGAGTGCCACTTAACGAGGGCCACAAGGCGTTTGGGAAAGGTCGGTCGAGGAACTTTCCACGGGTGAAGTGGCAGGGAAGGAGGCGGCGGGGCCCGAGGCTGTGGCAATGCTGCCACCTGCTGCCGCCTCGCTCCGCTGGGGCTGCGCTGCCCGCACAGCTCCCGCAGGTATCTCGGCTCCTGGTTTTGCCCTCCGCACCTGGAAGATTTCCCAGCTACTCGCTGCAATTGTCACATTCACTTGGAAATTTCTCTTAGTGTCCCTGGGCATCTTCTTTTCAGCCGACAACCCACAATCCTGCACGCTGCTGTAATATCACTAATAATATTGTGAGCTACGTAATATTGTGCAACATCAATATTAGCCCGCTACTATTTGCCTTTGTTAAATAGAGCCTCGTCTCCTAAACAGAAATTCCTACCATTTATATAGCTGTGGAATACGATACACTGCTTGTGGATATGCCCCTTACTGTTTGGTTATCAGACAGTTAAATATTGTTTTCTTATAAAAATTCTTCTCCCATAAATAAAAAAGGACTTCCACATCACAATATCTTAATGAAACCCCCATACTAGCAATGAATCTTAACTATAAAATTTACACAAATACACATAAAAATGTATACAAATGCACACATGCAGGGAAGTAGGATTAATAAAAGGATAAATGTAACCTAACCATAATAAACAAATATTCTGTCTGTGAAATAACACTTCTGCTTTCTCTGGACAATTCATCTGATTCAATCTAAAAAGTGGAGGGGAGAAATACAACACTGCAACAATTTTTCCATTCCTTTCCTACTGGTTGCTCTCTGTTTGGGTGTAGTACAAGACTCGAGCATCAAAGAGAAAAGAGCTGAATTAAGGAATGAGCTACTCTGCATCTGCTCCTGCTGCCCAACTGTATGGCAGGGCAAAAGTCCTGCTACAGCACTTCTGACTGCCCAGGGCCATTACAGGACTTGGATTCTACGATCCTTTTGGGTCCCTTACAACACAGCATATTCAGTGCTCCTATGATTTTAAGAACTGTGCCTGGATAGCAAGAGGGACTGCACAAGCCACTGAGGTAGAAAAAGGCAGAGCATGTCTTTTCATGTTCCTACTGTCTCACGGTGAAGAAGAATCTGAAGCAAAATGCCTTCCAAAGAATTGTTCAGGTAGGACGATCTACAGTTGAACTCTCAAAACAGCTCAGTAACTATGTCCTTAAACAAATACTGCCCTTCCCCATGGCATGAACACATGAGCACATGTACATTTTCAAATAGCTGTTGAAAAATATCATACGGTATTTTGAGAAGAATGAATTGGTCCTTTTCCTTCAAAATCCTGATTTTGTCTAATTCTGTGTGAGAGACTGTTCAGGACAATGGTATTCTGATTTCATCTATCTCTCTTCTCTGCCTTTTCCTACAAATACGTCAGAGTTCTCACATTCATATGCTGCACATACCATCATCGTGCTTGCTTGTGTTGCAACTACGACTGGGCCACTGAGTGCTTTTGTCTTCCTGGAGTTGCAAGTGACACTCCACTTCACATAATCGTATCACCAAGTGAATGCTCCTTTTAGCTGTACAAATGCTTGCCCCATCCGAACACCAGCCATCACTGGAGTCACCCAATGGCCAGATTCCAGAGGAAGCACATGGTAATGGCACCAGCATCTGACCACAGATGAAACTGGCAACTCTTGCAAGCAATCAGCCCAACACAGGTGTAATTTTTTTTTTTTTTCTGCCTAATTAAGGAATCTTCACCTGAATTTTCATTGTGAGAAAATCACATTCAATACAAAGCAAACATAAGTGTGCCCTGAGAGGATCTCCTGCAGCAATTATTTGGCCTAAATCCCTATGTTTCTTACATTATGTTTAATCATTATATGACAGATAAACTAAGGATAACAGCTGCAGTGGTGGACAAGCTGTGATGATTAGCTAAGGTACCTAAGTGTGTGCATTTTAAAAAACATAGCATAACGATGTGACTGTTTAAAAATTACTTACCTATAATTAAACTGACAGAGAATGGCACAGCTCACCTGCTATTTAAGAGAGCTGATATGATCCTGAATCTCTTTCCTCCTGCTTTCTTCTCTGAACTGCCTGCCCGCTTGAAATATAAAGGCATGCTTTCCCATACTCCAGGGTATCTCACAATTTTCTCTTACATACAAAGTCTCTGGTGGGCAGCACACTGCTTCCTCAAAGGAATATTTCATACCTGAAACATACATACACATCTTAGGAGTCACCGTCTAAAGAAAATCAGTTTTCAAAGGTCTCTTTTACCTGCTGTTATGAAGTCATGGACTATGTATTGCTTACAAACATATATGATAATACAGATTATGTTTTTTGTTTTGTTTTGTTTTGTTTGTTTGTTGTTTTTTTTTTAAAGGAGAAAATATTGCTAATCTCTAAACATATCTTAATAAATTAACTGAACAGCAGACCCAACTGTTAAAAAACTGTTATCACTAATGGGTTCAGCTTTAGCACTACTATTTATGATTTAAATATGCATATAAATGCCATTCAATTGTGATATCTAAAAGTGTTGAAGAAAGTGTCCGTAATTTTTCCTGTTGAGATAAGAAACCTATCAGTAGCTGTACTTGAGTCACTATGAGCTGGCACAAATCTTACCTGCTTTACCAGTTATGATGACTTCCCTGGCCTCTGATTTTCAAGATTTACAGAAGACTCAGACCAAAAGTCCAGATCTGAATACTTCCCTTGCAGATAAGACTGATCTGCAAGAACCAGCACTGAGTTTAAATGTTGTGTCTATCCCCTTTCAAAATATGAAGCGGTATGGGAAGGAACTTGAGGGCAATGCAAACACACTCAGTGCTGAATTGTCATGGCATTTTCCATCTCTAAACCTGAAAACATAAGAACAAAATTAATCTGTGCATCGATCTACATCTCTTCACTGCAACAAGGCACTAACTTTTGATCACGGATTTTTGCTAGGAAATAATTAAACATTAGAGGAAAATCAAGTGTAATTTTATCTCCATGTCTCAGAGACATTTGGTTTCATGTGGTCCATTAAAAGTTATGCACAACCAATGACAAATGAATCTCCAATCAGTGAGGAAGTTCATTAACAAAACACTAAAGATAGTGTTAAAGCATAAATGTGAGGAACTGAGTAAATAAACAATTGTTTTCTAAACAAAAAGTGCTCTATTTCATCCCAATTTCATTTTTACAGAAAGAACTTTGCTACCATGAATTCTGAGTTGCTGCCAGTATTATTGTTATGTAGAAGTCATCATCATTTTGTACTGAAATTGATGGTTTTTTTCAAGAGAAGTTGCAAATTGGCTCAGAAACATCCTTTTACTTTTCTTACCAAATGAATGCAGCTTCTGTGACATGTGAGAATGTCTTGCAATGGACACATGACAAAACATCTGAGTGGACTTTCTTCAAGTAAAAAGATAAAGTAATTACAATTACAGATAAAGTCATTACATTAGCAAAAATTCCTCATTGTTTTAAAGAAGCAAATGAGGAAATAAGAAAATACATTGCAAGCTCTAAAGCAGCCTTCTCCCTGCCCCATTTCCTCCACCCCCCCCCCCCCCCCCAAAGAAAACACCAAGAAAGCACAGTCTTCAGCTTACAGGCAATGTTCTGTATGCTAGTATTTACTCTATTTACTATTTGCAAAGACAACAAAGGGAAGAAGGTAGGGGAAAGCAGCCCTTCCTCCCAGTATAACAAATTGTCCCAAGAACAACATTTTTTCAGTAGAATGAATATGAAATAAATAGGCCCAGGGACTCCATTAGCAGGTAAGCAGACATTTCAGATGAAATTTGTGGTGGCAGGTAGAGAGAAATACAGAAAAGGAGCATTTGCATTTTCTAAGTCCTGGAAAATAGAAATATTTTATAGCTATGTCATAACCACTGTAATACCACTTTCACACAATAGTTTATAAACTAGGCTATTATTAAGTGATCTGTGAGTAGGCAGCTGTATTTTTTTACAATGTCAATATAACTCTTTCCTGAGGAAATGTACACTGCAGATCTAAAATATTCTGTGAGTGAATGAATCACAGAGCATTCTTAGATGGCTGACGACAAGGCATAGTTTTGCTTCCTCTCCCACATTTGGTATTTAATCTGTTTTTGAGCACATTAGCCTTATCTCCTCCTCCATGAAGAACGTGGAAGCTGAAATATGCTGACTCCTTTTGTGCTTTAACTATAGTCCAATTAAGCTTCTGCTTTCTGTAATATTTCTATGAGCTGGAAATTACAGGGAAAAGTGGAATGGCATTCTCCCATACCTCTAATGAGGATAAATAAAGGGTTAGAAAAAAATATATATTTAGTTGAAAAGAAAACTATTTTATTTTTTGTAAATTAATGTTGGATGCTATGGACATGGAATGAAACAGATACAGGCTTTAGCACGCATACAGGAAACAGTTTGCATGTACAGTTATCACACTAAACAACAGGAAGCATTTTAAGAAAAGTGCTTGAATTATATTTACTTAAATGGAACCATATTATTCCTATTGAGAAGATAGATTGGAGACAGGTCTATTAGAAAGAAACAGCGTTTAAACCAGTTGAAAGTGCAGCACTTAATTGCTCATCTCCAGTACATGTAAGATCATGAATTATGGGTTTTATACTGATCAAAATAAGTTTAATTTTTTTATTTTCTGGAAAATCAAAACAAATCAGTTTAAAAATAAAAATTAGTTATGTTATTTTGCTGGTATCAAATGGGGGAGAATTAGCTATCATTGAAGAATTCACTTATTCAGCAAAATGCACAGTGATTCTATGCACTGTTTTAAAGTTTGCTCAGATACTATGTAAAGCAACACAGATCTTCCTTCCACTTCAGGTACTGTAAACAGCTATTGATTTTGGTGGGGGCAGTATCAGGTTCTTAGAAATTACATCAAGCCAACTGAGTTCTCTTGTACTTAACCAAAGATAGTTGTCATCTTTGACAGAGATACAGAAATGGCAAGAGTATCTATTCATGCACTTTAAACAGTGACTGTTAACAGCAGAAAAGAAGATATCAAAGAACCCAGCTTTACAAGTACATGCAAGAGCAGTATTATATAGATGATTATTCTGGACAAAGGTTTGCACAGCCAGGCCAAATTGCTTGTGAGATTTTCACAATGCATTCAGAGAGTAAGAAAAAAAAGAGAGGGAAATAGTTACTAAAAAGTATTTCAGAACTTGTTGCAACATACTGACTGGGTTTGAACTAAAAGCTCAATGCTCCTAAATTAGTACTTTTTGTTAACAGACAAAAGGCACTCCATTAAACTTCTGTTTCGAATCATATTATGTGTCACTGAGCAATCAGAACATGTTTTCTCTTTCTTTTGACCTTGCCAATTAACATATAAACTTTCAAAGCATTACACTCAGACCTCTGAAAAGAAATATGATATAGAACACAATTAGTGACATAAAGATGAAGGAGACAAATAAAGGGTATCTAAATATAAATAAATTTCCTAAAAAGTCTTCCTGAAAATGAGACACTGTTATTAGAGATTAGACAGTTTAAAGTGAAAAGACATCTGACATTTGCATTGATGCTGTAGTAATGTAGCTCTGACTTACAGTAGGTGTAATTAGAGCACTCACTCTATGAAGGAAAAAAAGACCTGTCACTCTGCAGCAAAGCCCCAAGCAAGGCAGAACAGCTAACAATGTCTTATCCTTAAATTACACTTCTGATTTGAAAAAACATTTTAAAAAAACAAGGTTTGAGGTGGATTGTGTGGTGTTAGTAACTGAACCCTTCTCCACTTCTCTGTTAATATTATTACAGCAAGATATTACATATTTTTTGAAGCCCAGAGGACAGCTCAAGGTTCATCTGCTTGAGTAAATGCACTGATAGGATTATTTTGGAACAGCGTGATGTAAGCAGGCTCTTTCTAATAGAAAGAAACCCCTCAAGATACTTGTAATTAAATTGATTAATTTGGCTTGTGAAAGTGCACTGAGTCATCTGATTTTGGAGATAGACCAATATCCAAGAGATAGAATATCACTGTCTCTTCTTTCTTCAGGGATAAATGTACTACTGCAAGCTAACATGGGAAGCGCCTCAAACAAAAGCTCCTTTTCAGCTGAGCTGATTGAACACGGTAGTAAATTATAATTTTCTCTGACTCTACACAGGAAAAGAATTTCCATGCTTTGGAAACAGCTTTGAATGTTCTAAAATACCTGAAATGCAAACAATTTAATCCCCATTCAACAAGAAAGACATTCCCTGCAAACCTCATCATTCATATAAAACTCTCTCTTCTGCTAAGAGGAGTTTAGACAAAGCAGATAATGTTCTCACTCTTGCATGACCAGGCATAGAGTAGATGATGCCCACAGCGATACCTTCCTCTTTTCTTGCAACATTATTGATCTTTCTGTCTTCTGCCCCCAGAAATAATCTGGAATTATTTTGTCATTATGTCGCTTGCTGTGAGACACACAATAAACAAACAAACAAACAAAATAGTAATTGCTTTACAAAATTCAAAATACAGATTGATACTCCATGCCAGAGAGTTTTGTGGAGGGTAGCTTACTTCCAGGTAATGGCCTCATCCACTCTTATAGAAAGTCACGAAAGTTTTATCTAGTAGGGATCTCTAAACCTTCTCAACTTAGAGAGAACAATACTTTTCCAGGGAAGTGGAAAACAATATTAAACATTATTGACATTTCAGTTTGTAAGAATCCCTTAAAAACCTACAGCCACAGAGAATGGCAGGGAATGATGATCACTTGCCAAACTCAAGAAAATCCATTACTGAAATCTATGCCAGCAAATAAGGTGCATAAGGAAATACAATGCAATATAATAGAAAAAATAGAAAAATCAGCAATTTGGCCAATAATCAATTTAGAACTGCCAGGAAACAAAGTAAACTATCAAGTCCTATCAAAGAAGAGTCTCTGAATAGTTATTCTACTTCTGTTGACTAGGCATTGCATTAAACTTGATCATCATTTGAACTACTTATGAATAATTGATTTAGAAATAATTTCACCAAGAAAAACCTCCAAGGTCAATTGGCTATGGTTAGTGGAACATATTTATGTCTATTTATAACAGTGCTAATCGACAGCAATCCAGACTTTGGAACCTTTAAAAAATTAATTGAGCATCAAAATTCAGATACAGTCGATCAACATAATCTACTAGAGTGTCTCCCATAGATTACCTAACAAAGATCAATCATAATCAGAAGACCCTCAACTATTTCTATCTTCCTGTGGTTATTAAAATAGATGGGATTTTCCAGTATGTCTAGAAGATTAATGAATCAGATTTCTGGTAGATCAGAGAGAGAAAGTGAATTAGGAACACACAGTTCTTCAGAAGAACTCCTACCAGTTGCCTGTCCTCACATGCAGTTTTTGTCAACATAGTTCCATTTGGAATATCATTGTAGATCACAATGAAAGTAGCATGATACAAAGGGGCAGAATATTTATCAGTTCCTAGATTCTTACAGGAGAACAATTGTGCCTACATTTGCATTTCTAAATTACAAAAATAGCCAACAGCAATCCTGAAAAGTTACATATTGTCTTCATGGTTTGTTTCTTTTTTTAAACTATTATTCTCTTTATTTGGAATTGATGAGCAAATGTCGCATGACTTTTAATGTCATATTAGATATGGACATGCAGACAGCTAAACAGAAAATGCACAAGAGTACACTAAATGCAAACTATCTTTCCAGTTAATGCTATTTAATTTATTTTATTTTATTTTATTTTTTTTTCAGGCTTGAAACCTTCTCTCCCATCCCAAAAGAAACTAAATTGCTTTCATTTTAAAAACATTTTTATGTACATGTATGTTGCTAGGTTGAACAGTAGCACAATGAAAATAAGAGCTCACATTCAAATCCAGAATAAACATGAGAAGGGTCACTAGTAGCAGAACATACACTACACAATAAAGAAATATAGACTGGAGTCCATCAAGTGGCGTTGCAAAGCACTGCATCCTCTTTCACCTTACAGATTCAGTGACATCCATAGCCTTCCTCCTGATTGATCTTCTATACAACAATCATAGAGGAACTCTGGCACTGACCATAAATTTTGTCTGAAAAAATCTGACTCTTCCAAAAAATTTATTTCCAATCAAAGAAGTAAATCCCTAAAGAGATCTCAATAGAAAAGTCCATTTTTCTCTACTTCTTTCTTTCTACCTAGTCTGCCTTCCTAGTCATTTTTTTCTGGTTTCCTATATAGCTTTATTCAAGAAACTGCAGTTACAAAACATCAGAGAAACTGTGTACAAAATAACTGTATTTATCACAAATATTTACTTCCTTTCAACTGCATACCGTCTCCATTGTCATATGCGTGGGATAAGGGTTAACATCACACTGTGGGACCATGTCCTGGGAAACCTCTGCATATAGGACACTGCAGCAATGGAGTTCCCCTTTCCTGAGACCCTCCAGAGAAGAATCCTGTTGTGAGAATGAAAATCATAGCAGCAGAAGCTGTGGCCTGAGCAGAAAGAATAAATGCACTGGAAAGCAACCACCTTCTCAAGTAGGCCTGAAGATAGCATGCAAGGGATATAAACTGGAGTTTTACAGCCCCACTCAGCAGGTCCTTTCCTTATACATCAATCTGAAAAAGAAAAAAAAATTGGGCTTACAAAGACTGTGAATGACATGTTATATCTTTTGCTCATTGTTTTCCAACTGTTCTTCAAAATACTTGGAAGTATACTTTTTCTTCATGATCACTCATAGTTCTTAATGTTACAACATGATACATAAAGTGGTAGGAGTTTCAGATTCTCTTTACAGAGAGGAAAATGTGGAGCTGAATAATTCAAGAAGTTGCAAGACTTTTATTCAGGGAGTAATGTGCACTGGCATGGAACACCAGGAGAAGACTTGGATTATAGGTTTATCTGTCCCTTTTTATGGGTGACCTTGAAAATGCTTAGAGAAAGCTGGAGAGAAAAGCAATTACATTTTTGAAATTACACACTACTGTTCTCATTCATCTTGATAAGCACTTTTAAGGAATCCAAAAAAGGCTGGAATAATGCTTTTACAAGAGTTATAGAGATCTTGGCTCTACAGAGTCAGTTTTAAAATACATTTGGATGTACAAAGATGAATTTTTATTTCCTTTGTGTTGCTAAATTGGCCATTTCTAAAATACTGCAGTCTGATACTGGGGCCTTTGGCAAAAAAAAAAAATGTACAGGATTTTTTTTTCTTGTTATGAAAAGATATACAGCAACTCAGTTTGTGCTGTGCAGTCATCCCTACTGTGTCACAAGAATCTGTATTCGTCCTTTTCTGTGTGCTCATAAGTGTGACTGAAGTGTTGATAGGAAGCCACATTTATAAAAACAGGATGTTATGAAAACAATAGACACTAGATCTTAGTTATTCTTATTCCTGCTGGTTAAGCACCCCTGTGTTCATTTAGGCATGATCTGTCTTCGTGTCTCTTTTACTCTCATTATTATCTTGCCTTACCAATTAGGCAAGGTACTGAACGGCCTGTTATTCCAGCATGGGAGGGCCAGGGGTCAGAAGGAGTCATGCTTAAAGCTAAGTAGCTATGAAATGCTAAAGACTGTAAATTCATCAGGGCAGTTGGCTTGGCCCAGAGCAGGGCAATGGGTGTAAGCGCTTTTCTGCTTGAATTACACATCGAACAGTGCTAGCTTTGAAATGCCAGAATCCACGCTGAGCTCAGCGAACTCTCCATAAGTGCATAGCGCCAGCCTCCACTCTAATAGCAGGAGCAATAGGGGTTTTATTTGGAAGCTCTTGGCAGTAGGATAGAAAAAGAAACTTCAAAAATCATTCTGCTTCTTTACTGAGGACCCCCTTAGGAGTAATACTGGGAAGAATTGTGTCGACCTGCCACTATTAATAGTCACTCAGCAACCCAGTGTAACCACTGCTCCAGAATCAATGCGCTGCAGCTATTCTGTAGTACCACATCTGATGCTTGAAAGGATGGAAAACACGATATGTGACAGCTGCTTATGAGTGATAGTGATAGTGAACAAAAAGCCTAATGGGTACTGGAGTCTTCCCACCCAGCGTACAGAAAAGACGAAGAAGGGAATGATGACTTTTCCGGCTGCACTCTTCAACAGGCACCACCCTGTGTGCCAGATTGGCATCTCCAGCAGCTCAGCAGCAATTATTCACACGCCATCTCTGAGGCTATGTTTGCTACTCACATAATCCGCACCATATCACATACCAGACTGCTGACTGACTGAGAGGTTTTCATTTCTCAAACATGAGAATAAGAGACTAACAGACAAATCAGAAAAGGGCGAAGTCTGTTTGTCTAGATTTGTGCAGGGAGACCAACATGCACAAGGTTAAAATCTAAGCAGGGTTAGGTTAGCTTTACCAAGAAGGGTTTTCTGATACACACAGAAAAATAGCCAAGCTTTGTGGCTTGGTATTTTTACCACTGGTTTTGTTGGGAACTTGGTCATACATGTCTTGGCCTACTTGAAACTCAGCATTTGCAAACATCTAAATAATTCCTGGAATTATGGATTTCTTCCTGGAATCCTATAGCATCTCAATTTGATATGCAACAAAACATTTTCCACATTTGCTCAATGTAGATGGCTTAGCGTAACAAACTTTAATTTCACATCTGAATAGATACTTATATCTTACCTGAGTGCCCCAAAGAAAAATATTCTTTTTTTTTGCTGAGTGAGAAGAACATTTAGTAACATTTCAAAAATTTAGAAACTTTTCAAAATGTGTCCTCAAACAATTGCTTAAAATATTCATTGTGACAAGTTCCTACAGAAGAAATCTTCAGTGTAAAACAAAAACAAATTTCTAGAATGCAGAATCGCATAATACCTAATCAAAATTTCTTTTAAAAGTTGAAAAGAAGAAATTTCATTAAGAGATGACCTTTTTTTTTAATAAACACTGTAAAAGCAGAGGTGACAATAAAGTTGGGGAAAAAAGATGAGTGCCATCTGTCTGTACTAGAAAATTCTACCCCAAGTTGTTAGTAGCTCCTCTCAACCTTTTAAAAGTCCTAAGTGAATATTCTTTTACATATTTATTTTACAAATTAGGAAGATTGCATTAATATTCTCATGTGTAACAATAATTATGACTGATTTTTACTAGTTACATTTCAGTCATCTTAATAAATGTTTTCTGGCATTATGCTCTAATTCTTATACAATAATGTACATTATTGTAAAATACACAAGCATCCTTTCAAGTATTTATACACTTCCAAGGATTGTGTTCATCTATTTTAATTAATTTATTTTTAATTATTTTTTAAATTTATTTATTTTATTATTATTAATATTATTATTTTACCCTCATTCTAAGGAGCTCAAAGGTTAAGATTTTAATCCACGGCAAAGGTTTTGTTTGTAGGAGCTGGGTTAATACAGCACTGAGCCTATTTCACCTGACTAAAACACAGTGAATCTTGTCCAGAAAAATAAACTCTTTACTTACACACACTATGAGCAACACCTATAACCAGCTGGTGATCCTGCCTATATTATCTGGTTCGCAAACATGCTCTGCATGCTGAAAGAGGTAAAAGTAACATTCAAGATTAGGAAAACTCTCAGAAGTTGAAAATAGGTTTTAACTCATCTATGGGAGAAAAAAGTCCCCAGTGCCAAGTGAAGAGCTTTACAGTCTCTCTTGACCCTTCACACTTTCACATTACCCAGAATTGCCCCACTTTATCAAAGAGAGGGTAAGATGAAAAGTTCCTTAGAAAAATCGAGCCAGAAGGACTACATCCTACTTTAATTTCCCTAAGAAAAAATAAATCAGTATACAGGCAGTTACTTTTAAATTATGTCTTTCCAAAAATACACAACACTGGTTTGAAAAAAAAAATACTAGATCTAAGCAAGTAAAACAGAGTACCAAAATTATTTGGGAAACAGTGAACCACTGCTTAAACTGTTTCAACTTTTGCTTTTTAGCCTAGGAGGTCCCAAAATGTTCAAAATCTTATCAGTTCTCCTTTTTTCATTGATGTTGGATTCTGGTGGGCAGCATCTATTGGAGAATTAGTGTGCTGTTTGTTTAAGGACAGCATCTACTATTAGCCTGCAGAGGAACAGCTGTTTAACAACGTAAGGGAACATTACACAGCAATTTAAGATAATCATTTTTCTTTCTTTACATACTCCTCCAATGACCCAAAATGTACTTAAGCCAGAATATTACTTTTGTTGAAATCCACAGCTTCTCAAGACTGTACACATCCAACA
This sequence comes from Phasianus colchicus, assembly GCF_987193195.1. Classification (NCBI taxonomy): domain Eukaryota; kingdom Metazoa; phylum Chordata; class Aves; order Galliformes; family Phasianidae; genus Phasianus; species Phasianus colchicus. The sequence goes on from NC_143438.1 coordinate 34,149,160, forward strand.
GTTCTCTTCAAAATGTTTGTGTGTCAGTATTTGAAGAAACTTTGTGTCATGGGACAAGCAACTACATGCCAACTTCTCAGTCTCTATAGGCTGTTTATCAACTGGAATGAATATAAAGCCCTTGGAATTTACTACAAAGTGTATAAATTTTCCTCTTGCATTATGAACATTGGCAGCATCTCCATTGCTGTCTTTGAGCTAGAAGACCATAGCTGTGTCACTCAACAGTTCTTAATACCATCATTTTAAAACCTGGATTTCCTACCAAATCTATCTGTCAATCGGGCAAATGCAGTTTTCTACTTTGTTAATGAGTATGTAATAAAAATTCTTGAAGAATTTTCTTCTCTGTAAACTAGCTGGCACCACAGAGTACAGAATGACTGAGGAATGGACAGAAATGAGAAGATGGCCTTCCCTCAGGGCTATAATATGTGGAAAGCAGACAGGAATTCCTAAGTGTTGCTGCCTTCCCACTTCTAGTAGAGGAGCCTACTAACCTGTGCTGATGTTAAGGATAAATAGGTGGCTCCAGGGAAGCCTGTACTTCAGTACTGGAAGCACCGTGGTCTGAGACTCTATATGTCCTGTAAGAACTCACTGTCACACACAAAGAAAGAGATGCATTATCTAAGGCTTAGACTCAGCAAAGCCCTCTCATCAAATCTGAAGTGATCCCGTACTTTGCTATCTTGAAATTGTGCTTTTACCCAGTTCAACAGCTGCTGACAGGGGGGATTGTAAGATGATGCCCTTTCTCCTCAAGGGTAAAGAGCACTTGCAAACAAGGAAAAATGTCTGTCTGCAGCTCATCCAAAATTATCCAGCTTGTTTGTCATTCTGAGGGAAAGGGGCAGGGGAAAGAGGTTGGCAAAAAACTTTGCTCAAAAGCAAAATATTTGGGGACTTATGTGTATTTCAACAAACTTCATTATCCATATGTAAAACTCTGATTTTCTATCTGCTGCTCTCTGGGCTTCAAGCTCTCAGACCTGAAGTGAACCCCGACTCTGCAGAATCATGGCAGGCTCGGGGCGTGCAAAGCCAAAGAAAAACCATGAAAATCAGGGCCTCACTTTGTTTAAAATGTTAGAAATTATTTCTTTTTTTAAAAAGCAAATATACAGAAGATTTTAGGTTAATTCTATCACTTCTGAAAACCTGGGATTTTTCAGATTTGTCATTTTTCTAGAAGAAAAAAAAAATACAGCTTCCATTCTTAACTAGCTGGAGCCCCCATCCTGATATTACACTGGGTACCAAACAATAAATCGTAACTCATGATACAGGTAAAAGAAGATAAGTTACATTCATAGAAAGAGGCCTCAACTACAACTCATAGGTAAAAATGCCACTTCCTTATGAAGGTTTATACTTCTATGAACAAAGACTGTTATTCTAGAATACTTTACATAAAAGAAATTGAGACAGAAAAAGAGATGTAGCTGTTCTTCCAGCCTGATACAATCACGTATCTATGTTTATCATTCCATCCTTTCAGTTTAGTTAGGTTGTTTGAGGCTAGGAAGGTAACCTAGGGGCCTTTAATCATGTTTTAAATGCTACTACTCACGTTCATGATGAAAACAGTCAGCTTTACTTCAAAGCTATAACACAGGAAAGAAAGTCTGGCACAGACTAACTTTAAAATCCAGTGGTACTATTTCCACTTCATGATACTATAGATCAGAGTGCTGTGCATATCTCATTTTTCCTTTAGCAATTGGCAAAGTGTTGAAAGTTGCTGAACAATTATGTCCATTTGAAACTCAAAATGTTCACCTGCCAAAGACTTTGCAGAACTGACAGTGGAAATATGTTCAATAACAGTAGTATAAATGATAGCAGCAGTTTTTTCTTTTATTTTGTGTTGTGGAAAGCCACATCAAACAGACAAAAAGTGCCATGCACCTGAATTTTGGGGTACTAAGAAAGTAATTCTTATTTTCACCTTTACTGGGCAAATCTATGGACATTTATGCAACCTCAGAATTACATGCATATTTAGTGTCTAATAACTGTTACACTGTGACAAGTTACATGCTTTTCCAGTTAAGAGTATTTCCCATTTAATTTCTTTAGGCTAAATCATCTTTCTGAAAGGTATCTCAGTGAAACAGTCCTAGCATTTCTTCTCTCAGTCTTCTGCTGTATGCCACTATGTGCACACATACTCATACACACAAGTGTACACATGCAAACACAGCTGCATTTAATTTCAAGTGCACATTTCTCCCATAATACTTTGCAGAAATCCGGTCTGACTCCCCTATTTCTGTTTAGTTGTACACTGGAGTACTTTGATTGAAATGAAATTACATTTTCTCTGAGAAAACAGTGAGATAAGATCATGATTTAACAGAAACTGCATCACTAATACCTTTAATTCTAGAAATACCCATGAGGAAGACAACTTATTCCATAATCAAGGTGTGTGAAATATTAAAGCTAAACTTAAACTTAACCACAGTATTCAGATAACATGAGTACAAGCCTGAACAAAGGAAGTATGAGCCTTCTATGATGGCTCACTGATTTTCACCTGGAGTGCTAACTGTAGGAAGAAAACGATAACCTAATGTGTACATTCAATCAGCCTGCAGTCTCTCCTCCAAACCTTTGAAATTCCATGCTAACACCTAAAAAATACTTTTAATTTGTGGTGTTCTTTTCCTAAAGAGGTGAATTGGGAATGTGTAATTAACAATACAAGTGCCAAATCCCACCCTTTCCCTAGAGTTCGTTTTATAAAACATTTAAGAATAAAACGTTCACTTTCCTAAATACAATTATATTAGTACATGGCTACAATAAAAACAATGCTTTCCCTGCTACAAATTAAACATAAGTGAGACTTAGCAGAGCAGCTGCATGTAGCATGCCTAGAAACAAGGAGAGAAAGGCAAAGAACAATCACATGGTCTTCAAAACAGAGAAGAAAACTGTATCAAGAAAAAGAATGTGATGCTGTTAGTACTCTCTGATCATTTGGTCAGGAAATATTAGAGGTCCAAGAAAGTCATCTGAAAACATATTTCATTTGTCACATTTCCTTTGACACAAAACCTCAGGCTATAGCTGGAGCTCAGACTGACAGAAGTTTGGCTCTAATGAAAAAGAAAGGTTTGAAAACAGATACATAACTGTTATTCTTTGCACTGAAAAAAGAAATAGTATTATAGTTCCATGCCAGTATTGCAAAACGCCAAATGCACGGAGTACTTTTTTTTATCTAACATTTTTCTTATTGCCAAATTCAATCACAAAATCAACTAAAAAACACAACCCAAAGATTTTTTTTTTCATTCACTGTCTATAAATATTCTCAGTGGATATGGTTTTGTAAAACTGAGATAAACTTCCTATATAATATATTGAGTTGGAAAGACAGGCAAGACACAGAAGAAATTCTTCCTGCAGGGGAGAAATATATAAATTGCTGCGCATAGAGCAGTAAGCATACTGGACTTCAAAATCTTATTGACAAAGATGAGCCTGGTGTGTTCTTCATATTCTCTTTTCAGATTCAAAAGAATCTAGCTAAGACTTCATGGAAAATGGGAATTAGACTAGTGACAAAATACTTCACATTTGAACCTGCACACTCTAATAAGACACAGTGTTAGAAAGTTTCTAACTTCTACATGCATAGAGATACACTTTCTCTAGCTATGGGGGGGCAGGAGGGGTGTTGTTTCACATTTGCACCTAAGCTGTAATTTTATTTCCTATAAAAACAAAGAACTAAGATTTTCAGCTTTCATCATTTCTCCCCTTATTTTTAAATCCAGTGTCTAATTTGAATTAAATTTGAAAAGATGGCAGAAGTCCCAAATATAGTCCCTTTCCGACATGCAATATAACTCAGGATTCATAGAACTTATCCGGACAACATTCTTTTTGATAGTGGCAGTTCACACAGGTCAATTAATCCCTGCAATTATAGCAACAGACGGACCACACATATCATGGCTGGTCAGGCTACAGAGTCATTTAGGATTAGGCAAATGAGGTCAGATAAAAACAACAAAATTGACAATAGATTTCCTTACAACACCATTTACAAAAATAAAGGATGATTAAAATGATTGTTCGGTGCACAAATAAGGATATTCCTGTCAGTTAATTTGCCTTTCTACAGGAAGCTTAGCTGTCTATGTTTCTGTGATGTAAAACCACCTATTCTTCTACTGAGTACACATTTCTAAACACAATATCACTGTGTCATGGATTAAGGACAACTTCTGAAGTAAAAAATTCATTTTCATAATACATATATTAAATAAACATATGGATATAAAATACCACCATCTCTCTCATCAGCAGTAGCAAAAGGAGGAAATAGTGATTTCAGCAAGTGGACCTCAAGCATGATTTTATAATTCTTAGGATTTTCCACTGCCTGGTTAGACACATCAGCCACTTTTCTTGTAGTTTATCAGTAAAGACATAAAGAACACTAAGCAGTGTTCATTTTTTTAGATTGCTGACGCTTCTATAATCAAAATTGTAGTGTAGATTTATTCATAAAGTACACATTCACTCAGTATATGTGTTCATTTAATTCCTTCAAATAGATTTACAGGATCAGCATTCTATTCTCATAAAAAAAAAAAAAAAAAAAAAAAAAAAAAAAACTTCGACTTCTAATAAAATGGGGAAAAGAATTATACTGCTGATGAAAAACACACAGTGTTCACAAGGATGAATCAATATATAGGTTGGTTAATAAGTGGGACATTATTTATATGGGCTTGCCAGTATTCATAGAAGAAAATAAATATGTTTAAATCTGTGGCCCTAAAGCTTACACATAAGTAATTACTACCCAAAAACTAGATTCATAGCTAACAGCAATATAAATGTTAATCTATTTCTAATCCTGTAGAGGGCTGTTTTCTCTAACAGTTAGAGAAATGGAAATGAAGTAATGTCAAAAATGAACATACTATATTTTTCTTTTTCTAAGACGAAGAATTTAAAGTTAATAGCTTTGGATAAGTCATCCAACACATTCTGTGCAATAGGTACTGGGGACATAAATTAAAATAAACATTCTAAACAGAGTATCACAATACATTAGAAGCCTTAGAATAGAATACCAGAAACTATGATAATGGCAGAAGTGGGATTTCTGTTCCTTTGGACCACTAATTTGGGAATTCATGTGTATACATATCTACTATATTTGTTCTCCACTATTCACTATGTCTGGATTGGCAAGCAATCCACTTGGCATTGACAAAAGAACTATGGAGAAGTCTTCTAGAGTAAATGTCCACATCCACTGGCTTCAGGAGAGATAACATCTTCCTTCAACTATTTGATTATTACAAAACACTTATACATCCAAGAGGTGCTATAACACAATCTATTTCACATATTGAATTCTGTCTATACTTATGCCCTAAATTTAGGGATTTTTTTCCTTAAATGTTTAACGCCTTCTTCTTCCTAAAATCCTACTGCTCTTGTCTGCATGAATAGACCCAAGATATATTTGGTACCTAAACTGAGGAAGGTGAATTTCAAAATAATTATGGGGAAACGGGAATGAAAATTCACAGAACTGGGGTGGAGAAGGTGAAAGGTATTATAAAAATAACATTTGTTGCCTAGAGATTTATTGACCAGTTTGTTGAATTATCTATACACTTACACATGATTTAAATAGGACAGACAATATTAGTCATAAAATTTTACATTGTTTCAAACTATCAAATTCTCTGAAAATAATTTTTACTCTCTGAAGTTTCATTATAAGTCATTTGCTAAAAAATACTCAAAATATATCTGCTCTGTTTTAAGGAAGGTTATAGTAAAAGATTTCCCACTACCACTCAGAGAAAATGGGATATGAAACTTAGAGCAATACCTGGATTCCCAAAACTGCCTTTGGATTCCTTTACTTCACCTGTTTTTGAAGTCTCTTCTGCAAGAGATGAACAATGTCCACCTACGAGAGTCAGATATGTCACATAGTGTTCTCCCTTCCCTTTTCTAGTCCTTTTGACACTTGCTTCTAGCCTGTGATTATCAGAAATAACCCTGAAACATTCTTCCATGAAGTCTGAAGATTCAATTCAACTCAGAAGTCCAAAGACTTCTGAACATCAAATAAAAAACTGGACATTTCCTTGCAGGAAAGGTGTGGGTTGGTAAAAGTCATCATAAAGGAAATTAGGTCTTCAAAAAAAGAAAAAAAAAATCACTTTTATGAAGGTTTTTGTTATCTGTGCATCTTACCCGTGACCTTCACTCAGAACATCTCTGTGGTGTACCTTCCACACAGGGCACTATTTCAGCAGAGTTTCATGCTGACCTGACTCAGTAGCCTGAACATTCCAAAGCCAGCAGTGGTGATTGAGTCTAAGATCTGTGTTCCATTTGTGTGCAAATACTTCAAAGACACAAATAAATTCCACTGCTCATTTATGAAACACTTTGAGCTGCGGCAATGGATAGATATTAATGTACAACTAGGGTCTCATTTGTTTGAACTTCCATTGCCAACTGTAAGGTGATATTTGTAGCAAAATTAGATGATCACTGAAGGCAGCGACTTGAGAGAATGAATCTAACACTGAGCTTTAGAAGTTACAAGAATGCAGCTGTTTCTAGCAATCTAAAATGTGTCCCTTGTAGTTGCCTTCCTAGGCTTCCAGTGTTGGAAAACGGGGAGATGTGACTGGGGGTCAAGACCCAAAAATCAGTCAAGGAAGCTTTCTCAAAAGATGGCTTATCTACCTCTTGTCATAGAATAGAATCATAGAATGGCTTAGGTTGGAGGGAACCTTAAATATCATCTATTTCCAACCCCAATGCCATGGTCACGGCTGAAAACCACTAAACCACTCTGCCCAGGTCTGCATCCAAACTGGTCATGAATACCTCCTGAGATGGTGCAACCACAGTCTTGCTGGGCAACCTGTTCCAGTGCCTCACCAACCTCAGAGTAAAAAATTAATTTCTAACATCTTAACTAAATCTTCCCTCTTCTAGTTTAAAGCCATTTCCCCTTGCTCTGTCATTATCAGATTGTAAAACATCAGTCCCTCTCCTGCTTGTAAAGTTTCTTCAAGTACTGGAAGGTTGCAATGAGGTCTCCCTAGAGCCTTCTCTCCTCCAACCTGAAAAAGTCTAGCTCTCTCTCAGTCTTTAATCACAAAAGAGGTGCTCCAGCCCTCTGAGTACCTTCATGGCCCTTCTCTGAAACCACTCCAACAGTTTCACATCCTTCCTGTACTGGAGGCTTCAGGATGGGATACAGTACCCCAGTGGGGCCTCAAAAGGGCAGAGTAGACAGAGTGATAATCATCTCCCTTTCCCTGCTGGCCACTCCTATTTTGATGCATTCCAGTAGACTATTGGCCTTTCACACTGCAAGAGCACACTGTATGCTCATATCCAGCCTTTCGTTCATCAGGACCTCCAAGTCCTTCTCTGCAGGACTGCTCTAAGTGAATTCTCCCAGTCTGTACTCATATCTGGAATTGCCTCAAAACATGAGCAACACCTTGCACTTGGCCTTCTTAAACCTGATTAGATTCTTCTGTGCCCACTTTCCAAAAGTGTCCAGGTCCTCTGGATGCTATCCCTCCTTTCTATTGTGTCAACTCCACCCAACATCGTTGCTATTGACATTTCTTTTCATTTTTCCTATACATTTCACTTAAATTTAGAAAGCGTTACATCTGAATTTAGTTATAAGTCAGGTCCCATGTTACTTTTCAGTACATATGCCTTGCCAGGTACCAGCACCACATAAGGAAATAAGGTACTCTGATTCTTGGGCTATATGTTCTTGAGTGAAAAGTGAAAGTGAGAATATGGATTAAGAACAGAGAAAAACTGGGCAGACCCATCAAAGCTATAGGTTTTATCTTTTTATCTGGCAGTAAGCTCTACTAGATATTTGATGTAAAATTAAAATAATATGGTAAGTCACCATTCCTATCCATGCCACATTCACCATCCAAAATGAAAGGTTTTTGGCATAGCACACCAGTACAGAACAATGGAATAACCTGAGTTGGAAGGGACCCATAACCTGTTGAAAGGACAGAATCATAGAATCTGCAGAGTAGGAAGGGATCTTTAAAAGTCATTTAGTTCAACTCCCCTGCAATGAACACAGCTACATCAAGTTGTTCAGAGCCTGGTCCAATCTGGCTCTGAAAGTCTCCAGGAACAGAGCATCCACAACCTTTCTCAGCAACCTGCTCCTGTGCCTCACTGTCCACAGATCACGGAGTCCAACTCCTGACTCGACACAAGACCACCCAAAAATCTGACCATATGCCTGAAGGCAGTGTCCATACAATTCTTCAATCTGGAAAGCTCAGTGCACTGACCACTGCCCTAAGGAGCCTGTTCCATGCCCACTGCCCTTTGGTGAAGAACATTTTCCTAACTCCCAACCTGACCTCCCCTGAGACAGCTCCATGCTGTTCCCTTGGGCCCTGTCACTGTCACAGAGAGCAGAGCTCAGTGCTGCCCCCTCACCCCCTGTGAGGAGCTGCAGCTGCCACGAGGTCTCCCCCCAGCTTCTCTGCTGAAGATCTCCTCTGCCAGAGCCAGAACAAACCAAGTGGCCTCAGTTGCTCTTCATACCTCTCACCTTCTAGATCCTTCACCATCTTTTTACCCCTTCTTTGGACAATCTCTAATAATTTCATGTCCTTTTTTGACTTTTATGTTGCCCAAAACTGCACACAGTACTCAAAGTGAAGCTACATCAGTGCAGTGTCGAGCAGACAACCACCTTCCTTGACCTGCTAACCATGCTACGCTTCATGCACCCCAGGATACACTTATCCTTCCTGGCTGCAGGAGCACACTGTTCACTCATATCCAACTTACTGTCAACAAAGACCTTCAAATCTCTTTCAGCGGGCAGCTCTCTAGTTTCTCTTCCCCCAGTCTGTATGTACAGCCATTAGCCATATTCATAGGCTTGGCAGTATCGATATAGATGCTGTGTGAAAATTGTGAGTGTTTCATAAGACAGTATTTCTCTGCCACAAGAACAGCAACTGCTTCCAGACAATTGGAGAAGATATTTGGCCTGCACAGTTTCAGCTTTCCTGTTATTATGCTGGTTGCTTATGCAGCTCCTGTGGTAGAAGTTTTATGGGAATGCAAATGCACTGTATCCACAAAAATGACATGTGATTTTACAAATAATTTTGTTCTCTGAAGGCACTGGTGATCCCTAACATGACTGAATTCTAGGCATCAACTTTGAAAATAAATGTTGTATAATCAAACTTAACCAAACTAATGACTTTCCCTTTCATTGCTTTTGGTCATATTTCTAGATAATACTATTTAAAACTTTTCTGTGATTTATAGCACATTACTCCACACTTTCTTCGGTTTCCAAAGCCAGGCCCTAAATAAAGACCAAAAAATACTTCAAACAACTTAATCCTTCCTAGTAAAGGCTGTTAGCATTCAAAGATGACATTACATCAAACACAAAGGTTAAACTCCAGAATGCATTCTTTGAATGAAGTAACAAAAGCTCCATTATACCCTTTGATCACTTGAGCTCACCTGTAGGAAATGTTACACCTTTTTATTAAACTGTTGAATTGTCTCTGCTGTACAAGCAGGAGACATTCTTGACAGGCTTAAGGTCATTAACACCTCTAAGGAATGCTCAGCAGAGCCTATAATACTCTCTCATGTCTATGCATGTTATTACAGGAACTGTAGTTTCCTAACTTCCCAGGCACTCTTTCCTCTTGATATTTGTGTAACAAATTTATTGAAATGAGGGAAATAATAGCATACTGGCAAAATTCTCTATGACACAGATGTGCGCAGTAAAATATTTGATAGTTACAAATAAAAGAGCCTAACACTAAATTAGCAAATTTATTGGTTACCAGGACATATTTGTAAAATAAATCACCAGCTAATTACTGTCAAAAATAAATCATTGTGTTTTTTATTAGTATCTGGCTAGTGCATTTACGCATTTACCCCTACCCTTACTGACTACTGTATATACAGTCAACTCATCTTCCATTCACATACCATGTATTCATATTCTCATACAAACCAACACACACACCCTACACTTTTTGTCTTGACATATCTGTATATATTTATATACGTATGCAAGTATGGCCTGTTAAAAATAAAATTAAAGATTGATGCTGCATCTTTAGACTCTCTTCTTTTAAAGACATTTATTTTGTTTTAGAAGTATGGCCAACTATAAACATACCTTCTCCTATATTAAAAAAAGAATGGTTTATAAGGATTTTATGGCAATCTAGACTGCTGTTTAGTTCTAATATCTTCAGCAATGAACAGCTGAAAGTTATTTTCCCCCAGCCTCTGAAGGTCCTTTGTTTCATTTTATTTCTTCTGTTCCTTTGCAAATCTCATCTCTTCTCGCTTGAACAATATTTAAATGAAAGCCTATCTTTCCTACATGGACACACAGTTTCAAACATACAAAGAACTCAAAGCTGATTCTTCTTTCATAATCAAGTTCTGTTTTATGTACATTGTTTTGTACATGTCACAGAGCTTTTGAATATTTCTAATGTACTTTATACCTCAGTTCTGAGTCATCTTCTGCTGAATAAGCACTCGCATACAAACTTAGTGCCAGGCCATCACTACATGCACATACAAAAAGAACTTTCACCTAGAACAAATGCTGTAAGACAGCTAAGAAACACAGCACAAGCAATGACCAAATATGAATGCTGATGCATTTTAAAAAGAGCAGATATCTTTCAAAAAATAAATGCACTTGCTATCTGTATATTAGCCATGGCTCTACACACAAGCTAATGTAATTACTCAAAATTAAGTTTATATCCTTCTTTCCTACTTGACCAGTGATTTTCCTAGAGAACTTCTGACTTACCCATGCTTCTATTCTTGGCCTATTTAGAGATAACTACTCAGTGGAGGCTTACAGCAAGCTCCTGGATCTTAATCCTGTTGTCTCGATTAGTCTCTCTAATGATTACACAGTTTGATTGCCTCAGAGGGAGGTGGAGAAGAATGGGGTAGAGGGATGGGAGCAGTTTGTATAGTCCCCATTAGCTTCTGATTACAGGAAAAACAAGATAGTGTCATGTTGGCTGAGTTCAGTGGGGAGGAAGGCAACGTGCTTTGGAATAATTCTGTACAATCAAGTGATTAAAAGGATTAAATGTAACCAAACCTTTCCTAAAACAGAAGGATGAGCAATATGTTTTTAAATGGTAAACACCAGCTCATTTGTTGACTCATTTGTGAGTTTACTATCACAGTGAAAATGCTGGTAAGAATAAAGCAGCTGCCTTTACCTTTTTCTCTGCTGAATCACATGAAAATGGATTTAAGATTGCTGTGCCTATCTGAGTTCATTAACTAAAGATTCATGTATTTCTTCCACATCCAATTCAAATGGGCAACAAAATCTGACTCATTTCTACAGTTGTGAATTCCTCTGTACATGCAAGTAACCACAATGATTGAGTAAAAGCTACTTTACTTGATAATCCTTTTCATTGGCACTTCTTCAGGCTTTGAGTGATTTTGAATTTTTTTTCATAACATTTGAAAGTAGATTGATTTCATAATAACTAACACAGAAAAAAAATCTTTGGTTATTTCCTTTGAAAACACAAACAATGCCAAAATGATCCTGATAGAATTCCCCCCCCCCCTTTTTTTTTTTAGTTTTTGATCCCTTCTTAAGTTAATGACTATGTTTTTCTTATTTTATTTTATTTCATGAAAATAGTTCATATTTGCTGTGACATATGGAAAATTCTTCCACTTCAAATGTCTTTCAGTTCTGGGGAATAATTTGATCTTTTCCATAATCTTCTTGTTTTCTCATGCAGAAAGCAAGCTTCATGCTGACCAGAGAGGCCTTTCCAGTCCTCATAAGAACTCTATTACTGGCACAATTATTTACACTAGTAAAAAAACAGAAATATATGCTGTATCATCCTCTCTTAAAAGCCCATATATTGTGACTGCTCTCACTAAAAACAACAGCTTCTCCAACTGGAAAAAACTGTCATATCTTCACCATTCAGTTTTGTCTGCAATGCTCACTTAAAAATTATCCATCCTCACTCCAGCCTATCCTCTCAGTTGAAGCATTTAGCAGAGAGGGCTAATTAGAGCAATATGCACATGACAAGGAAAGTTGTAGTAATTCTGCTACAGAAACATCAGGAGAGCGAGAAGTTTTGTGCTATTCTCAAAATGTTAAAGTAAGAATGTTAAATGAGGCTTTATATGGAGTTCACATAATAGGCTTAAGACTACACATAATGTAAACAGAAACTGATAAGGCAGTGTCTATAAGAAGAGGGAATATCAGTTGAGGTCAGTCACTACAGCTGGAAAATAAAAATATTTCTGAAGTCCTTCATCATGCAAAATATTAGAGCACTTAGTTTTCAAACATGTTAGCCCATGTAATTCCATTTCCAATCAATTTAAGAATCTAAAAATGAAAGGAACAGTATGAGAGAAATGAAGATCTACAGTTCATGTAGATATACGAGCTGAAATTCACAACAACCTCAAGCACAGTCTAGAAAATAAATTGAATATATTTTACCTTCAGACAACTGACCTTCATTCATCAGAATGAGTCTCAGATTAGCATTTCTATAAATATAAGTAACTAGAGTTTTTACGTGGACCTTCCAACAATATTTTAACTGGAGAGCAGTTGGTATCATTCTTTTTTTGTTAAGAATCAGAATCTGAACTTTGCTCAACTGGTGGTAGAGCATAAAGTGAGTTAAAAAGAAAAAAAAAAAGTTTTATTCACATTCTCAGGATTGAGGTTTCCTAAATTACCTCTCTGGTAGGAACTCACTATTATATGGAAAAATAAACATATTTTGGAAAAATAAGTGTATTTTTGAAAAATATAAGGCAGTTGAATTAGGAATCTGAAGGATCAGGTTAGCACGGATATTTTAACAAAGAAAAGTGGTGACTTCCAAATAGTTGCTTCAAAGTTGTATTATTTTCCAGATCATTTGTTCAGCAACCTTAGTAATCAGTAATGGAGTTTAGGGATTCTTTTGACACATTATTCATCACAAGCAGAAACTAGAAAGTCATAATACTAGAAAAAAAGTTTGTAGCCCTAGGCATGTTTTAGCTTACTGTCAGCTCAGTCTGTTGTAGTGTTTCACTTGTAATAGCTCCCTTGCTGAACTTATGACTAATAACAATAAAATATTAACAAAATAGTTTTGCTTGCTGGAGACTCTAGAGATATGAATGAAAGCTGTTGTGTTCTTTGTTTTGTTTCAAGTCTGACACCTACTTTTGCTCCCATTACTACTGTATCATGTCAGTACCAAAGTAGCAGTGACAGCAGTAGCATCATATTCATCATATTCTTCATGGATGTAAAAATAAGCAGGTCAGTAAGTTCTCACCTCAGAAAGAATTTGTTTTTCTGCATTGCCTCTTCTTCCTCAATTTAAACTCAACATCCTTCAGCTTCCTCCAGATTTTCCAGCTTCCTTCTTGATGGTCCTACAAAACACTGTAATGCTTTTCTTCCTTGAGTTGCCTCCTTTCCTGTGTTGAGGTCCCTCCCTTTTACCTCTTCCAGCATCTTCCATTCTTCCACTTTTTCCAACCCTGATACCTGTAGCTGCTATGATTCACAGAGTCTCCAGAGTGTCAAAAGCCATTTCTTTTCTCCTCTTTCACACCTCATGGATGTAAAAGGATTGGCAGTTCTCACAAGGCATTCCTAAAGAAAATCATCCCAAAATACGCTAGACTAAAGTTTAAATTTATATATTTATATTTATGTATTTTATTGAAATTAGAATTTACCTACAATCCTGCCTACAGGCGAGACTGGGAACCAATTACTACCCACAATAATGAACAGCCCTCAATGAAGAATTCACAGTTTGACAGTTGTTTGGATTTGATCAATCAGGTCAATCATTTCTTTATCAAAGATAAAGAAAGAACAAGAACAATTAAAAAATGAATTACATAAAGCTTGAAAAGGACCGTTACTAACCATTGGCTAACACTGAAAATCACTTTTACATTTTCTCTGTAATTTGTATTGTCATTCAAAACAAAAGGCACCTTTAAAATCTGTTTTGCAAACAGTGTGACAACATTAGAAAAGATTTGTGGTTATGCAGGGATCTCAGTTTGTTCTAATGCTGTATTTCTGACCTCTTCAAGTTATTTTTATTTCCATAATTTGTTCTGTCAGACTTTTGTATTCTGGTGCTTCTTTTAATGTTAACATCATTTGACCCCAGAATACAATAGCCTGTTGCATTATAATGGTGATATGATTCACAATACCACGGCAGGTTATCTTCTGATAATTGTATAATGAACTTACTGTGTAACTACTGCTGTTCCCAACAACTTGCTATATGGTTATGCTATCACAAAGTAGAACATGCTGCTTTTGACATGGTCAGACCAGGTAGTATATGAAGGCTTGTGCACTTATGATGTCTGGAGAGCTTGCAAGCTAGTTTGACATAATTGGGGGACTGAAGTGGGACCTAAGTCAACATGAGGAGAACCACCACATATAAGAGGATAATAGCAATCTCTAACCTCTATCGAACTTGAATATTTCTGTGAATAAACTGCATATTTTTAAAAATGAAGAAATTCTAGATGTGGAAATTTCTATGTAAGAGGAAAATTTCTACATACCTAGACAGATATACGAAGTATTACATTTGTCACAATATGCTGTTTTTATAATCTGTCCTGTCCAGTCTCCATCCTTCCCATGTTGCCTGTTCTTTGCTCTTGTTTTCAACTCATTTATGTTTTGTTTTTTTTTTTCAAGGAGACTGTGTAGATTACCAGCAGAAGGACAGACCTACTGAGGAATCTGGGAATTAATCAGTTTTGGTTTTCATGCCAGCATGTGACATACTCTTTAGTATAATTTCTTGGGCTGAAGACCAGAGATACCTTTACTAAACCAACCGTATGAACTTTCCTGAGAATGCTGAACAAATGACACTGGAAAAAACCACATTATTGTTATATATAAATTGTTAAAATTGAGCCTGCCTTCAGAGAAGACCAAACACACTTCTTTTCTTTGAGGACATCTCTAGTGAGACAGACCAGAAGGGTGATGTTCACTATTGTTTAAATATCTGCCAAAACGCAGCTTTAATATTAATAGCATATTCAGGTCATGCCATTTTTTAATATTTTTGGTATCATTCCCTATGATATTTATGCTAATTGCCAAATGCTTTCAGTGAACTTAATTTCGAGCTTCAGTGAAATAACTTCTACACATCTAATTTAAAAAATAGAACACTTAATTCAAACAGAATATACATAAAGGGTTTTTTTTCTCTCTTTTGCCTTATACTGCTATTGTTAAGTCTAAATCAGATATGAAATCTAAGCTTGTTACTGGAAGAAAATCCATTCACATTCAAAGTTTAACATTACTCAGCTTTTTATACAATCACTGCAGTAACACTTTATCTGCCTATTTTGAGTGTCCTTGACAAAATGTTCACAGAGCTAATCTTACACAGAAAAAAATAAATAAATAAAAAGAAGGTGAGAGGGTATGTATATATGCTTATATATTAATTTCTGCATTTGTGTCCATATAGGCATACGCATACGTGGAGGGTATCTATGGAGGAACTTTACTGCTCCTCGTGACTTCTCACTGAAGCCATAAGAAGTTATTAACTAAGAAGGGAAATCAGTGTTTCTGGATTCAGTTATGGCTTTAAACTCTTAACATCACATAAATTGTTCTGAAATTCTTAAATAACAACTGTTGTTGCATACTGCTTCTCTATTTGTAATAAAGAAAATATTGCTGTCAAATACAATCCTGTTCAGTGTTTACGGCAAAGTCATATACTCAAGGAACAAAAAGTTTCAGAAAGTTATGACTCCATTCAACTATTTACAGCTGCTGGCCTAATTTACATTCTGGTACAACTTCTTTTCTAACTTCTTAATGAAACCTAATATTGCAGATCACAGTCAAGCTCCTTGAAACTGCAGCTTGCATGATACCTTTGTGCTGCATTAATCTTTAACCCCTTGAGGCATAGTGAACATCAATTACACTGTGCTGTTGCCCAGAGGTGAGATATGTGAGATGGAGCTGAAGACAGACTACAGCAGCGGCATCTCATATAAAGATCATGAGCAATCCATCTTCTTAAGGGTGTGCAGGCACAGCAACTTCAGAAAGCCATCAGTGCGTGAGACAGTATTTAGGTGTATATGCAGCTAAAACTTACTTGTCGCACAAGGAAGAGCTCACAAACCATCTTGACCTTCCTGACCCTGTGCAATCTCAGCTGAGGATCGCAGGCTATTAAAGAGTCTCACAAGGTCAATACAAAAGGAAGAAAAATGGGACTCTCGTAACTACCCTGAATTTCTCAGAACATTCAACTTAGCAGGAGGACAGAAGGCAAATAACATCACAAAAAATGAGAAGAAATACAGACAAGTCCAATCTCAGGAAAAAAGGGGAGACTCAGGTTAAAAAAAAAAAAAAAAAAAAAAAGAGAGAGAGAGAAAACTTCCCCGATATTGAGATTTCTTAGCTTCAAATTATAACAAGTGATTGTGTAGTCATTTTTCATAAATAAGGGATCTACGGAAACTCCAACTGGTAGGCTTCCCCTGTATGTTCTACCAGGTGCTATGTTTGTTCTTAAGGTGTCTACAAATTAAGACAGTAAAATTCTCATTGTTTTAGGAAGGAGAAACCTAAAACATGCAGAGTAGCTCTATGAATCTCTAATTGCTTAAGAATAAATAGAAGTAGTACCATCACCTTCAATGTCATACAGTGCTTCTTGTTATAAGACTTGCTGCTTACAGCATGAATACATACATACCTTGTATTAGTGACTACCTGAAATTCATTAGGGCTTGCCTTGATGATGAGCCATGCAGTCTCTTCAAAAACTCACCAGAGCAGCTCCTTCAAGAGACCTCTTTGATGATTTGATTGAAAAACATCAAATAACAAATGCACTAACTGAATAAACATAACACTGAATAGGGATAACAATATATTGAATAAGATCCCTTCCAATCTAAGCCATTCTATGAATAAGGAACATTAGCATATGATGGATACATTTCCTAAAGATGTTCACTGGAACATCCTGGGACTGAACATGAAGTTACTAGCCAGGAACCAAGACTGTTGTCAGGCTCTAGAACCAACAGTTTATTATCTGCATTTTAATGCTCAGTAGTTTCTATTACATAGAATAACATGGCAGAAAAGGAAGTCTGCACTTACCTGTGTTCAGTATTGCATGTATCTTGATACCTATTACTCAGCTAATGAACTATTAAAATCAGTGCACATTACTGGATTCTTTCTATATACTGGGTATGTGTCTTGTTGCATATATTTTGTTGAGGTTAATATTTATTATCCGCTCAATTCCTTCTGTGAACTCTTATGCTTCTTCTTAGCAAATTTTGTTTTATCTGACATTACAGCTTCTGCGTTTCAAGAACCTTTCCAATTTTAGAGATATCCTATGACATAAATAATGACCAATGCTAGTTGAATATGTACAGATCTAAATATTTCTCCAGGAATTAGATAGGAAGGCATCACTGTAAATGTTCATTAACTCCTTCTGTCTGCTTGCCAGAAGTCTGACTGTTGTCAGCCTAGGTCAGACAAAGTATCTGCTGTTCATATGATCAGCACCCTGCACAGGAGGCAGAAGTGTTGGGAAATCAGAAAGGGGACTACCAATTTGAGGGCCTGATCAAAGTTTCTTAGTAGCACAGGCAAAATCCAATTTCTCACCTTTAAGATAAAAGTAACTTGCTTTGTCTTCATGTATGGAGTGGCAAAATTCAATTTTATTGCAGCAAAGTGGGTGCTGCCTTCTACCTGTGCTCAGCCTTTGCTTAAAGCTGGCCCCAGTTATCTGTCCGCCATTTCTACTTTTGTCTTAGTTCCCAGACTCTCAGCATTTTCAGTAAGCGAATAAAGCCAGGAAGTATTTAGGAATTTGGTTGATCTGAGTGTAAACAAATAATTAAATGCAGTAGATAAGTACTTGCTTCACTGAAGAACAAACATTACATAGATTATATCTCTTCCTAAATTCAGTTATGTTTTCAATATGTTGCAGCTGCAAAAGCTTGCTGTGCTTGTAAAACAGCTTCACACAATCACAGCCTTTATTTAAGAAGAAGAAAGCTTAGATTGAAGTTGGATATTTTGCAGACACATAAACAGACCTTAACCTGACAGCAGCAGTGCTGGCCTGAAGTCTGTGGAATCAGTGAGTTTAGTAGGGTCAGGGTTTCATTCTCTCTTTTTTATTAAATATCTCTGAGGTTTGGAAGCATCTTTCACTAATGGAGCAGCAGGGGAGATCTTCAGCTCTATGAGATCTTTAACTTCTAGGTAGCTAAAGCTAATCTGAAATAGGCTCCCTCTATAGTTAATGGATGTAGATAGACATCTCCAGGGAGTGTTTCATCCCACCTACTTTTGATGCATACCAAGGAAGAACTGCCCTCAGGAGATGCATGTTTTTCTACACTGATTACAGAGAATACAAATGACTAGTGTGTTTAGATGTCTAGCTTTCAGATAGATAACTTTACATTTTAAAAAATGCCACTCTCAACAGATAGTGAGAAGTAGATATTTTACAGTCTTGTGATCTTATTTCGAAAATAAAAATAACAACACAGAATAAGCAGTTTTTGTATTAAAACTGCTATATAAATGCATGCAAATAAAATAATAGGTCTCTCCCAATAGCATTAACTTCTCCTTAACATGCTAGACAACTCATATTTCTTTGGCTAGCATGAGTACAATGTTTCTATTACGTTATCTACAACACCACACAGCTACAATAATATTTAATGCCTTTATAAATATGCACTTACAAAGGACCTTCTGTGCATAGGTCTCAGAATATCTTACAAATATTAGAAAACTTTGCTTACCTGTGAGCAAAGTAATATCACTATATTTCCTACATAGCTGTTGAAACTACAGCAACACACATGGGATAGATTTTAATACTTGAGTACTACAAAGTTTTATTTAATATCCACCCTATTACAGTATAAAACAAAAATTGAAAGCTGCCTTCTGGAGGAAATGATGTTTGGCTACAGTGCCAGAATTACAACCGTCTCTCATTTTTGTGCAACCTGTGGTTGGCAATTACCATATAACAAAAGATTAAAATTAGACATGCTGAGATTCTTTAAAATCTTGCCAAAAGAAGCAATGTATTTCTAACATACTTTGGAGGAAAGCATGCAACTTATTAGAAGATATCATCTTTTCAAGTACTATGAGTGTGTACCACAAGACTAGTCTGGGAAAAATGTATTGCTAATCTTTTAAAAATGTTTAATTTTTGAACACAGGGTTTGTTCTATATTAAATAAAAAATAAAAAATATTATTGAAATCAATTTTTAAGTACTGTATGTGTAGCATACTCACAAGAAAATGTTCATTTCAGTTATCAAAAATAACTTATAACTGTATATTATTAGATAATCTATGTATGTAATCTATGCATTATATAATGTGTAGCAGTAGAAATGCATACTTCTATTCACAGAGATACAAAGGAAAGAGCCAGTAACATTGGAGATTGTTCAGGTATTTTGATCACTGAGAAATGTTTCCAGTAACTTTCTACAAGCATGTAACTTGCAAGGAAAAGAACATTTCAAGGACTGTTTTGTAAACTTGTGGCTTCGAGTATCATAGACACTTTGCGTTTTGCAAAAAGAGATTTGTTCACAGTAACACTGGCTAGCCTGAAATGCTTTATATTTTGACTGAAACTATAAGATCTTTTCATTACATGTTCAATTTTTTCTTGATCATTATCTACTGAAAGTATTGTGCCAGACATTTTTCACTCATATTATTTATATTTATATATATTCTTTGTATATATATGTATACATCTGTATGTACATACACAAACACAGAAATTACATTGTCTCTGCAATGTAACTTTCAATCTTTTAATCACTGTTACAGAGTAGACAAATAACCCCATCATTGCCAACTTCAACTGTCAGAACTTCCTTAGGAACACTACATGCTAACTTTGGTGACAGACGGGCACTACAAGAGTTTGTTTCTAAATGTTCTTTGTGGTTCAGACCAAAATTCACCAGCCTCCAGAGATCGATGTCAATTGTCTGGAGTCATCTATCTCAGTAGAAAATTCACTGACAGACTTGTTACTACCAAAATAATGCTTCTGGGTCTGTTTATAGCTTAGTATATCTGGTCCTCATTTCCAACATTAACACAGACTACAAGTTATTTCTGGGCAGTTTTATTCAATGTATCTGCTCCCTCACCTTAATCTGCCCAAGATACCAGTCTCAGGTCTTCAAGCATGGTTTTTTGTTGTTTTTTTTTTTTTTCCCCAGCAATAAGTACATAGTTCACAGGAGGCTGCTCTTTCTCTGAATGTGACATTTCTTGCCTTCCAGCTCATGAAAGAATAGACAACAGCAGCTGGAAACTCAAGACAAAGAACACTGAGTGTTTGAAGCATGCAAGGAGTTACAATATGTGGCATTTCTCCCTCTCAAGTTAGCAGTCTGTTGCAGCCACAGGGCTTTTCTCATCAGATGAGCTTACCTGCCTTAGCAGTGCTTTTGGATCTCAGTGCCAGAAATACTTAGAAAAGTATCTACTAATTATCTGGTAAATGTGTTTGTTCATGTCTGAAGTGCAGATTATCTAATTGCCAATGCCCTTCCTATTTTCCTTCAAGGGATGGTTTAGCTGAGAATTTTCCCAAAGAGTTTGCTTTTCATGTAAGTAATTATGTGCTTTGCTTGATTGGAAGGGATATTAGCTCATGTGCCAATGGCAGCAAACAATAAAAAACTCTTCTCAAGAAAGATTCAAATCTAAAATGAAACAGAAGCAAGGAATTTTTGGATGCTCAGTGCTAGACTTTATTAAAAGTCTGAAAGTGAGGCTTGCTAGAAAATAATAGCAGATCTGTGTTATCGGAAGTGATGTCTAAAAGGCATAAACTTGTAAGGCCATGTTACCAGTAGGCTCTGTAATTGTGAGCCAGGAGATGGAAAAGCTAATAAAAATAATCAAACAAACAAGAAAAAATTAGGCATTATTAAGAGGGTAAACTTTCAGTTCCTCTTAGCTGAGCTTCCCATTACCAGCTAGGTCCTTCTAATCCAATCCCCAGGTCCAGATATACCTTTCTTAAGGACAGCTGATGGTGGTGACTACATTAAAAAATAGTGTTTTGTAGCTGAGAATTTCCTCTATCAAACAATGTCATTGTGCTCTTTGTATCTGTTGTAGCTTCCAAGGAAATAATTAGGAGGCACTACTTTCAGAGCAATCGAAGTAGTTTCTCTTCATAATATGTTTCTTGGATTTGAAATGAGAAGGAGGACTCAAGAATCCTGTTTGTAGGATATATTCTAAACAATACTACCAAATTAAATATCTTTTTTCTTTCTGACATTATAAATACATACATAAATATCTCAATCTCATTAAGAAATTGAAAGTTTTATTTGAAGGCAATTATGTATATGTATATTCCAAATCAAAAAGATAAACACAAATTTATAAATTCCTCATGCATGCAAAAGAAACTGTGAATTCCTTAATTTATAAAACTGAAAGCAAACCCTTGTAATAAAGTAAAACTACCTCATTTCAATAAAGCAGAAAACATTAATCTTGATATTATTGAAAAGTATGAAAAGAATTGTATTAGATATCTATCTATTGCAAATAAAGTTTTAAAATATTAACATTTATCATTAGAACAAGTATTTGGATGAAGGTAAATAAGCTAATACAGTACCTACATTTATAGGCAGTTACATAGGTTAATTTTATGATGTCTTTCACCAAAAGCTTTAAAGAGGCTAAAATACTGTGGAGCAGAATGTCTATGTAGGAGACAGGAAACAGTGAGGAATTCTGACTGTGAAGAAGCTGTAACAAGTCCCACAGAGATCTAGGCCATGGAATGACCAAAATTTAGAGATTCCTGAGCGGAGAGGGAAAAACCACAAGATTGCTAAAATTCACAGAAGACAAATAATGATGGGAGACCAACATATCAACAATTTTTTATTATCTAACGCTACCCTCACACATCCAGAAAAAAAAAAAAAAAAGGATGAAATAATGAAATAGAAGTAAAACAAAAGTATGAGTGCGTCCAACACGTCCTAATAGCAAAGAAATAAACTTATTTTTCCTCAGTGAACTAGATTCATACCATCAAATGCCATAATCTGACTATCAAGTTTCCCTTTCTCTACATTGTGAATAGACTGCTACTAACACTGTTGGATGCAAACCCCAGCAAACTGTGAAATTCAATTAAATAAGTGTTTATTGCAATGAGTAGAGCAAAGTGCTATTATTATCATAGCATGGCCTAGGTTGAAAAGGACCTCAAAGATCATTTAGTTTCAAACCCCCTGCCAGCCACTAGACCAGGCTGCCCAGAGCCACATCCAGCCTGGCCTTGAATGTCTCCAGGGATGAAGCATCCACAATGTCCTCTGGCATGTTGGTTTATTGTTGGTTTTTTTGTTTTTCTTTTTCAGCAAGACTGTGCAACTTGATGCAGCTGCCTTAATTAGAAGATATGCAACTCAACTGTAGAAGTATCGGCTGATCTATGATATTTTAATGCATTATCTTTATCACAGCAGCTGTGTCATAACAACTTGTTGTGCAAGTCTTGTCTTGTGAGAGGACAGGCCAATATTGAGTCACACAGAGGTCCAGCTCAAGGGTACAAACCTCCAGTAATACAGCTGTACACTGTAGGAGTCCAGTCATTGCAGTAACTTAGTAGGGTCTTTAAGTCACTATTTGAGAGGGGGAAGAAGGGGGGGGGGGAGGGGGGGAGGAGGAAACAAAAGATACCCTAGGGAAAACAGAACACTGCACTGTTACCATTAATATCAAGGAAGATGGATGCAAGTTCTTCTTTGTGGTGCCCAGGTCCAGGACAAGAGATAACACAAATTAGAACACAGGACTGTTCTCCCTGGTAACATCAGGGAGCAATTATGTGCTGTGTGGGTAATGGAACACCAGCATAGGGGTCTAATCCTCAGAGATCTCTGGAAGCTGCCTGGCGAAGAGCCTGAGCATCCTGCTCTGCGTGGCTCCACTAGAGAAGGTTGAAGACAGGCTTTTCCAATGAAGGTGATTTACTACATTATGTGAATGTGTCATACTCTCAATATATAAATTTATATTTGTGAATTTTAACTTAAATTTCACCTGTTCATCATATAGTTAGACTCATTTAACAACACTCAGCGGGCTTTATATATCCTCTCAAAAATATGAGCTACAAATTTTGTGCAGATTTCAAACTGTGTTATTTCTGGGAGTAATAACATTAAAGATATGCAAGTTTCTTATCACTAGCTTCAGTAAAAACTTGTTACTGACATGGAAGGAACCAAAATTGGGTTCTCAGTGGATATTTAATGCATGTCAGTAGTCAGCTGTAAACAAACACTACCTGGAGTAACTATTTTCAACTAAATTGAACTGGTTTCAATTAAACAGGTATTCAGTTAAATCATAGTTTCGAATTTTGAAATTACCTGCATTCATCGCTTCATTCAGAAAACATTCAACACAGTTTAAATTAGTCCTTCCAGTTTCACTGGATAAAGGTCTCAGTAATGCAACTCTAATTCATCATCATATAGAATTTGAATATGTTAGCCTTTTAAAAATGATTTTGATTCTATTACTTTGCTTTATATTTTCTTGCTATGTTTTGTCTCAAAACCATTCATTTATACATCATAAACATGTGTATATAGCCATTTTATTAGAATATATGTTTTTATTAATGATTTGAGCCCTAATACCAAAACAAACAAAAAGCATTTGTGAGAAAAAAATGCTAAAGGACAAGCAACTAACTCCTGACTGAAATTATTTTACTAGCACATCTTACTGCAACTATTTGTGTTGTTTTGAATGTAAGGAAGAAAATTAGGTAACCACATGATTGTTGTCATCTTCATTTTCAGAGCAGAATTCAACAACTAGTCCCAATCTATTGTATTGTGCATGGTCTGATTTTCAAAGACCTTAATAAACTTATCAACTATACTCAAATGCTTAAAGACAGCCTTACCCCTCTTGAAAGTTTGGACCTGAAGGCTTGCTCCCGCACAATGCTGAACTATATGTGCAGTATTTCCATGAACATTTTCCCTTTTGATACATTCAAAGTAGATCTTCCATATCACTGCAAAATGCCCTTCCACATTCACACACACACACAGATATCCCTTCTCTTTTTCTATACTTCCTCTTTGCTTGAACCCTTCTATACACTCTTCTACTTTAATTTTCTTCTGATGCTCCCTTCTAAGGGAAAGTTCAAAGACTAAGAGGTTTAGCACTATTTGGATAAGCATGAAATTCTAGTTGCTTATCCAAATTACATAAAAAATCTAAGCCTTTTGAACTTTCGCTTAGAAGGAAGCACACAAAATTTTATGCTTATCTGGGACACCTGGATTTCCAAACCTGAGTTGGAATTTTATGAGGACAGTAACTCTCTTGTGGAGCAGCTCACATACTGGAGTGAACACAGGAATAAGAATAGGAAAACACTGATTTATAGTCCTGGATTTACTACTGTTTGAAAAATTCTGCTGACTATCACCTAGACGCATCTTCTTTTTCTCTAAAGTGGAAAAATAAAAGTATCTTCCATACGCAGGACAGCTTTTGGGACTTCAGATTCATACTACATTGCATATGCATTATTCTACAGAATGAACATAATGTTGCTGTTTCCTCCTAGTATGTTTCAGCTTCAGAAGTTCCAGACTTCTGCTAGAGCAGAAAAAGTAAAATATTATAAGGAATCTGAATACAAAAACACCTTTTCTGGTTATGTCAAGAGCAGCAAAACCTGTATTTAAATTTGCCAGCATTTAGCTCCATATATGTTTTATATATTCCATTCAGTTCATCATGTAGCTTCTGGTACCATAAAATGGCATTCTAGTGTCCCTTTATGACTTTTCAGATTGATCAACATATCTGACATTACAATGATGCCTTTTAGTTTGAAACTCCTCTCCTATTTCTCAGAACCAGCACCAAAAGAATGGCTGAGCACTTTGATTTAAACTTTCTTTTCTATAGTTATCAGCATGCTATTGGCAAAAGTATGATTCTGAGAAAGGCATTAGAAAATACTTCTGCAATGCAAGAGTAAGTTCTCTAAGCGTCGCCCCACAAGAATGGAATATTGGAGATAAAAAGGCATCTGTCCTTCTTTAGGGGCCTGTAACAGGCATCTTAGCAGTTTTCTTCAGTGAGTCTAGTTATGACAATACCACCAGAAGCATTTATAATGAAAGTGGCATTATTAATATTAAATGTCATAACATTTGACAGCTTCATGTAAATGAGGACCTTACTAAGCACAAAAGAGAAGAAAGAACACAGCTTTTTCCTTAAAGTGAATTCAGGACTGAAATAACAACTGATCCAGGCTGCAATCCAGGAAGTCAGTGCATCTGACACACACTAGCACAAATTAGCTCCTCTCACTCTCTCTTTCAATCGGGAAAAGTAATTTGCCTATTTCAACATGAGTTGCATAATTCCTAGCAAAGCCTTCTGCTACTTTACCCTTTCTTTGGCTGTTAGCAAGGGAGAGAAAAGAGCACTCAGGAAGGGGCAGAGAGAGATGCATGCTTGACAGAGCATCAACACAAAAAACCATGAGCAACCTGGGTCCCCAGCCTCTCTCTCCACTAGCCACAAAAGGCAAGGAAGTGCCTTCAGACCCACATGGAACCATTCAGAGATCTCCTCCCCTCTTGTCACAATAGAACCCGCAGTCGTCCTGATGTGGCTTTCACCTTTCTCACCACCTTGCCTTGTCAGAAGGTTGCTATCATTTAGAAAGGTAGGCAGTATTTTGAAAGGATTAGGGGATAAAAACAGCTCAATCCTTTACAAAAGAGAGACAGAGAAAGCGAAGGGGAAAAGTAATTGTTAGGTGATGGAGGTGCTAGTCAAGAGCATAAGTACTCAAATAAAAAGAGAAAATTGCTAGAATTCCTGTTCCTGCAAAGTAGGGGAAGAAATAAATGCTGTATGGTAAATATTTATTGCCAGAGCAAAACAAATGGAGTGAAATACAGATTATGACAATGTATAAAAGAAGAAAACTAGATGGTGTCAATAAGGGTGAGGTCACTCCCACAGAGAAACTCTTTATTTTCCACATCAGAGGGAAAAAAAAGCATTAGTTTTGCAATTATGTGATACTGACACTGGACACGTCTCCTTTACAATAATCATATTAGCTACAGATATTTACAGTAATGGCAAAAAATGTTGCTTCTTATTGTACTAGCAAAGCCTGTCAAGTTTCTTTTACCCCTTTTTTGGGTTTTTATCTTAAACTGTGTCAGGAAATCCTCTTAAATATTCAGGCTATCCACAACTCTTACCCTTACAAAAAATTCCCTTGGGGACAGCAGAGATTGTTTTCCATAATGTTTCACAAATGGTTAACTGTCTTGTGATTTTGATACATTTTAATTGGTTGTGTTGAGAAGTGAATGATTGCTCACTCTTTATTAATAAATACCATTGACCGATTTAGCATTGGTAATTTCACTGGATATTTTGAACAAATACTAGCAGAACTATATATGATACTTACTCTCTTATGAATGTCAAAATCTAGTTTTGATTTGTCTCCAATAATTTTGGGTATAAAACACTGAAACACATCTTTTAGATGATGATGTCAAAAATAACACATTTTTCAGCACCTCAGTATATTTCAATGCTTATCTTCTTGATTTATGCAACAAATCAAAAACAAGAAGCAAGACTTTATAATACTCTGTTTACCAAAGAGAACATTTTACTTGTTTCCCCTTAACTGAATATAATATCTATTAATGGCAACATTTATGGTCACAAAAAAATATGATTAGACACAGCTAACCAGTTCAGAAAAGCCTTCATTTGCAAAAAGATATGAAACAGATATTTTATGCCAAACTATAACTAATTTACTTTATTCTATTCCGTTTCTTTCTTCTCTTTCTCTGTTTTAATTCTTTCGTTTAGACATCAGTGTTTACTTAAGTAAGCTAGTATGTAAGTAATTGCTTGCATACACAGATTCTGGACTGCGTGTGATACACAAAGAAAGTTTTTGCTACAATACTGCCTAACAGCTTTTGCTGACGTGTGCGTACTGACCAGCCAACTTGTTGGCTGACTCTTCACAGGAACATGGGGCTCGTGCAAGTGTGGTTTCTTCGTGATACAGAAAGAAGTCTAAATAATTTTGAACTGCCTGTGTCACTTAAACTGTTCAGAGACCCAAGAAGCCTTTCACATTACTTTATACAGTTATGCTTGTTAAGAAAAAAATAGGTAATAAATTCATAATAAAAAGGCTGATAGCAAAAGCTTTTGACAAGTTCTGAATTTTTAGGGTGTCTTTTCCTTCAGCTCTAAAA
The DNA here is from genome assembly GCF_987193195.1 of Phasianus colchicus. Taxonomy (NCBI): domain Eukaryota; kingdom Metazoa; phylum Chordata; class Aves; order Galliformes; family Phasianidae; genus Phasianus; species Phasianus colchicus. Next base: position 34,176,738 of record NC_143438.1, read on the forward strand.
AATGACTTTTAAATTTTAAAAAGTATTGATATATTACAATAAAAAATATTACAGTACTTATTTTGAAATACTTTGTAACTATTTTCACATTATATTTTTATTTTAGAACTTAGCCTTATTTTAGTAAGGCTGCCCAGAGAGGTTGTAGATGCCCCATCCATGAAGGTGTTCAAGACCAGGTTGGATGGGGCTCTGGTCTAGTATTAGATATGGAGATTGGCAGCCCTGCCTGCAGCAGTGGGGGTTGGAGCTTGACGGTACTTGGGGTCCCTTTCAACCAAAGCAATTCTATGATTTATTTATTTATTTTTTTTAACTAAAATTATTAACATTCAGAATTTTACTCGAATTGTATATGTGGTATTGAATGTCAATGCCACATTTACATCCTTTATCACATAAAATTTCTTGTGTGCTGTTAGTGATGCTGTTACATTTTTCTCTCAGCTTTTAAAATGTTTGGTAATATCATTAACGTGACATATCTCTAGATGCTTTTTAATATTTTTCTTTCTATTCTGGACAAGGAGTAAATAAGTGGTTATACTCATTCATGTCCTGATTAACTAATCACTAAGTAAATGTCTCTTTTCATTTCCTGCCACCACTGGCAGTCCCTTGGCCACTTGTGAGCCAGAACAAAACTGTTACACATTGACCCTACACATTAAACTGTTCCTGACAGAGAACCAGCAACTTTAGAGAACAAATCCGTAAAGAATAAGGATAGTAAATGGCCTAATCCTGAGTCTTGCTGGAAGAGTTTTCTTTCAGTCACTCACTGAAAGTCTGAAACTTGTAGGAAAATTGAAGCATTGTGCTTTTTCTTTAGAATGTACAGTAAGGAAGTGATTAATTATGTATTTTTCATTTTTGGATACAGTTTAGTGGTTACATTGCTTCAGCAATGTCCATATATGTATATATGATTGCATATATAATCATATATTTAGCAATATTAGCGAGCCAGGTGAGAAAATAGATGGATAAATTAGATAGGTGCATCAGACTGGCTTTGCAGTACAGTAAGTACCTCTTGAGTAGCTGATCTAGAGTAAGAATATCCTGCAAGAAAACGATTTAGCAATCCCTAGTTGTGTTAGAACAATGTCTATGCCCAAGGTCATTTCTGACTGTAGTTATTGTAGCAATGGCTGCCAATATTTCATTTTTATTCTTAAAAATCTGCTCTCATGCTGACCTGCTGCCTGGCCTCTCCTGAAGGTGAGAGGCTCCCAACAAACCACCTAACTGAGTCTAACAGTGTCTTGTTGCTTCCTTTTATTTTCCCTGCAAGTCTAGAACTAATATTCCAAGTCAAGTAACACACTCAGCTTTTATCTTTAACTTGTATTACTTTTTATGTTTTTACTTTTTTCTTTTTTTTTTTTTTAGTTTTGCCTAATCCCTCATCTAAGTAACAAAACACAGATAAAACAATTTTTCTTAATTCTTTCTTATTTTTGTTCCTCTTCTTCTAGTGGATGAATCCTGGCTGACAGCAAACACCACTGTAATTCCTAAAAACAGCACTGCAAATTCAGGGATGAGCTCTATTGACACCAGTCAATTTGTTAATTGCTGAGAGAAACTTGACTTCATGTGACAATGGCTGCCCTCAATCAAGAGTTTTAAAAGACTGTGTGCTACTAAATGGCTGTTTTGGAAAGGATATTACCTGACTCAGAAATTACAGCAGGATGTTGGCAAGCTTTAAATTCCCTGAGTAGGACTTCAGCATTCAAGCCAGAGCCTTTTCAACTCTCTCAGCATCTACTTGGCCACAACACAATCTCATTTATCCTGAAATATCAGAAACAGAGTATGCCAAAACCAGGAAAAAAGGGGAGAAAAATAGTGAGATAACTACTATAAGTGCATGTGGCTCCTACGTTGCTCTGGTCTCTCCTGAATATGAGTCAACTCAAATATGTGGATTGCGTGGGCAGAAAGTTCACAGTAATCTATAACTGACACACTGCAGGTCTGAAAATCAAAGAGGAAAGTCCTCGTATACGGATCCAAAACATATTCATGGTTATTTAACAATCTTATGCTGCTTACTTTCTATTTATGGCTGTACCTAAGTAACTAGTACATTTAAAAGATGTTAATAAACCACTGTATTAATTAAGGAAAATACAGTAGTTATCACATAAAATAATAAAGATATGCTATAGCATGATAAAAAAAAAGTTAGCTATAATCAAATTTAATTTAAATCAAGGCAGTGATGCATACAGGGAGAGTTCAAAAAACATGGCCTCCCCTGATTTTTAAATCTGTCATCACACTACGTTGCCATCTTCAAATTGTGTGTTTTTCCACACAAAATTTATAACTAGCTGACTTACAAAAAAGAAGTTTTTAAAAAATATATTTTAGAAATAATTCTTTGCCATAAGCTACGTACACAATAACTCCGAGCAACAGGAGAAATTAACCATTACACTGCAGATCATTTTGCATTACGTTTCTCATCATTAGCGATCTGCTCTCCATTACCACTCCTCTACAAAAACCATTATGGTGTGCATTAAACATACTCAGCTCCTTCTGGGGTGAAGAATGACAGCCAGTCACTGCTTAGTACATCATGATAAGAGAAGGAAACTTGGTCAAAGATACCCAAATTCTACTTTTTACAATATGAGGTTTATAATGAGGTTGTAATCGTCAAGTAAAACTGGGCAGGATCTCAGTTTGTGAGGCTTTCTCCTAAAACTCATATTCAGAATTTCAAAACAAATTTGAAAAGTCTGCAGAATTAAAGGTCTATAAACTGACACACAATGGATAGTGCTTAGAATACATCAAATGTATGTCAGTAATAAGGACTGCCACTCAAGAAAGAAATTTTGCTGGACGTTGCAGGTTGTCATCTTTAAGGCTGCAGTTCTGATGCAGACAGCTCATCTATTATGCTCCACAAGTCTTCAGTTTGGGGATATCTTAGTACAGAACTATCCAATTAATTGCTTAAAGCTGTAGTAATGTTATGCATGACAAGCAGGAAAATTGCTCTGATTAGGCAAAAAGTGCAGAGTCAGACCTCAGAACAATGCAGTTGTATTTCCTTGTGAATATACAGGACAGAAAAATCAAGACAGCTCTTCTCTTTGAGTGGATATGAAATACGTACTTGATGCTTTCATTAAAAATCAAGTAAATGGCATATTTGTATCATCACTGTCACAGAGAACCATCAGACCTCTTTTACTGAGAAACATCTGTCTTTAAATCACATCCTTAGAACAGCATCTACTCTTTCTTCTTTTCTTTGCAGCATAAACAAAAACTGTCTCTAATAGAAATACATGAGCAAAAGTAAATGTACTCCAGCTAGAATCACTGCAAATACATTGCCATTTCTTTTTCTTCTATCACTAAGAATGCTTTCCCTTTTTCTATTAATCCTTCCATATATTTTGGAGGCTCAGCACTCTGCACTCCAACTACTTCAGATTCCAGGCAGGCTGCAAAAGGGGCATTAAAAAGGGGCAGAAGATAATTAAATACGATAGGTACTGAAAAATAAAATTAAATTAGTGAAGTAACCTACATTAAGACAAGAACTCAGAGGAAGACTGGACATTCCATAGAAAAAGAAAAACAAACAGAAATAAGATGGCAAGTGCTCTAATTTCACAAGTGACAGGTGTATGTTTAAAAGTCAAATTGGAATTCAAAGAAATGTTAAAATGAGAATTTAGTAACAGTATGTAAGAGAAATATCAGTAATAACCAATGAACTTCAGAAACTATCAGGAAAAAAATAATGTGCAAGTAATGAAATGCAGCTCCCTGCATATTACAAATCCTTACAGGTGAAGGCCATTAAGGCCACACAATCAGAAAGTAAATGATCTGAATAAGCTGAAAAGTGTTACTGAGAGCAGTAATATTGAGGATTATTGTAAAGTTCATTTATCACAGTCCTTGAAAGCTAATACTTACTTATATATACAGCCTTATAGGATGTATTATAGTTTGAAAAGTGTGTCATTGTATGCCCATTTAAAAATCTAATGTTCTAATGTTTCTTTCTATACTAAGGATCTAGATAATGAACATTATGCATATGAAAACAGTACACACATAAACAGTATATAAGCAAGAAATAAAAACAGAAGAGTGACCTAACTCTGAGGTCACACCTGTTTTGAGTAGGAAGTTTCCAAGATTGCCTTCCAACCTCAGCTATTCTACCATGTGTTGGTGTTGTCATTTTTTTTTTTTTTTTTTTCTGGAAATGACATGCAAACTCCTCACCTTATAAGACATCTTCTGACACCACTGGCAAGCAATTTAGGGAACTAGTAATTGAGAGAAGTTGATGTAACTAGGTACTAAATGATCTTGCAGCTGTGGGGCTGATGGCAGTAATTATATTCCCAACACCCATCAGCTGAAGTTTTAACACAGTTTTCCACTGCCTTACCACAGTTTTCTGATATGTCTTGATAAATACAGTAAAAATAAGACACAAAAAAGTTCATGTATACAGCACTGTAGCTACAGGACAATTGCCAGACACTAAGGCAAATCTTTCTGAAGAAAGGTATTCTCTGGCAAATACTGAAAGGAAAAAAAAAAACAAAACCCAGAAGGAATCAGAATTTTAAAACTACCAGTAGAAACAGTAATGGGCACAACACTTGGACTAAGTGGCAAAAATTAAAGATTAACAGAAAAAAAATGAAAATACTTCTCAAAAAAAAAAAATGACCTTTAGCATACTTGTCTTTAGATTGTAAATCATGTTCTTTCAGTTACCACTTTTATATAAAATGCTCAAAACCATGGTGATACATACACTAGGGTTTTCAAAGGAGTGATAATGAGAGCACATTGATCACATCCGTGCCGTACATATAGCAATGAAACTCCATTCTTCCTGAGAGAAACTCCTTAGGAAGTGTTGGGTTCACATTATATACTTGGGCCATATCTATGTCTAAACCCTTTATTGATCACTGCTCTACTGTTCTGTGCTAAGCAAGCAAATATACCCCAGGTGGACACAGAAGAGCTGTCAGAAATTGGAAAAAGAGATTAGTTCATGTCTTTTGCTGAAGTCCTATGTTAGGACCCAAAGCAGCTTAAAAAGAAAGCAGAAGAGAGCCGACAGCAGGCCCAGAGTAATCCTGACCCTCTGCTGAAGTCACATTAACTACATTTGGGTTTGCAAGACAGAGGATGAGAAACCAAGACAGCTAGCCTGGGGACAGGCTTCAGGTTATTAAGACAGCCACAGGGTTAGCCAGGAGGGATACAAACTTCGGTGAATTTTCCTGAGGGGAGGGGGTAAAAATGGGAGTGGAGACCAACCAGGTAGCCTGCCTGGTAGCAACAGTTATATGATGGCAGCCTTCAGCTAGCCAGAGGCATCCATGAAAACTGCACAGAATCAGTTCTAAAAATCCAACTGTAATGTCCATTTGTTGTAAAAATTAATTCCCCAAAGATGAGAGCAAAGGAAAAGAAATCAAACATAGCAAATTTTTCTGACATTACAAAATGAAATGCAAGTCTATACCCTTCTCAACATAGCATCTCTGTTAAAATAAGTGCTTCCTCGGCAGTTCATTTCTGATGACAGCCAAATCCCCAAATATTAGTACCATGAAACATCATTAGATATTGAACCACTGAGGAAATACAGTGGCAGTATAAATAGCAGTGCTGATTTACTTCTTTTAACTAGACTTTTGAAACAAAGTGTGGGTCTTTCTGATAGCTACACAGGTGTAATAAATCAACAGTACGTCTGAATAATGAAATAAAATGTTTCTTTATTAAATATATTAAACCAGTTAATGCAGATGAATAAGTACTGCTCACTTGCTTTCCAGTAGCTTTGGCTTGCAAATTATTTGCAGGAGGATGCTAAATACTCTCTTTGGTATGGATCCAGAAAAACTACTGCCAGATAACACCTCTTGGGAACTGTGGGACTTGGCATGGGATTTGGCACAGGACTTTACAAATGTCAGCTTTCCTGTAAAACCATCAGGTCTGTTGTCATGAAAACATCAGCTATGAGTAATTTCTTTACTTAATATTACTAGCCCAAACAAATAGAGAGGGGATGAGATGTCAGTCGTGTGCAGTCATGCACCCAGAACTGGATTTTTGTAACACAACTGACCAGAATAGTTACACGTTTCAGAACAGAATTTCAGAACGTCCAAACTTTGGATCAGTACATGTTATATTTAAACATATATCTGCCCTGTACTTCAGAGTTGTTATTATGACAGCTTAGGAGGAAACAGCAAAGCTATGAGCTGAGCACTCATACCCAACCCAGAGTTGACTGGTGTATGACTCTTATTTCATTTTCATTGTACCTATTTGTCTCTGGAGAGTATAGACTTTATTTTTATTTAATAAATAACCTGCAAGATTATAAAGCACTGCAAAATGTTAGGATTTGAACAGGAGAGTCATGTAATTAATTCAGCAATCTGCAATAACTTTTTTCCTAGCCTGGCAAGCAATGAGCTACATGAATGCTTTGCTGAATCAGTACCCTAAACTAAGCTGCTGGCAGATCCAAGCCTTTAAGTGGTTAATTAGTACCTCATTTCTAACACATTGCCTAATCTGTGGGAAAGTAGAGCATATCTGCTCCAAGCAACTGCAAGCAAGTCAATTTTGGAAGACAGGTACTAAGTTCAGGAAGCCAGAAATCAGATTTTTTTCTGAATGGACATCTTATTCCATGCATCCATTCAACAGATTTTAATCATTTCCGAATGTATCAACCTATCAGTGCCTACATTCATCCCTCTGAGTCACACGTTGTGTTTGCACTGGGATCTCCTCAGAAACCTCACACTGACAGCAACAGCAGTTACACCTTAAACTCAAGAAGAACCACTGCTAAAGATCCCCAAATTAAACTTTGACCATTACATTGTCTGTCCTCAATTCCCTCTTTCAATAGAAAAATTAACTTGAGCCCATACTTACTTATAGGACTTGTGTAGAAGAATTATGAAAGAAGAAGTACACAGAACAAATTTCAGAGGTAAAAGCTTCAATATAGGTCCAGTATCGAAGTAGGTCAATTTTTAAAACTAACAACCTTGACAGTGTCCCTTTAATATGTTGATATGTTTCTGTAAAGCACATTAAGAAAAGTTTAGCGTGAAAGAGGCTACAAATGTGTTCGATATGATATGGCAATAAATGTACATTTTGAGCATACTAAAGCTGCCAAAGTACATTTTAAACTGCTTTTCTTTACTAGCTAAGGGCCCAGTTCAATGTAAAAAAAATCCAGACTTCTATACACTAGAAGCTGCAGAAAAATCTGTTTTTCTGTGACATTTGTAACCCAATGTATGTATTTGCAAGGCAGAATCTACATCTTTCTTTGAAAGTGAATGAAAGTTTATTTACTCATTATTTGTCTGTTTCAACCACTAAGAAACTTCAAGTGAGATCAGTGCTGATTGTTGTTTGCATAGTTAGGTAAAGTCACTTGCCTCCAGGATGTACAAGCTCTGAGTACTTTGTTTTCAACAAAACTGCTGAATCACCATGCTTGCTGCACTGTATTCTTCTGAACTGCAGCTAATGTCCATTGCACACATGAGTCTATCTAGATGAAGAAAGTTTGATGCTGCAAGAGATATATAGTCTTCATCGTATTTATAGGTATTGTTAAGAAAATCCATATTTGGCACAGGAACTCTTGTTTTCACAAGAGATTTTACTACTGTGTTTTATTTTCTGCATCAATTAAAGAAGATACTAATTCATCAATCAATGCATACAGATGATGTGTTAACAGTACAGATAGTTCGGAACACAGCTCTCTGTAAAACAGGTGAAGTTTAAAAGGCAGTCTCAAATTTTACAAAGAACCTACATAATAATATAATAACAATACCTAAATAAACTTCAGTTAGGAAATCCCAAGCTGCCTTTATTTTTGAAATGCCTCTTACAACCTCCTTCTAAATACACTCTGCTATCAATTACTAGACAGGTGAAGCACTTCCTGATGCTTCATTACTAAATCTTGCTGACCTTTCCATTGTTGCACATTATTAAAAGAAGCTATAGGTACATTCAGGAGATTTTGAACAAGCTATCCTATGGCATTTGCCATTTTTGTATGATCAGCAGTAACGGGTACAGTAATCATGGTTTCTGTTTTGCCTGCTATTACAGGAGTTGGTGTAATAAATCAGGCAAGAGAGACGTTTCCAAGCATATAAGTCTGTGTTCTGGTTTGAAATGTAAACAGCCAAACCTTAAAGCACACAAATTATATATACATACAAGCTTATTAAGTGAACTCAGTTAAATAAATTGATTTGTACAACACTGCACTTAAACTACTTTCTAGGAATACTTCTGGAATTGCTTCCAAAATATTTTATTAAATAAATGTATAAGGAAAAGGACTTGAAAATATGGCAAATTAATCTAGGATTAGGAGGTGAGTTTTATTAAAAACATAATAATAATCTTAAAGTAACTCCTAAAGCATTCATTCAACAAAATTCAAATTCAAAATTCAAATATTCTACAAAATATCAAAGAATGAAAAGACATAAAATACATATCAACACAAAAGTAACTTTTCAAATATTTTATGCACAAGTGTTAATTACTGGCAAGTGATGGTAAAATATTTTCGTTGAGCTGAGCTACAACTAGCAAAGTATAAAATTTGACTCACTGTGCAAATTAATATATAGAAAGAATCAGATCAACAAAAGGTATTTGACAGCTCCAAGCAAGCTGCTCCCAAAACTTCATCTTCAACAAAAATATCCTTATTGCATCTTTAATTTATAGTTATTTAGTATTTCCTTTTAAACAAGGAATAAGTGGGTGGGACGGAATGTTTCACAAGTTTTCAGTTTTATCATCAAGCTTTATTTCTTTCTGTATTCAAATTCACTCTCAGCAAACCTGGTTAGAAAGAAGGCACCCACACCCATCAACATCTCGTGTTTATTTTTTTCCTAAAATTACAGTTAGTAGTAACGGATCTCTGCACTGTTTCAATATCTTCACAAAAAAATGATGAACCTGAATTAATCTGAAATCATTATTTTTTTGAAAAAAAAAAAAGAAACAAAAAGGATTATTCATATTCTTAGTTTGAAATTCAGCTATACAATAAGCAATCCACACATTCCTTCTGAAATTCTTGCAATCTGCAGAAGTAATAATGGCAGGAATTGCTGTCACAAAATTTTTTTATAGTGCTTTCCTTTCTTCTCTCACAATTCTGTTCTCCTGGAAAAGTAAGCATTATTTTGCCTTTTTTAAAAAGCATTTTTGTACTTTTATCTGCATTTGTTTTAGTTCACACTCTCTCTACTTCACTGTGAGCTACTGCAGACACAACATATGAAGAAACTATTTAGATCCATCAAATTAGGAATTGAACTCATTATAAACAGGCATTTCTTTAGAGTTTCTTAAGCAGTATCTTTGCCCTTATGGAAAATGGTAAAACAGGATTAACGTACTGCAGGGTATCTCAAAACAGCTGCTTGACTGCCTATCCTTTCATACCAGTCAATGGTGCACAAAAGTGTTGGCAGACCAGAGTACTGCCCTACTATAACTAATGCAGGGCAACAGAAAACCAGCAATTTATCTTTGCAACAAAAAATCTTTCTTCACTCAGCATCTTGATAAGAAACATTCATAAGCAATGACTCTTTCAATTTTAGTTGATTTTTTTAAGTCTTGCCCTACATGCATCTTTTCTGCAGAACAAAAAGCTCCAAATCAAAATTAAGAAGTAGCTTCTTTGGTCAGTGCTGGCATGTGAGAGTCAGTCTAGAAATCAAGCATACAGTGAAAAAACCTACAAGGCTACAGCAACAGTATGCTGTGTACACCTCTTCCCTACTGCTTTGTTAATGTGCAGCCAAGCCAAAAATCATAAATCAGCTCTACCTCCCTTGAGAGCCTGGCTTTACATATGGCTGTGTCCAAGGTCTGGCAAGGTGCAGTCAGAATAGACTTCAGATGAGTGGGAAAAACAACTTGAATGGACAACACTTCCCAGCAACATATCCACCAAAGCAGAAACATAACTCCAATTCTGACAGCTGGATATGGGGCAGGGAGGGCAAAGTCACAGCCAAGTTTCCTGTAATAATATCGAAGAGATATATATAAAGTATTTCTGCCCTCCTACTTGCATCTTACCAAATATAGCCAAGTAAGTGACAATCACTAGAACCCTAAAAAGACTGTTTCTATTATTTCTAATAATCACTTCTTTAGTACTCTGTTAACTTCAGCATTCATTCAGGACAAATTAACTCATTCATACAGCTTAGAGTAAACAGGGAATAAGCTTCCTACAAAGCAAAGCAGAGACACTATGCACATATTTGCTATCTGCCACCCAATCCCATAAATGATAGAAGAAATAAATGGGCTTCTTGTATTATAATACACCTTCTGAGCAGAAAGTGTATCACTGAGCCTGAGCAGACAAGAAAACAATCCCTCCTTCAGGGTGCCACACTGCAGAGTTTCAAGCAGTGAAGAAGCATCACTATACGAAAAGAAATCTCCAAAGAGGTACAGAACCCAATACAAAATATTTTTGCACACACAAGTACAAATAGGGAAAAGAAAAACAAAACAAAACAAAACAACAACAACAAAAAACAAACAAAACAAAAAAAAAAAAAACAAAAACAGGCAGTGAAGTAGCCTTTAAGAAAATTAAAAAAAAAAAAATCACAGTGAGAGCAGTACCAAAGGAGTGGCATATTCAAGACTAAGGCACTGAAAAATACCTTTCCCACTTAGAGCCAAATTTATATAAAGACAAAGTATTTAGGATTAGAGAAGATAAAAGATCAAAAGACTAAAATTATGTTTGTTTAACTGGATTTATGAAAGGATATATTAAAAGGTGAGCTATACAAACAAATTAAGCTTATGTAGTTTTGACAGATTCAACAAAGGGTAATGTAAACCACAGCTACCACTGGGAAACAACAGTGAGCAACCAGCTCCTGCAAGGGTGTGGTTAATGGGGATGAAAAAAAGATCAGCTGATAAAAAGATGTTGTGAAGAGCAAAGCCCTAATTAATGTGGTGTATCTTCTGTTAATTCAGATTTCAGCCTTGTCATGGTTTACTACAATCAAAACACAGGTAGCAACAAGACACAGAAATGGAAAGTAAGCCTGAGGGTGTTTTCATCTGAGACACAGGAGCTGCCAACATGTTAATTGCTGAGAACTATTTGGCCTCCAGAATTTCCCTGGCCTCTTTTCACTCCAGGAGCTAAAAAGACAATTAAAATTGCTCAGACTCCAACCAGGTGTCTGGAAATAGCCAGAGTCAGTGTTGCAAGCACATGGTAACTACTTCTTTTCATTCTGCTGTAACTACCCAAACCCTCCTCAGTTCCCTCTTCCTTTCACACATACCCACAGCTCCCAGATGGTTAGGGCACTTGTCAGAAAATCAAAATAATTTCTAGCAGTAGGTGAAAATCCTTCAGTTCATCTCCCAAGCTACTGGCCAAGTTTTGCTGAAGATCCCAGTGTGTGCTAAACACTACACTTCATCCCACCATTTCATACTCTACACATTAAGAATACCACTGCATTGCTCAGTAATATTACAAAACATTCTTGATAAAAGCTCATGTTCATTTTCAATTGTAGATTGATTCACTTGTGTTGGTTATACTTATTTTCTGGTGTTCAAAAGTACTCACACCACAAAAACATCTACTGCCATTTTTTTTTCCTGCCCATTTAGCAAATAAAGTCACTACACATATTCAGTGAGTGCTGGAGGTGATACAGTCATGTACCACCAATATGGAAGGCATTCAGCCAAAAAAAGTAAAAAATGGAGGGAATTGGATCATTTCCCATTCAGAATCAGGGAGTTAGATAACACAAATAAGTGAACATACCTAAACAAGTAGGGCAGTTAGTTCAAAACATAACGTACTTTTCTTTCATTAGCTAATGAACATATGTGTCAAGAAACAGCTCAGAGAAAGATCTGAATGTGTGCAGGGTAAACATCAAACTGGCTGGGTAAAATGAGAACAGAAGAAAGAAAAACCATGACTGGATGATTTGACAAGGGACTTAATGAGAAAGATGAGATCAAGCCAGTAAAGAGAATAGGGAGTAAAAGAGCAAGGTTAATTGGTTAAAGACACCAGAAATGGACCTAGGAAGATATCTGAGGAAAACTGGAGAAAAGAAGATCAGAAGAATAAGTCTTGAACAAGAAGCCTGAGGACTGGAGACTGGGATCTTGTTATTATATACTTATATATACAAGACAATACTTGTACAGAGTCAAGCACAAATGTTTACAAGGCAGCAGCATCACAGACAGCAGCTGTGGGAGGGTGCAAATTCACTGTTCAAAGGTTCCAATAGTCTCAGGCCTGTTATGCCATGCAAATTATTAAATTTAATATGCCAATTCTCATAATTCTCATAAATAGACTATATCAATCTACATGTTGATTTTTTTTTATAATATTACAGTAAAGCCATACAAGTTGAAATTATGTATATATTTAGGCACACATTCATTCACCTGTTGAGACCAAAAATGATAACTTATTTAATTCTCATACTTCACAACTTCTAAATACTTAGATTCCAGTAAAAAACATATCCAAATTTATTTTTACTGTGCATAATATTGTTTATATAATCAAATGATATAATTTCATGAACAAAATGACTGAATTTACTAAAAAAATATGTAATAAGTGAGGGCGCAGCTTATAATGCTGACTTAGTAAAAAAAAAAAAATCATTTGATAGTTTAGAATGTATGCATCAAATTTTTCTTCCATTTAGGATAGTCTGTAGCTACAATCAAAGGCTTAACAAAGGTAGCACTGAACAAAAATGACATGTTCTTACAGCATTTTTATACACTGACACTAATTTTAAGTTTTTTTTATTAGTTACATTTGTGGTCTTTTTTTGATTTGTACTTTTTAATGCAATCAGTGCAATATTCTGAGCTGTGAGAGCTAAATTAAGACTTTAGAATAGCTTTAGAAAAGAATAAAGAGAATTAAAACAAAAATTTTCCTTGATCTTTTCAACAAAATCTAATCCTGGAAATGGTTTGACATTTTATCTGGTCCATATCCGTATTATATATGTAATATAGAAACCTATATTTCAAAAGATCATTTTTTCAGTTGGTGTTTTAATGCAAGAGTTGATCTTTGTTGTTGATGACATTTTGGCATTTTTACTTTAAGGAAATGCTGGAGGTGATTCCACCTGGCACTCTCTGTAAATCAGGATTCTCTGTCAACAAAAAGAGCCCTAGTTTTGTAGTGGGAAAGTGTAAATTTTGCTGATGAGAGACACAAAGCCCCCCAGCTTGAGCTGATAAAAATTAGAAACATACAGTATCAGTAGCAATTAAAAGAAAGTATGGCAGCACATTTCACATAATATGCATATGGGATGTGATTTCTGTTTAGAACTAATTTTTAGGATATTTTGAGTAGTTTAGCAGCACACTGTCTCTTTTTCTGCTGCTAAACTCAATGTCATATAAATGGCAGGAGTCAGGACTGGATCACATTTATTGTGCCCTTAAATTTTTCATTCATGTTACTCTTTCTACACTTGCTATGTAAAAAAAAAAAAATCCCACAATCTTTCCAACATTAGAAGGTTTCAGCACTGCTACAGCAAACATTTTCATAAGCAGAGATCATGGAGATGTCTGCACCACTACGTTCAGTGTTATCACACACATTAATTATTAAAAATGCCCTGAACACTGCAGTCCCGCTTAGAGCTTCTGGGTGTTTAATTAATATTTTCAGTGGAAATAACAGAAATTATCCTCATTACTTTAATATCAGCATTTGCAACTGACTGATATTTTCCAACAAGAGATGAATCCTTTAGGCAAAAGGCAGTAGGAGAGAGGGAGATACAAAAGATAGCTCTTTACTGCATTCCCTCCATAAGACAAGATGGTAAATTTCTGATAGGAAAAGGAGCACTTGATGTGGAAATAAGAAGAAAACAAAACAGTTCAACCTGAAATTCAGCAAAAGAATTTCTTTTTTCTCCAAATATGGCACATTATTTGGCTGCCAGCAGTTTAAAACATCTTTGTGCATTCTAAGCTCTGTTTCACATTTACTTTGCACAATATCATGAGATTTAACTTTATTTGTGGAAATGACTTACTGTTTACCTAACTAAGTAAGACAAAAAATCATTTTTTATCACAGTAGCTTCTGTGGGCTAATATTAATCCTGGAATTGCAGAAGAAGATGGAAATAGGCACTAAAGAAGTATTAACTGTCAGCAATATAATTGTAATGCTTAGGAAAACTGCTATAAATCATACTAAAAGTTCTGAAGGAGAGTTCTGTGATTTTTTTCTTTGTTTATTTAACTACCTGAAACAATGAGTTTGTTTGATAATTATATTTTTTTTTCCTAATTGGAAAACCTAAATGAGGAAGATCACTACAGAGTAAACGATTTTGCTTTTTTCTCCATTGGCCATATGGTCACCTCAGAGATTTAGGAATTTTGTTTAGGTCCCATCTGTGCCAGTAAGAGTTTACTGGCAATGTCAAGAACTCCATGCTGTACAGAAGTGGACACATAGTAGAGGAGACCTAAATTTGAGGTGACACAGTGCCACAGACAGTTTGTGTATAGATCCAATCTCAGATGCTCAGATTTTGCCCAATGTCATACACACGAAAACTGACATATAATGGAAAAAAAAAAAAAAAAAAAAAAAGGAATTTATAAGGTGATTGATGCAAACTAAGCAGAGAACTTTAATTTACACAAAAATTTACACTGATACAAAATTATCAGCAGAAAAAGAATGTCATTATGGTTAGATATGGTATCTTGCCTTCTTACAAGGAAGTTAATCATATAGTACTATTTACTAAAAAGAATTGGCTCTCTAACCGTCTTGGAGGCTTCAGCATACAAAATCAGAACTCACAACTGCGGCATTTTGAGATTCTAATCATAAAAACTCTTATCAGGGACCTGAACTACAAGCTGTAGTACAGCAAACTTTTTAAATGAAGCCAAAAGGCCAGGTCATTACCTGAAATCTGTAAACTAGAAATTTACTCCAAGAGCTTGGATTTCTTTCTGAACCTGGCATTGAAGGAAGTAGTTAGGAACAGTCTTTGACACAAAACACATTAGCACCTTTGTTCTAACAGATCAGATATGTAAATAACAATGTGTATTTTATGTAGACATAGTTCTTCAGTAAAATTCTCTAATTGTTCATGATTTTCATGACCGGGACAGAGGTTAAAGACTCAGTAAACATATTAAGTAACATTTCATAATGAAGTACATCAGGCATGATATTAAGGACAAGAATTTGAAGAAAACAGCTCAAAGTTCAGTTACAGCACTGAATATGATAAACACAGAACGCACATACTCTCATTTTCCATGTAAAGTATCTCAAATAAGTGACTAAATTGAAGGACTACGAAGTCACTAGTACTCTTCTCACTAGTATAGTTAGTATGCTGTAGGTAGCATGCTATAGTAATAGCAATAGCAATAGCAATAGCAATAGCAATAGCAATAGCAATAGCAGTAGTAGAGTCATTAGAATTTACATATTAAGAAACAGATTTCTACTTCCATTTAGGAGATACTTTAACTAAAATATTTTGTGACACTAGCAAAACATACCAGATTGATGTGGTATAAAATAATACGGCAATTAGCCACACCATATTATACATATAATGTGAACCAGCTTTTTCCAGGCTCAGAAGCTCTTTTTCCTTATAAAGAGATATTAAGGGGCAAAGGCAATAAAAAAGAAGAGCCATGATGTCTTTTCAGTCTTTATGGCTCAATTACAAGCTACAATCCTAGCCACGGAAAAAGCAGGAAATTGTAGGCCAAGCCCCCTTTGCTGAATCTCTCTTGAGACTTCATACAGTGATATAGCACAACTAAACTAATTTCTGCCCCTAAAGCTACATGTGCCTTGCAAAAGGATTAAAAGTAGGTAGCAACAGTGCATAAGTTATATACAATAATTTTTACCATTTAAAGAATGAATGCAAATGCAAAATATGCTGTAATGTTATATTTTGAGTTACACAGCATATGCATTTAAAGAATATTTCAGGAGGATTATCATGGTCTCCTGCAACACGATGTTGTAAGGCTTTGAGTTTTAGATGTGGCTGACCAGATTGACTTTTACATGATCTACTTGTCATTTCATATCAAACTTAAGACAAAAACAAACCAAAACAAAATCCAGACTCACAAAGTCAGAAGTAAGCTTCTGTCTCCTTTTACAAAAAAATTTAAAAATATATAGTCATCTATGTGCATGCTGACAGTTGAAACATCAACAGTCAAGAAACAGTAAACTAAGAAAAAGAATATTTGCAAATAAGTTTTGACCATCTGCAGGACTGTGGTACTGCCAAAATGCATGGAGATGCATTCAAAGGATAACAAACAAAAGAAATAGGAACCCTAAACCAGCAAGGTCAGTGGTGAAACTCATGGTGTTTCTTAGGTGAAGGTTCAGAAGTAGACTGTTGATCTGGGCTGAGCTTGGAGCTGACTTTATTATACATGAATATTAACCATTGACCTGGTGAAACATTGTTAAAGTTATATATTCTTAATTTGATTAGTCAGCCACAGTACTGGAGTAAGCAGTGAAAAAGTCATATCTCAAGTTGGAAAGAGCAACCTGTAAAACTTGCATCTATTTCCCTTCATGAAAGAAGGAGTATGCCTTAAGAGGTAGAAGTCCTCTATTTCCACCTCCTTTGGGAACAACAGTAAGGACGTCAATAGATTTTCTGATACCATAAAAACCCTAGAAGATATGTTGAAATAATGCTACTTTTAAGTCTGTTGTTCTACCTTTACTAATTATTTTGTGATTGTCTCTCTCACACTTTTCACTTAAGTCCCTAAATTGAGTCATAGAAATCCAACAAATTGTTCAGATTCAATAACTGCAAACACTCTCGCATACTCTGTTCAGGAAATTTTTTTATTGTTGTTACACAGTAGTACCAAGTACTTATAATGAAAACAAATATGTGCAACACATGGCCTAACATCCATCTGAATGTTTCATATCTAGTCTGAGACAATGGTGACAGGATTATACTCCTTGAGTAGATGATGGTAGATTTATCTCAGGCACCTTTGACCTTTTCCAAGAACAAATCACACTCTGTCTCCCGATTGCAGAAGGATCTTAGTCAATTTAAATTTAGCACAAGACCTTAAAATGTGTTAAATAAGTCCCATCTTTACACAGTGGTCTTCTTACTCAAATTCTGGATCTTATTTCAGATTCAGTTGGCCAAGGCATTTATACAGTAGGTTTCATATAATGAGCATGATGCTCAGGGTTTCTATGTCAAATACTTTGAGAAGAGGAGGAGGAACAAACATAGTTCCTTTACTTGCAGCATATATAAAAATAAAGACAAGTAGAGTTAATGTTATCATTTTAGCAAGTGAAAACAGACCTCAGCTACACTAGAGAAGCTTAAAAAACAATCTTTCCTTTTGATGAAGCAATGCACTTCAGGCCTGCTTTTGAGGTCAAGTTGAAATTTTGACACTGTGCTTGCTGATGAAAGTTATTCAAGTTGTTGGGCTCCATTGAGATGGACACTAAACAAACACTGCCTACTCCAGATCTCATAAAAGGGAATATATATTGTAACCTGAAATGAGATGCAATTGTTACAGTGCATATGGAAAGTAAAGTGCTTCTTATTCTTAGGAGGGTTCAAATCATTTTCAATGTGTAAATCCATTGTATTTTACTAGCTTTTACCATATAATATATATATCCACATATACTATTTGTTTGTTTATTTGTTTTGTTTATTAGGGAATGTGATCACCTTTTTGGAACAAACAGCCCTGGCAACTCACTTCCACATACTAGAACCTCATCAAGATTAACAGAAAAGTCAAGACAGTTTCCAGATCCTCCTAAAGCCATCTGTTACATGAAAACACTATCTGAAAAGTGCACAAAAAATTAGAATTATTAGAAGAGTTCTTGAACTGACAGGAGGAAGAAAGGTAAATGCAATTAGGTCAGCTATGGGTCCACAAGCAATTGTCATGTTTTCCTTTCCTCTTTATTTATCCAGAAAATTTACATTTAAAATATATCACTGTAGTAAACAGGCTAACATTATAAAACTTATTCTCCTTTAATGAACATCAAAACTGCACAATGAAACACAATCACTTAAAAAGATATGCAGGAGCAATGAAATGCTACTAAGAACTATATTTCAGAGCTTTAGGTGCTAACAAGTATGACATTGCAATGAAGATGTCATTTTAAACAACCTTAAGCCTTATATCTATGGTCCTGAGATCTAAGGAGAAAATAAACTGGGCTAATCTTGTTTTCAATTTCTTTAATGTATCGCTTTCTACTAATTGAATTAACACTAAGTTTATCTTCTCTAAGTCTTCCAGCTTTGTTTCCACTGAAAGTGCTAAGGCCTAGTTCCCTCATAGTTTTGAAAAAAGTCATTACCTTACAGCCGTAGACATTGAAAATGTCTTGCAGAACTCACTACTATTACAACACCAAAAACCTTTAAAAACATGGGTCATTGTGAGTGACACCTTGCCAAGCAAGGATGAGAAATGGCAAGCTTCAAAATTGTATGAAAAGGCAGAATTTCAAGAACTGATCACTCAAATAAGTGTTGGATAGCAGAGTATTGGGCCAGTTCTCTTTACTTACAAAAATGAAGGAAGAAATAACATTTTATAAAGATTTTGTTGTTGCACCAGTTAAGAAGGGATTTCTGACAAAGCAGTTCCCTATTCTTTTGGACTTCATTCAGGACTTGGCATGTTATTATGAATTATTACTTATTATAGCTGTGGATTTTTATGGAAAAAGCAGAATACCCATTCTGAGCACCTCAGGATGCATGCCAGAGAAAGTACATACGAAAATACATATAGCAGATGAAGAACTGACTCTGCACATCACTGTAGGGTTTTTTTTTTTTCCCATCACTGAGTCTCCATCTAATTCACTTCTGGCTGTGTTATTGCAGGGGAAAATAAATCAATAAAAACACAGTCTATTGTAGTTACAAGGCTAGCTGCATGCCTCTCCACTTCCCAATGTGAATACACCTTGATCTCTCCAAGGATATAATTCTCGAATCTACCCTCTTTGGATGAACTGCTACACAGCATGCTGCTCTGAGCTGGCTGGGCTCAAGCAAATGGGTGAGATCACACAGCACATGTGTGGCATCCAGGGGATCAGGCCCAGCCAGCACGGGTTCATGAAAGGCAGGTCATGCTTGACCAACCTCATCTCCTTCTACAATTGGCTGTCCAGACTGGTAGGTGAGGGAAAGGTTGTTGATGTAGTCTACCTAGACTTCAGCAAAGCCTTTGCCATGGTCTCTCACAGTATTCTCCTGGGGAAACTGGCTGCCTGTGCCCTGGACAGATAAACCCTTCTTTGCGTAAGAACTGGCTAGAGGACCGTGCCCAACGGGTAGTGGTTAATGGAGTTAAGTCCAGCTGGTGACCCGTTTCAAGTGGTGACCCCCAGGGGTTGATACCTGGGCCCATTTTATTGATGACCTAGATGAAGGGATTGAGTGTACCTCAGTAAGTATGCAGATGACACCAAGTTGGGAGGTAGTGTCAATCTGCCTGAGGGTAGGGAGGCCCTTCAGAGGGATCTGGATAAACTGGATTGCTGGGCTGAGGTGAATGGGATGAGGTTCAACAAGGCCAAGTGCCGGGTCCTGCACTTTGCCCACAACAACCCCATGCAGCACTATAGGCTTGGGCTGAGTGGCTGGATGACTGTGAAGAGGAAAGGGACCTGGAGGTGTTGGTTGATGCTCAGCTGAACATGAGCCAACAGTGTACCCAGGTGGCCAAGAGGGCCAACGGCATCCTGGCCTGCATTAGAAATAGTGTGGCCAGCAGGAGCAGGGAAGTAATCAACCGTCTGTACTCAGCACTGGTGAGGCCGCACCTCGAGTATTGAGTTCAATTTTGGGCCCCTCACTACAAGAAAGAGATTGAGGCCCCGGAACATGTCCAGAGAAGGGCAACAAAGCTGGTGATGGGTCTGGAGTGCAAGTCTTATGAGGAGCGGCTGAAGGAGCTGGGATTGTTTAGTCTGGAGAAGAGGAGGCTCAGGGGAGACCTCATTGCACTCTACAACTTCCTGAAGGGAGGTTGTGACGAGGAGGGGTTTGGCCTCTTCTCCCAGGCAACAAACAAGACCCAAGGAAATGGGCATAAGTTGTACCAGAGGAGATTTAAATTAGACATAACGAAAAACTTTTTCTTCCAGAGAGTGGTCAGGCACAGGACTGGCTTGCCCAGGGAGGTGATGGAGTTTCCATCCCTGGTAGTGCTCAAGAGGCATCTGAATGAGAAGCTACAAGATATGGTTTAGTGGCTTGTGGTAGCAATGGTAATGGGAAGATGGTTGGACTAGATGATCTTTCTAACCTAGTGATTCTGTGATTCTGTGGTTCTGTGATTCTATAATTCAAGCATTTCTGTTCTTACAGTGATTGGTAGAATAAGCTACTTTGGGTGCCTCAGCCTGTATCTGCCCAAGAGCCTGATTCTTCCCCAAACCTTCTCGTATGATTAACTACTGCAGACCTACTTGTTCATCTTGTTACCAAGTGTAAGATTTACCCTCAGAAAACAGTATCTGAGTGGACTAAAGCAGAACTAAGAGTTCAGTCAGTAGCTGAAGAGTAGTACTAACGTCGTTGAAGAGTAGCCCACTGCAAACAGCTGTTTCTCTCAAAGAAAAGCATCTGTTCCCTCAGTTGGTGTCTTTGCTAATGCCAGCTGACAGAAGCAAGGTAGAGATTTAAATGCCCTTCTGAGCTCTCAGCAATCTGACTGGCAAGAGATAAAACTGTCCTACCTTCACCTTCACCTTGCTCTGCCTGACCAACTTTCATGTTAGAAGGAAACCAGCACTTACACACACTTCCTGAACCACATAGAGTGGCCACACTTCTGCACTTCTGTCCTTGCATCACTTAGAAATTAAAACTAGGACTGACTCATCTGCAAGCAGCAGTTCCTCTCCCCACCACCCCATACAAAACAAGGGTTTAGGTGGGTAGATATTTAAAACATTTCTCTGGCAGTCCATCTGTCAAGTTGAGGAAGGAAGGGAGGAAGGAAGGAAGGAAGGAAGGAAGGGAAGAAACGAGGAAGGAAAGAGAAAGAGAAAAAGAAAAACAAAGGAAAAGGAAAATGAAAAGGTAATGGAAAACAAAAAGATTGTTGATGCATTATTGCATGTGATCAGCCCACTGTGCACTGCTGGTCCTGACAAATATTCAAAGCCAGCAGCAACAGTTTTGCTGTTTTGCCCATAACTGTGGCCCT
Source organism: Phasianus colchicus (assembly GCF_987193195.1). NCBI lineage: Eukaryota > Metazoa > Chordata > Aves > Galliformes > Phasianidae > Phasianus > Phasianus colchicus. Next base: position 34,198,194 of record NC_143438.1, read on the forward strand.
GGACAGGATGACTCTGTAGAGCTGGAGTTAGTGTGGAATAATCACACTCTTGAGTATTGGGTATGCAACTGCATCTCATATCTTGTAACACCCCAGAGGTGTGATTATCTGCTGTCATGATTTAATTCTTAATTAAAACAAGAGCTGCAGCTCAGATAAGATCTGTGAGAGGATTATGGTCACTCTTGGTTAGACAAAGGGGAACATGTGTCTTGGAATTAAAATTCAGGTGCTTGGGTGAACCCTGAAATGCTGAGTTGTGCTTGAGTACAGTTCATCTTAGTTTTCTCTTTGATGTGATTCAACAAAGAAGCAGCACACACAGAAAGCTGTCATCCTCGGAACAAACATAGAACAGCCCACTAAACTGCACAGAGCTGCCAACATTTGAACATTCTTGCACTTTAGTAACTTCTCAATATTTTGTTTCAAATAAAACTGCAAACTTAAGAGTGTGCTTCTAATGATGCTAAAAAGCATGATTCTTGTTACTAAATATTAATACAAGCCACAGCAGCCATAAAAACACTGCAGGAATGTCCTGATGAAATGTGCACTGAACTACTCAACTTGCAAATATAGAGATGGATATATGGCCCCTGGAGGAAAAATGAACATAAAGCACTTCTGTGATTTTTTTAAACTTAATTTTATTTTTAACAAATATTAACCCAACTTAAGGTCTCTTTTAAAGGTTACATTTGCATTTACAAAGAACTTTCAAGCAATTTAACTATAATGAATTTTAACAAGGCAGCTTCCTGCCCTGGCTCCTTACTTACGTTTAAATTTTATGAGAGTCTTCTGGCAGAGTTTCGTAGCTGTTAAGATGAAAGCCTGGATGCATGCATACTTTAAAAGAGGAGGAGGAGGAAAAAGAAGAATAAAAAGAAGAAAGGAAAATAATCAATTTGGTATCAAATTTATTCCAAAGCCAAAAAGTACATTTTTTTCTGATTGTGAGAGAAGACATGCAGGGAGGTCAAAGGTCAAGCAAAGAGGAGACAGTATTGTGTAGGAACTGTCACGCATCACCACCTATTTTGACATGCACAGGGCCGTTTGTTGTCTGTCGAACATGCAAATTAAGTGCCTGCTGTCATAGCTAGCCGATATCTGAAAGTGGAAAATGAGACCACCTGTAACCAGTGAATGGAGTGATGGACAAGCATTCAGAGCTCGTCATTTCCAACGCCATTCACACCACCTCCGAATTGCATATGACATGTAAAAATCTTTTCTTAATATTCACAACCGGGAAGTTTGGGGAATTATGGAGGCTTCAACTGCTGCATCTAATGGGTTCTCCAAGCAGACAGCTGTGACTGTGAGCTGGCTTGATAATTAGGTGTCCAGGAAGATTTTATGCTATGAATCAGTTAAAAGGGAGAAAAGAAAAAGAAAATAATGGCAAGCAAAACTCGCTGGAATAGAAATCATATTAACCCTTGCGTGTCTTCCTCATCACTTGCCTTGGCTGTACAATTCCTGTGAAGAAAGACTTGCAGAAATCAGACACATAATAATTTGTCTTCTGTCTGTGAGCAGCACTCTCTTCCTACTCAGAAAATTGTACTTCAACGCTTCAACTTTGTCTGATGTTTTGTTTTCCTGAAATGAAAGCATTAAATCTACATATGCCAATTCCCCTCCTATTTGAAAGAAGCAAGCCGTTATTTGAAATTCTGGGTAATGATATTTTGAGAAACAGATTCATTGTGCTAAAATTATGTCCTGCCATGTGCTTGTACATATAAAAATCAAGTAGTTTAGCTAGTTCTTCTGCAATTCTTTGCATGTTATCCCTACTTTTGTATGCATATACATCCTTGTGTGTAGGATGCCATAAATACTGCAGGCAGTATAATGACAAGAAAATATGGGATCTTTCTGATTTTTACTTCTGCTTGATAAATATAGCTGCTCTAAAATGTTTCAGATAGTGGATAGTATAGACATGTCAAGGTGCACAACAAGCTCACAAAGTCTGTTATTAGCCTATCTAATTAATACCAGTGTTCCTAATAATAATAATAATAATAATAATAACAATAACAATAATAATAATAATAATAATGTGTATAGCTGCTGTGCTGTGTTCTGAAAGGTATTCTGGCTCGGTTTCCTCACAAACAAACAAGACATGAATATGTAAAGCAGACAGTCAGCATTCATGAGGGTTACTCAACCCACTGAGGGATGTCAGAAATCAGCCACGGAATATCCACAAATGTTTCCAAAAATAACTAGAGTGTTTGTGGACCCCCTCTGCACAAAGACCTCCAGAATCCTGAGGACTGAAATTGGGTTCTCAAAACCAGAGGCAGGTGAGAATTACTGGCAAAATAAACAGGCAGCTCTCAATCATGTCATAGAAAACCTCTTTTTAAAATTGGTTTTAATTTTTAAACAACATTATACTTGTTGTTTTTATTATTTGCATCATAACAACCTTTAAAATGTGGTAATTGTTTCACCATTTCTTACAATCTGTGTCCACTGCTTCTCTGATTTAGGTCTCTTCTGGTTCTCTCTTTCCTACTATGGACAGGGGAGATCAGAGAAGCTGTAATAGGATTCATTCACCCCTCTGCATAGGGCAGGGAGGGGAAATCAGAAAAGAAAGAAATGAAGAGAGATAATGAAGAGATACACAAGAGACACTGGACAAAGAAAGATCCTACCTTCATAGAAATCCTTCCAGTTCAAAAGCCATCTCTAACTCATCTTGAATAATGGCTGTCCTGTCTCTTCCTCTGTATTCTTAACCCTCCTGTCTTAGACTTTGAAGCTCTTGGAAGCAATACTTCTCTTAACATACTCTATAGAGAAGAAAGAGATAAGCATCTCAAGGAGTCCTTTTCCCAGCCACGTACCAGCAACCCCCTTTGATGGTTTAAGTCTCTAAGACTGTGAGAAAACAAAGCAGGACAGCTTGAATTAGATATTACTCAGTTTGTACTACACTGGCATGGCCTAGATTCTGCATATCTAAACACAATCCTGAAATGCTATCAACTCTGCTTCCTTATTTCCCCCAAACACCTTAGTTTGCTGCTTGAGCAGACAGAAGTGAAAAAGGCAAAAGACTGGCAAGGTCTGTTTCACTTCTTACTCACTGCAGAGAATAAGCTTGTTTCTCTGTGCCTGAAATCGACAGCCAGGGGAGGCTTAAAGACAGGCAGCAAGAGAGTGGTGTCATACTAATCAAATCCTAATCTATGCACCACAGAAAATCCAAAACACCGACAGTTAAAATCATCCAAAAAAGGGTCATGTTTCCATAGTATAGAGTCCTTGGCAACAATATTTGATTTAAGATTTCTTCTTCAAAATGTTTCACAATTACTATCCACATGCAGCACACAAAACATGCCCTAGCAGTGCCTTTGCATCTGCCATATTGCCAGTGTGATCTGAGTTCATAATATCCCTCCTCTCTGGATATATTCCATCTTCTTATCATGTTTAACTCACTATAAAATGATGGAAAGATGAAGCATAAGCTTACTGCCTGGTTTCTGATATGTCCTTCAGCCACTTCACTGCCTGCAACATCTGTGCTGGCACAAGCTGGACAGCAGCACACTGCCATGCAAAAACAAAAACCTGCAGATTCAAGTAGAACTCAAACTGGCATTGTTGCTGGAGGACTTATTTGCAAGATCGTCAGTCTTGGCCACAATATACATAAAATTATAGAATCTTTTGTGTTGTGAGTGACCCTTAAAGATCATCTGGTTCAACTCCCCTGCAATGAACAGGGACACCTACAGCTACATCAGGGTGTTCAGAGCTCTATCCAGCTTGACCTTGAATGTCTCCAGGGATGGGGCATCCACCACCTCCCTGGTCAACATGTTCTAGGGCCTCACCAGTTACTGTAAAAAACTTATTCATTATATCAGTCTAAATCTCTCCTCCTTTCATTTGAAACCATTTCCCCTTGTCTTGTCACAGCAGACCCTGCTAAAGAATCTGTCCCCTTCTTTCTTACAGCCTCGTTTAGATACTGAAAGTCCGCTGTCAGGTAACCTCATAGTCTTCACAGCCCCAGCTCTCTCAGCCTGTCCTCATAGGACAGCTATTCCATCCCTTGAATAATTTTTGTAGCCCTCTTCTGGATGTGCTCTAACAAGTCTGAGGACTCCACATCTGGATGCAGTACTCCAGGTGAGGCCTCACCAGCGCAGAGTAGAGAGGCAGGATCACCTCCCTCAACCTGCTGGCCACACTTCTTTTGATGCAGCCCAGGGTACAGTTGGCTTTCTGGGCCATGAAGGCCATTTCAGGCTCATGTCCCATTTATCATCCACCAGTACCCTCAAGTCCTTTTCCACAGTGTTCTATCCTTTCATTCCCCAGCTTGTATAATTGGGGTTGCCATGCCCCATGTGCAAGAACTCGCACTTGAATTTGTTGAACCTCATGAGCTTCACTTGGGTCCACTGCTCAAGCCTGTCTAAGTCTCTCTGGATGGCATCCCATCCCTCGGGCACGCTGACCACACCACACAGCGAAGTGTCATCTGCATACTTGCTGACACTGCACTCAATCTCATCGTTGATGCTATTGGTGAAGATGTTTCAGAGCACCAGTCCCAGGACTGACTGCTGAGGGGCACCACTTGCTGCTGATCTCCATCCAGACATGAAGCCAGTGACCACTACACTGGGGAGAATCTCACATCCAGATCCCTATCCATCCAACAAATCCTTATCTTTCCAATTTGGAGAGAAAGATGCTAGGGAGGCCATGTCAAAGGCCTTACTGAAGTCCAGACAGATGACATCAGTGGCTCTTCCCTTGCCCACACAGTTACACAATCATAAAAAGCAACAAGGTTGACCAGGCATGACTTGCACTTGGTGAAGCCATGCTGGTTTTTTCATTATCACCTCTTTCACTTCTGTGTGACTTAGCATAGCTTCCAGGAGGATCTGCTCCATGATCTTCCACAGCACAGAGGTGAGACTGACAGATTGATAGTTCCCTGAGTCATCTTCTCTATCCTTCTTAAAAATGAGTGTGACATTTCCCTTTTTCCTGTCACCAGGACTTCACCTGACCCCTATGGCTGTTCAAATATCATTGAGAGTGGCTTGGCAGCTACATCAGCCAATTCTCTCAGGACTCTGGGATGTATATCATCAAGACCCACAGACTTAAGGATGTTCAGATTCCTCAGGTGGTTGCAAACCTGATCTTCACTTTCAGTGGGAGAGGCATCACTCCTCCATTTCCCACCTTCTGAACCATTCACTCAAGGGCTCTTATGTTATCAGTCACTAGTGAAGACTGAGGCAAAAAAAGTTGTTGAGTACCTCAGCCTTTTCCTTGTCCATTGTTACTAGCCTGCCTGTATTGCCCCCTAGCAAGAGTATTTCTTCCTGTACCTACCTTTTCTGGTTGATGTACCTATAGAAGCCTTTCTTATTCTTCTTTAAGCCCCTCACCAAATCCAGTTCTAGTTAGGCCCTGGCTTTCCTGATAGCATCCCCACACAGCCTAGCAGCATCTCTATACTTCTCCCAGGCTACCTGTCCTTGCTTCCATTGCTTTTGCATTTTCTTCTTGCTCTCCAGAATATTAAGAAGCCATGTGGAAGTCCAAAAAACTGGGCTGCACTTCTCACTGTGGCCACATGTATTTAGTTTAGCCAGAAACAAAGGAATAGCAAGGCCCTCATGTCATGACTGCTCTTCAGAGGTGCCATATTAACAATCACATCATTTACAAAAATTCTCCTTATATGCAATTTACTTTGCTGCCATTCAACAAATTAGAGGAATTTTTGTTTTCTACTTTTGATAAAAAATACAAGTGTACAACCTTCAATAACTACCACTGTACTGTTTAAAACGGACCATTCCAAGTTTCAAAGAAGAGGTAATCATTTTCAGATATCATAAAACTGGCAATCAAGTAGCACCAGATTATTATATTAATTACACAAGAAGTTAGAGAAGGATCAAAGTTTGTCAGAAAGCTATTATACAGGTGGGAAGGGAGCTATGGTCATCAATCTGCCTTCAGGTCAATCCAAGGAGGAACTTGTGCATTGTAGTCAAATGACATAGTAGTTAGACTACGACGTCTCATTCAGACCAGACTTCTTAGCCAACAAACTCATTACATAAATTTTAATTTTTGGTGAAAGTTTTCAGACAGATTACAAGCTGGCATTAAATGTCTTTCCAGTACAGGTCTCCGTATGAAAGGAAGAAATGGGGATATTTTAAAGAGAATTCTAAGTGTTTCTTAACAATATATTAAAATACCAGGAATCCATAACAATCAAATTTGTCTGCAGTACTTCAGGCCACAATTGCTACTCCTTCCATACAGTAAATAACATGCCAATACCTGATCTTCCTAGCAACATGGATAAAAATGGTAAAATATTTTTGGAAAAAACATCTTATGAACAAAAGTCCTTCTACTCTCTGGGACAAGTCACACTATTTGTGGCAGATTCAGAAAAAACTGTCCATGGACTAAAATGTTATATAAAGCAATCTGGTCTGATTTAGGCATTCCGAGGCCAATATAAACTACCAAATTCTCATTACTTCTGAAAATTCATCTGATTCTTGTATTTCTACAGTAAATATTTTACCAGATAATCTGAGATTTGTGTTTCTGCAGATTTCTTCTTGTGGAGGCTTTATTTGATTTTCTTAATTTATTTCATGTGCTTGTCTTGAACAGTCATCCTGTAGCCATGAACGCAATTCAGGAACCCAGAAGTTCTCTTTATTCTTGAAAGACTTGCAATATATGTGGGGCAGACAATGCCCTTCACTTTATATGACACTTTTACAGAAAGTTGCTTATTCTGTCATAGTTATTTGTCATTGAAACAGCCTAACTGACAGACACAGTAGGTGACAAATTGAACGTTAGGGAACTCTAGGTTCAACCTTAAATGAAATGAGACAATTGCTTTATCTCTATAAATGGAATTTACCCAAATACAAGACCTGTTTGCCACTCAAACAAGTCCCATTTAACCCCAGTATTAACTGCTAGGTGTGACTTAAAGTGGTGTAGAAGCATTGAAAGACATTCCTCTTCACAGAGGAAGTTTTCACTCCCATTAAACAAAACAAATAATAAAAATTCGCAAGTGATTCCCACTAGAATTTCCAGGTTGCATTTTCTATTCTATATAATATTATCTTAATATGCATTTAAACCACTAATTATATTATGAAAAATTTCTTGTATCGGAAAAATCATTAAAGTTCGCTTTGGTGCATACTATTAAAATATTAAAATATACAGTTACCCTTAACATTTAAAAGCAGCAGAAATTTTACTCCTGTGTTAATATGCACAAAGTTCTTCTTATTCTGATTACATTCTTCATTTTCCAAATAAGTATACTGAAATTTTTCAACAATATATTGTGCTGCTAAGAAGGAAAAATAAAAGAGAAAACACGCTTTTCCTCTACTTTCCAGATAAACATAATTTCCAACATCATATTTAATTGACGGTCTTACAACATAAGTGTTTTTCTGTGTGACTTTATCTGCCATTTCAGAAATGCCCTCACTGCTGTCTATAGATTTCTGAAACATATACAAAAGCAAGTGAGATGAAAATGGCATGACTATAAAATATAAAATATGCTATCAAAGGAAGTAAATAGAAACAAGCTAAATAACAGCAACAAAAAGTGGGCAGCATGCATTGTGATGAAGTCCTCAAAGTGGAGTTTTATGATGGCAGCTTAAAGTTTCTTACAAGCCCTTGTGTTGCAGCCCTGAATGAGCCAGGGACAGCTGCACCAATTCTCTACAATTAGTCAAGGTCAGACAGTGGAAAGGGAGGACATTCACTATTTGTCAAGAGAACAATGGCAGGAACCCCAGTCTTTCTCAGCCAGAAATGACTGTTCACTGCATTCATTCAATCAGTGATGAAATTATGCCTGCCTGTTTTTGTTTTGTTTTGTTTTGTTTTTTGTATGGTAGATTGGGGCAACCTTTCTAAACAATCGAAGTGTAAGAACTAACAAGGCAGAGCAATAGCACAAAAACAAGCTTGTTTTAAGTATTGAAAGCATATGTTCTTGACGCACATTAATGTTTTGACACTTGCAGAGATTAAGGAGATCATTTCCACAACCTTTGAGAAAATATACTGAATTCAGTTAAACTTATTACTTCAGTATTGGTTACTGGAGTTGCAGATTTAAAGAAGGCATTTAGTTTTTCATTTTTGTTTTAAACATGTATTTTTCACAGACACATGAAAATATCCAGAAAGAAAAGAGTTATTTTTTGGGCTAAGATTCCCTCGATGTAAGTAACCAACCAGAGGTGGAAAATGTGAGAAACAATACAATGGCTGTCTTTAGTAGGAGGAACAATAAGAAAAGTTAAACATTCTTATTAACAATGAAATGTTTTTTAGTGTTTAATTTTTGCATATGGAATGGTCTTTTGAGTTTCCTTATGGTACTGCATTAATACAGAAACTGCAAAAATGTGGTTATAAATAATGGATATGAAGTAGTAGTTTTGATATAGAACACTCGTGGTACTGCACTGGGATGAATGGCTTTATTTATGTAAATCCTGTCACTGGCATGAACAAGTGTGGGGATGCAAAATGTGCTTAAACTGTTACTTGGAGACTGTTCTGAAACCATGTTTTTAGAAAGTGCACTGTGAATTTCAATATGTTAAAAATATATATATATCCATACTCACTGCAAACAGCATTGAAGCAGGTTTATTGTAGTTCTGAATGCTAACATGCTTTTAAATGTTTTATCATATTTGCATTCATCAAAGGCAAACAATTTTTAGGTACTTAAGGCGGTAATTCTTACAGTTAAGGAGTTTGAAAGCATTACTGTAAGTATGGGTAATTAAAAACATCAAAGGACAAAATATTCTTTTTCTGGACAGCACCTGAAAAGTAGATTGCATTATAGCTTTAGAAGAAAGGAATTTCTCCTTCAGGTAGTATTTGCAGCTACTAAGGCTGCACAAGCCACACCTGTACTTGCATACTACCATAATAGAGGGAAGGACTGAAATCTGTGAGCCATTGTTTCAACTTCTGAGGATTACTTCTACTATGGTCCTGACCACAGCTACCTCTTTTGCTGTTGCTCTCCTACAGACACATCAGGATGTTAGAAAACATTTTAAAAGAATGCACACCATCTGTTTGGTGTTTTTTTCTTCCAAAAATCTTTCCCCTGGTGACCCAAAGCTGCATCCATCCTGCAGTTAAGAAGCCATCTGCCCTAGCTGAAATAGTGATTCTAGAAAGATTCAATAAGAGGAGGAAATGGGAGAGATTTCACCTTGATTTAACTTAACACACCAAATAAACTGCTTCCATAATAAATCTCTAATGAATTATGTCTGAAAACTGGGCATTTTAATATATTAACTTTAGAACATCCCTTTTCACCTCGAGCAATTCAGATAAATCCTTTAAAGTAGCAGAAATTTTGTTCTCCATATATCTAAAAGACTGCAACTTGACAGTATGAACTGTGCCTGTTAATTGAGACAAGAAACGAGTGCACTACCTTCTAATTCTAAATCTTGATGGTGCTGTTTTTGCATTGTTTACAAAGCAAGGCATCCTTGACTGGTTTCTTTATCATATTTCCAATGTTAATTTAATAAATTAGAAGAAGAGAATGCAAGAGCACAAAGTAACTTTTCAAGTCATTTGGCTTAGTGAAGCAGGGTAGATTAAGGTAAAATTACCTCTTTTGCAGTCTGGTGGCTCTGCAGGAAGTTAGTACCTTTTTCATCATGTTGGGTAATTCCCTCCCATCTCTTTCTCTATAAAGAAACCTGCAAAGTAAATTGAATTTGTACAAGGAGGGAAACATTGAGGACATCTTTAAGCTGCTTGTATATCTTCTATACTGATAAGTACGATTACTGCTTCCTGTGATGAGGATTCAAATTTTAATTTTAATTTTGTTCATTTTAATTTTCCTCTCCCCAACCTAAAGCAGAAGCTTTCTATCATCCTTCCCACATGGTTCTTTTCTATTTGCTAGAAGATAAAAACAGGCTCCCATGTTTGAAGACAGTGCTGATCAACAGAAAATAGATCTTTTCTAACACTGAAAAAGGAAATTTATTAAAGTAAGGAAGATATTATTTCTTAAGTTATTTTACTCTTTTCACTAAATCGATGATAAATCAAACCAACCAAAAAAAAAAAAACAGCTCAAGAATTATTGGATCTGAGAAAGAACTTATTCAAATGAATTCATCTAGCTAAAGGCAACTGTTATTTAACTACATATTTTGAATTTTTCAGTATGAAAAACTAGATGTTTCTATTCCATACTGACTTTTCTTATATTTGGAAGGCTGAATTTTGAAACCTCAGAGCACATTAGGAAATAATATTTTGTGGCATTATTGAGAGGATTTCTTTCCCAAATGTGTCTGCCATATCTGGTATCAGTATCTGACTGGTTTGCAAATTTTTCCACACAGCCTCCCTCCCACCCCCCAAAAAAGGAGAAGCATTGCCTGAAACTTTTATTGAGTATAAACTATGCAAGTGATAGCATTTTACATAAAAGTTTTACCCACAGGGAGAAAGAAAAGAATAATGAAACTTATATTAATGTTGAATTTCTAGCAACTTATAAGCTATTTTTACAACATTCATTTAAAGTCACTGTGTCACCTTTTCTCCAAACACCATTAAAATCTAACTAGGAATGTCTCAAATTAGTGCAGAGTCTTCCTGAATACCGTGGGCTACAGAGTGTTCCCAATATATCTATTCAAATATACATGTTCCCTATAAAAACATGGATAAATGTTTTTACATGATAGCAAAACATGTCCAAAATGCTTTAATTCATCAGCAGTTTTACAGTAGACATATATTGTGCTTAAGGCTATGTCTAAGTCTGAAGGATACACAGTTTACCCACAAAGTAAGTAAGAATATACAGCAGCTTCAGGTAGTTTACAAAACAGAAGATAGTGATGGCAGATGAAGTGCTATTAACAACATTCAGTACAATATCCAACCTGTCATTTGGATAGTACACTTACACATTTGACAGTGAGTATATTCTTTTCTAGAGGTTAATAGTGTCACAACTTTAGTATTGGCAAAGTTGAACTGATCTGTACAGGAAAGGGCCAGGTAGATAGGTAAACTGGAAAATACTAAAATAACTCCTCATTATACAAGAAGGTAAATTGGGAAGAACTAGGATTTTGAGAGAATTGTAATTTCTTCCTGATATCGCTCATAATGTACTTAATTAGGTCCACATCAACCCTGAGAGCCTGAAACACAGAAGTCATCTACAGAAACCGAGATAGAGAAAATTATATATCAGTGGAAAGCTATAATCCAAACACACTGCTAAATCTTAATGCACATTTATAGGAACCAATAAAACATATCACCGCTGAATTTCTTTGTTCTACATACTATGTTGTATTGAAGACCTCTGAAGTTAGGTTGCTTGAAAGAGGCCAAATTGGTCCAGTACCATGACATTATATATAGCCTAAATAAACCATCTTTATTTAAACCTATTAATCTTTTTATAGTTTAACAATATCCAATACTAATATAAAACACTCATGAAGGCAAAACACAGTTCTGACAAAATTTATAATACAAAACATATTATTATTAGAAGAATTACTATTCTTTGCAAAGAAAAACAACAGATGAACCAGAATTGACTTTTTTTTTTTTTTTTTGCTTTCTGAAATCATTAGAATTACATCCATAAGTGTGTGCTGTAGAATGCAGAAATTCAAATCTAAATTTTCTCAGAAATTTGTTACAAATCAAAATCAAAAATTCTACAATGGACTCAAATAAAAATAGAAAGAATTACACTGTAAATCTGAATATTAATTCTTATTTTCAAATTACAATTTGTGAGCGTGTAATACAGTACCCTAGCAATAATTTCTGCTACTATTAGCAATGATTTATGCTACTTTAAATCCTATGTTTTGCAAAAATGCAATTTGAAAATCTTCACATTTATCTGTTGATTGCCTAGAATACTTGCAGGACATAAGGACGTAAGAGTAGGAGCATTCATTAGAGCATCTAATTTAAAAATCAATATAAAAAAAAGAGTGAGAGAGAATTTAGATTCTGTTTTTATAAGCTATTACTTCCAATATCTGCTAAAACCAATGACTAAGATAAGACCTCAAGTTCTGGATATTTGATAAAGGGCCTTGACTTTCAGAGGACAAGTGCTCACCGCTTTCTGAATCATTAAGTAGAAAATTAAAGGCTATGTTCCTCCATCCTGGCAGAAGCATACCATATGATTTAGGTGATGAGTCACTGAGCTGGAATTTCAATGATCAAATATTCACAATGAGATCCTTGAGGATGAGCTACAGACCAAGACCAAGAATTATTCACAGAAGTTATCGGGTGAACAGTTTTGAATAATGAGCACATATGAGAGTTTTGCTTATACAATTTGTGAAGGAAAAACATATAAATTGTGGAATAAATTACAAATTTAAAATAAATAAATAAATAAATAAATAAATAAATAAAAGCATATCTGGCTCTAAAACATATTTACTACATTACAGTGAACTGGAAGCCTGCCTGTAAACTGACTGCTGTTTGTATTTTCTAAATGCAAAGTTTTCACGATAAACATGCACTACAAGAATACATGTCTGAATTAAAGCTTGTTGTGGAAAACATAATGTATTTCTTCTTTGATTAAAGGTCAAACCTAGAATAGTAATGTAAACACAAAGTGGCTGGGCATAGGTGAGAAATCTTTCATAAATCCAGCAGAAGTGAAAGCTGTCACTAATTTCTTTTTATGAGCTTGTTTGATGACAGTGGCCTGAGGTACCAATTAAAGGGAGTTACTTTATGACATTATTAGTGCAAAGTGTGCTCAAAGGTGAGCCTATTTGTCATGCCTGATTAGCACCAAGTATGGGAAAAAATGAAAACGGTAACAAACCAAGCAAAATCTGTTTTTAAAAAGACTCAGTCAAATTGATTTGACTTTCACTTGCTCAACTACAAATTCCTTTTCCTTCCAGTTTTTACCATATTTTAATGAAGGGTTCAGAATAAAATTTCTTACCATCCCACCAGCACTGTGAGAGCTAATAATTTTCTAGTCCAGATTATTTTAGTCAGTATTTGGGTGGGAGGCTTTGATTTACTGGCATGTCTAATCATACTATTATTCTACCCTTTGCTTCTCTCATTCAAAGCCACTTGGCTAATTTTCTGAGAGCCCATGACTTAAAAAAATTGTGCAGGTAATGCAAAATATTCAGCCATTATGCCTGATAACTACTAGTCTTGGTAAGAATATTCTCAACAAAATCTGAACAAAAAAAAAAAAAAAAAGAAAAGAAAAACTCCAAGACTTTTGGAAATTGTTCATCAGGGTGGGTCTAGAACAACATCCTTCATCTCAAAATCGGGAAACTGGATGAAACTCTGAGAGTAAATCTGCTTTGAGGGTGACTCTTTCCTAGAGTGTAAGAGGCAGTGTGGTCGTCACACTTTCCTACTTCCTTAAGCGAAGAAAGAAGGTTTTGTTAACCAACCCCCAAAATTCCTGATTTCAAAATCTGAGATTGATCCAAGGTCAATCAACAGGCTTCCAATTCATTAACTGTCAATAAAGCCACCCTCTCATCCCAGAGTGGAAACAAAGCAAAGCATTAAAGCTGAATGCAATCATATTTCAGACAGCTCAAGGGGACGGGGGTGCTTTTGTTGATTTAAATGTTGACAGGGTTTTTTAAAGTACAATATAAGAAAAGTTGTGTCAAAGCATCATCATTTGCCTAGAAGTTGTCTTACAATGCTATCTAGAATTTAAACTATGGAATTAACTCCTCTTGCTTTCTGTGCTCTGGCTTTTGTTAAACCAGAAACCTGCACAGTCATTTCCCTCCAGCCACAATTGGAAAGCACGTCTTTGTTTCGTTATAAATCCTGTGCGTCTACATTATCCAGATACACATGCTTGAATCTGCAGCTCTTCTTAGGTCATTCTAAAGTAACTTATTCAAAAAAGTGCTCAGAGCTTCACGGTGATCAACAAAATCAAACAAGTGTCCAAAGAATGTGACTGCCTTAGGGACTGGGTAACAGTAAGCCCTATCTGCTTAGATTATATTCTCTTCTACTTCTCTGTCCAGAAGATACTCTGGACATTTGTTGTTCTATGCCAACCACCAAATGCAGAGTAACACTGGGATCATTCAGAGGCATAGTGCCTTATCACTTCCCTACTGTCACTGAAAATTTGGAATAGTTTATATCTCAACCACTCCTGTTACTTTCTCAAAAAGTTTTTCTAGGGTCACGCTATCTACTGTAAGTTTGATGCAAGGGATTTTTCTGTGCCCTTAGATCATATGAAAGGCACACAGAATGGATGATGTGAAACCCCTCCAGCCTTAATTTCAGTGTGCTTCAGTGATGCTGGAAGGTACATTCTTTTTCATTGGATTAATGATGCTAAACAAAATAAACACTTTTTTGACTTCATCCTATAACAACTCATAGGTCAAGCAGTGCAGGAAGAACAAGGGAAACCAGTTTTACAGTAATGCTTCCACTGTCGCGAACTGGATACCCAGGGACAGGCAACTGCAGAATGCTGAGTGCACTGCTTGCACATTTACCAGCACACAAAGAAAATGGATTTCAAGCTCAATAATGTTCCTTGTGTCACAGAACATAGACATTGCCATTCACATGCAAAAACAAAGCAAGAACTAATGCAGAATAATACTGTACTTAAATTAAAGCTCAGCTGAAGTAATAAGAATTGATATTTTCCTTCTTACACAATCTGCTTAAACAAATCAGACATACCAACATTACTAATGTACAACAAATTTCACTGCTCTAGGAGTCCTCCTACCCAAAGCAGAAGTAATTTTCATGTAACTAGTTCTCCATCCATGATGTTTCTGTTGTGCTTCAGCACTTCACAATACCACAGGTGATCTGCTCATTTATCTTCACATGCTAAATTGGGAAACAGCCTAAGATAACACTCCATTCTCCTATCTTAAAATTAAGAAAAGGGGTAACACTCAGAACTTACTGCAGCAGCACCTGCTGGCATTGTAACACAGAAGTGAACAAACAATTCATTCCGGGCTTTCTGATGTTTTACTTTTCTCTCTTTCAGTTGTTTTTGGTTCTACAATACCTACCTCTTTCATTTTGGTTACAAAAGTATTCAAATAAATCCCCAAATTCTCTTACTAGATTCCCTGTAAAAAACACTGTAAAATCTCAAGTCTTTCTGTTTTTCAAGTTTAGATTTACCATTTTCAAAGGCATAAAGCACACCTTTACAGAGAATCAAGAGACACAAAACATAAAGACTAAAATATTCTCTAGTCCTTTCACTATTTTTTAATTTATTAGGAAGGCTTCTGAACCTCTGATTTTATTGGATTATCCAGCACATTTCAATACGAATAAGAAGCCCTCAATGTCCCTTCTACATTGTTGATAATCAAGACAACAAAAGTCTTGCTTACTTTATTATTCAGCAGTTGAGACTTGTCAATGTATTTATGACTTCTGTTTAAATGTAATTGAAGTGTTCCCATTATAATGCAAACTCTGTTTGGCATACTAAGTAATATAGGACTATAACTCCCAGATACAGTGAAGTCTTTAGAAAAAGAAGCAGTATTATTGGTAAGAACATGGGATATGCTTTTAAACATAATTAAAACAATTAGAATCCATTTATACATTGTGAAAAACATAACTGGCAATCTCATGTAATATGAGGAAAGCAAAGCATCATTAGGAGAAACAAATAACTATAACAAAATGCTATTTTGCCTTCCCTCCTTTACAGCAGAGTTCTGGAGGAAAACATAGAAGTCTCCCAAATGGTCAGTGCTGTATATATACCCTTTTGCTGTTTAAAAGCTGGAAGACTGAGTAATATTTTAACAAACAAAATACTTATGTATTTTCAAGTATATTCAGAGAATAACTCATTCAAAGACATTTTTTGTACTGCCAAACAATGAAGACTATTTGTATGTAAGTAAATAAAAATAGTGAATGCAAGCACAATGGAAGAGCCATTTAACCTGTGAATTGCAAGGTTATTTTTGTAGCTGTGCCCTGTCTAACCAGTGCAGAAGATGATTTATGATCTCCAGCAGAGCTTCATCATCATTGTTCTCACCTTTATTTCCATCATAGTTAATTAAAGGGAAGGTCATTGTCACCTTATGTTTTAAACCTTCTTAACATAATATATCACCCTGGGTATGCTTTAATAAGGGGACCTGAGAAGGAATGCTGTTATAAGAAAAAAAACTTTACAGCATAATCCATCCTGTTAACAATTACACCTTAAATTTACACATAATGAAAGTTAATAAGCAGACAGAATGAAGACTACATCTTGATCCTCATTGAAATCTTGATTAATTGGCTGCATGATCTAATGAAATAAACACTAGTATGCTTTTCTTGACTTCAGGCATAGGTGCAAGTGTAAGTTTTTAAAGAAAAGATCTTTTCTTGACATAATTTTTGCATACAAAATACTGTGCCAGTAGCAAAAAATAAAGGGGAAAAGAAAAAGCAAAGTGCATATTTAAATATTGCCGAAGAAACCTCTTTTGATGTTATGTGTACAAAATAAGCCACCTTTAAGTTGAAGATTGGCTCAGACAGATTACAAAATAATCAGACAATGAAGACAATGGTTCTTAATACAGTTTCAGTAAGTGTTAGCATTTTTAAACCTCCTAAGGGAAAAATTCAAACTGACATATAATTACCTACTACAGTGAACCAACTCTCTAAAACACACACAGGTCTAGGGGAAAAATCATTTAAACATATATTTAAATATTTACTCCAGAAGATCTCAAAAACCCTTCTATGCTTAATATGCTTTAAGCAGTTTTTAAAGTATTATACAGTTTAAATAATAGGACAAAATATGAGCTAAACATATATGTGGAAAATGGAGTTCTCAGTAGCAATGTTCCGCAGAATCACTCTGCTCATTAGTCACAGACTCATAGAAATCCTGAATGCTGAGCACTTTTATGGCTTTGCAAGCTCATTTCTATGTTGGAAGACAAAGCTCATTTTTATTATAATATTACTGGAAGCAGTGTACAAAAGTATGGACTCTGTCATTTGTTTGTATAGTACTTCCTGTTCTCCTGTCGTAAATACAACCGCCCTCAACTTACCTAAATGGCAGCAAGTTTTAGTTCAGCCAGCCAGCTGGCCTTTGCAGGTAAATCACATACTATAGAACCAGGCTTTTTACTGCTGGCTAGAAAATGGGATCCTGTCTGTCAGCTCTGTTCTAACCATTAATTTTGTCTTCCTTACTGTACAAACTAAACCTGCACCATCAGTGAAGGAAATAACTGGTCTGTAGAGGATCAGAAACATACAGGACATCCTTGTCCTGACTGCTACTGCTGCTTCCAGTGGTAGTGTATGCATGTCTGCTTGATACATTAGTACACTTATAGATGTGGCTCCAAGATCTAGCTTGTGTCTCTGTCAGGAAGCGATTTCATTGTTTTCCAGAAAGGGGAACTTTTATCAACTCTTTCCAATGATTGGACTGGAAACATTTGGAGAAATATCTGGAGAAGAGCGGCTAATACCTGTCCAGACAACAGAAGCATGTTATAATACTCTCTGTAGAAAATACAAATACATTACCCCTTATTTGTCTTGATTTGTTCTCTGATAATGGAAGCCCTAAGGACTTGCATCCAAGCCTGTGAACACTTCCATGAAAGAGTCACAGACTATGTAAAGGCAATATGAAAAAGGTTGCTGCACAATCAGCATCACGCTGAAAATACATGGTACCTGAAGACATGTCTTTCAGGATATTCATGCAGCAACTTAATTCATTTGTGTATGTGCATGGCTTGGCATTAATGATGGCAAGTGAAAGGATGCTTGTTTTTTTTACAGTGACCTTCGCTGCCTATCTCTTTCACATAAACTGAGGAACAGAAGACATCAAGGAATCAGATGAAATGTTTTTAAGGATATGGAGACTAGTGTTTCTCTATTCTGATGGTACGTACAGCAGAAGCCAAAATCAAAGTTAGGCAAAATGTCAGCTCTACCAAACTTACTGCAAGTCAAGGGCAATGCTACACTAGCAGGCATAGAGTCTGCCCAGAAAGGATGGGGTATGCAGCCCTGCAAATCTTTGTCTTCACTTTTGTGAACTTCACAGAGGTAGATTTGCTCTGATGAGATACAAAACATCTTTTAAAAAGGCTCACAAGGTTCACTGTCTACAAAACTTTAATACCAAGCTACAATAATTGATTGAACCTGACATTTATCTAATAATAGCTTACACATAACTTCGTGATGAATTGCACAGTATCTTAACATGAGATGGGAAAACAAGACTGGCAACTGAAAAGAGCGACCATGGAATCCCTTTCAAAAAGCGAATGTTCTCTATTCAGGTAAGCAATCCCCTTATTAGTATGACCTCTCTTTCTTCACATCTCAATGAGCCCATCTATAAATTTCTCTTTAGGAAGGAACAGTCAACAGAGGGCAGCAATGTAGAGACTTGAGACTTCAGAACTTGTTATGGAAGAGGAAAAAGAGGTTTTCTTAGACCATCTTCCAAAAGCAAGGCTATCATCCAAGTCTACTCCTCCTTCATAAATTAGACACATTAAATATTAGGTACTTCAAGGAAGAAGTTCTGTTCAGGTGGTCATCGTCAGTCAGAATAGGATAAAAAACAAATTGCAAGAGAAGATAAGTCCTAATATGCCTTAATTTATACTGCAGAAAAGCATGAGCATTTTGGCCTGAGGGACTTGGAGTCTTTACTTGACACGAGTATTTAAAGTGACAGATGATTACCCAGAGATGGAAATAATGTGACATTAAAATATTCCCCAAGATATGTAATATTTGATGCCATTGCTACTAAAAAATAAAATAAAATAAAATAAAATAAAATAAAATAAAATAAAATAAAATAATAACAATTCAGACTGGCTTTAGGGGGAGCAGAAGTATAGTGTCTGAAGTGTGCTTAAAAAGCATGGAAACAGTAGTTAGCTAAATTACTCTATGTCTAAATCTGAGATCAAGACCTGCTCTTAATGACTAAAAAACACACACAAAGTTTGCGTAGAAATCAGTAACGGGATTGACATGGGGAACCATGTGAATGGCTCACTACTTCTCAGATGTTCATTTGTCCCTGATATAAAAGGTCTCATGATCAATACCATCCTGTGTATCAGTCTATGGAGGTACAACTTAGTATTACATGTACTAGTAATTCTCTATTTGAATCCAAAAAGTAAAGCACACTCTTAACTCACATTCAAAGCTTTGCACCCCTAAAAAATAGTGGTCTTATTTCTCTATCCATCTTTGAAACACACGTTTTCTATGTCCTCCCAAGGAAATTCTTTCTGTTCAAAAGTAGAGCCAGAGAATTCTCTCTTCTCACAGACAAAATATCAAAAAGCCCCTATTTTTTCTAGATTTCCATGGTTTAAAATATGACGACAATGCCACCTACTAACAGTCTAATGCTGTATTTACATGACTCTAAATTTTACTGATTGTTAGGTTTCATAAACAAAGCAGGTCTCACAGTTGTCAGCAAGTTCAGCATGTCCTTATCCAATGTGAATGATTTAGTGGAAACAAAAAGTTAAAATTTGTGAAACAAGTTCAATTTTCACCATTACACAATTGGGTTAGAGAATAGCTAGCAATAAAAAAATATATATTTCAAGCACTGTTTACTATTTATATCTTTATAAATCATGTATAGCATCCTGCTGTATTCATATTTTTACAGCATAAATTACGTAGGTGACAAGTTGTGACAGTCATACAAAATCTGATTTTATGACATTTTTCCACTTTCTGCCTTTGGTATAAAAAAAAAAAAAATCAAATTAACGTCATTCTACTTCATATTTATAGCTCCCATAGAGTGACATGGAGGAATTTCAGAGTAGGTTAGTCATGTTGATATGCATGTGTTTTCCTACATGCATGAGACCGCTTATACATAATATCAGTAATTTTACTGTAATCCACAACTCAGCAAGTCAGCACTTTTTATACTAATTTCTATAAAAATCCTGTACACTGAGAGATGGCCATGAATATTCTCTTTGGGATTTCAAAATACACCTGCCTCTCTCAAAATTATTTCCATTTCTCTAGTGATTCTGAGGAGAAAACACAAAAAAGTCTAATGTTATTTCCACTCCAATCCAGTTATTTCCACTTCCCTCAAAGCAATCAGCATTGTGACTTCCTTTCTTAAGAGTAGGACTAAAACATTTTTAACTGAATTAAATTTAAAATTTGAGACTATCTAGCATACACTTTCCTCTGACATATCCTATAAAACTTTTTTTTTTTTTAAAAAAACAAAGCCCACAAACAAATCCCTGCATGGATGACAGAACTCCAAACACAAATCAGACTTTCATTTTTCTTCTATCAGAGAAACACTCAAAAACAATATCAGTTGTCTCAGATATACTAGAAAGTATGTAATATTACCTAAGCTGCCAATCTCTTTTGTAAAATATGTTACAGAAATACAGATAAACTTTTTAAAAACACAGTCTTTTATTACTTTCATTATGGCAAGCAACACATCCTGTACACTTCTACAAACTACTGCAGGAAGATATAGAGAAAGTGATGACATTTAAGATTTTGGATTGATTGACTGTCCTAAACAGGGTAGAACAGGATATAAACTTACAAACCTAAAAGGGATCTGTAGCATGAGACAAAGTAGAAATGGGCAAAATGCCAGTCCGTACACTAGCAGGATGCTATAGAATCATTTACTCAAATCCAGTCAAAAATATCTTAAAAAGCTGTAGGAAGAATAGGAATTTAATATAAAGCAAAAATATACTACATCTTACTAATACTCAAATTATGAATAATCCATCTTGTGGAAGTTTGACTAGGCACTCCCAAGTTAAATATCATTAATCTACTTATCTAATTACATAATTTGCAAGGAAACCATATGAAACTGGTTTTATTGGATAACTTTTGAACATTTTTTGATTAATCACTTTAGAGCTACGTTACTTAGAACTCAAATGCTAGACTGACAAAAATAGAATTATGTAAGTTTAATTCTCTTTTCAAATCTAAGGTCACACTGAGACACAATGAGGCCTAAGGTTTCATACAACACTCAGTGGTCTTTATAAAATTATAGCAACCAGTATGACTTAGTCCAGGTTTTAACAGGGCTGAAAGATGAATGAGACTCACAGCTTCAATCTTGAGACCACATACAGGAAGACAAATTGCAGAGAGATTTTGACAAATGAGAAGGCTGAGCGGTCACCAACAAGATGAAGTTCAAGAAGTGCAAGTGCCAGATTCTGCACCTGGGATGGAGCAGCCTTAGACATGTGTATAGACTGTGGGATGAGATGCTGGAGAGCTGCTCCATAGAAACAAATCTCGGCTTTAGGAAAAGATTCTTTACCGTAGATGGTTGGACACTGTCACAGGCTCCCTAAGCCAGTGGTCCTAGCCTCAAGCCTGTAGAAGTTAAACAGTTATTTGGACAACAGTCTCAGACATACAGTTTAAATTTTTGGGTGGGCCTGTGTGTGGAGCCAGTAGCTGAACTTGACGTTCCTTAGGTGTCCCTTCTAATTCAGGATATGCGGTTGTTCTGTGATTCTATGAAATTAGCAAATGTTCTACAAGCCTACAAGCAGGAGGTGAATCAACTCTTTGGAAGGGTGAGTGACAGCAGGACAAGGGGAAATGGTTTTAAGCTAAGGGAGGGGAGATTTAGGTTGGACGTCAGGGGGAAGTTCTTTACAGAGAGAGTGGTGAGGTACTGGAACAGGCTGCCCAGAGAGGTTGTGGATGCCCCATCCCTGGAGGTGTTCAAGGCCAGATTGGATGGGGCCCTGGGCAGTTTGGTCTAGCATTAGGTGGAATGGTTGGTGGCCCTGCATGTGGCAGGGGGGTTGGAGATTCATGATTCTTGAGGTCCCTTCCAACCCTGGCCATTCTGTGATTCTGTGATTCTGTTCTAGGCTTCAGAAGGCAAAACCTATTGCTTAATAAGCACTGCCTATTTTTCACTAAACAGAACATTTATTTTCTTCTACCAAAGACTACTCTAGTGGTCCAAGGAAGCTTGCAAAGGCACAGGCTAAAATGAGAAATCTATTTCAGTGACAGAGGTCAAAAGATAAGAGCTCTTAAAAATTCCACTGTTCAGCTCTACTGTGTAGTTTTCAAAATATACCTTTATAATAAACTCTACAGACTTTTAAATCTTTCAATAAGTTATTTATGTATTTTCATGACAGGATATAGTATTTCAACCTTTTCAGCCTGTTCTTCAGAGAACATGCTGGAGCAATGTTACACACATCACTTGGTCACATCATCTTATTAGAATATGATGCCTATCAAGAAAGTAACTACCTTGGAAGAAATGCATTAAGTAAATGCAAAGGAAATTAGTAATGACTAGTAATGTTAATCTGAAAGAACGACTATCTATATATCATATTAATTATTTCTCAAAGATATACCTTCTTGACTACCATATGCTTTTATCCTTTAAAAATGTCTACCCTCTCTAGTGCCTATTAGAAAGATTTCTCCCAGGCATTCTGATCATGTTTCAAACCACTCATAGTCTTGGACAGCCAAGGGACTGCATTTGCTCTATCAGAAACCTGATGCTGAATACTCAATACTTCAATGTGTCAAATTTATGTACTATCAAGAATTAAAAAGCACCAAGCAGTGAGCTAGTAGAACTTCAAGGAAAACACACAACATTATTTTGATTCTTATACTTGTATCTCTGACAAGTTGCCATCCCTTATTGGTTCAACAGAACACTATGCATCACTAGATCCAAAGCATAATACCTAGACCCCACAAATATTTTTAATTTCGTTTAACTGGGTGAAAACTAGAATCACATATGTCAATGATTTTGGTTTAGAAAAACATTTTTTTTTAATTGAAATTTCTTGGGAATTTATTTTGTAGTTTCAGGCAGATGAGTCAATCATAATAAAACCTCCAGTGATAACTGTCGTCGATAGTTTGAGACACAGAATTTAGCCTAAGTAGTACGCAAGTACATAGAACCCAGTTACTCACCCCCAAATCCTGCTCTTTTAGACAAACATCTCATGATTACAAGTTGCACATTCATGCACTGTTTCCTGTAGTTCAGCTTCTCTTACATTGTGCACTGCTTATTTGCCCAGCTCAGCTGTGGTCCAAGCACAAAGAAATAATAATAATAAAAAAAATCCCTAATCTTTACTGTGCAACTACTTAACTCTTTTCCCCATCTATCTTGCTTGGAGTCTCTGACTCACCCTTCAGGCCTGAGATACATCTTCAGGAATGCATGAGGCACAGACAGCCTCTCCCCCACTCCACATGGAGAGAATGAAATCTGGGCAGTCAGAGTGAATTTTCTCTTCAAGGTTGGGATTTCATATAGTGTATTCATTGTTGAATGACACACACAAAAGAATTTGCAAACTGCCATACTCTTAAGATAGATGTCATGGCTGACAGTTCTGATGTGGAGCTGTCTGCTGGGAGCAAGAATACATTCACTGCCTAAATATTCTTTTCTCCCTAAAACCCCAGGGCTGGTACCACCTAACTTTTGAATAACTCTAGGCCAGGATTTGGTGCTTAAAGAACAATTCATAAAAGCCTTCATCTTCAGATAATTCATCCTTTTCCATAGATCACCTCTTCAAGTTTTATGAGCTCTAGGCTAAAATTACAAGTTTGGAGCATGCTTTGTCAAGCTCATGCTGATCAAGGGAACTGACAACATAATTGCTTTATCAAGATGAGTATCTATTTGATGTTCTTTTAAGATTCTGCCCAGCTGGACTGCTAAGCAGAAATTTATGAGGTTTTAGAACAGATGTAACCAGGTTTAGAGCTATGGGGATCCTTTTCTTCCTCCAGATGTACATGTACTCATGTACAAGAGTTGTAGATTTAGTTTCATCTCAGTGTTCTGCCCTTCTCTCACATACAAAAATGCATTTCTTTTGCTGCTAATGCCATGGACATTTTAATTAATCCACAAAATGCCTAAAATAATATCTGATGTCAGTGGGATTGGGGGAATTTAAAAAATTAATAGTACTTTAAAATGCTTTCAGCCTTCCTATATATTGTTTCAGACCATAGTTATCCTCTAAGGTTTCTAGCAATGGTACAGACTCTTAAGGGTAAGTACAGGCTATTCAAACAAGGATTAAGTAATGTATTGATTAGAAAGTTAGAGTATATTTCAACATATGGCAACATTATGCAGTTTAGAAGAGCAATTTTCTAAGCAGAAATGCGGGCATCTCAAGCCTATATTTTTAATAAAGATATATGAATATTTTTCTCTATGTAATGACTGCAGTCAGCCCACATTCAGAGGAGGTTATACTCACATTGTAATTAATTTTTAATATATGAATTCAAAATACTGTACTAAAAGAATCCATGAGAGGAACATTTAAAATAATTTCATGCTTACATCAATTAATAACAATTCAGAATGATCACTCTATAGTCCAGACTCTGAAAGAAGTTTTGTGAAGTTATGATGAAAGCTCAAAGCCCATCAAATGCACAATATTCACTGAAGTTTAATGTAATTAAAGGAAGTTATTTAAGTAATTAATCCAATATTATATGTATTTATTTTCTTAAGGTTCTTCTGTGGAGCTACCAAAGACGTTCACAGTTGGAAGATCTCTTGCAGGATAGATTTGATGATCGAGCATTTTTTCTGTCCTGTGTTTCAGAAATAATGGGTCAGTCCTTTACTAATAAGTTCACCATCCAGCAACTAAGGGGTGATCACTACGCAAGGAAATCACTCAGTGCAAGATTCAGAGAGACTCTATGCAAAATTCTATAATCTTATCAAAGTAGACTTCCAAGTAACTAAACATAAACAAATTCTGTGATAATACAAAATACTAAACACTAACAACATCAATAAAACAAAGCATTGATTATTTTAAATTATTATTGTTTCATTTAAAGTAATTTACTAAAAGTATTTTGATTCAAATATTGATATTTTAGTTCTTCAATCCTTGCATCCCCTTGCCATGATTTTTTTTACAGTGAAGTGTATCTGTTGAAGCACTTTATATTTGATGAACTAAAGTTCTTACAGCACATTGGCATGATGTTATGTTATGGAATGTCAATAAAAACCATGACAAGGACACTTAGGACTAGAGTTCCTTCTATAGATTTTAGCTTTTTAAATATATAATCAAGTTCAGATTTTCCTAAGTTCTGAGAAACAATAGGCCGCAGAAGAGTCATCTGGGTTATTCCAAGCCTGAGGCCAAATCCTGTCTACAGTTTTAATTCTGATGTAATAGTACTCTATGTCTTCAAAGGTATTTTCAAGAGATCTTGGCTGCATCTAAACTAAAACCAAGAAAGGGTTTCTTCAAATTTAGGAGGCGATTGTAAGCAAAGAAGCAGAGGTAGACTCAGATTCACATCACAAAGTAATCAAAAGTAATCAACAGACTCTACCTCCACACAGTTTAAAGGAGAATCACACACTTTGTTTTGTCTCTTTTTTGTTTTGCTTTGTTGCTTTGTTCTGTTTTGTTTTGAAGAGCAGTAACTATCACTTTATCTTTTTATCTCTGTTGTTGTTTTTTTCCCTGCAGATTCATCTTTACCTCAGGTATAGTAAACTCCTCCTTTTCTACTATCAGACCCTTTTCTCACTCAGCACTGTGCCACTGCAGGTTCTCCAGTCTTCCAGAGATGCCTCCTCTCATTGTTTGCAAAGGTGACAAGCAACAGAACCATATATGAGAACCAGAATCCCATACTGGAAATTCTTGAACAGCCATGAATAAGAGAAGTACCTTTTCATCCATATGCTGAATCTCAAAGAAAATTCTAATGCACAAATTAACACTGTGAATAATTTTTACTCTATCTTACCAACATAAAATCTTGCAATGATTTTGAAAAGAACATAAATAGAATGCTAAAAAATAACAGTTTTATAAAATACTGGACTTGTATGTGAAAGTTCCCCATTTGAATCTGTTAAAAAAAAAAAAAAAAAGTAAATATTGTCAAGTCATTATGTTATCTGAAACAAAAAGTCACTAGTTCGACTCTTTCGAAATTTCAAACACATTGTTGCAGTGAATGTAGTAGAAAAGTATGATGTTTAAGTCTGAGAAGAATTCGGTCCATTGCAAATTACTACCATTTCTATCATGGCAATTTAATTCTGAAAAATCACAGAAGTGTTGTATGTATTTATGCTCAAACACGTGATAAAATGCATATTTGAGTACTCACCTTTGGTTTTGGCTAGTTGTGCCAAGCTCTTATTTAGTTTTGCTGTGTCAACATTTACACATGTAAGGAATACATTGATTAATTTGTCTGACAGTTTAACTTTGATTTCAGAATTACCTGGAATCAAATCTTCTATCATTTGCCTGGTGATTTAAATTTCCATTAATATACATTTTAGAAGTAAATTTAAACGCAGAGATCTTAGTTCACATTGCTTTCTCTCCTGCACTAGTATAAATCAAAACAAAAACAAGATTAGACAGCAGTACAAAAAAAGGTGGGATCTCTGTAAGACCTTGTCTTGCAGCTATAAATGGAAAAATATATGAACAAGTTCAATAGAGCTGAAGTTTAATATTACTATCCAAATTTCATTTTATCCCACTGTCACTGCCACCAAAGGAGGGGTTTTATGTTGGAGATAATGTGATACTGCAGTATAAGCCCTCCTCAGATTTCAAACAGGTCAACTTGTCAAAGCTTTTTAAGGGAGCCAATTACATTAATTTTCCACAGCAGAGAAATACATATTTCATTTCCATCTCCCACTAGAGATGGGGCCCAGGGATTCTGTTTCGAAAGGCTCTTATCACTAAGTAACATTCGTACCCCCAAAGGAACCTTTGGCAGTCACTGGTCCATTGATATAATTGAGCAAGGTATGAGCTGTCTGACACTGCCATGGCATTGCTCAATAGCGCTGTGCACTAAGCACTCGGAACAATGAAGCTTCAGCAGACGGCCGCATTGTCAATAAATTTCAATTACACTAATTGCCAAGAGTTCAATGAGTGCACTTTGAAAGGGGAGGGGGAAGGACGGAAGGAAGATTAAAAAAAGCCTATGCCTACTAGGGCTAAAGAATAGGATGCAATAAATAAACTGCAGCTTCTAATGGGGGCATTAATGCATTTTTTTTAACATGGCTTAACAAGATTTTACAAGCTGTACCAGTTTCAGGGATCCTGTTTTACATTTCTTTGTTACTGTCTCCAAACAACCTATACAGAGACTCAATTATGTGGCATTATCTTTCGGGGAAGAATCATTTTCTTACGTTTTTATGTTGTTCATGTTCTGTTCAAGATGGATAATGCATCTGAAAGCAGAATGCCGTAATGTCAATTTCATGAGCAAACGAGGCTGCTCATTGAACAGGCAGAGAGCAACCGAGTGCCTCACCTCATCAGAGTGACACAGTCACATATGCCAAATTAATTAGACCTATGTAGGAAACTCACTTACACACATGTGTATTCTCCAGCCACTGCTCACATTAAGCAGATAGTGATGTGCACTGTGCAGAGATATAAGTAATTGATATATAATGGCTGCTCCATAACTAATGCCTCCTATTTTATTATGTCGGCCCACAGCATCAGAGGCGGATGTTGGTGGTATGGCAGTAGAGGTTGGAGCTTCCCACCAATATCCCATTACATGTTGTTGCCATGAGACAGATGGCAGCAGAGGGGCAGTCTGACAGAATGGCGTCTGGCATGGAAGTGAGTATGAAACAAAGGTGTGTCATTGAATTCTTCCATACAGAAGAAACTGCATCCACTGACATTCATCAGTTCTTGCTGAACAGTGAATGCGAGCACAGTGAGGCAGCCCTGGTGCATTTCAGCAATGGCGACAATGTCTCAACTTGCATAAAAATACTGCTGACTATTCCAAGGCAAATCTGTGAACATGAACTTATATGGGCCAATATCCACCAAAACTATTTCCTGTGATGATAGTTCTGTTTGCTTTTTCAATATAGCTCTCAGTATAAAAGAAAGCTCAGAGGAAAAGTCACTTCTCTCAGTATATTTTCAAACTTTACAGAAATTCAAATTGAGGAGTTAAATGTTTAAATTAATTACTATATGTTGAAACAGTATGAGAACTTAAAGGACTGTTAGCAGTTCCCACTTCTGTATGAACCGTTCATATGAATTCATTTATGTATGAAATGAATAATCATTTATGTCAGAAGAGACCTCAGGAGCACTCTACTCAACCTCCTGCTCACAGCAGGGTCAGCTCCGAGGTGAGAGGAGGTTATTCAGGACATTATTGGGTCTTGACAACACCAAGGATGGAGACTGCTCAGTTTCTCTAAGCAACTTGTCCCTGTGTTTGACTGTCCCCGTAGCGTAAAAGATTTTTGCTTGGACCTTCATATGTTTCACCTTATGTGTGTTAACTTTTTTGTCCCATGATACCTCTCATCTGACAGTGAATGTTTTTTGTTCTGAACACAGTTTAATTGCATAGGCAAAGTGTGAGCGTTGCAAAAATGAGGAGGAAGTTTTTCACACAGAAGGTGATGGGTGACACACTGGAACAGGTCGCCCAACGAGGTTGTGGATGCCTCATTCCTGGAGGCATTCAAGGCCAGGCTGAATGTGGCTCTGGGCAGCCTGGTCTGGTGGTTGGTGATCCTGCACATAGCAGGGGGGTTGAAACGAGATGATTATTGTGGTCCTTTTCAACCCAGGCCATTCTGTGATTCTATGATTCTATGAAATGGCATTTCAGAGCTGTTTCTGAAGATTCTGAAACACTCAGGTAATGACTCCAAATCTAGCAGTGTATCTAATAGGAAACTGCTAGTGTGTTGCGGGTTTTTTTGTTTGTTTGTTTGATTGTTTGTTTCAAAAAAAAAAAATACTGCAAATATATAAAATTACATTTTGATGCATCAGCCTTTTTCTGAAACCAAAGAAACCAAATTTACTGATTCTCACTGTCAGATTCCTCTTTCCCATCCATTTTTTCTCCATTAAATTTCCAGCTGATAACCTGGGCGTTCAATGGGAAAATTGTAAAAATTCTAAAAATACAAAAAAAATCAATGCTGTCAAAGAGAAATAAGGAGCAAGTGTTTTTCAGCCACAAGGAGGTGAGCAGTGTGATGTGCCCACCGTCATATATCATAGAAACATAAAGATTGGAAAAGACCACTAAGGCCATGTAGTCTAACCCCAACGCACCCCAACCATGCCCACTGACCATGTCCCTCAGTGCCACATCCATACAGCTCCTGAACACCTCCATGGATGATGACCTCCCTGGGCAGCCTGTGCCACTGCTTCACCACTCTTTATGAGATGAAATTCTTCCTAATATCCAACATGAACCTCCCCTGGCACAACTTGAGGTCATTCCCTCTCGTCCCTTACCTCATCACCATTTATAATGTTGTTTATTTAAGGCAGAGCGCTGCGGCCAAAGGACACAGAGCTTGTTTCTTATCCAGCTCACAAAACAGCTTGTTCAGGATAGTAATTCAGTGCCAGGCATTTTTGTTAACTCCAGCATTTCCTCAGCAATTTCAAAACACTTTTAGGAACTGTTAGTTACAAAGTAACTGTTTCACTGTTTTGAAGTGAAACAAGGCAGACTGTTTCCTTTCAGCTGCATTACATGTTGTGATCACAGACTTTTTTTATTGGTGGCACAAGTAATGCTAACAACAACAACAAATCCAGAGAAGCAAAATATTCTTCCATCTGGGCAGTTATATTCTGCTAATCATAGCAGTGGGAACCAATTTAGAGATTTAAGATCAGGATTCACCATGATTCCTGTAGAAGACACAACACTGGTGTCACAATGGCACAGCATCATTTCTGCCTCCATGAAGAAGTTGTGGTAGGGTGAAAACTGTTTTAAATAAGACATCTGACCTTAATTTAACTACTTAGAGACAAAAATTCCATATTTATTGGTAGTATTTGCCAATATATATATTTTTTTTCTTAAAAATGTATGCATAGTTTCTGTTGTTTCCCCCAGCTGTATGCACTGGACTTTCTACCTTTAGGATTTTGCTAGAATTGTGTCCGCTTGTTTCAGGAGCCGAGCAGGTAATTATTTCTGCCAATCAAAACAAGAGAACATCGAAGGTGTTCTGTGCACCTTTGACATGAAAATCTCCCCTGAATCAAAATCCTTACATCATTTTGAAAATTAATTTTAATATCGTGTTTCTCACATTTCCTGTTTTCCAAACAACACTTGGCTCATTGTTTACAGGAACCTGACTGAATGTCTATGTGACATATCCAGATTATATCTGAATTGAACTACCACACCAATAAAACAATTAATTTTATATTTATTACAATTCTAGATAAATATCCACCCACTGGAATTTATTTTTCTAAGACCAGATATTGCTTATACTGTGAAGTACTCCACTGGTAAAAGCAAATTTTCCCTATTCAGTGTGAACAAGCCCTGTGAGACATAACAAAGAAAAATCTCTCCATTTCATTTCAGATATGAGGACATTCCCTAGTGAAAGAAAGACATTTTCTTGTGAACTATATCAAATATTTTCTTATTTCCCTTAAAACATTTTGAAATACATACAAAGAAACTCAAGTAATAGTTAATGGTAATTAGTCTAGAAAGCTTCAAGAAAAAAGAGCTCTTCCATAGGAAGGCAAACTTGATGCTGTTTCATAATATCAGTATAAATAGAGTGTTTTACACTAGAAAATTGTGGGTATGTGCTTTCTGATTTTACAGACAATCAAGTAAATTTGTTGAACCAAAATAATTTTAATCTTAGATCACAGTAACTTTGGAATACCAACTTTCTAACAGGAATCTGTTTATTAATGGAACCTACTGTGCTACCCTGAAAAAGAAAAAGAAAAAGAAAAAGAAAAAGAAAAAGAAAAAGAAAAAGAAAAAGAAAAAGAAAAAGAAAAAGAAAAAGAAAAAGAAGGAAGGAAGGAAGGAAGGAAGGAAGGAAGGAAGGAAGGAAGGAAGGAAGGAAGGAAGGAAGGAAGGAAGGAAGGAAGGAAGGAAGGAAGGAAGGAAGGAAGGAAGGAAGGGAAAGGGAAAGGGAAAGGGAAAGGGAAAGGGAAAGGGAAAGGGAAAGGGAAAGGGAAAGGGAAAGGGAAAGGGAAAGGGAAAGGGAAAGGGAAAGGGAAAGGGAAAGGGAAAGGGAAAGGGAAAGGGAAAGGGAAAGGGAAAGGGAAAGGGAAAGGGAAAGGGAAAGGGAAGGGGAAGGGGAAGGGGAGGGGAAGGGGAAGGGAAGGGGAAGGGAAGAGGAAGGGAGGAAGGGAGGAAGGGAGGAAGGGAGGAAGGAAGGAAGGAAGGAAGGAAGAAAACAAGAGGAATACATTTTCCTGGCTCAATTTCACCTTTATAAGGGAGATCTATGAGACTTAATGTGGTTGTCAAATGAAAGTCTGTTGACTACTTCCAGAAGAACAGGACATAACAATATGCAACTTTCTGTATGATTCTACAGCACCCTAAAAGTCTTTTGCTTTTACAGACCTAAATTCATTTTAGAGTATTTACTGTGTACCCAGATTGGACTAACAACTCTCCTTTGAACTCCTAAATATTTAGTTGCTCTCAGAACTTGCGTCTTAAAAAAATAAATCTTGTAAGTGTTGCTGAAAACTCTGGGAATCTGTGAGAACAGTATCCTGTCCAAGTGTACTAGAGAAGTGTGATATATTAAACCTGACAGGATGATGTTCATTAATCTTTGAAATGTAGTCGGGACACTGGTAATTCCAAGAGGCATTACATTAAAATGAAAAGCCCCCTTATGGCAAATGAAGGTGGTTTTTTGTTTCCTGTCATCATCCATTTGTAACTGCCAATAGCCGCTAGTCAAATCAATGCACCTGATAAATATTGCTTAGCTGAGGAAATCTAAAGAATCATCATTTCTTAGCAGTGGGTATTTATCTTGTTTTCTTACTGCATTTATTCTTCAGCAGTACTGTATTCTGAAAATGCTCTCCTACCTTTTGGCTTCTCAGCAATTAACGTTGGCCTAAGGGCAAATTGAGGCAGAAATGGTTTCTGACCAAAGCAGACACCACAGCTGTTGCTTTACCACTCTTCCTCACAGAGGAAGAGGTTTCTGGACAGAAATTCATGATGTCTTTATTCACTATCTGCCTCTCAGCTTTATAGTAGCACTGGGGAGAATTTCGAACAGAAAAGCTTTATTTCAACTCTGGAAAACAGAAAACAAAATGAAATACTGTATCTACAGCATGACTCTAAAAATGGATCCATATACCAGAAGCACGTGAAGACTGGATCTAGGCAACAATTTACCTCTCCCACACACTTAAATTATTATGTTCTAAAAAAGGGGAAAAGAGGAAAGTGTTTAACTGTGCACTTTTAAACCTTTAACTTCAAATCATGTATCTATGGTTTATAAAGGAAATGTAGACAAGTGGGTGCAAACAAAGGGTGTACAGTCTTTAAAACTTTCTGTTTTGACCTGTAGCATATAAAATACAAAATATAAGGCTTA
Source organism: Phasianus colchicus (assembly GCF_987193195.1). NCBI lineage: Eukaryota > Metazoa > Chordata > Aves > Galliformes > Phasianidae > Phasianus > Phasianus colchicus. Next base: position 34,230,919 of record NC_143438.1, read on the forward strand.
TTCCTTAATTCCTCCCCAGTAAGTATTTCTAGTTCTTGCTTATGAAAAGACAGTATTCCTCAGAAGGGCCCATTTACTTTGATTGCTCACTTATTTTAAGTCTAACCTGTGATCCACATCTGACAAGCTGAAATGAGTGACTGCTTTTTAAGAGTGGGCATATCCACTGGATTGAGTTTGCTCTTAATGAAAATATTAAGATAACTTCACCTAGCTATTCTATAATAACTGCTTCTGTCAAAGTTTAAAAATGTTGATATGCATTTTTCTTTAACAGCAAGATTCCCAAAGTATTATGTTTCCCTCAGTGACATGCAAAAACTTTTCCAAGATGTGAACTTTTCATCAGAGGAAGATGAAAAGCTACTCAGTTCAATAACAAAAAAGAAACATTCTCTTGCAGTTTATTGGAGACATTTATTTGCCAGATACACAAAGAAGCAGAGAAAACAGTACTTGGAATGTTATTCTGAAGTATAAAACCATTGGTGTTCCCTGCTAGAAATTTCCTATTTGATTTTGGGCAAACCAATCTCAACACTAGTTATCCATTTATATAATGGGTTAACAGTTTCACCCTATGATGCAGTAGTGGTGTGAATATACAGATATTATAGAACATGAGGTCCACAGCTAACAGCTCTGATAGCTGTGAGGATATCAACAATACAATACCTAAAAAAAAATAGTCACAGAATCGCAGAATCACAGGGGTTGAAAGGGGCCTCAAGAAATCTTTAAGTCCAACCTCCTGCTGAAGTAGGTACCTTACAATAAGTCACACAGGTAGGCGTCCAGATGGGTCTCAAATATCTCCATAGAAGGAGATTCCACAGCCTCTCTGGGCAGCCTGTTCCAGTACTCTGCCACCCCTCCCATAAAGAATGTCTTAAGGGAAAGTTGTTTGGCAACACAAGTAAGGTATGTGGCAAATTTGCTAATGATCTCACTCTATAGTTGGTTACGTCCAATGCCAAATCAATATCACTCTTCTGCCCCAAGATGAAAAACTGAGTTTTGCCTCATTATCACAAGTAGGTTTTGATCTATGACTTCTACATCAGTTGAGCTGGACATGCTTTTATTCTGAGCTATACTTTCACTTGAGTTTTCACAGGCAGATGTGGCTGAGGTTTTCTACGCATACTCCTAATAAAGGTTTCAAATAGCAAAATATTCAATTCATGCATAGGGTGAACCATGAAAATAATGCCACTGAACTCAATCCAGCTGGCATTCTATTTCAAGATACCCTTATGTATGTGCCCTTTAACTGAAGCTATGGGTGCCCTTTCCTTTAATCCAGTTCTATCACTCCATGGAGAAGGCTAATATTTTGTCTGAAGAACAAAGACCAAATATTTCAGCACACACTGTACATTTTTCCTGGAGGCAAATGACAAGGTAAGGGAGGGCAAAGAAGACCGCGCTGGAGCCTGGTATCACATAAGCATGCAAGAGGAAAGCTGTCAGAGAACCATTTATGCTCTGCTTCCAACACTGCACATCACAAATGTATTAATGTAGACAATGCCATGTACATGGGCCATGAAATAGCTACTGAAAGACATCTCACCACACTTTGAAAAAGGAGGAAGGAAGCACTCATGTATTTTATTAGAAATAACCAATGTTAATAACATATATTTATATAAATGCATCATATTTTAATATCATTTGGCAAAGTCTTGCATTTTTGTCATTACTGCCTTTCAATGTGTTTTATCATTGCAGTGGTCAGGAATGCTATTATTATCTCAGCCATAAATATAAATCTATGTAAATCTCTGTAGGAAGATTTAAGATCAAGCCTAAATACAAACAATACAAACTTACACCATTTCACTGCTCTCCCTGACTCTGTGAGAACTGACAGCCAGCTCAGAGCCATAGAAGCTGGTTTTAGTGAAGATGCCTTTAGAAATCCAGGCATAGCTGGATTGGCATCGACTACCTTGCTCACATCCTCATTTTCAGTCAGAAATAACTTGCTCCTATGTTTGACAATATATATTTCACATTTGGTAATTATTCCTCATCACATTATCATAACGTACCATGTCCTAAGGGCAACAGTCCCTTGAGATTCAGTTCTCTTGGCCTCTCCCATTAATATAGGCCTACTGGCTGTTTTACATGATTGAGGTTTGACTCACAGAAATACAAATAACATAAATTTAGGCCACTGGCTTTTTAATCTCCCTTTGGCTCCCCAGCAAGGCAAATGACAATATTCTAATCTGTTTTCCATTATAATTAAAGCTCTCATTTAGTTTATGATTTTATAATTGGAGTACCACACCTCAAGAAAAATCACAGATCCTTTCCACTTTGCAGACAAATCAGGGCAATTCTGCACATAACAAAGAAGCCATTGGCAGTAACAGCAAAGATATTCATGTAGATGGAGAGGAGACACGACTCATAAATGCTCCCATTTCCAAGGTGATGAAAAATATGACTACACGGCGCAAGTGAACAAATATTAGCACATAGCAGACCCCAAATTAGTTCATATCTGATGCAGTAAAAGAAAGCACTGCCCCACAAGCACAGCAGAAGAATCAGCGTGCCCCAGTGTGCAAGCCGGTTAGTCCTACTAACAGAGCAGCTCCGCAGCCAGCTCACCTGATACTAGGAATGAGTAACAAGGCCATGCTCCACAACATGATTTAAACATGCTCCTCACAGTAAAAGTAGTTTGGGAATTTATCATAGTGCTTCACTGAGACTGGATCTTTCTAAGAAAGCAAAGCTTTTATGTTGACTTTCAAGAACTCTTTGTTGGCTCTGACTGGAGAGATGAAATGAGCTGAAAAGATAGTTCTCTTTATGGCAGGGAACTATGAACAAGTGCTCTCAGCTGACAAAGACAAGCAGCAGAAATATGTTAAAGTCTGAACTACATATCCTGTACCAAACAACCTTGTTTTCGCTCAGAATAAGGTATTTTAGTTGTTAACAACACCAGGAGACCAAGTCTGTGTTTGTTCGTTCTGCTGTGAATCATTAATAGTATTCCAGAACAGGAAAACAGCAGTCAGATCATTATCAACCTAAACACACAGTGCTGGTTAAATAGAACACACTCTGAAATATTCTAATCAGCCACAAATAGGGTGGCAGAGTCCCAAGAAAAAATGCAATAATAGAGGTTTAGTTTTTCCCAAGTCCAAAAGGATCAGTAAAAGAAACTTATGTAAGCAACAGCAAAGTGACACAAAGATACACTGGCATATAATTTGGGAGAATTGAGGATGGGACTGAACTGTAGAATAGTAGTTAGGATTACAGTATGTGGCAAAAATCATCATCCATCAGCATGGGAAAAATGGGCATGGTAATAGCAGGTAACAACACTCTGGACTAGGGTTAAAAGCCTTCCAAATCTTTCAGGATACCCAGAGCTTCTAGATTCCACAAGGACCAAGACAAGTGACTGCCAAGGGAAATATCATTGTATTGGTATTTCTGGAGGGATTTTTGACCTCCATTTTTTTTAGTAACTGTCTCTTTTCCAAGCTGCTGGTGTATACTCAAGCCTGGTGTTTAGTGAAGCAGATGCTATTATAAACAACAGGTGGGTTTCTGTGAGGGAACATTGAGAGGCACATCTTTATTAAAGTAAATCAGCCCCTGGTATTGTGAGATGATTCCAGGAATCAGAACATTGTCCCGGCAAGGATCATGATGACATTTCTGCTGTAGGTCTCTTGAAACCCCAACTTTAGAAACCAAGATATGACTGCATGATATAGCAGTTAATTGCTGCTTACTGCCAAGCACACATTTTGACATCTAACATCCACATACCATATGTCACTTTCTATACCCCTACTTTCTTACTTATTTAAAGAGAGATCATAGATGTCATTCCTCATCCAATCTTTGGTTTAGGCAAAATGTTTCCATATTTTTTTCCTTTTAGTTCTTGGTGGTATCAGTTTGGGTATTATTTACATGATGAATAATTATGAAAAGCTTTTGGAAGAAAGAGACTTCACTCTGCTTCAAGAAAATAGATTAAAATCATTTCAACTCCAAGGCTATTGGCCAGCAGTCAAAGAACTACACTATGAGTTGATGATGACTTTGTTGCTAGAGGATCATATTTTTAAAAGAATTACATGGGAAATATACTACCTGCCATAAATATCATAGGAGATGTCATGAAGACTGAAAATTTCAAAGGAGAAATGTGATACATGTACCTACTGCAGAAGAGCTGTCCACCAAAGAAGCTTGTCATTGAGACAGTTCAATGATTCTCAGCAAAAACAGTTCTTTAAATTTTTCTAGCAATAACAAAGGAAAAAAAAAAGATTCATCCTTTCAGATAGAAAATTTAACTATCTACCAATAAAAGTTAAAATTGAATTATATCACATAGACAGGAGAAAGGAGTTTTGAATTCTTCTATTCCCCTTCTTTTCTCAATTTGAAATAAAATAAATGAGAAATAGGTATTTTTACTCAATTTATTTATTGTTATTCTGCAACTTCCTCAAAGTGTAAGAGGCTCTGAAACTGCAGAGAAGTAAAAGAAAAAAAAAGAAGGAATAGACTAAATCACAGATATTATCAATTTCATTGCAAGAAGAAAGATAAGGATGAGAAAAGAACATGTTAGGCCTGCATAATTTTGATGTTGCTATTTCATCTGAGACTGTAGTGTTTCCCACAAATGGAAAAAAAGATTAAAGATAAAAGTTGCTCTATTTATATCATGTTAAAGGTAAAAATTTTGAAGTTGTTTCTATTTTGGAGAAATGGTTCTACCATTTTTCAACACAATCTACTAACGTTATCTGGCTTCATCAAATGCATGAAATAACTAGGAAGAGAAGAGGTTTTAACAGGCTTTCTCAAAAGCAGTCAAGTATTTCTGAAGACTGTATTTGTCAATAACATAAGCAATACTTACTATTTAAGTCATAGAACAAGTGGCTTCAAATCAGCCTTTATAACCCTAAAATCCTTGCCACCAGCTATTGGCTGAGTGGAGCCCTGTTAACTGAGTTGAACATTTTTATTAAAGCTTAGAGGTCATATACCCCAGTGAAACTGCTCTCAGGCTCCAGTTTTTGCCAGACAGAATGTGATACCTCAATTTACCATGAGCTAAAAGGAATTCAGAAGTGAAGCAAATTCCAGTCTTACTAATTTTGTCACTGTAAAAATGTCAGAGAAGCTGAATATCCTTCATTTTTTGTAACACATTTAAGAAGCAATTTGCCAAACTTCACTACTGCTTCACCAAGAGAGCAGTTAACTGTACAAACTAGTATACAAAATAGTCTGCTAAAATCACACATTTATAAAAATATGCAAATAATTCTTTTTTACTTAAACAAAATGAAGGCAGCATGTTTATGTTTAAAGCAGAAATCACTAGCTTTTGGTATAGAGTAGAAGGCAATCAAACATAATATCCAGTATAAGTTGACAGTGCTTACTACTGAATATTTGAACCATGAAATCTTAAAGCAGATAGGACAAAACAAACAGACAAACACAATGCAGCCCTTGAAAGTGCAGACATGAAATGTGCTTCAGAATTCACAGAATACTACTGTACCTGCAGATTCTATTTTATAGGGATGAGATACTATCTGTAATTCGTGAAAAGCCTCATTAATGTAATTATCTTGTACAACTGGGTGTGATATGGTTTGAATTAACTCATAAGCGGGTAGCGGATGCTAGAAAGCCTCAGGATATCCTGAAAGCAGAGAACTTACCTGGTCAATAGTAACTTACTTTGTTGTAAAATTGCATAGAGGTGTGGTACAATAAATGGTTGCAGTATTATTTAGATCTTACATGGAATTTCAAACATTTCTTATTTAGTCCAGCCAAAATCATAAGTAGAGTTTTATTGGCATCAGGGCTAAGCTGAAGCACGTGAAGTACAGGAGTCTTAACATAAGTAAAAAACATTAAACACAGGAATTTAAAAAATAAAAAATAAAAAAAAAAAACTAATATCAAGAATGATGGTAAAAAGAATTATCTTTTCTATCTTTGTCTTTTTAAGGAAAAGGATAATTTCCATGGGAAAGCTTTCTTATACTCCTCGGTTTTGGAATGTTACTCATCTTCCTGTAAGGCACTGAGAAAAAAATTGCAATACTGGAAGATACCAAAAGCTAAACTGTTCTAAAGCATCAGGGCTGAACCACCACATGTATAACTAGGAATGTCCACCTGTACAATTTGTTCTCATTATATTGAAAAAAGTCCACATATTCTTCTCTCTGGTTCTTTCAATATTTTTCTCAGTACATCCAAAAATGAATTTAATCTAAAAACCGTCTAAGAAAGAAGTCAGAACATAATGATGCTATGCTTATCACTTCAAAATACATTCTAAACATAACTTACAATTAGTCCCCTCAATAATTCCTTCAAAGTAAATATTACTGTTTACCTTTTTACAGCTGGAAAAACGAGGAAACAGTGAGTATCTCACCTTCAGCTTCACCCCTTGTTAATGATTTCTCAAAACCAGTTGAGGTGTCCACTAGCTCACACAGCTTCTTCATTGCAATGATTTCAAACATATATTGCAGCACTAGAAACATGAGATTGACATAGTACATGGTATTAAACTGAAGTGAAAGTTCCACGGTAGTGGAAATATGACACAGAAAATGCACAGAAATGTTTTATATATATATATATTTGAAAACCAGACAGTCATTCTGGCACAAACTAGTCATCTCCCAAGTCTAACACACTACTCTAGCAGTAGCCAGCACCAGATGCTTTGGAGAAAGATACAAGAAACTCCCACAGATGCAGGATAATCTCTCTTGAAGGTCTCATCCTAATCCCTTTAGTTATAGATTCCCTCAAATCCTGATGCATGAGGGGTTTTATCCCTTCAAATACTCTTTTTTAGTATTACTATCATAACTCTGGATATTCTTGTTATCCATATAAATGCCCCTTCCCTCTTTGAAGCTTGCAGCACTCTTTATTTTTCATCTTCATCCAGAGTCAGTGAGTTCCACAATATATATACACAACTTTTGGTAAGTGCTCCCTTTATTCTTTATTCAGGAGACAAGGAAATCTGTAGTCTCCTGATCTTTGTTTTCTGCTGCACCACTTTTTTTTTTTTTTTTTTTTTTTTTAAATCACATATTTTATCACTCTACTTTCATCTGAGTCGTCAGGTAAACAATCACATCAGGTATTTTTATGTCACTAAACATTCTGATTACTTTTATCTGAACCTGTCCAATTCTAGAATAATCTTTCCAAAATTGACTTTCTATTAATGTCCCATAAATGATAGAATCACAGAATGGCCTGGGTTGAAAAAGACCACGATGATCATCTAGTCTCAACCCCCCTGCTGTTTGTGCAGGGTCGCCAACCACACACCACACTGCTGGATGAGTGTGTGCATAATTACTTTAAAATTATTCTTCAAAAAAGAATGGTAACGCAGTATGTTACAGTTCCTCGCAGTTACCTAGTTTGAATGCATCCAAGCAAAATTCAGTAAGGCTTCTCTGGACTTGATTAACAAGTGACCTACGAAGATGTGTTGCTGCCTCATTTCTCCTTCCTCTTCCCAGATAACTAATAAATACATTACACAATAACAGACCTAGCACAGAAACTTGTGGCTATTAACCTTTTGCCACAATGAAAATGGACCATTTGTTCATGCTTTGTCTCCTGCCTCTCAGCTACTTTTTGATCCATGATATTACATTTCCTCACGGCTACTCGGTTTCTTTTAGCAGAGATATTATCAATCCCCAACCTTCAAAAAACCATGCATCACTACCCACAGAATCACACGATAGCTTACAAATCATGACATATTAAGACATAATAACTGTTCTGTGTCTCTTCGTGTCTGATTTCTTGAGCTAGACTGATTCATGTCCATGAGCTTTAATCCCTGAGATTCTGGGCTGCTTTTATTTATTTATTTATTTATTTATTTATTTATTTATTTATTAATAAACCTTTTTTGCAAAAACTTTTCATTCCATTTCTTGACTTCCATAATAAAGAATTTAAAAGAAACAGAATCAGGTGATATGGGGCTTAATAAAAAACACCAAGAGCTAGCAATGCTGAGTAGTGTCTCACCTACGACCCTGTCAGAAGCCTTTTGAAAGACATACTTAGCATATCCTCTATCCATTTGCTGAATGTTCAAAGATTTTAGGACATTAGCCAGCCAAAATTTGCTCTGCAGAACTTTATGATTAAATGTACATTATCTTCCAACTCCTTTTTGCATTTTAATGTTATTGAATCCAGTTTTCCAAGTACTCAGTAAGGTTTATCAGCAAGTAGCCACACAGAGCTCCTCCAGAGCCTTTTTAAAAAGAGTCTGCATTGCTTCCAGTTAGCTGTTTTTTAAGCAAGATGTCTGTTGATTTGTTAGCAATTCAGTCCATTTACCCTTAAAACTTCTTCAAAACTTTTGGATATATGCCATTCAGGCATGGTTACTTCTTTTGAAATTATCACTGATTTACTATCCTCTTCAAAAGTGTAAGTTGAAGAAAACAGCATGTGCTGTTACCAGACAGAGAATCAGAAAGGTAAAAATATGTGTAATTATCCAATAGTCTTTGTGGAAGGATAAGTGAACTGCAAAGAAAATGTTTTTGGAATGAAGTGGGGAAAAAAAAAAAAAAGGCAGAACAGAAGCAGGGAAAAATGACAAGATATTCTGGGCAAAATTTGTACCAAGGAAAACCTCAGTAATTGCAGAAGCCATACTTACGACTACTTTTTTTTTTTTTTTTTCTGAAAAGACTCACTTGCAGTTACATTTCTAAACATAAACTGTGAGACTTCCCTCCTCAGTTATCCTCCTATTCCTTTGAATCTTTAGCAGTTGTGGGTGGATCTTTGAAAGATGGCTGGGAAACATGAAAGTCCCTGTAAGAAATTAACATAATTCAGGTCTGAAAAATCTTACAGAATTAGTTGGCACAAGACATAACTTGAGCTGCTCCGCATAATTCTGTTACTTGCAGTACCTAATAGTGAATCTGTAAAAGTTTTGCACAGAGCATTGCTAGTCATCAGCAGCTAGGAAGATAAACAGATGAAGAAAGTAGGCCAAAATTTAAAGGAGGAAAAAAAACCCAAAAAGATAAATAAACAAACCTTCTCCAGCAGAGCACTTGATGTGGGGAAGGAAACATGGTTCCTTTCCTAAATCACTAATACAAATACTGGCAAGAAGCTGGGAAACAGCTTGCTTGTTTCACTTGATAAATAAAAATCTTTTCAGTACAAAGTTAGAGGTTTATCTTGTGTTACTGTACTTGTTCTACCACATATTTGACATGTGGGATGCAGAAACTTGAAGTTTCAGCTCATAACATATAAAAAGTGAGGTTTTAGAAATACACAAAACAATTTGGTTCTCTTGTGAACTTTCACATGGCAGTCTGCTTAACTTGTGCTTACCAAAGCACACCAGGCAAAAGAAATTCTGCTGTTTCAGATTCCACCTGATTGAGAATGCCCCAGAACTGATCATTTCAAAAGCAAAAACTACAGAGTACAGCAGAGCATACAGGCAAAATTAGCCAGTTCTGCAAATCTCCTGAATTTGTACAGTATGTTTTTATATTGTTACTGTGGTCCGACAAGGTCACCATGCAATGTCGTGCATGCTGCTGCTGCGGCGTTTTGAGAATCAATTGCTTAGTTCTCCTGCATCTGGAAAGAACACCACATGGGAAATATTGGCTTACGTATAATTTTAAAGCAAAAGCTGATTTCAAATAAAGCCTGTAATTGCAAGAAAACAAGAATTTACTCACAAATGCTAGAGAGCACTTACAATTTTCCCAAGATGTTTATGGCACAATAGTTATATTATAGTGCCATCCACTGACTCTCTTCTGCAAGTACTTGCATCGACATACAGCTGCTGTTTTACATCGAGTTGGCTTAATTCCCACCGAAGGGCCAACCATCCCCAGACAGATATATTCCCAATTCATTTCCTCCTGCAATGATAACTGTGAAATTTACCCAGCTCACAAAGGAAGAGAAATAATTTCTCTAATAGCCTTAATGGGTTTTTAGAGACCTTGGCAAGCAGCCAAGAGAGACTTAGACATGGCTTTGCAGGCAGCATGAATGCAGAGCTTACTTTCATATGTGTGTGTGTGTGCACGTGCGTTGTGTGCAGGGGTTTATTGTAAGATACGTTTCAGGAAAAAAAAAAGTATTAATTGAGCCCCATCAGCACTGATGCGTCCACAAATAGTTTTCCCTCACTGACATCAAGGAATATGAATGAAAACTAATTGTGCTTCAAAGAAAAGGCAAATCACAAGTCTGTTGTAGGATTAGGTTTTTCTTTAATTAAGATTGTTGAAATAAACAGCAAGAGAGCTGTTATGGACTTTTTCATGTATACTTTAGTTCCAGTTTCCCTATTGAAATGTGAGACTATCATGTTATTACAAAAGAAGATCAAAGAAAAGAATATACTAGAAAAGCCTGAAAACCTTTCAGGGGAAAAAAAAAAAATAAAAAGAGAGAGAGATTTACTTAAGTAAAATTCCCTGATATAATCTGTCAAAGAATATTTCACTTATAAGGAGTTTTCCAATAAACTCTTAAAATTAAAATTACACAGTATGTGCCTTAATAATGCTCTCCTGCAATCAGATTTCAAGAAAAAAGACAGATTTCAGAAGAAATAACTTTGACGATTCTGGGGCTGTGTTTTACTACAGTAAAATACAGTCATACATTTTTGTTATAATACATATTCATATATATTATACATTGACTGGCACAGACATATCAGCATGGGAGAACACATGCACACATTAGCATGACCACACTGCAGCAACTCTGCAGTGCATTAGAAAGCCAACAAAGGAGTATCCATATTTGTGACAACTCACACACTTAGAAAATGGTAACCTGGCTGCAGAGTCACCTACATAAACCTGATTACAGAAGGTCATCTACTTAAACCCAAGGAAGTGTCAGACAAAAAAGCTAGACTACCCTGAAGGAGAAGGGAAAATGAAATCTATTTTAATAAAGACAAGAATCATGAAGACTACATTTGCAGTCCTGAATCCCAAGATACTGCCTTTAAAACCATTCCTTTTAGTATTACTAGAATAGGGCAGTTCTATTTTAACTAAATTTCTTATCTGCAAAAATCTTGATTTCATCCTTTTTGTCTCAAAATATGTGAGTTACTTTTTCACAGTGGTATGGGAAGCATGGAATAATCCTGTCCTCACAGAAAAGGAACAAAAGTCCAAATTCATCAGTTTTGCTTTACATGAGAATTCTTTGCCATACCTCTAGTCTCAGCATAGCAGAGATTAAATGATGGCTTAAGCTCAACTCCCTTGAGATATACACTTAAAGCTATTTGAACATTTCTCTTTTTATCCTTTTTCTAAGAGCTATAGTACTAAAAAGAATTTTCTTCCTCAAAGACCACTGAAGTCTGACACAGATAATATTAAAAATTTGTTGGATTTTAGCACTCACGAAAGTTGGAGATTGAGCATATCTCCTAGAAGCAAATCAGATATGCATCTCTAAAGACAAAACTGTCAAGTGTCCACAGAAATAATTTGTTACACATTAAACCATTTCCATCATCTGAAATCCCATCTTCTGTATTTTTCTGCTTTTTCCAACATCCATGAATGTCTTTTGTTACATCTTCTACATGTGTGTATATATATGTGTATATTAATTGGTTAATATATTCCTGTCATCTCTTAAGCGCCAGAAAACTCAAAATAATTTTTGAACAGCTGTTAAGTGCAGAAGACATCTTGCATACTTACTATACAATGAATGGCTGATGTCAGAACATAATATGTCACATTTTAGGTCTATAAACCTTAGTATCACATCCTCAGTATTGCTCACTGTTCAGAACCACTGCTAAGATCCCCAGTCTATTCCTGCCAGATAAAAGTCTGGTGTCCACGAGTACATATAGACTGTCACTTGAAAGGAGTTATCTTTTCAATCCCAGATTCACCACCTATATAGGTAGCGAACCAGGACATGAAGCCCCAGGCAAAGCAGAAGGCCATCCCCTAGAACATGTAGAAACCTATTTCCCTGAGGACTCTGGAAAGCTTTGTATGGTTAACACGCTGCCAGGCATACCCAGGCAAGGTTTTCCTCAGCTGCTTGCAATGCCCAGGAGGTGGACAGAGTGCAGAACACATTCTGTCACAACCACTTTTGTGGCCACTTATCAGAGAAGCTGTATGAATTTAAGCAATAAAAGTTAACCTTAAGTAACAAAATGTGTTTTTTCCCTTTTTAACTGATGGCTCATCAGATTGCTGCTCAATCTGTTAAGCTGTGTTTCTGTTAATTTTTTTTTAATCTGAATTGCCCACGTAACATTGCTGTTTTTGTTCTACCTGGATAAAATACAACAGCAAATTAGTAAAATACTTCTTCCAAAAAAATAGCAGAGAGACAAATACCATGCATATTTACAAGCTCCAGCTTGGATAACTGCCTCAAGATCATACAGGCAGGAAAACTTATCATCTGTTATCTCATCTCATCTCGTCAGTTTCAGAGTTACCATCCTTCACTTAGGATCTATACCAACATTACTTCTCCTTGAATCTAAAATTGTGACGTCACTTTCATCCTGTTTAAGTTAGCAGGTAGTATAGAAATGTTCTACTCAAAGGTAGAGGTAATCTGCTCCAGCCCTCCCTGGCTGCAGCACAGACATCTGCCCCAGTACCACCTAGCATTTCTTCATGTTCCTCTGCCCTTTGTGCCCCATCAGTTGTTTCTGTCTCTTTATTTCCCTGCTCTCCTACATGTGTGACATTTTGCCCTTTCTTAAACATGCTTCCCTGAGGTGCTGCCATTTTGCGAGTGGGGTCCAGCCATGCCCTGTGGTGAGGCCACTGGGACCTGCTGTCTCTCCAGCATCCCTACTGCTTCCTGAACACCCATGCCCTGTACAGCCAAAAAGGTACGAAGCAGAGATTTACACATCTTAAGGCCAGAATGAATTAGTAAAAGTTTCAGCCTAACATAAAGTATTACATTTTACTCAGACATGATCTGCAAATTCATCTACAAGGTAATTTCCACATGATAGCCAGCCTTGATTTGATGACAAGGACTACATGGAAACTTTGTTTCACCATTTAAAAGGTTTGCCTTAATTTTCAGCTGAACTTAACATGGTGCCAACAGTTTCTTATTCTCTTATAAAGGAGGAAGCAGTACACAGCAGTCCTGTACCAGCCTGGGAAGCTCTGTGTACACACTACTTCAGGCATCTTGCAGCTCTTACAACAGTACTTCACCACATCTCAATAATAATTTACCAAATCTCTGAAAGGATGACACTGGTCATCGTTTTCTCATCTGTTGTCAATTTTACTATTTTTCTCACTAGATTTGGTCAGCTGAAATAAAGCCTTCTGGGTACAGGGCTATCATCTATATGCTTCTAATCTCTGACTTTGTAGGCAGCATTTGACTCAATTCATTCATCTTCTCTGAGGCTTTTGATTACAGGCATGTGTTCTTTTTACTCACAGAGATTGCAGGTCCATACATTGAAAGACGTATAATTTTCATTATTCTTATTTGGTTATTTTTGAATTCCATACCAAGAACTTCTCAGAAGAGCACTCATAATTTGAAATGTCAAAATCCAGGCCTCACATGGCAGAGGAATTATGCACATACACAGAGTAATACACTAGCAAGCATGATACTGTAGCAGAAATGCTAAGTCATGGCCAGAACCAGTGATTAAGCACCTTGTGGGAAGACAAGGCCAACCCAGAGGAACTCAGGTGCATGCAATGCAGCTGAGTGACTGGAAGGGGTGGAGCCAGGATCCACCCCTTACATACCTCATTTAAGGGTTGGCAGTGGAGGGAAGTGTATTTTGCTGAAGATCTTTGCTTAACTGAGGTCTTCTGAATGTAAGTAGTTTTTTTTTCCCCTTTATTTCTGTCTCCTTATTTGCTATTGCCAAAGACTTTGCCATCCTGCTATTATCGCTTTACTTTCCATCATGCTATAGTGTTAAAGAGGCCAAATCAAAGTGCAAGTGCCCATGAAATATAGGCTGAACATTAAGAACATTTATGTTATAAAGATGAGGAACATTAGGTTACCACAGAAGGCAAGGCAGAGATCTAATGCAAAGCACGCTGGAATAAACTTGAGTAGATTAGAGATACAGATTACTGAGTTTCACTAGTCTTCACCCAAAGTTCTGTTTAAAATGCTAGGTGTAGAGCTGTATGTTATTGTTGAAGCTTCTATAGCAGTTAACAGTGATGCTGGTAACTTCATTGTATCGCTAAATCACAACATCTCAATTATGTCCTGTTATTATACTGAAATATTACTCTTCAGTCCCAAGTCACTACAAGAGATTCAAAAGCATGTTCTATTGTATATAGCATAAAAAATCATTTGGCCTCCAGATACAGAATTATATCTAGAGGAAAGGTACTGCAGATAACTAGGTCAGACTTGAGGGCTTCCTAAGCCTGCTTTTGACCCATGATAGTTTTAACTCATGGATGTGTTTACAGTGAAGCTGTTATGCTACACAGCAAATGTAGGTTTAAAGGTCTTAGTTCATCATATCACTTGGGATTTTCTCACAGCTAGCAAACAACAGAGACCAAAATTTGTAGAACTGAGGATTAAAATTTTATATATATATATATATATGCATTGTACCTGAGCCTAGTAATATTGCTTCACAGCTTAGAAGAGATGCTAATATTAATATATCTTAATGGTTAACAGAATATGCAATGCTTTTGGGACTTTAACAGATACTAATTCATTTGTAATTCCAGATTTAATTAACTCGTGAAATAAATATATTTATCAAATCCTAAGCATCTCACTTCGCCCCTCTGCTCAACCCCTTCACCAGTTGTAAGTTTATTCAAAAATTAACAAGTAGAATTCAGTAAGCTGCCTTTGCTTTTCTGTCTTTTTTTTAATGAGAAAATATAATAAAACTTTAATTGGTTCCATGGTTCCAGATCTAAGATCTGACATACAGCTAGCCTGTTTCCATGAGCAATTAGAAGTGTGTCTATATTAGTGTTTTGTTCAACTGAGGAATGCACTGAAGTTATTGTGTTTTTGTTTGTACTGTGTAGAAGTCTTGAAAAGTCTACTCGGAGTAAATTTAACTGAAAGATACTCCCCAGGAGAACACTTAAGTACACATCAGGTGAAATGAGGCATTCAGATCATGGGAGCAGACTAGAACTAGCTGAAAGTAAACACCTCAAAATATGTATAGTGGCCTTTAGAGCATTTAGCCCTACCTTAAGGATGCTCTTATTTGTCTGGGTGAACTTAATGTGAGTGTTGACGTGGCCTGTGAATGTGTGTCTATAGATGCAGCTTCTGATGACAGTCCATCTTGATGTGCTTAAGCTATACACTAAATAGATTCATAAGGTTACAGCAGTAGATCATAATGTATAATAACAGAACAGACCAGGCATCCAGACTCCAGAAAAGTATATTTATTTTATATTGTGCTTTATATCCAGGTTTTTCACCTATGTCCAAAAGCTGACTGTGAACTACGGATTGTGTTACATCACTTGGATGCACTGAATGCAATATGACCATTTCTAAAGCCCGGGCAAGGCAAAATTGCACTAAGTAGGAAGGAGAACATGAACAGTCCTGGTATTTCACATTCAAATTAAAGAATGATGCTGAATAGTTGGGCGAGCGTAGTCTGAACTAGCATAGATTAATTAAACCTGCAGCAGTTTACCTAATGTGCATTCAGTACTGTAGTAAAAGCCTCAAATCTTGGAGCTCTAGGGCTATGTCATTCTAAATTCTGTTTTTCACACACACAGATGCATTTTTTTTTTTCATTTGAAAAAGTCTTCATGGACCATACTCACTCCCCTGTCAATAAGGGTGGTATTATCCTACTAGTTCACACAGTTCCTATCCCTTTAAATCTAGTGGTTAGTGAACCATACATTGTTCTAGTTCTCATTGATGACTTTTTTTTTTACTGTTTCTAAATTTATCATGTGGATGCAACAAGTCCTAACTCTCCCACATTCCAAGCATCTTTTTCTGAACAGCTTTAATCAAGACACTTTAAGTCTGGATCTAAACAACCAGAGATACTCTTGCTTTTCAGAAGTCATTAGGAACAAAGTAGCTTCCAGTGACTTCTTCGAGCAGCTGGTGGGTAAATAGCAGAAGAGCGGAGCATGTTGCCCTGTAAATGACAGAGAAGGATTCCAGGAGCTCCTGAAGGATGTAGTCAGGTTGCCCCCCCCCCAAAAAAAAAAAAAAAAAAAAATCAGCTGAGTATTACACTACATAGCCAAAAGTAACAGATCATTCTTCTGTGGAATGAGCAGTCCTGTAAATTACATACCATCTGTATGTTCTAAGGAGTAAACTGCTGCAAAATATGCACCATTCCCCAGTTCATCATATTACCAAGATTGCTCAGATGAGTTTTGCATGGATCTAGTGTATCTTAAGTTATTGTGGTTGCTCAGCTGGAAGTCTTTGAAATATCTAATGCAATAAAAATAGAATTGTTCAAGCAGTCTTTGTCAAATGTATTACTAAAAAAGTATTACTGTTATTCATCAAAATCATAATTCAGTGAATAGCTTTTAGCAGCATTTGACCAATTCTGTAGCTAGCTGAATACTGTTCACTGAATAAATTAACATAATGTTAATTTGTTGAATAACTGGAGGAATATTTTTTCAAGTATTTGACAAGGTCCATTAAATACCAGTAAAATTGAAGATACTAAGTAAAAATTCTGTTTAGAAAAACCGGCCTTATTCTTTGGTAAGCTACACAATGCTTTATGGCACTTGACTATTTCTCCAGTTCCTAGATAAAGTTTAGGTAACTCAAGAAAGTAGATTCATCTCAAAGAGCTTCAAACCCATATTCTACAAGCCAAAACACAAAGCCTGTGTATATTTCCCATATCCGTGTATCTGGGAGACCATAGTTAAGACTTCTTTCAAAAGGTACTACTTACATTTCAGGCCTTTGATACAATGCATAAGATAGTAGGAAAACTAATTTTAATGAATTGTTAGCATTAATCAAGGTTTTTTTTACTGTAACTGTGTTTTTAAATTTTTAACTATATAAGGAATTGTAATGTTGTATAAAATCTTATTTAAATGTTCTTGTGTAGTATGTACATACATGTGCAAGTGCAGATGCATATTCTTGTACACACTCATCGTAAGATAACATTTCAGTTTTCATGTAGATAATTTCCAGTGATATTACTATGTTTCTAAACTTCTACAGTATAGTAATCACAATATCTATTTCACAGCTTATAGAAAAATACTAATTAATTTTGGAGGGCTACTCCAAAGGCAATGCCTCCCATTTGTGCAGATTATTATGAGTGCAGCATGCAGGCTCTTTATTTTGGAAGGAAATGCATAGCTAATGGCAGTGACTCTACTAAAAATGTTTTGTAGCTGAGAACTCTCTCTACTAGGTAGTGCTACTGTGCTCTATGGATCTGTTGTAGTTTCCATGGAAATAAATAGGAGGCATTACTTTCAGAGTGACCTACGTATTAGTACTTTTTTCAGAAGCCTGTGCCTCTTTTTGTCACAAGTACTCAAGTATAAGCGTATTTTTCTATTTTATAGTTCTCTCATATATGCCAATAGCAATAAAAACATTCTCTATTGACTAACATAAAGTAATGCAAATCATACAGCATCTATGTCAGTAAAATCTGGTTAGTTTTAAGGGAAAACTTAAAACTTAGGTGAGATCTATTCATTTAATAGATCAAAATGATTCAACCTTAAAAGAATGGTGAGAATCAGAGGGAAGCAGTTCACAAGATTATCCTGTTGGAAAGATTTTAAGTACATGGGATTATCTGTAATGAGATTAACCACTAGGAGATCAAATTCTGAATGGATACTTCAGGGAGACAAAGTGCCCACTAAAACAAAAGAGAAGTGGGAGGTAAAAACTATGGGATTTAAGACAATTTCTGGTCCTAAAAGTCCTGTTGATGGGGCAGCAACAAGAGGATGAAGGCTGGTTGGCTAACACTCAAGAGATGTCAAGTAGGCATCAGTTAAGAACTGAAGTCAGTGTTAGAGAAAGGGTTTCTACAGCATAAAGCAATGTGGAAATGTGGTAAAACTTAGGCACTGCCTCTTCTGTATCAGTGTGCTGCTGAGAAATCCTATGTAAGCAGCAAGCTGCTGTTACAAACAATCATGATATGCATTACATTTTGTGTGCATCTATGGAGATCAGCTCAGATGTGATTTCAATTATGGGAATGTGGGACTGCACTGAAAACTACAAAACAATGAAAAAAGAGTGGTAACATTAATTTTTAAAACCAGTCAAGAAACTTTTAAAGAGGCATGTTTGGCAAAGTGTTAGTGTTTCTAGTAGATAGTAAACAAATTTCTTAAATCCTTTTTAGTGGTGCAATTTTTAGGTAAAACAAAGTGATCTGTGGGAGGGAACTATCAGCATATCATAAAAATATATGAAAATGAATTGCCACTAAATCTAAACTAAGGCCAAGATGAAGATCTAAATTTTCCAAAAGTCTCAGTCCAACTCAGTAATCTGCCACTTTCAACAAATATTAAGGTGCTCCTTGTGGGTAATGTTATATTTTTGAGTCATAGCCCAAAGATAGACATTGTACCTCAGCCCAGAAATGCAGCTGTGGTTTTGCATCCCATACCTTAGGCATTATGCATATGTTTTCCTCTTCTTGTCAGAGAGTTTTCTACCAAAGACTCCTCATCTTGCAACTGCAGCACATATAACTGTGTTGTATGTCTGAAGTCAAAGAAAACAAATGTGTGCATATAATTCAGCACTGAAGGTTTAAAATTTAAATGATACCTACTTAATACAGTTCCATGCAAATAGGCTCTGTAAATCAATTCACAAAACTTTTGTCATGTACTAGTGAAATAAATTTTAATTTGAATCTACAGAATCCATGTCTATCAGATTTCTGCATTCTTAGCAAGCCTGTTTACTCAAGAAAATATTATTCTTACAGTTGTATTAGAGTGAACATGAATTCCACAGGTTTTAAGTAATTAAGATATGAATGCTGTTTCCTAACACAACCTTTCTGAAGCTGTATGCTCTATGAAGCATCTCACTACAATATTCTTCACAAACACTCTATATCCCATCTTTTTCATTAATGAGCCTTCAGGAGTGTTTGACATTTGTTTTTCAAAAGGTGTCTAGATCAGATAAGGGTACTTCTGTTTGCCAAATCAAAAGTGAACTCAGATATTTGAGAGCAATTGTATATCATTAGATGGAGACAATTTACTCTGAAAAATATAAAATTAGTATTCAGGTACCAGATGTGAATCCATCATCCCCATTTCTCCATCCTCAGAGACAGTAGGAGTTTCAGATTCATCTGACATTCTGTATATAAATTTTAATAACTGGGACACATTCAAGAATCCTTCAACCTCCTGAAGAAAATCTTAGGATGATATACCTCAACATAATTTTTAATTTAGTATTGCGAAAAATTAAATATTTCCGTTAACTTGAAAATTGCTATGCAACATAATTGAAAACGTTGTTTTCTAAATGATCAAACGCTAATTAATCTACAATACATGTTGTATTATGTACTGTGTGAGCTTAGTATTCAGCTAGAAGCAATTATTTTTCACTATTTACTGTGAAGCATTTTCTTTCCTAAATTCACATTAACACGGTAGATACTAAACAATGGGAAAATATCAAACTCCAATTTTCTTAAACTTATTACCTTATCAAGTATTTCTAAGGTATTTGTATTTCTGGTTTTTTGTTTTTTTTTTTTTTTTAAGTAGATTAATGCTAGGGTTAAGATTAAGGGTGGTCAGGCATGGGTATAGTCTCCCAGGTCGTGGACTCAAGCTATTGGGGTTCAAGAAGCATTTGAGCAACACCCTCAGACATGGTTTGAATTTCGGGTGGTCCTGTGCGGAGCTAGGAGCTGCGCTCAATGGTGCTTGCAGGTCTCTTTCAAGTGGAGATATCTGTGATTATTTATTATTGGAAACACTACACATTTCCATTGTTACGAGATATTAGTAGCAATGGAGAACCGTTCACATTTCAACCAGGTTATTTTGCTTCTTCATCTGAAAGAAGTGGTAACTTTTGACACTATACAGAACTTCTCCTTAAGGACAGGATTAAAAACTCTCTAAACTATGCTTGTGCATAGATATGAGAGTGACTTTGGCAGCATTCCTTCTATGATTTGATTAGTATCAATAATGCTTCAATAGCGTTCTTAACAACACCAAAATTACTTCCATCATTGTTTGTCTGCTTTGTTTCATCAAACTGTCTTCCATGAACAGTTAGGCAACTAATTGTCAAAAATTTTATTCTTTGTTAGAGCTATTACTATTATGAATACATCAGTTATCCTTTCTGGAAAATATATTTCTTAAAAATAACCAAGCAAAAAATAGATTACTCTTTCTGACTATCTAATTCACATGACAATTATCATGTACATTTGATGTTTCTATATTCTGAAGTTTCTTTTTTCAAATTTTCTTTTCTTTTTGAAGGAATATTTGACAGAAAACTCTTCTTACAGTTACTGTCAAAATTTGTATGCATTCACATCTTAATCTACAAAACAAACACATCTAAATAACACTTAATCTCAGCTTTGTGTCATTATTATGTGGTGCATTGAACTAGTAGTTAAAAGTGTTACATTTCATAAAACTACTGCAATAAAATAGAAATAAGATAGCCTATGATAAATGTAGAGCATGCCACACCTCTCCTAAAAATGCATTTCAAATGTATCTTTCAGCATTTCATTGGCAGCATTATTCACACCTTCACTAATTATGTTTTTAAAATTAAGGACTTCTTTTTGTGTAAGGATGAAGTATGTGAAGTCTATGCATATGAAGTACTAATATTTCAGAAGACTTGATCTTAGATGAGGTGGGTTAGAAGTATCCCTCTGACTGAATGTTGATTATACCCCTTCCTTTCTTGTTCAGATACTACTTTTTTCCTCACTTGGGCAAGTCTGAAAAGTCTCTATGCTTTTCATATTGTCTCAGTAAATGAGTCTGCATTCAGCTTTAAGAAAGGTTTGTTCTACACTTCACTGCAAAATTCAGCTGAGCTTTGTGGTAAGCTCAAAAACAGATGATTTCTTTTTCCAGTTGCATATCACAGCTCAGAAACTGCTCTCTACAACTCCCTCACCAGCAGGGTGGTAGAATGAGTCTCCACAGATTAGAGACTTTGTTTAACATACAGGCTACTGAAGTTGAATGAGAATTCAGAAAACTCTGGTAAGACCATTCATCTTTAAAGCTGCAGTTAGAGCAGGTGAGCTTCCCCCTGCTCACTCAGTCTTTGAGATAAAATAGAGAGGACACTAAAAGTAAATGCACTTCATATGTCTGTTAGCAAAAATTTCCAATGGCTTTTTCCATGCGCACATCTATCTTACTGTATTGCAAAAGAAGAGAAGATGAAATGGGTGAAATATCATGAATTGACTCCATGCTTTGTATTTCAAGTGTCTAATTCAGTGTACTGTAGATCAGTACAACTTAATTTTTGAGCTTAAGTTAAGGCTTCTCTATGCTGCTTAAGGATTCTTTCAGCTCAACGCTGAGAATACCTAATCAATTCCTGCATTGTTATCCAAAAGTTTGATTGATCATTTCAGCCTTTCTGTTCATCCCAGAACAGAAGAAATAGAAGAAAAGCCTTAAAAATATGGTATTACTTGCTTTATACAAATGAGAAATTACAGAAGTGGATAGATAGATAGTAACTATA
The DNA here is from genome assembly GCF_987193195.1 of Phasianus colchicus. NCBI lineage: Eukaryota > Metazoa > Chordata > Aves > Galliformes > Phasianidae > Phasianus > Phasianus colchicus. Next base: position 34,252,807 of record NC_143438.1, read on the forward strand.
TGCACCTTCTATCCTTACAGAAGTCATGTCATCATATGAATAAGAACAAGTAACTTATGCCCTGGTTCATGTCCAATCCTGTGACTATGGATAAGCAAGTTTATAGCTTGCCTACTTGTAAAAATAATAAAATAAAAATAACCAGGAAATTTAAGTGCTGCTCACAAAGTTACTGCTTCCTGAACTACTGGAGGAAACTATCTGTGCAAGTGAGAGTAATGCAAAAAGGTGAGGATGAAACAAGAACAGCAGGAACACTGACTTTCAGGTCAAACAGGAAAGCTGGTGAGATTGAAGATTTTTCAGACTACAGCTTTGTTCCGTAGTGTCCAAAGTCTAGTTTTTCTAATATTTGCCTAAGTACAGAAATTTCAGCTATTCCAAGGCAGATGTTTTGCAAAACTAGTTCTAGCATATGTATCTCACTTTTGGACAGACCTACTATTACACTTTGTCTTTAAAAGAGGTAAATTATTTGTTTTGGTCACTGGGTCAATGACTGAATAAACAGCCACCAACAGTGGCTTACTAACTTATTCTGAAAGGCAATCTTAACTGCCATCTCTTGCTGGGAAGTCATTCATGGTGATTTTCATTAGGTCAGCTCTTCAAAACAGCATAGGGAAGACAGGTTGAATAACTGAAAAGCTGCCTGTCTGTAACAGTTCATGGCGTTGCCCATTAAGTTTGAACTGCACACATCTGCTCTTCACATCTGCAATCTAGTTCATTATTTCCTTTTCTAATTGACATATGACTGAAATCCACCTCTTGTCCAAACTTAGTGTGGTGTTACGTTCAGCAATGAGATGCTAGGTTGTCTTAAATTTGCACAGTTTCTGCTTAAGAAAATCTGTACTATCACAGCATTTGCCAAAAAGGAACAATTAACTATCTGCAGGGATATCATTAATAGCTATTAGGTATTGTTGGAAAGAACCATATTACCACATAACTTATTAGCTCAGGCAGTATAGTTTTGATGAACAGAGAATGAATTACAACGAAAGGTTAAGCAGAAGTAAAAACAGCTATACATCTTCTATTATTTGTGCTGCTTCTTAAGTATCTATTTTTCATTTTGGAGTTTCTCATTCCCTTAGGTACAGCGTGAACTTAAAAACAACCTAGATTCTTCACAGGACTTTTAGAGTATATGATGGATCAATAATTTGTTGGTTTGTTTATGAAATATGCCAACTTACTGGGACAGAGTCATTTTTAAGATGAAAGAAAGATCAATATATATGTGCATAGATTTATGGGTGGTTTTGTTACACTTGAAGTAAGTCTTATTCTTTTAAGAACTCTAAAAAGGCAAGTTGGGTTCTCTTTTTCATTGATGAACTAGCTTGAGCAGTTCACTTCAATTCTAAAAGCTAAGGAATGGTACATGTGAACCTTTCATTCTGTTAAAATCTTTTTGGAGTTTGCTTGAAACAGTGAAGCTTATCCATTATTGTGCATTTTCTTCCATCAAGTCACATGGACTGAAGTCTTTAAGATTAAAAACAGCACCAGATTTACTAGACAGGAGGGAAAGAAGGTGATTGTTCCCCTCTATTCTGCTCTTGTGAGGCCCCATCTGGAGTACTGTGTCCAAGTGTGGAGCTCCCAGTACAAGAAAGACAGGGAGCTGTTGGAGAGGGTCCAGAGGAGGGCCATGAAGATGATCAGGGGACTGGAGCACCTCCCCTATGAGGACAGGCTGAAAGAGCTGGGCTTGTTCAGCCTGGAGAAAAGAAGGCTGCAGGGTGACCTCATTGCAGCCTTTCGGTACCTAAAGGGAGCCTACAAGCAGGAGGGGAATCAACTCTTTGAAAGGGTGAGTGACAGCAGGACAAGGGGAAATGGTTTTAAGCTGAGGGAAGGGAGATTTAGGTTGGATGTCAGGGGGATGTTCTTTACAGAGAGAGTGGTGAGGTACTGGAACAGGCTGCCCAGAGAGGTTGTGGATGCCCCATCCCTGGAGGTGTTGAAGGCCAGATTGGATGGGGCCCTGGGCAGTCTGGTCTAGCATTAGGTGGGATGATTGGTGGCCCTGCATGTGGCAGGGGAGTTGGAGATTCATGATCCTTGAGGTCCCTTCCAACCCTGGCCATTCTGTGATTCTGTGATTAGACTTCCCAATAATCCCCAGATTCCAGCTGCAATCCACACACAGGGCCACAGCTTTTTCCTGGCTCCTGTACCAGCAACATGTTCTTGATGGGCGGACAGACTGAACTTGAGGAGGAGATCCAGGTCTCTTACCCTGCTACTGTGGGATTTAGCACGTAGTCCATGCTGCATAATTCCTATGAGAGTGAGGAACCTTCCTGACTGCATCAGCCCAGAGTTAGCTTTCTGCACTCAGTGCCATACTACCCTCCAAATTTAACTATTTAAACTTAAGTGTTTAAACCTGTACCCTTTTATTTTTTCTGCCAGACACAAGCAGAGTAACTCATCTCTAAGCGGCATGCAGTGCTCTGCAGGCATTGTACATGCTTCAGCTAGAATTTCAAACTGGGTGCACCTGTATCAATCTCACCCCTAGGCTAGGTTTCACTTTAGTTACTTTATTATACTGAGAATCCACAAAAAAACATGAGGGTTAGAAGATAATAACTGTACACACAGCACCTAGCTGTACACATAGTAGGTAGAGTATTTGTGTGGAACAGAGGTAGGAAGTTATTCTAACCCATTCCTGGGTAGGGCAGATGTTTAATGCTACCTTGCAAAATAACCTTAGGAAGACAGATAGCATCTCCTTCTTAACCCTGCTGAGCAAACTTTATATGTATACATCCTGGGGTCTAGAACTTGTCTCCTATGCAGCCTACTAGTGATGTGAATTTTGACATGTGTGCCATGAGCATATTAAGAATCCTTCACACCCACACTGGTCACTTAGGATCCACACCCTCACATTTGCAAATAAGCAAGATGCTCATACTGAGTGAAGTATGTTTAACCTTTCCACATGTTTATTCTGGAGGGTGTGGATTTGAAATAAAAAGTACAGTTTGAGGCAAATCCCACAGCAGTCAGTTTTTTGCTGAATCCTAGTCACTAGATAGGCTTACTGAGTACAACAGATCTAAGATCCAGACTTTTCATGTGATTGTGCCCTCTCTATTGTTGCTCTTTTAAGGAGTCTCTCAGGTTACTGAAAACAAAATACAGAACAAAGTGGTTGTTGCCCCCCTTAGCAAATCTGTTCCACTCATGATAAGAAAGGGCCATCTTTCAAATCACAGTAAGTACTGTAATTACAGACATCTCTGCTTTCACACTTTACATGCAAATGCTAAAGATGAATGCATCTTATTATACACATACTATGTAATAATATGTATAAAAACATAGAAAATTAACTTAATGGATAGATAACTACTAAGTGATATCTTTTATGTTTCATTTATGTTCATTGTATAGAATCCAAAACTGATTGTTAGGGGAAAAAAATATATGCAATTGCATATTTTCAGTTCCTCAGAGATTAATTTCTCTCATACTTTGCCTATAATTACACTGTAATTCCACAAGTATTGCTTAGAAAACAAGAAGCTACAAAATTGATTTTTACTGCATGAGGAACTAAGCTAGTTTATTGAACTTTCTGTTCTCTGAGTGGTTTCAGATATCTTTCTTAAAATATGCTAGAACGCTCAGAGGTTGTGTGTGTGGGGCAAGGGTAATAGTATAATAGTATATAGTGCAAGACCCCTACTGAATGCAGTTAATTCAACACTGCTAAAGTCTGTTCTCTTCCCCACTAAGTATATTCACTTGAACATTTTCTCTCTTTCTCACCTGCTGAAGAAATTCAAATTAACTACTAAAAAAGAGATAGCAAATAAAATATTTTAAAAATATATTTTAAAAAAATAATAAAATATTTTGATTATTTAAATGAAGCTATGATGTGTCTCAGTGACAGGGAGAGTTTACAAGTATAACTGCCCTATGTCTTCATTACTGCACCAAGAATTTCTAAACTTCTCAGTTGAGCTAGTAGAATATACCCAATTTTTAATTAAAACCAAAGTCCAATTTATCTAAGAAATATATATTTCACTGGTCTGATCATAGACTATATTACTAAAAATACAGCTGGTAAATCTGAGACTAAATAAAAATTTCAAGGCATGTGTAGAGTTGCCTATAGCTTGATTTAAAAAAAACAACTTGAGGAAATTTACTTTTCCTTCTCTTGTTCTGATTCTTTTTGCTCATGATGGCAAATCTCCAGTTGCTGCTCTACTGATTTAAAAAAAAAAAACACAACAGTAACGAAAACATCAAACCCAAACATCATCTTCTGTCAGGGCTGTCAAAGGTGGAGAAGACTATCCAGAGTTCTGGCTGTTCTTTTAATCCATTTTTTTCAAAGAACACATTTCTTTCTTTTCTTCTTCCTTTCAGTGTACTTGTCCAAATACAAACATAATTAATCCTTGGCCTTTTTCTACTGCTCATTATATTGCCTAGTTTTAAAATGATCTCAGTGCAACTGAAGTAGATTACATATCACAGATGAATATCCTGGATGTGAGTGACTATACAAGTGGTACCCAGCTTCAATTAATAGTCTATTTTGCCCTACCACCACATGCCACATAACACATTTCATATTTCTAATCGCTATTTCTGTTACAAATAATGACACTGTTAACTTTTGTAACTGCACTTAGTTACTAAGCAGTGTGAGACTGTATTGCAGACCTTTTAAAAGGGACTTGAAATACTTTTTTTTGTGCGTTACAGTTCAATTCACAAATTCACTCAGTTTAAAAAAATTAAAAAGCTGTGTCATCGCAGAACCTATATTCAACAAGCTGTGTTATATTTTGTTATTTATCCCTTAAGTTTTAGGTTAGTCGTGTTTGTTGAATCTGAGCTGATTAAGAAAGTACACAGTCAAAGGTAAGTATGCTAGGCCTCAACAATGCCTAGTTAATTGATGAGGCTACTTAAAATTACGAATCTGTTTATACTTGCCTGTATTGGAGATATTGTTTTTGCATTTATTTTACACATGACTAACCAATAATCAAATACAATATTGCACTACTCATCTTTGTCTTCAGTCCCTGTTATTTAAACAAAATATTTATTTCACAAAGTTTGTGTTCTCAAATATATTTCTGTTTTTCCAAGTTTATACAATATAAACAAATAATTCCTAGTGATAACAATGTGAATAATGTAATGTAACAAAATTATAAGATGATCCTGGAATTTTGCTATAGCATGAAATACACAAAGTAGCAAATATCTTTCGATAGATCTCCATTATGAAAAGCAGAAACTAATCTGTAACGTGATGGTTTCATTAGGCTTAGCTGAATAGAGTAGGAAGACTAATTCTGCTATTTTTCAGATTTTGGGGAAAGATGTTCCATGACTGAGCAGTTGACTGTGCTGACTACTAGAACTCCTGAAACAATAACTATTTTTGTTCAAATCCTTGGAGATTAGATCACACCTTATGAAATTCGTAACAGTTGTGATCCCATTCTTTGTGCATGTTGACAACGTATTGAGAAAAAAAAAATACAGTGATGGAAAAGATCACGCAAAACAATTTCAAAATGCTTTAGGCACAAAGTACATGAGTGACAACTACAAATTTAAGTGCTGTAACTCTTTGATTAATATAGAGAAAGTGATTTAGATTATTTTGATAACAACCTTTAGGGAAAAAATGACACTTAAAGGAATATAAAGATTTGAGGGCTGAATTACTTGCCTAAGATGTGTTTTTATAAATAACCTGTGTCACCTATTATTTTGGAGGGAGAAGAAAAAAGGTGAATTATTGGCTTTTTTTTTTTTTACAAAGTAAACTACCTACAGTACACTCCACAAATGACACATGGATTTTAACTTACCCATTTCCAAAACCCCAAAACTTGAAATATATAACCTATTACAGAGCCAGAGTGCGAACATGATAAGAAAGCAAATTCAGAATTTACTTCTAGTTCACTAGAAAGAGCAAAATAATGTTTCCCTTTAAAGCATGCTTCCATACAGAGGCTTCTCGTTATTAAGAGCAGTTTTAAAGACACTGATTAATTATGTATTTTATATATATACAGTGCCTCAAGTATCTATATGAAATAAAATTATCTATTTTAAAAAGTGTTTCTAAAGCCCAGTTCTGTTAAGAGGTTCTACTTGTTTGCCACTGGGAAAGAGTAGTCTGCCAAATTGCCATCTTCAAATAAATGTGTGTCATTCCAGAATCAGACTGTATATCAAGAAAGGGTTCTTCAATGAGAAGATGGCTGTGCACTAGAATAGGCTCTTCAGGGAAGCAGTCACAGCACTGAACTTGCCAGAGTTGAAGAAGTGCCTGTCACAGACATATGGTTTGCTTTTTGGGTGGTCCTGTGCAAAGCCAAGAGTTGGACTCACTGATCCTTGTGGATCCCTTCCAAACAGGAATATTCTATGATTCTGATTCCCTTCCATTTCTACTACTGTCCTGCCTCAATGAGGTTTAGCCCAGAGAAGTAGTATTCTGTCATTTAGATATCTACTGCATGATTTTATGTAAAAAGCTAAAATGGAAAGGGAGAGATCCTGAAGAAGAATATTACAGATCTTTTGTATTCTTGGTTAGACAAAATTTCAGCACTTAAACCAATCAGCGCTGACACCAAGTAATGAAAACCATGACAGGAAGAGAGACAGAATTTGTTTCAGTTGTCATTCTTTCTTTTGTAGATACTTTCACATCTGTTTGATCATTAATTATTTTATTGAATAATGGATTTAAACAAGTTACTTTACATCTTTACAAAACTCTTTACAGAGGACAGTCACACACTTGTATATAAAATACTATGTTTCTAAAAATCATGTTAACTAGTTCTGTCAACCTTCATGGTACAAATAAGCAGGAACAAATAAGGGGATCTGCAGATGGACTGGCAGATAGAAAAAAGTGTATCTGTTTCATGCTTTAGAATCATTTTACTTTACAACTACAGAACCAGATAAAAAAAAAAAAGGTATAGTGTGGCACAGCTGAGGGGCAAAAGAGACAAAGTTCAGCTGGAAAACAAAAACTCCAGATTAATCTCTGATTAATCTGAAACTCTCAGATTAAGCCTCTTTGAGTAACTCTGAAAGATCACAGAGTCAAGTAAGAAAAGGTAAATTTAATCTTCTTCCATTACCAATGTCTTAAAAATACTTTTTTTCCCTCCTCTTCAGAAGAACGCACATACATAGGAAGAGTATTCAGATCCAAAACCACAAGACAAAAATTCAGCCAGGTCCGGTCTATTGGTAAGCTCAGATCATCATTACTTCTTGATGAAATTTTAGGTGAAAGCTTTACATACACCTGTTCACATGGATTTGGCATAATTGTTACTGTCTGCTCTGACAAGGATTCTAAGGATAAGAACATAGGCTCCATGGATAATTCAAGTTATGAGAGACCTCTTGAGGTCCCTTCTTCAACCTACTACTCAAGGCAGAACCAGCAGTAAGATCAGACCAGGTTGCTCAGGTCTTTTACTAAGCCTTGTCTTGAAAACATTCAAAGACAGAGACAGCACAGCCTCTCTGGGAAACTGGCTCCTCGGATTGACTATCCTCATAGCTGAAAACATTTCTTCTTATCTCCAGTCAGACGTTCCATTGTTCCAGCTTATGCCCACTGTCACTTGTCTTGCCAACATGCCCCACCAAATAGCCCAATTGCATTTTCATGACGGCCTCCACACAGATATTGGAAGGCTGCTCATAGGTGCCCCTGAAGCCTTCTCTTCTCCAGTTACAAGAAGCCCCATCACTGCAGCATCTCCTCAGAGGCCATCAATCTGAACACCTTGGTATCCCTACGTTGAACTTCCCCCGGTGTATCAATACCTTGCTTGTTTGGGCGAGCCAGATAATAAACCTAGATGCAATCTATGAATGCTGAACTGATGAAAATTAGTCCAGCCTTCTTTGCTGCCAGGGTACACTGCTGCCTTATGCCCAGCTTATTGGGTGGATATCTGGGCATCCATCAGGATGCACAAGCACTCTGCAAAGCTGCTCCCATACCACTCTGTTCCCAACCTGCATTCTTGCACAGGGTTCTCCCTGCTCATCCACAGGTCTGCTGAATTCCATAAAATTCTTGTTGCTCCACCCCTTAAGCCGATCCAAGTGCCTTTGAGTGGCAGTTCTGTCCACAAGTACAATTAGGTGGTCACCATCAACCAGTTTGGTCTCACCTGCAAACCTGAGAAACAACCATTTTGTTGCCTTGTTAGATATTAGGAGGAAGTTTTTCCACACAGAGGGTGGTGACACACTGGTTGCCCAAGGAGGTTGTGGATGCCCCATCCCTGGAGGCATTCAAGGCCAGGCTGGATGTGGCTCTGGGCAGCCTGGTCTGGTGGCTGGCGACCCTGCACACAGCAGAGAAGTTGCAACTAGATGATCATTATCATCTAGGTTCTTTTTAACCTAGGCCACTCTGTGATTCTCTTATCATTCAACTCCAGGTACACTATGATCAGCTAACCACTGTTCTCTGAGCCTTACAACCCCTCCTCACCATGTCTTTTCAGTCACAGAATCCCAGAACAACTGAGGTTAGCAGGACCCTCTCAGTTCATCTGGCCCAACTCCTACTCAAGCAGCGCACTCAGGCCTATACCCAGCCATCTCTGAAGATCTCCAAGAAATGAATCTAGAGCCCCTCTGGACAGCCTGTGCCAGTGCTCTGTCACCTGTGCAACAAAATCTTTGCAGATCCATCCACATCTATAAAGGTTTTAAAAAAGTGTTGATCAGTGATTGTGAAAATTCTTCACCCTCACTTGCTTTGAGTCAGTGCTATCATTTTTAAATTAGCTATGCAAGATGACAGGCTATCGGTTCAGAGGACCAGAACAGGGAACAGTAGTGGCACAATGTAATAATCAAGAACTGGAACACATGCCTGCTGCTACATTTAAACATGTCAGAGCCAGAAGCAATTTAACTGACAGTATAATAGATAAAGTAAAGCAGTGTTACCTTGAAGTGACCAAGCACACACTAAATTTCAGCATTACTCCATCCAATAAGAGCTCTACTCAATAAGAGTACACCTGTTCCATAAACAATTAACATCACTGAATAGGAAGTAAGCATTTAAAACATTATTGTCAATATATCACCAGAACCTATAATGAAGGATAAATGAAGTTGGCCAAATTGCTTCACTGAATTCAGTGGAACTTGGATCTGATCGCACATTTTAGATATTAGATGAAAGTAGAAATACAAGTACTTTTCTCAAGGAAATTACTGTTTAAGTCAGCCTGAAAACAGTAAACTAAGAAAAAGATAGGATATGCACAGGCATGCATATGTAATACATATTATACACCACCTAAATATACATATGTCATTGTATTTATGTAACCAACGATTAACAGATTTTGTTCCCTTTTGCTTGAATGAGGATACTAGAAATGTAATGCTGTATGCAGTCCACATTTCCTTACAGTCAACAACATGGTGGAAAAAGATCTAGTAGTCTGCATGCATAAAATATATTCTTTAGTATTTTACAAGCACACCAAGAAGCCAGGTTTCAAAGAAACAAGGAGGTTAACATTGAGAAGATTTTTTTTATTAGATGATCTAACTTTGTTATACTGTGAAAACCTGAAGCTATTTCAGTAAAAAAAGCATGAAAATTCTTCTGATTTGTTTCAGGAGAGTATTAAAACAGTTGTGGATTGTTTCATGGTTTTTTTTTTTTTTTTTTTTTTTAATTATACATACGCACTGCCAGATGATCTGTTGGTTTTGTTCCAAAACACTGCTTTTTAGATTGGCATTGGAAGGTGTAAGTTTAGAACTCTGAAAGCCAAAACATCTTTCTTGAAACTCCAGAAGAGGCATACAGAGCAGTTTGTAGATGTCCTATGAAACAGATTATGAAACTTAAGATCTGTTGGAAACTCATTTAATACACCAAAAATTCTACTTTAATAAAACATCTGAAACGAAAATTTGTGCACCAACTGTGCCACAAGTGAAGGTAAATCCACAAAGAAAACAAAATCAAAATCACCTCTGATATTAGGTACATTTATATCATTTTGGAGTATTCACAATTGCTTCAAACACAATATTGAAGATTTGTGCTTTCACTTAGAGACAACCCAAGCCTCATCTTTCCCATGCCTCCTTAAATACCTACAAGACAAAAGAATTAAAATTCTTGTTCAAAGAGATTTTACTCACCCAATGACAGAATAATATAGGTCATCATAGAGTAATTTAGGTATGAAGTAGCCATGGGAGGCTATCCAGTCAAATATATGGCTCAAGGCACATTTAACATCAAAACTAGATCAGATTGCTTAGGGCCTTTTTGAAGTTCTCCAAGGATGAGCATTTCACAACCTGTCCAGGCAAACCGTCCAGCATACTAATTTAGTAGCATTACTAGAAAAACAGTTCAAGCTATGGGAGGCATCTGATAGCCTTTGGGACATTAAGGACCTCCTCTCCTTCCAGCAGCACACAATGCAGAGCTCCACATCATGCGGGTCTGCTTAGACAAAGGGTTCCCAAGCAGTGGGCTACAGGCAGAATCTGTGACACTTCTACAATGACCAAAGGCAACACTACAACTAATGTATGCTTAGGAGTCCTCCTTTTACTGCACTTTCATCGCTCTATAACCAAATTCCTTTTGCTTCTGCTTATGAATAGTTAATCTAACATTAATTGCAAAATTGACAAGATGGGTCCTTCCTGTAATTATGCTCTACATTCTTTGCAACTTGTTTATTTTGACTGTCAACTCTGTGCTTGTACAGAACCTAGCAAAAAAAAGGATTAAAACTTGGCTGATCCTTAACCATAGCAACAATAAATAGAATTACTAATTGTTTGTCCCAAGACCACTAAAAGAAAAAAATAAGAATGAAAAGTAGAGTGCCTCCAATTACTCAATTTTCTCCATTGCACACATTGTTTAAATTCAGATTTACAAAGCCAAATAAAAACATTTTTCTTCAAACTTTGCTCACTTCTTTCACTGTATGAAAGATAATCCACTGCTTCTATACAGAGAGCCATAGTTCATTCATCCTCCAATATCTGATATCCTTTACTTCCCAAAGTTACCTTTAGATCATTAAAGAATTTTATCAGCTGGACCTTTTGCACTCTGATACCCATCAAGACGAGAAAGGAAATTCCAGAGTCTGCACACTGATAAGAAGGCCCTGCTCAGAAAAGAGACCAACTTCTGTCTTACTTAACACAGCACTTAAGAAGAAAAAAAAAAACAACCCTATAATCTGTCCCCAGGGATGGTCAACTAAGATTATTCCTATTTATGCAAAACAAGATCATTACACTGCCCTAACATTTTCCTCTCCTGTATTTAGCTGATTATGTTTTAATGTGTTTACCATAATATTACTTTTTAAGCATTTGTGAGCAAGAATATTTTTCTGCACATTAACCAGGGCATTTCTATTGAACGTACTTTATGTAACTTAAAAATGAGAAAAAATCTTATTTTTATATAAACACTTGCATTATTTTTCTATCTGAAAAGATGCAGAGTGTTCAGGGACTAATACAGGTTCTTTTGTGGTAAAAAGGAGTCAAAACCTGATACGCTCCTCTTTTATAAGCACGGAATATTCAAATACGCATCTCTTGATTGAGGATGAGCCTATGCATATCTCTCTTCTGCAATTAGGTACAATCATTGCCCCAGCAAGCAGTTAACTATCACCAGACACCAATATACAATTTCTTGTGCCAGTGCTATTATTAAAATCAGAAGTGTAAGTAATAGTTACTCTGTTCAAGACTGAGTATACGTGGTAAAAGCAAATACTCAAGAATAACTGCATTAGCTCCTTGTAACAATTTTGCTTAACTATTTTCATACATTTTGCTCTCCGCTGTTCAGTGCATTTCATCTCATCTCTCTTTACCCTGATCTGAATCACAGAGTGGCCAGGGGTGGAAGGGACCTCAAGGATCATGAATCTCCAACCTCCCTGCCACATGCAGGGCCACCAACCTCCTCATTTAATGCTAGACCAGGCTGCCCAAGACCCCATCTGCTTGTGATGTATTCCTAAAAAGTCCATAGGTTCACTAATTAATGGAGAACAGTGTCTCTGAAGAAAGTTACAGTGACAGAGGGGTGATGGGAGAAGAGATTTAAGGAATACGTACATTTCAAATGTATATGGAGGGTTTACACAGGGTGGGAAGTGTGGAAACAAGAGTCAGATCATCCTGATCATCAGCTAGAGGAGATGCTCATTTTATAGCAGTCCACTTTAATTCAACCAAGATTTTTTTTGAAATCATCCTTCACCAATCAAGTCTCATTGAACTCTGCAAATATTTCACACTATGGTGTTTTTCTTTCCTTCCCTATGGACAGACGAGGATGACCTTGACATAGCAGAGGAAGACAATCATAACAAAAGCATCACCAAGATCATCAGAAGCACGTAAGAGCAGTCACACTAACAGACTTATGTTGAATATTCAGACTCAGGGATGAGATGGCTGAGTTTGAAGTGCATCATGCTCAGAGAGGCCTCAGGCAATTAGTAGCCAGCATCTTCTCCAGCAGGTGATTCTGATGATCTTGCTGCACATACAGAAGGGTGAAATCAGGACCTAGGCAGTGTGCTGATTTGAAGAACTAATAAGTACAAGACCACTAAAGTTAAATAGTACAACAAGACCACTAAAGTTGAGCATCTGAGAGAGGAAAGAGCTTCTAGACATACTGTTAAAATTTTGCTTTTGTTTCATTAAGAATTATTACCAGTTACTACCAGAAGTAGCAGTATCAGCTAATAATAGAGATTACTTAGTGTAATGTCTCTGTGCAATTTAAGTAGATTCTTCCTTTAAGTATGAAGCAGTCAGGCCAACTACATTTGGTTTATTCATGTAAAAATATTGTTATATAAAATAAGATTGTATGAAACAAATTGTACTTAGGGATAAGTATCAGAGAGCTATTGTGATCAGAAGCATAAAAAAACTGCTGTGATCTGTCTGCCCACGTCTGGTAGCATGTCTGCTGCAGTATATCTCACATGGCTTTGCACAGTTAGTCAATTTCCACCGCTTGCTGTAAAGGAGGGATGCAAACACCTAACAGCCTCCACGGAACTCGCTCTGCTTTCTGGAAAACTTTCTAATGCAATCTCAGAGAGGAAGATGACTACTCCTACTGAATGCAAAGACTATGACTCTACAGTGTCTTTGCTACTGTGGCCAAGTGGCAGGTACTTGCATTACCCTCCAGTTGTGCCTTTCTTAATGTTCTGGGAATACTCCTGCCTCCAGGAAGTCTGCAGTCTGGAAGTCCTGAACAGTGAGCAGTCAACACCTTACACAACGAATATTCTCATTTTTAAATGTAAAACAGATGATTCCTGATAATCATTTGTGCAATGGGTCTTAAGGTGTTAAAATATGACCACCATACCCCTAACCCCAGGTATTCCACAGGACTATGAGTCAACCTGTATTGCATATTTGTAAGGGTCAATTCTGTCCAGCTCTGCCAAACAGTAAAGACAAAGCATAAAATGACACCAGCTGGACGGAACATGCATCATTGCCTGGGAGGGCTTCTCTTTCTCATGCTGCCAACATAAGCTCTAAACTCTTGATAAATAAAGTGTGGAGGAGAGTCCCAGATATGAAGCCTGAGGAAAGGCAAGTTATAATGACTCTATATTAGCTACTAAAAATCTCCCTCAAAAAATAAGATCCAGGATACTGCAGCAGTTCTCAATGTTTCGGCCTTCATAAAGACACATACTCAAGGTTTTAATTAGCACTGTGACAGTTTCGAAACTACTGTCAATCAATCTCCATGAAGAAAAAAATCACTTGTCAAGTTTGCATGCCCAGGGAGAGTTAAATTGAAATTAAAGTGAATTTTAAAAGATAGGAAATAATTAGGGCACCAGGCAGAAGAAGCCAGAGAAAAAGAAAACTGAGAGAGGAAAAGTATGTTACTAATTATGCTTTTTGCTTTTTTTTTTTTTTTAATTAATCCCCAATACAGTCCCATCCTACCTTTAATAAAGTTAATGAATGATTATACCAGGAGTGTTCAATACTTGGTTATGCAGATTTGCCATACCATGTCCGCACATAAAAGCATACCAAATGACCGAGGACGTGCCCATCGGAAATGCAGCAGTACAGTCTATACTATACAAATGGGATTCCAAAACTCCTATGTGCAGCTTATTAGCATATTCACGTAGCCCAATTTCAAGTGCAAAAGCAAAGTTGTGTATTCCCTAAAGTCTGCTCAAGAAGATTACAGAGGATGTTCGCATAGAACAAAAGCGTATCAGCATCAAACATTTCCATTCTCGTATGCAAAATCTGAAGTCTAGGAGGACTGGAAACATTAGCTTGTGAATGAGAATTGTGGGAATGAGAAGATATAAAACAGCGAGTTAGGCAACCAAAACCATAAGCTAATAGATTGCACAAAGGAAAAGCAAAAAGGGAGGAAAACATGGAGGAAAACCTTCATTGTGTTCTTTAGGTGGGTGAAAAGAACACATCAGAAGTCCTAACTATGGAAGTCAAGCAGGACTTTATTTCATTGAAGCAGTAATTGTCAAGCCTCCCATGGCTACTGCATTCTTACACACACATATAAGTGACAGGAAGTGCACACACACACACACACACACATATAGACAGTTTATAGATAGAAATATGCAAAATACAGTGTCCTGTATAAACAGACAAGAAACCCTTTCTCTGCAAGGCCAGTACACAAATGCAGTGTCATTTTTTTTTTTTTTTTAGGCAACCAGCTGTTGAAGGCACACTTGTGAAACATCTGTCTTTGTTTTAAGGTAAAGGTTCTGGTGCTACTGTCTCTGCAGAGGTCTATAAACAGAATGAAATTACAGACCCAGTGAATAGCAGTGATACTTACAATTGCTGCACAGGTCCAAAGTTGTGGTTAATCCTGTATGTCTGACTCACTCTAAACAAAACAGGCACCTTTCTTGTAATGCTTTGTGAACTTTTAACTCAAAATTAAGTGGCAAGTAAAACAAGATAAGAACTCATCCCACAGTCAGCTATCAGAGTGGATTCAATTCCCAGCCATCGCCCTACTTCAGAAGCCCCAGCTTTATCACTAACAGAATACATAAGGCTGTTCCAAAGTGACAGTGCATAAACCAAATGTATTTTAAAAAGTCTCTGACAAAGGCAAGATTTATATTACAAGATTTTGTACTATAGACTCAGATGAGCTGCTTTGAACATGTAACAGTATTCATGGGGTTCTACTTCTGGGAGAAAAAAAAGGGATGGACAGTACTCTAAAGAAGAGTGCATGCTCTTTATGTTCTCTCAGAGTCTAACACTCCACTAGGAAGGCAATGCTCTCCCTAGCTTTTTTCATTTCAATTCCGTGAGTGCTAACTGTTAAGGGTTGCTTAAATATGAACAAAAGTGCTATTCTACAATGTTGATATAAGAAAGTGACTTCCCTTCACACTTAAAATCTTACTGAGTACAAGAAAACAAATCCAGGACTTCTCCATGGTTGGTTATATTTCTTAACAGTTCTACAGCTCATGAGATAAATGGACAAGCCAAATTAGCTCCCACATTTTCCCTCTTTTCTTCCTAAGAGAATTTTATTATCCATACTTTCTCTTCTGTTACCCAAGGTAGAGATACCAGACACTCAAGGAAGAGAAACAACTGAACAGGCTCCTGCAATGCTCTCAGTGAAACTGTATTTTATCTCACCTTTTAAACAACTGCTTGTAATACGCACCTAAGACATAAATAGCCTGAGCCTGAACTCCTTTTTCCTCAAGAATTGTGCTGAAACAAGGTCACTACATTAAAATTGTATTTAGTGAAAATGATTATTTCCAAAAAAGGCAGATGTTAACAATAACAGGTCTTGGCAGGGATGTTCCATCTCCTTCAGAATGACTGCTCTTAAACATTTTTGCAGGTATATAATTAGATGCATCACAACATTATACTCAGTTTCACAAACAGGTACTGCTAGAGCTGCTAATACTTAAAAATGCCGGCACCAGCAGCTTTCTGTGACCCCTATTTGCCTCTATGTATGTACAGTTCTACTGGCAAATATATATAGTATATGAAAATTTACTGTAAACTGAAATTATATCAACTCAGCCTGCGTAGTAAGGCTATATTTGCTGCTACTTCTAATATATATACTGTTAGAAATGTTTTGGAAATGCCTGTTGTTTTTAAGAACACATCACTGAAAACAATTACAGACAAATATTGTGGCACCTGAGCTCTTCATTAGAAGAAATACTGATCCAGGCAGTTTCTCTTTTGTGTGTAGAAAGTAAAGCATCAGATAGCTTCAGAAAGTCAATTAAAAAGAGAGACGGTGCATCTTAATCACAGGGCTTTTCCTATCTATTTTTTCCAGTAGTTACTTAAAACCACTAACTTGAAATCACAGTCACACGCTGTCTTCAGAAGTTCACTCAATCAAAGGGCCAAGCTCAGAGTAATCAAAGATCTTAAATCACTGGAGCTCCCAACATCAGCCACAGGAGGATTAAAAATCCAGTAGCCAGAACTCAATTCTTCGATCTAGCGAGCACCAGCACATTATAAGAAGTCCCTAAAGCCCTAGATCACAGCCCAGCCTCTGCCTATCGTGGAGCTAAGTGGAAACCGTGTTTAATTCCTTAGGAGATCCTATCTGGCTAGATGAAAATAGATATTGGCCTCTGTGTGTAGGATGATTAGAAGAATGGAAGAGGATTAAACAAGATGTAAGGGGAAAGGCTCAGAGTGGCTCATTTACATGGTATTATGGCTGACAGATAGGTGTTAACAGAACAGAGCAACCTAAAGGCAAAACTGTATCTGAATTAGAGCTGTATTTATTTACTGAAGTTATAAAGGGATTAAGGCCTGTTTATTTTACCACAACCAGGACTGTTTTATCTATTAAGCATTTTGATGCTTACACAATTGTTCTGTGTCACGCATTGCACAGCTGTTTGGGGACGTGTTTATCTTCATTTAAAACAGAAGCTTTTAAATGTTTCAAACATAAAATATAGATGCTAATGGCAGGTTAAACATGCTCAGATGTCTTCTTGTCTCCTGAAGTGGAGACATTTTTAAAACAGACAATAGGAAAAGTAAAAAGCACAGTCATAAATACTTTGCAGGTTGCTGACAGGGAGAACCAGGTACAGAACAGTATGTCACACACACATGTGAACACAAAGGCAGTGTCACTAATGCTAGATCACTGCACTTCTATTAATTTATAGTTATTCAAAAAGCTTTAAGTCAGACAGGGAAACAGTTCAGCAAAAAATTCCAGCCAACCTAGATGACCAGTCTCTGGAAATCAATATAAAAAGCCAACTTAACATGTCATAAAGTAGTTCCCTCTTCACTCTGGCTGAAGCCCAGTAACAGCTGCTCCCAGATGATTCAATTCTCAGGGGACTACAGAAACCTTCCCTTCTCTGCCAGCAACACCAGAAAACCAGTTTTGTATGACTCAGTCCCAGTGCTGCTTGACTGCTCTTTATAGCCTTTGCCTGCCTCATTTACCATCCCAAGCTTGCACATGATCTCTAAGTCAGTCTTCCCATTTCTGTTCCTCGGACTTCCCAAGTTCCCCTTTTGCTCTTCATCAACTCAGCCCACCCATATTATCCTCTTGGAACTGAAAACTTCCCTGAACCACTTACCCTGCCCTTCCCTACTTGAGCTCCAGCAGACCTACCACCTTCTCTCTTCTCTTTCTGCTAACTGCAAGAATACCACATCGGACAATTTGGCCTGTGTCACAGCCCAAACCTAGCTAAACCATTTTGCACAAAGTTAGAACGCTGAGAAAACAATGAAGACCAAGACATAAGCAATCTTTCAGAGTCTCACTTTTCAGTCTCAAATAGGACTACCACCACTCAGTGTTAGTATGGTTTTGCCCACGTTAGTACTCTCCACAAGAATACATTTACGAAGTCATTAGCAATCACTCAAATGCAATCCCAAACTTATTAATCCAGTCAAACTTGATACATTCAGACTTTTGCCTTCTGATGATATATGTTCTGGTTCTAGCTGGGCAGAACTGAACTGATAGGTTGTGGAAATAGGCATTCGCATGAATTTTTTCAGCAGACAAAAAAGAGCAGGTAAAAATAATAATTGTGCCAAATTATACAAAAAAAGTACTGTTTGTACAATCTGAATATTCAGCTCCCTCAAAAAAGGGCAGTTAATACAACTTTCTATTGTACTTTAGACTGATTCCAGGCAAAAGAGAGGCAAAGCCAGACACTAGTTAGGAACAGCTTCTATATACAGCAAAGACAGACTCTTTTCTTAATAAGGCATGACATTCTTCTTAGCTGAAGGCTTATTACTTAGAGGAAACCATCTATGATGTCAAGAAGAGGTCTGCACAAATATATATGAAAACAAACCCCATGCCCCAGAAAAATTATATGGGCAAGAAAAAGACATACACAGATGAATGCACACACATCCCAACACAAAAGTACCACAACAACAACAAAAAAGGGCAGAAGGCATGAGTAATAAAGTTCTTCCTTCAGAAAACACCTGTAAACCTTCACATCCTGTCAGGCGAGTAACTCCCTGTTTACATATGTAAGGGTCTAGCAGCATGCCTGTACCTGGATTCATGCTTCCATGTTCATCACATGAAGTCCTTCTTCCAGTCACCTGAACTGTCACTGACTCCCTCAACATGCTCCTCAGCCATCCAGAGCACCTTCTGCAGTAACATTCTCAAGTTTGCCTGCAGTTGAAGCATGACCTACTTACACTCCATTTTGAAAGGTACTGTGACCCTGACATTGTTCAAGATTTTCTCTCAGAAGTGCAGTTTCTTGTATTCTCCTACAAGATCAGACTCTGCCATTAATACTTCAGATGTGAATACTGGCCCTGTTACGTCAGGTACACTGTTATGCACAAAGGAAACAAGATTGAAGTAAACAAGATTTCCAGGCATTAAATAATAATAAAAGAATCAGAGACTTTAACTAGCCTTTTTAGAGCTTCAATTCCTCTTAAAATAAATAGGTCAGTGTTGATTTATCAACACTGGGCTCTGATTTATCTTCCTGTATTTTCAGAACACTTTCCAACATGCAAGTTGAATATGAAGAAAAACCACAGGACTATCTGTTCATGCCTCTCTAGTCTTAGTATTGATATTAATGCCAACAAAATTAGTAATTTGACAATTAGTTTTCCACTTACCTGAAAAGACATGAAAGGCAGAGAGAAAGTAGTTTAACTAGATTATAATGTGGCTGTGACAAGTCAGGTTCCTGTCATGTTATACCCTTCCAACTTTAACATTTTCATGTCTGCTTGGCAGGTTATTAAAATAAATGAGGGTGCGTTGGACTGCTGTTGCACTTTTCTCTAATGGGAGTTCAGGAATTTGCAAGCCTCTACCGTAAATTGACCGATCGTGAAGTCTGAAAGAAGTTGGATAAAGTGGACAATTAGGAGCATTTCTCCACAGCTGAGTGAAATATTCCTTGTTATTTTAATAATTCAGGCAGAGGCTAATTTTCGGAGGCTGAGTTTGTCAAGATAATGTGCCTCGTGCTTGTCTGCTTGTCATTTTTAACTCAATCCCACATGTTACAGGTGCAGTCTAGCTTACAAAACAGGCAAATCACTCACAGTGGAATTTGCATACAGAATATAGATATATTGTACTAAGGAAAAGCAGACCGAGGAGTCAACAGATAGCTGTGATAGGAATGCATATGATACAAAAACTTTTGATGCTTCATAGCTGTTGTATTCCTCTTTATGCTGATATAATTAAAGGCATTATTTGGCAGCATGCATACACAAACGTGTAATGTAAAGCACCACATAAATTTCTTCAGCAAAGAGATATGATAAGGCTACAGGATTCCCAAGTGGCATGCAGATGTTCTGGGTAGCCTCAGTTACTTCCTTCAACTTAAAATATCTTGATGTCAAAAAATGTGAAACATGCAGGACTCAAATGAGAGAGTGAAGTCTCCTTTATGAAAGATGAAGAAGGTTCTACAGACATTATTACGCCCAGCTTCTGGATGCAAAGGCTACACTACTGAGACAGGATTTTGAAACCTCCCACTCTCCTTTCTTCTCTACATCACTCACTAGTTGCTACTGAGAGAGGCAGTGGGAATGGCCTTCTTACCATGAATGTCTCTTTCATTTTCTCAAACTGGACTTCTTGGATAACCTGAGCACATACAGAAGGTAAGATAATTTTAAAATTAAGATTTCCACAAACCTCCCTTGCAGATTTAAGACTTCGACATGAGCCAGAAAAATTCCTTCCAAGACAAAAGAACTGCAAAGTTGCAGTGGACGAAACATTTCCAGGACATAGCATCTTGAAGGTCAGCTCACATCTCTAAAATACTAACCTATAATCTTCACACTACAGCAGCCTTGAGGAATGCATGGAATACTTTCAGTGACATACCATCCTAGCTCCATAATCCCAGCAGCCCCTTACAACAACCATCAGGACTGGCATATAGGGAAGAAACACTATATAATGAGAATGCTGTTAGATGTTTACACAGAAAGCAAAAGACTTCAAATTATTTACAAAAGCTGGACAATAGCTGCATCTTAGTTTTCTCCACTATGCTATGTACAATATAAATACACACATACAAGCGTATGTGGTTTTATATATGACTACATATTTCCTGATATAAACTTGTTTTTAAGGTGTAGGCAGATTCAATTAATTAGTGGCATTTTATCATCTCATATATGTTGACAAATTTCTCCTTTGAGGCCATGCAAAAGAGCTCTCTGCCAGAAGACAAAGCAACACAACACTTCAAGCTCACCAGTCAAATAACCTCTGGTGTTGCCATTATTACCTGAATATTCAGGTAATAATGGATCAAAACTATCATCTCCTAGTATGCAACAAAATAGAAGGCCATTTTACTAAGTGGGTTGAGGTAGAGATGGAGGATATAGATCCTCAATGGCAACAAAAAGAGACAATTAAGATCTGCATGATCATGAAAGCTCTCATGTTGGGAGAGTATACTTATGCTTAGCAGTGATGTGGCTTGAATGCTTAAAATAATACAGCACAAGAGCTCCTGTTCTCAAGCCATTCCTAGAGACACTCTAAAACACCAAGAACAATCTGAATTCTGATATTTGCATGCAAACCAGGCTATCCATGTGTGAACACGCATATTTGTCATATATTATTCATTTCCAATTCCATTTTGAAAGTTTCAGTCAGGAAGCAAATCCAGTCCCAGGCAGCTGCAGTGGTCACTCACTCAGCATGAAGAATGAACAGGAGAGAGCGAACAGCTGAAGCAAATAGTTCAACAAATTACGCTCAAAGATTATTCTTGTAAAATTGCCCGTTTAATAAAGCACATCTGTAAACAATCAACTTGCACTCACAACAATTTGCAAACACAATTCATGGAATGAATTACATGTTAGAAATTAGTCTGAACAGCTCTGGTCTCCATACACAAGGAACAAAAAACATTGCTAAATAATGAAATAGTAGAGAGAGGATTTGTAGCATATGTACACTATCCCTTTCCAATAATTTCACTCAGAAGCTTCAGAAAGGCTGCTGTGGTTGCTGCATCAGGATTGAGGGAGAAAAAGGTCAACATATGAATCAAAGATCATTCTCAAGAAACTTGCTGTCTGTGCAAGGGAAACTATCAGCAGTTAAGGTAGGCAGCAAAACTCACGTCCAGTCAAGCAGGGTACAAAACGCCCAGAAGTTCAATACCAGATCAGAGTCAACACAAAATGTCAGACCACCAGTTTGACGTGCATCTTCAACAAGGAATAAAGCAAAGTCAAAAAAATCACAGTATTACTGAGATGGTGAGAAAAGAGACTACAGTCTCATACCTGCAAGTACCATCTATGGCACATCAAGTTAAAAGAAGTCAAAATCTTTCGTAGGAAAGGCAACAAAATGAGTAGAAGAGCAGCATGAGCTGGTAATTCTGCTCCCTCTGCAAAGGCACAATGTCTCAACATGCTACTGATGCCTGTTTACTCATTTATATCCCCCTCTTTTCAGGGGATTTTAGCAGGAAGCTTCTCCTCCTCTGAACTCCCCAACCCTCTCAGAGGAGAAACGAGAAAGAGATGGCTTTCTTATTTAGGTGTCAAGTTTACACTGATATTTATGATACATCGTTTTCCTTTACATAAGGTTGCAGCATCAAGAAGCACGACATAACTTCTGGTAGCACAGACCCCATGCCCTTTCAGGACTAATATATAGCCAGCAATGAGAATGATTGAAAGGTTTTGTCTGTTTGTGTTTCAAAAGCCATATAAAGAAGAAAGAAAAAAGGAAAAGAAGTTATTTTTGTTAGACAGGCACTTGATTTTATCGTGTGCCAACACACTGCTTATGGAATTTAAAACAGCAAGAATGTTACACCTGACATTTTAAATATGTAACAGCATAAACATCATGGCTGTCTGGTCCTCAGAATACCTTTTAGTGGTCAAGAGGAAGAAATGAAATGCTATTACCAGCAAAGAATTGAGACCAAAAACTAACCATGAATAACACTGCAACATTTAGGATTTAAGGAACACGTTCACAGACATTACTATTTAACTAATTATTTATGTGCCTACTATTGGGCAAATCTAAGCTCACATACCTTGTCTCCTCAGCACTTAGCACTTTGATATTTGAAAACATTACTTTGTAGAATGAGAGCATGACTGCATATGATAATCTCTGCACAAACATGCAAATATAGTATTTCAATGTAAATGTAATGAAGGCCTTTTTATAAACTTAAGAATAACATTAAAATATTTGCACGCAGAACTGACACTAAAGGTTAACTGCTACGCTCTGTATTCTCAGCTTGTTTAATATCTGCAGTTCTCTTTTGCAGAATCATAGAATTGTTTATACCTGCATTTTACTACAAAGTTGCAGATGCAGAATTTTCAACTTTGCCACATAACAACAGAGCAAGTACATTTCTACCATCATTCCCCCCCCCCTTTTTTTTTTTTTTAAATTCAGCACGATTACCAAGCAATACCATTGTCTGAATTGTTTGTGCAGCTTTACTTGCTATGTAGTAAACTGAGACTGAAGCTGGCTGAAAGCATCACCTGCATGGAAGAAGATGCAACACTTCTTTTTCACTGAAGATTTTTTTTTTCCCCATAGACTCACAGATTTGTCTGTGACTGTACACAGAGACATGCATAAGTTCAAGCACACTTAATCCTACACTGCTACACATAGTGAAGTCTGAAGTATTTCACAGAGAATAAGAACCTGACATTTATAAAAAGATTTTAATATTTACTGCATAGCACAATTTATCTCATACACTGTATGCTTGTAACTGAAATGTTAAGCCTAACTAACAGAGGGGTTAAAGAAGCTTTGGTCCAACTTTGTGAGAGACAGATGTGGACAGAAAGAATTACAAAGATTTAATGATTTTCCTAATTCATTACTTAGGAAAAATACTTGAAAACATCAATGTGTATAATCAATGAATATATGGATGGTATAATTAAGAAATATACAAGAAAGTTAGGCTAAACAGGTTATCACACTAAAGAAGAATGGATGGAACACTTTACTCTTGTCCTGGGCTCGCTGAGAAGACTCCAAGAGGAGTAATCTCCAGAAGAGATCCTTCCCCAGTGGTAGTCAGCTCTTAAATGGGGTCTAGGAATGTCAAGGCTCCACCCCTTCCAGTAGCACAGGTGAATTGCCTTCACCTGTGCTCCTAGGGCTGACTCATTGCTCACCTCAGGTGTTCAATCCAAGGTTCAGACCATGATTCAGCAGTTCCCATACACAACATATGGTCATCAAATACATACAAGGCTTCATGAAAAAATGTAACATCTCTGTGTTCGAGATTTTCTCTACCTCGGTCAATTTAAAAATGGTACTGTAGCACCTAATACACGGGACTGGAAAGTGTAGAAATATGCTGAAATGTCTTTCCTATATTCCACATGCACCTTCAAGGAGACTGCAACTTGGTTCAGAGTTGTCAATCTACAGTTCAAATACAGCAAATAAGTTGAGTTGTGTTACAGTGCATTATATCACAATACATGCAGATGACAATATGCAACTACATCATTATACAATTATGTAACTACACAAAGTACACATAAAACTATATACATTAAAAAGAAGCATTCTACAAATAACTCTTCTCCCCTTCAGGAAGCTCTTAGAGAGAAACCTGCCCTTTACGGGAAAATTACAGTGATTAGTTCCAATAACTTGGACAGCTAAATAAATATTTACAATATGAAAACATACAGTAAAAACCTCATTTGCGTGGAGTTAGGTGACCTCATAAGGATTATCAATTTTTGCAATTAGTGTGTAAATAAATAAATAGGATTAAAGAAGTCAAGGATACTGCATGACAGTGTTCTTTGTTCATTTACTTTGACAAGCACCATTTTGTTTTAATTGTGAATAATAATGCTTCCAATCATCTTAAAGTATTATGGGATGTTTGATAAAAAAACATACTGTGAAAAAATATCTGCAAGGTTACAACTCTCTCTAACGGAGATAAGTTCAAAAGTAATTTTGATTTAACAATACCTGTGTTTTCAAAGGAGCTTTAACTTCTTTTTCTTTCATTATATGACAAGATTTCATTATGTTTTAGCCTCAATAAACCACAAAATGTGTTTCCCATTATCAGTTGCTGAGGCAATTTTTTTTTTTTATTTTTTATTTTTTTTAATTTCATGCTTCCACATACTTTTTCCTTACTTTACTCTCTCTCTGGTGTTTTCAAGGGTACTAACTTAGTTGTGTAATCTTGGGCAAAACAGATTCTCCATGCTTTGGCTTAGCCACCTACAAAAACTGTGTAAGATGTTGATTCTGCAGAATTAGCATGATGTTTAATCAATGTTCATAGAAGCGCTTAGCTTCAGAAAGATAGGAGCATATATGCAGGCAGTATCAACACTGACAATTTCCTAAATTTGCAGCATCAACAGGATGGTAAAAATGAGTTAATTCCACTTTAAATGTTAAACCTATTAATGAGCCAAGTTTTTCACAATCTAAAGACAGAACATGCTGTTATTTCTCCGAGTCAGAGTTGCCATTTTGGTAATGCAGCCCAGCATACACTGGAAATGTATTAGGGTATAATTGCAGTAATCATAAGGCAAAAGGATTCAGAATCAGCAAGTTCCATTTTATTTTTCTTCAGTGTGTACAAACGTTAATGCTTAAAAACAAGACTTGCCATATGTCATCAAACTGTCCTTTTATTGTTCCCCGCCTGAACTGCATTCCCTATGACCAGTTCTGTTATCAGACTCCTAAAGCAGCAGCCAGTTAAATAACTGTTAATGATTAATCATCATTTCACAGGAGATCCCAGAACATATAAAATGCTAGATAAACTTTATTGCAAGGCAGAAACTGTGTGGCCTTCCACACCCTCACTTTCCCCCCTCCTCAAAACCACATAATGTAAAAAAAAGCATTGAGAAACGTTCTTAGTTCATTACCTGTGAAAGTCAATGGACAATTGATCAGGCTGTACTCTTGCTATTAGAGGTCACTATTAGAAGGTTTGTAGCATTGCTGCTTAGAAAGGAGACCAATTGTAGTGCAAATGCTTAGTAAGTAAAACAGCATGTTTTACTCATCATTAGCATTGTTTTTGTCTGCTTAAATGTATCTCTTTAAATAGATTTGTTGGTTAATAATATTTTAAATTAATGTCTCGTGTTGATCCTTAAAGAACAGACTGGAAACTGAAGTAGCTGTGCCTAATTAAGTAACTATTACTACTTCAGTAATAGGACATGTGAAGCATTTATCTGCTTTCTTAGCAGATTGTTAATTTAAATGGCTGGCATAATAATAAACCAGTTAGAGTTAATCAGCTGAACAAAACTGTGCAAAGACAACGTAAGGATTATTTTAATGTTAACTTGGAAAGATACAGCTGTGAAATATAATAATGAATAGAGTTCATGAGAAACTAATTTCTGAAAAACTGGACATCATTCTAAAACTACTCATGGGTAGAAGTCTCTGAACTTCTTCAGCATAATGGCCTGAAAAGGTTTCACGTTCTAATGAGAAAAATTGACTTCTAGCGAAAGGAGCTGGGATTTCTCTCTCTCTGTACCAAAAGCAATCACAATGGCCATCTACAATGCTATAGCCCTTAAGGACTACACTTTGAGTAGTAAAAAACACTGAAATGTGCTTTGTGTACTTTCAGAATCAATTAAAAAAATACCATTTACCACCTAACTCTATGGTGTCTATGGGGTCTTATTTTTTTTTTTTTAAATACTTTCAAATTATCAGTGCTAAGTAGGTTATAGTTCTTTTGGGTAGAGGTAGTAGCAGCTTTTTTTCTGTTTACTTCTTAGGTTTTTTGTTTGTTTTTGCATATACAGGCTTTCAACTAATATACTCAAACATTAATAGAAATCTAGGGAGTTGTGTTTTTTTTGGAGGGGGGAAGAGATGGGGGGTAGTCCAGCCAGGAGTCATCTTGTAGCGACACAACTTGAATAGAACATAAGTTAAAGGATGAGGACTATGGCCCTGCTGTATTTATTAATATAAAGTTACTCATATGTTCCATCAAGGTTTGAAAAATTTCCTTCTCCTCTTCAGAATAGAAAGGACAGAAGAGGGAAGACAAATCTTCATACTAACACCCAATTTTGTAAAGTTGGTAGAAGTCACTGAACAATCAGGGATGTTAGGTGCTCAACACAACATATTCTTTGTGGACCTTTGCATATAAGCTCACCACAATCTTTATTAATCCACTGATCCTACAGATATTAGAGACATTCCCATACAGCATTTCTAAACATGGAGCACATGGTTTTGCACAGATCTGTGAAGTGGAAGAAGCAGTTACTCACATTAACATATAGACATAAAAAATACATTTATAAACAGGTTTTTAAAGAATGACCTATCAAAGATATCTAGAAAGATACACACTGGGTCACTGTAACACAATGGAAAACACAGCAACTACAGCAGAGCAGCAAGGTCCTAGGCTACAAGTGAGGATTTGTTAAAACGCAACAGCCACAGGCACAGAAATAAAGGAAAGAAGCTGCTTACCTTCAGAAGACCTCAAGTACGCAGGAATCTCCTACAAAATACGTTTGATTCTATAAACAATCCTTAAACGAGGTCTGTGAATGGGTGGATCCTGGCTCCACCCCTTCCAGTGCATTGCATACACCTGAGCTCCTCTGGGTTGGCCCTGCCTTTCCACCAAGTGCTTCATCACTGGTTCATGCTGTGACTGAGCATTTCTGCTACAGTCACTCAACATGGTAGAATGAGAACTACAGAATTTAAAATTCCTTCTCAATTATCTTCTCAAGATCAAGAAAAATGTTAAAAATAAACTAGGAGGAGAAGAAAAATATAAGAGCCGGTAAGCCAAACACTGTACTTATCCCCTTTAACATTCTCCTTGGAACTAGCATTCAGAACAGCCATGAACCAGCACATCCACAGAAATGCAGATCTCTTGGTAATGTCATCTTCTTAAACATCTGTCTGGGCAAACATATAAGAAGGTTTTTTTGTCTCACCAGCCCTTTGCCAGTCTGGATATTGCCATTTCTGTGAAAATTCTAGCCCTTATTCACAGCTGTATCCAAAGTCCCTGTGAGCATGGAGAACTCCCTATTCATTACATGCATATTGTTTGTGTCATGTAACTGGACTACTATTTTTTTTTTTAGTTGATAAGCTTTTTTGCTGACATATTGTATACGTATGAATAATTATTCCTCTTTCTCAGCTAGCAACCACAAGTTGCAGAGTGAACATAAGAATCTGATGGCTTTGGCCTCTTGGGTCCTGCTTAAACCTACATGAAAACATACCTAATTTTGATGCTGAAATATTTTCTGACATCAGTGCCTTTTCACAGCTAAGTACCAAATGTTGCCCATGAAGTATCTGACAATACAAAATGCTGCTTGTCTAGACATGAAAACCATATATGGATGCAGCCCTAAAATGAGCGCTGAACACTCCAAATCTTCTTTCAGGTCCAACTGCTATACACATCTATTTATAAGTTCCAAGCTAAAGTTAATTTATGTTTTCAGCAAGCAGACTTTCTGTTCCAGGCTTCCTCAATACTACATGTATTATTAATCCACTAAATGCTGAATTATCAGCAAAGCAAACCTGCTTTGGTTGCTTACTGCAGGTGAGAGGTAGAGAAGTAGCAGGAAATCAGAACATGCAACAACTGCATACAGAAGTGAGTTCTCCTCCAAAAAGTCAAAACAAGAGGATGAAGAAATATTAACTTCCCTCTCTGGAAATATCTTCCTCTCTTAGCTACCTTAATGGAAGCATGGTCTACCTCTTCATAATAACAGTCATTTCCAGAACTTGCAAAAAAGTAATTATTATCAAACAATATCAAACCCACAAAATAGAAAAATGTGAGAAGAATAAATTACCAGTATTGAAGTTTCTGAAGACTAGCAGAAACCATTTTAGAAGAGACTGCCAATCTTTCTGTACCAGAGCCATATTTGAGAAACTAAGCAACAGTCTGCCTTGGAATCATGGAATCACCAAGGTTGGAAAAGATCTCCAAGATCAACTAGTACAAACATTCACCTACCAGTAATATTCCTCCCCTAAACCATGACCCTTTGCACAACATCTAAACATTTCTTGAACACCTCCAGAGACTGTGACTCCACCAGCTCCCTGTGCAGCCTGTTCCAGCACCTGACCACTCTTTTGGGGAAGAAATTTTTCCAAATATCCAAACTGATCTCCCCTGATACAGCTTGAGGCCATCTCCTCTAGTTCTGTTGCTAGTTACGTGGAAGAAGAGGCTGAGCCCCACCTTGCCACAACCTCCTTTCAGTCATTTGTAATCTACAACATCTCCCCTGAGCCTCCTCTTCTCTAGACTAAACAATCCCAGTTCCCTCAGCTGCTCTTCAGAAGACCTGTGCTCCAGACCCTTCATTAGTTTCACTGCCCTTCTCTGGACAAATTCCAGGACCTCCATGTCTTTCTTGTAGTGAGGAGCCCAAAACTGAACACAATACTCAAGGTGCAGCCACATCAGAGCAGAGTATAGGGGGATGATTACCCCCCTGCTCCTGCTAGCTGTACTATTTCTGATACAAGCAAGGATGCCATTGGCCTTCTTGGCTAACTGGGCACCCTGCTGGCTCACGTTTAGCTGAGTGCTGACCAACACTCTTAGGTCCATTTTTTCCACACAGTCTTCCAACCACTCTGCTCCAAACCTGTAGCGTTGCCTGGAGTTGTAGTGACCAAAGTGCAGGACACAGCATGTGTTCTTGCTGAACTTCATCCCACTGGCCTCAGTCCAGCAATCCAGCCTGTCCTGATTCCTCTGTAGGGCCTTCTTACCCCCAGGAAGATTGACATTTCCAGCTAACTTGGTGTCATTTGCAAACTTACTGAGGGCACACCCAATCCCCTCATCGAGATCATCAATAAAGATATTAAACAGGACAGGTCCCAATACTGACTGCTGGGGAACACCACTTGTGATTGGTCGCCAGCTGGATTTAACTCTTCACCACCCCTCTCTGGGCCTGGCCCTCCAACCTGTTCTTTACCCAGCAAAGAGCGTACCTCCCCAAGACACAGGTGCTAGCTTCTCCAGGAGAATACTGTGGGAGACAGCATCAAAAGCTTAGCTGAAGTCTAGGTAGTCTACGTTGACAGCCTTTCCCTCATCCACAAGGTGGGTCACTCAATCACAGAAGTAGATCAGGTTGGTCATCTACATGGAGAGATTCTTACCTCTTCTTTCTTGCTGCCTCAGCCTCAGTATGGCCACTGCGCCTTCTCTACCACAGGAATAGTACCTTATCCAGTATCATCTCACAAGGTGAGACACTGACTTCCCTTGTGAGGAACTGGTACTCCACAACATTTAGGAAAGTGATCTTTAAACCATTTATTTTTGAGAACTTTGAGAGACTGGCAGAGCAGCAAAAGAAAGACAGAGTACCTGAAAGGAAGAAAATGAGAGAAAGTGCTAAGGTGAACAATGATGAGAAGTTTAGGTAATGTCGCCTATAAAGAATTATGTCTTGCTCAACTTCATAAAAAAAAAAAAAAAAAAAAAGTATGGAAAAGAATCTTTACAAATATTTTAAGACATGATGATCAATATTCTATCATACCCAGTAAGAGAAACACAAAAAGTAACCAGCTTCAATGAAAGCAAAACGCAAAACTTTAAAACCTGTTACTACATGAAGATTGCCTGGGAGACCGCACAATCTCTTAAACAAGTGCCTGTGAGGGACAGGTTTTATCATACAAGGATGAATAGAAAGGCACAGTCTGGCCTTCTGAAATCCAATCTTACATTGCTAAGAAAATTATCTGCTTTGCAAGAGATATAGGGAATGCTCTCAGGATTCTTAGTGCAGACTACAAGCTTGGGAAAAGGTTTTGCAGAGCCCAGAGACCAGGCTGTATAGTGCTTAGCTCGGAAAGGTCCAAAACAAACGACAGGGAACATCAAGGCTTGGCTGCTCCTTAGGGGAAGGGAAGTAGGAAGAGGAGAATAACAGCAAGGCAAGCAGAATCTTCATTAGTAAGGGTACAAACCCATGGTACCTAAAAAAAGAAGACTAAAACAGGTCTAGGAGCAGTGATCACATTAAACAAGAGTCCATGTTGCCAGACAAGTCTTTTGCACAATAACAAGTCCACAGCAAGGCTTTAATGTCCAGAAATCAGCATCTACCTCAGGGGGTACATATCTAGGCACTGACACAGCTACAGCAAAGGTCAGAGGGGCTGATCATAAATACATCTCTCAAGCAAAATGGGGACAAACCCCACCAAGACCTTTATTCACAGCAGCTGGGCCTAAAATCATGCAGCTGTGCCAGATTAGCACTGACTATAGGGAAGCTGGTGCACTCTGAGACCTGATAAATCCTTGGGAAATGATATGGAAATAAATGTTCTATTAATTTACCTTTCTTCATTAGGTACCTCTTAGCGTTTTTTGTGCCATTTATAAATATTTTCAGCAAACTTCTACGATGATGTACTTTAATGTTTTCAGTTGTCTCTTCAAAGATGCTAGTACAGATCCAAAGTAAAATAACCAATCCAGCATAATAATATAAAATCCTGGCACACACACATGGATACTAATAAACTAAAAAAATTTCCTTCTTGAAATGAATAAAACTACAAACAGGTAGAAAATTATAGCAAAGGAGTATGAATGTTTGAATAGCTAATAGTAATTACCATGTTTTGTAAACATTAATAATATTTTAGTCAGATTTTGTGAAATAGCTTAATTACTAATCAATTCCCTAATTGCTGTATCATAGAAATGGAGAGATGAGGCTTGCAGGTATCCTTGTTGATAAAATAAATAGAATTAGTTGAAATTGTGCAAATGAGTAAAAATGATAATCAAAATTTTATTACCAATTAGTAGAAATGCATTAAAATTTTTGCTTAAGAAAAAAAGGAAAAAAAGCTTCTTGTATTTCAAAGCTACACAATTACATGATCAGTGTACCCAGCTCCCATTCAGAGATCAGCTAAAGCTCTCTCTAGCAGATATTCACCTAACCTTCTAATCCAAAGTTTTGCTTGCTCCCTTACAGCCAGCTTCTATTCAAGCCAGCTTGTCAGATACATGGTTCACACATTCCAAATGCCAGTGATAATCTACAGTATGATCACCCATGATGCTTTATCTTGGGAAAGCATGGCACAGAGAAGATGCTGTTTCAGTTTTTATGTTCTTTCTTTCCAACATTAGTCTTTTCCTAAATTGGCACATATCTGAGGAATTATTTTACCTGTGATAACTGCTATCAAATTATTCAATGTACACGTTATATGCAACTGTTTTCTCTTAACATTCTACCATAGAATGTATAATCTAATGAATTAATTCAGGTTAGTTGATGTTTAAAATGATGGAACTTGCCAAATTACACTTACTTGGGTTGTTTTAAGAATGTGTCCAATATTAAAACTAGAGTCTGATCATAGAATGGCTTGGATTGGAAGGGATCCCAAGGATCATCAAGTTCCAGCCTCCCTGTGAGAGGTAGGGCCATCAACCTCCAGATCTGGTAGCAGACCAGGTTGCCCAGGATCCCATCCAACCTGGTCTAAACGCCTCCAGGGATGGGGCATCCACAGCCTCTCTGGGC
Organism: Phasianus colchicus; assembly: GCF_987193195.1. Classification (NCBI taxonomy): domain Eukaryota; kingdom Metazoa; phylum Chordata; class Aves; order Galliformes; family Phasianidae; genus Phasianus; species Phasianus colchicus. The sequence goes on from NC_143438.1 coordinate 34,285,141, forward strand.
AAAATGATGATAGATTATGAGGCATTGTGTTGATTATTCACCTTAAGATACTTCCACCTCCTTAATCTGCCAGTGCCCAGAATAGTGTTGAATACTTTGGCATATTTCTATAAAAAGGCCCTTGCATTATTAATCACATCCCAAGAGCAATGAGTGACTGACTAAAAAAAGACTGTTGTGAGATCACAGGTTTGTGGGACAATAATATTTGGGAACAAAAAAAAGTGAATGGACCAAATGTGCTAAAAAAAAAAAAAAAAAGACAAGCAAAGACCTTTTCCTTTGGATGTGAAATCTGATAGGATTTGATATCATATATTAAATACACCTCATTCTTTTTTCAATCAAATTATTTTCAAAAAATACGCAAAAAAGCTTTCAAAGTTTTCTTGTTGAAATCTCTCCTACCAGATCCTGGCTCCAATTCTCAATTTCTTTTTTTAAAAAACTGAAATGTTTCCTCTGGATATCTTTGTTTTAAAAAGACATAGAAGATACTTTTGTTTCATGAAAGTTACAAGCAGGTGAGAACTTAACAATTAATTGTATGTTTTTCATACTAGTAGTGCCAATTATATGCTGTTTAACCTATTATCTAATTGCATGCTAGTGCTGGCTTCAGAGATGGCATGACATTAAGTCAGACTTGTGCTGCATTCCCCAGCAGTGGAATATTCAATTATTTGTTCTGACTCATGTAATTCCCTGTATTCCAAGCTTGTTAATGTCATTACAGGGCTGAAATAAAGTGATTACTCTAAATGAGTATTTATCCGATAGGCAATGCAATTCCTGCCCTCTCCAGCTGACAATAGATGATTGCTCTCCACTCCCTCTCCTGCGCCTCCCCCTTCCCTGTCAAGGAGGAAACCATAACATTGTGGTGCTCTGTGAAATACTGTCAGATGGCGTAAAATATATATAATAAAATAAAGGAAGCGCAACCTTCCCCGGCAGAGTTAAAGCTAATGACCACTGCTTCCACTCCCAGTCAGTGATGACAGGTTGAACTAACTGATAATGGCATGCCTGCTGTTGAGCTGGCCACTTATGTTATTTCTCTTGACATGGTTCTGGGGAAGGCCTAATTTTTTTGACATTTGACCATGCAAATTTGAGTCCTGATACATTATTCTGCATTTACATCCTCCCAGTGTTGCTGTTTAAAATGTGCTACAAGCTCCTTGAGCTCAGCTAATAAAGGCCACAGAATGAAAGAAAGTTAAATATGAATGTAAGAGGAGACCTAAATGAAGGGCTAGCTTGTACATCTCAGAGATGACCTTCTGGAAATGAGCAAGTGGAAAATCCTTTTTAAAGCAAATGGTAAAAAGTGTAACACTGATTTTTTTCTTCTTAAATTTTTTTTTTAAAGATTCTAAAATATTCACAAAAAGGAAAACATTAAGTTTTACACAGACATTTCTTCAGTCAGCAATTCAGCTGAGTGTATTTTAAGCCCAGGTTCCATTAATGACTCTTAGTAATACACCTTTCCCAAAGAGCCAGAAATTCATAGTGCTTCATTAAATATAAGGAAAAAATATGGCTCTCTCTCTTTTTTTTTCACTTGCTCTTAAATTTTTCACATTGTTGAAGTCCAAATGTATTACCTGCGAGCAAACTCAACTTTTTTCCATCTCTTAAAATTAATTTGTATGAATGTACTGCTTATGAATGGCACCAGTTTGACAGCTCTGAAAAAAGCACATCTCTTTTTAGCTACAGAGCCTGTATAGGTTGGACCACGGTTTTAAGTCTTTTACATCAAATCCAATAGTTCATACAGAGGGAGAGGTCAGCTTTCCACTGGCCCTCTACATGGTCTGCAGCCATGAAAGCTATGGTAAAAGTGTAATTCCCAGGTTTTTCTCTGTTGTCTTCTCTCTTATTGACTCTGTTTATTAAGTGAACGTCTCAGTACATAAGTCAATATCCCCTGAACTCAATAGAAATTTTTCTGGCTTATGTGCTCTGCTTCACTCTCACATAAAAACTCCAATAATGAGATGGCTGCAAGAGGATTACGCTGCATGCAGCCTCCAGTGTCTGGCATGTAGTTAGCACCCGCAAGGTATCAGACTTCCCCCAGTCACTCACCCTGCAATATACTACATTTTAGAAAGAGCATAAATCAACAGTACTTAACACAAAGAAAGCAGTAATCTGCCATGAACAAGAAAATTTTGACCACTGTGCAATCTGGTCATCCAAGTAAACCATCCACTCTAAAGCTGTCACACCTTGTTTGTTAACAATATTTATTCATACTTTGCTTAATTTCCTTGCAATTTACTGTGATTTTCACAACTAAAACCTCTGCAACACAAAAGGAAAGGCACACTGTATGATATTACTGATAATGCACTATATCTCATTATTACATTATACAATATCATCATATTGTTTACTACCTTGGGATATTAATCTATAGAAAAAAACAAGGTAACACCAAATTGTTGATTCATTTATTTATAATATCTGCTGGCATTAAGATCCAATTTTCAAATTCCTTTTTTGATGAATATTTTAAATGTGTAACATAAATCTATTCAGTCTGACTAACACTGGGGAAAAATCAATGATCTCGTTGCTCGCTATCCCCACAAATATGAAAAAACTTCCTTCAGTTTTCAAGTGTTTCTTTCGCAAGACCAATACTGTGTCACACCATTCCAGTTATCTTGTGGTCACACTGAGGACAAAGAACGTCCTCTAAATGGATGGTTTCTCCAGAAGATTCACTCAATTTGTTAATCCTTAATATCTCTCCTTCTATCCTGATCAACACAGAATAGCTCTATGAGAAGAATCCTTTTGGTTTATCAGCTTCCCAGCACTAATGAAGAGCTACTGAACAGTCTCTTCCCCTGTCTCAGTGGCTTACACAGGCAACAGGGTGATGTCCTCCCTTGTTTTGTGAAGGAGCAATAGTGACTGGCAGTCAGCTACCCCAAAAAGCATCAAATAGAGGAGTACAGCAGTCCAATATAATTGTGCATATTCTTATTTTACCAAAGAATTGCCACTCCTACTATGATACCTGCTGTTCATAAAGTATTTCTTCAAGCTATTTGCAAAAACACAGTTTATCTTTTCCTCCATTTCTTAAGAAATCCAGTTAAGAATAAGTGACAGAGACATAGTGCTGTAACAAGCAGATTTTGCCCATTGTTTAACAGAAGGAAACCACAACAGAAACAAACTGGAGTATGTATTCACTGTGCTAGATGGTGTGAGCAAATACGGTGTGATCCTGTGTGGAGCCAGGAGTTTGACTCGATGATCCTCGTGGATCCCTTCCACCTTGGGATATTCTATTATTCTATGATTTTGTGAAAATCAAGGGAGGATGGAGACTATAGGTTTGTTCTTTTTTTTTTTTTTTTTTTTACTGAAGTAAATGCTAATGACATTTGAATAGCCAATAAACTAACTGAGAAATCAATTAGATTACTAGAATAAAGCTTCCATTTGAGTAAATATCAGTATCTTTATTTGGTCAGATAGTGGCCATAACAGCAGCAGCACCTTAAAAAATACATCCTGCTTATTTTTATTTTGTACAACTGTATAAAATACATTCTCATCATGCTCACACATGAATCATCTTGAAAATCCCCCCAACTCAAGTTCTGTTTCCTCCCTCTGCAGCTGAGGCTGCGAGGGAAGGCACGTGAAAGAGCTAGCTATGCAATATCCTCCCACAATACTGCAGTTAAACTATAGACAATACAATCTAAGGCATATACTCCAAATCAAATACATTTTCCTCTGCAATACTTTAATTCCTCCAGGACTGATATCTGAGATAAAATGTCAGCATCTATGTTGGATATCCATGTTGCAATTTTTAAAATACTGTAGGCATAGGAAGTCCCAAATTTGCTTTCTTTGGAAACTTAACAGATACCTGCAACATTTGCTTTCCTAAAAGGAAATCACATTTTAGCACTGCATTTTCCTGGGAGAAAGAGTCATGAACATCCCCATATTCATCACCAGTCTGTTTTAGTAACCCAGTAATTCAATAACCATGAATCCAGTAATAACAGAAAATAAAATCTCTGAGGCAGTGACCAGTTTTTCAAAACAACAACAACAACAGCAACAACAAAACTGTGGTAAAGGCATATTTTAAACACTGCAATGCATTTGTCTGGAGGGAGAAAAGATCCAAAGGCATAGTGATGTGAGTGGAAATTGGAACGGGGAAAAAGACACTGACCAGAGGTATAAACACCTTGAAGACCAAAATTCTTCCCCTTTCACCATTGGAAAAAAATTCCACTGAGTGCAAATGCTGCTCAGTAGTTATTTAGTTTGATATGTTGATGTCCAGCAATGTAAGCTCAGGGGTTTCTAGATTTACCCAAGCTGTCTCCATTTCACTACCAGTGTTTCTCACCTAAGCACTTCCTGGGGAAATGAAGAATTAAAATAAATGCTAAGAGATGACAACAGGATTGGATCCTATTAACCCCTTTGTGAAGAATAAAAACATATTACTTCTATTCTCATTCAACTATACAAGTCCCCTTTGTAAGGCCAGTTTATTACACATATTCTGTACCAACAAAAGAAAAACTAGAACTTGCAAATACCTTATGGTTCTAATTTAACTCGTGTACCACATTACAGCACTTCAAAATTGTGGGGTCTATATTTACACAGATTCAATTTAGCCTATTTCTACAGCAAAGCACTTTCAATATTAACATTTTCCTGTTTGCACCCCACAGTAAATAAATAAATAAATAAATGTAGAAATACTAATATGGTTCATCTTAAAGCATTAAATACATGTATCTATACTACCGCTCTCTGCAGAATGGAATTATGCTGCCTTGCAATACTCTCTTTCAAGCAACAGTATATTTTTAAAATACGTACAATATACTTAGAAGCTTTGAACTGCTATATATGAATAAGATGCCATTCAGAGAGACCTAGACAGTCTTGAGCAGTGGGATCAGGTGAACCTCATGAGGTACAACAAAGCCAAGTGCAAGGTCTTGCACCTGAGTCGTGGCAACCCCCACTATCAGTACAGGTTGTGGGATGTAAGGATAGAGCACAGTCCTGCTGAAAAGGAGTTGGGGGTACTGGTGGATGGAAAGCTGAACATGAGTCAGCACTGTGCTCTTGCAGCCCAGAAAGCCAACCATTTTCTGAGCTGCATCAAAAGAAGTGTGGCCAGCAGGTTGAGGGAGGTAATCTTGCTCCTCTACTCTACGCTGGTGAGGCCTCACTTGGAGTACTGCATCCAGATGTGGAGTCCTCCGCACAGGAGAGATGTGGAGCTGTTGGAGCACACCAAGAGGAGGGAGATAAAAATGATCCAAGAGATGGAACACCTTGCTTACAAAAACAAGCTGAGAGCTGGAACTGTTCAACCTGGAGAAGAGAAGGCTCTGAAGTGACCTGATAGCAGCGTTTCAGAATCTAAATGGGGCTGTAAGAAGAAAGGGGACAGACTCTTTAGCAGGGTCTGCTTTGATGGGACAAGGGGAAATGGTTTCAAATGAAAGGAGGAGAGATTTAGACTGATATAATGAAGAAGTTTTTTACAATAAAGGTGAGGAGGCACTGGAACAAGATGCCCAGAGAGGGGGTGGAAGACCCATCCTTGGAGACATTCAAGGTCAGGTCTAGCTGCAGATGTCCTTGTTCATTGCAGGGGAGTTGACAAAGATGACCTTTATGGGTCTCTTGGAAGAGACCCTTAAAAGCCCCTGCCATAGGCAGGGATACCTCCCACTAGACCATGTTACTCAAAGTCCCATCCAGCCTGGCCTTGAAGGGATAAGGCCCTGGCCCTCCAGGGACAAGGCATCCATAACTTCTCTGAGCAACCTGTTCCAGTGCCCCACCATCCTCTGAGTTAAAAATTTCTTCCTTATATCTAATCTAAACCTATCTGTTTTCAGTTTAAAACCATTACAGCATGTCCTCTCAAAGCAAGCATACAATTTATCCTTTCCCAAGATAGGACCATGTTTTATGAAATCACATTACACCCATGTAGATTTTCACATTGCAATGGAAAAGTATTTAGACAGTAGCTACATCTTTAAAAATGCGCCTTGAATTACTGGCTACTTATTAAAAACTGCAGCTGTTATCAGTAGAATGTAAGGGCTATTACAAGGATTTCGAATAAACTCATAAAACTCACAGATAAGTAAGTAATAAAGCTTAGCTCCCTGCTTAACCAGGTTATCAACAAGAAAATCAGAATAACAAGTTCAGTTAATGCCTAATAGGAGAAAACTGGTCTATGCAGAAGAAGCAAGTAGATCCTTCCCAAAGACCTCTATTTCTCAAAATCCCATCTCTTTACAAGATTAACACAGGATTAATATCAGTGCAGCTGTATTTTTGTCACTTTAGCTAACCACAAATATTCTGCTTCTACATGACATTACCTTAATGCTAGCTAAGTATAACTTGCCATGCTCTGGGGTTATTTGCTGTTGCAATTTTAGCTTGCGTTCATACTTTGTCCCAAGAAATAACAAAACCCTACCCTACCTGTCTAAAATAACTTTTGCCAGAGCCCTGCTCATCTGTCCCTACTTGCAATTTCTGCTATCTTTGCAGTTTCTGTTATTAATATATATAACCTCGATTAAGCAACAGAGTTAAACCACAGGCTTTCTGGTCTATTAGGCCTTATGCTCTGTTAGACCACAGTCTTTATGCTTAGGTTATAGAAGCGACCTGGATTTTTCCATATTTCAGAGCATCTATGTATTAGCAGCTAGTTAATCTGAAGAGAAAAAAAGAGCAACGTGTAATGCCTAAATCTTAACCATGAGACATAAAAAATGTGTTTAGAACTCTGAACCAGCAGAGGTTAAATTAACACTGAGAAGCAGGGTAGCAAAGAACAAATAACCTGGAAGAGACTGAATGCCTAACAGAGAGGCTATAGTGACACAAACTGGAAATGATATGACAATAAAGAAATAACAAATAAACTGTCAGAGCTCCTGTTCAAAATACACTCATTGATTGATGCTTCTAAAAAGAGAAGAGTCTAAGTTCAAAGAGAAAGATCGTGGGCTGTAAAGTGCCCTGAAATGCAGGCCTGTGCTGCAGAGGCACTGTGAAGGGAAATACCATCCTGGGTTCCTCCATTCTGTTCCCCTGTGGTCCTGGGAACCCCAGGAGGGACAGCCCTGGCAGGTCCAACACTGCCTGCAACATGAATGAATTTTCATTTACTGCTGTTTCCTCAATATCACTGCCAGAAAGAAGCACAAAGAAGCAGTAGTATGGATCAACAGGAGCACAAAAAAAGGAGGTGAGGGCAGACTTGAATCAGAAGTGGAGGAGAAGGAGGAGAAGACTGAGCAGTGAAGCATGTGCTCCAAATGACTTCAGGTAAATCAATGGCAGCTGCAGAAGAGCATCGCCAACACTTCAGACGATCTTGAAACAGCTCTGCCATAAAATGGCATTCTGACACAGCAGCAAACACCAAAGTGATAGTGTTTCTGTATAGACTACTACTAAAGAGCTGCTGGACTCCCTAGGAGTTGAAGCATGGCAGCCAGCAACATAATGCAGAATGGGACACAGACAAAAAGAGTACAGCTGAGACAAACACGGTCTGATCTCACTATGTTATCACTGGCCATGTCTACCTAGAAAAGTGCCTCCATCATTCTTCCTGTATCATGATCTGCTAAGCTCCCATGTAGCAGCCATGTGTCTGATCCTCCTCAGATAAGAGCTCTTATTCTACTTGAAAGCTTCCAAAGGTAAAATGGAATTTGGACATTTGTCCTGGACAGTAGTCAGTTGGTCAGAGCAGATGCAGTAGCTTTGTCTACTTACCTGGTGCCCAAAACTCCTTCACAAATGACAACAAATGCACATGCATAAAACAACTTGGGTTCACTATGAGATTGAAAGAAGTCTCTGGGCACACACTGCAAACTTGGTGAATCCACAGTGTGTCAGATTTGCTGCACACCCCAAGCCAGTGTGCATGGTGAACCTGATATGCCATGTAAAGAAACAAACCAAAGGGACTTCCTAAAGAGAAAAATAGAGATGGGCTATCTGTGAAAGGAAATTTAAAATTGTTATCCTCTTTCCTTCAGTTTCAAGAAACTGCTTTACTACAGGATGGCTAAATAAATCTCCTTTACATTGCCAAGGATAAAATGCCTACAGAAATGTTGTCTCACTCTTGGTTCCACAAGTTGAAAATGACAAAGTACCAAGCACAGTGGTGCAGTTTCATAGAATGGCTTGGATTGGAAGGGGCCTCAAAGATCACCTAGTTCCAACCCCCTTGCCATGGACAGAGTTGCCAACTGCTAGATCAAGCACTAGATCAGGCTGCCCAGGACCCCATCCAGCCTGGCCATGAACACTTTCGTGAACAGAGCATCCACAACTTCTCTGGGCAGCTTGTTCCAGCACCTCACCAGCCTTTCTGCAAAAAACTTCCCCAGTTTAGTCATAAATAAGCTGGCCCAGAGGAGTTGGTCCTTCTATAGAAACCAGTGTTATGCAAAGAGATTATCCTGAGGAGAAAAAAAAACAAGTGTAGTTTTATTACCATAGCATAGCCCTTTGCCTAGGTCAATTTTCTCTTTGCAGATCTAATTAGAGCAAAGCACATTAATCCAGACAGTCTGCCTGTTTTGCCAACTGTTCCACAGAGATGTAGAACCTAGTTTTGTCCTCTCCACCAGCGGCAAGACAAACACATGAATATCTGCTATGGAAAATTCACTGTTAACACTCGTTCCATAGTTGCCAAGTTCTTATTTGTTACCAATCTCAGTGTGTCTTCAAAAGATGACAAAAAGGTCCTTGCAAAGCTAAGAATCTGGCTGCACATTTCAATATTACAAACACAAAGGTGGATGTATTAACAAGAGCTTTTCACGGAGACAAAAGCAGGACAAGCATCAGGGAAATGGAGCTGGCATCCAGTACACCCAGCAGATAGCAGTGATGGTAGGTGAGTGAGTTCAGATACTGTCAGGGCGTTCACATAAACCTGGAAAACAGATGTTGGAGAATGCTAAGTTCTAGTTTGTGAATCACAGCCTCTTGGCTTCTGCTTGTGCAATGCGAAAGTACACCACTGTGCTTGGGGAAAAAAACACAAACTTTTGTATTATGAAATAGCTGACAAAATTTGCTCAGAAATGGCCTCTATATTACTCTTTTGGAAAATGACTGGATTTTCATATAGTATAAGAGCTATAACTCACTTTAGTTTCCATATAACTCTCAAATTTCATTTGGGAATTGTCCCTTTGTTTATATTAGCATTGCTTCGTACTACTGCAGAAGTTGAACTCTGAGCATTTTTTGATTTTGCATGTTGGTGATATTACAAAACTTACACTTCAGAAGTGAGGAAAATCAGCTATCTGCGTAATAAAACTGTACAGCACAGGAACACTTTATGATATTGAAATTTTGCTTTTGTACCTTTTAAAATTTTTGGATGGCATATAAAATGTGAAAGAATCTATTTTTTAATTGCAATGCTAGTTTTCATATTAGCTAGTTTTGCAAGGATTAGGTTGAATCAAACTAAAGGGGTTTTTTTGTGGTTTTTTTTTTTTTTTCCCAAGAGCTGAAGTCTGGTCTATAGCCTCATTTTCAGTAATCTGGAGCTGCTATCAGAGCTTTGATCATATTAAGTCTTACAGGTGGAAAACTTTTACTTGAAAATTCCCCCCACGTTTGGGGATGTCAATAAAGGTCTTCTGAAGTGTCAGAAGTGATTGCTCTGTTTGTAGTTTTGCTAACACCAGTTACAGTGGCATTGTTTCCAGTCAGAAGAGGGTATAAGGAAAAAACTAAATGCTCTTTTTTTCTTCTCCTAGGCACTACAGATGGTAAACACCTATGCACATAACTGGATGCACGCATGCACATGCATGGCAATCTATTTCTTTGGAAGGAATACATTAAAGTATTTGCACCTTGAGATAATGAAGGAAACATGTAAATACAGCACTCTATTCTTTCAAGAAATGCTTTCAAAATGCACATACTCCACTCCCCTTAAATTATGATAGAAGATGGGTCATAATAGCAGATGTAATAGGCAAGAAGGGAGAATGGAGCACAATTCCCTAAACTCGATAAAATAAGCAATTACTCTTGTTATCTGAATGGCTCTGTCAGTAGAGAAGTTGTCTGTGTCATAACAGAACCTAACAAAGCCTGTTGCCTTTAAGCATCAAAGGCTTTGGCCTTATTATCTTTCTAAGATGTGCATGTATAATAAGTTTTCCCAACAAATGGCGAGGAAGTGTCTCTGGCAAAATATAAAATGGTGATAAACTATGTCCAAATGATTAATTCACAGAAATTCTCCATCACACTGCAGCGACATGTGCCCGTCTCTTCTGTTATGCCCTTGGAGATTTTCATACTAAACGTATGTGCATATTTTTCATGGCCACTGATATTTGAATTGCAGCCTGCTCCCATGCAGAACATAAAACACTTCAAACTGCATAATGCTGACTAAATTATAAGTTCTCCAGTGGCCCGAGGTAGCAAGGGCCATAATAATGAGTGTGCTTAAGTGGTTTGTGTAGATTTTTTCCCCTTTAATTTTAATGCCCTGACTTGCTGCTGCCTTTTCTAAAGCTAGGAATTGTCTCACACAATCATAACAACAGGGAAATAGAAACTGCATTATGCTTTGAAAAAATGTAGGATGCAAAGCAGAAGCTTCAGTCATCAAGCACAGTGATAGCCAATTCAGTCCTGTCGATCACGTGGAATAACAAATGCTTTGGTGACTTTGTTCATATTTGTAAACATATTTGGGCTGTTTCATGTGTAAAGACAATTCAGAACCCATTTACTGGATACACCATAAAGCTGCAGTCCTTCCAATCATATTCATATTGCACATTAAAAAAAAAAAAAGAAGAAGAAAGAAAAAAGAAAAATAAACAGCTGAAATTTCAGTTGATTAAAATGATAATGAAACCAGGTAAATGAAACCTGCCAAAATACTGAGAACCTTACTCATAGCATTACAATAGGTCAAAGTGGAAATCTGTAATGAACACTTAGCCATTTTGCAATGTTTTCAATGTTCTGGTAGTGGTTATTTTTCTTGGTTTTACTCAAAAGACAAATGGACAAAAATGCTTACATTGCAGCAATGTTCACTTCCATGGTAATTGGAAAAATATACACAAACTGTGCTAATATCCACGGATGTTTATAGTCAGGCAGATAAAAAGCTCTTGGGCACATTTTAACTGTTTCCATCAACTTCCACCACCTCTAAATGGAGACCACGTTTGGCCAGCACATTGAGAAGTAAGGAGCTATTGACTTCACAGACCAGCACAGAGGAAGACAGGCTCTTTACAAAATCCTTTTCATGTTCCCCTTTTTTGTCACACTGTGTTTTGGGAAGCTCATTTCTACATCCCCTGCTCTACATGATTGAGACAGATGTTTAAGATCACTTCTCACAGGATTCGAACCAACCCCCATCTGCACCTAACCACTTCATCTGGCCTACAGTCTGAGGCCCTCTTTATAGAAGACTGCAAACATATGTAGTTAAAATATTTCTATATTAATACTATATGACTCTTCTCCTGATACCAGTTTGCAGACCTCTTCTTCATTGTGAAAACAAACTAAAATTCATTTTATTACCTTCTCTACAAGTATCTTATGGGAGACAGTGTTGAAAGCCTTACTGAAAGTAGACAATAGCCACTGCAGTCCCCTCACCTACCACGCCAGTCATTTCATCTAAAGTGGTTATCAAGTTGGTCAAGCACAACTTTCTCTGGATGAATCCATGTCAACTGCTTTTAGTAGTAGTTTCCAGAATTTTTTACTCCATGCTTTCCTAACAGCATATCTGGATGCTCAGACAGTCTCTCTTTTTCTTTTTTTGAGTTCTACTAGCAGGATCTTGTTCATTCATACAGCCCTCCTGAATTTTTTTCAGGACTTCCAGCCCTTCCCTATTTGCAATTATGAGGTCCAGCAAAGCACTTCTCATTGATTCTTCTATCATTTGGGTAACAGAGTTGTCATCATATTTGCTAAGAGGCTCCTGGATTGCTTATGCATGGTTATGTTGTTCCTCCAACAGATACTGGGCTTACTGAATCCTGCCATGAGGACTAAGGACAAATGAGATGCTCCTTCTGTTAGCAAGTAGCCTCATTCACTTGTTTTTACTGATCAAGCGGGCTATAGTAAACACCTACTAAATGTAATCCATATTTATCTGCTCTTTAATCTTCACTATTAATATTACATAAACTCCTGAGAGCCCTGTATACAGGAAGGTGCTTGGTTCTGAGAAGTTTCTTTGGTCATGAGTGCATTTGACTAGGCACAAAAAATGACATTTATATTTATTCTGGAGATACTGACTCAGCATTCCTGATGCCCCATGAAATCAAATCAAGTATATTTCATAATCTCTCAAAACATCTATCTGTAAATTTTGGTACCTTAATTGGTCTGAATGAGTGAATTTACAATTCTTAAGACATCGTTAACTGATTTATACAAAGAAAAAGGTGCCCACAGTAAATAATCTGTTTAATGCATTGCCTTTACTGGCAAAATTAAGTAGGGATAGTATTTTAACACCTTAAAAATCAAACAGATATAGTGGTTCATCAATTTGAATTCTTGTGACAGAAATTCTTAAAAAGCATAAAACCTAAATTTATTCTATTCACATGTGAAGACCCTTTCATGCAAAAAAAAATATATAAATAGCCAATCATTTAGCTTTAAGCTTTGACTCGTTCACTACTATAATTTGTCCTGTATTATAAAGTATTGAACAGTCACTGTACAATACAGCAGAATTCTCCTACTCTGAAGTGCTTGGAGATACAGGCCTGCAAGCCCCTGCAGCACAGCAATCTTCCTAATGTCAAAGGTACTTCATTCAGTTCAAGTGGACAGCTAACCTTCAAAGTAGCTTTATGAGCTAAGTGCCAGTTTTGATTTGTATCCATATTCAAAGAACAGTGAGCTAAGAACTCATCTGTGGCTTCAGGCAGACTTTAATTTAGAACTAAAAATTACAGTACTAATAGAAGAGAATAGACAACTCCACTGATAGCCTGGCATGTGGCCATCCTACATAATACTTTTCTGAGGCAGGCATGCCAGTTCTTAAAGCTGAATAAAATGTTCTCTTTAACATACCAAACTTCATTTATTCCTAGAGGTTTCTCAGAGAAAGTTTGAAAACAACTGCAGGTTTTATGAAATCTCCTTTACAAAACTGTATGTACAATTGTCAGATTACATTATATTTTAATGAGCACATAAGGCCTACCTTTGGAAGTGAAATATATTTATACTCCTTTCCACAGCAAAACAATACATCACAGATCTTGGGTATTCACATGTGAATCCTGTCAAGATCTGCAACAGAGTTTTCAAGTGTCACTTTCAGGATGAAAGATTCTTACAGAAGTACCTCACAAACAAACTTTCAGGAGCTGATTGATGTCTGAGGTATCTTGCTGTGAGTAAGACACTGTAGTTTGTTCAAATTAGCGTACAAGATTTCTCATTTGAGCTCATTAAAAGCAGAAATGCTGCATGCTAATAACTCATGGAGGTGAGATAATTTTTATGTATCCTCTTAGAACACACCCCACGTTCCCCAGTTCTCTTAGGATTTAATATGTGATGAAAGGTTCAATTTAGAAAAGAGAAGTCTAAATTAACAATAAAAATGGCTTCCACCCACTACTTCAAAAGGACATTTATGACGCCTCTGAAGTTCTACCTACAGTTTATGTTTTAATTAATTTTCTAGTTAAATACACACACATTTTTCAATCCCACTGAATGTGTAAGTTTTAAGCACTTATCTCCATCTGGTTCCCTGATAAACAAGGTCAAAGCTTATACTAAATCCAAAACTAGTGCTCAAAAATAAGCCTCAGGTAAACAGTCATTAAATATATATATATATATTTCAAGCACAAAACAGTCACTCAAACTGAAAATCCCTGTTTGTGTGGCTCAGCCTCATTGCTAAAGGACTTCTGTTCCCCACAAGAAAAAAAATCAGCCTTCTTACCAAAACCAGCCCTAATGAAACACTTATCAAGACCAGCAAATGAGCTGATAACTTGGTAATGTGGCCACCTGTCAGCTAGGCACTGGTCCAATGTTTCTCACTGGTTCCATAAAGGCCTCCAAAAAATGTATTAGCTCATAGTAACTTTCAAATATAACCTGATATAGGCTGAATAGATCCAATGGTCCAGAAGCAGTTGGTTTATGCTGCAAAATTTTAGTCTCCCCATTTTGGAGCAGCATCTCCTTGCAAGTTGAAATAAATCATGGGAATGCGTAACCTTTCTTCAAATTACTCTTGATGTCATTCATAGTACGATTTTAAGGCTGCATAAATAAAATGCACATCTGTCTGCTAACCAAGAACTTGGCAGAAATATGAGTGTAACCTGCTTCTACTCATGACTCAAAGTAAATGAAAGCACTCTAAGACTTGCTCTCTAGCTTTTGTGTGCCACTCAAGTACCCTTGGCTTGGATCTGCAAGGAATTTATCCACAGCCAAAAGGAAGCCACAAAAGTCAGGTACTTAAATTAACCCCTTAAACATGCCAAGTAGTTAGGCACCTCATTCTGCTTGGATTTACAGTAATGATCCCCACACACTAAAACTACCTCCAGCTCATATCTAAAGGCAGTCAAATCATTTCTCTGTACCACACCGTGCCACTAGCTGAACAAATGTACTAGCTGTGGCTCTTGTGGCTCAAGAGATGTCATAATCACCATCAAACTTTCCTATTAGCACAGCTGAACAATTTCTAAAGCAATCTGGCCCACCCTAAGGAGATGTTGCTGAAAGACATAAAAAAATATAGTAACTGATGGCTGAGATGGTCTATTGTCAGAATTATATGGAGCATTTGCTCTTTATGTTGCTTAATTCAGCTTGGAGACTGCACCCTTCTGATGATGAAGACAGGTCAAAGAGCTTTAGTGATGAAAACGAGCACCTTCAATCCCCTTAATTTATAAAGTATTTAAATCTTTGTACTTCTGCGAGAGCTGTCACTTGTGTTATTTGTCCTCCTCTTTTTAATGGATAGTTGTAGTTCCCCCACGTTGATCTGAAATCTGACACATTCTTTTCTAATTAAGGACATCTAATGGGAAAGCATAACTTTCCCATGATGCCTGCTACAATAAATCCTCCTAATTATTAATGTATCCAGGCAAGTGACATCTCATTATTTTAGGTGACTTCACAGCACCATTTGACAGGAAATAACAATGATTCGACCTCAAACCTCAAAATTTGGAGGAAGTTAAGCAGATCAGAGACTTTTACTCCCTTAAAAAAAAAAAAATGTTGATTTATCTGGCTCAAGCTGTTATTCACCTAACATGCAGGGGTTTGATGAGTTAAACCTCGTCCCACAGGCTGACCTTAAGACAGAACAACGCTGGTGCGCTTTGAGGACTACTCACGGCACAGCAGCCCTTCTCACCGAAGCATCGCCCCGTGCCCTCGCTGCTCCCTCAGGGTTACCGTCACCGGCCGTCCCTTCCCGAGGAGCGGCGGCAGCGGGAGGAGGCGGCCCCGAGCCGGGCCCAAAGCCGAGTCAGCAGCGCCCCCTGGCGGGCGGAGGGAGGTACCGCCCTCACTTCGTCCGCGATCGCTGTTATCTCGCTGCGGGTCCGTCGCAGTTTCTGCGGGGGGAATGTTAATTTCCCTCACCGTCAATACCATGAATAATTCAGGCTGTTCTCGCGGAGGCTGAGGTGCCCGCGATAAGGGTATCAAAGGATCAAGGGAGGCTCGAACTTTTAGAAAGTGAAAGGGAATCTGTTAAACCTGGTCTCGGGTGTGTGGTTTGGAAGCAGCTCGCCACCCTCGTGTGGCAATTTGCAGCTGAGAAAAATGGCCATATATTTACAAACTAACATCCTTCCCTGTGTTACAGGCTTCTACCAGCAGACCCCCAGGCCTGAGACAAGGCAGGTGATGGCACCTTGCAGACAGAAGGAGGCTGCAGCACAGGGCAGGCTGCAGTCCCTCTGCACAATGTGTGAAGCTGCTGGAAGGCTGCATGCTGCAGGTTTTCTGCACGAAACATCAGGCTCTTGTGTGGAGCTGGCACGAGGTGGAAAGGAGAAGTGATGTGCTGCTTGCTGTGATGCTCCTTGTGGTATCAGGGGACCTTAGGTGTGTCACCTTTATCTAGCCTCCACTCAGAGGTTCCACACCAGCCTGTCCTGAGTTTTATCGAGTCGATTCTTGAAATCTAGCAAGAATGGAGGCTGACTGCACTGCCTGACTGCCTTCATGGTGAAAAAACCCATCAACTTGTATGCAGACAGTTCCAATCTATCCAATGATCTCTTGTCATCCTCTCATGCAGCATGAAGAAGAGCCTGAACTATCTACTCAGTGACTTCCTTGTAGATATCAGAAGGCTTCTGCCTTCACTTGGCTGTATAGCTGTCAGAAGGACCAATGAAACCCTTTTTTTCCCTCTGTGCAAGAGCTCTAGGCCCCAACAATTTTCATGCCCTTTTTTGAATTCTAGTTTATCCATATCTCGTCTACATTAGGGGTCCCAAAACTAGATCTAACAATTGCTGAGTGGAGGAGTATTACCACTCCCCTCAGGCAGCTGTTCTGGATGTTGTTGGCCTTTTCTGCTGACAGAGCACCCTGCTAGCTTATATCCACCAGGGCTCTCAAGTCCTTTTCCACAAACTTACTGCCTCATCACTCTGCCTATATTGTTGCACAGGGTTCTTCCTTCCCAAATGCATTTCTCCCAGAGTTTCTGTTGACCTATTCCCACTCTCTGTGCAGGCCCAACTGGATGAAATCTGTTTAGAGCTTGAGAATATCAAGTGGTACCTCAGTTTGGTGTCACCTCCACACCTGAGAAGTGAAGTATGCATAACTTCCTCCGGGCACTGATAGAAACTTAGAACAGCCAGTTCCCAGGGCAGATTTCTGAGGTATTCCTCTAACTACTGGCCACTTGGAAAAGCATGAACCTGTATTGGGCTTATGTGGTAAGGTTTTGGTAGTGCAAGGAGCTGCAAAGGTGGCCTCTGTGAGAAAAGCCCAGAAACTGCCCCATGTTAGAACGATTTCCTTGTTATATCTGGACATTTTAGTTCTGTTTCATCATATCTTCTTGCCCTGTTTCTTTGAGGAGGGGTAATGAGAGTGTGGCATGGTGGAGTTTAGTTAGCCATTGGTGTGAAACTACAGAAGCATTCACTACTACCATGTGAGCTTGATTAACCATTTTTTACTTGTCTAGTTGTTACCTACCCAAACTGAAGTGTCCTACTGTGGATGTAAGAGTTATGGGTAAAGAGATTATGTCAAAATTCTTACTGAAGTTGCATGTCCTTCCATCCACAAATCTGGACATTTTACCAGAGAAGTAATGAGGATGGATCAGGTTGACCAGGCAGACTATTCCCAACCACCTTCTTCTTTCAGCTTTCATCATGAACCTTGGAAAGGAGAAGGATCCAAAGCATGAGGGATTGCAGTGTTCCTTTCTAGTCATTACTCTTGCATGTGTTTCTGCTCTCTCATTTCAACACCCTGAAAATACTGAGCAAGTCAAAGAACAGTTTACCACTATGATAATTCTTCCTGGTTCTTTCTATTGTCAGTAATGGTCTTCACCTAACTAACTAAGGATATAACATTACTAGTTGTCTATTTCTGAAGGGAAACTCAACCTAAAAAAAATTGTTGTGCTCTACACCACACAACACATCCATTGTCAAGACAGGAGCAGAACTCAGGATATACTACTCCCTCCTGGCCACATATTCATTCCCAGATTCATCATATGACAGCTATTGCCAAGAACATACTCTTCCATTCAGACCTGGTGAGACAAACAAATACTTCTTCCATTCATTGACCTCCACATGAGGCCTCATTGCATTATAAATATACATGTCTAATTTACAAACAAAAAAGAAACACAATGGTGAACTGAATTATTCAGATTGCAACATGCACTTGGCTCTGATAATAAGCCCGTAATGGGGAACAGGAGCTCATTAGGGAATGTTAAAAAAAACAAGGATGACAGACTGAATAAAGCAGGTACATGAAATGAAAACAACAAAGCTGGTGAAAAGATTTCTGTTCGAAATCGTAAGTACAAATGTCTTATTTGGTGTTTTTATACAAAATTCCTAAATTTGTATATTTTTAATTTAGAAATGTAGAGCTTTCATTCATATTTTAAAACTTTATATATACTTTTTCATTTTAAAATGGGAAAAGCACAGGAGAATGCTTTTATTCATTTTTTTTCCCTTTATCATGCTTTTCCCAATTAAGGAATTGCTGTTGTGTCTTTGTTAGAGGTCTTCTTAAAAATATGAAATGGAGGGTTCAGGGTTTTTTTGAGTATCTGTTTGGAAGTACACTTGAAGGAATTCAGCACAACATGGGAAACCATCCCCAGCAGGTGAAAAAAGGCATAACATGGATTTCTCATTCCAACATCAACACTGGCTTTTGTTTTTGTTTATTCTTTGGCTTTTTCTGCCTGTGAGGAAGAAGTAAGTTGATGTAAAGCCAGGAATGATTTTGTGAAACAGGGGTGCAGCTCTTCCTGCCTTACACATTGTTTCCTGGATGGAAAGAAGGTGTTAGTCACACGGTGTTTATACAGAATATTCTCAAATTGATGTAAGATAAAAACATAAATATCATGGCCAATACATTACAAGGGTTTTGTAAATCTCTACAAAATAAACAGGATAAATCAGTTGTTTGGTTATGTTGCTACATCCAGTCAAGTCAGAAACTGGATTGTCTGGTGATTTTTTCTTAGTTTTCTTTTGTTCTCATCATCCTCCCAAATTTATTATGAATTGCACTTTATGATTCTCTGATCTGATATAAAAGAAAGGCAATGGAAAACAAGCCAGCTATTAACATTTGTAATTCTGCTACTTATTAGATCGGAGAGCATCAGGGCCTTCCAAGATGTTAAACAGCAATGCAGTGAATGCCAACAGAAAGATGGACTGCAAGAAATTTAAGTGATGTCTAAAAGAACTCAACAGGCAACTCCTTCAGCTGCTTGACTCAGAACACACCTACAGTCTCCTTGTCTACACCTCTGTTTACAGAGAAATGATGCAATCCAAATAAGTGGCTATTTCTAAGTTACCTGAGCCCAGATTCTGTCATCATTCTAGGCACTAAAATCCATAGAGGCTTGAAGTTGATGGAATTACACAGTACAAATCAAGCCAATATTTGGCTATTGACTATATCGATTATTTACTGCAAAGTATAAAAACATGTTGCTTTCATTAGAACTTCTCAGTAAGCATTTTTCCAAAAGTAGCAAACTATTAATGGGTTTAAGCAGTGCTATCACAAAACCCAGCACATTCAGGAGCTGTCACAGGGGCACTGCATAATCTGAGAACCTCATCGTCGTCTAAATCTGAAGAACAAAGGCACAATAAGAATGTTAGACGTTAACCTTGGCTAGCAAGGTTAAAATTTCAGGGTACTTCAGAAGCTGCATCTCTCCTTGGGGAGGGAATAAGAAAGAGCTTGGCTGCAAGTAGTTATTGCTATGTGGAAAACAGAGTCATTGGCTTGCTTGAGAATTGGATCCAGGTCCTCTAGTCTAATAGTTTCTAACTTCACAGTCTGTTATCTGAAAACACCTTTGGCTAAACTAGTAAAATACATTCTATTGTTTCAGGCTTTGCTATCTGTTTCTAGATCTTATAGCTCTTTTCCTAACTCTGAATTCATTTGAATAAATTTAATTTTGCTGTACTTCTCCAAGCGGTGTCAAGAATGATAATGGGAGTAATGAGATATCGCAGTTTTCAGTTTGTACTGTGCTTTTTCTCAGAATATTCAGAGCTCACCAAAATCTCAGCATTTTAAAATAGACCCTCATTTACTTCATGATGATGCTTGTGTTCAAGACCAGGTTGGATTAGGGCCCTGGGCAACCTGGTCTAGTACCAGATCTGGAGGTTGGTGGCCTTGCCTGTGGCAGGAGGGTTGGAACTTGATGATCTTTGGGGTTTCTTCAAACCCAAGCCACTCTATGATTCTATGATGATTCTATGATGTTGGGCTTGCATGAATGCTAGTAACACCCCCAAAGGCTAGCTGGAATTTATTCACTCACTTTGTCCGAGGAAATAAGGAAGTCCCCAAAGTTGATTGATTGCTGTGTAGGCTAAAAAGTAACTCATTAAGCCTTAAGAATGAGAACTACAAATACAATAGAAATGCAATTGAAATGATAGGAAGCTTGGACTACAATTGATAAACAGCTATGAAATGCACTGTAAGATGCTGTCTATAAACCATCAAAGGGCTAGCAGAGATGTATGCAAAACCCATGGACATGCAGACCATAAAATATCCTTACATGCTGATCCAGGAATTATAATATGATATACACAAATCCACGGGACCTGATGGGTTGCACCCACAAATACTGATGGAGTTGACTGGTCTAAAATTTTGTGATCTGTTTTCCTTTTATTCCATCTTTCCTTTCTGAGAACAAACTGGCAGCAGAGTTACTTTAAAAAGAATGTACATGAAGAATTTACATACAGAATTCATATATGGATCCACTGAGAGGAATTAAAAGCAAGCCCATAGTGATCAAATCCATAGCACTTACCTAGCTATTCTGTGCAAAGTGATTTTGTTCTGAAGCTCAGCAAAATGGAAAACTCTGCTCCATCTAATTGTAGGCCACTGATTCTGTGGTGCTACAAATAGCTTAGGCTTAATCAGAACAAGAGCCTATAGACACATATGAGGTAAATGCAAGAACACAGAATATTTTTAGACCATTTATAAGGAAGTGTCTTGAATGGCCATTTTCCTACATTCACCTTTATCTGTTTATCACCTTCAAGAACCATGCCCCAGTTCACTCTAACAGACATGGTATGGCACTCTCAAGACCAGACAGACCTATTTTGAGAGAGCTGTATGTACACTTTAAGGAGGACACTGCATTAACAGTTTATTTCAATAATACAATCTTTTGAAAGACTGGAAATTAAGTATTCCAAATGAGCTTTAAATATAGCTGAAGTTGTTTCAGGTTTAATGGACAAAGCCTGTTCCTACTAAGTACTCATGTACTGCCAAGAGGGCTTCGCAACAAAATAAAATCTGGAAGTGGCAAGTTTGGGGCTATTAGTGTCAGAGCCAGACCAGCCAAGCAATTCTAAACTAAGATGATCTTGGTAGTAAAGATTTCTGTTTCTAAGAACTTTTATGTTCCCCTTCACTCTAGAAACCAAAGCTGCTCCCTTGAGAAGCTACCTCGCTTCTGAGGCATTTGCTGAAGCATGAAAAATACTACAGATGACTGCTTGAATAATTTCCAGATAATAAAATATCTCTATTTAAAATTTGATCTTGATTAATGCTCAAAGTGTAGGAAAAAAGAAAATGAAATTCCAAGTACCTTATAAGTGCTTTCTGCAAAAACACAGTCCTACTCTTTTAAATAAGATATCATATGATTATCAACTACAGATTAGTCAAGTTCATAATCCTAGGCTAATCAGAACAAGAACTATTTCTTCTTGTGTTTAATTATTCTACAAATCTTAGATGTTTTTCATTATCGGGTAAGCAATCCAAACTTTGCTAACAGAGATTTTCATTTAAACTATAAAAGAAAACACAGTAAGTGAACAGCAAATGGGAAACAGCCTTTCACTTTTGACAAATCAAGACAGGTCAGTGAAATGATGGTCTTGGTCTCTCAGTTGTCTTATTGTTCAAGCAAATGCCTGCAATGAACAAATTGATCATAACTTTTGTTTTGCACCACTTTTTGTGGGTAAAAACCAGGGTCAAGACAAAGGACATCTGGTGGTTGGGTTCTATTACAGGCAGCCTGATCAAGGGGAACCTGTGGATGAGACCTTCTTACTTCAACTACAAGGAGTGTTACGCCTGTAAGCTCTCTTCCTAATGGGAGATTTCAGCTCCCTGGATGTCTGCTGAGAAAGCAACACGTGAGCTGCAAGCAATCCAAGAGACTCCTAAAGGATAATAATAAATAATACTAAAGAGGTTAAGAATGGAGGCAATTTGGGCTGTAATGACGATGCCCTGTAGAGAGGGAGACCTCTCTACCCTACCAATGCATGAGAGCAGACACAGCCAGAATTAGCACTTGTGAACGTGGACTGCAGCACTAATATAACATTTTACAAAGAAAAAACCTTAGCAAGCCACAAATTAATACTGAAGACTGACATAACAGGATTGGTAGCTTCTGTGTCACATGCAACCAATAGGAAGCACTTGATGTTTCAGAATTCATCTGTCCCTTATTTGTTTTCAAAGGCAGTTCACATTTTCATACAGGCACATACAAGCACAGTTGACATACTTTACCAATACACTTTTTTTCTTTTTCTTTTTTCCTTCCACCTTTATTTCCTGCTATTTATTCTTTCATAAAGTCTCTGCAAAGATACCATATCACGCTTTTCACCTATCTTCCTCTAAAGAGCTAGTAATACAGTTTCTCCTTAATAAAAATATTTGTCTCCCTCCTTAGCTAAGTCATTTGACAGTTAAACATGTATTTTTAAAAAGCTTTAATTTCTGAAGGTTACTCTGTTTTGACATTTTAAATGTAAATAAAACTCTAAGTAACAAAAAAGCCGAATCAGCACTCATCATTGGTTTTTCCCTGGCACAGCTCAGCTGTTCTGCTGTTTGCTCTTGGCACCTTGGCACAGTACCCCAGGTGGCCAAATCAATGAAGCCATCACAGAATCAGCTGCCCAACCTGGAGCAACCTGAGGGAAAGCAGAGCATCATTGCTTTCACTGCTGCTGTTATCTCTATTTATCACCATGCACACTTCTACCAATTTTTTTTTTTTTCCCAAACTCCACTAAAACTTGTACAGTGAGGAGGAGGAAGGCAGAATCTTTAGATGTGGAGGGAACTGAGATCAATCTTCTGCACTGGATGTTCTTGACTTTACCTGCATTAGTACCACCATATGCACACTGATCTCAAACAGTGGTCGAGTCAAATATTTCTGAGTTTTTAAAAAATGAAAATAGAATCTGAGTTTTCAGGTAACTTCTGTGTTAGTTGATCAACAGAAAATGAATTTACTATGCAGAAAATTACTTCCACTCATAATTTCTGTACAAATCCTTTCAAATGTTAACAAAAAGTTCTCAAAACATTTTGAGGACCTGCTACTGTTAGTGTTCAAGAGAAACAGCCAATATCAGTTAAATGGTTTTATTCTCAAAACAACAGATTGGCAATATAAAATATTTTAACAGTATTTTTATTTAAATATCCATGACTTATAATGCATTTTCTTAAATAAAGTGCTATTTTTACAAACAGGTATTTTGTGTTTACATTTACTGTTCTAATCTCTAAATACTGAGTAGATAAAGTGTGTTTCAGTTAATGAAGAATGCAGCATTACTTTCCCTTTATATTCCTTCCCATGAAGCCATTACGCTTTCTACTCGGTGATTTACATGCCTTCTTCCATGCTTTTATTGCTCTTGATCTTGCCTACAGGGGCCTCCTATGGGTTCTTCATCTCTGGGCACTGAAGACTAAGAAGAAAACATACATCTTCATTCTTCCCTCTTTCCTTTCTTCTCCTAAAATCCAAACCATGGAAGCTTTGAACAATTCAACTCTAAGGTTGAAATACAAAAACAATCTTTTCATTACTTTCTTTGAGGCCTTGTAGGACTGAAATCATTAACATTAATTCATAGAGTTCTATACAGGTGTACCAAGGACTAAAGTTTCAAATTTTCATTTGTATGCTTGGATTTACTCATCTGGATCCCAGACTTCACTGTAAGATCAAAATCTCTTTTTATTCCAGTAGCTACCTCTTAGGAGCAACAGTTTCTTGTGGTTTTATGGAGCAGCCAGGTGCTGAAAAAATAAAAATAAATAAATAAATCTGACAACTTGCAACCAGTGAGATTCAAAGCTTTACTCTAAAGACCACCGACAAATTCCACATTTACCACAAATAGGTTCACGTTTCCCAGTCTCACTGTTACACCTGACCCCAACAGCTTGACCCTGTAATTCATTTTACTCATCTTAAGTCCACTCCTGTAAGCAGAAATAATTTCATTTTCAGTTTATTTTCAGATATTTTGCTTTTTCTTTTTTTTTTTTTTTTCATATAATATCATTTAATCCATTTGAGTTTTCTTCATCTTAGATTCAGCTCTTCCTCCTTTCATGTCCTCCTATCCCTATGAATCTGCAGATCAGTGTCAACTATGTTCAGCCCTTTGATGAATGAGTGAATCTTGACCAACAAAAATCCCCTACATATCAGTCCTAGCAACTGGGTATTCAGAAAGTTTTGATTTGGTCCTTTACTAAAATCATCTAAACAAATACATTGCCTGAACATACTAATTCAAACCCTTCCTGTGAGAAGTACCATTTCTTCAATCCAGAGTTTTCTAAGAAATTCAGACTTTATACTGCTGCTTGCTATCTCAGTGAAGCAGAATTTTTTGTATTGCAGAGCAGTTCATCTTCCCTCATGCCTCCACAGGCTCCTCATCTGCTCTAAATCCGAACGATGAAGCAGCAATCTAGTACTGTGGTTTTATTTGTTCTTTTTGAAACACTGACTGTGTTACTAAAAAGCAACATCTTCCTAGTATGCAGTTCTCTTGTAAGGAACAGAAACCTGTCTGCTGTGATTAGAACACATCGGGAAAATGTTAAGCCTTTTCTTTTCCTTGGGAATTATAAAGTCAAAATTTCGTTGAGGTTTACACTTGGAAAGAATTAATTTCAGCAGAATTTTCTGAACATCATCAATTAATTTCCATTAATAAAGATACCAAGACAACACTCTTAATGCAAGTACTGTTTTGCCTGTTCAGAACAGGGATAAGAACCATGGTGCCCTAAATCCTACTGGCTTACATGTCCAGAAAGCCACTGCATTATTTATATTGAATAATTATTTGCCTTATGTAGTTCAGGCACAGATTTAAATGTGGAGCTCCTGCAGCCTGGACGTTCAGCCTAATCTGGTATCATTGGCAGGGGCAAGAAGGAAGGTCTCAATATCATTCTGACAGAAAACGATTATATGTTACAGCCTATTGTTTTCTGCAAAGAAGAAACATCTCAGTGCCAGCCCCAGGGATAACACAGAACCTGATGCACAAAGTAATCTCTCTCCCAGTGGTGAACTTTACTATAATTGAAACAGCTCAGCTGCCAAAACCCAATATACACTTGACAACTTTTCTACTTTCTTGTAGTGAATATCACAGAGAGCTCTGAAGCAGAGACCTCAGCAGGAGGTGCTCAATCAGAAGGTAACTGAGGTTCCAAAAGCTAGCAATTGAGTTTGAATGGCCAAAAATCCTTTAAGAAGAAACTGCAGTATCTTCTCTATCCAAGCCTGTTGCATGAAATTAGTTATGCAATCAATCCTTTATTGCTAATAGCACTGCTTTTACCTTTTCTTCCTATTGTTTTTTTTTTTCCTTCTACTGCATTTCTTAGGAGTGTAAACACAATTACTGCTGTTCTATTTTCCATTCTTGAAACATTCATATACATATTTTTCTGTTTCTATTGCTTGATATATTGAATCAGGTTGGAAAAGCACCAACAGTTCCTACACCAGTGGCAGCAGAAGAGGAACTGAGCCTGGGCAGTGGGGAATGGGGCATTTTCTGGGGAACTGAAGCTGGCTGGGAAGAGTGTAGAAGTTGTAGAGAATCACAAGTTTGGTGATGATAGTTGGTCTACAGGCTTCGGATAATTTTGAGCTTCTTTTCTCAGGAAGTCAACAAGAAGTTAGTTTTGTCAGTGATTAAGCAGCTCAACTTCTGTGAACAGAGAGCAGATTCTTGTTTATATTGCCAGGTAACAGAACTGATAAAAAACGATACTCATCTTTTCAAAGATTCCAGTGGAGATCCAGTAAAACACAGACTGCAGAGAAGGCAAGTAGTAGGAGGAAAGTAAGCATGAAAAAAAATTGAAATAATGAACCTCTGAAATGTTGTGGAAAAGAATCAAAAAAGGGAATTGAATGTCTTGTCTCATCAGCCTACTGGAATTTCTTGAAGGTGCCAACAATATTGTACACAGAAGAGATCCACTTGGTGCCTGAATTTTTAAAAGGTATTTGGCAAGTTCCAAGGCTGGCTCTTAAGATAAAGAATCCAGAGAGTAAAAACATTTCTTGTGTGGATAAAAAATAGATAAGAAGGCAGAAGATAGAAGGTCAGAGTAAACAGTGACTTTCCACAGTGGAGAGATTCATCAGTAGCATTTCACAGAGAACTATATGGACATTCAATATATGACTTGGAAAGGGCATATAGAGTCAAATGACAAATTTTCCTAAGTTATCCACATAAACAAAAATAAAGGTGAACAGTGAAGTGGAAAAAGGACTTTGTGAGACTTTAGTGACCAGACAATATCAAGGCAGACGAAATCAGATGAAGATAAAAATGAGCAAATATGAAATTAGGCATACAGGAAAAAAAAACAAAAACGTATGAATGGTGATATAAAATGCTAAGTTCTCAGCTCACTCTCAGTAGATGATCTACGCTGTAACACACAGTTCCAATGAGTACCAATTCAGTCTTCCACTGTACTTAAAAAAGCAAAGTACTAGAAGCAACTAGTAAAAGCTAAGAAAACTGAAAAGGTAAGATACTTGAAAAGCAATTACAGTATCAAGTATAAGTCAACAGTATGCCTACAGCTTGAGTATTTTATGTCAGGCTGGTATCTTCAAGTCTAAAAGGGTATAGTGGAAAAAAGAAATGAAGACAGAAAAACTATGGTATAGGGAATGTTTAAGAAGCCTCCAAGACTTCCATCTGGAAAAAGAAACACAGCTAAGGAAGAATATCACAGATATCTATAAAATCATCTGTGACATGGAGGCAGTGAAGAAGGAACAAATCATCTGCTGTAGCTTCTGATCCAGTAGGATAATCGGAAATGGACAAAGGACATGGTAAGTTCACAACAAATGAAAGATGTGAAAGCAAGTAGCTCTTTACACAAATGTCAGATGAGACCAAATGATACAGCTGTACGTGACTGTGAATTTTGGATCTCACTAAGAACAGATGCTGTTATGTTCTAAAATATTACACCTTCCTAGAAATCACTTCAAGTTCCAGAGATTACGTAAAGGTCCCACTGCTACTATTAAAAATAAAAAGCAGCTTATCTGGTGTGGAAACTTCTTTTACCTACATGTTCATTTCCTCTGCTATTGTTTCCGTTGCTGTATCTCAACCAAATCTACTTCATGGAGCTCTCACACACAATAATCCAAAAGCAAGATCTCTAATGAGCAGGAGCAACTGTTGCCTCATTCTTACAAAACAACGTTCTCCCCAGCTCTGTGCCACAATTACTGTTTTCTGTTTACCAGCATGTTGCTTGAACACATCTATGTTTCTTCAGTTCTTGAGTAATTCCAGTTCAATGCATTATTTTATCAAATTCCAAATAATGGCTTCTGCTCACTGTAGTATCTACAGAGGAGGCTCTTCAAGTCTGGGATGTTATCTAGAGACATCCAGAAGTTCCCACACATGCTGACTATTCTGAGAATAGGAAGTAAACTGCACAATGCATTCATTGATACCTGACAGTGGCTTTCAGTCATGTGGACTATATGGAATCCAGAAAGTTGCTCACAATGGCTAACTACCACAGCAATGACCAGTATTCACAAAGACAGCAGTGTAACTAGAGTTTTAACTTGCTTTCACATATTTAATGATATTCAGCTGATTGAGATTGGAACAACTGGGACTCGTTCATTACATAGGCCTTCTAAAGAACACAATACCTCAAATATTTAGCATTACCACAAAACAAGTATAGTAATTTTGTGAGTGGATGCAAGGTGAAAAATAAGCAACTGAAAAAGTAAGAGGTACTTAAGAGAATAAATTTCTTAAGGCCATTCAATGTCTTTATGTTCTTGCTAAAACACAGGTCCAGAAATACACATAGGAATAAGTTTCATCCTATTCCTCGACCTCGATTAACAGATGTGTATCTGTCTTTGGCTCAGACTGTTAGCAGGGCAGAAATTTAAAGCTTTAACATCTAAGTGTGACTGTGCTGAATGTATTTAGCTGATGTAGGTCAGAACACCTTTCCATGCATTTTGATTATAGATCTAAAATTTAAAATGCAGTTTTAGTTTTGATAGCCATTGCAATGGTTAGCAATTAACATCGGTAGTTGGAATGGGTGTATTCTAAACAAGGCCACCTGCAGGTAGTCATATAAAAATATTACCTACACAAAATAAATGCATGCATACATAAATACATAATCAAAGTAGCTGTTCAAGCCAGTATGCTAAATTGCAAACCTCAAATACGTTGGATCTACTTGATCACAGTAAAGGAAATTGTCTCATATAAACACTATAAAAAAAAGAACCAACTACCCTATACCATACAGAAACTCACCTCTCATTGATGCTCTTCATCATATACTTCAGTTTGCTATATTTATATCCATTTTCTGTGTTCAATAATAATAAATACAAAACAAAAATCTTACACTCCTTTCAAATACTACTGAAGTGCGTGCACAGATCTTATAAATATCTCTTCTTTATTGCCTTGAAATCTTCTCTACAAACTCAGTAAAAGAACAGATATGCATCAAACACAGAAAATGGTTAACTAGCTTGTTTTCCACATTCTGTGCTCTAACTAGCATTAATTAGAAATAATAATATGCCACTCAGTAAATGGCAGGTGGTACTTACTCTGGGAATGACCAGGAGGCCGTGTGTTACTAACACTACTCTCAAAGGAAGAGTGGAAGTTGTGTATAGTTTCTTGTAAAATCTGTCTCTCTCGTCCCTGTGGGAAAAAAAAAAAAAAACAAAAAACCACCACACATTAAATATTTCTGTTTCAGGAAAAAAAATATTCTAAGTTCACAAAAACATGGAAAATATGCCCTTCTACGCCCAGAGAGTCACAGTGCATTATGAGGAATAATATAAAATCCTTCTCTACCAGGTATATAGAAAATTTTGCAGTCTCCTGAAACTCTCAGACAGCAGTAAAAGCATTTTCAGGATTTTCTTCATGGCTGTAACAGCATGGAGCATCATCATCTTCTCCAAATTTGTAGCTTTGTCTCTGCTGCTTTTGATCTCACCTTGGGGAATTATCTTTATGTTTTGTTTATGTGAGCTTCCAATATCAAAGAGAGAAATAACCCTGAAACTTTAAAAAGCAGCTGAGTAGTTCAGCAGTCCAAATTAAAGAGATTCTCCAGTCCATAATCTCTTTGACATTAACAGAGCTTCTTTACATCATTGCTAGACCACTAGTATACGTGACAAGGCAGAAAAAAGTGAGAAATGAGAGAAGTGACCGTTTATCTAATTACAAAAAATAAAAATTGGTAGGAAAAACAAAGGAGACATTTTACATCATGTTCAACTTAGTGTCACTGAAATCAGTGTTCACTAACTGTAATGTGACCAACATTGTGTTAGTGTCAACTTTTAATATATTTGCCTTTGTAAAACTCTATAAAAGAGCAGTACAGTTACTGAACTAGGGAAGAGTTTATGAAATAGAACAGGAGGTACCAGAAAGTAAAGTATTCTTCAATAAACATGTTAAATGTCTTCTTTGGAAAACATTCCTTTCACTTTTCTAGCTAACATCTGCAATTGAATTTCCAAATATATATTCAATTAACAATACAAGCAAACCTGGAATTAATTTATTAAGTACCATATTTCAAAACATACCTTTCCTGCATTCAGTTCAGAAATAGCTGCCAGAATTTGCTGTCTTGAACCATCAGTTTTAATACCCAGCTCTTTCAGATCACCATCAGTAAGAGTAAGGAAGGCTTCCATATCCACCTGCATGTGAAAAAGGAAGAAGTGTTTATCTAGGTAAGATTCACTACTGAAGGACAGATTTTTTTTTTTAATTATATAAAATTACTGGAAATATATTCTATATTGTGCACGCAAAAAACTTTAATGAATTGACAGCTTCAAATGGTACCTACTTCTCCACCCTGCTGTTGAATATTAAATCTGCTGTTAATACTTCAGTTGTTTGTTATTATATTGTTAAAATGTTCATGGATTTTATTGGTCTTTAGAAAAACAGTCTTTTCCTTAGTGTAACTGTTTGTTGGACAGACTAAGGTTTTTCTCTCCTTTAAAAGCACTGCTGGATTTTCAGAATACCATGTGTACTTCTTCACTGCCTCCTAAGGAAAATTTAGGGTTTATTCATATATCAGTTATACTATATCAGAACATCCACAAAGCTGTGATAAAAACAAACATCTATAACTTCATACTGAGAGAAACTTTGCACAAAAGCATTTCTACAAAATGCTTTCTTCCTTATCACTCTAGGGAACAATAAGTCCAGTGTACGTGGTGCTGAATCTTGAACTCCACAGCAATAGCAATTTATTACATGTCCATTCACTGCCCTCTGCCTTCCAACAAATAAACATGCAATGATTATTTGCATTTGTTGATGTCTTAAACACTGAAATGAACGATTTTCATTTTCACTAATTATTTTTTTAATTCCATCATTCAGGTAAGTCACTGTCACAGGTCTCATCTACAACAACACTCAAGTTCTCCAATTTAAAATCACCTTCTGCTTATTCATAGTGGATAAAGTAGGGAAAGCAACAATCTCAGAGACTCACAGCCTGCTGTTCTCCAGCTGCAAGTGAGGTTCTAGCTGTGATTTCAGAAGTGATACAGCATGTTCTATAAACTGTTCAGCCCCATTGGATATGGACATATACAGAGAAAGCAGGATGTAAAAATGGAAGAAAAAAATATCTAAGGCATCTGTAACCAAAATGTAGATTCACTGTAAAAAGCATTGATACGTCCCTGGAGAATTCTAGGAATATCACTTTGGTCCATGTTTCAAGGTCCTCTCTGCAACTAGAAATGGTTGTAAAACTCTAATATTTAAGTTGAGATTTTGGATCATAATTTTAATGCAATGTATGTCATGCCATACTTTTTCTAAAACAGCAAAAAAATAAACCTTTTAAAAAAGATTTACCTCTTGTTCCTCAAAAATAGGCTGATATTTCTCAAGGGACAATTTTTTAAGGATGCCAGTCAGCTCATCTGTAATGTCAGAAAAAAAAAAAAAAAAGAAAAAAAAAGGGTCAGAAAAGATCAATCGTATTGATCTCTGCAATGTTAACTGCTGAGGATATATTATCAAATGATATATTCCACACCATGACATACTGCAACATAAAACCACTCACATTTACTCTGCATCAAAAATAAAAATACTGCCTTATTGTAATTCTATCTAGTCATACCTTGGTAGGATAAAATCCTTTTGCTGTATCATCCTTTCTTCCTCATAAAAACAATCTTAAATAAACAAATTTTTGAGGACAGCTTTAATGCCTAAAATGAAGGCGCTTGGCCCTGAATGGCTGATTCAGACCAGGCTGTCTATACATCAAAACTTTTCAAGAAGGCAATGAATTGAATGAGGAATTTCCACAGCATGATTCAAGAAAGTAAAATGTAGAGCAAGCACCTACCCACTCACTTATTGAAAACATAGATACAACAAGGGTACATGCAAATCTCTTCTGCTCAAGCACCTGACATCCAGTCTTGAACACAGATAGCTGAAGTCCAACTAAGTTGAAACTTGAGCAGAATTTAAGTTTCATAAGATAACCTTCCCAGGCTAACAGGTCTGGATATTGGGCTTCCTCTCAAAGTCTGAGCAACTTAAAAGCTGGAGGACCTGATAGCAACTCTTAAAACACTTTTAAAATGTGATTACCTAGTTAAAAAACAACTGCAGTTTTAAATTAACTTACCATTAGCTCTCTTGATTACACAGTACTTCTCTGAACTCAAGATTCTGTTTATTTTTACTGTTATGATGTAACAAACAATGCATGTATTACCAAAATTATCATCTGAATCAAAAAGCTAATGTAAAATGAAGAACATATCATAGAAATGTATAATAGGATCATAGAATGGCCTGGGTTGAAAAGGACCTCAAAGATCATCTAGTTTGAAGCCCCCTGATATGTGCAGGGTCACCAACCACAAGACCAGGCTGCCCAGAGCCACATCCAGCCTAGCCTTGAATGCCTCCAGCAATGGGGCATCCACAACCTCTCTGGGCAATCTGTTCCAGTGTGTCATTACCCTCTAAGTGAAAAAACACGGTGAAAACATTATACAACAAAACAATATTTAATATAATATACCCTATGTAAACTTGCTTTCAATGCAAAGACATAACCATTCCATTTTCAATTATACTTTGGTTTTATTTCCTTCTTTGTTGTTAAAAACAAGGGCAAGAATTTCACTTTCTAAGCTTCTCAAAAAGACACCAGGTATCTTGAGATGGACAGATATTTCTGTTCACTGTTCTGGAAGTCCTTTGTTTACACAGAAAACCCCATAGAAAATTGAAGTGATAACTGCAGTTGAATCTTATTTTGACAATTTGTTTAATATGCTTAACTTGTAAAGGCATATCAAACTTAGACAATATTTTCAAGTTTTCCTTTCCTCTTTTCCTCTTCCTGTTCCTGTATTATACAGTAATTTCGAACAAAACCAGAAACATCTCAAGTTTGTAATTCCCACATTGAAAGTTGTTTCACCTTTGCTTGTTCTCTAAGTTTGATTTTATTTACACTTATATCTAGTCTCTTTATCTACATGCCTGAACAAAGCATAGGTTCTCTGAGCTCTGCTACATTTAGCACCTCTTTGGTACTGTTCTATAGAAGTATGGCAAGGTTACCTTTCTCCAAGTTGTCACCACCTCCTTTTGCTCTCATATGGTTTCTTCTTTCATGATTCTCTACATCACTGGTTCTCAGAATAGGAAAAAGCTGTTGATGGTCCACCAAGTGATTACCTAAGAAAAAACCATACACACTTCTGAATCATGCTGCCTACTGATCATTCAAGCCATAACCAAAGAAAATAAACTGGGAAATTCATTTCAGTTTACTTGAAATAAGAAATAGTTAATACTACATAACTTACTCTTCTGATTACTGCTGGGCCTCTAAGCTGTTAGTGATGAAAAACCAACAGTAAGAGACCTTGAATGAAAGGACCAATCAAGTATAAAAGCTTACAAGCACAGTGAATCCAGAACTACTTCAGCTTCTGACAATCTATACCTCTGCAAGAAACTTGCTGTATCATAGCACTAGTGGTGTTGTCATAAAGTGCTGCTTCTCAAGGTGAGGTTATAACAGTTGATAGCTTGGGGAATTCCTTTTCTTTTCCAAGAATCAGTTATTTTCCTCTCTATATATTTCTAACCTGACAACTTTTTTGTTATCAAGTCGTTATTATAAAATGGCACTAACTGAAGTGTGAAAGGATTTTCTCCAGTCATCAGTACAATATGTTACAGCTAGGACATGATAAGAGGATAGAAAGTGGGTCAAACAATGCCTCCCTTTAGGATAAACAGGGCAGTACAGTGCCAGCAGAAAGTTAGTGTAAATGAAAATAGAAATCAATCCTGACACTTTCCAAACAAACAAACAAAAAGCAACCACAGCGAATATAGGACACCTGCCTCTTGCAGAAACTAGATAAAAGTATCCACATCTCTTATTTAATAGATTTTGAGCCATGTTATTTTTCTCAATTTTTGGAATGTTTACAAAAGAAAAAAAAATTAAGTAATTGATATTCTACTTCCAAATATCCTGTAGCAAGAGGACTTTTAAAAGTAGAAGTTGTAATTTAGACCTAAAAATTCAAGTTAAAAATAAATAATCTCACTGGAGAAGTATGAATTGGTATGAATCAAAAATTGTCTTTCCGTAATGATGTTTTTCATTGAATTTATTAAAAACATTTTCATTTCAAATTTGGAGAGAAGTTTTCTACCCTTAGTAAGTGATGGAAAAACATATTTAAGCCAGAAAATGGAGGAAGAAAGGACATGCCATAAAAGTGGCCTACTTGCTCTACAATAACTTTAGAATGGTAATTATCTCTCTCAAACTGGAAGTGATCATTGTTTTTGGAAGATAAACACCCACTGTTACTGATGGAATGCAAATCTCAAAGCAGAAAAGACTAAAATATCTTTTTCTACATAAGAAAATGTTCTTACTCTCATGCAGATAGACCAGTACAATTATAGTTTAAAACACTATGTAGTCTTGATAAATGAATCACCTGTAACTGCAGTGATCTACTCACCATCTTCTGTAATAGTACCACTGCTGGAACCATTGCTCTTGGCCTGTCTGTGAGAAGAGGAGAGAGAGGACTCCATGTTGTGAACCTTAGGAGACGGAGAGGGTGATGGGGAAGGTGTGAGAGTTGGTGATGTGCTTTTAGATGTAGATGAAGTTCCAGATGGAGGTCTTTTGTTCATCTCTGTTTTTGGCTACAGTTAATAACATAATTATTTAGGGAAGAAAAAAAAAAGTATTTACCTGTATATGATGTTTTAATATTATTTACAATTCATAGAATCATTTCTACAGAGCATGTAGACACAACTGGATGTATCTGTTTGATTCGTACTGCAACAGTTGAGTAATACTGATTTATTCCAGATGAGAGTCTGTTCTCTCAAATTCATTAAGGAACATAAATGTACTAAGGTTGCAATTTTGGAACAGGAAAATTATTTTTCATAAAGCAATTCTCTACATAAGCATTACAATTAGTCTGCATATAAAAGGTGACATTATTTTGACTCAGGTCAACGTAACAGAGGTTTTTTTTATTCTGTGTTTCAATTAAATAAAAAAATCCTTAATTAAAGCTCCTCAGAATGTATCAGATGCTATTTTAAACTAGCATTTCATGCAGGTATACTAAACGCCTTGCTTCACTGGAATGAAAGTTTGCAGACAGTCAAAGTGATTATTACCTAACCCCAATTTCTCTCTCTAGTCTATTATTTGACATTTGCAAAATGCTCTGCTTTTGGTGTATTGTCTGCACTTATACAAATTACATTACCCTATAAATTATTATTCAGCTTTTTGTTTCCTTTCTTTAAGTCTTGTACAGTCTCTCCTCTCACGGACAGCATTTGCAAACTGATCAGTGTAACTTCATGGCACTTTTTAGATCAGTTCCAAATTTAGACAACATAATCTTAATGGGAGGACACAAGAGTTTCCAAAATGGTTACAGACAATACATTTTCAGAACTGCTGCTTATTACAACAAAGTGGGCTGCTTAAGGTCTTGCAGCCAGTGTGGATCCCTATGTAATTGTGCAGACATTGATGTCTAGAAAATCATCCCAGAGGTGATATGTGAGCATCTATAGCGAGATCCACACCAATAATGTTTTATTATTGATGGATAAACTTACCTTCATCTAGACATATGAGCAAAGAGCACTGAAGAGTTGTTGCCTTTCTAACATACTAGCATAATTTCTATTTAAAAATCTTTTCAATAGAATTATGAACTGCAT
Organism: Phasianus colchicus; assembly: GCF_987193195.1. NCBI lineage: Eukaryota > Metazoa > Chordata > Aves > Galliformes > Phasianidae > Phasianus > Phasianus colchicus. The sequence continues at coordinate 34,320,750 of NC_143438.1, forward strand.
TCCCAGAAGATGATTTACAGTGCATCATTACTCACTACTTCTTTATCCCCGAACATCTTCCACTGTGAGTGTGAATAATAATTAAACTTATTACTGGCAGCAGTGTTGTAACGACAGGCCTTAAGATCAGCAGGTCAAAGCTTACAGGCACAGAAATTATACCTTAATAGGCCAACTAATGGAGCTAGGAAAAAAAGTATTATTTTTTGTATGTATAAGCAGTTCTGAAATTATTTCCAAGACAAAAACAAGCTGAGAGCAACTGCTGACAATTTAATTAGAAATATATTGTTCAGACCACCTCTGAAAAAAAAAAAGCTTTTGGTACCTGTTCAGCAGGGGAGACTTTAAGGAGGGAAGAAGATAATAAAGTGACTTTGTCTACTAGAAAGAAGAAGACAGATCATTTATAACCTGCAGAGTAGTTATGTGGAGTAGAAAGGAAGGAAAGATTATAAGTCCATAGCTTTTGGAGTCCAGCAGAGTTATAGATTTTTAGCTCTTAATCTCAATTTTAAAACACAACTGGTAGTCCATTCAGAATCAGGGCTGAAAGATCACACAGTGACTGTTCATGGAAACTATTTTGGCATTGATAGTTGCACATTTTTCTGACTGTTGCCCTCTGAAATTTTGCTTTTTAAATCACTAAAGAACTTTGTGACTGTGTTTAACATCAAACATTATTAAACATGCCTATTCCTTACTGTTCCCATAGAAGACATCAGAGAATGAGAGAGCAAATGTAATAATTTTACATTGCAGCCATTTTTGTTTCTTCAGGGAAAGCTCTAAGAAGAATCTTATGAACATGCGAAGAAAACAAAACAAAAAAAAAGAGTTGTCTGGAGATTACACAAGAAAAAGTTGAGTTTTTTCTCTTGGTCACATGTACTAACAGTTGCAGAATAAAGGACTTCAGAAATAAAACTCCAAATTATATGCTTTCTTTCTCTTGTTGTCTGAAATTTAAACTTTTCCTGTGTGAACAAACACACATTTCGCAACAGCATATAACATCTGCAAGGATGCTGCTCTCTCACATGCCTCTGTGTAGAGTCTGAAGATTTTACATCTTCATCCTTGAAAATTTTGCTTTATGCAGCCATTAGCTTCAAAGTCCACACACAAAAATGGGCAGGTCACGAGGGTAAAGCTATTTCAGAAAATCCACAGAAAAGTCAGCACAGATAAGATATCCAGTGCTTGTGAGCAAAACCTGATTTTGATAATGACATCTTGATGTTTATGCTGTTTAAAAACAACATCTTGTGGACCAGTACCTGTATACTGTTGGGATGAGCAGGTTATCTAACACTTTTCATTCGGGTTTGGAAGGAAGCCTTCCTCAGCTTTAGAGGAAAGCTTAGGAATAACAAACATGTAAAACACAAGCCTCAATTATGAGTCAAGGATGGAAATCATAAGAAATATGAATTCAAAATAACAGAACATATATTCCTCAAAATCAAGTATTACATTTACTGTTCGTAAAACAAAGTAAAATTAATAATAAAGCAAAATTGCATTTCATTATTAGGTCTGATCCTTTGAGTATTTTTAATTACAAGAAAGGTGTGTAAAGCTGTAAAGTTTCCACTGCTGTAGCAGTTAATTAATTAATTTTAGGCTGCGCAATGTCACACAGCTGTACTTATCAATCACTCATGACTGACATGTGACCTATTAAAATAAGTCAATTTAGAAGCAGAAAAACTTACATTCATTTGTACCTTTACTACGTGTCCATTACCAACTGTTTGAGCACACTGCATATCAGACAGGGTGGATGAAGGAGTTGCCTGGATTGGACTATTGTGTTGGCTGGGCTTCTGTTCAGGTAAGCCTGCTGCTTTTCTTCTTTGGGCTGCAATCTGTGATAAAACATTGTCTGCACTGCCACCTAAGGAAAACAAACAAAAAAAAAAACAACACAAAGAGTCAAGGAGATCATCAATTTTAAAAGTCTGTTAATACTCTATTCATCTGTCTTCATCATTCACTCCCACTTCAGAACTGACTGTGTAAGAGGGAACTTTAAGGCTCAGATCTTTTCCGCAACTTTCAGCAAATGAGCAAAAAAAACAGCTGTGAGAGGAGAGGAGCCAACCTTGTTTATGTGCATACACATGCATGCAGCTGACTTTCATCCTCTTTGGATACATTTCCTGCATTGCTTCACCGTATTTTCTTTACTGTTGGAAGATACAATTCAAGCCACATATGTAAGCTCCATGAAATACATGCTGTAATGGACAAGTGTACATCTGAATCACCATGAGTGGATTCAATAAAATAAAAAAGTTTTTCTGATAGAGGAGTTAAGCTATGAGACTTCTGCAACAGATGTGAGGCTTTTGCTCCCTTACATAGGTGTCCAAAGTTCACTTCTGTTCCAATATTTCACAGAAATGTTGATTGTGCAGCTAGAGTAGATTTCAGAAGAGGTTTAATACCTTCCAACATCATTAGAAATACTGCTTTTTTTTTGGTTGAATCAGGTTCAAGTGACTTTTGTATTAAAAATGATAGCAGCATGGTACCTGATCTGTTATGCAATTCTCCTCCATGCCTATTAATTCCTGCAATGTTATTGGATCCACCAGAAGAATGAGGAGAATGGTTGAAGTTGGTAGAATTTGAAGGAGATGCAGGTCTTCTTGCAAATGCTGGTAATTTGATTGGTCTCGTACCTTTGCTAACAGATGTCTGAAAAAGAAAAAAAAAATTATCTACCTCAAGCAAAACAAAAATTAAACTTCAACAGCTATTTTACATATTTTAAGTTCAGATTAGTGGCAAAAAAAAAGGTAAAATATCTTTCATGCAGAATCCTTTTTTGTCTCTCCCATCTTACAGAACAGCTACCACCTCCTTCTTAGCCTTAATATCCTTTCTTACTAATGAAGCTGCAACATGAATTTTCTGTCCTCCAGCTGCATATTCATATTCTCCTCAATGTAAACATCTACCTGCACCATTTTACTATTTTAACTGAGGCAGTAAAGATACACCTATATGCCAAATGCTTAACCACGTCTGCAACTCCCTTAAATTCTGCTTATACATTATTGGCTACTGCCAACCATTTGATATATAACACCTGAAGCTCAGCTTTTTTGTGCTTCTTAACTTGTTACTCAAATAACTTCTTCCAACTCTGACTTACAATATTTCTCTCCTTGTTCCTATTCTCTGAGTAACACATTTCTCATTTCTTTCCCTACAGAAATGTAGCTAGCGACTAGTCCTCCTTTACATGCCTTGCTCGTCTCTTTATACATGTGAGCTAAGTACCATTTATGTTACTACAATCATTTTTAGGATTATAAATTAAACCTTACCTTCCTGAGATCAATTCCCTTCTAATCATAGAATGGTTTAGGTTAGAAGGCACCTTTAAGATCACCTAGTTCCAATCCCCCTGCTGTAGGCAGGGACACCTCCCTCTCAACCATGTTGCTCAAAGCCCCATCCAGCCTGCCCTACTGCACCACATTTCACCTAAACCTCCTTATTGGTGGTATTAAGCTAACTTTCACCTAAAACAGTAAGACAGAAAAAAAATCATTTTAAAATGTCTTCACTGTCACATTTCTAGAACTGACAGGAAATACACTTCTGGACTAGTAAAATAAAGTTTACTAGGATATTAGAGTCCAATTTCAGGCAAGTAGGATTTTCTCTGTGAGCAACTAGGAGAGCAAAGGTTGTCAAGATTGTTAAGGAAAGGTCACATAATCATTAATTGCTAAAATTTTATCACTAAACTTCTCAGCATATTATGTCAGGATATTTTTGCATACAACATATCTCAGCAATTTTTCTTCACTTCCTCCCAGTTCTTAAAAAACTGAGAAACCTTCTTCTTCTCCCACAGACTGTCTTCAGAACTAGAGCAGCTTCTGATATACTAGAATGACTGTGCCTACTTTGGCAACTAATACATAAGGGTGGAAGCAACAGTCACTTTAGCAGTTTGCAGCAAATTCCTTATGGCTAGTCATTTGTTCCAATGAACATCAAACAAGACATTGTATTTCACAGAAAACTTCCACACCATTTACATTCCTTCCATAGAGGTATGTATTCTTCCTAAAAAGCAGATCTTAAAAGGAGAAGCCATTACCAAGACAATAGGTTCAAAATCATTTCTAAACACAGAACTGATGTGATTCACCAGCCAATATGCCCCGGACACAATAACACACAGTATTATTTTTACACATTTCATTTGCTTACTACATCTGAGTTCCCACTACTGTTAAAATCGTGCTTGATTGCTCTCTGTGGCCAGGCAGTTCTCATCTGTTCAGCTTTGCCATCTTTGCTGATTCGTGTTCGATCGGAATTCCAAAGCTCAAAACTTGAGGGTGGTAAGAAAGGGGGTATCACTGCTTTCAATTTATCGCTAGGCAGCCTGGTAAATGGAGCACTACTTCTCAACTGAGAGAGGGAAAAAAAGAAAGGAAAACAGAAATGAGATTCTTCTTAGAACATTATTGGGAGCTAATGCTACTGTTTTAAAGTTAAATAAAAAGATGGAGACAAATGCATTTTTAAACAAAATTAAATGGAAATGAGACATAAAAGTACCATCTGTGAAGATGCATAGCACATAATAACGGACAGAATCCAAGATGCATATTGGCATAAGGAAGTTCTTTCACTCAGTACAAAGAATACAGTTCACGAAGTGGCACAAACTGTCCCTTTCTTCATCAGTTTTAACAGGAATGTTAACAAGCAACTTCCAAAGAAACAACAAACAGGATGCTTGGTAAGGCTGTCCTCTCTGATCTCCTAGATAAGACACCTGGAAATATTGAACAACTGTTTGTTCCTGCCCTACATGTATTCACCAGAAAAAACGAAAAGAGCAGCACAAGTGATACTGGCTCCCTGGAGTTCTGTCAGTGAGTCCTATCAAAATTTACTCAATCTTCTTAAAAGAGAAAATAAAAGATCACCAACCAAATTTAATGACATCTCCACGGAGTAACCTGTAGGAAAACTTGAAGATAAAGCACAACAAAAGAAGAAACAGAATAATATAAATATACATCCCAAACTATTTCACGGTTTACTTTATTTCTCACTTCCAGATTGCTATGTTTCATGTCTTCCTCACAGCATACCACTTGTCAGTGAGTAATCAGCCATTCAGTCAATCTATTTTACTAATTCATTGCTGATCATACAAAAGGATAACTCATGAAAGAAGTCAGCATTCATCAAGAGCTGTCATACTGCACTATTTGTAGTACTTCCTAGTCTATAGAACAACATATGTATCACAGTTTGTCAGTTCCGCTCCACTGACTACCAACCAGTGATAGTTCTATTTGTAATGGTGACTTGTATATCATGTAAAACAAAAACAAAACAAAGCAAAAGCAAAACAAACAAACAACACTAAGTAAACACTAAATGCATTGTCTTCTGAACATGCCAAGAATGTTTAACATACCATGGTTGTCAATAATTCATCGTCCTTCCCTCCTTTTGCACTGTTTACACCTGAAAAATATATAAATGAAGTTTTATTGTCTGCATGCCCCTGCTTTTTATTCTTAAGGATAGCTTTTGTTTGCACAGAACTATAGAGCCACTATGGTTCAAAAAGATTTCTAAGATCAGCTAGTACAACCATTCTGAAACATTCAGCAGCTGTAACCTCAGTAAGCACAGAGAATCACATTTTCACTGATGCCTCATATACCTAAATTAAAGTCAGTAGTCTTTCTTCACATTAGAAACTGTGGGACTTTTGCACAGAGAGCTGTACAATTTCAGTAAGTTTTCTTTATAATTTGGGCTTTTCTGAACTTTTTTCTCAGATTGCTTTTAAACAAACTGATTTTCACTATATAAATTATTTTATTGAGGATAGGAACAATTCTCGAGTGGGCTGTCCATTCCTGACAAATTTAAGGGTTCCTGCTACAAAGCAGTACCAGTGTTACTGTAGCATTTCCCTGCTGAAAGAAGGTTGCCCTCAACCATCCAGCACCATCAACAGCCAGGAGTACAAATGTATCTCTTTCTACACCATACAGATAGAATTTGTTACCTTTCAGCTACACTAAACTAAACAAGAACTAATAAACTAGAAATACTATCATCTTGACTATCCCACAGGAGCTCACTTCCTATCAGACAACTCCAGCTTTATCATTACCTGTGTTATTTGTGACCCATGCCATAGGAGCATCAGTAGTTCCAGAGGAGTTTGTGTCACTCTGTGGAACTGCTTTCATGGTGGAATTTAATGAAGATTCAGGTTCATCAGGAAAAGGCCCAAACTGATTGGAAGAAAATCCATGGCGCAATGTTTGAGTCAGCTTTAGCTTGCGGAACCGATTGGACATCCTGCTCCACCAAGACTGGATTGAGAAGGAAAAAGAACAAATTAGTTCCAACTAAAATAAAGCATGAGGAAAAGAAATGTACAATTAGGTAATCCTTACTGCAGTGATAAAGGAATTCCAGAGCAAAACTACAAACGCAATGTTAAAAATGATTTGCAAATATCAACAGAATCCTTCTACATCAGGCAGAGGTAAGATTAATCTTTGTCCTTATTCTTCATTCGGAAAATAGCTTCCAATACTTTTGCACACTAACTGAAAAGATGAAGTAGACAACAGTATTATGTTAATTTGAGCCAGAAATCTTTACAGCTACTCAGAAAATACTTAACCTGACAATAAACTTTCAACTTTACCATCCATTCCTCTGCTCAATGGCATCAGTGAATGGGAATGCATGTTTTCTTCTTTTTAGAGGCATACATAGAAATTATTGGAGCTGCATAGAAGCCTCTCCTTCAGATTTTGAAAATTAGTGGCAAACCAACGGAGTTCTGACAGTATTACTGTTAAAATCAAGATTCACAATACATATAGTGCCTTTCTACAGACTTTAACACTCCCAGACTGGAGAGAGACTATAGTCTGTCAAAGAACAAGGCAACAAAATAAAACAATACATAAAACAATACTGCCTAAGGACTACTGCACCTGTAGCCTCTACCTATGTAGGTATCGTATATAAGAATAATGTCTGAACTTTTCTCAAAACAGAATTTATCCAAATAGATTACAGATTTCTGTATTTTTGTAGATGGATGACGCAAGATGCTTCCAGTATGGAGGATGGTTCCCCTGTTACATTTCTCTAGGTTACTCAGGACTTACAGTTTATATTAAGAAGACCCATACAGTTTGTATTAAACATCACGTGGCTTGGAGGCAAATAAGTCAAGATTCTAAAGATGGTCTGATTAGTTCTTAGTAGAGTCTCTTCTTTGCTTTATAGAACACTTAAAAAATTTAGTCATTTAAAAATTATAGTACTTCATCAAGACTGCTTTATATGATGTCCAGTCCAGACACGTACTTTTGTAGATCACTCTTTATACTTAGCCTTTACTCTCACCATATATATCCCACACTCTCCCTGGCATTTAATAATTTTCAACTGCTTACTGATATAACTCTTCCCAACTGTCGTAGAGTAGAAATAAGTAATATAAGCTGTAAACTTATTGCCCATAAATCAATCCCTCTAGCAAATGATCATTAAGATGATTTTAAAATCCACACAGAGTATTAGTAATGGATAAAGTACCTTTGTATCTCTTTGGAGCCATAACTAATAAAGATTTACATTACTTTCAGCAACAAAGACCTGAGGGAAAGGCAATAGAGACAAATGGTTCTGAGAAAGAAACAAAAACCACAGAGTTCAGCATTTATTCACCTGCCAGAAGGAAATCAAAGGGTGAAAAAATCCCTCTAGTTCTAATGTGGAGAACAATGAGCTTACAAAAGGGACTGCTTGTACAATGTGGTTTGCTTGTAAAGGGATCAAAATAGCTTCACTGAGCAAAAAGATCACATGTAAGTTCCTCTCACATTTGCTACTCTTTACAGTGCTTCTAATTTCTTAACATATGCTCTCACCACAAAGTCACCTGAAATAAAGTAAGAGCAGCCACTACATTACAGTACAGAACACCTGCTCTCCGTCTCTCTGGCAAGAAAGGAATAGAAAGGAATTCTAGCAGAGAGGTTCATTTGTTTTTTGGACTTAGAGTGCACTCATCTGAGCTTTGGAGTCTTCAGTGTGCTGCTGCAGAAGGTTGTGGCCTGTCCATAAACCTTTTGCCTCATAGACATACAGAAGATGGAATAAAGGGTTTTAAACTAGGTTGAAAAAAGCCAAGTAACAAAAAAGTATTGACAGATGAAAATAGTGTCTGTCAAAAGGCCAAGATCTAGTAGCAATGGGAGAATGCAGTGGTATCAAAGATTAGAAAATGGTGCTGCCACTTAAGAAATACCTTAGATGTTTATAGCAATATTAGAAAGTTAGCATGGGTTTGTCAGAAATAAATCACACCAAATCAGTCTTTCTCTTTGTCAGGATAACGGGTTAAAGTGGGCTGAAGGGAGGAGTAGATTTGACATAGCTTGACATTAATAAAGCTCATCACTATTCCATGTACCACACTCTAAATGAGTGAGAGAAATATGCTCCCAGTAAAAATAGTATAGGGAAAGTAATATGACCAAAAGACATACCAAGAAACAAATTGGCAACAAATTACTCTCAAATTGGAAGAAAATATTTAGCGGAACACGAGTTTGGAAATATTCATTAATAAAAGCAATGATGAAACAGAATTTATTTTGTATAGTTTGTGTAAGACATCTGGACAGATGCTCTAAATGATACTGATAAATTGACATTTTTCAGAAGGTGATACGTAAGAAGAGAAAATCAAGTGTACAAATACATAAAAAGGAATAAGCAGCAAAGCAACTCTACTGAAGAAAAATGGAAATCAGAGTTGTATCATCCCACTAAGTATAGGTCCTGTAAGAACAAATCTACAGAATCCTACTGCTTGATAAAAGGTACGTTTCCAACCATTTAATGAGATACACAACTAGGACCCTAGTTAGAATTTCATGATTTGTTTTGGATACCTCACCTTAAAACAGATAAAGACATAACAGAAATAATATGAAGTTTAGGAACCATAGCCTGCAAACAAGGAAATTTGAGTAAGAAAATAGTAAATAAGAGGATGAGGAGAATTTAATATCTAAATATGTATGTAGTTCTTATAAAGATGAAGCTGGACACTGATAATTGAAAAATAATCAATCAACATAGAATATAGCAAGAGAGATTTGGATTAGATCAGGGGAAGAAAAATCTGACTCTAGGAACCCACAAGCAGTAGAACTAGGTGTGGAGGAAGATCATGAGATCTTCTTCATCACAGTCAGAGAAAGGACATTAGAAACCTTGTTGAGGAAATTCCTGTCATACTCATTTGTTCTCCTTACATAAAGGCAAGTGGGCCCCTGAAGTTCCCTGTCATTCTTCCATTTCCTGCAATTCAGAAGATTCCATGTTTTGCCATTTGCATTGACCTAGATAGAAAATTCATGTTTTGGTTGAGTCACCATAAATACCTAACTGAAAACTTCTGGGCAATTTGTCCTGGCTCCATGCAGAGAAGCTGTACAAACGGAAGAACATCTGTTGCAAAAGACAGATCCTCACTTAGGCATTCTCCTTGCACACTGCTCAAAAGCAAGATGAGTTTGATGACCACCCCAGCAACTCTGAGAATGTCATTTTTACTCTCCGAACATTGTAAGAAGAATAAGATGTGGAAAATACAATCAGACAAAATAGGTAATAAAGCATTATAAGCAAGAGGAAGCTATATAGGCTTCCAGGTTTCTAACTATCTATCTGTTTAAACACACACACAGAATTATATAGAATACAATTTCTGCTGGAAAAGTGCTTGATTAAGACTTGAAGATAATATGAAGTTTTGTTGCTTTGAGACCAAATATTAAAACATTCTACAAGTTGTGGAGTATTGTCCAAGCACGACTTTCTGAAGAAGAGGAGAAATTGTGCAAGACCAGAGAACAGGACAGGGTGTGCCAGTGAAGTACACTGTAGTGACTGTCTTCTCTCTTGGTGAAATAAACCAGGGATCGGGGTGTGACACACGTAATTAAATGTGAATATTTTGAATATTCATATTTAAATCTTTATTAGGGACAAATCTTTCAAAATTACTTTTTTTCTACTTTCACCTTGAAATCCTACATGACTCCAATTCGGCCCTTGCCCCATATCTCTGCAGGAGATGAAGTCTGATCAGCTGTTGATGTGCTTTACACAATGTAAAGACTAGGCAAAGCTAGATAACTGCATTCCTAAAAGGTCCATCGAAATTGATACCAAAGGATAATCACATGAAAATAACAACTTGTCACTTCAAGAATTGTAGGACAGATTCTAAAGTAGAACTATAAATGATCTTCAAAATTCATGTCAGGAATAGTCTGGAAATTAGCACATGTGTTTCCAAGATTCTGGTAATGTTTATGTAAAAATTGTGAGCTCACAGATGCAAAGAAACTCTGAGGCATATAATCACCAAAACATGTTCACCTAAGCAAATGAATACAGCAACAACAACAGAATAAACTAATCTGTTTTTTTTCTTCTTTTTTTGATAACAGACCACATAAGTCACAATATCCTTATTCAAATGGCACCCACTGTTTTTTCCTATTGGTTAATTGCTAATTTCTAATTAAGGATACAGCATTGCAGTTATTCTACACAGAGGACATGTAAGCCCTCCACTCTTGCATGTTCTTCCATTTTTCATATTAAAGGTCTGTTATGACATTCATAATTTTTAGTGCCAACTTCCATTCATGATTTCAATGAAGTCTACCCACCCTCCTAAAAGCTTGCTGCTTCATGATGAATCTAAACTCCTTTTCATTATTCTTACATTTAGATGACAGAGACAGCCTCTCAGTTTCTCTGGCTGTCCTGCACACAATCACAGAATTTTTGAATACATGACCTGAATTTCTGTTTCCCTCCTACATCATTCTTCTTCCTTCTAGTGTCAACTATAAAAGCAAAATATAAAGAACTACTGTTGCAATTTCTACCTAGAACAAAAAGATAAAAAGCAGCTTCTCATTGTGTTAAGAGAGAGAGAAAAAAATCCAGTAACACATACACTCCCATTCCAAAGAAGAGAAGATTAGTTGTGAGTACAGGAAAAGTCTACGAAAATTAGATTACATTTGCATGATTTAAAACTAGGATCATAATGGAAATTCAGTTCCAAACTTATGAATGTAGTATCTTCCACTATTTAATTATCACCCCTACTTCTAGGCATTGAAACGTGCTTTGATGCTGACTCTTCTTTAAAAGTCTTCTCTTTGCCTTGTTACCTGAAGAGAAATAAAGTAGGACATATACTACATTTCATAAAACTAAGAAACACTGCCAATTAGGAATTCAGAAAGGCAAAGATCCCAACAACTAGTTACACATTAATTAAAAACTACTTCTCTGGAATGACCTTCTCTGCTTCACAAATAAAGGATAAATAAAAGTATTTACCTTTAGACCTCCTTTGTCATCTGGCAGCATTGGGACATTTAAGGATTGCCTACTTCTGGAAGAAGGCAAAGATGATCTGTTGTTCATTTTATTCTTGTCTTTGTCTACTTGCATGCACGCTGATGCGAGTAACCGTACAAGTTCTGTGTCTAAAAGAAATAAATTAAGATACTTTTTATTCTATTTTGCTTTGCCAAATCACGACTGATAATGCTGATGATTTTCCTGTAACTCCCACTAAAGTTTAATAATAAATCTAAAACTCTCAATGCAGATGAGTACTGACATCTTTGTTTCTTGTCCTGTTTCCCACCCCTTCTCCCCACACAATGATCTGTAGTCTTACCATCACCTCTCTAAAGATATTTAGCAGTATAAATAAGAATATGATTCAGCTGGAATCTCTGGTATGACCAAGTGAACTGCCTGCTCTAGTACTCTGCATAAGTTCAGAACAGCACTGTGGTGCTCCCTTTTCTCACCTGACATAGAAGAGAGCAGAGAAAAATGAATATTCTTTCTTCAAGTGCAGGTTGCAGAAAAGAAGCTTGAAATTAAATCCCAAAGAGAAAGGAGAAGTTCAGCCTGGACAATGAAGGGACTGAAAAGACATGGTAAGAAAAAAAAAAAAGAGAAAAAAAGTAAGAAAAAAGGAAAGGAAAAGGCAGAAAAAAAAGAACAAACATGAGATGAGGACAGGAAGGCAAAAAAATATTCTGTAAAATTGTGTTTTATGCAGAAATAAGAAAAGACTTTCAGAAGGGCAGACAGAACTGACCTATATATTCCTCTTTCTGAACAGGCAACAGGATGAACTATCTGGTCCTACAAGAAGTTAATCATATGAAAAATATATTCACTGTATTCATTTTCTAAAATTTCATACTATTAGTTATCAACTTTAGACAAAGAAAAGATACATGCTAGTGACCAAAAACACCATCTTGAGTAAACACAGAGAAAACACACTAATTCCATTAGCAGTATGGATTTTCAAATTTGGAGAAAGCAATCCAGGTACCAGGTAAGGTCAACAATAAAGTCCCAAATTAGATGAGCTAAACAAACTACAATAAAATCTAATTGAGATCTCTCCAAAGCATGCTGACTTTTCCTAAAGCACTCCTGTAACTAACGGTTTTAAGACTAACATGTGACTTTTCTTATTTTTGTATGTGGAAGTGATGCTTGCCTACCTACATTTTTCCAAATAGGCTCAAGTATGTGAACTGGTGAATTGCTGTTGAGGTTTTTTGTGCCTTTTTCTGCAACGCTGAAATTGATTAGTACTTCGTGGTAATGGTAATGGGAGAACGGTTGGACTAGATAATCTTGTAGGTCCTTTCCAACCTTGTGATTCTATGACTGCACTCTCTTTGTCCTGATCCTACATAGCTTCTTACTAAGTGGAAACTTCTAACTCCAGTTCCTAGTTCAGTGTTGAAGAAGCTACAGAACACACGAGCCACAACAATAAAATAACATTGAACAGGATCTGATGACAAAAACACCACATTTTAAAACACCTTCAAAAACAAAAACAGGAGGAACAAACTCAATTAGCCCATATGGTTATTTATCCATCTGAACAATTAATTCAGGAAAAATATTTTTCAGACAGTATCCTTATTTGGTCCAGTAAAGCATGGACCTCAAACAATCATCTGTAGAAACCTCAATGTAACTTTGAGTTTATCTGTTTATGTTGCAATTACAAACACTTCCTTGGTGCTCTCTGAAATAGCATACCTGGGTCATTCAGCAGCATTATCAAGTCAAAAGCAGTATATCCATTTTTTGCTCGAAGATTGACATCAGCTCCTTGGTTTAACAAATACTTTACAACTTCTTTGTTTCTTCAAGTCAGAGAAAAAAAAAAAAAAAAAGCATTGCTTATATGAGAGAAAGAGATAAAGAGAGAAGACCAGTGCTTCATTTCTATCCTTTTATACCATTTCTCCTCAATTACAGATCAGTTTTACCTTTGCAATACCTAACCAAGTATAAAATTTGTCCACAATTTAGTCAAGAGCTCCGATGATTACTTTGTCACACACTTTTTACTTACTACAAACTGCACTAATTGGCACGCAGAAAGTCTGCTTTAAAGAACTAATTTAAATAATCAGTTTCTTAAGTGCCCTTTGGAAATAATCCTAAAACTTGTTGCCAATTTCCCAATGAAATTTCGGGTAAAAAGCAAGTGGAAATACAAAGGTTGTTCCAGAAATCACTATACAACACCATTAACAAATAAAAACAACTTCATATTCATAACAGGTAAGAAATTGCATATAATAAAAGCCAAAGTGACTAAAAATAATTTTGAACTCCAGACAGTCTTCACTTAGAGATAGATATTTCCTTGAAGTGCCTAGAATGCATAAAAATATCAGCTATAGTGATAATACAAACACCTTCTAGCAAAAGCTCATAAAAGCAAGTTGCATAACAGGACTCACAATCCAATCCCCATCAATCCCTCTCCTTTCTCATATTCCTGAAAAAGTAAGCAGGACTTGCCTTGCAAATTAAAACCAATACTGTACTACAGCCTACAAAATAAGTCGACAGACTGCAAAGTTATGGGAAATATATTCAATACAAAATTCCTCAAGACTGACCTTGAATAAAAACAAACTGTCACGCATAACCACCAACTCAAAAGAACAAATGTTCTCAAGCAGCAATAGTTGACCACCAACTCTACCACAGAAGCTAACAAACAAATCTCAGCATCTCCACTTCAGAGAATTACTTCTATCTGAAGACACACCAAATAAAATCAACCTAAAATTAAGAACAACTGTTCTCATCTTCTACAAAACCTCTGCATTCTCAGTGTAGCTCCTCAGCATTCTTCCCTTACTTTTCTTCTACTCCTTAAAAATGTGTTCTTCATCCTGCTTTCCCATTCTGCATCTTCAGAGCACACAGAGTAACTCGATCCTTCAGAGTTCTTGGCTCACATAGACCTTGCTTGCACAGATGACACCACCAACTACTGCTGCTTCTAACAAGGGGTAGCAGAGATTCTTTGGAGTATAAGGATTTCCAGTCCTTGTTTTCACAGACAAGAGGAATACTGAATACAGGAGCCTCCTGCATTTAAATATTGCCAACTGTAGGACTGAGATTACACATGAAGTACCCACCCTTCTGGGTTTTGACTCTTTATAAAACAGCCTTAGAGAAAACAAGTTTTCCGGTAAACACATTTTGGAAAAGTTAATGAGAACTTCTGAAGAGGGGAACTGTAAGAATGGATTTTGGACCAGAAAACAGGGCACAGGCAAAAGTGACTGCCTTGAGTTTGGTGCAGGCTTTCTAAGAAGATGGAAATTGCTGTTAGACCTCAACAGTACTTAACTTACCCATGGTATGTGGCCTGCATTAGCGCTGTCCAACCATGAACATTATCCTGTTTGTCAACATCAGCATTTTTCTCAACAAGGAGCTGGACAAGGGGCAGCTGTCCAGTTACAGCTGCAATCATTAATGGAGATGCGCCATCAACATTGGTAACATTGACTTGACTTGAGTCTTCATCAACTATCTCTTTAACCAGCTGAAAGTTGCCTGTAAAACAGTGATAAAAAAATAATTTACACATCAGCAATAGATAACTTCTCAGTGAATTAATACATATTTAGATTTGCTGACATTGGCCTACATTAACTGGAAATGGCTTACAAAACTGAGCCATAAAGGCTGTACAAACAACAGAATATCTCACGTGGGGTAGGTAACTTTTCCATAAAATTGTCCTAAGATGACGTACAGGAAACAGCAGTGATGCTGAGACACAGTCATTCAGCAGGACTAAGATCCCTGTTCAATTTCCATAGACAGAAATCACAGAAAGCCACAATTCTAGAATAAGAAAGTACAATGGAGGTTAACCTTTATTTAAGTAGGAAGAACAACATACAATGTCATACTGACCATAACTCCTTCCACAAAGGTGGTTTCTCTTTCTAAAAACCACTGCCAATGAGAAGCCACAGCCTCTTAGGGAAAGAGTCCATTACAGTGCTCAACTTTCTTGTACTCAGAAAGAAGTCCTTTTTTTAAACTCCGTTTCTGATATTTAAATTAAATCTCCAATCTTCCCTACTCCTTCGTCAAGAGTTATGCATTATTCCTGTCATCTTTTTTAAAAGCAAACCTAATGTTCACATTTCCACATAAAAGGCTGGTAGTCACCAAGATTACAAAAAAACTATGCAAAATATGGGTAGTATTTTTTTGTCTAAATCATAATAAAGAGAGGAAAAGGAATTTTTAAAAAATGTATGAGGTTAGTCAGGGGCATTTTCTGAAGAGAGTTTAAATTCATCCAGCTCCCATACTTTTTTTGATGTCATACGGCAAACAAAAGCACGGAAGAAGCTAAGAAGAAAAAAGACCTCTGATTGACTATGGCAGATGAATTGAAATCTGACTGACTCAAGGCTGTGCTGAAGCTTACTAATTCTCAATGCATATACCACAGTCAGCAGGCGTACAGACAGCTTTCAGTGCTCTAGATCACAGAATCACAGAATGATCTGGGTTGGAAGGAACCTCAAGGATCATGAATCTCCAACCCTTCCCACCACAAGCAGGACCACCAACCTTCATTTTTCATACTAGACCAGATTGCCCAGGGCCACATCCTACCTGTCCTTGAACACCACCACAGATGGGGCATCCACAATCTCTCTGGGCAGCTTGTTCCAGCACCTTACCACTCTCATAGTAAAGAACTTCCCCCTGACATCCAACCTAAATCTTCCCTCCTTCACCTTCAAACCATTACGCCTTATCTACTCTGTGAGAATACAAGAAAAACTGTTCAGAGCAGAAGTTGTTCAGCAAGATAAACAGCACTACTCTTTCAAAGAGTTGACTCCCCTCCTGATTATAGGCTCCCTTTAGGTGGTGAAAGACTGCAATTAGGTCACCCTGCAGCCTTCTTTTCTCCAGGCTGAACAAGCCCAGCTCCCTCAGCCTGTCTTCATAGGGGAGGTGCTCCAGCCCCCTGATCATCTTTGTGGCCCTCCTCTGGACCATCTCCAACAGCTCCTGTTCTTCCTTGTACTGAGGGCTCCAGACCTGGACACAGTATACAAGATGAAGCCTCACAAGAACACAGTAGAGAGGGATAATCACCTCCCTGTCCCTGCTGGCCATCCCTCTTCTGATGGAGCCCAGGATACCATTTGCTTTCTGAGCTGCAAGAACACATTGCTGGCTCATGTTAAGTTTTTAATCCATCAGGACCCCCAGGTCCTTCTCTGCAGGGCTGCTCTCAAGGACTGCTCCTTCCATTCTGTATATATACCTGAGATTCCCCCGGCCCAAGTGCAAAACCTTGCACTTTGCTGTGTAGAACCTCACCAGGTTCACTCAGGCCCACCTTTTGAGTCTGTTGAGGTCCCTCTGGATGGCATCCTTTCCTTCCACTGTGTCAACTGCACCACTCAGCTTGGTGTCATCAACAAACTTGCTGCGGATGCACTCAATTCCATCATTGATGTCACTGATAAAGATGTTAAAAAGCATCGGTCCCAAAACAGAACCCTGGAGGACACTGCTTGTTACCAGCCTCCACTGGACACAGGACCATTAATCGCCCTCTGTCTGTGGCCTTTCAACCAATTTCTTATCCATCAAGTGGTCCACCCATCACATTTGGAGATAAGGATGTGGTGGGAAACCATGTCAAAGTCCTTGCTCAAGTCCAGGTAAATGACATCAGTTGCCTTCCCTTTGTCCACCAATGCTGTCACTCCGTCATAGAAGGCCACCAGATCAGATTTTCTATGCCACATATTGTGTACAGTTCCAGACAGGCTTACTAAGCCCAATGCATACCAGGACTGTATTAGCCCCACCGCCTGGGGCATCTTAGCCCAAGTAAGGGAAGGATGACAGGAAAAGAAGGAAATCTCTCCTGAGACTATCACAGGTTTCATGGGACCCTTCTCATGTTGTCACTGGATGTAAGACTTAATTTCCTAAGATTTAATATTCTTCCCATATTTAAGAAGATAAATAGGTAACTAGAAAGCAGTTAGCCAGTCACCAGGAGTGCAACCCATCACAGTCTGGATCAAATTTAAATCAACAGGATGGCTCTGGCTTTTTCTGTTTCCCACAAAATAGATTCATCAGTGGTGTGCTCATGAAAGTCACTCTTCATCATGAGAGAACAGACAAGATCTGAAGCACTTTTTTCTTGAAGCAACTTTTAATAGCAATTACAATGCATGGAGTAGAGGCCAGCATGCTTTTTGCAAAAAATTAACAAATCTGTTTTTTGTACTTAATGTATACAAGAAAAAATGTCACGTTAAAGTAGCACAGTCATAGAAAACACTAAATCACACCACTGTGGCACGAAGGACATGACCAGGATCTCATAAATATTTTCTCATGTTGGAATGGGAAGAAAAATAAATTCAAACCACAGAAATAAATGTATTTTTAAAAATGAAAAGGAAGAAAGCAGTTGTGAAAACAGAACACATTTGATCATCACTATGTTTTCCATGTTAGCAAACAAACATGCTGAGTGGTTACAGGAACCAGGCAGTAGAAAAATCCTGCCAGCTTACCCAATTTCAAAGCATGAAAGATGTCAGGTTGCCTCTTCTCTGTATCTGAAAAGCATAAGCACTTCAATTAACAATATTTAAAATGCAAAAATTTCTTGTAAAAATTTACAGCAAAGACTTTTTAAAAAACAAATTCTGCACAATTATACTATTAAATGAATATTTGCATATACATTTTATGAGAACAAAGAATGCACAGATAATTTTTATTCCCTTCAATAAGAATGACTTACCTGTATGGTAAACACTGTAAGCCTGTAGGCTAAACACTGTAGTACCATAGCACTAGTACTGGCTTTTTGCCTTTCAGCTTCCATTCTGCATAAGGAAATTGTATTAGGAAATTTCTGTATTTCCTTCCTGGAAGACCTAAGTATCAATTAAAGAACCACAGTATGCTTCTGTGGTCAGGTGAGACCCTCTGTACAGCAGTAAACACTCAAATACTAGAGGATTGTTTTGGAAAGTGATTCAAAAAGAGTTCTGTAAGATGACCCATTTTTTTTACTTTGCCTCAAGTACTGACAGGTTAACTTGTGAAGGTCACAAAAATAATAGTGATGATCAAATGCTATTTGCACATTAATAGAAATCCATCACTCTTAGATCATCATGACCTAAAAAACTACTGTAATTATTACAGTTTTAATACTTTAAGTGACAAATGTTTCTTTCTGTATGCCTTCCCAGTGTTTTGAAACTGTTGACTCTGCATCAGATGAGGGAAAAATAGTGACATATTTTGCACTTTCCACTCGAACCAGAAAAAGATTTCCTTCTGTCTTCCAAGGCATTACTGAGACTAGAGCCAATGGTCCAAGAAGACTTTAAAGAAAACAAGATGTTGAGAGGTCTCCCAGGACTGATTCAGAAAAGGTTAACATTCATAGCTTGACTAAAAAAGTAACTTGAAAATGCTGAACAAAGGCAATTGCTGGAAAGTCTGAAATAACAGAAGAAACTGTGTGGGTTCTATGTTTTCTGATTAAGAAACTGCTAACAGAAGGAGCCATATGTAAGCTCACTGTTAGAAAACATTTCAAAAGATTAGTTGAGGAAAGGACGAGACTTTATACTTGGCATGCACAGTCTGGAAGAGAGGCAGCCTAAGGGAGTAGGGGACCACAAGGAGGTGCCAGAAGAAAGGACTACCACCCGTGTAAGCTGAAGCAAGGACAGGGACTGTACACAGGCAACGCCCAGGCCTTCAGAGGCAGTACTGATTTTGTTACTGAAAACATCCCAGAGAAGAGAGGTGCTTTCATTTGGGATGCAATTTGTCCTGTGTACGGTAGTGGCCAAGAAGACAAGTTCCTTTTTTGTTGCCTTCCAAAGGATATGCCAGACTGCAGTGCTAGAGTAGACTAAAGCCATGGTCAAACATCATTGTTTGATTTGCTGCGGAAATTTATTCAGATGTTTAATATTTTTCATCTCTTCTCCATCGCAATTAGTTACTACCCTTCTGCTGATGGAAACTCCGCCTCAGCTGAGGTAGCAGGAACACTTATCTGCTTTAATGCAAGTCCATTCTTCTAGCTTAAGCACACCTTTTCCATCCTTTAAGTTGAATGGTTACAGAAGACCTTCAAGACTCATCAAGCTAACTGTGCATGCACAGAACTTACATGCAAGATCACAGGCAAGACAGAGGGTACTGCAATAGCAAATCCCACAGATGCCCAATTCTGTGTAAAGTAACCAATCAAGGTCTCTTTCCCAGAGGCTAGTCAAGAGCAAATGCCAGCAGTCAGCCAGTTCTGCCTGGTAGCCTGGCTGTGTGGAAGTTCTTGCTCCAAACTTAATCTAGAAGTCAGCATCTGACTGAGTTCAAACCTCCTCTGAAGCAGAAGGAAGTGTCAGATTTCTGTCCTTCCTTCTTAAAGTACAAGGAAAGCTTGACCTGCAGAAATCAATTTAAGTAAAAATTAACAAGCTTTAAGTAGGTGACCGGGATTGTGGGTTATCTACCCTGCACTGTAACAGAGAAATAATTAGCTAAGATTTAAATAAACCTCTCCGGGTATCACAAGCTGCAGAGAGCTTAGAGTGGACTAACACAACCTGAAGGCTTTCTACCACTATGGCTGAATGAGTGGAAGCACCTGGGAAAGGTTTCTTAGGGTCAATCCTATCCTTAGATTTTATTGCAAAACCTCTAGTGTTAGAAATCCAGAAGCCTATCCTGCCTTACAGCTTTTACAAATCCTCTTTTGCTGTCAGCATAAACAAACTTCTGGAGAAGGAAAATGAGTAAATCCACAATATTTTACCAAAACTATTGTAAAACATTTGTAACATTTCAAATTGACAGCTGACAACAAATAGGCTCAGCCTTTACATTTAATAAAAAAGAAAAACCTAGGAAATTGGAGGAATAGTAACAGAATAATACAGAATAACAGAAGAATATCCTGTCATCAGAATACAAATTTACTTAGTAATTCAAAAAGAAAATAACTAGTAACAACATATACTGTTCTGTCCTTCTGGTTCATTGTGTGGTACTAAACATAATGAAGTTTGGATAAAAAATGTTGCAGTCAAAAGTTTGCTCCCATCTTCTTTAGCCTTCAGATCATCTAACAAGGTTGTTTTTTATCCTTCAATTCCCTTGGCTAAAGCTACCATCACATATTCATTAACAGCACAGTCACAGACTGCTTCTTTATCAGTTCCTTTATCTCATTCAGTGCATAATATATGCATTACAATGCAGAATTAAAACCACCATAAAAACAACATTTCTGAATGCCATTTTACTTGAGATTTGCATTGAAATAAAGTTCTTCTCATCTAGTTTATATGTGTGTTAGCATAGTCTGTGCACACATGCAGGCATATTCACATTTGAGAGGAGCAAGTTGTTTATAAATTTTACAAAGTCCTGAAATTATTTAAATATTCCCCTCCCTCGGGATCAGAAAAGTAGTGACTCTTCTAAGTCACTCAAGGTCTAAACTTCACCACCAAACACAATATCTTGTTTGCCACGTAAATTCCTCTATCTTTGAACTTTCAGGTTTTTTTTTCCCGTTGGCTATCAGTCAAAAAGGCCCTTCAGTGTTGGAGTTCTTGTCCTTAATGTGGACACTGTTAATCATTTCTCTTAGCTACTTCAGGAAGCTAGACAAATGCAACACTTTTAGTCTCTCACTACAATGCAGGTATTCTAGATTTTATATTTTTAAAGTTGTATCTCAGTTTGTGATATCCTTTCTTTGGTACCTTACTATGTTTATGTCACTATTTCTTTAGACCTCTATTAAGTAGATGCTTAATGAGCATCTATATAATGTCTTATAAAGATTTAAAAAAAGAAAGGGTTGAAAACATTATAGAAATTTAAAATATTCTGAATATTTTTTGTTGCAGGACAGGAATTTTGTCACACTAATGCGGAAGAAATCTGCTGAAGCCAAGCATTCCTGCCTCACCCAAGATAGGTGCACCTGCTCCAACATTTTCAGAAGTCCACTTACAAATTTTAAAGAACACAAGCATACATACAAATTAACACCTTCAATTTTCAAATACAAGATCAAAACTTCAAGAAAGCAAAAGAAAAAAACAATGTCCCATACCTGTATGAATTCTAATTGTTGTGAGAGATTCCAGGTAGTCCTTCATGTCTTTGTGCTTGAAACCCACAGAGATTTCAAAAGGTGTTTTATGCAGTACATTGAGGTGATCAGGATTGGCACCCTTCTCCATGAGCTGCTGTGCTAAGCTCACCTTACCACTAACAGCTGCCAGCATTAAAGGACTCCAGCCCATAGTCTTCACAGTGTAATTGCAATCAGCTCCCCAGTCTAGTAACAGATGTACCACTGCCTCATGTCCATGTTGTGCAGCTGCCATTAATGGAGTGATGTCAGGAAGGTCGTCTCTGCTGCTGTTAAGCACATTTGTGCTAAAATGGTCATAATTGTCTACATAAGCTCCAGATTCCAGCAACAATTTTACCATGCTGACATGGCCACCTCTACAGGCCATCGTGAGGACACTGGCTCCTAATTTGTTCTGTGCGTTGAGATCAGCACCATTTTCCAGCAAGATGTGAGCCACGCTTAGGTGTCCAAACCTTGAGAGAAAGAAAGAGGTATGAAATAAGGTGAAGGAACACCCTGGATCGTAGAGGCTGCAGACATGCTTTGAAAACTGACATACTCCAAACACAATATCATTACCAAATTGGCCTACTGACTAATGGAAAGGACTGGCCTACTATGGAGGATTATAAGCAACTCAAAGAAGGTAGATTCAAACTTAAAGATGGTAGATTTAGGTTGGATATAGGGAAGATGTCTTTTACAGTGAGGGTGGTCAGGCACAGGAACAGGCTGCTCAGAGATGTGGTGGATGCCCCATCCCTAGATACCTTCAAGGCCAGGCTGGACCAGGTTTTGAGCAACCTGATCTAGCTGTGGATGTCCCTGTTCATTGCAGAGGAGCTGGACTAGATGACTTTTAAAGATCCCTTCCAACTCTGTGGATTCCATGATTCTATTATTCAATGCATACATTACTGAATGGGCCCGTGATCACCTTACTGGAGGGGAGCAATCAACAGCTGAGGACTGCACCTTCCTAAAACATTTCACATGCACCAGTGACCATGCCCATAAACTAGACATCAGTATAAGAGCCCTGGCCAAAGCAACAATGTGTTAGCTTCAGGACATAGCTTCCATAAACTACAGACCTTGAAGTCACTTTCAACCTTATATTCCAAGGCCTATATTAGAGTTGAGGATCAAAGTCTGTTCGCTTGTAAAGATCTTAAATAAATACCCTCTATACTATTAAATGAGTAAGGCAAAAACTTCAAATAGTCCATGCTAAAGAAAAAAAAGAAAAAGAAAAAAAAAACAAGAAAAAAAACAGGCTGTTATACTAAATGGTTTACTCATCTTTTGTAATACCATCATCCCCTGCTTTGTAGTTGGGAAAAATGAACCAACTCCCTAACTCCCACAGTGAAAGAAGGCTCAGTGAACACAGGCAAGTGTGATGTGCTCACAAAGCTTAGAAAACAATATAGCAAGTAGCCACTGTTATTATAAGGGAAGATGAACTTAGCACTGGGGGAACAGAGAAACTCTTCTTCTGTGAAACACTGGGAACTTGGATTCTGATGCTGGTTTCACCAAAAGAACATCACACAGGCCACCCCTTCAATCACTGCTAGTTCACAGTGAGAAAATAGGACCCTTAGACCCCTCCTCAGCTGAAGAAGTAATCTCTCATTTCACTAAACATAAAACATTTACAGAATATGTACTTCTGCGCAGCTCAATGCAGCTACCATGCATTACTAAACGCGTGTGCAGGGTTAAACACAATCAAGTTTTGATCCTGAAAGCTCCTTTCACATGCTAAAGAGAAACAAGTGTTATTTGAGGAAATCCCCAGGAATGCTACCTAACATTAAGTGCAGACATGGGACCCAAACTCCCTGGTGTCCTTGCAGAAAACACACAGCTGCAGAAGGAAACCTCCAAGGGCTGTGTAGTGCTTAGGGTGTAACCTTCCCACTTTCACTACATCACTACAGCAGCTTCTGCAGTCACTGGAAACATGGTTACTTTTATACATATATGCTGTCTTACCAATTTCAAGAGGACTAAACACAGCCAGAAAATTCAATATGCACATAGTTTGAAAAGTATGTCTGTATGGTTACTGCATTTCCTTTTTAGTTATCCATTCAAAAAAAAAAAAAAAAAAAAAAGTTTTGCCATTTGCTTTCTCTGCAGATTTCTGTATTATAGTACTTCTCAAACAGTAACAAGTCATTTCTTTAAAACAATTAGCAGGCTATGGTGATTTGGTTTATTGTCTCTGGAGAAGGAGTGTAAGGTTTTCATTAAAGAAAAAAATCTAAGAATGTTTTTGGGTTTTTTTTTTTTATCCTTCATGAAATAACAGGACTGTTGAACCTTGTCTTCCTTGTTCTTACTGGAAAACCAGCTGTGTGACTCATTCTTTGGGAACTTTCTGTGGGCTTTAACTGAAAGGAGAATGTTGACTTTCAAACAGATCTTTTTCTTCCAAGTATTTTAATGTTATGAAAGAAAAAAATACAAAAAAACCTCTCAATCAAACATTCAATTCATACTGTCCTCAAATCTTGCAAAATACGTAATTCCACAGAGTACTCTTGTATGTGAAGATAAACACAAACACAAGCAGCAGCAATACCAAAGCTTCTGCAGCTCTGCAGTGAATGACAGAGCGGTATGATGCACAGAGATCCAGTGCTGTCATTAACATCCAAAGGAATCATTTTTGTATCCTCCAGCGATAAGCATATCCTTCTCCATTTATTAAAGGAAGGAAAAGCCAGGCAAAACCAATTATTTCCATTTACTTTAATCTATGTTATATCAGAGATGCTTTTTCAACAGGTAGATGCGAAAACAACAGAAAATGAAGCACGGTTTAACAGACGAGGGGTAGGCAGTACTTTCACATTCAGATGAAGGCTTCGGGGCACCTTGGCTCTGCACTGGGTTTGCTCAAGCGCCAACCACCGCACCCCTTCATGCCCTTTCCACACCTACGCGGCCGTAGGAAGGGGAGGAAAAAGGAAACTCAGCATTTGACCAGAACCCTCATCCCAACTCTTTTGCCCCACGGGGTCGTCATCTGCGGAGTCGACAGGTGACCGCCCCCTCAGCGCAATCACAGCTCCCCGTAGCCCAGCCCCTACGAGATCCTTCCTCGCTTGCTCCGGCCTGGGGGTCGGGGGCTGTTGGCGGCCGCCGCCTAAGCCGGTGTCCGCCCGCCCCGGGCCTGCGGCGCGGCTGGGAAGCGGGCGCCCCTACCTGGCCGCCTGCATCAGCGGGCTCCAGCCGTAGTGGTTCGTGCTCTGCACCGAGGCTCCCTTCCTCAGCAGGAACCGCACCAGCTGCTCGTGGCCGCCCGCCGCGGCGAACTGCAGCCCCGTGTTGCCCGCCTCGTCGGTGCAGTCCACGGCGACGACGGGGGCAGGGGCGGCCGCTTCTCCGCGGGGCTCCGCCGCCTCCTCGGTGCCGCAGGCGGAGGCGGCCGCCGAGCCGGCGGTGCCGCCGGGCAGCCCCAGCAGGCGCCGGGCGGTCTCGCAGTCGCCCTGCTCGCAGGCACGGAGGAAGAGCTGGACCTGGGCGGGCACCCCGCACTCCCCCATGGGCAGCGCCGGCAGGGCCCGAGAAGCTCGGCCGCCCGTGCCCGCCCGCCCCCGGCGGCGGCTGGGAAGGCGGCGGCGTGGAGGAGGGGACTCCGGCGGCGGGAGGAGGCAGGATGAGGGCGGCCCGAGCGCGCTCGCGACTTGGGGAAAGGAAACCGCCTCAGCTGCGCTCCTCAGGGCCGTAAGAGCCAGCATTGTTCTCTGCTCCCACCGGTGCTTGAGGGTCCGCGGCTCCTGCCCCTTATTCGAGGATCTGTGTCCTTGCAGCTGGTTTCCACGCCGTGTTCGTGCTGCGGTTACTTCCACACAAAGAACTAACTTCGTGGTACCCGTTCCAAGCTTCACAACAAGCCCTCGTTACAGAACTGTCTTTGGCCAGAAAAAGCAGACACTTTCTCCTGCTCTGTAGCATGGCTTCCGCAAACCAGCTGCCCTCTGCCAGCCCAATTCTAGCTACATTATACCCGCACCTTCCTGCTTAGCTTTTCCCTCTCTTCCTGTCTCTCCCCTTCTTTCAATAAAGGATTTGGTTATCACCTAACAAACATATCTTTCCACCCTGATAGTGCCCATCAACTGGTCTTTCCATTTAAAGACTTAGAGTGTAAAGCTGACCTCTTCCAGTGTTTTCAAGTCGCTTTCCTTTCTCTAAGCCTCCAACTTAATATACTGAACTACAATAGCTAAAGTGAGAAAAAAATGAAGTGCTGGTGAAATAACTTAAACTGAAGTGACTTGCCACTTAAGAATACAGTATTGTGCCCCTACAGTTTCCTCTAGAGAGTCATGGAGTATCCTAAGATGGAAGGAACCATAATGAGCACTGAGTCCAACTCCTGGCCCCTCACGGGACAATACAGAAATCAAACCCTATGTCTGGGAGCACTGTCCAGACACTCCATGAACTCTGGCACTCGGGGCCGTGCCCACTGCCCTCTGGTGCAGACCCTTTCCCTCACCCCAGCTGCCCTCCCCTGACACAGCTCCACGCTGTTCCCTCGGGCCCTGTCGCTGTCACACAGAGCAGAGCTCAGCGCTGCCCCTCCGCTCCCTGTGAGAAGCTTCAGCCACCATGAGGCCTTCCCTCAGCTCCTCTGCTCTGCGCTGAGCCAACACAGGGACCTCAGCCGATCGTCACACATCTTTCCCTCTAGACTCTTCACCATCTTCGTAGCTCTCATTTGAACACCCTCCAATAGTTCTATGTCTTTTTTATACTGTGGCATGCAAAACTGCACACAGTACTCAAGGTGAAACCGCTCTAGTGTAGTGTAGTGTGGGACTTCCCTTGACCTGCTAGCAATGCTGTGCTTAATGCACCCCCACAGCCTCCAGCAGGTTGTTCTATTTTAAAATCTGTGACTTCAACAGCAGAACAGAACAGGACACTAATTACTATGGTGGAGGGTTTGGTCGACTAGGAGACATTGCAGGGAGTGTAGTGAAACACTAGATGTCGCTAAAAGGACGTGCTGGTTTCAATCAGATGCACCCATACTTTCCATGTTACATAGTCTTATTCCTCTGATCCACTGGGAAATCCAGATCATGAGGCTGTCATGGCAAAAGGTCCACCAAGTTGTACTTTGAGAAAGACTCCAGGAAATGAGTACCGACTGCTTATGGACACTGGGAGTGTGCTGTTCACAGCAAAGAAAAAATGAACCTCTGTGAATTTGTCCTCACAGAAAGGACAAATTCCTAGATATGGTAAATATTCAGCGGTTATTCCTGCATTATAGATACCGTGTGTTAAATAATGCAAAAAAATGTAAATATTTAACATATGCACTTATGCTAAAAAAAAAAAAATTGTTAAGCTTCAAGATGCTGACACTGGCCATCATCAAATTTTTGGTCTAGCCAGTACAACCATCCTTACAGTGCAACAATGTGAGGAGCTCACCATGATGAATAAAACTGACAGTGCAATAAATTTCATGGAAGATTTCATAGTTTGAAAACTGGAATGGCAAGAGTGATTCATGCAATACATTATTCAGGATTCAAGAAAACTGGGTCATGCTTATCATATCAAAGTGCATGCCTGGATACAGTCAAATTAGTGATGGGATCACTCCAGTTTATCTTTGAGATAAGTTATGGATCATGTTGATCATACAAATTTGTTATGTAGCTGATGATCATGCTATCAGATTATCCTAATGGTTTGAAACTCCAGACAAACATATAATGAATAAAATTAGAAGCCACCTAGGAGCAAAAAGATGTGACTCTTCTTTTAAGAAACTCATAAGCAATAGGAAATACCTACAAAATGAAAGAGAAAATTATTTATGCTAAATTTGATTGCTGTTAAATTATGATCATTGCTATCTTCAGTCAGCATGCAAGGCATTTCTACAGATACAATTGCTCAGTGATTACTATTACTAATGGAGAATCAGATAATAATCAGATCCCTTCTGAAATGAATTAAAAGCTATAGAACACCTTATGATGATGTAGTACCAGCTCCTCTGGGAAATACAACTTGATTTCTTCAGCAAAGAAAGAACAACTGAAGTCTTTCAAACTGTGAAAAACACGTTGTTTTTGACATGGAATTCCTTCATGATACCAATGTACTAATTTGAATAAGTCAGTGTTGGATTGTACGAAAGACTGTAAAAGTACCATAAAAATAAAAATAAAAAAATATCTGAGAAAAGAACAAATGGAAGTAGTCAAGAAATCTGTTGCAAAGAAATCCAGAAAACTGGAGATAGCTAACTCAGTCATTATGAGAATCTGGGGATGATGGCATCTGAAATCCCCATTATTTCATGACAATTCAAAGAATAAAGGCTTATTTTCTACTGAAAGACCTTACTTGTGAATCAGAAGAAAATCATGGCTGAGAAAAAGAGAACTGAAATTTGTAGCTTGTGTTTTGTGTGAAGCCTCTTGTCTGAAAAAAATAGACTCATGTATTAGAAGTATTATCAGAGAAAAGAAGATACTTCTTCAGTATCAACCTTCTCCAAGCTCATAAAAGTTAACTTTGCTTTCTTCAGACACAGAAGCAGAAATAACCTTGGTAAGCATGGGATGACCATGGTTAACTCCACCATTCAGTATCACCTTGAGTTCTTGGGCCAGTTCTTTAATCATGGCATGTATGATGTCAGCTTTGAAAGCAACGCCTCCCATTTTGTTATGTGGGCTCATGATGTCAGAAGCAGATGTTGACGGTATGGCAGTAGAGGTTTAACCTACCCACCAGTTAGGGTTGCTGTGCAACAGATGGCAGCTGAGGGGCAGTCTGACAGAACGGCATCTAAGACAGAAGTGTCAATGAAGCAAAAGTGTGTCACTGAATTCCTCCATGCAGAAAAAATGGCATCCATCAGTATTCATTGATGCTTGCTGAATGTTGATTGAGACCAAACAGTGGATGCGACCACAGTGAAGTGGTGCAGCACCTCCTCCCAGAGATGCAGATTTTTATGAGCACAGCATGCAGGCTCTTGTTCACCACTGGCAAAAAAGCATAGCTAAGGGTGATGACTATGTTTATTTATTTACTTTAGTGGAGAGTTTGCTCTATCAAATAGCGTTAATGTGTTCTTTGCATCTGTTATAATTTCCGTGGAAATAAATAGGAGGCATTACTTTCAGAGCAACCTACATATACAGATCTCCCTCCAGTCTGTCTACTACAACAGCTGCTATATATTTTTGATACAATTACTTCACCTATGTTTCTGAATATGAAACAGTTTTGATTAAATTTTCAACAATTATTTGGAATCCAGTATTTCAGTTCACTGCATTGATACAAAAATGTATGAGATAGCAGATTTAAAAAGCAATAGACCTTGAACAGTCTCCTTCAGTAACAGGTCCTGTTACACCATATTGTATGCACAGAACTGCGGTTTTGTTCCAATAGTTTCTGATACTCAAGCTTGCTAGCCGTGACTTCATATAAAGGATGTCATCTCCTGTCTACAGTTCATGCTTTCTATTTACCTGAAAAGAACATTTATATTTGTACCAACAATACATACCCACAGGAAGTAATCCACTGACCAATGTCTTTGGCATGTACATCCTTACCATCTTTAAGCTATCTTGGCTTACATATAGTTATTTGAATAAGGTATTTTGTATATGTGTTTATGTATATACATGTAGATATACATTTGTATGTCTACATGTACGTACATATGTACATATGCACATACTGTATTCTGCAAACCAGTACAGGTGAGATATTGTACCAGCAGCACTTCCCAGATCAGCCTGTTTTTATTGACATGTCAATATCAGAATTACACAGCATTCACTCTTCAGTCTGGTACAAGATGCCTGAAATAGTTCACAGTTTCTATCTCACTCACCAAGTCTGTGTTTTTAACCCATTTTATTTTTAGACCTCCACACCCACTGTTCTTCTTTTTGAATTCCTGATGTGCTATACATCCTTGCAATGCAGCTGGACTGTCTCCTAGCACAGAGGCTGCCCTTTAAAAATAGGGTCCCCACAGGAGCAAGAAGGGCTGAGCACCCACCTCTCACATACACCCACAGCAGGGAAATGAGCACCTGGCTCCTTTCAAGTTTCACTTGCATTATGCAACTGTGCCAAATTTCCAGGCAAATATATTAATTAGAAAAAATATCCTTGGCCCTGGTAAAAAAAAAAATTGTATGATTAATAATATTTAAAAAGAGACAGGCATACCAGTGCTGGTAAAGCAGCGAATAAGCACTCAAGGTGGGAGTCAGGAGACCATACGGGGCAATGTTGTTCTACGCCCAGTTAAAATGACTGAATAATGACCCATCATCAGCCCACAGCTACCTTCAGTGTATGTTTGATTATTTGGCTAAATCCTCTCCCTGAACAAATTTTCTATCCACCTGCAATGTATCTGTACATTGTGTTCCTCTGGTATATATTTTTTTCATTTTATTTGAGAACACCAAAGCATTGGTTGTTACTGAAACAAGGAATGTTATTCTGAAAGACATTCTTTGGGACTTTCTTTTCCCCAATAAAGAATGAATTTAGGAAGCTATTTGAGCACAGAGTTTATTCAAAGTTCCCTGTTTGTTCCTACTTTTCTACACTCCATTTCCAGTCTTTAATTTTGCTTTATTTTGAATAAAAGTACAGATCTAACAAAAACAACAACAAAAAATATTTTAAAATAAAACTTTGGATGAGGAAAATTTTAAAGCCTTTGCAAAACTTAATACTTCTATTTATTTTTTTTTTTCCTATGATGCATGTCAATGTTACAAGGGAAGAATAACTTTTAGTAACAGTAAACATGTAAAATAATTCAACTTATGGATTTTTCTTTAACAAGAGCAAGTAATTCAGGTAAACTAAATAATTGCCCCAATATATTTCAGTGAGCAACAGATATTCTCTTATTTTCATCAATTATGCTCACTATAACGCAAATTCCAATGGACAGTTACATATTACATCTTATTGTTTTTTAGTTTTTTCTTTTACTGCTTTTTGAAAGGTTTAGTGAATACTTTGTTTCCTTTCTTTACAAACAACAACAACAACAACAACAAAACAAAACACTTTTACTTTTTAAAAATAAACCCTTCAAATGTATTAACTATTCCATTGATCTTCTGTTTTAACTTTGATAATGGAGGGCATGTTAGATCTTCCTAGAAGTCTAATTATAGACTTCATATTACTTGTATGGTTGCACTACTTGTGTCTAACTAAAACTCTCAAAACAATTTGTAACTCAATAAATATTCTTACTAATCTGAAACAAAATCTCAAAATCATTTTTTTAAAATTTCATTATTAAACCTGGAAAATACTTTTCAGAATTTCTGAAAAGTAATTTTTCTATTAAAATATTGATGCAGAAGTTTTCCCTGTGTCTTTATTTCTTAGGTATTTCAGCTCAGAAATTTCAGTCTTCCCATCTTGATTAAACTGTACAAACTCTAACAAAGGCTTAAAGTAAGTGTCCTTTACCACACATATTTTACATCTTGTCCAAACTTTTTTTGTGAATGCAAATGATTTATCTTCAATTATTTTTGCACTAACACCATTACTGTACATTCTCTTTCTGAATTTCCGCAGATTTGTATACTTAGACAATACCTCCTGGAAAACTACCATACTAGCCTTATATTCATTCCTCACAGTAGCAATAACCACAGAAAGTCAGCTATATGCTCTAATTGCATTATTACTATGGAGAGCTGACCTGGTGTTTTACCTACTATAACCTTTCCTACCTCTGTGAAAGCACCTTCCTTGCCCTCTTGATGCTACCCAGGATACAGTTGGCCTTTTGTGCAGCACCATTGGCTCATGTCAAGCTTCTTATCCACCAGCACCCTCATCAAGTCCTTTTCTACAGGGCTGCTCTCAAGTTCTTCTCTCACACATATGTGACATCGCCATTAACACCTTGTATTTTGCCTTAATGAACCTCATTAGATTCATGTTGATCTACTTTTCAAGCTTCCCTAGGTCCACCTGGATGGCATCTCTTCCTTCTATATAAGCTGTACCACCCAGCTTACTGTCACCAGCAAACCTGCTGGGGGAAAATTGATCCCACTGTATATGTCATCGATAAAGACGTTGAAGAATATTGATCCCAAAATTGACCCTTGTGGGACACCACTTGTAATTGGCTTCTACCTGAAACAATGAGCCACTGACAACAGCCCTCTGGTTGTGAACATCCAACTAATTCCTTATCCACTAGTCTACCCTTCAAATTCATATCTTCCCAATTTACAAATATGGGTTACATCTTTAGGGTTTACACCTCCACCACCTAGAAACTAGGGAATCTCTGCTATAACCTCAATACCAAGGCTGCCTTTGCTCAGAAAGGCTGGCAGGAAACAAGAAAGCAATTGCTCGGCATGCCGTCACTGGTGCCACCTAACTGTCTTGCTAGATAATGTCTTCCTTTATAAACAACATATGTTTTAGTGCCCAGTACATTGGTAATTAATAATTGGATGGAAAGCATTTTTACATACATACACATCACTACCCTTACGTTATTCCAACATGTACATATGTTTTGAAACAAGATTTTATGTATATCTGACCAGATTAACTGTATTGCTAAATAAGAAAAAATTAAATTATATCAATACACACACACATTCATCTGCAAATCCACCTAAACTCCTCGGTTACTGGTAGTTTGCCAGCACTGGGATGACTCACTGTTATTCAGCATCCTCCTGCCCAGAGCAAGGCCTCCAACAGTACTTGACAAACTCAATGTTTGTTGCCACATGTAATATTTATTAGCTCCTAAAATCCAAAACAGCTCATAATGGCATGCTGTCACCCTGCTTAGTGGCAGCCAGGTTTTCCCCTCCCTTAGCACCACACAGAAATCTGCAGTTCTGTTGATCACACCTCACAGGGCTGGCTAAATCCTGTTCCCCTAAGTATGACCAGTCCTGGCATGGCTGATCTCCATAGGCTTCTACAAGCTGAGGACAGCCACTCTTTGAGGTACTTCAAAACCTCTGTTTCAGCTTCCTGCTACTCTTGAGAGAGGAAATTCATCACAGTGCTTTTGTGTTTTTTCAACAGCAAAGCCACACGTTCTTATATAATCTCGTGGTCTCAAGATCCTAAGCTTAGAGAAGGAGGGCTGAATGCCATTAAGGGGTGAAGTGAGCACAGACGATTTGTTAAGTATAAAATAAACTACAAAGTTGAGACTAAATGCTGTAGTTGCTTCTTTAGAATCAGAATCATTAAGATCAGATTACTAAGATCATCTAGTCTAACCACTGACCCATCCCTACCATGCCCACTGACCATGGCCCCTCAGTGCCACATCCACGTGTTCCATGAACCCTTCAGGGACGGTGACTCCACCACCTCCCTGGGCAGCCAGTGTCAGATCATCAACAATACTTGTTCTTCTCAAGACTGAACAACCCCAGTTTTCTCAGTGTTCCCCATACAACCTGTGCTCCAGTTCCCTCACTGCTCTGCTGTCCTCCTTTGGACACGCTCCAGGATCTCAGTGTCTTCACTGTAGTGAGGGACCCAAAACTGAACACAGTACTGAGGTGCAGCCTCACCAGAGCCGAGTACAGAGGGACGATCACCTTCATGCTGCTGCTGGCTGCACTACTCCTGACACAACCCAGGATACCACCGGCCTTCTTGGCCACCTGGGCACACTGCTGACTCACGTTAGCTGTCAGCTAACACCTCCAGATCCTTTTCCTCCGTGCAGAAGAACTTGTGTCAAGTCACGAAACAGCCTGCCCGTTGTGGGGATAATACATTTGGATTTCACTTTCCCCATCAAACGCAGCCCGAGGCGAGGCCTCGCCCCGGGAGCCGCTCCGCCCGCTCCAGCAGCCCCCGGCCGCCACGTTTCCCTACCCCGCGGGGCGGCCGGCGGCGGGGCGGGGAGGAGAGGAGGGAGGAGCCGCGGGCGGCGGAGCCGGGCGGGTTTCCTGGCGAGGCGGGGAATTGGCGCCGGCTGAGTTGCGTGGCTTGTGCAGGTTCGCGAAAACTTGGCCGAGTTCGCCCGAAGCGAAGGCGTGCCCGCGCCCGCGTCCGGCAGAGCGCCCCGCCGGCCCCGCAACCCGCTCGGCATGGCCGGCTTCGTCGGCCGCGGGATGTGCTGGGGCAAGCGGGGCCGGGGCTCCCGCGGCGGGAGCGCGCTGCTGGCGCTGGGGCTGCTGGCCGCTCTCGGCTTCCTCGCCTGGCGGCACGGCCCGTCGCCCCGCCGCGCCGCCCGCGGAGTCCCGCCGCCAACCCCGCCGCCCGCCGACGTCGAGCAGCTGCGGAAGCCGGTGTACGCGAAGCCCGACGCGGAGCCGGGGGCGCTGGGCGAGCTGGGCCGGGCTGTACGGCTGGAGCTGAGCCCAGCGGAGAAGCGCCGCCAGGAGGAGAGCATCCGACGGCACCAGATTAACATCTACCTGAGCGACCGCATCTCGCTGCACCGCCGCCTGCCCGAGCGCTGGAACCCGCTGTGAGTACCGCAGGGAGCCGAGAGGCGGCTGCGGGGCGGGGCGAGGAGCCGAGCCCAGCCAGTCCTGCGCGGCACGGCTCCGTGCGGCGGCTGCCCCGGGCCAGCAGGTGCCCGGTGGCAGCGATCAGCGGGGCACAGCCCTCAGCTCCCCTCGAAACCTCAAGAGCTGTCGGTACAGTATCGTAGTATCGTTTTTCTCCGCGGACCTCTTTAAAAGCACCGCGTATCTCATGGACTGAAAGTTGTCAGCGCTTGTGCCATTGCTCTCTTCCTTAAGGCAGACGAGGGCACGGCGCTGGCCATGGCGGAGCCCAGGAGGGGCTGATCTTCTCTGCAGGGTGGTGTCACCCTTTTCCCGTGGCACCGCGCCGATCCCGGTTGTCCCCCGGTTAGGTCACTGCATGCAGTGTACTTTTCCAGCCACTCCCAGCTCTACAAATATTGTACTTCCCAGAATTCAGCTTCGCACTGCACTCAAGTATCTCACGCCACACAATGTGAATTGGGCTGTTCTGTCACAAAGAAAGTTCAGGTACACATTTACTGGGATTGTGCTGCTGTTTCATGATATCAAAGTGCCCACTTAGATCCTGAAAGTCCATCTAACTACACACTTTCTTTGTTCCTGGATAATTTGTTGTTGGGACAATTTACCAGAGATAATGGCACCAGCAACTTTAATATAAGGATTAGATACTGACCCATGGTTTGACTTGGCAAACCATAGTTTGGTGCAGTCATGAAGGTGGTGGTGAAAGTTTGGCTGTATGATTGCTTCTGGCCTATGCAAATGCTATATTTGGTTCAGAGGTTCACCTCAGCGTGGCTTATCCTGTAAGCAAGAAGACAGCTGCCGAGAAGGATAGCCTTAAACCAAGAGAAAACAGGACTAACTAGAGTATGTGCCTTCAGCCAACTCAAGTCCCTTCCACCTCAGCCTCAGCCAGTTGGTTTCTTTGCAGCAGGCTCATGTGATCACAGGAAACTGGGGAGAAGACAGAGCCCTTTCTCTACCGTAAATTTCTTTCTTGTTTGTGTCTTGAACAGCTGCTCACTCAATTCTACTTACAAGTGTTCAATCTAAAGCATGCATCTTACAGTAACAAAAAATTGCAGTTTGAACACAAGGCCTCTTTACTGTAACTGTAAGGCTGATAGCAGGCTTGTTTACCTTAGCTAGCTCATACTATGCTCATACTGTCCCTTCTGAAGCAGTCTACAGAGGCTTAAGTTGTGTTTCTACAGAAAGAGTTTAAGTTATTTCAAAAAATCACTGCAATTTCTCCCAGACCTTCTGCTGGAGGAAGTGGAAGATGGCAGTTGTTGAGCTGTTGAGATAGATAGAGATTGTTGAGCTGTTGAGATAGATAGAGGGGGCAGATTCTTGAAATAATATAAGAAGGCATTTGAATCTTGCTGTTGTGATGTGCTGTTTTTTATTTTAGTACTTGGATGTTGAAATGATAAAATATCTCAGCCAAAGGATTGCAAAGTGTTAATGACCTAATCTTGGACATAACTGTTTTCTGAAGATAGTGCTGTGTTGTGCTGTTTTAGTATCTATCTACTGGTACACTGAAGTTGTTCATGTATTTCCACACAGTTAAATCTAAATTTGGCAGAAGTATCACAGAACATCTATCCAACTTCCACAACAAATGTAAAAAAATTTCCCCAAAGACAATTTTGCAATAAAATTACTACTTCCCTTAAGAGGGAAGAATGTTAAAGACATCCAGGTCCAAAAAACACCCCCAAAATATTAAAAAAAGGTATCCACAACCCTGTACCACCAGAAAATCCTTTGCATTTCATTAGAGGCTGTATGGATTGAAACATCAATCCAATTTTTACTTTATTTTATTTTGGTAGTGTTTGACCAACCAGATAAGCATTTAATGATCTTTATGTATGAACACTGGGGTGATGGGAGAGCCTGTGATGGTAGGAAATGTGTAGTAATGCTTCAGCTTTCCCAAAGTGGTGTGAAGACTACATTTCTAGATGTGATCAATGAAACTGTTTGGGTACCTAATGTCCAGAAAGTGACAACTATGCAAATTTGTTTAAGTGGCATTTCAGAGGAGAGGCAGTGAACTGTGTGCTAATAAGGCTTGGGTCTCTTCTAAGCTTGTTATTTAGAAACTGATAAAGAATAGAATTAGTAGTAAGTAGGTGTGATCTATTGAGAAAGACTCAACCTGGCTTTTACCAAGCATGGCATGTTTCAAACCTATAGGAGTTCATTGGGGAGAAAAAAAAAAAAAAAAGAGAGTGTGCTGTTGTCTTCTTGTGATGAGTTCCTTAAACAGCTATGGAGTAAGGTGAAAATTCCTTGCGCTTACAGATAAAAGATGGGAAGCAGTTGTTTTCTTTTTTTGTAGTGAAGAAGGGTTGCTGGTCAATTTTCACAGAAACCTTGTTGGACCCAATGCTGTTCAGCTTATGGCTTGATTTCTGTAATGAAAGGACTGATGTCATTTTCCAGGCTCTTCGGCCTGAAAGACAAACAGGCTGCTGAGGGGTGCCTTTTGCTGTGTCATGTCACCATTAGCTTGATGCATGAGGACGATGAAGCACCTTAAGCCACCACCTTGCTCCATGAATCCACGTGCTGTGAAGTATAAGGAAGTCCATCTGCTGTAAAGTTCAAATCAAGCATTCATCAGATATTAACAGATACTGTACTGTGGCCTTTTTGATCTTTTCCAGCACGTTTTTATGTGTGTGAGGCAAGTCTTGAAATTTAGACCCAAGGAAAATGGGAGGACAGAAAGAAATGGGAGTAAAGATAGGTAACATCCCTTGGATGCTCCTCTACTCATTTTTATGTTAATGTCCTTCCACGTTCATCAGTGACCCATTTTGAAGGTGTTGCCACACAGAATTTTGACTTGTAAGACTATAATATCTAAACTAGTAAATCTTTAACCTGCTCTGCAACATTATGGATACAAGGTGTTGCTTTATGAGAAACAGATGACACAAGTTTTTCCTACTGCTGAACGTTGTACACCTTGGACTTGCTGTAAGACCGGAAGTGTGGCAATAGTTACTGATAAAAGACGGAAGGGAGCTGTAGAGGTGTTCGCTCTTGTCCAGCAGTCATCAGCAGGAAGAAGAATATGGCCTGAGTTTAGCCCTCAAAATAATGTCATATTTGATTATGAATTCCATCAGATAGTATGCACTTACTTTATTATAAAGTTTCTTCAGCATGAGATGTTTTTCATGCTAATATATCCTTGCCAATGTAAATGTTCATGTCTTTATTCCTTGTTCTCATGGACTGCCATAATACATTATTCTGAGAACTGATTCTTTTTCTCTTGAATTACAGACCTGGGAAATGTGACAGCTTCCGTCATTTCCTTTAGACAGTTACTGCTTCCTTTAACTGTCTTGGCTTGTAATCAGCATCTGATAATACTGTGTTTCATCATGCAGAAGGTTTTTAGTTCTGTTCTTTAGTTCTACAGCTAGAACTATAAGTATATGCATGTGTATACATAAAAATCAACCTATGAAAAAGTACTTTTTTGGTTAAAGTATTGTGAATAAGGATGTACAATTTGCCAGAAAATTATGAAATGGTGATACAGTTTGTAAAAGGCTAGGAGCAAAATGTCATAGGACTATGGAGTAACAGGTTGAATTTAACTCTTCGGTGGTTCTTCATGTTCAGTGTCATAGTGTGTTCCTTTTTTAGGTCCAATTTGGATGGTCTCCAAAGCTGAGTAGTCAGCAGCCTCACTGGCACTTCTTCAGGGCCATAGTAAATATTTTTCCCAATCATCATATTATCTAGGTGAGACAGATTTTCTTCCAAACATTTATCCTTCACTTCTTGCATTTTTGTACATGTGAAAAATGAAAAAAATGACAAGCAAGCATCCTGTAAGCTACTGACTTTCTGAAAGCCCCTGTGTGTGCAGCACAATGAGCTTAGAACAGTGTGTTTTGTCTGCTGCCACTCAGCCTCCCCACTGGCCGTATCAGGTCCTTCAGGGCTTCTCCTGCAAGCTGGGCTGAGGGTCTGAAGAATGGATTGTGTAGGCAGCCATGGGGTCTCTTGGTCAGACAGTGAATGAAAAATACATTTCCAGTTTGTCTGCTGGGGTTCTTCTAAATTCAGAACTGTTCTTAAGGATTGTTCATGATTTTAGACACTCTACCTTTTTTGGAGGAAGAAGGCTGTATTTCTCATGATGGGGTGCTTTGCACATTCATTTCAGAAATGGTTTCCGTGAAATCACACCAGCCTTATTTTGTCTGATTGTAGTTACAAAAGGAGAAAGGCATGGAGAGGCACTTTTGTGCTGACTCAGTATTTTTCACATACTTGGCACTTCATGCTATCATTCATGGTGGAGGCCTGAATAAGCCCTGTCCTCACAAGCTGATGGAGTTGTCTTTTCCATCTCCCCTTACCTGGCAAATGATCTTGAATCAGTAAAGAACCCCCCCAAATATTGGAAATAGTCTGCATAATAATTGTCAGCTATAAAAAAAAAAAAATTGAGTTTTGTTTTTTATTTTGAGATTCCGTGTTTTGGAGAGAATGCTTGTTTTAAGTATGTGTGTATATATATGTATGTGTTTAAATACACAGATAGCTTTCTCTATCACCATCACCCTTTATGCCTGTAGGACATGGAGCTGTTGAAGCGGGTCCAGAGGGGGGGCACGAAAATGATCAGAGGGCTGGAGAACCTCCCCTGTGAGGACAGGCTGAAGGAGCTGGGGCTCTTCAGCCTGGAGAGGAGAAGGCTCTGAGGGGACCTTATAGCAGCCTTCCAGTGCCTGAACAGGCCTACAGGAAAGCTGGGGAGGGACTTTTTATGAGGGCAGGTATGATAGAACAAGGGGAAATGGCTTTAAACTGGAAGAGGGTAGATTTAGACTAGATATTAGGAAGAAATACTTTGCTGTGCAGGTGGTGAGATACTGGGACAGGTTGCCCAGAGAGGTTGGATGCCAGGCTGGATGGGGCTTTGAGCAACCTGGTCTAGAGGGAGGTGTCCCTGCCTATAGCATGGCAGTTGGAAGTAGGTGATCTTAAAGGTCCCTTCCAACCCAAACCATTCACTGATTTCATGATTCTATGCTATTCCTGAGTTTAGGGCAACAGTGTTGTGCTAAGATTTTTCCAACTTTGAAAATTGCTTTTTCTGCCTATTCTTGAATTCAAGTGTGAGTCTCACACAATCTATCTTGGTACTGTGCTTTATTTTGTTTACTGTGCTGTAAATACCCAATTCCATTGGCTGCCCATCTTGCTAGCAAATTTCCAGAGCAATCCTTGAGACCAGCTTTTCTCCTTCTTCTGCTCTGGGTAGATGTGGCACCGAGAGACATGGTTTAGTGGGCGTTCTGGTGGTGAGTTGATGGTCAGGCTAGGTGATCCTGGAGGTCTTTTCCAACCTTAGCATCTGGATGCGGTGGGCAAGCTGCTATTTCTAGGAGCCTCACTCACCTGCTGCAGTAGCAGCCTGGGCTTTCCTCTCCAGCACACTGGAAAAGAAAGCTTCCCACAAGCTTCCCACATTTTCCAGTGTCTTTAGATGACAAATAAAAAACAACAATCACATTTTACAGTGCTGAAAGTGGACTCCATGGCATGGTTATCTGCAGAAGCTTGAGCTTGCATCATGCTCCTTCCTCGTGAGTGCAGTATTTGCATGCAGGCTTCATTTACTGTAGATATGTTCATGCTTTACAGCTGAGTGGAGTCCAAACAGACAATACTTCTACATACAGGCAAATGTTCTGCATGAAACACTTGCAGCTGTATATGCTTTTACTATCTTCATAATGCTGTGGTCATTATTTTGGTGGTTGTTTGTTTGTTTTTCCTGAGTTTTTTTTGGAATGGATAATTGGTAACAAGTAACTACATAAATTATAATGCCATTTAACTAATGGTCATAATACCTTCTAGTTATCACTTTATCATTAGTTTGCACGATTCTTCACATTTGTAAATAGGTTTGGACCCACACAGAGCAATGTGTGACTGGGATTACTCATTCCTTCCTTCTGCGGTTATGTGGAGGAGTAATACATCTGCAGCATTACTGTTTTGTTTGTTTGTTTTAAATCAGCAGGCTTGTGTTTTGTAGCAATACAGAACACAGGGATGCTTCTGTGCGTGCTTTGGTATTTTAGTATGTACATGCTTTCATATTTTAGTATACATATGCTTTGGTATTTTTGTATATTTTACTGTTTTTGAGATACTGTTTCCTATTTTCCCTAAAAATGTGCAAGTTTTCTTTGTAGAATCGTAGAATGGTTTGGGTTGGAAGGACCCCTTATCATTTTGCTTTTATTTAACAGTCATTCTCCCACATTTTCTAGTAGAAATCAGTGTTATCTCTCGACTCTTTTCTTTTGCAGCTTCTTACTGAGTTCTTCAGCTTTCTTTGACCTCTAGATGGCTGCTTGGTTTGAGCTGGTTTTGTTTTTATGTGACACAGTTTCCAGATCAGTGACAGCTAACCACAACTGATGATTTTTTCTTCTCTAATTTTTTTCAAACTGTAATTTCACTGCACGCTGTGTCTCAGAAGTCTTGGTGCATCTGCACCTTGCTGCTTGTGATGGTTACAATAACTTCTAGCTAATGTATTACCTTGCAAAATGCTTTTCTTGTTTTGAATCAAATTACACACCTAAAAGTAATATATATTTTTTTCAATGTAGGTGTATGAAATCACAGTTTTCACCTAAAAGTAAATTTTTGAATATGTGTGGATTTGTACAACTTGGTACAAATGTTAAGTGTGTCTCACAGTTTTGGAAGAAGATTGCAAGCATGGGTAACCATTTGAACAAAGAGTAACATAGTTTCAAATCAGCAAAATAAAAATACTTAAAAACAACAATAACAAACAAACACATTTTTTTCCTCATCTATACATGTGGAAATGCCTTCTTACCTACATCCAGAACCAAGTGCAGTCTTTGCATTCCTTGCCTGGATGAGGCCTTGAGGCTTCTTAATTTTTATGCAGAGCAGACACTTTCTTCAAGGTGCTTTCATCTGAGAGTATATATTAGGCTGAAAAATTGGGTGATGTTTGGAGGAGATAAGAGTAACCTGATTTATATCCTTTAATTGCATTGAAAACATTGCACTTACACATCTAGGATTTTGATTTAATAGAGCTGTGTGGCTTTTGGCTTATAGATTTTATCCATAGGTTGCACTCACCTAAGGAGGAACAAGAAGGGCCACTCAAGCACAGATTCAACTTGGAGGAGATCACAGCCTCAGTAGCAGTGCAGGTTGGCTCAGAAAGCAGGGCTGCACTCTGTGTTGCACTGAAGAGCTTGAGGTGCTCATGATTGGAGGGGAGAGAGAGGGAGAGTAGGGCCCCAGCACTGCTTAGTCCTCTGCCTTTGGGAGGCATTTTGTCTTGGCAGGCTCTCACATCAGTACTTCTGCGGTTTATGGAGTGGAAGTGAAGAAGATGAAAGTGGATTTGGATGCCCACAGCTGTTGCCATTGGTGTGGATCAGCTGTATTTTCTCAGAACCAACAAAGTGCTGCTTTTGAGCACACTTCTCACTAAATCAGCACCCTTTAATTCCACACCTTAATCACATTCAAATTAGGAACTTCTTGAAAGAAGAAGAATCTTGAGCTTTGCTATGTTTTTGGGCATTTATATTAAAAATTAAAAAAAAAAAAAGTCAGCAGGTTAGAAAGATTGTATTGATGCAGAGAGCTGAGAATAATTGCAACACCTTGATTTTCACCAGACAACCTTTTTTCCATTAAAAAATGTTCAAGTCTGTCAATTCTAAAAGAGAAGTATATATTTACAAAATCTTAAATAGCTTGTGAGCAGAGAGTATTCCTAACAAATTTCTGAAAACTTTCACTTACATTTTTTTTCTTCTTAAAATATGAGTAGCCGGGCATGTAGAACATAAGATTTGTAAATGTCTTGCACCGAAGCGTGTCAGCAACCCTACTTAAGTCATGGCAGCGTGCCTGC
Organism: Phasianus colchicus; assembly: GCF_987193195.1. Classification (NCBI taxonomy): domain Eukaryota; kingdom Metazoa; phylum Chordata; class Aves; order Galliformes; family Phasianidae; genus Phasianus; species Phasianus colchicus. The sequence goes on from NC_143438.1 coordinate 34,362,979, forward strand.
TGTACACACATCCACTCTCTCTCCCTGCTTAGAGATATACATCTCTGAGAACAGCTCCTTACACTGAAATAAATTGAGTAATTACGTTAATTGACATAAATGTTTTCCAGAATAGCCCATTGAATTTTGTTTAGGCATTTCCTGCCTGATGTCTCTTTAGTTTCTAATAAATAACCTATTGCAATGCTTACTAACAGAAAATTTTGTAGCGTAGTAGATGCCAAGGTTGAATTATTAAACTCATCAGCCTCACAGTCTCAGACCGTAAATTGCAAATGCAGAAAGAGAAAACCCAAACCTCACAAGATGTTTGATTTATGGTGATGCATCTTTACTTGCACTGTTTTAGGTTTCATTTGGGGAAGTTATATGTTTGAGTAGGTGCAATAGGGAAAGATCCAGGAGACAGTGAATGTGGTTCTAAGTTTTTGCTCTCTGAAAGAAAGATGTGTACCAGCATTATCCTCTCTCTCATCCCAGTCTGTATAGTAATATAAAGATTCATGACTGAATACCATTAGAATTTACTTTTTTTTTTTTCCTCAGCGACTGATTGAGGTGTTGTAATTTTTTTTTCAAAATCAGCTTGAATAAGAGACACTGCTTTCCTGAAGCAATACCCTCTCATATACACACTTTTAAAATATTATTAGGTTTTTAAATATATATATATATATAGTGCTTATCTCTGTAAGTATAAACAAAATCAAATGTAGTTGAATAAGGTAATGAGAGAGTAGTTGTGTAACATACTGGACCTGTATTGTATTCATTACAGACCTATTGTGTTTATTTTCCATGCTTAGAAATGTCAAATTTACAAGCAGCTTATTTCTTTATGCCTACAGAGTGTTTCTATGAACTGTTTGGTAGTTGTGATAGCAATGTTCTGGGTGGTGTATCAGCCAGCATTAGGAACTGTGGGTAGTTTCCTCTCACTTAACTTTAGCCATGGAAAGTGAAGCATCTACACTACAGTTAAATCTCTATTGACAGAGGAGAGGTGTGGGCCTACAAAGGCCTGTTTGTCTATCCTGGATAAATATCCTAAGAAGGATGAGAGGGATTGTCTTTGTGGACACACAGAGCTGGCTGAAGGACAGTACTGGGCTTTCAGTTGGCTGCCATGTGGCACGGTTAGTCTGCTCCCATCATGGCATCTGTCCTGGGAGAGGTCAGTGCTGGGCATTCGGGGGTAGCACTAACGGAGGCCTTAGTCAGGAGCTGAAACCAGCTTGCAGTATAGATAATATAAATATACATTCTCTAGCTGCAAAAACATATTTTTGGGCTACTGTCACCAGCTTATATCTTCCCTGTCATTTTAATGACATATTGTAACTGACTTGGGTTTGTTTTTCTCAATAACCCAAAGTAGGAGTGAAATGATTCATGTAGAAAATAGATGCTTGGATACTTGGGTGACACATGGGGAATAAAAATACATCTGGAAGCTTGCAAGGATGAATACAGAAGATACACTGTGAAGATGGTTCTGCTGTAAGTAGATGTTGGAAAGGGAGAAGATGACAGGTTTTGATATTGAGATTCCGATCTTTAGCCTTTTCTTTTTTAAGCTTCTTTTTCTTGTTAGGTGTCAGTGTTTACTGTAGATATGTCTCCTGTTTAATTATTCTGCAACAACACCTATAAACGTTTTTATTTCTGAGAATTACAGTGATTTTCTTACCTCAGTATATTTCCAGGATTTAAATGCTTTAGGTTTGTGATCTCCGCAATGGCATTATTTTCTAAGTCTGAGCAAAACTCTCTGAAACTTTCTTCAATACAGAAAGATAAGAAAAAGAGCACTTCATTTTAGAAGCAGTGTTTGCGACTAGTAGCAGTTTAGTAGCAAGCTAGTAATGGGTATGTGTCTTAGAAATAACTTACAAGGTGAACATGTTTTTTCCCCACAAATGAACCTAATGCACTAAGAAGCTGAACTTTGTACTGCTCTGCATGTTGGAATATGCCAACAGGTGATGGAGGCATTCCTGTTAGGGGGATGGAGAACAGGCACAGGCAGCCTGAGGAGCCAGCTCTCCTCCTCGCCGTGCTGATAATAGGTCGCTCTTCTTTACAAAATGCTTTTCCTCTTAGCCTCTTTCTTGACTTTAGCCTCTTTCTTGAGAAATATGGGCTCTGGGCTGCTCCATAAGAGGCTGACTTTTTTTCCATAGCCTCAGTAACACTTGATGGAGGAGGCAGCAATGCATGATGAATCAGGAGCAGTCTGGGGACTGCTTTGTTCTCTGCCAAATTATGTTTCCTGTCTCCAGCATGTGATTTTCAGGCAAATTCATTGAAGTCTTTAATCTATAATTAGGCTTATAAGCTTCTTTAGACCTTTTGGATTTCTTTTCACTTTTCGCATAAGGGAATGCAACTTAATATTCCATGAATCTTTTTGAGACATTTTCCGGAGAAAACTCCCCTGGAGGTTTTCTCCTATTTATTTCTTTTTTCCTTAATTTTTCTAAAATGGATAGGTAATGATCCTGTTTCTATCAAGAAATGAACTGAAATTACCTAGCGCAAGTGATTGTGATATATAACAGGATTCTTTTTTTTCTGGCAGTAATGAGCATAATTGCTTTACAGTAGGCTAAAGAAAATATGAATTTCTAAAATTGGATTCATGTGGTTGGTTTTTCTGCATTGGTCTTAGAGGGAAAAAAAAAAAAATGTGTTTCTCCATGAACATTTGGCAAAATAAATGACTTCTGTCACCAGCCATGAGTGTGAGGCAGCTCTCTGTGCGCAGCATGTCTTAGCACTGGTGCGGCCTGGAGGGATGAGTGCTTTTCTTCTTCAGTGTGTATGTTTCTTCAGTGTGTATGTATGTGTGTATATATATATATGTGTGTGTGTGTGTGTGTGTGTTTGTGTATGCGTGCATATCTCATATAAAATGAATGCTGTTACATAGCATTCCTGTCATGTTTGAGAAGCACATGTCTGTGTTCCTCCTCCACCCAATTATCATTTCTCCTCTTTGCTTCCTCATTTTGAGGTATTTATTAAAAAAGTATTCTACTTTTTTTTTTTTTTTCTCTTGAGAATTGTAATTTTAGATTTATTTACCCAGATACAGACATTTTCTCATACAACACCCCAGATATTAATAAATACTACCTGATCTTTAATTAAATCTATAAGAATTCTCTTTTTATTGCTATCACAACAGCATTGCAGTCAGCAAATGTAGTCTTACTGTGCTCAAGGTAAGCAGTTTTCATATCACTGTCTGTGTGTTTTGAGGATTTTGCCTCTTGTAAATGGGACTCATGGATTTTGCTGTCACATTTGCTCCTGGTCAATTCTGCTTTCTCCCTTCATTGTGTTTTGGACAACTTACTGATAACCTGTCTTGACTGGAAGGATACCCTATGTGCTGTTGTACTTGTTGGTACCCAGTAATGTACAGAAATGTGCCCTTCTGCCCCTCTCCTCTTCCAGGCCGTAAGCTGGAGGCATAGGAAGCCTCTCAGGTCTCTAAACTGCTTCTGTTGCAGGGTAGTAAAATTTTATATGGCGCTTGAGGGAAAGGGGAACAACCGTGCTAAAAACTGTCATTATTTTAAAATTCTTTCAGACTAGGGAAATCCTTATACTGTTGGCTCATCTAAAATTCTCTTGGCAACCTTATGTTCATTTAGAGAAGCTTATATATATATATAATATATATATATATAGGAAATCATTCTGGAACTTAATCCAAAGGTTTGCAAACGTGCTGGCTCTCCACAGAGCCAAAACCGTGCATTTTTATGACTGTGTTTTTGTGATTTCACTATTATATCTTCGCAGTTCTATGGTCTTCCCAAGTTATGGTTTAGTGTACATATTTCATAGTTACATGACTGGTGTGTGTGTTTTTTTTTTTGTTTTTTTTGTTTTTAATATGTTTCTGTTTCTTCACAGTTACATTTTTACTGTCTGGCACTTGTTTCATTTTCCAAAACAAAAGTTCTCAATAATTTATGCTGTTTTTACATACTTCATGTTTTTATTTATTTTTTTTTTTTTTCTTATTTTCTTCTTTCTGTAGTCTGCAAGGCGTATTTTACCCACTGCTTGCTCCTGAACTTGGAATAATTTTATGGATAGACAGCTACTGCATACAGCAGCCCAGAATGCCTCCTATTACTTTTCTGTTTAGATAATTTTGGGAGTTGCAGAATTCTAGTCTTAGTCGATTCTGGAAGACCAGTTTTCTAAAGGTATTTGCATGACTACTCTGTGTACTCAGTATTGTTAAGTTCCTGTAGGTATTCTTTTTTTAAAGGTACGAACTATTCATTTGATAATAGTTTTCTAAAAACTGACAAGTGTTTTTGCACTTGTACTAAATGTTGTCCCCTTGCTTACAGATGCAAAGAGAAGAAGTATGACTACTATAGCCTGCCCAAAACTTCAGTTGTGATAGCTTTCTATAATGAGGCTTGGTCAACACTTCTGCGAACTGTTCACAGTGTTCTTGAGACATCTCCAGATATACTTTTAGAAGAAGTTATCCTTGTGGATGATTACAGTGACAAAGGTACAAAGAATAATTTTAAATAATGCTGATTTGTTGTTTTGTTCTTCTATTTTTTTTTATTTTTATTTTTGTCATCTAGTCCACGGGCAAAAAAGATCTTCTCTTCTGGTAATGCACCATGAAATTCTGCAGCAGAGGTATCTAGCTGAAAAAATGTTTTGTCTTTTGGAAGCCAGTGAAAATTTCAAGTTCTGGACCACATTTAGTTTTGAATGGGGCGTGTTTGCTTTGTTGTAATATGAATGCTTCCATATGTGCATAACTACAGCCTTGTTGGAGCATTCCACCTGTGCTCATTTGAGCACATTTCAATTGCTCCAGAGTTGTGCTGGTGTCCGTTATAGTAAGGAGCATCTGAGTTGTCTGTTTCTATGTGAATTATGGAACACGTAACAATGTTGTAATTTTCCATCACAGGTGAATTGTGTTAGAATAAAACCTTCATTATAATAAAAACTTGTGTTAAGGTAAAACCTTCATATTTGAGGCAAAATTAACAACTTGGAAGTGAGAAACAGCAACTATGAAGCAATCAGTTTCTTAAAAGGAACCAGTTTTTGCCCATTCTTATCCTTTCTTTGTGGAAAGAACCAACTATGTCATATAATACTCAAAAAAGAGCGTTCTTTAACATGCCATAAACCAATCACTACAGAACTATATATATGTTTTTATGTTATCTTATAGACCATTTAAAGGAGCCTTTGGAAAACTATGTTGCTGGCTTACGCAAGGTGCGTCTTATCCGTGCGAACAAGAGGGAAGGACTGGTTCGAGCTCGACTGCTGGGGGCTTCTATAGCCAAAGGGGACATTCTGACCTTCCTGGACTGCCACTGTGAATGCCATGAGGGCTGGCTGGAACCACTTCTGGAAAGGTATGGTTACACTTTATCCAGACTTTGTGCTGTGGCAGAAGGAAAAGTCTCATTTTAGCACTTTTCTGTGCTTTGCAGGGGAAAAATCACTCTTCACAGACTTTTGTCAGAGGTTATCACAGTCTGGTCCCTCAGGCAATTTTTCTCCTGAAAGAGAGCTGGAAAATAGAAGTCTGGAGCATGAAAAGTTTGTTTATTTGTTTTCTGTGTCTGGTGTCCTTCTGTGTGGACCCGGCTGCTTTTTTTTTTCTTCAGAGGAGTGAAATCTTTGTTTTCAAGGAGGAGAGTCCAGTTCACCCCTATCTGTGAAACTGCCTTGAAATGGGGATATCAGCCTGAGTGGTGGATAAGAAGATCATCTCAGAAGATGATCTGAGTCATCTTTTTTTTTTTTTTTTTTCCTAGGACAAGGTGCACAGAAGCAGATTGGAGGAGAAGTCAATAAACTCCATCTTCCTTGTCTGAAGATGAGCTAGGCCATCTTTTCAATCTGGTTGTGATACAAAGCATCAGAGGGATAGGTAGAGTAGAGAGGAATTAATGCTATGTCAGCACACCATCTGTGCTGAGATACTGTAATTTGAACTTCTGTTGTTTTTCATCTGTATCGCAGATCTGCATAGTTTAGAAAACTTCCATTAATAATAAATATGTTTGGGGAAAAAATGACAAAAAATAAATCAGACACCACAAAGCCAGGAACACAGAATACTGGTTTTATGGTAAAAGTATTTGCATTATACCTTACCCATACATACTCAGTAGCCAAAGAACTACTTGAAGAACACTTTTCCTCCCAGCCAGTGGAGCACTCCACTGCATCACCCCACTGTGCCATCACTATTGAACAGTTTCAGTACCTCAATCTGATCGCTTAGATACAGCATATAGGAAATGAACTCTCTCAAAAACATTTTAAAATAAATAAATAAAAATCATTTCCCCAAGGTCAGTGTTATGATTTGCATTCTGTAAAGGTGCCTTCTCAGATATCATAGACCTCAGAGAAAGGCTAGAAAATCTAGCACTACCTAAAAGTGAAGTGAGATTGTCAAGAGGAACACCCCATTTTGCATTTGAAATTGTATATGGAATAACTGTTTTCTTCTTAAAATTGTCATATTTATTCTTATTTTTGTCTAAATTTCACGACAGGTATGTTCCAGATAAATTTTGGTTAACTGTATAGTACAGATAATGTGAAGAAAGACAGAAGTATTAAAATCAAAGAATAAGCATGATTTTAATGACTGCCCTCTCAAAAAACAGTATATAGCAGTGGAGTCATTTCTGTAATGTCTTCACATTCTTTTTGCAAACCACTAGATGGTAGTCTTGAGAAAAGTTTAGGTAATTGTGAGTGTAATACATTGCATTCGGTAAAAAGTTAGTTCTAGATGTGTCTTGGAACCTGTGCTCTTTTTGCTCTAGCTGCAGATGTCTATCTCTGAGCAGTTGTTTACGTGGCACTGGTTCAAATATATGGAAGCAATATGTCAGTGTTAGAATTTTGCAGTGCAGCCATCTCTCTATTTATAATATGTTTCTACATTGTATCATCTAGTTAAATCTTACTTTACAGAAGAAGTGATGGCTTTTCACTTATCTGATTCCTTTCATAACTGCAGTCATGTGCCAAATACATATTTTTTCACTCCTCTTAAAGAACAACTAAGCTCTTTTACTTTTGGGAGTTTTTTTTCTCTGTATTTATATCCTTCTCATTGCTTTGTGTATAACCTTTTTGCAAGTGAAAGTGGAGATATACAAATACTGCTAAGCCCTTTTGTGCAGTCTGCCAAGTAGCACTTCAGTGGGGGATTTTAAAGAAGAAAATGACTGTGTTGTATTTCCCCGGTGGCAACAAGAAGGGAGCATTTCATGTTTAAGGCAGTCTTTTTCAGCTCAGACAATACCCCTCTGGAGCCACTTCTGTCCTCTGCAGTATTTAACCACTACAAGCTGCTCTAATTTCAGAGAGCTGAGGATAACAGAGTCAGATCCCCTTGTTCAGCCTGCAGATTTTAAGCTTCATATTCCCGTGAGAAACGAACTGCCCTTGAATGATGGATACATCAGGTCTTGTCTGACCATCTAACACGTTCATTTTTTCTTCTTATGTGGAATGCGTAAATCAGAAGATGCAGGATAAAACAAGACTCAAAAGTCAAACAGGCCACTTTGTGATCGAACTAACCAGAGATGTTTAAGAGTAGTGTAGAGAAGACTACTAAAGAATGATTTAGGAGAAAAGCCTTTGCTTGAGTGTGCATGCTTGAAGTGATCTATTGTAGCACTAAAAGAGTCCTTTCCAGAATTTGAGGCAAAGGCAAAGAATATCCTCACGTTTTTTAAAGGGCAAATACTTTTGGAAAGGAATTCAGAAAACCCTGAATAATATTGAGAAATGGGAGGAAGTTTATCTTCTTGCCAAAGCCTGCTTGCAAGAAATGTCCTCCACTCTGATGTGTTCCTAGTAGTGATAGAGATCTTAACTATCTTTAGATCAGACTTGCTGATAGTGATGTCATTCTGCAGAACCGTCTTTTTTGTCCTTTTAACTGCCTTGTAGTGTTAAGGTTGTTTGAGGCCATCTTCATTATATTTTCACTATTAGGGATCTAATATCATATGATGTGGGTGTTTTTTTGTTGTTGTTTTGAATTCATGGCATCTTTTTAAATTACTGTGCTAGTGTTTAGTGTAACTTTTTGCAGATTATCATATTTATAAGAAAAACTGATTTTGAGGGCCACAGAGCTATCTTATTTGTCCCCGGAGAATGATAATGGTCATGACAGAAGACTACACAGTTTCACCTTTGATGTGATCCAGGAATCCTACTTCATTCTTCTTTTCTCTTTTATAAGTATCTCAGAAGCAGCTATATGTAAAAAGCAGACATTTTTGTTGTGATTGTGATGTTGAATATGGCTGCTGAGCCAGGTGCTGAATATGTAATCGCGAGCCATCTGGCATGTCACACTTCCACTGTCCAGGAAGTATGGTCCTAGCCAGATGCCTCAGTCCATCCTAACGCATCCTCAACAGCAACAACAACAAAAAGATTATTCTTGTAGTCATTTTTTCCTTATATTGCAGCATGAGTTGAGAAATCTTGGTTGAGGAAATCCATTGTTTTCTTTTCTTGACTGCTCTAGTTTTTGAGAGTCTTGTAGTAAAAGGAATTATTAGAAGGTTCTCTCAGTAATATGTTCTCTCCTAATGTGTTTATTTCTTCTTTTAAAAACATTAGGATCGCAGAAGAAGAATCAGCTGTCGTATGCCCTGTTATTGATGTTATTGACTGGAATACGTTTGAATACTTGGGAAATGCTGGTGAGCCACAAATTGGTGGATTTGACTGGAGATTGGTCTTCACATGGCACACTACCCCTGAGAGAGAACAGAAACGAAGAAAGTCCAAGATTGATGTGATCAGGTTAATTTTTATTCATCCTTTTCTTAAACTGTGAATGTTGTGGGTACTTCTCACTTCAGTTGGAAGTGTCAGAACCTGAAAAAATATAGTGTGAGTGCTTACCACTTAGTTTGAAATTACACATTTTGTATGGTTCCCTTTTTTTTGGAGTAGCTTCTGTCCAGGAAAAATACTGCTCTAGAAGCTGAAATTCTTGTAATCTGTTGTGTGAAATCCTTATTGCACAAGTAGTCGCTTACTCCTGTAGATTCACTCGCAACAGACATTTAGCAGCACAAGGAAAGGTAATATATTCTTAATTATTACTGGAGGTTATCCCATATGCAAAACAAAGAGATCTACATTGTGAAAAAGCGTGTCTTGGTCAGCCATGAAAAGAAGAAAAAAATCACCAACCAGCAAGAGGGCAGAAGTCATTCTGAAGACTTTCTCTCTGCTGTAGCAATAGGGGTGGTTCCTTGCTCTGTTTTCAAAGGTGAACCAGTTTTCAGATTCCTCATTTGGGTTGAAATGGTTTAGCTCTGCCCACCATAGTTTCTGAGGGACTAACTTGCATAAGATCGTGTCTTTAATTTTTTAGTTTTTAATTCTGTTTGCAAGAGTTGAAATCCATAGGTGTTATTCATCACTCTGTATTGAATTTTAGGTTAGGTAAGGAAAGTTCAAAGAGTGCTTCTAGAAAATGGGCACTTACTGTAGACAAAATCCCTATAGCTGAGGGTCTGCTATACTTGACGTGGAAGTTGCTGTATTTCAGCAGTGCATTGTGAGAAATGAAGCATCTCTTCAGCATTTTTAACGTCACATCCTTTCCTTTGTTTAAAAATCGTCATCTTGCAGCGTACAGTAGATACAGAATGATTGATTTTTTTTTCCCAGTCTTTTCTATCATGATAATAATACCCAGTGCTTCAACTGTGAGAAAACAGGATTTTTTAATGGGAAAAGTGAGACAGTAAATCAGACCCTTTCAGCATACATGAATACGTATATTCAAAAAAAACTTTTGAGTAAAAGCCTCTAGCTTAAATGCAGTGTTTTTCTTCCTAGCAAGAAGGAATTGTCTTTGGAATGCCAAGGGAAAATGATGATAAAGCTTCAAGGTGGATCAGTGACTGAGCTGAGTGGCACAGTTATCTGGAGAAAGCAGCAGTGCTTAGTGATATCACTGACTGTTTGGAAAGACTAGAGGAGGGGTGAGGCAGAAGAGCTTGACAGCTTATGGAGTCTTTTTCTCTTCTCTGTCTCACTTCATCTCTTTCCATTCTTTGAAACAATGTATGACAGTATAAGACTGTGTTGCATCAAAAAGATGGCTGGTAAAATTAGTTTTGACATGTTAAGAATAAGTGATGGCAGACCTAGCATTTTTTAATTCTTATATCAATTGCAATTTAGTAAAATTCATAAAGTGTCAGGTGAATTAAGTTCCAACCAGCATAATGTGGTTGGCACTTTAAAGAGGGTCATTTTCTGAGGCTGTAAACAATTAGGAACAATATTAACCAAATTCAATTTTCTGTACAGATGCATACACCACTCTACGGGAAGTACATCCCTTAACTGTGCTGTTGATCTGTGTCTTGTGCCCTTTAAGCATTGCCTTGCCAGAATGGTTCCAATTTGGGCCTCTATTTTTTTTTTTTTTTGTCAAAGATAGTAAGCAATTAAAAGAAATACAGATGGGCAGGTCATCTTTGAAGGAAAAAATCTCTCTGAGGCTACATTTACTTAATTTTGATCAGCTAATTTCTGAGTTTTTCCACTTGTTATTAATGGAATCAGGAATATTGTTATTAATTACTGAAGCACAAGTTTGTGTTTACTTACAACTTAAGTAAAATTTACAAGTATACTGCACTTAGAATTAAAGAACTAACTAAAATAATTCTACCACAAAAAACACATGTTCTGTAATTTGAAGTAACAGGCAACTCATTTAATACCAGTCTCAAAGACATTACAGTTGCAAAAATCTATCCTCACATAACATTTGTCTTATCACATTTCATTGATATTTTTATTTTAATATGTTTTGGAACTCATTTCTGATACAGTCTTGTTAGCAGAACATTAAATTCAAATGGCCTCACAGTAGAATACTTAGTTGATCAGTAGCTGCCTCTTATTCTGTATCCTGAAGTCTGAGATTATAGGCAGTGAAAACCTATTTCTAATTCATTTTGTTGTTTTTTAAATTCTTTTTCTTTTAATTAAATTTAGAGTTATTATTCTCTTTTACAGGTCTCCCACCATGGCAGGTGGATTGTTTTCTGTGAGTAAGAAGTATTTTGATTATCTTGGTTCATATGACACAGGAATGGAAGTCTGGGGAGGAGAAAACCTTGAGTTTTCATTTAGGGTAAGTGACTTTTTTTTTTCATGAGAGTGAAAACAAGTTTCTTATTTGTTTCATCCTGTCCTTTTTACTCAGTGAGATGGCTGTGATGTTAGCAAATGTAAAGAAGAGAATATTTCAGTATGCATTTACATTAATCTTCTCATTGTTCTCACATTTCACAATATTTTCCTTCAGAATAACCATTTGAAAAGACATCTTTTTAAAGTATTTCTTTATTTGGAACGTCAGCATAAAATGTAAGTAGTGGTGTGACATTAGAGTATGAAGTTTATGTTCTGTGGCTTAAAGCAAATAGTTGGAAAGATACATTAGTAGGTGCTGGAGCTCACTGTAGCAGCTGGTAGAGTGAACAGCTGGCAATTGATGGAAGTTATCAGTGGGACAGGGTGAGCAAGCCTGGGCTTCTGTAGGGCTTAATTCTGTTTCACATCAGGAAAAGTTCATATAAAGGTTATAAAAGACAATGAGGAAATCTCCAGGAACTGTAGAACGGTACCACACCAGAGGATGGGCCTGGAATCAGGCAAGAAGCAGATAGATTGCTGTGTTGGAATAGAAAGGATTTGCAGTGAAGGAAAAGAAGGTATGGGACAATTAAGACAGATGAGTAAAGTGATCATGCTCTCCTCTCCGCTGTTACCTGTACTGTTGCTGATTCCCACTGAGCACATGGTTCAACTCAGCTTGCTGAAGCAATCCAGTGGTGGTTTAGAAGGTACCCCACCGTGCCATTTTTGACTTGTGGGGAGCTCATAACTTACTATCCATGCTTTCCCTTTTTTGTCGTTGGGTTGGGTTTTTTTGTGGTTTGTTTTGTTTTGCCACTAGATATATGTATTTTATGGTCATATTTGCATTTTTGTCTGTTTCCAGATTGTGGAGGGCAAGGATTGGTGGTTTTGTGGTGGTTTTTTTTGTTTGCTCATTTTTACTGCTAAGAGTAGCTTTCAGAATAAATAGTACAGAACCTTCTCATGAGAAAGGACTGCTTTCTCATCAGGAGACTGCCTTGCTTTAGACTTTTACCTGTTAACAGAAGAGTTGTGCAGTCTTTGTGGCCACTGTGCCTGTTTCCTGTGGCCTGTAGTAGAAATCCAACTAAACAGAGCTAAAGAAAAAGAGAAGAAAAGGGCTTGGGAGGATAATAAGCACTGATTCAGAAGTGACACGGTTTCCTTCTGAAGAGAGAATTCTCTTCTAGGATCAATGATCTGAAGTCCTCCTTGCCTCCTTTCTCATGTGGAGGTTAGTTTTTCCTACACCTAAGTCCAAACATGCAGCCGCTTGTCTCAATCAGAAAATTCAGGAGGCTTCAGCCCAAGGTTCAAAGCAACTTATCCACCTTTATGAGCTCTGTGAGCTTCTGAAGCAGGCATCTCAAAGCTGGCCCCAGTTCAGGTGCAGTCTGCTTTGATGTATACGTTATGGTGGTCTCATCTTTCTATGGCTAGAGACATATTTTCTTTGGGGGGTAATCACTCAGTGACACTAGTCAAGTTGCCTGTTGGCCCACAGGAGTTAGGAATAGTGTTTTATGTCTCTGAGATGGCTTGTGGGGCTGGGGACTGGAAAGCCTGCCCTATGTCCTTGCAGAAAGTGTGGAAAATGGCCCTCTTAATAAACCCTGTGTGATGCAAGATCATGAATGAGCAGTGGGTTTGCCTGCTCAGCTTAGAGAAGGATTTTCTTCTCTTAGGCTGGTCCAGCTTCCTGAAGACTACAGGTGACTGAACAACTCTCTTCTAGGAGACAAACAGTGCAGCAGGGTGGACTGAGCAGTAGCAGCTGCTCCACAGGCCAATGAATGTGCCTGGGCACACTCATTTCACCAGTGCAGATTGCCAAAAGGATCTGGGCATTTGGAACAAAACTGCAGACAGTGTGCTTTGCCTCTGTGTTTGTGCCTCCTGCAGTGAGGCATTTTGTGGAAGGGAGCAGAGCACTAGGAAAGCATTTTAGTGTGTTCTTCCTGCTGCCCACATTTCTGAAGAAGGTCAAGAGGGATAAATCAGTGCTAATTCTCATCTCTGTGGTTTCTGAACCTGCCAGACATAAAAATTGGGGTCAGGAATACTGAAGCCCACTGTAAATTAATTCATTTTTCTTGTCTCTGAAAACAAAGCCAGAGCTTGAGACAACATTCTCAAGTCTCCTTTGCCTCCTATTTGTTTATTCTAAACTGAAGAAATTCTCAGTGGTTTTGAGACGTGCAACGAGGACAAAGCTTTGGCTGAAAGCATTATGACTAAGAGAGATTGAGGCTGTGTGCTGAATGCAGAATTGAGTCAATGTGCCTTGATTTGGGATTGCTTAATGCCATTTGGCTAGATAGAATTTCACTTCATGGACATAATGGGCATTGAAAGTCTCCTTCCTAAGGGATGCAAAGCAATGCCCTCTCATCTTCTGTCTCCTGTACATCGAGCTGGTTGCAGTATTTTCCTGCTGTTGGCACTGCATTGTAAGTTTGCTTCTGGGGACTGCTGTTTGATATGTCCACAGCCTATCCTTTATCTCACCATTGCAGCAAGAGGGAAAAATACACATATTTAAACAGGAAAATTACTTACTACTAATTCTTCTCTTTTCCTTGAAATTTCCTTGTCTGTTAGTCCTGGCTGCTACACCTCTGATTTCCTGGGTTCTTCTCTATTCTTTCTGCACTGTTTCTTCCTGTCCTGATGTGGAAATCTCTTCTGCGGCATGTATAAGCTGGGTGGCTTTAGGAACAGGTTGTGTCCCCTTATCTTTGTTTAGAGAGTAGTATCTTCTTTTCCTTTTTTCTTTCCAGAGAGTCCTAAAACACCACCATGGAGACTGCAGTTCATACAGGAAACTAATTTCTTGACTGCCAACTTGCTTTTCTATTTAGCGTTTGTTGACCCAGCAATTGGGTCACTTGTCCGGAGCCTGGCAGGGACAGGGATATCAGTGTGAGAGCTGCACAGCTATTGTAGCTTTCCTAATGCAAGCATTCATTCCTGTTAAGCAAAGAAAAAATGTTTATAACCTGCGTGCATCAAGATGAAAGTGAAAGTAAAACCAATGTCACCTTGTTCTCTTTGTGTGATAGGAAAAAAGAAAAGCTTCTCTTATGATGAGAGCTGCCAGACCTAGTAAAGAATCATATTTGCATGCACATGAGCAGGCAAAATATAAATAAAATCTGATATGCTTCTGTGTTACAGGAGGTGGAAATGGTTTCAGGGGAGAAACTTCCCCAGAGTAATTTATTTAACATATAATGATCAAATTTGATGTCTCTGTTGAATTCCTTGCTTTATTTTATAGCTCTTCATTTTATATAGAAGTTGAAATATGTTTTCCTTTAAAATAAATAAATAAGTCTTTTGAAGAATTGGGTAGCTAAAACATATCTAGTTCTTGTAATGGGAAGACAAGAAATTTTAAACCTTTTTAATGAAGGAAGCAGAATTTAATGGGCACTGCCTAACAAGCTACAGTTATTTTATTAGAAAAATTCAGAGCTGTAGTTACTGAAAATTCAGATGCTGTGGAATTTTCTTTTTGGCAGCAATTTAATAAATATAGTCAGTTTCTTTTATTCCATTTAAGAAGACTTTATCAAGGAACTATACAAGAAAGTGTATAGTTACTCTTAATGCTACATTTTTACTTCAGTAGTCTTCATTGCTCATATTTTCTTGTTGAACACAAACTGATCAAAACACTAATCATCAATGAAAAATGCGTCTAAGGAATATAACAAAAATGGAAATTGATATTACTGATACTGATATTACTGAGGCTTCAGTAAATTTAATGGACCTTAATATTTGTTGACAATACTTGCCTAATAAATTTCAACTTTAAAAGATACAATCTTGGATATGGAAGCTATAACTTAAGATAGCTATTGTTTTGAAACATAAATCTCCCTAAGGGAAACCCTATAATGAGAGCTGATGGTTGGTTTCATAGTGGCTTTTGAAATGGCTATAGTGTGGCTTAAGTTTGAAAAAATGCAGGTTGTTGAAGAAGTCAGTATAGAATGGTATATTTCTTGCATAACTCCTTTAATCATGTGTCTGTTCAAAAGAAAGCCAGCAAACCTCTCTATTCCTTAAACATATCTTAGCCAATTTCCCTCATCATAGAATCATAAAATGGCTTGGGTTGGAAAGGACTTCAAGGATCATCAGGTTTCATCCTCCTTACTCAGGAAAAATGAGCAGCCACCTACGTATGGATGGTTAAGTAAGTGAGGAGAATTAATTGCCTGGATTTCCAGCTTGAAAAAAGCTTCTTCAGAAAATCTGTCAGAGCAACTGGTGATAGCGTCAAGATTGTTCAATTGCAGCATGTCTTCCCTTTCCTCCCACCTGACTAAATTTCAGTAGCCTTGTTTCTGGCACCCTTCTGAATCAGGGAGCCTGCCACATCATGCTCATGCACAGTGTTAAATGGCAAACACTGGGCTGCACTCTGCTTTCATTACAGCAAGTCTGGGATTGGAATGACTGGTGGGGATGGACTGTAAAAGGTCTGTTAAGCCATTGCGGCCAGGGTTTTCGGGGAGAGGAGTGTAATTACAGACCTGTGTGTGCTGTGACTCATCCCCTGCTGGGTGCTTACTTGAGGGCTTTACTCCACAGACATCCATTTTCTGGTCTAGGCAGCCACAGGCCTGAGGATGAGGGCACAGCTCCATGTGCAAGCTCAGGTACTTTCCTCAACAGCAAGTAGAAACACTGATTTAAATAGAAGAATTTTTTTCCCACTAATTCTAGTTGGACACCAAGGGTCAGTTACAGAATTTCTTTGTTTACTTTTTTGTGTGTTGAATCTTGGGTTCTTTTTACTGATCTCCTGTTTAAGATTAGTCACACTTCATAATTGAGCACCTATACCTGTATTCTGAAATGGTGAATGTAGAAATGGAAGCACAAATAGTGGTTTTACAAGCTTTGTCAAGTCAGCTTGCCAGGAGAATACAGGCAAAGCAAGATTCAGTTCCTGATAAAATATCATCAAGTTTCCTTCTGAGAAGGCGATTTGTATGATAAATTTTGCCTAGAAGGAGGTCTCTTGCTTATATAACTTGACTTGCAGACAACATTTAGACCTTCAGAAGTAATGTGGACCATTTCTTATTGTGCCTTCAGAAAAAGTACACTTGATAAAACCACCAATGGGGCTATGTTCTTGTTACTCCCAGTGATTTGCTCTGAGTTCATGATGAAGTTAATCTGTTTTATTCACCAGATGAAAAGCAAAATTATTGTATGCATGACTTATACTTTGTTATTCTTGAGGAAAGCATTATCCTTGCAAAGATGTGTATCCTTCTGCTTGCAAAGGCTGAAATTAACAATGTACAATGGGAATTCTTTTCAGATATGGCAGTGTGGAGGAAGTCTTGAAATCCACCCTTGCTCACATGTAGGCCATGTTTTCCCCAAACAAGCTCCCTACTCACGGTCTAAAGCTCTTGCAAACAGCGTACGTGCAGCTGAAGTGTGGATGGATGAATATAAAGAACTTTATTACCATCGAAACCCACATGCTCGCCTGGTGAGTTGAGTCCCTTAATCTTAGAGTTGAATTTGTGTTCAATGAACTAGCTGTTAATTTAACTAATGTTTAATGTGAAAGATTTCTTTCTTACTTCTTCTGAAACATTTTCCCAAACAGAAAGTAAGTGTGTATGTAGTCTTTAAATTCTTTGGAAAATCAGAAATTCTATACATTGAGGAGAAGGCTAAACTTGTGAATAGATGAATGAATTAAAGAATGAAGTTAAGCATAATAACTCAAGTAAGGAGGAACTGTTTAGCCCGAAGTGTATGCTTCCGTGAAACAGGTGATACAGTATTCTATCAATTCAAAAATTACACAGCAAAAACACAGTTAATGAATTTTAGTCAACACATTTCAATGGACAGCAGATTTTTATGTGACCACCTTGCTAATAATCTTTAGCAAGATCACTCATCTTTTGATAATTGTAAAACTTTGCATTCATGTAAGACAAATTTACATTTTCCACGTTTAATTTACTGCTGCAGGGTGTTCAATTTAAACGAACAAAAAATTAAAAGCTAGTATTGAAAAGACAAAAATGATGAGAATCTGGGATGAAAATGTTCCTATTACAGTGTTTGAAGTGTTTTTTGTTTGTGTTTGTTTGTTTTCACAGTTTTAATGCGGAAGAAAATATAAGGTCATTTGTTAGCAAAATAGTTCAGAAGATACCTACTGTGAAATTTGAGTAGGTCAGAACAGTAAAGAAATGTGGCAAATTGGCAGTTTGGTTAAATTTATATGGAGGGGCCTGTAGATTGGAGAGCAGTAGCATGCTGTGCAGCATAGGCTGCTGGACATCCACCTCTGACTACACCTGACCAGAACTGAGAGTAGACAGTAAGTTCCTAGTGTGTGCAAATGTCCCGTATTCCATTAGAAATGCTTGTGGAAAAAAATACTCTTCAAATCACCACGTTTTTCAAAGAACTGAATATTGTTAGCATTAGTATTGTGTTACTTTGGTTTAAACTAGGCAATTAGGTTATTATAGTCCATACTTTAGTAATAATTGTGTTACTTTAACATCGTAAAATCCATTTAGGTTTTATTATTGGAATCTGACATTGAGAGAAGTGTGGTTTTGAGTATCCGAAGACATTGTGAGTTCACAGGCAACACTGGCATGATTCTGCTTGTGTTTTATGCAAAGTGGACACAGCAATACATGCTGGCAGATTTTCTTGTAAAGTCTGAGGTGGCTGATGCCTGTAATGCTAATAACATAAGCTTTGCATATTGGCTTGCTTGTAGCACAGTGGATTTAAGCTGAGACTCTTGCGTTGTTTTTTTTTTTCTTTTCTTTTTTGCATGTATCAAGGCTGCTGCCAATGCCTTGTGGTTTCCATAATATTCTGTGCATCACTGGCTTTGGCAGCTGAGTTTAGAAACTTTTACTTCATCTAACCCAACTGTTCAGTTCCACAGCATAATGGAAAAATGATTGATGCTAAGGCTGCAGAATTTGGTCCATAAGGTTTCGCTTTGAGATTAATGTTCAGACCTTGGAGCTAATGTGTCATGCTGTTTGTTTATTCAAGCAGGTATCTTCGCCTCTGTTTTACATCCATTTCGTGTTTTCAGTTATATTTCCACAGTTTTGAGAAAAGCAAATATATTTTTGGAGTGATAAAGAGTGTGTCAGGTGACCTGCAAGAGTCTGGGGAGTGTGAGCAGTACATCATGCCTGAGTGTCTGACATCCCCAGTCAATATAAAGATAGATTTTGAAGACAGACATGAAAAGATGTGAACTACACTCCTATCTGTAGGCAGGAAAAGGTCTGCACTGCAAGTTTTTCTCTGTCGATTTAAGATTTCATACTGCCCAGCCCCAAAACTGTGAAGATCAAAGGATGCCTTGGCAGATTTTACAAATTTCATCAGTTAAGTGGAAAAAAAAGCGTCGTTATAAGTAATTTGCAAATGGATGGTGGAGCAATTTTAAATTCTCAAGATTCATTCTCTGCTGGAAGAAGTAAATTTTCCACTACACTTTCTTAGTCCAGCAAATTGTATTCAGGAATACATGAGGATTTTCTGGAATTTTCTCAGACTGACTATGTTTCAGAATATTTTAAAATTTTATGTGCACCATTCCAATCTTTTTTTTGTTTTTTTGATCAACAGTAACAAATGTAGGGCTAATAAAATCAAGTGCAGTGCCCAAACATGGGAATTTTTCCTGGTTAAAAGTCCTACTAATCACTTGAGCATATGGTTCCTAATAATGTAAACAGATAATTTAAAAGAGAGCATCTGTTCTGTGTTTTTAATCTTTATTTTTATTTATTTATTTATTTATTTTGTAGGAACCATATGGAGATGTGACAGAGAGGAGACTCCTTCGAGAGAAACTGAAATGTAAGGACTTCAAGTGGTTCTTGGAGAATGTGTACCCTGAGCTTCATGTACCTGAGGACAGACCAGGCTTCTTTGGCATGGTATGTGGTTGCTGCAAAGGGGGTCTCCTTGCAGTTTCCTGAGCACTCCTTTTAGCTCACTCCAATGGCATTTTTATGCTAATGACAGCATGGGTTTTTGATAGAACTTAAGATAGAATCGGTAGACTTCAAAATGTGTTACCTATCAGAATTTTTATACACGGGGATACTGAAGAAATCCTGTGACAGGTTGTGAGAGCAGGTAATGTTGACATGAGCTACACATATTGCAAGAGTTAAGGCAAGCAAAGGATGACCTTTTAATTTCTTAAAAACTTAAATAATAAAAAAAGAAACCACTGAAGTTTTCTGATTTTTATATGTCAACTTGAAAATAGAAACAATGTGTTTTTAAATGTGTATTTGCATTTTTTATTTGATTAAAATTGATTCCCTGATGACAGGAAGGAGTACTTATACTATGTGCTACCAGATAATACTGAATTCTCTGCATCAAAACCAACATACTAATTTTTAATCTGGAGGACACTTTTAAACATCGTTGGTTCATAAGCAGTTCTCACTGGCACAGTATGAATCCTCTTTTCCTTTCTTAACAGATAACAATTTTCAACACTATTTGCAGCTTAAAAATAAATATGAACTATAGTTTTGTGTATATCATGTTACTGTAATCTCATTTGGAAAGGATGAAGTTGGAGATGAAGAAGTAAATACCTGCTTCCTCTGAAAAAATGGCGTATACATACTGCTTATCATGTCAGGAGAACGAGGCTGTACCTTCTCCCTGATAAAGATATATAAAATACCTTTTTGATTTTAAATGCTGTATTGACTTTTAAATATTTGGTTGTAACTCAATCACTCTGCAAATCTAGCTAAGCTACATTCCAACACCAATTCATCACACCCAGCCAGTGTCACAACAGTCTTGGTTTACTGTCATTTGCACTTCAGTTACTCACTCTACGCTATTCTTTTTTTGGAGAAGAAAAAAAATTAAGACTCATCTTTGATGGCATAAAAAACACATAGGAAGCATGTCTCCCCATAATCTTCCCTTTGCTGTTTCTTTAACAAGAAAGTTCCTAATACAAAAACGTTACATTTTCCTCTGAGTGAGCACTGATTAGCAGTAGTGCAGCAAAGCCCTGAACAGCCTCTAAAAGAGCAGCCACCCTCCTCTGTCTTTAAACTTGCACTTGACTTGGTATCTCTGTGCAACCACTGACATGAGAGGTAGTATCCAGCATTATCCAGCACCTCAAAGAGGGACAACATTAGTTCACGTTGTGTTGTTTTGTGCTGGGTTGTTAACTGGCCAAAGACACTAAAGGCAATAAGGTATTAGAAAACTTCCAGAAGCATTTCAGTAGTCTTATCCTTCTCTTTGCCTTCACCCTTCAGCAGCCAAAAGAAAATCTGGACTAGTGGTAGGTGATAACTTTCCACTGGTCTTGAGAAGAGATTGGTGCAGGTCTTTTCGAGATTAATTGCACTGTCATCTTCAAGAAAATATTTGAAAATGCCTGGAAAAAATAATTCTTATTCAGAGCTGCTGGAGGTATCAATGGTGTAATTTAGGTGTGCTCTATATATTTCTCTAAAAAAAGTTCTTAAATGCTGCCATCTACTTGTGAGCATAATGCGAATACACCATTTTCTAGCAGGAAGAATTTAAAATCTGATTAAAGTACAGTTATGCTCAAAGAAAGTGACAGTGCAAAAATGACACCGACTGGTTCAACTGATTTGTGGATATTGAGCCCCATCTGTTAACTTCAGTAAATCACATGATCATGTTCTTTACTCCTGTGTTATTTGCATAGTGCTTTTTTGGTTCACAAAAAGACTGTTTAAATGTGTTGGCTTTGTTAATAGCTCTGCCTAGTGTGAGGTTATTAATTGTTCAAAGAGACTGCAAAGGGATATGGGGATTTATTTATCCCCTGAAAATCTTTTTACTGAAATTGAAAATCTTTCTAAGATTACCCACAGGTTAGCTACCAGATATTGAAATATATGCAAGAATTGTTGAGTGAAACTCAGTGCCGTGCTCTGACAATTAGACCCTTATACTATCATTTTTTTCTTGATACCTAAATAAGTATTTACCATATCTGCTGAGACTGGTTGTCAGAAAATGTTAGCTGCCTAGAACTTTATTTAAACATACAGATTTTTGAGTATTTTTGCTTGAGCCATGATTGCATTCTTATAAGATGCCTGTGAGTAATATGAGTACACTTTATTCCAAAAGAATTTAGCAGAAGTAATTCTTGAATACTACAATGCAGATTTCAGTCAGTATTCTGAACAGTCATATTTTGAGAAGGGGTACGATGAGTGTTACTTCTTCTTGTTCATTTTTTCTTTTTTAACTTAAGTCAGAATTTTCTATATAAGCACCGGTGCTGGAACAGCGCAGTTCTAGGTTTGTTGGGGTGAGCAGCTGAATTGCAACAACAGTATCACATCATTGATTCATTCAGAGGGTCTTAGTCATCAGTGTTCTGGAATTGTGTACTTCTTTCAGAGTTGCAGTTAAAGAGTTAACAGAGATCTGAGGATATTGTTCACTTTGTTCTTTTGTCCTTTAAAAAAGATGATTTGAAAATAGCAAGCACTCAGTAAAATTGTTCTCTGTGACTGCTGGGATTGCCTTTAAGGTAAAAGATTATGTTTGGTCAATACATTGAAGCTGTCGGCTTGTTACAATTTTATGTCTTACTATGTCCATGATACTAGCCCATACCACTACTGCATCAATATCCGTGCATCAATATCCATGTCACAGCAAAGGGACAAAGAGGATTTTTTTCTATACTGTGGATGAAAAGAGAGGCTGGCTGCAATCCACTGTGTTTATCAACTAATACTATGATGTTTTAATGTAAAAAAATCCATTGTTGGTGCAAGGCTTACAATTATATGAAACATATAAATCTTTTAAAAAAAAATGTAAGGAATTATTTGCAGAATGCCAGCTGCATTGCTGTAATTACATACAAGTGTCCAGATATTAGTAAACAATAGATTACATTTCTCCAAGCACTGAAAGGTAAAGGTCTGAGCTGAATATCTCAGTAGTTGCTGTTTATGACCTGTCTCAGCTTCCAAATGGAATGGTAACTAAATGGCACTATAGAGTAAATCTGCAATGTTTCACTAGGAAACAAAAGTGGAAAAAAAGGCATAGCCAGTAATACTGTATGAGCAGAACTTCTTAGAACTGAACTATGTGTTTTAATGGCCAGGTGATCAACATTTCTTTTGCTTCTGTTTCTCTAATGCAGCATTCTGCAAAAGAATTAAGGTAAGTCATGAGGAAAATGTTGTTCTTATTGCATGACTTGTTTACAGTGGATATTAGAACAAAGACAGCTCTAGCAAATAGTGGATGATTCTTATTTTGATAGAAATATTGCATGTAAAAGGAAATTAGACTGTATATTCTCTTTACTGGGAGAAAACTGACTTTTTCTGCCTTGGAACAGATGACTGATTTTTCTTAGCATGAATGGTGGTATGATCAGATTTGAAAATCTAATTATTTTCAGACCTTTGTGTCAGATCAGGTCACTTATCTGCTTACTATTCCCCTACATCTTAAACATCTATTAGGCATCCTGATAAAGTGTATGAAAGAACATCTACCCATGTCTGACAACCTAAAAGAACCAAGCTGAATTATTGACAATGTGTGTGTAGGAATATGGCTGCACAGTTCAGAAGTTTTTATGCTTGAAAAAAAAGAAAATGAGAAAGCATGTGGAGTAGGAATACAGACTGAATTTTAAACATCTGAAGCAGAGCTTAAGTTAGTAGACTTTTATACCACTTCTATTTTGTTTGCTGTAGTTGGGCATTGTGTAAGGATAGGAGAGCATTCTTGTGCCTTGTTGGAATAGTTCTGATGGTGCATGGCATTTTAAAATAGGTTTTTTAAAATTGTAAGCCACAAAAGGCACTTGCTAGAGCAAATGCCAGGGAATGACAGTGAAGGGCACACACTTGGAGTGATAGTGAAGGCTTTGAGTTGTCTGGAAGGGCACCAAGGATAAGTCCTTTGCTACGATCGTCTTCCTCCCAGTGTCAGTAGACTGTCAAGCAAAGTCATACACTGCTAAAAATACTAATGAGAAACCCTCTGATCCTGAGGACAGCTACTGACAACAACAGAAGCTGATTTGTAATTTTAGAGATAATGATCCTAATTTTTAAGTGAGTATGACTTTGACTTATTTTTTATCATAGAATATAAAAACATCAGAAGATTATTGCTTTGTCTTTTGGTGTGTTAAAAATCATCTGTAAAAGTGTTTTCTTCCTTGTTTTTGTTTTGTTTGTTTTAAATGTACTTCTTCCTCAGTGTTATGAAGCTAAATAAACCGTCTTCTTTTGACAGCTTAGGAGTGCAGTAGTTGTATATTCCTTTTAAGCCAAGCAGCACTGTCAGTTGAAAGAATGGCCAGAGGATTTATTTCACTTCTGGTACACGTGCATGCTAAAAATAAGAATGAATTTTGAAATGTGCCAAATTTGGATGCTGCTATATCCTTTAATGAAAAAGTTGCACCAAATGCATAGCAGTAAATGTGTTTAGAGAGAAATTAAAACACAAGGCCTTCAGTCCTAAATGTATAAATTTGGCAAGTGTACCCCTGTTAATAGCTTTGCCAAGACAGGTGGAAGACCAGGAGGAAGGATGTACAAGGGGGATAAAGATTGTTCAGTGCAGAGCTGTCTAGCCTGCTGCAGCCTCCTGCTTCTTTCTCTGTCTGTAACATGTTCACTTCATGGCACACCTCCCCGCAGAGGCTGGGAGGAGGAGGAGGAATCTCCAACCCATCACCCTAGAACCTCCTCTCCCACTTTATATATGTGTGTCACCTCAGAGGTGCTACTCAGGTTGTGGTAGTGGTACTTTGGAACTGCTCTATCAAACATGACAGCCAGAGCCCTGTGAGAAGCCCCAGGCAATGGCAGCACTATGGTTCCCCTCAGCCCCTAGTGTGTTCCCCCTGTCTTGGGCTCACATCCAAAGCATGAGGTGTGTTGAGAACTGGCTGCCTGACAGCAGGAGTGGGTGCAAAGCAGCAGAAGGCAGACATCAGGTAGTAATAAAAAGAGATGTTGGGGAAAATAAAACGTGTGGAGCGCAAGTATTTAATTTTCTTATTTCTGTGGTTTGTTCTTTGGTGAGTTTGAATCTTGAGGGGTTTGGTTGGTTTTAACCTTTCGCTTTTCAAGTCTGTCTGCTTTTCCTCTGCATTGAGAACTGAGGATATAATTATGGCTATTGGTGAAGAGAAGCAAAATTGCACCCTACAGAAGTAACTCTTCTGAGATTTGCTCTGCATGTTCTTTTTTTGTCTCTGATATAATTACACCCAGTAATGGGGGCATTCAGGTTGAACGTGTGTTTACAGAACTTGTTTTGCTCCATGTGTTTTTAAATTTGGTTAAGTGGGTAATACTAGGATTCAGTAATTGTTATGGTATTGTTCCAATTAATTTCAGTTACCTTTGACTCCTGAATACTTAAATGCAAGTCCTTGTTAATTAGCCTGATTTTCTGAAATCAGCTGGCTTAGTATTTTAACATATAATCTAAAAATTATGCACCTATTGTGTCAAAGATCAGCTCTAGTAGTACAGAACATTTAATGTAATATCTAGTGTCTCTTTCAAAAGACAAATCTTAACATGTTTTTATGATTTCTGGTCTTAATATCTGACCGCCTGCTCAACCTCAAGAGGGTACTGGAGTTCTTTTGAGAACAAATTCTTTTTACATCTCTCATTTGAAAAACTGAAAAAACTATGTAACCTTCTTTTCATTAGAAGATTGAAGAGGTAGACCCTGCAGGAATGGAACTGAAAGACATGTCAGACTTCTGTTCTGTGTGAGTTGCAGGCTTGCTCAAGTTCAACATGGTAGGAGGTGGCCCCTGCCTATTTCACTTGCAAACACCCTGGAACATTGTGTCATTCCTGGGGAAGCCGTCATGTCTGACTGGTTCATGACCAAGTCAGGACGGTCCTCTCAGTTTTATTTCACTTTAGTCTGAAAGAGGTGATCCATTTGATCCATTCCAACTCCCAGGAAACAGCTCTGGGTTATAAACCTCACAGCCTTAGCGGTGTATTTTCCTTACTCTAACATATTCTTTTGTTTTGATTAGCTGAAGAACAGAGGAATGGCCAACTTCTGCTTTGATTATAACCCTTCAAATGAACACGAAATAACTGGACACAGGGTCATTCTATACCCATGTCATGGCATGGGACAAAATCAGGTAAGGTTCATTGTTTTTATGTTCATTTTGACTAATTCTGTGGTTTTGACATGAAAAGTATGCTAAAAAAAAAAAAACAAAAAAACATTGCAGTAGGGCTGAGAGAATATACTGCCATAGTGAGATTATCTTAGATCTAATTTTGATTCTCCCTCTGGCTGCTATTAATTTTGATGTATCCTGAGGTCAGATTTTCATAGTTCTCAAGATGTATCTACTCAGACAGGGAATTCATGAATCTCTTAATCGTGCTACTACACAGAGCTCATTAGCAGGGGTTAATAGGACAGTAGTGAAGCTATATGGCTTATAGGCCAATGTTCACTCATCTGCAGATGACCTTGGATATGCCAGCTCTCTGTAGAGTCCACATTGCCACAGCCCTCAGTGACGTTGGAAACTTCACTTAATTTTGCCTGCATGTGTCATTGTCCTATTTCTTCTTTGTTCTTATCTAACTGCACAAGAGGTTCAGAACAGCATTGTCTCCAATACTCTGATCTGCAGAAGCATCCTCCTGGGCTAACGCTATAAAATCTTGTGAGCACAGATCCTTCCTAATGCTTTAGTTTTTGTTTTCTTGTTTTTAGTAAGCTGAAAATACTTCCTAGTATTTTTTTACATACAGACTGAATCTGTATGACAGAGTTTCCCATAAAGCTTTCCACATTCAGCCACAGTAAAAGTGTCATGGAGCACCAAATGCCAGTCTACAATGGCTGTTATTCATGGCTTTGAGTAGTCATCTTCTAAAACTGGGGTTTAGTGTTTGATGTGTGGCATATGATGTGCTTGTTGTTTTTTTTGCTTCAAAACCAAATTAGACTATCTAGCATGCTTCTAAAGGGGAGGGGTGGTGATATATGTGCATAGGTCACTCCAAAGGTAATGCCTCCTATTTATTTCTGTGGAAACTACAATAGATAAAAAAAGCACAGTAACATCTGTCACATGGCAACAAAATGTAATGAGATATTAATGGGAAAATTTAACCTTTACTGCCATACCACCAACTTCTGCCTCTGACATCATGAGCCAACATAAAAAAAAAAAACAGGAGGCCTTACTTTCGGAGCAGCCTTATTCTTTCTTTTAGCAAGTGCCTACGTAACTATGTGATGGTTTGAGTGGTTTAATTGTGCTTTTAGGAAATGAATCCCAACATTTGCCTCAGAATGGAAAAATAAGTTTGGAAAAGGACCAGGGTTATGCCGCACAAGCATTTTATCAGCTTTCTTTCTGAACTCTGCTTTAAAAAAATGAAAAAAAAACTTGAGTGCTGAAAAATAAATCTTTCTTAAGGAGGTAGTTAGTAGTATGAATATCATTTTAAGTTTGGAAATAAAAATAAACAACAGTCTGAGAGCAGGGTTTCAGATTCTACTGAAGACTGTTTGTATTTGACAGCACATTTATTGCTTTACTATTAAATACTGTTTATTAGTTTCTGTAGTTTGATTTAACTTTCATAAAGTTTCTGTCCTGGACTTAAAGATGAATCACAGAATCACAGAATCACTAAGGTTGGAAAAGACCTATAAGATCATCCAGTCCAACCATCCACCTATCACCAATGGTTCTCGCTAAACCATATCCCTCAACACAACATCCAAACATTCCTTGAACACCTCCAGGGAAGGAGACTCCACCACCTCTCTGGGCAGCCCATTCCAGTGCCTGACCACCCTTTCAGAGAAGTAGTATTTCCTAATATCCGGCCTGAATCTTCCCTGGAGCAGCTTGAAACCATTCCCTCTAGTCCTAGAATGGAAGAGCCTGAAGAGAATTGCATATTATAAAAGCCAAAAGTATATCAGTAGTGACAGATATGGATCAAGTACTCAAAGATGCATCACACCAACCTGTCTTACTATCTCAGTTCAGCTCTCTGCCCAAGTTGAGCATGTCTCTACATCTACATAGAAAACGAAACCTAGTTAAGCCACTCCCTTATCAGGAGGTGCTTATTGCTTTTCTAGACTGAGAACTGTCTAAATTTATGGGATTGCCTTCTCACATGCAAAGTCATTTACAGGTTTTTTATATTTTCTTGTATTAAGCATAACAGAAAAGAGAGGAGTTGGATCTTTTCATATTTCTTTGAACAAAAGGTTGTTTTTAGTTTTACTCCTTCCATTTTCCTTCCCCACCCTCCAAAAAAATAAGTAAAGACATAGAGTAGAAGGTAAAAGCAAAAAAGTAGTACAGTTTGTAAGAAAAGCCACCTTATGTGGTGACATTTTTAGAGTTGCTTATGAAGCACTTAAAGATGAACTGTGAATTCTCTGTGAAGATATCACGTAACTGGAGTTTTTGATGCTCTCACATCTCTGCTGATGCACTAGTGCAGTGCATCAAAATTCCTGTGATGCAGGCAGCAGACTGAGAGCAGAGATGCTCTTAAGTTGTGCAATTACTGCTCCCTCTGCTGGCATTCAGGGAGCAGGAGGAAAGAAGAATGTACCTGACAGTGGTGTAAGCCTACAAAAGAAAATAAGAGATGATACAAGAATTGGAAAGTCTGCAGAAGGAATGATAAAACAATAGTATTAGAGAAATTGGGAAAAAGTTGTGGAAGGGCTGATTGGAGCCTGGGAAAGAGGACCAAGGTGAGAGGGCAGAAGAAATCTGGGACAGAGGTAGAACAGCAAGTGACAGGCAGGGCAGGTATGACAGAAGTAGCAGTTAGGAGCTCTGAAGAGTGAGGGTGAAAGAAGCAGGATCTCTGAAGACTCATTTGGTGGAAACGTATAGGAATAGGAAGACTTAACCTAGTAGGCAAATGGGGGTCATGAGTAGGGGTGAAAGCAGCAGTTCTGTAGCAAAAAAGTGGGCAGCAGGAAGAACTGTGGGTGTGGGAACAGAAAGAAGCTAACGTAAAGCAAGAATTATATGCACAGTTGAGATGGGAAATGGAAGTCAGGATTCCTGAATTTGCACTTCCTTTTTCTGACTCATAGAATACCTCTCTTCATTTCTTGATTTCCCACACCTATAGATGGTCATTCTTAAAAGACAACAGGCTGCTCTTGGTCATGTGAATTCCTTAGCCATGCTCAAATCTTCCACGTGTACATCCACTACTTTGACCTGATGGAAATTATGAAAGCAAGATTGGTCATCTTCCAGTCATATCAAACTGAGGAGAGCAGGGCACTTCACTGCAGAGTTTTGCAGATACTTACTGACAGTGGGTATCTTCTGTCTCATTCTTGGAAGTGGATCTGCCACTGCAATCTCAAACTCTTCTGCTTGTCTCCTCCAGTTTGCTCTTGTCACTCCAATCTTTACCTTGTGCAGCTTTAGCTCATAAGAAGGCTTCACTTCAGTCTCCTTCTGCATCCCTTGTGCCTTGGCTCTAGCTTCTTCACTCAGTGCTTTAGTATTTCCTGTTCCACACTGGCTAGCTCCCAGTCTTTCTCTGACTTCCTTGCTCTGTCTGTTCCCTCAGTTTCTCCCAGCACTTAGTCCTCATACTAGGTCATGTTTTGCTCCTTGTCACGTGCCTTTCCTTTTCCCATCTAGCTCCCATTTTTTCTCCTCTAGTCTTCTCCTTATTTCTTCCTCCAACTGTAGTGTTTGTTCCACAATTAACCACTTTCTTCCTTGGGCAGTACTCACGGCTGTACATTCACACTTTATCTCATGGTATATAGAGATGAAGTTTGTTCTCCAGAGTACAGCTCAGGAAAGTTATTCTCCAGAAACATCTTGGTACAATTTAAAACTAGAGATTGTTAACTTGGTCAACGATATGTTTCTTACACCCCAGTGCAGCCATCCGTAGGCATGATATGCTGGTGGCAGGTGGCTGTTTATGTAGGGGTCAACTAGAAAAGCTCTCTCCACTGGAAGCAGTTCTCCAATTGCGGTGACCTCTGAGTATCTATGTGCACTGTAGCGAGAGAAGAGAGCTCTCTGCTCTTGATTATTTATTAAGTCCAGTTTCTGCTCCCATGTTATCTCTCAGAAAATAAAATCACTCAGAAAACTATCTGAAATCCATGGTAATTTGTTGCTCTTTTTCCCTGAATCCAGTTGCACAATGACATGTCCCAAGGAATAGGGTTCCTGCTAGTCCTTCTGAATTGTTTTTGAGTAAGTAGTAAGAAAGCTAACTGTGAGTGGTTAAAATGAGTGTGTTCATTATAGCAAGAAGCTGAAGATCCGAGACAAAAAATGCAGAATACACTGCTGAAGTGCTTGAACCTCAGTCTACTGATGTTTAGTCCAAGTGTCTGTCTGGGTAGGTGAGAGTGGAGAGCTTTGAAATTCAAGAGCAGTAAAGCCCGTTGCCCTTCTTGGTATGCTTGGGAAGGGACAGAAGGACAAGTGCATGCTGTAGGAAGCCTGCCTGACATGGGAAGAAGATTGGTGACCATTAAGCAGCCTACTGTGCCTGACAGTATTTCCCTTCTATTCCCATTTAAGGCAAATGGACAGTGGCAAATAAAAAGCTTAGTAAAGTCCCTGGCTTTCTATGAAGGAGGGGATCACACTTGGTAACATCACTGCTGGTTCATTTGCTCAGAAAGAGCCCGTCACGTATAAGCATTTGCCAGTGCACAGACAAGCAGTAGGTAGCTAGGCATAAAGAGGGCTGAGACTGTGTTCCAGAGTCTGGTGAGGCAGCCACCATCCTTGCACCACCATGCTCTTATGTAGCCACGGAATGTCCCCTAGGTACCCTAGAAATGGCAGGCATTGGGTAAAAGGCCTCATCAAGTGAGACCTAGTAACAAGAGGTAACAGTTTTAAATTCAAAACTGGAGGTTTAGATTAGATATAAGGAAGAAATTCCTCACTATGAGAGTGGTGAGGCACTGGGACTGTATAATCATTGGGCAGAGAGATGCGAGTGCTTGGCTGTTAATAACATAGCCTCAGTCCTTAACGTTACCCAGAAATTATCCATTTTATTAGCTCTTCTCCACCAAAATCTGATAGAAGTCCTTGAGAGGCCACTGAGGAAAGATCTCAGTAGTAAGAAGTGCTCTGATCTAGTAGCTGCTCCATCCACTTTTAATATATCTGGTACAGCTTGCAGGCTTTGGCTGATACTCAGAGCAAAATGTTACTGACTGTTGCTATACTTTATAAATCCACTACTGAGGAGGGCTCTAAATGGTACCTTGTAAAAGCAACAGCAGAAAGCATACTGATCTGCAGCATCCATCCAGACACAACAAAAAGCTGTGAAGCTTTTCCTTTATTCACAAGTCATAGTTTTAAGACGGGTATCTCACAGATCATTGTGGTGCCTGAAGAAGCAAGATCTTCATCCTCAAATACGAAATTTGTGAGCTAATGCTTAAAGGATAGGGAGCACCAGCTTGTTGGAGCAGAAAGTAAAATACTGGGCCAACATTACCACGTTTTACTTTTGTTGATGATGAGACATTTCTAGCATAAAGCAAACATTGCAAGGTAGCTTACATCATAAGAGTAGTCCTAGCAATACGTTTCTAGGGGAAATCAAAGTGTCTTGAATGCTATGTTTGGAGGTAGATTTCAAGCTTAAGTTGCTTTTTCAAATCACTTTCATTTGCTACTTCCTATGATTGAATGATGGTGAAAGTGTTAATTCAGGGGGATCATTTACATCACTGCCCTTGAAAACAGCCATGAAGCTCTGCAAGCAGTGGGCAGCATTTGCTCTTGTACAGCTGCAATGCTACTTTGGCAGAGAAATTCCTCCAGAGGTTTCATTCATGAAAAGGCTACCACCAGTTTAGCTTAGATCAGATCTCTGGTACCTGGAACTATGTGCTTGCAGACTTGCTAATCACGCAGCCCAACTTACATTAAAAGTCCATTTTTAGTTTCTCTTTCAAGGCTAATTAGTTAGTGGTTGCTAAGAGCGGTCTCCTGGTAAACACAAGTATACACTAAGTTTCTGAATCGGTATAGCTCCCTTCACACTGTTTTATAATTACTTTGTTCAGGAGTGAAACAGAACAAAAGAGGATTCCTTCTTTCCCTCCTCCTTGTATTGTTTTCCACTAATGCAGCTACACTATTGGTAACAAGCCATTTTGTGAGGTGCATAAAACCCTTGTCTACCCCACTGAGCATAATCTAAATCTGTTCTAAACACACATCCGTGCACTATAGTTGTCTAAATAATTTATAAGCATGCTAAATACAAACAGCTCTCATATTCTGCCATTCTCTTTAATGAAGTCCAAGGTTTGGCAAGTGTCCATGATAAAAATAAAATAAAAAACTAAGGAAGGCTTCAATCATAACTGTGTAAAACAATGATTTAGGGCATGCTCAGAGCATCTCTATAGAATATTGCACAACAAGCGAGGCCCGTAAATTGTCTTTAATAGAGTTCTGCTCATGTTTAAAAGCACTGTAGCTGATTTGTTCTGAATGTCTTAAAATGTCATGTAATAAAATGCTCACCATGCATCCTGAGTTGTTTTGTAATGAATGTGAACCTTGACCAAATTGCATTTGAACTATTCATTGAGAAGCTTTTTAATTAAAAGAAACATTGCTTTGTGACAGCTGAATTAAAAAGTTATAATATCAGTATACAAACTGGTTTCTGTCCTCTTTTTAAAGTGGTCTGAAGTGTGAAAGTAGAATACTGAAGCCAAATGTGGTAAGTTCTTTAATGTTGGAACATCTGTTTTCCAGTGCATTTATTCAGCATTTTGATACACTCTTAAGTTCTACCAAAGTAAATCAGTGCTGTGGTGAGATTGATTTTCTGTAAAATAGTAAGCAAATAGCAGCAGTTAAGGCTCCTTGAATATATTTGGAAGATTTTCTCTCCTCAATACCAACTTTAATATGTGAACTTCAGTATCTTAGGATCTCTTTCCTATAAATACTTTCTTGTGTACATATGAAATTACTGTTGCCCTCTGTTTCTTCTCTTGCATTTGTAGTTTTTTGAGTACACATCCCATAATGAAATACGCTACAACACTCGACAGCCTGAAGCCTGTGCAGCAGTTATTGCAGGGACTGACTATTTGACAATGAATTTGTGTCAAGAAAATATTCACCATGTTCCTGAAAACCAGAAGTTTGCTTTCAGAGAGGTAAGAGTGCCTGTTTGGCACACTTTGGGTTTGTTTTCTTTGGGGGAAGATGTGGGAGAAAAAACTGCTGACTTTTTTTAGGGGGAAGGGGATAGGGTGGAAAAAGAAAACAAAACAATTCCATCTTAGCGCCTTCACATTCTGTCCACAAATACTCCTATATTTGGACTGGGATTTTGCTTAGGTAAGCATGACTCTCTATCTTGGCTTTTAATATGTAAACATAGAACAGGGTAGCAGCAACATGCAGTTGAAGCACATTCCTGCTGAACAGAAAGGCAAGAGGAAGAAAAGCACCCATCTGTAATTTCAAGGGAACTTCCATTCCCCTTCTCTATCTAGTCTTAGAGATGGCCAACTTCTGCTCTCCTTTCATTAACTTTTATTTCTCAGTATTTTTTACCCCCATATATCCTTGATAATTCATATTATCACCGCCATTGCTTTAAACTCTTTCTTGATTTTAAGAAGCTGCTGCTTCTCTTCTGCCAACTGTCTCCCCATGAGCATCAGAAGTCCTCTCTCGATTTTTCTGCAACATAATGCAGTTGTGTAATTTGATGCTCCATCAAAAGATACCTTCTGCTCTACTTCTGCCTCTCCATGGGACACATCTTACTGACTGGAGGGACTCAATAAATCCCTTCTTCGACTTAAATACCTATTACAAAAAAAGAAGAAATGCTGAGAAGTATGGAGTGTATTAAAAAAACATAACCTGTCATCTTAGAAAACCTTGTGTTAGTAGGTTTTAATCTCTGAAGGAGTTCCTGAATGCCTCAGAGAAAATAAATTGAATGAAAAATGATGGCCTTGGTCAGCTTCTGGGATGTTATTATTCAGTTAAGGGAAAAGGTCACATAATATATCAAAAATATATATTTACATAATGCATCTAAATTCTACAGGTTCCAAAGCTGACAAATTCTTGCCTAGATACTTCCACTAGTGATAGGAGATAGAGTAAATTCTAAAGAAAAACATGAAAATTACTGTCTCCTCACTGAATCTAGTCCAGACTGAAGCTCACTAAGACTATTTAAGAGGTTGGCTTTATCGATGGTATTTCATTTTTAACACTGACTTCATGATTTTTTTCAAGTTTATATATATTAATTCCTAAGATGACAAATTTTAGATGAACTTCAGTCACTTCATAAAAATAACTGAGAAGACGCAGTTTTGGAATACATTTGGTTCCACAGCATTCCTAGCCATTCACATTTGAAGTAATTCCTTAAGTTTCAGATACTAAATCCTCCTTCTTTCTCATGATCACACTCTGTCACTTGAATCTACTGCTCTGTACTGATTCCTCTTATTGTGCTGCATTAAATCAACATCATTGGTCTCCATGTTTCAAGGCAAGTGATAGGCCAGGTATCAGTACTGCATATCTCCTGCTTTGTGTTGAAAAGTGTCAGACACTAGAAGAGCAGTCCTTAAACAAGTAGCAGGGATGTAGCATTATCAGAGATTTGAACAGCCTTCCCAGCAGCCTGGCACCGCATCAAAAGCAAGTGAGGCAGATATTGATTAGTCCACTCAGAGACGTGAATTATCATAAATGGAAACCAGAAAGTCATTCAGCAGCTAAGCCTGCAAGCAAACCCATGAGCAAGCACACACCACTGGCCCTTGGAAGCTATGGAGCAAGGTGCCATTAGTGCATCATTCCTGAGGACTGAAGAGCAGACTTTCAAAGAACTCAAGCTTATACTCAAGCAGAGTGGTGGCCATCAGGGATTTTGAAAATAGTTAGGCATGCAGATGTCACCTGGGCTAAAGAAAGGCTCTTGGAGCACAGCTGTTCTCCACAGTTGGTTACACTGCCTTATTGCAGCTCAGTATTCTGGTTGACAGTGCTTCTAGGTTTGAGTGAGCTATGTGAAGTGGAGATAAAATGGTTTTGGAGACTCCTGTAACAGAAAGGCCTGAGGTCTCACATAGTGTTCTTTGGGAACATGAGTGCACCGGCCGGTCAGGCCTTGTGCCTTTTAGGCAGCTGTGCTATCCTTGAGCAAATCCAGCTGACTGCACAGAGATTTGAAGGCAAGAGGAACACTTAGAATTTTTTGTTTTTTCCACTACAAATATAACTTGTAAAGAAATGGCAGGTTTTTTTTGCCAAAAATAAATCCGAAATAGGCAACTAACTAACTAACAATAACTAAATTTACTTGCTACGTGTGGACCAAGTTGTTGAATTTAAGTAACACATGTATTTCACTTTGGTTTTCTCTGCCCATATTGTGATGTAGTAACAAAAGGCAATGAAAGTGAGCTGAGAAAGCATATCCTTTACAAACCTAAGTGTCAGGACACAAAATAAGTTTAAAATTTAGGACTTCTGATAAAGTTTCTCAAGTTAAGCATTTTGGTTCCTGCATAACCCCATGAGAAGGATATGTGTGATATTTTACTACGAATATTTTGTTGAAGTATAGTGATATGTTTTTAATTTTTAAGACCTGAAAAGCAAAAATTATTTCTCTCTTTTGTAGGATGGTACTTTGTTTCATATGCAAACTCAGAAGTGCTTACAAGCAGAGTCAAATTCCTACAATGGTAATCCAGCACCAGTATTACGACTGTGTTCCAATTCAGACTACCAAAAATGGTTCTTCAAAGAAAGAAGTTGATCCAGATGTCATCAGTATATAGCTGAATATGAAAATGTTCTCTTTCTAGTCAGCAGATAGTCAGCCTTTTGAAAATTCTGTAAGTGGTATATTTTTATATGAGAAGGACAGTAATTAGTTTAAAAGCATTAAATTTTGTGTTTCTGGAGCGTTAAACGGCACTAATTATGGAGAACCACATTAAATAAGTACTGTGGTTATATCATGTCACAGAACCTGCTCCTCTTCAGTTCCCTTTATTGGCAGCTACATAACTGTTTCTGAAGTGTCTTAGGTTCTTTTCACAAGTGACAATGTATTTTTTAATCTACTGTGTGAAAGAAAGTAAGGCAGTCAAAATAATTGCACTAATGTTATCTGCCAATAACTTAAAATGTTTATTTTTCTACTAAAACATTTTGCAGTTGTGCCTTTTAACAGATACTAGTTAATATTTCTCCCTCTCCTTTAAATACCAAGAGGGAGAAAATAGGCCAGGTCTGCCCCTAACCGGCTACAACAGACCCCTCACTGAAGACAGCGTGGATTTGCACATTGAGGCAGAAAAGGCTGCATATTTTTGCACAAATAACAATCTAGATGCATACAGATTGCACATGCTTGACAATACTGTACATTAAATGTTGTGACAATTTTAGTTGCTCAAGGCACTTGTTGAGTTTCTAAGCATGTTTAGAATGCTAATTTTGCAAGTAGTTTTTTTCTCATCTTTCTTAAAGAAATAAGGCAACAACTCAGGGCAAAGTTGTTTAGATATATGTGAATCTATGTGTGCAGCTGTGTCCCAGGCTGCATAACTTACTTCAACATTGTGTGGATTTTCAACATGCATAGAACTTGCAAGATCAAACCTAGCAACAATTCTTCAGACATGGGAGATTTGTTTCAAAATTACAGTTAGAGAAAATGAATCTAAGAAACTATAACTTTCATTAAATTGTAAACATTTAAATGTCAGTTAAAAATTACTGGGTAAACAAAAAATGTTTTTACAAGTTACCAATATGATATACAGCTGCTATTAGTTAAAAAAGAATGTTTCAGATATAACTCACATTTTGCCTGGAAACTTCTTTTCTGACAAGTTGCTCGTGGCAGCACATATAGTACTATTGAAAACATGGGGTTTAATCTGCTCCAGTACAAGATGTTTACAGCTGTTAAGTGTGGGGTCTGCTTTTACCCAATCAGACAAGTAGTGCGTATAGCAGTCAGTGTATTTGGTCATTGACTATCATCATTAAAGTGTTGATTTAATAGTTTCAGCACATACAGGAGACTTCCTTATCTCAGCTGGAAATGTTTTACGCATAGAAGCGTGAAGATTTCAACCATTTTTTCCCTCAGAAGTCTTGGTTTCTTCCATTATTTGTTCTTATTTTCTACATAAAACGTACAGAACTTCCTTTGAATCCTCATAAGCTCAAGTCATTTTGTCATGTCTATTTATATGATTAGGGTGTAGGGGGAACGTTTCTTCCTGTAGTGGATATACATGGAGGTTCTACCAAGATCTATCAAAAACCCCATAGATTGAATATTTTTGTGGAGAACTTTAAAGCTCTGTCTCTGTGGGTTGGATTGATGAAATCAATGTTAGAACTAATAAAATATTTTGTAACTCCATAGAGTGGCAACTGTGGGAGTTTGTTTGTTTGTTTCATATGGTCAGTGGTTTTCTTTTAACCATTCCTCTGATTTCTTAGGCTCTGATCCCTGTAGCAGCTGGGAGAAGACAGTTCTATTTTATGCTCTCTCAAGTTCCCATTTCTCATTAATGCTTTTGTTCACCTGCTAGCAGCAACTGTGTTCAGTTTGTGGAGTCACAAATCAAAGCTGTGTGTCTGCATGAGAGAACTGTTAGAAGTGTACCAACACAGCAAGGTTTTTCTGTTCATTTCTGTTCTTCCTTCATGACTCTTGATTGCATTACATTAATAAGTTAATGAAAGCCCAGCAATTACACTTGTAGACAAAATGCTCACTGACCATTAGGGTCAAGGAGGTTTTCTTAGTTTTGAGACTTCCAGATTTTATCAGCAGGTGGTCGTACGCAAATGAAATTTAGTAATTGGAAATTGTTCTCAGTACATCTTGCTATTCTGCATTTGTTTAGAGAGATGTATTGATGTTCTGAGATTCCAGTTACATGCAGCTGAGCTGTTTCCCTCTATGCCAGCAAAACTATATTTGCTAGACAAACATGCTTATGTTCAGTTCAAGAGCAGTCACTGAATGTCATAGCATCACCAGCTTGCTCCATGTATGTTGTTGTCCATTTAGTCCACTTCCCTTTTTTTTTTTCATTGTTCCTTTCTTTCTTCTCTGCTCACTGGAATTGTA
Organism: Phasianus colchicus; assembly: GCF_987193195.1. NCBI lineage: Eukaryota > Metazoa > Chordata > Aves > Galliformes > Phasianidae > Phasianus > Phasianus colchicus. The sequence continues at coordinate 34,400,499 of NC_143438.1, forward strand.
TTGTGTCTGGCTTCTAGTTTGGAGGATGAAGGAGTTGATTACATGTCTGATTCATAGTGCAGAGGCTTTCTTCAGTGGAAGGTCAGAGCTACCCTCTGAGGAATGGACTGTAGACTTTGGGCTTCTCGGCAAAGAAAAGGCTGAACATCTCAGAGAACTGGAAAAATTAGATGTCTAAGTCACACATTAACATTCCATCTGATTGTGGTCTCCTAAGACTCTTTGAAAATGAGAAAGAAAGAGTTTCCATGCAGTGTTCAGAGTGTTCAGAGCCACTCTTTTTTTCCCCTTTACTGCAAGCCACGTGAAGCACCCCTAAAACCCAAACTTGCAATTCAATCTTATTGATAACCTTATATTAAAACAATGGAATACTGGCACTGCAGACAGGGAAATCTCAAGGGTCCGTCTTCCATTTTGTGCCATCAAGTAGTTCAAAACAAGAACAGGACATTTTTAAAATACAGAACAGAGGTGGCTAACCAAATTACACTGAGAATGTATCATCCTAATACAAAGTATGCCACATACAATTTGAGGACTGAGATGTAGAAATCTGTCCTTCACTGTCCTGAAGGACAGTGAAGTCCTTGGGAAGAAGAAGAGGGGAATGGTGGAGCTCCCTTGCTCTGCCAGCTTGCTGGTGGCTGGCTCCAGCAGCAGTAGCTGGGTCTGAATTAGAACATTGCAGCATTCTTCCACTTACATCTACAGAGGAAAATGATTAGATATGCATATGCAATTTTTCCTGTCTTCAAAAGCAAGAGGAAGGAAGGAAGACAGAAGACCCAGGGATGGAGCTGTGGTTTGATGGGCAGCATGGCATGCTTCGTGTGGCGTCAGGCTGGCTCCCGGGGTGAAAAAAGACCAGCTGCAGAGCTCATTTCTTGGTGGGAAGGGAAAAGCAGTCTTCTTGAATTCATACATCCTCTGAAGGTATTTAACTTGCTGCGGAAGTGAAAGTGGTCAAGGGAAAACAGCAGTGCAGATATCTGGACCCTAAATTCATCACCATTGAAGGAATACATAAGGAATAAAATGTTAACTCTGCACACACTGTGTGAAGATTTGATAATACCTGGAAGGAACTGGAACGTATTATTTAACAGGAAGATGCTGGACGGAACTGTTAACTGAAATACAGCTGAAGGGCTCGTGTGACTAAAATGCTGACGTGACTGGATAACATGCCAAGGAGAAAGTGGCATTTGATTTTCAAGCAAGGGGAGCAGGGTTTACCACACTTGAGAATGGATGTTTTAGCCAACAGGGAACGAACAGACACAGTGCCTGCTGTTGACCACCAAATAAGAATAGAAAATATTTTTGCATAGCAGATAAAGGATGTGTGCAGTGTGAGAGGATGTCATCCAAGGGGATGCACTGTACTGATTTTATGGTAGCGAGATGTTCTGGGGATTTCTAGGGAAAGGAAAAATAAAGAAGAGATGGCTGGGCAGGAGGCTGTGTCTGACATAATTTTTCAAAATAGGTCTGGTGCAATTCTCTGCTAGGCCTCTCATCTAAAAGGAGGCACTACCTGTGTCTGGTAGGTGCAAAGGAGAAATTCCTGAGTGCTGCTGGCAGGAAAGAAGAGGATTTGCAGAAGATAACTATGTATATATCTTATTGAAACCTTATATACGTACTGTATGAAAAGCTTTGATAGGATCTCAGATGAAGTTTTTAAAAGCATGGAAAAGATGTTCTTTATTAAAGCTAAACAGCATCAGTGCACCTACATTGCAGTGTTGTCTATAATTACTTGATCACAAACTATTTCTTGCTTTTTTTTTTTTCTCCTTTTTACAAAAGATGTTGAAACTGTCTTTTCCATGCCTTGCTGAGTACAGAGGAAGGATTTAGAAAGGCTTATTTAGCTTAATCCTCATTGTTCAATATATGGCTTTATTTATTTCCCCCACATTAAGTCCCCAGCCTGAAAAAAAAAGGTTATTTTCATAGCTTTTCTTAACATGGAACTTGAATGCTTCAATGTCTCAGTGTTTCCCAAGCCTTTATTGCTCCATCTTCACTCCATGAAGCAAAAGCATCTCTGCTTTCCTGACAGGGAAGACTGCAACAAAGGCATTAAAATCAAAATTGCAATATTATTCAATAGACCAAATCTGAAGTATAGGTTTGGTTAGCTTAAATGACAGCCAGCAATGCTCTAGATCTTTACAGTTTGGGCACAAGAGCTGGAACTCAGTTCTCATAGAATCAAAGAATTGTGTGAGTTGGAAGGCACCCCTAGAGAACATCTAGTCCAGCTCCCCTGCAATATACAGGGACACCTACAGCAGTTGAGGGTGCTCAGAGCCCCAACCTGCCTCACCTTGAGTGTCTCCAGAGATGGGGCTTCCATCAACTCTGAAGGAGTGATTTCACATGAAACAGCATTTGACAGACAAGCTTGGTACCTATTGCAGATCTAGTTGAAAATGGTGACATTCATTTAGGATTGAAATGGTGGTTAAAAATAATGTTATGCAAAATCAGCGTGCCCACCGCTTCTGTTGGGATCCTAGGAAGATCTGTTCTTGGTATAACAGTAATCAATTTTCTGAAAGAAAATAATGTACTGTAAGTTTGCAGATGACAAACTGCAGGGCAGGCCACTTGTGTGAATGGTGAGTGCACATTGTGATTTATTGCAAGGCAAGATCAGGCACAAAGGAGAAAAAAGTGGCTCGCGTGCTCAGGCAGAAAGCATTGAAGACATAATGTGGATGGTTCCACAGGGAGGCAGCCTCTTGGGACAGCCTGGCTGCTTTGCCTCCAGGGATTTGCTATTGCAGTGTGCACACATTAGCGTATGTGTGTGAGGGAATATCAGCAATGCCAAGAGTACTTAATTTGATGCAGGCATGACAAGAATCACAGAATCACAGAATGGCTTAGGTTGGAAAGAACCTCAAAGATCATCCAGTTCCAGTCCGCTGCAATGGGCAGGGCTGTCCCCCACCAGCTCAGCTGCCCAGGGCCCCATCCAACCTGGCTTTCAATGCCTCCAAGGATGGGGCACCACAACTTCTCTGGGCAGCCTCACCAAAGGCTGGTAACCTGCAGTGAGACAAATTTGTACTGAATCTGATTCACATCTTAGCAAACTCGCTAATGACGGAATTAATTTATCAAGAGAGTTGATGGCCTCCTCTTACTGATGTCTTTAGGTCAGCACTGTTGGATGTCATTCCACAGGAAGGGCTGCAAAGAAACAAGAGTTATGGGGTGACAGGTTAAGGGCTTTTGGCTCAAGGTCTCGTCATTATGATCTTAGAATTTATTAGTCTATAAAGATTCTTCCCAATTTACAGCACAGATGCCACTGTTGTATATGAGATATATTAGGTTAGCCTTCATAGAATCATAAAGGTTGGAAAAGTCCACTAAGATCATGTAGTCCAACCACCAACCCATGCCCACTGACCACATCCCTCAGAGCCTAATCCACATGGTTCCTGTATACCTCCAGGGACAGTGACTCCACCATCTCCCTGGGGTGGAGGAGAAAAGGAAAGAAGAAATTTTTCCCTAAGATTCAACCTGAATCAACCACTGGCACAACTTGAGGCCATTCCCTCTTGCCCTATTGCTGTTACCTGGGAGAAGAGGCCAACTCCCACTCTACCACAACCTCCCTTCAGGCAGCGGTAGAGAACGGTAAGGTCTCCCTTGAGCCTTCTGTTCTCCTGACTAAACAATCCTATTTTCCTCAGCCGCCTCTCATCCCGGGTTTGCAGTGAGTGCATATCTACAAAACCCGAGGTGCCCCGGGCCGGGTTTGGCAGGGCTGCATATTCCCCCAGCGGGACACACACCGAGACGTGCTCGGCAGCACGGGGCTCCTCGCTGCGCAGGGGATCCGTGCTGGGAAGAGAGCACGGCGCGGTCACTACGCGCTGCCGGGCTGCGGGAATCCTGCGGGGAGAACAAACGATAACCCAGAAATAACCTGGTTTTGCAGAACGCCGTGCTCCTGTACGCGCTGCGGAGTTGCCATGGCCCAGGCTGTGTGTGTGTGTGTGTGTGTGTGTGTGCGTTTGTGCGTGTGCGGTGGCGGAGGTGCCGAGCCGGCGTGGGCGCGTGTCTGCGTGCTGCGCGGGAGCGGGGGCGGGGGGTGCGCGCTCGCCGCGTGCCTTGCACCGTCCCCCGGCCCTGCCCGGCATCGGAGCCGAAGGGCGGTGAGGGCTGCACCTCCCTCCCCGCGGGGGTGCCCCGGCTCCGAGAATGCGACATTATAGTGCTGCACCCCCGGACCATACCGTCCCCCCCTCCCCCCCCCCCCTTTTTTTTTTTTATTGCACCGGAGCATCCTCTCTCTCTCTCTCTCTCTCTGTATATATATATATATATATATATATATTTTTTTTTTTTTTTTGGAGGAGGAGGAGGAGGAGAAGGGAGGTGTTCACTAAGGGCTTCTTCTCGCTCCCCCCTTTCCTCCCCCCCCTCCGTCCGCCCGGGAGGTGCCGTTCCTCCCTGAGCGAAGCGCAGCGGGGAGGCAGAGGCAGGTCCCGCTCCCTGCTCCGCCGCCGGGAGAGGAGGGGAAGAGAGGAGGAGGAAAAGGAGGAGGGTGCAGGGAGAGCGGGGGGGTTATTTATTTATTTATCGCTTTTGGTGGCTGCAGCTGGCAGACCTGGGAAGGAGTAGGCGCCATTGCCAGAAGGATTATTGCCAGGGGAGAAGAGAGAAAGGGGCCGGGGGCCGGGGGGGGGGAGGGGGGAGGGAGAGAGAGGAGACCCCGAGGCTCCCTTGGAAGCGGGAGGCGTTGCTTTCCCTCCCGCCGCCGGGGGATGCGCCCGGGCTGAGCGGGGCTCGGCTCCCTCCCGCCGCTCCGTCCGCCCCCCCTCCCCAGCTCTCCTCCTCCTCCTCCTCCTCCTCCTCCCCCCATCCAGCAGCATGCATCCCTCTGCGCGGAGCCCGGCCGCCGCCACCTCCAGCCCTGCCATGCTGCTGCTGCTCCTGTGCCTGGGCTGGGTGCCGCCGGGCTGGGGCTGGTCGCGGGGCAGCTCCCGGGGGGCTGCCGGGCTGCCCCCCAACGCCACCACGCCGATCTCCATCATGGGCTTGATGCCGCTCAGCCAGTCCGAGGAGGACCAGAAGAGCAGGATCGGCCGGGGAGTGCTGCCCGCCGTGCAGCTGGCCATGGATCAGATCCGCAACGAGTCCCTGCTCAACCCCTATTTCCTGGACCTGCGCCTCTACGACACGGAGGTAGGGCCCGCCGGGGACGCGCCGCCGCCCAGTCCCGGGGCGCTGCGGGGCCGGGGCGCAAGGGCAGCGCGGACGCGGGAGCTGCGGCGCCGCCGGGAGACGCGCGGGGAGAGGCGGCGGAGGACGCGGAGACGCTCCGGAGGGGCTCTGCCCGCCGGGCCCGGACCCGCGGCGGCCGCTCGCCGCCTCCAGCAACAGATGCGCGCCGGCCGCTCCGTCTCCATCCGGATTCCTCCCCTTCCTCGTGCCGGACGCGGGCTCCGGGGGGCGGCCCGCAGCGAGCCGGTGGAGATCGGCGGAAAGAGTTAAATCTGCGGTGCCGCTGCCCGCGGGATGCCTTGAGGGCCGCCCGACCCCGGCGCGGCCCGGTGCGGTTCGGGGTGCGGAAGGGCTGCTGGCGGGAAGGCGGAGGCGTTGGGAAGTTGGTACCCGGCGCTCCAACGCTCTCCGTTCGGGTCGCAACTTCGCTAAACGGAGGGAGATGCCGGCTCGATGCGGAGCCCGCCCTCAAGGTGGCAGCCGCCCCGCGTGAATCGCGCCGCGCTCCGTTCCACGACAGCCCCCGGTGCGGCGCGGGGATGGATGCTGAGAGCCCCCGCTGCGCTGCGGGAGCCCCTCTCCGGATGGAGAGCGGCGATACCGGGCTGTGCTGGCGCTCCGTCCTCAAGGTCGCCCCGGAAATCTCTCCGTGTGGGGCGGCTGCCCTTCACCGACGCGCATTTGTTGTGGCATTGTTTTGGATGGCTTGTGGCGGTAGCGGTGAGGGTGTCGTTTGGGTGCTGTTGGGTGCAGAAGGCCGGGATGCTGTGCCAGGAGCAGCCCCGAGCTGCCGTTTGTCTCCTTAAAAATGAACCTCTGCGATCAGAATGAAAAGAATTCTGGGGGATTTTCGGAATGGCATTACCTGTTTCATAAAGTGTGGTCTTGGGGAGAAACAAGATCACGGTTCTCCCAGTCCTGTGTTCATGACATTATTCTGTTTAAATCCACCCCTCGGATGGGATCGTTGCAAAATAATGAGTGCACAGGAAGTGGAGAAGCAGGAACCTTCCTCCTGCGCACACATTCCAATCAATGAGGGGCTGCACCTGATTGCAATCAAAATATTTTGCAGTTGTTCGTACAGATTTGGGGTTCTGAGCAGGGTAGTCAGCGTTAGGATGTACAGAGCAACCAAAAGAATTGCCTGATTGGCTCTGGAATGCACACTGGTTTCTTAAAAACTGCATTTTTACTATTCTGTACTCCAAGGGTGTGAAGGATTGGGATCCTGCTGCCCAGGTGCTGGATGGCTCTGGATGCTTTTAAGCAATTAATAAATGGATGATTATGGAAAGCTAAATCAGGCGAATGTATGTATTTGGAGAGCGGTCAGGTCATTATTGCACGCTTAATAGTGACAAGTAAATAAATGAGTGTTCATAAGGAGCACCGCAATGGAACAGGAACATTAACTGGAACAGCCTTTAAATACGTAATGGCAGCACAAACTTTTTTGTTGTGCTCAGCCATTACCTTATGTCTTATGGTAAGCAGAAGGGCTGCTCCCTCTTGCTGCCCGATCGGTGCTCAGCCTGTTCTTAGACTGCTGATAGATGGATGCACCCGAAGGGCCCGGATCCTTGTCCTTATGTAACCACAGACCTGCTCCTCTCCAAGACCTCACGGGTGCTTTGACACTGGCTGCTCTTGGAGAGAGAATGTGGGACCCTGTGCACCCGGGGTTTTTGAACAGCCAGAGAAATGTTCGTTGTGTAGATGTAGAGCCTGGGAAATGCACGACAGTGATTTAGGAAATGCATGGCAGTGATTCAGAAACTCCCTCGTGGAGTTCCAAAATCACCCGCTGTTAGGAACTGATGTTTGTGTTGCAGCTTTATGTAACACTTCAATAAAAAGCTCACGAAAAATAATCGTGAAAGCATTATAAAGACAAACAAATCAGATCTCTTTTCATTATTGAGGCAGCTTCCCGGCGAAGTTGAACTGCATACTGTTTGCTTGATGTACAGTGGAGCATGGGAATGCCCATATTACTGACCATTGTTAGAATTGCACTGGGCTTCCCACCTTGGGCTGCTCTCTGTGTCTAACCCTTGAGCACCGCAGTGGCATTCCTAGTGCTTATCAACACAGTTAAGCTGAAGGAAGCTCAGAGTTCACTGTAGTCCTTAATCCGTTATCTCAAGCGGCTATGATTCTGTGAATGATATCTTCAGTGCAAAATAAGACCACGGGTTACAGCAAGTATATATGCAAACATGGAGGCTTCTGACTTGAGTACTGTTGATGGTTGAAAATGTCTGGAGCATGACCCCGATGCAGTTCAGTAAGCCCTGCTTTGCTGGCCCGTGGGCACGGCTTTATTTGCTCAGACATTCCTGTCTAGGTTTGGTGAATAAAATATAGCTCAGGTGCAGATGTCTGCAGAACTCTGGTATAAGTTGTAGTGAATTCATGTAAACCTGCCCATCTCAGGGAGAGCAGGAGCAAAGCCGAGATGAAACTCTTAGACAAAGTGTCGTAATTAGGTTATTTTAGAAACAAGAGTGATTATCTGTAAGGAGTCTTATCCAAGCCTATTGAAATTAATGGCAGTAATTCACTGATTCCAGCAGCCCTTGGACCAGGTCCTGGAAGTTAAGGGCGCTTGATAGTTTATGGCTTTGGATCAATACTGTGATACAATATTTCTTCTGTTTCCAATCCCTGTGATTGTAACTATAGTTTGCTGAAAATGCAAAGAAATTTCTTGTAGAATAGTGAGCTCGGCTCTCTACACGCTACACGCAGTTCTCAACTTCATTTAAATCAGGAAGGATGGTATCTACATAAGCATCCTGGCACACATCTGTTGGAGGGAAAAAAGCAGAATAATCCTAAAATAAGGAGCTAAGCCTTCTAATAGAGAATGTTATGCATTTCAATGGTATTTAATTTGCATCATGCAAAAACTGACCTCGCTGAAACTAGAGGAAGAGGCACAGTAGGAGAAGACAAGGGCCTTAATGGAAGTTGGATATCTGCCCTTCTGCATCTGGACGTCTTCCCTTGAATATGGAATATATTTTCTGATTTCTTGTAGGATCAATGCTGCAGGTGTTTCACAGAGAGGCTGATTTGGTTTTGAATCTAAACATTTATAGTCAGGAAAGTCGTGTCTGCAGGTTAGGATGCTGTCACTTGTTTTTGGAGAGCAAAGAGAGTCAAAATGATCTGAAAACACCTTCCAGAACTAAGGGGGATATATTATCACAAAGAGAGAAGAAAATTCATACTACAGTGGTGAGATTATTTAATTTCCTCTAATAACTACAAATAAATTGTAGTAATCCTGATGTAATCTCATCTTTATATAACAGCATACTCTAATACCTTTAAAGAGCATAGAAGGATGGGCTATAACACATACAGAGAACTCCACAGAACCTTTTAAGGAAAATGGACACTTCTTGATATTTAATACATATTTGCCTTCTATTCTATAATTAAGGAGAAACTGCCTTACCTAATTTATCTGACAAGAAGTTATAATATAGATATGTTATAAAAAGGCCTTCTCTTTATTTTCCTTTTACTATGAAAATCTCTGTGTTTTTCAGCATGACCTTCTTTCTTCAAGGTTTAAAAAAGTTGTATAGGCTGTGCACTGCTCTGGGTCACTCCTACCAGCTATTCTTGTTGAAAGAGAACTTCAGCCTCGAAGTAAAGCTGTCTTTTGCAGAAAAGCCCACTCAGGACTGCTGTCAACAAAGTTGACTCATGTCTTGTTCCTGCATGCTGGAGTAAGAGTCACACACACTTATTAAGGACAGGCAACATAGTCTAGGAGCAGGAGAGGCATTTTCTGGCAGTGGTGCAAAATAAGGGATCCATGAGGAGCATGAAGCACAGAGTTCAATGGCTGGGCCTCAGAGGACTGTCAGCTTCTGGTTGCCACCTGAGCAGCTCACAGAATCAGGCGAGAGCATCCCCCTGAGAGAAATGCACACAGTGTGCTGGTTAGGCTGGTTGTCTCAGGAGGCGCAGGCTGGAGTCACTCTGATAGCAGCTGGTTTTGTGTGGGGAAGTGTGGTAAATCAGGGTCTGGGCTGAGCCTGACACACTCTGTACATGGATGATGTACCCCGAGATGAAACTTGAACTCCATCAGAACCCTCCGGCACATGTGGGTGAGCCTGCCTTCCAACCTCCAGCTCCTCTGGAGTCAGCCTACCCTTCTGTCTGTAGCCAGGAGAAGCACTTCCTCAGCGCTCCTGTTGGGAGGGCATGAACGGGGCCCCAGATCCAAGCTGTGCAGTGGCACTTCAGCCTCCCCCCAGGACTCGGGCCTGCACAGAGGTGTAGCAGCAGAAGGTCTGTTTTAAGATAACAACATAAACACAGCCCGACTCCTTCACACCATTTGTGAGTGTTCTGATTGCTGAATTTCCTGGAGCTTTATTTTCATTTTTAAGGCAGGACTTGAAATAGGACAGGTGAGATGTTGTCCTAGTCATCTGTTCTAAGGGGAGCAGCCAGCTGAATACAAAGGAGATTAGGGCTAAAACTCAGACTGAACTGACAGACTTGGTATTATCATGAGCTGGTGTCTGGCATATGTTGAAGTTGATGGGTAATTTCTTACTTTTAAATATCACTGAGTACTTAATGCTTTCTGATATATGCAGATAGTTTAGTCTGACAATATACTTGTGTTGTCATGATGTACGGGTAATGATCACAGGCTACTCTGCTGGCAGCGTTCTGCCTGGAATGGATGTATTTGTTAAAGGCATCAATGTTCCCTTTGACTTTCATTCAATATGGCTCCACTTAAGGCATATAACCTCTTTTTGCATTTGAGTTTTGTAAACTTGGAGGGAGTCATCTAAAAGTTAAGCTTTTATGTTAATTCCATGCTGGTTTTTCCACTGATGCTAAGATGTAGGAGGGGAGAGGAGAGAAATCATGTATTCACAGCACCCACTCCTCTGGGTGTGGATCTCAGACCTGCAGAATGTATATCCTCTAAATATCTTTGCAGAGAAATTAAAGCCAATGTATCATTTTCTGGCATATGTCTTGCAATTTCATGTATAACTTATCCCATGCATACTGCAAAATATACTGTTATGGAATCTTTTGATTCAAATGCCAAACACACTGTCAGTTCAGAAAAGTAATTTTTTGAGTAAATCCAGGAAGGAGTTTCCATTTACATTTGCAGAAAGAGGGGGAAGGCCCTGTCCTCTGAAACAGTTACCGACAACCGTAAATTACTCAGGTTTGTGGAAAAGATGGAGTGTAATATTCTAGAGATAACTGTGAAGAAAATATTTTGTGATAGGAAAAGGGAGAGGAAGGAGCTAGAAGAGAGGTATTATGGCATTCACATAAAAAGTTTTCTGTGCAATATTTGTACTGTTTTAATTGAATACATGCAGTTGTTTGAGATGACAACAAATAGCACCACATCTCAAGGCTACAGATCAGCACCTCACGTGAATGATGTAATGAAGTGATGATGCATTTGTGGCTCAAGCTTTGTTCTCCACTTGAAATTTCATGCTTTATGGGAATTTTCTTGGCATATGGTGGAATAGCAAAGCATAGCAATGCGTTTGAGGAAGCTGAGGGAGGTGGGAACCAAACAGTTCCTTCATAAAACTCGAATGGAGGTCATTGCCACCACTGGACAGCAGATGCTTCTTCTTAGCAAGGTTTGAACCTTGTAATATAGAGTCTTGGCTCAGGTGATTGAGTGGTGGAAGTTATGAAAGGAAATCCACCACAATCCATTGTGGCTCAGCTAACTGTTGGAGCAGCTGGGGCAAGCAGTGAAGCACACTGAGGTCAGTCAGCACTGGTGTGACTCAGTCCTGTGGAGATGAGTGTGGGTATGTGGCAGTCCCTTGCTGGAGCTCTGTTTCAAACTGCAAGATTCAAAACTGAGAGGGAACAGATACATCACTTTTTTATTATATATATATATATATTTAAATTTATTTTTGTGCTAGGAATTGTGAAATTAAAACGTTAATAGAGCCTGAAGCCTTTTAGGAGCCAGTCACGCTGTTGTCTTATTTGCGGGTGTAGCTGAGCTAGAAATAATATTTTCAGTTCTTTCCTTGTTCCCTTGCTCTGACATTCACTTACCAGTTGCTGACTCCTGAAGCAAACTGGTTCAGCCACAGCATCACTCTGACTTGAACAAAGTGCCCCTGAGAACAGCTGAAATGTATCTTCAGTCATATGGTGTTTCCCCTTGCTGTGCTGCTTATGCTCGAGGGACGACAGAGCCTTCTTTGCCAGCCACGGCCGCCTCTCTTTGCGGAAAATTTTGCTGTGGGTAACAGCTGCTGGATTTAGGGCTGGTTTGTGCTGCCTGCTGAGTGGAAACAGCAAACACTGACCGCCAAACACTGTTCTTTCAGATATTTTTTCCTGTGTTGGAATAACCATGTAATTTCATTGCCAAGTCAGTGATTGATGTCCAATTTCCATGTCATTAGCTTTTCATTATCGTAAGACTTTAGTACTGACAATTTCATCCATAGTATTTTCCAAATAAGTATTTCCAAATGTGAAAATTGAAGCTAAGAGATTAAAGGTAAATACCCACCTCCTCTCTGAAAGTAATAGTCACTGAGATCTTAGAATGTAAAGGCTAATTCGGCAGGGCTGTTCAAATTGTCTTAGTGAGGCTCCTGAGAGATGAAGGCCCAGATAATGGACTAATTGCCTGAAAGTGAACAGCATGAGTTTGAGGGATAGGATTAGAAAAGTTATGTTTGCTACAAAGGCCATGGTACTTCTCTTAAATAATTAACATGTTCTAAGATCAGAGGACTGTTAGGATTATCCAGCATCTACAGTATAGGCCATATGTTTCACTCGTTTCTTTCCTGATCCACTATGAACTAGAGTAAGTGCTTGAGTCTTGTCTTCAGGATCCCTCAAATCCTGAAGTCCTCTGGAAAACTTTTCTCCATGATTTGCATGGAAACCCTTTGAAGGTGTATTGTTATTTTCAGTTCATGCCCTGTTGATGCAGTAACAGCTCTTCCTTTTTGTGGATACGAAAATCATTTTGCCGCGGCTTCCATTGGAGGAGCTCATCCCATTATCTTGGTTATTTTTAGATTATTATTTTTTTAAATTAAAGAATCACTATCACTTATCTTTAAAATAAGGTATTTGTTCAATCTTCTGTTTCCTTCCAGTAGCTGTGCATTTTGATTTTGATACTTCTTGTCTAAGGTAGGCCTTTTTTCTTTGCTGCTCTCCAGAATTACCTGAAGATAGATACACACAACAGGTGTCTAAGAAACCATCTTACATCCATTTCCTCCTGGGAAAAGTAGGAAGAGGCCCCTTTTGGGTTATTAATTGACTTCCTTTCCACTGTTTACTCCTCCTACTCTCACAGGGAATTTAATGTTTTCCTAGCAAAGAGCACATACCTTTCTTTACAATTTTTACTCTATATAAAGTGACAGCTTTTGACAGACTAACACTCTAGTATGGTACATATTATTTTTCAATCATGTAATATTTTTCAAGCATTGCTATTTTCAGAAATTCACTCCTGTGTTACTTACCATCATATAGAGATATTTCAGTGTACATGGACAGTATAAAAAAGTTAAACTGCCTTTTACTTGGAAGTTCTGTAGTGCACCTTGAGTTTTGCATTCCGCTCACCTATGTGAATTCTGAGAGCACCGAGTTTCAATGATTTACAGGAGATTGCTTGAGAGAGCGAGAGCCTCTTTCTTTCCTCTTTTGTCCGTTCCACGTTCTCTGTTTCTAAAAATTGCAAGCAGGACTGGATTCCTGGTTGGTGGTGAGAATTTAGTCTGGATGTATGCGCTAGTGGCAGGAAGACTTTATGTAATATAATAAAATTATATATTATTAGCTACCACTACACAGAGAAAGCAATACAGAGATGTTTTACATTTCAGATCTTCAAACTTAGTCAGGCTTCCTGTCTCTCATCATCTCTTGCTCTAAAAAATGCTAATGGTACCAGCCACAAATTGTTGTGTTTGTTGTGTTTTTTTTTTTTCTCTTTAAAGTTTCAGCTGAGGTTCCTGAATTGAGCTGAGGTTTTGCTTTCCAAAAGTGCTGAGTGATTTGCAGTGGGATGTTCAGCACTTCAGTGGGCCAACTCACCTAAAAAAATGCCGTGTGCTTCTATGAGAAAGATTGCTGGATTTGCCACTTGAACAAAGACATTCATAGTTGCTTGCTTTAAACTTTCAGAGAGCATGGTGGAATAAAATGTTTGTAGGTCTGTAGGGCTGGCGTCGTTCTGTCCTTGTTGGCATGGAGAAGAGTTGCTCCAGTGCCAGCAGAAGCCCTTGGTCTGGTCACAGCAACACAACAGCGGTGCCTCAGTACCTGTTGTTCCCTTCTGCTGTAGTAGCTAGGAGCCCTAGACACCTATCAGGCCTTGAATGTAAGCTCTGCTGGTGATTTTTCCAATAAAGGTTATTTTATTTAAAGTTAACTGAAGGGTAAAAAACATATTTTCCCTGTGCAGTGAGTTCAAAAGTTTGGAATTACACAAATCATTTTTTCATTCTAGATTCTTATGCAGCAAGTGATAGATTAAGGCAACTAAATAAGACATTGAACTAGACAGACCAAGCTGCTTCGCTTTTTACTCTTTTGTGCACTCCTGTGGCTTTCTTCTGGATCTTTTAGCTTGTCATTCTCATCCTCAAAGTGCTACCACTAGAACTTGATGGATTACTGCAGGAATAATCTCACTGATGTTGTATATACTAGTAATATTATCTCTTTTTTTTTTTTTTTTTTTCAAGTCCACTGTTCAGCACGAAGAAAATGGATATGATCATTGTGCTGCAATGCTGAGGAAGGGGGAAAGGAGCTGAGCTTAGATTTTCAGGCTATGTGAGAGGAGCAAAACACTATGATTTGCAGCACAAACAGTTTTCATTTGTCTTCGTCATGTGAATCTGGTTAGCTGCAAGCAAATCTGGTCAGGCCTGGCTGGGCAGTGGGAGTAGGTAACCTGGCGTAATGTGTGGGAGGTGAATTGTTTTATCAGAACAGCTGGCTACCTTAAAAGCTGAGATATGTTAGGGCAGATAATAGTTCTCAATATTGGAGCTACTCTTGGCACAGACGGAAGTTGGTCTTGATATAAGAACAGGAATTGCCATCCAAATAAATCGTAATGGATTCCAGTGCATTATTGAGGTTTCCTAGGATATGTGAGCACTCTGTACTCTAATTACATTGAGCGATTAAGCAGCAAAATCAGAGACACCCGGGACAAGAGGGGTGAATGATAACCTACTTTGAAAAAGCTAACATTTGAGGCTGGGATTAGAGTATCTTATAAATGTTAATGGGTGTTTCTCAAAGGGGACAATGTTCTGTGTAGGAGGAATGAGGTGACATATAGCTTGAATATATAGCCACCCTTTAACACAGTTAACACAGACTATAGTCAACCTTTTACATGAACGAATAACTCTTGAAGTGAGTTATGGTTCAGAAAAATGCTAGAAAGACAGAGGATAATGCAATAAAGAAGACAACACAAAAAGATTTCTCCTTTTGCCTTTGGAATACGTTGGCTACAGGCGAGACATTTATGCTAGGTTTTTTTTTTCCCTCTTAAGTTCTTGGGGACTGTGCTCCTAGAAGGGAGCATGGTTTCCTCCTACAGTTTCCCTCTCTGAAAATTATTCAGCTTGTCTGTGTAGATGTCACAATGGAGATGCCAACAATGAGTCATCTAGTCCTCTGGTCACCAGTTGTGTCCTAAGGCTTTAAGCTAACTCTTGCAAAAACTACAGTGATCCTTACTGCACTGAATAACAAGGATCTACCTTGGGTAAAATCCCCCAAAACGATGGAGAAAGCAGGATTTAAAATGAAATGACTCATTTTTTGAAACTGAAATCAAATTTCAAAACGATTACTGTTTCAAATAATTGTGAAAATTCAGCTTCAGGTTTGAGACCTGCGCGTGAGATACAGGTACTTGATTCAGTGGATCAGTATTTCATAATTGTTGTGTTTGGTAGCAAGTTCAGGAGATTCTCAACTGAGTTTTCCTGAATGAGTGACAGGAGCATAAAAGGTATTTTTTAGGTATTAAACTCAGGAAATGTTATTCTAACACTGAAAACTGTACCTGTACAATCAACCATAAATATGGAAATATGGTTAATTATTTCATCAAAATGCATACAGACATGTTTTGTCATGCATTAATTAGGGATTAATTAGAAATACAAATAATGTAATCACATGGTTAGAGAGATTCTCAGGAAGCAAATTTTAAGGAAGCAAATAACATGAGGCTGCACTTGTCCATTATCTTGATGGCTCCTTTGCCAGCTATGGGTTAAACGCGGTATTGCTGAGGAGACCCAGAAGAAGCACAAGGAGAAAAAAACACTTATCTAGATTGAAGCCACTTACATATCTATAGAGTGAGGTGATGCTTCTTAAAATGCTTGCCCTTGAAATTTATGTCCATCTATATAGTGCTGAAATTGATTTCATAGCCTCCAATACACCATTTCTCTCATGAATTTAAACCCATTGGCGGGGGCAAGAGGGGTTGAACAAGGTGAGACATGATATTCACATTTTGAGCACCTATGAGTATATTCAAACCATACTTTTTGTTGCCTAAAGATGAGCCAAAGCTATGACTAATGCAGCCCTGTATTCCCTGCTGAGTTGGTGAAAAGCTTTAGATATAAGAGGAGAGCAGGTCAGAGCTCTTTAGCTGCTGAGGTTGGGCAGTGCGAGTGCCTCCTGCTTCTTTCCCCTCCTTTACCCTTGTGTAGTCAATATTGAAATAACACTCATAAGGAAGGCTGGACCAAGGACTGTTCACCAACAAAATCCTATTTAAGCCTCTAAGAGAGGTATTAAATGGGATTTAAACAAGATCTTGGCCTGCATTGGCTCTCTGCTCATGGAAAAAAATATATCTTGAGTTTAAAAAATGTTTAAAAGATATATTTTCAATAATTACATTATAGAATCATAAGAATAGGGAATAGAGCATGTCTACTAAGTATTATGTTTAATTTCTGTGTAAGTTGCTGTGTAGGGTTGTGCTAATGGACTGTGCTTTGTACTTAGTGTTGTGCTCAGGTAATGTCCTGAATTTCTCAGTTTGGGGGAATTTTCCCAATTATTTCTGACCTTGCTACATTTGGTTTGGATGTTGCCTTGTACAGGAAGAAAAGCAGGATTTCCTTTCCTACAGGAAGGGCAGACAGTCTTGTAGCTACAGGCAATGTTGATGAAGACAAGTAAGGGATCTACACTGAGAATTCCTATTTCACCTTGTGTTTGTGCTTGAGAATGCATGGAGAGCAGTAATAATAACTGGTTGGGCTCTTCCCCGCCCAGTTGCATGAGTGAACTGGCAGAAGAATCACTGTGGACAGTTAGCAATAAATTGAGCGTATCATCTGCTTGGGGCTAGTCCCTGGGCCCAAGGCAGACGTTCATTGCTTCTCTAATCAGTATTATTTTGCTCTCTTTTCTTTTACTTATCTGTTTATTTCCATGCCCTTATGTCACATAGTTTATAGATTGTAATTATAAATTAGAATGCTTATAATTAGGCTTCATTGGGAGTTTTTCTCCTGAAGCTTTTTAGTTGTATGTCAGTTTCAGTAGAATTTATTGACCTGAAAATGTTTTTGAACACTGTATTTTGAAAATTTTAAAGAACCTTACTTTGTGCATCAAACTAATACTTTGTTTTGAAATGTCAACTATTCAGAAAGTAAATTGCCAGGCTCCAAACATATTATTTCAAATTTGACTTGTATCAAATCAAACTTCTGCCTGTGAGCCCCTCGATTTGTTTTTCTTTCAGATTATTGAGTCATGAAAACCTTTTGAGGTTTTGGGTTTCCATCCCATCTTGGCACAGGGCATTTCTTTTGGAATTTTGCATTTTTACACAATAGCAAAACAATCTGCTGTTCAGCTGTGTGCATAATGAGGCCTCCCAGAAAGTTTGAGCTTTTTGCTCCTTGGATAAACAAGCACCTCCCAGGCCAGCTGTTCCTCCCCTCTCTCCATCCCTGGGCTTGGTGCTTGCATTCCCCCCCTTGTCTATGCCAGCATCCCAGTAGGTGTTGGGGCTCTCAGTGTCCAAGTGGGATGGGGAGAGTTGGTTGCTGTCTGAGAGTGCTGGAGAACAGAGGTGCAGGTTCTTCTGTGATGCCATGGTCCTTGATCTGTTCCCTTCTCTACAACTGAGATTAGGTTTTCCTTCAGCAAAGATTTTCTATGGCAACACTGTTTTCTTTGTCTTTCTGTATGCACAGCACACTCTCCATTCCATGGAACAGAATTACCTGGAAAGCTGCACATAATATGATGAAAGTACTGAGGTAGCTAAGGCAATGTGTGAGATGCCTGTTCCAAGGTAAGTGACTGTACATGGGAGAGACAGGCTGAATTCTGTGCATGCTCAAAACTTGCACTGATTTTAATAGAAGAAAGAAAGTTCTGAGGAAAGCAGAATCAGGCACAGTGTAGATAGCTTTGAGCTAACAGAGCCTTTGCACTGGAGGTACATAAAGCATCAACAATACACAGCACAGAGTATTCTGTTCAGGCTATATGAAGCTGATTGAAAATGTGATTTGTGCAAGATGACACAAACAGAAGCAGTCTTCCCAGCTGGCTGCGTGCATAGTGCTGAAAGTAGTTCAGTGTACAACCACACCAACCAGTCCCTCGAATATCCATTCTCAAAAGGATCATACCAGTTTGTTTATTGATTTGTCACCTATGGATGAATATTTCTGCTACAGAAATGTTTAAAATGACACATGTTTAAAATTAGATTTGGCAGAGCAATTTGCCTGGAGATTATTCTTGTGAAGTATTGATTCACAGCATTGCTGTGAGCTGGATTACTGTCCAAATTGGAAAAGCCAGCCGTAGAGAGGTCTTTATCCTTTAATAACAATTAGCTCCTTTCTCAGAGGGCCACAGCTGAGTGAAGCAGAGGAAAGCTGCAGAATGTCAGGCAACCGGAGGGCCTGAGGCCTGCACCTCCGGGATGCAGAAGGGAAGGAAGGAACTGCAAGGCAAAAGGAAGAAAAAGGGAAAAACACAGCACGATGTTTCTCTGGAACCAGAAACTGGACATTCTGGTGCTGCTTGTGTTACTGGCAGCCAGGGGCTCCGAAGAGCTGAATCGCACTCGCCTCTCCCTGCTGGGGCTCTTTCCCAGCAGCTGCCTGATCGATGGCAGGAACTTGACAGCAGGCGTCCTGCCTGCCGTGCGCTTGGCCCTGCAGCACTTGCGCAGGCATTCCTGGATTCTGAAGAACTATGAGCTCCAGGTTTCCTTCCATGACACGCAGGTAAATGGGTGCAGGTGTGTAGCTGAGTTCCCTCCTGGTCAGCCTCTTTCTGCTGGAACACAGTGCGTGTAGTGGTCTGGAAAAGTCTGGGCTGAGAGATAGGTTCTGACCACAGCAGGGAGCTTGCAGTGCCCTCTTGCCTTGCTGGCACTGGGAGCGCAAGTAAAGAGAAAGGAACCACATATCGATGTAACCTGGGACTGCCAGGACAGCACTGACTTTGACATTTGTCTTCCACTCCTGAGGTGTGCGGAGCAGTGCCCTCAGACCCAGGCACACTTGTATGCGGCTGTGCATCTGTGCTCCCTCTACAGTAGCAAATTCCTTGATAAGTTATGAAGCAGTGCATCAAAAATATTTGCCTATCTGTATCCTTTAAACATGAACTATACTGCTACTATTAAGTTATTAAAATCAGACATTATTGCACTAATAACGGTTGCACTGCATTATATAGTGGGAAGAGGGTATTGTATGTCTTCTTTGGAAGCTCTAGAAAATTGTTCGAGGGAGAAATTCTAAGTAATTTTAATTGTGCATTTGGTTCATAAGCACTTTGTATAATTTTTGAAGTGCTTCAACATATACCAAATACGGTCACATATGCTATAAAGTTACTCAAAGATAGCTTCCATGTTTAATAATGTAATACAAATGTATTGACTGTATATACTCATTAAGAAAATTTCTGTTTTGTAAATTGCATTTAATAAAACTGGTGGTTTTATTTATTTGTTTATAAGACCTTATGGAAAATGTAATTATAGTCCTGAAAAATATGTATGTCTTAGTTTCTCATGTAAAAATATGAAGTTTTGCAGTAACATTTCAGCTTACATAACTGGAAACTGTGGATATGAGAGTTGGTGGGCAGCAATTAAAAACATCTGGTATTTGCTTATATACAGTGCTTCTATTTCAGTGAGACTAGAGGGACATAGGGGAATGTTTGTTTGTTCATTGTATTGGCTTAGGTTTTAATTCTAGGAATAACTGCAAAATATTTTTCCTCATATGAGTATTCAATAGATTTGAGTTGCAGAACTTCAGTTCTGTTGCACTGTTTTCTACAATTTGAATTGAAATATCCAAGAAATCTGTGATTATATATATTTTTAATCAACCCCTAGAAAAAAGACATGTCATGATGGCTTGTGAGAGTTTAACAAAATGGGACATTAAGATTTCTGATTTTTCTTCCTGGATCTGAGAGCAGAGCACGGGGTTGGGAGTTTTAAGTACTGATTACTGACAAGCTGTAGAGGTCCTTGGATTTAATCAACTTTCAGGGCCAGTATGGCTGCGAGACAGCTGATTCTGTTTATTAATGCTGTGAGCCCAGATCTGCCGTAAGAGTCCTTATACAACCTTTTCATTAACTTTCTTTTAAGTAGAAAACACAGGTGCTTGGCTCTTTGGATGGATAATCGACTGTGTTTTTTCTTTTGTTTTGTTTGTTTGTTTGTTTGTTTGTTTTCATACGAAGAGAAAAAGATGAATTAAAAACTATTTTATTTTATATTTTTTTGAAAAATACAGAGATCACGTCATGCAGGATGTAGCGTTGCATAGGGCACTGTCCCGTCTTTCGTGAGTATGGGGGAACGGGGCTGCATTCCATCCTATGCCTCAGAGGCTTTCAATTCACCTTTTCTGCTTCCCATGAAAGCACTGTCCTGCTGCACAGTAGGGTGTCTGGGGGCGAGTTCTCAGTCTTTTGTTTAGCTACTGTTTTAATTTCAGCTAATTAGGCCTTTCACTACTCCCGCATGTGAATAGTAACTATGAGGCTAAAGAAGGAATCTTGCAAGAACTATCTGAATTCTCTGTATGAAGTGAAGCTATTTCAACAGAGGCCTTTGAGAAAACTTCAGCAGAGTGCTTCATAACTTGGTGGCTGAGAACTGAATGCATCTATTGGCTGATTTCTTTTAGCTCCTGTAATTTAATATGCACTTCCAATTACAGTGTTGTCGATCCCTTGTAAGTGGAAATACCTCAAACACTCATGATGAAGCACTTCCACATTAAAAAAACATAAATAAATAAATAAGTAAATAAAAGCTTAAAGACTCACTGGGATGCTTTTCCACCTCTAACAGAATCAGGGTTGGACCTGGGTTCTGCAGAGCCCAAGTCCTCATGCTGGTACGGGTGTGGGAAGGCATAAAAGCTGCATCTGCAGATTTGTGAATTCAGCCGTAGAACAGCTTTTTCATGTCATAAGGGAAACTATTCCCTTGAGATTTTTAACTGTAGGGGTGGGCGGCCAGGTATAATTGAGCTGTCTGTGTATCACTTCATTTCTGTCTTTGACTGTGTGACTGACATCTGGAGGTTCTCCTTTTACATCTTCAGGGTGACCAACTTGGCAGATTCTTACAGGCTTAGACAATTCTAAAAATAGTTTGACTGGTGTATTAAGAGCAACGTTTTGGTCTTTCAGAGTTATCTTTCTGTTCTTACGGGAAACTTTCACACTCTGTGGTGAGGATATGACTTGAACATGCAGCTATGCTTAACTCTACCTTTGGGATTTTCTGAAGAGTGATGACTTGTGCTCAGATTATTTTTTGGCATTTGGCCGAATCTGTACTAATGTGTATTGTCTCTGACACAGATGATAGAACAACATATCCTAGTCTGACTTAAAGGTTGATTGTCTTTTCTTAGGTAGTAAACTGATTCCTTTGTATTGTAATGACACAACAGCATGATAGTTGTCTGTCTGCTTATCTGAAGCATTCCTTTATGTGCTTATTAAAAAACAAAAACAAACAAACAAAAAAAAGCCAACAACAAACACAGTGATAACAACAACAACAACAACAAAAAACCTAAAAGCAAAACCCACAGCAACAATGGAACATTCACAGAAAGTGACAGTGATAAGCAAATTATTTCTGCAGTGAAAATAGCAATGCATGCTTGTTTTCATTATCCTACCTAAATAAGAAAAAAAAAATTCTAATTCAGGCTTAAGATGCAGTAAACTGATCATCTGTACTAAGCTTGTAGGATTGTACGTATGAATCCTGGAAATATTTAAGAGCTGTATGGATGTGGCACTTAGGAACATGGTTTAGTGATGGGTCCCAGTAGGTCTGGTTAATGGTTGGGCTTGATGGTCTTGAAGGTCTTTTCCAACCTAGATGATTCCATGATTGTACATATACAGGTATTGTGGCTTAAAAGCAGCTGAAAATATATATATATATTTGGCAAGGACATTAACATATAATTATCACTTATTAGAGCATTATTTCATAAACAAGAAAAAGATAGATAAAAAATTCTTGTGTGCAGTTCATTGCATATAACCTTTAACTATCTTCTACACACGTATGTCCTCTGCAATGCTCTATGAAACAATATTCCAGAACAAGCACAATAAAATAAGTGTCTTTGTCATTCAAAAAAAATCTGTTTGGTGATATATTTCAGGTAGCTGGGTTATTATTATTTTGCGGTGACAAAAAATAAAAAAAAATAAAAAAATAAAAAAATGACATGACATTCTTGAAGCTTTCGTAAATAGATGTCCAGTGAGAGTTACTAAAGGACGGTGTATTTGCTAAGTCAGTTCTTGTCATCTAACATTAACATGAGCAAGGTATTGTATTTTGCATTTAGATACTACCATTTCATAATACCTTATCATAAGCATGAAAATTGTGAACTATAAAATACTTATCAAATGCTAATTTTAGCTTTCCTAAACTGCTGTATCACTCTCTCTATTATTAGAATGGCCTCACTGAAAATAAGTAAAGGTGTTCTATTATCTATTTTTTTTCCAAATGGTCTATTATGATTCCTGACAATAGCTCTTTGTTTTCTCAATCATATATTTAAGACAAAGAATAAGTAGATGAGTCTGGCTAAATTCCTTAATAGCTATTCTTGTGAGCTGGAAGGTACCCAGATTCATTTGCATTCTAATATTTTACTTTTCAGTGAAGCAGAGGTTCATAGGTATACAAAGGGTACACAACAGTTGGGTTAGGTTAACTCTTTCTAAAGGAGATCTCATACAGAGAAAGGATTTTTTACACGTTACTGAGTTTTGACCCTAAATGACTCAGCCTGTTACTCATTGATGTAATCCTATCTTTTCACTCTTATCACTGCAACTTCTTAGTGTCACCTTTCATTTATTTCAAGCCTTTGAAGTTGACCTCTAAAATAAACCTGAATACATCAGTAGTATATATGTAGGCATCTGTTATAAGGTAAACTATTTGGGATAAACATTTATTGTACTCCCCTCTATACTTCCAAGTTGTAAGAAACGGGAGCAGAGATGGATGGATCCAGCGAGGGCTGACAGCCCAGATGAGGGCCGGAGGTGTTTCTGGGCATAGTGGAGCAGAAGAGCTCTGCCAGGACTGGGGTTCATCTGACCTGGCATTTGAAGTCTGTGTTGTGGGTATCTCTCTTCAGCTAGCAAGGCAGAGTGCCCTGTGCTGTCAAGGAGTTGGCACTTCTGTGTGGAAAAATTCATCTGACCTATTTTAGGTGACTATTTTAAGATAAAAAGAATTGTGTCCCAGAGAAAGCTTATCGCTCTCTGTGAGGTACAAAGGGAGCCTCAGATGGCTAGTATAGATGTAGATGTCTCCTATGTAGAGATTCGTGTTGCGTCAGCTACAGCCTACCCTAGATGTCTGAGGGAATTTTAATGTAAAAAGCTGTAGTAACAATATGTTTCCGTCACCTCCAAGTTTCAGTGGGATTTCAGCAGACGATCCTGAGAACTCCATTTCCACCACCCCCACTGCATCTTTATTGGTTTCAAAAATTCCTTCTTTGGTCTCTCATGTCTAGCCAGCAAACCTGGAAACCAGACCAGCAAAGCTGTGTGGTGCACTGAGAACTCAGCAGTGAGTCCAGGGAGCTCCTTTGTGCAACCTCCGAGGGTATGCAGGACACCCCTCACCTGAGCTGTCAAAGGCCTCATAGCTCAGTGCCAGCCTCCCCACATAGGGCAGTTTTGTAAGTGGAATTTTGTGACTCTGGGAAAATGTATCCTGCATTCTGGACTTGTTTTTATTTCTTGCATAAAAATGAGAGAATTGTGAGGAGAATCATACATATGCATATCACAATTCCATTCAAAATCACATGGATTGAGAAATCATACTGCTCAGATAGTTTTTATATCATTTTTGAAACTAAATGTGCTTATGTCATAGAATCACAGAATGGTTTGGGTTGGAAGGGACCCCAAAGCCCACCCAACCCCACCCCGTGCCATGGGCAGGGCTGCCCCCCACCATCTCAGCTGCCCAGGGCCCCATCCAACCTGGCCTTGAATGCCTCCAGGGATGGGACATCCACAACATCATTGGGCAACTTGTTCCAGGGAGTCACCAACCTCTCATGAAAAACTTCCTCCTAGTATCTAACCTTAAACCTCCCCTGTCTTAGTTTTAAACCATTCCCCCTTGTCCTTTCACTATCAGACTTTAAAAAGTCCCTCTCCTGCTTGCAAGCTCTCTTCAAGTACTGCAGTGAGGTCTCCCTGGAGTCATCCTTTCTCCAAGCTGAGCAAGCCCAGCTCCCCCAGCCTTTCTTCATAGGAGAGGTGCTCCAGCCCTCTAATAATCTTTGTGACCTCTGGACCTGCTCCAACAGCTCCACATCCTTCTTATGCTGAAACTTTCAAAATGAATTTTGCTTTCAAAATGAATTTCAGTTGACATGGTAGGCAGTTTAAAACCGTATTAAAGATTGAAATTCAAAATTAGTAGTTAAAATAAAAATGCCTAACTTCATGAAGATTACGTATTTCTGTCAACAACACAAAACGTACTTTTTCCCCAGAATTCTCTTTCATGAAGAAATTCAATGTTTGGGATTTTCTGTTTCTACTAACATGAAAACCCCTGTCAAGATTTTTCACAGACTGCTTTCTACTGTTCTGCACCTCTCCATTCATGACATCTCACAGGTGTTTTGATCATGTGATATTCTACATGGATGTATATTTTATAATTGTTATTGTAAAGTTTCATAAAATGTCTCTTTTCAGATTCTGAAATGAAAATGGAAATTGGCAGAATAAACAGATTCTGGAAAGATTGCTGCATTTACTATACTTCATTTAGGGCAATTTTAGTGGACATTTTTGTGCTGGTGTGTTCTGTTTGAATGAATCCAACTCTCTGGTGAATACTGCTGCTCTTGGAGCAATTTACATGCTTTTGATTTGTGACTTGCTTCAGAATTGTCAGCCTCTTCAAGAAATATGACCAGTGATGTCTTCATTCTGCTGTCATTCTCAAGCACATCTTGCAGTTTTCTTACCTTCCACTGTAAAGCATCAATAAAACAATGCATGGATTTGTTTTGTTTCTGAAAGCAAGTTCCTTTAAAACAACAATTCATTAAGTTCTGAATCATTTGCAGCTAGGCTTAAGTATGACATCCTCACAAACTGCTCTGAGAACAGTCCACTGCTAGCTAACAGAGTATTCAGCAGAAGTAAACCAGAGTTTCTTTCAAAATAAATTGAGGCAAACTGCTTGATTGAAAGTGAATAAATAGTTTTTCACAATAATTTAAGGTTATTCGTATTTCTTTGGCATAGATCTTCTTCTAAAACAGAAGTTCCTTCCAATTTCAAACGCTCTCTATCCAGTTCTGATACTAGCTGATACCATCTCACTAGAAGCATTTTCTTGTTTGACAGAGTGGCAGTAAATATTTTAAACATACTAAAGGGCTCCAAAATAAAAAAGAGAAGGAAGCACTGTTCTGTGAGGTTCTTCATACTCAGTTCTGCTTATTTTCCAAATCTTTTATGTGAATTATAGCAAAGTACTCAGTCCTCTTGTCCATTCCTCACCCCGCATCTCTTATCCCTGATTCCCTCTGCAGGGGTTTTCTTACTTGTGGTTAGCATGTACATTATCTTGGTTCACATCATTACAGTTCCAGAGCTCATGACCCCTGATTCTGAGCACACTGTGATTTCTCATCTGCCCACAGTCAGCAGGAGAGGCAGGGATCCAGCAGAGAGGAGTCATCAACAGCAGGCTGATGAAATGTCGCGAAGAAGTAGGTGTTTCACAGCGTTCTCTTTTTAAGAGAAGTAACAGGAGAAAGGGAGAAAGCACCTCCCTAACAGCTTGTATGCAATATCCAAGCACAGAACTCCTTTAGGAGTGCATGGCTTGCTACCATCTAACATACAAGAAATTCAGAGATTCAGATGTTGTTAATAGAGTTCTGTATGTGAAGAGGTGAGGTCTGTAGCTAGTCAGGCTAACTCCAGAGGCATTTAGCAAAAGGACAAAGAACAGAGAAATGCATTTTTATTCCTATTTTAATCTGGAGTGGGCTTGTTGCTAAATGGATCCAGTGGGAAAAATTCTGAAAATGATGATAAATGCATTAAGGAAAATCAGGAGGTTTTTGTGATTTTTCCTAGTTTTGATGTCCAATTAAATATGTGTTCATTTTTAGTATGAGGTATGTTGAAGTTATGTTGTACTGCATTCACCATTTTGTCCCAATGATGTTGCAATTCCAAACCAACATTAATAGAAATAAGAATTCCTCTCTACACTGTAAAACATATATAAAGATTTGACGTGTAGCTGGAATTGCCTTATAATATTTATATGATATCTATTAAATTATTAAGACATTATTGATAAAAGCAATCATGTAGGTTCTTGTATTACCGTAGGAAAAATGCTCTTGATCTGATTCTCATTTTCACTAAGGACTCTTTTATTGATTTCTGATGAGGTAGATGTGCCTTAAAAAGGTCTGCATAGCAAGAAACCACTAACACAGCCAGAATAATGAACCTCAGTGTAATTTTTTTTTTTTAATTTAACTTGAGACAGTGTTAATAAAATACTACATATAACCTGCGGATTGGCTAGAAAATGCAATGATAAGATACATAAGTCAGGTGGTCGGTCATCCGAAGTTTGGTCTAGGAGCTGCAGTCATCGTGGTGCTATAATACAGGTGTGCTTTAGACACAGTAAGGACTTGGGACTAAGACATTTTATGGAGAACTGCAGGAACACCTTGTATATGGAAAAATGCATGAGGAACTGACAGGAACATTGGAAAGCCTCTCTTTTGTGGTGCACCTGCATTTCAAACTGCAGGGAAATCTGGGTGAATGAAAAGCAAAAAAAAGCACGTAGGCCTTAAAAAGGATGCCAGCATATGATATTGGTATGTCAGTAGTTGTCTTAATACAATAATCTTGGCTACAATAGGAGTGGTGGTAGAAGAGTTAGTAGGGTGAATGTGGTGTGCTTATAACAAGAATAACTAATTCTTTGCTTCTAAGTTTTGATGTTACTGCTGTCTGTCCTAACTTGGCCAAAATCTACAGTAGGTTTATTTGCAAAATAGGCATATTTTGACTTGCTTAGCTCAAACCTGTGCACAAAATTCACTTTGTCCATCCAGTGATTCCTATGCCAGATTTCACCAGCCCCTCTCAGAATAGCAGTATCTCCTTTCGAAAGACATTCAGTTTTCATTCAGGATCTTTCAAGGGTGAAGAATTTACTACAAAGTTGTACCATTTGTGTCCTTTCTTATATAATTTCTGGCTAAATGTCACTGATGATGTTTTTCATTTGTTGTAATACGTAATGCCATATCTTTGAGATTTAAGATCATATTGTCATCTCTGTACAGCTGATTGTTGTTCATATTCAACTCACCCTTTTCTATCAAATGTGATAACCAGATGAAGCCTGTTTATTTTGCTGCTGCAAGGCAGAATTTCCAGGAGTTACATCATTTACTGAATTACTTTCTGGAGAGAGCAGAAGAATTTCACCGTCCTCTGCTCACCTGCTTGACTCCTACTTCACCCTCATGCTGAAGAAGCATGGTTCCCATAGAAATTGCCTCTTTTATTCCTGCTGGCGTGCTGAGATCCAAAGAAGAGCAGGGATAGAAATCTGATTTAGGAAGAAAGCCCTATTTGTTTTTAAGTAGTACGTGAAGGTAAAAAGGTCTCTGGAAACTTTGGCATGTCCTTGAGTTATCAGTATATAGAGAATACTTACTTTTCCTTCTTGGAATGATGCTGAGAGGCAGGTAGTATTCACAAACTATGAGGAGTTTGAACTGTAATTGTTTTGCTTTGGATTTCTTGGTAGACAGAAACACAGTATGACCTTTCTTGCTTGAAAGAAATTTTAAACTCATCTCCCTGATGACAAAAAAACTCATTAGCATGAGACACTGAGGATATTTTAAGATTTGAGTTTTTCGTGTATCAGTGAAAGATTAATCTTTATCTACTGAATACTGCATATATAAATATGCAGTTCTTTCAGTGGAAATGATACAACAGATGCAGTACGTACTTTGACTTTAAATTTACCTAAATAGTCTGTATACGTAAATGTGTATTCTATGCAGTACTGTAGGAAAGGCTGTGGGATTACGGCTAATTTTGAATCCAAAAGGCTTGCCTTTTGCTTTTGGTTTCTTCTCTTCTGTGTGAGACCTCTTATGTTTTGTAGTCATTTATTCAAACTTCTGAAAGATAATTACTTCTGTTTTTTTTTTTTTTTTTTTTTTTTAATTGAAATGATGGCTTTTTTAAAGCACTAATTACTTTCTGTTTAAACAACCGGTTTCTAATACACTTTACTTGGAGGGTATCCTGCCTCAATAGTCATTCAGAATTATTTCATTCTCACTTTTACCTCAGTACTCATAGTTCAGACTGATAAAACTCCTAAATTAAAAAAAAAAAAAAAAAAAAAAAAAAGTTCATCTTCCTTTTTAAGACACAATCCATAACTCAGATCTAAATTTATAGGTAGGACCCAGCAAAGCTGAATTGAACTATGTGATGATGGATACAAAGGTGATATATTGTCTGATTCATCACATCTATTTTTAGATATGTATGTCTGAGCTAGTCAGTTTTTATAGTCAAGGCGGACACACATATGGATGTCTGCTTTAGGATGAGATAAATTCTGTCCTGGAAGACACTATTTCTTTCCACTATCTACAGAAATGAACCAGAATATTTAGCTTAACCATCTAAGTTTGGTCAAATGAATCCACGTGATGTTCATACTGAGGGAGATTTGTTATTTGTACTGCTCAGATGCACAAAGATCATAAACTTTTTGACCAGTTGCTTTGCCAAGTTGTGCATTCATACTTTTCTTTCTTGTTCCTATCCATGAACTGATCTTCTCTAATCCAAGAAATACCTTCATGTCTGTGTGTGGTAATGGAGTGCCTGGGTACCATCTGTGCTTTGACATGAGACCAATTATTTAATGTCTGAAAATTAAACTCATTAGTGGAAATATATCTTTGCACGTGAGGGACTGTTACCTCCCAGGATCTGTCTATATTATCTGGTATTTTACCTCCTCTGGATACTTCGTGTCTATTTTTCTGCTTCTAGTACTTCTTTTAGCACTGCATTCGGACTTATTTTTGTTACTGAATATTTTCATTTTGTGGGGTGCTATGATAATTAATGATTTTGCAGCATTCAAAATTTAATCTCTTTTGTTATTTTCTAAACATATTTCTAGACTAAGTTCCTTGCTGTTATTGTTGTTATTGCTGTTGTTCTCTTGTCTTTGTTGGTATTCTCAGTAGCATCCAGCTTAATAACATCAGCAAATTCCCAGCAAATTAACCGGTTGTTTATTCCTTCCATATAAAAATTAAAATGTTAAACAGGACTGTTCTGACACTGATCCTTTGACAGCCTAATTATAATCACCTTTGCCAAACCTAGCAATTAGTTGTTTATCATCACTGTAGCATTTCAGCCACAGTTCAGACTGTCCTGTCACATATATGTAATCATATGTAATTAATTTGGTAAGACAGCATAAAATGATATGCTAAATTTCACATATTCCAAGTGAGTTCAAGTTTAGTTTTCAATTAAAAATCCTTTTCCCTGAGCAGATGTATCAGGAAAGCAAATACATTAAAATCAAAGTGCAATGCATAACAAATGAAATGGAAAATAGCAGGTACAGTATTTTAAACAGACATTTGATAAATCAGTGATACATATCTATATAAGAGCTGTGTTCTATTCCATCATAAATATGAATACAGGAGTAATAGAAGGTATTCAGAGATGAGTGATAAGGCTGATTGGAGGTTTGTGGATGCCTCTGTTTAAAGAAAGTCTAACACAACTGGGAAATATAGGCACTCAGTTATCCTAAGCACTGTTTTCAGCCATCTGATCAAATCCCCACGATGCCTGATTTGACAAAGGAGGTAAATCCCAGGTACCAAGACAATCCAGGAGACTTACTCATCTTAAATCCTCTAAAAAAAAAACCCAAACCAATCCAAACCAAAAGAAGAACACAAATCCAAGCCCCAACCCAAAAAACACTCTCTTTTTGCTGTTGCATTTAGTAGGGTTAATTAAATATTAATTGGCCCAAACATCAGAATTAGGACTACATAATTGTGATTTCTGGCTGCACTTGATGAATACACATTTTTTATCAGAATTGCCTGTCTTATTTGACTGTTAGTTCATCCACTTTTTGTGTTATCCACTATGTGATGCAAAACAGTTCCTATAGTTTGTTTGAGCTTTTATATGTAATTGTTTCTTTCTCTGTCATCTTATGTAAAGGTTGCCCCCAATAAACCTTTCCTTCTTTGGACTTGAAATTGCACCAGAAGGTGTTTTGGGGAGCATAAGGAAAGCTGGATAAAGTCTAAGTCTTGTAAGTGAAGTTACCTGTCTTGGAGACTTTCCATCACATTCAAGAGAAAACAACAACAACAACAAAAAACAAGTAGGAGAGATCTCTGAAGTGAATGTTGGAAGCAGTGAGGAAGGTGGTGTGATGAATTATCAGTCAGGAAGTCTCTCTAATGCTTTCATTTAAAAATAGAAGTCTCTTGTGTGGTTGCAGGGTGAAACTTGAAAAGGTAATAGAATGCATTCAGAAATCAAAAGGCAAATAGAATAGGCAATAAAAATTTATCATGATTAGATACAGTTTCATGATATTTTGGAGCCTGACTCATGATTTTTGAATACCTGGAATGGATGATACTAGAAAAATATGAAAGAGCTTTGTAATGTATAGCCATCAAATAAGATGGCAAGTGCCTGCAAGCCCTTTCACAGTGTCTTTTTAACCTGTGCAAACAGACATTTTCTTTATATTACTCCATTTGAATTTGAAGAAATATGTCTTGCTAAAAATTTCAGACTCATTGAAAGATAGATAGTTTATCTATCTGAAACTTTTTATTCGATTTCTTCTTTGCAGTGGTAAGGGATTGAGAATATATTCCTTGAGAAGTATTTGCATTTTCCTATGGTAACTAAACATTTCATATAGATATGATTATATTAAAGAAGAAACATGCACTGAAATAGCATGTACAATAGAGTAAATTATTCATAAATAATGAAAATGAACTTGGTAAGAGTCTTTAAAATTTCTGAAAATAGAAATGTAGAATAATGATATTTTACATTTAAACTTTACTATACTGAATGGACTGAGAAGACAGGACAGTTGGCAGTGGTGTCCTTCAGAGGTCGACCAGCAGTGGAGCTGATTTTATTTAATGCCTGCATTACTGACCTGGAGCATGGGATGGAGTGCTCCCTTATCAAGTTTATAGCTGACATCAGACTGGAGGAGTGATTGATGATGGGGGGCAGGGCTCTGTACAGCAGGAACACAAGATGATGTTAACAGGAACCAATTCTGAGTTCTTGCGTAAAAGGCATTGGCATACTGGTATGAGTCCAGCAGAAGGTTACCAAGATAGTTAAGAGGTTTGGAAGACACAATGTGCAAAATTTCGATCAAAATTTAGTTTTGAAACAGTGTTTGTAACCGATGTACACTGAGGCTGACAGGCAGGAAGCAGCTTTTGCAGAAAAGGTCATGAGGGTCCTGGTCCGTTTTTATTTTTTTTACTGTGAGGATGAATACTGGAATAGGTTGCTTAGAGAAGTTTTTTAGTCTCCATCCTTGGGTGTACTTGAAACCCAACTGGACACAATCCTCGGCAACTTTCTTTTGTTGACCCTGCTGTGATCATGGGCATTAAACTAGATGATCCCCATAGGTCATTTTCATCCTCATCCATTCTCTGACTTGCCAATTCTCTAGCAAGATCAGCAACACTGAGCCTGTGTGGGATGTACTGAAAGAACTTCAGGGATGTCTAGACGTTTGAAGTATTCACAGACTAATAATTTTCTGCTTTGTCCAAAGTAGAAACCACTGTATAGGAACTATGTTTGAGATGACCTAAGTTTACTGTATAATAGGAAACCTGAAAGATAACATGGAATTTGTCACAATTGAATATTTCATTTAACCATTTATTTTAAATGGCCAGTTATGCATGTTACCCCATTCCCTTTATAGCTGAAGATTTGCAAAGTCTTGGTAACGTCAAATAGTACAGCTTAAAAAAAAGATCTTAGACAACGGGCAAAGCAAAAGCGCACAGTGAAATGGATGCAGGAACGGACATTACATTCTTGTAATCCACACATATCTTGAATTCTGAAGGAACAGCAGAAACGAAAATGGATTGATGTTGATTAATGTTAATTGATGCCTGACAAAACTGTATTTGGCTATAAGTGCTTTGGAAAAGCATAGTGAAGTAAAGGAGTAGATTATTCACTACTCCTGCACTCTGCATTTCAACAGTCATCTGGCAGATAAACAAGCACTCTTAATAATGAACAGGCAGATGAAAAGATCTCCCCAGCAAAACAAACGGCCTGAGAAAAGAGTTCTGT
Organism: Phasianus colchicus; assembly: GCF_987193195.1. Classification (NCBI taxonomy): domain Eukaryota; kingdom Metazoa; phylum Chordata; class Aves; order Galliformes; family Phasianidae; genus Phasianus; species Phasianus colchicus. The sequence goes on from NC_143438.1 coordinate 34,432,884, forward strand.
GTTTCAGGATGCTGCTAATTCCTCAGTCTGCAGGAGAAGTAATTTTTATTGCAACTCTTACAAGTCACTGAATGTCTTCAGATAGTTGGAACCCATACCCATGGTTGCTTCTCCAAAGCTAAGAATTGGTGGAAACAGCAGATCCTTGGTTTGTTTATTAAAAACTCTATAAGTAATAGGTCTGATAAAACAGAATGAATATTTCTAATGCAATTTAAATCAATGACCCTATGATAGGGAACCATTTCAGCCAGATGACTTGCAGTTATGTTCTGTAGCTTCAAGTTGCTTTTGTGATATGACCTCCATTGCTACTGAAGGGAAATGGGTAGTTTTGGACAATATATTTGAAAATCTTTTGAAAGTCAGAAGCCACAAAACTCAGGGCCATAACCTGCAAACATTTCTGCTGGAATCTAAAAATAAAAATGTAACATGTTCGTCTTAGCTGACATCTGCACAGAACTTCAGGACACGAACAGCAGATTTCTGTTAATGTTTTTTTTTTTTTTTTTTTTTTTTTTTTTTCCCCCCTGGTGTTAGCTGGATTTAAAATTTAACGTGATCTTGATGAACTTTAGAAAGTCACTGGGGGAAAGAATACAATTCAAAATAGACAAGTACAGAGTTCCAGCCTTAGCAATAGAAAAAGATACTGAATACTTTTCTTATCTGTCTTTAGATCTTTGATGCATGTGTCTTATTTTGGCAGTTTCCCTCATTTTAAATAAAAGGTTCTATCTCTGCTCATTGCTGACAAGGGGACATACCTTTTGACACATGATTAGAGGGGGTATTCACTTACAATCTAAAGTACGCTTGAAAAATAATCACACGAAGTAGGATCCTTTTTTTTTTTTTTTTGCTCATCTCTTTCAAAATTAATTTCTGCAGCTTTTTCTCAGTTCTTCTATGTTGTGCATCTCTTTCTCATAAGATCCACATTTCTTCCTGTCTTACCAAGCATGAATTCAAATGTGAACATCTGGTGAATTCTACCAGATGTCACTGAAGTTGCTTCTTATCTGCAGTGCTGGTGACATGGTCTCTGTCTCAGAGGCTCGGGAGGTTTGTGACAACTATGGTGGTCTGTCCTGCTGCTTCTGTATTCTCCACATGCGGGGGAATTGCCAGTGGAAGGGAATATAAATGCACTTGCTGCGTTATGCAGCACAGGCAACTCCCATTCACTCACCCCTTTCGTTGAGGAATAGTATAGACTACAGAACAGATATGTCAATCTGTGGAATGTAAATTATTGAATATGCTGTTTTTTACTGTGCCAGGGGTAGTAGAACATGGAAACCTTTCAGTTATATCTCAATCACTATTAATGAAGGATCTGCATTAGGGGGCTAGTCTTTTACAGTTCAGCGGGTGATCACCTTTTCTGCAGTCCCCTCCCCTTCTTTTCACTTCTCTCAGCAATCCCCTGCATTCTCCCTGTTCATGACTTGGTGTTCTTACTTCTCACTCTGAGTAATTTTTCTGTCACCTAGCTCTCACTTTCCTTCTTTGCACTTTTTCCTTCACACACAGAACTGTTTCTGCTTAATTTCTTAATTAGCCAAATGATTATCTATAATGTTTTATATACTGTAGATAAGTACACTATAAGGAAATTAACTTGCTGCTTAAATGGCCCACTGCCCTGCAACAGCCCACTGAATCCATTACTCCAGACATTACTGGAAGCATTGATTGCTCCACTATTCCTAATACAAATTTACATGCTTTATTTTCTCAAGACAATGGCAGTCTTATACTGTACCTTTGAGCATACTTTACCATAGTTTATTTTGGGTAAATGGCTTTCACACATAAATCATGTGATTGTTCCTCCAGCCAGCCAAGCTGGGAGGCATAAACTAGATACTGTAAGGTGGAGCTGTAAATATTAGAAGATGCAGTGTCACTGAATTTAGAGGTGCAAGAAAATTGTTATAATGCACAGCTATTGATCTCCCAGTTGAGGATATTCTAAAAACACATTTCCGTGGTTACCACTCAGGGGTATGGTTATTCAGGTCCTCACAGTTAATCATCTGGTAGAATTTACAGGTACTATTTCACTTGGAACAGACTGCAGAATGTTAACTCTGCTGCTCAGAGAGTATCCAGAGATAACATTAGCCATGAAAATGCCAAAGGAAGTAGCTGATGCAGATAGTTTTTGGTAGCAGGAGAGTGGATGTTCGTGTGTTAAATTATACCACAGTCTTAAAAATTAGTAGGAGGCCAAATTAGCAAATAAATAGAAGAGATATCATTATGAAATCATCGACAGGCACTTGACTTAGATTTAATAAATGATAAGGTGGGGGAAAAAAAAAGAAAGTTTATTGCAAAGGCTTACTTATGTCTTGTTTAAAAGAAGAAAATTGAGAAGGAGCATTTGAGTGTGATAGCAACAGAAGATAAGAGTTAACACGTGGTGTTAACCCTAGGAGTTACTGCACACATTTTATAAAGCATCAGTTCTGCAGGGATTCAAGGAAGGAAATGTGTCATCGATGTTTTTATGTTAAGTTGGAGTTTTAACTTAATTCTTTAGAAAGTTACATAATCTTTGACTGGTACTATAATAAAAAATGTAGTCCAGCCTCTTGCAGATCTGATAGAAGAAAAAAAAAAAAAAGAGAATGGATACTTTGATATATGCAATATATTGTCAGAAAAGGTATATGTACAAAACTCTAGACTTCGAAACCTCTATGGCAATCTTCTTGGGAGATTTGGAAGTTAGACAACACAAACTCAAATTATTTTGTTTATGTCTCCCTTGTTTTTGTATATTTAATAGCACACTGCTCACACTGTTATTATCAACAGGTTATTGATCCTAAATGTTGTACTTATTATTTTTCCTTTCTTTTGGACTCATAAATTGGGGATGGAGGAAGGAGAAAGCAAGTGCATTGGTCTTTTCTGCAGTCTAAATGAAGGTTGCTTGGAATTTGGCTAGTCAAAAATTGGAACTCTGCTAGTCAAAAATGTTTCACCACAAGACAGAATCTGATCTCTATGGTTTATTGAGCAGAAAGATCCATCAAACAGTTTTTCTTTATTCATTGGGACAGATGTTAAATATCTCTGATTTAAGTCTGTACTCTAAACATATATGCTAATTCTGATATGCCTAGATTAGGTGATTCCATGCAATAAATTAGCACAAAGCAGGCAACATAGCTTGTCAATCACACTGATATGCATGTTAATCACTACTTTCCTAGATTCCTTGTCATCCACAAGAAATGCCTTGATGGCATTGGGACCTGCGGCATCAACACCAGTACAACATCCACCTCAACATGCTGTCCAAAACCCTTCTCATCTTCCCGCAGCTCTTGCTCCAAACACTCCTTCCCCTTCCCCCCACACAACAAGACCCTGATGTGAGATCACAGGACAAGACCAGGCTTCACGCATCAGGTCAAGAGGAGATATAGGCAAGGCATCAGGTACGAACAACTGTCCTACAACACATCTTCCCTTTCTATAACTGCCATCTCAATGTTCCACATTCATTGTGAATGGATTAGCTGCTGTGGCTGAACAGGGTGTATCTGAGCTGTGCCTGAAAGCTGGCTGGCTCTACCAGGGAAAAGACTACAGCAGTGCAACCTGTGATCAACTACTCCCAGTGGAAGCCAAACACAATACTTACCATAATGGGACAGAGGGTGCTCTCCAGTGCCACCAGCACTGAGACAAATGGAAACACATTGCTGCCAGAGACTGATGTACTACAGTGGGCACAAGGTGCAACTACCTACTGCTCTACCTCACTGTTGATTTAAATGCCCTGCTAATCTTCCTCTCCAGGATTCTTTCACTTCACATGTGGATCACTACATTTCCTTGCCTTCTTTCTTTCTCCAGAGTAAGCCTCCAAGTTGATCTTTAGGCTAGTGATAGCATATTACTTTCATCTGAAAAAAAAAGTCTAGAAGGTGTCACTTGAATATTTTTTTCTTATTTAATCAGATACAGTAATGTAACAGCTTTAACTGAGTGAAGCATAATTTAATAATAACTTGCGTTCTGTGGTGGGTTTGATCCAGCTGTCTGAAAACACTTTAAAGCATTAATACATTCAATTTAACATTGTCCCTCTTGTGAAGTAGGTAGGCATTATAGCCTTAATTTTACAGATGAGAAAACACAGTCATGGAGAATTTAAATGCCTTGCCAAGGTCAAATGAGAGACTTTTGCTAGCACTGAAAAACTGGAAAGAGGAACTGCCAGCATGCTGTTAGCATCATTAATGCTGTAGGAATCCACCCAATTATTAGCATTTTAGGGATCAAAACCTGTGTGCATCACTGTAATCTATTCATTAACTAATATATCTTCATTGGTATAACAAGACAGTAGTATAAATGACATGAAGTCAAGAAATCAACATGAAATCAAGAGCATACTTTTAAATTAAGAGTGTGCATCTGAGTGAGCGATAGACCAAAGATGACATTTTGAACAGCAAGATATTCACAACTTTTTGTTCCAGATTGTATCCTACTCATCTGTATCTTCATTTTGTTCCTTTATATAGTCATTGTTTTTGAGAAATAAATGTGCTAAATAAATGTTTAACTTTTGCAGTGCCTGACACAGGTTAATGCAAGTCTGGACTGAACCCTCTGGAGATGAGCACAGTTCTTGGGCAATCCTTCAGTGTTGTTTAAAAAAAAAAAACACCACCAAGAATGACTAAGAGCAAGCCATAGGGAAGCACAAACTTGAGATAGAAGTTTGACTGCAGATAGTCATCATGGCTTTGACAGTTTCCCCTGAGAAAGAAGGTCTGGTGTGTGATTAGGAGCTACACTGCAAGAACAGGGATCTCTGAGACATGCCCAGGTAGGTCTGGAAGTGCTAGCCATGACAGAGGATGTCTAAAATATTTTTCTACGGAACTTTCCAGGATAAGTTTCTGATTAAGCATAGTAATGAAGGAAGAGCCATGTCATTAGTCTTAGGATTTTAAGAGAGAGTCTAAAGAAGGATTCCAACATAGTATTTAGAAGTAGTATTGATGGGCCTGTGTAGAGATATCTAAATTTTTGAAATAGGTAGATAGAAGCAATGTCAGAGTGTGTGGGCTGAGACATGACTTGCTTGAGTGGCCAAATCACAGCACAGGCAGATTGCCACAAAAGAAGGCAGGACATGAACAAAAAAATGAGTATGCCAGTCTCAATATAGTAGGTAATAAATCATCCTGGTCTCTTTGTTGCCTGTTCCTAATCTTACAGCATCTCCCAGCTGTTCCTCTTGCAGCATGTTGGGATGGTACATTTCTGACTATGGCCATTGTACAGATACCAGAAAAGGTTTCAAGCCACCTTGCTTTGTAAGCCTAAGCAGTTTTCTTCAAAAGAGTAGGCAGTCTTCATGCAAAGTAGGTTTCAAGACTTATTTAACAGTTGTGAGGACTGAAAACAAAAGTTTTGATTTTGTTGTATCTTAGACTTATGTGTGAGAAATTGGCAGTAAAAAAAAAACAGGCTTATGTAGTCCACAGAGCCAAAGTTAGTTTCTCTAGTGCTGTGTTCTCCCCATTTCACAGAATAAAGCATGCACCTGTCATCTAACTTCTGTTTTCCCTCAGGCCAAACAAGTGATGCTTTCCTAAGCAGATTTTCTTTGTGGCTCTGGAAAATCACTTTCTTCAGTTTGGCTGTTCTATATTGTTACATGGATGCATATATCCTAGAAACACTTGCAAATCTCTGATGTTCCTCCCCTCCTTTTTCTGTAATCAGTTGCTGTCAGCCACTTCCATAAGTGTATATTGGCTTGCTGTCAATTTGCCCAGCTTAATCTATGTAAATACATATAAATGCTTTTATCTCTACTCTCTTTCCCTTCCTACTTAATTTCTTCTGGGACTCTCTGCATCTACCCTGATTTGTGGTGCATACAGCTCTGTTCCAAAGTTGTGAATACATACATGCATTTTTCCTGAACATCTTTACTGCTACCTGATACCTACAAATTCCATGTCTTTCAAGAAATACCTGCTGTTCTTGTTTGGCCATTTATAGAGTTGTTAGATCTTTTTAGGAACATGGGCAAAACCCTTTGTGATACAGAAAGGTCCTCCTACATTGATTTTCCTTTGTTTTCTGAGGAAAATAGGATCAGAACTTCACATCAGAAAAGAAAAATGTTCTAATTACATAGTGAAAATCAAATCACAGTTCTTGCTTTCCAACTGTGAGTAGTGAATTTGCAGCTCCTCAAGCCAAAAGGAAAAAGCTCCATTTCTGTCCAGAAAAGACCAGTCAGGGCTTGAGAGTTCTTAGAGGTTGGGAAAGCAGAGAGGAAAAACAATCTCAAATTAGGATCCAGGGTAAGCTTTTAGTGTTTACTCTTGCTTTTATATCTGTGTCTCTTTTCCCATTTATTAGTCTGTCATATGATGCTCCACAAATTTCATTTGTCCATCATCTGTCTCATGTTGTCTCATCATCTTGGGCAGGTTCTTATTTGTGTCCAAGCTTCAGAACCCAGGCCTAGAATGTTCTTTAAGAGTGAAAAACAGGTTTTTATTTGCATATATTTTCATTATGTCCTTGTGCAAAGTGGACTTTGGATGACTTCATCACAGTGAGATACATGGATTCATGGACAATATAGACACACCTGGGGCCAGAGCCTCCTTCCCTAAACTCCTCTGCCCAAGATTTGTTGCAGAATGAGAGAAATGGGAGACCTTTTTCTGTTCATGTAACTGATGAAGACTCTGTCGCAAACAAATTATTCAAAGGGTTGCTTTATGTCATTACTTCTGAACAGTACTTAGTAGTGTGTTGGACACAGCATAGCATGTGTCCTCCCTTGGTGTCATTGAGGAATGGATAGTGAAAAACAAAGAAAACCAAAAATCTGCTGAAACCAAAAAGAAATGACCTATGCCTTGCCTCCTGTGTCACTGAAAGATATATGGCAGTTAAGTATTTCCCAGCAGAGACGAATGAAGATGGACCTGATGAAGGTTCTTAGGAAAGCATTTGCACAGCAATGCAATGCAATGGGCACAAGGGAGTGAGTTTTCATTCCCTCTCCTAGCTGGAAAACCTAAGTGTTGCTACTGACTGTAGTGTTTGGTAATGCATTTCTATAGCAGGGTGTTCTCACTCTTACTGAGGTATGAGACTGCTACTAAAAACAGCTTTGAGTGTCTTCTGTCACGTAGAGAAGGTAGCTAGAGGTTTTCCTACTCAAAGATTTGGTTACGTTGATTCAGTTTTGATGCAAGTGCATGTGGATAAATAAACCATGTTGAACTGGTGCATCCCATGAATCTATAGTAAGCTGATAGGAAGAGATTTGAAAAGCCAGAATTATGGAAGTGTGTTTGTGATGGGGAACTATATATGTTAGCAGGCAAGTATGAGGAACAAGATGCTCTATGAGGAGAGAGAAGACAGCTTGTTCCCTACTGAAGTCTTACATCTTATGTAGTCTGATGCACGACATGAATGTGATGTGTATGCTGTGTTAGTAGACAAGGGTAGAAGTGAGGCCCAAGAGTTATGTGTTCAGGCTTTTTTCAGCAAAATAGTTATGAAAATTATTTTTTATTATCTGATCTGCACAGATTAGACTAATCTGTGTGGTTTTTATGTACAGATCTATACCACACAAGACACTAGTCTTCCTCAGGGACTGACTTAGCATGATGTTTTAGAATCCCTCCATAGAAATGGATTTTATAATGGAGAGTGTTATGCAGATGAAAAATACAGAGGCTTGCCAAAAACAGCTGAAGAGGAGGTCCCAGTGCTACTTCTTCACCCATGAGAGTAAAGTAATGGGCAGAGGGGTACTAAGGCAGCCAGAGATTTATGGAGAGGCATGTGCTACATTGCTCTCATTTGTTAATAAATATTTTTCCCATCATTTATAGAGCACTTATTGGTGCATTATCTTATGACTAATATACTGATACTGTTAGAGAACATAATAATGGTATGGTGTATACATGGTGTAGATGTGGTGAACTACACTATAGTATTTACTATAAAATAAAATAATAATAGTGTCAGAGATGCCTTCAGACCTTCAGGCATTTTTAAAGAACTGGTTTAGAATATTTTGTTGTTCTGAGTGCCAATGTGGGCTGGTACAAAAGATGACTCTGAATTCATTATGATTTTTTTTTTTTTTACCCAGAATTAGTTTTCCCTCTGTACACTTTTGTAATGCTGTATTTTGAAGCAGGTATTGTCTCCAGACTGCTGTAATTTTAAAGACAGGTAGCAGAAGGGAAAAATAGGAGTTTATTGACCACTGGGAGAAACTCCTAATTTCTCAGTTGCTTGGAGATGATCTGATGATAGAAGGAGAATAGGAAGGACATGAATAATCGATTGGTTGAAATAGAGCAGAAAGGACCTACTGTTCAGACCAAAACCAGAAGGCAATTCTGATGCTGCAGCAGCAGCAGCACCCAGAGCACCTTCACTGCTCTCTTAAGAAAGTTAATCTTTCATTTTTAGAAATGTCCAGGATCTCTTTTTTTAAAAATGTACATTTTTATTTGCTTCTACAAGTATTTTCTGATTGGTTTGGTATGATTTTAAAATTGAAGTGTTTTCAGTCCATCTCTGCCAAGGGGAAATCTTTTCCCTAGTTGCCCTCTGTGGATTTGGTAGCAATTTTAGTGCAAGTGAGGTATACCATGGGCAGAAGTTATCCTTTCCACAGGCTGCTGCTCAGTTTGCTGGCTGAATTGCAGAGTCCAGACACACAGATGATGTGGAATGAGAACTGGTTTTCAGTATTTTTCTCATCCTACTATGTTGGTTTAATACAGCCTTAGTTTTCATGAATGTTTAAGAAAGACAAATTATTTTATAGAATGAAGTTTATAATTGAATCAAAGGTTTTAGAAGATGATAGAAGAGTGATTTTGGCAGACACTGTAACAATATGACACCTTGCAGATTCATTATGTTCTATGCTCTTTTCTGAAGGAACACATTATTTAACCAAAGCAAGCTTTTTCACTTATTCTTTTTAATTGATGCTTTAATAATAATTTCATTGTATGTAACTAGATTCAGGCATAATTTTGTATTTTCACAATCTGTTGAAGTCTGTATATCCTTTTGCTATCAAGATGGATGATTCAAAATAAAACATTCAGTGTGTTTGTTCAGACAATAGGAAATGCAAACTGACAGGTAATGTTGGTCAAATAAGAGAATACTGTCACAAAATTAAACAATAATCATTTCAAATTCAGTCTGAAATGTGATGATCCAAAACATTCCCTTCTTCTTGCTGAAATACTGATGATCCTGGATAGGAAACCATGTAAAAGAATTTTTGTATGAAGGAATTTGTTCCACATAACCACATTTTACTTTTCCCCTGACAAGTTCTTTGAAGACAAATATTTTAATGGGTGTTGAAAATCTATTGAAGATCTGGAAGATAATCAGCATTACCCAACTTGTCTCCTTGGTACTTTTGTAGCATTGTCAAATACAATCTTAATTTTCCACAGGCATTGTGTGTTTATTAGAGGTGACATTTCCCCATTTTCCTTCAAGCAGATGGCTCATATGTGCAAAGAAAAGTGAGTTAGAAAAATAAGACTGTATATAAAGCCTTAGTACTACTCAATTACAATATTTTTCAATTTTCTTAAAGTGAAGACTTGAAGCATAATATTCGAGTTGCTACCTGCTAGGCAGAACTTTTTAATTAAAGTATTTACAACCCAAAGTACCTACATATTTTGTTGGGTAACTAAGTTTTTATTTAGACCCCATCTCTGTTGCATATGTGTAGGTGTACATATATATGTTATTACAAAATTCCCATATTCTTGACAATATATCGTCCCAAAAAGCCACATTTGAATTAACCATAGAAAAGGTTACATTTACATTATAGCCCATTTCAGTCCTTAAATAATAAAGCCAGATGTAGTGTGTATTACACTTGATCATTTTATCCTGGACATGTGCTGTGCAAATTTAATTTAATATAAATAGGCTTTTTTTGAGCTATACTATGTAAAGTCACAGTACAAGAGGAATTAGTGAGATTAGTGTCTGTGAGCACTCTGCAGGGAATTCAACATACAGAAATAATTTGGGTTGCAATTCCACATGGAATCAACAGTAGTAAGATTTTTTAACATAACTTTAATCTTATGCATCATTCTAGAAGGCAAAACTTTTTGGACTTTTGACCCAGTGAGTATTGCCTGAAGATCACAAATATTTGGTTAACAGCTCCTTCTGGAAAAATTCATCTGTCTGGGAAGAGCTTGCCAAATGTGCATATAGCCAGATGAGCCTCTTATGTTGATGGCTAAGTGTAAACAAGGGACTAATGCTAGCGTGTAGGGCACACACTGGAGCTAAGATGCTCAAATAAAGGATCTTGATTTATTTGCATCTTTCCTATTCTCACATTATAGTCACATCAGGTACATTCTGAGGAACATTAGAGATACTGATAGTGAATCATAGCAAAATTGATGAGAAATTTTAATTTCTTTTTGAAATTGCGAGTAGCACGTAAGCTCTTTGCAGAATCAAGAACTTCAGTTTCCATACATTCATTTGAAATGCTTTATTTGCTTTGAAAGGATTAATCTTAATAGCTTTAAAAATGAAAACCTAAAACTAGCAGAAATTGTTGGCTTAGGACCTACAACAGGAAATTAGTGGCTTCCCACTCACCACTAATGACTGGATTTTTTCGGCACTGTTTATTTATGAGCAATGTTGAATACAAATTCTTTTAAAACAAGTTATTTTAGGGAACTTGCTCTGCTTGACTTTAAAAAATATTGAACAAACGTATTAACAAAATGCCACTTGCCCAAACAGCAGCATAACTTAATCTCACATTAGAAAATGCAGCACACTTAAAGAAAGAATGATTTAGATTATTAGCAACCGTAGACTTCTGAAAATCTACCACCAAAATTACTCTTTTCTTAGCGTCATGTACTTTTTGGGCAACCTATGATATATAAAAATAGTATCATGCACTGTCACCCTCTATTCAGTGTATTACACAAACAATCCAGAAAAATCTTATTTAAGGTGGTCAGCAAAAGGATTTGCTGATATTTAATATCATGGACTTTAAGAACAGTAGAGGAAAAAAAAGTTTCAGTCATTTGAGGTAGAGGAAGTGCTCTTCTGTGAGTTTTCTCTAATTCAGCAGTGTCCTTTTTCATGCTGGTAAAAATAAAAAAACTTTGAACAAACCAGAGTGATAGAGAGGTGAATCAGGTCCTGTATGTAAATATATGAGGACACAGGTAAATGTTTTTTGTTGTTTTCTTTGCTTTTGGGAATTGAGCAGTAACATTTACTTTAAGATTTTCTTCTGGATTTTCTCACTTGAATACACAAAATGTAATAGAAAAACTATTTAACCAGCCTTAAAAGATTATTTTCTTTCTTCAATGACCTCAGATTTTGTTTTAAAATGTTATTTTTCATCACTTTTACAAAATGAAATTTTCTTTCTCCTGTAATGTTCTCAGCATTTCTACTTAATGCTTTTTACATTGTCTTGCTTTTCTGCTTTTATATTTTCAGTTACAACGTTCCTTTCCACTCTTCTGCTGTACCACTGGCACAAGCTATTACTGATATGCAGTGATTCCTAGAGAAGAACTTGCCTGTATCTTCTTTCTTAATGCACCTAACAATTCTAAAAAAACAAATTACTTTGCACTGAGAAGTAAAATTGCACAACCCTGGCCATCTGCTTCTGCTTAGCAGGGGAGTGATCTTAGTCCTGCAATAGCATACCAAAATGGTCAACAAGTTGCAGCTGTTTTCATTACTCCATTGACAGGTTGACCTGTAATTGTCTTCTCCTGCTGTAACAAATTAAAACTCAGTTACGGCAGGTAATGATTTGCTCTGTTATCTGTAAGATAGGGGTGGCATCATTTACTGCGTTCCCATTCTGTACTAGAATAGCCCATCAGATTAATTTGGGAAAAAATAAATGAATTGCAGTGTGATAAAATGTAGCTCCTGCATCACTCAAGTGGATATCTGATTTTGCATTTATGAATTGATATATCCTATAGAAATGCATTTATGTTGCTGTTTTTACTAACATAGGCATACATATCTTGCTACCAGAAAATACCAAAAGGTGTTAGCACCCGAGAAGAAAGAAAATGTCAAGTTTGTCATTGAAATAACTTAAAATTGCAAGAGTTGAAAATCAGGTATAGCAAAACATATATAAAAGGAGTCATGTACAAGCACCATGTAATTGTGTGTCTGTGAATATAGCACTGATTTTTTTGTATGTGTATGTGTTTGTCCCTTGGCAATTTCCAGCTGAACTGCTGTGCATAAGACTCCATTATTATGTTTGGCAGCTGCAGTGCAACATGGTTTTAGAACTTTCTGTGATTTCATCAGTGCAGCACAGCAAGCTCTTTGCTGGCCAAATTAAAAAAAAAAAAAAAGAGAGAGAGAGAGAGAAAAAAATGCAAAATAACTTGAATTGAGATATTTTCTGTATCCATGATAATGATGCCCTGTAAAGCAGGAAGCCTCCATTATGTCATCATTAATGACAGCTCACAGCAACCTACCCATTTCTAACTTGCCTGTTACAGGCAGGACCAGCTCTTTCTCTTAACACCACACTTTGTACCATTTTACCCTTGCTTCTTTCTCATCAGCCGCCTCCTTCTTTTCTGAATCTCAAATGTCATGGTGTTAGAAAGCAAAAAAAGCCTATTCCATCAAATGTAGCTTTGGTATTCTTCAGATCTTACAAAATGGTGTATAGCACAAGATGAGCAGATTCCTCCTCCCCTTCAAAAGAGTTCTTTCATGTGTATTACCAATTATCCTTTAGAGGTACTGGCATGAAAATCCATGGACAACCGAGACTTTCAGTTAACTCATGTGGACGTTAGGAGATCTTGAAGAAGTATGCTCAGGAGGAGTAGGGAGAAGATGCTTTTTTCAGCATTTAGTCCTGCTGGAATGATGCTTTTCATTGTGCACTTATGTTTTGTTTTCTTCCAAGGGGTAGCACCGCAGTTACAGATGTGAAAATAATGGACCTCTTCCCATGTCTCTAGGGACAGTGCAGCTGCTTCTTGTATTTTCTAGTCTGTTTTATCAATAACATGTGTATGCTGTTTGGTTTTAAGCTAGTGGGTTTATTTTATCTTTTTTTCAATCTGAACTGTATATAGATGGAGAACTCAGTTGTGAATTGAAATGAGTATCATTCCTATCTCCCCCCATACACACAATTGTAGGAAGACTGAAAGTTAAAGCCGTTGAGGGTAGAAAACACAAATGAGAACTGGCTTCAAGTGTGTGACCCACTTCTGTAAATCTCTGAATAAGTCTTCAGAGAAAGTACTGCCACTGAAAGCTATCAATGTGTTTTTATTCTTTTTGAATGAAGATCTACTAGAAGGGGTGTATAGCTCCAGTTTTATTCTATTATAATTTTAAGCAGTTATTGAAGTCGGATAGTGCTTGTATTTCAAAGCACATCTTTTGGGATGGTCAAAGATAGAGTACCTTTATATTTCAAGTGTAACTACTATTCAAACTCTTTAGCATCTTTTATGGATTTAAATATTATTCTTCTGTGTCCCTCCTTAATTGTGCCATTACATGGAAATTTCAAACAAGAGCTGATCTGACCGAAGCAGACCTGTTAAATAGACAAATATGTACAAAAAAAATACTAAAATATCTTTAAAGCAAAAATATGCCAGGAAACATTTTTAGAAGTTTTCTTAATGGATTCACTTCCATTAAGTGCATAGTGCACATGGACATCTATAAAGAGCTGTTTGTAGAACACCTAACTTTTAGATAGGAGTTTGTTTTCAAATGTAACAGTTATGGAATCTGCTTAGCTTTGTGTGTACCTCATAGGAACCACTGAAGCATTGGTGAGGGCCTGCTAGTCTATTTTCCCCTCCAAGCAGCACTCTGTCAATGTGACAACAGGGCAGCCATGGCTCTGGTCAGCCAAATCTCAAAAGCATCCAGGATGGAGACTCAGAAGCTTCCCCAGGTCACCAGACCATTACTTTTTCAAGTACTGTTAGGCAGCCACTGTGTTGTCACTCACTTTGCTCTTCTGCAGACTAAACAAGTCTGGCTTTCTCAGCCTTTTCACACTGGGCTGCATGGTCTGAGTTCCTAACGGTTCTGGTAACAGATCTTCTATTGCAGGGTATTCAGATTCCAATATGACAGCATCAAACAGAAAGGAATAATATCCATCCCTCTTACAGTCTAATTATATCATGCTCTAACTGCATGATAGCATGGTGTTTGAGAAATATGCTGAGATATTTTCTGAAATCATGCTATTCTGACAAGTTCCATAAAAACACGGCATGTTTTCAAGAAGTCTTTCCAGCATAAGCCTTATTACGCAGATCTGACAAGTCAGTGTTTAAGTCTTCTTTACCATAGTGAAGATGCAAGACTTGTCCATCTCAAACTTAAGCTGAATTTCATGCTCAATTAAGTTGCAGAGGCTAAATGGAAGGTGATTTTGGCCTGGCTTCATCCTTACTTTCTGGTTGTGGATTCAGTCTTGAGTATCAGCAACACACGTGTCTCTTACATTGCTGGTGACAGGGATAACAGCAGAGGGAAGATCTGCACAATATCTGGGTGTGCAAATTGCCTTTCAAGCAAGAAGACTTTGCTGGTCTCCACAAGGTGCTGAAGACAATGTGTGGAATTTGCTTCTTTACTACTTTTGAAATCTGATTTTAGTTGCATAATTAAATGGTAATGTTGTTACAATGTATCTTTTTAAAGCACTAATCACTTCAAAAATAATAACTGTGGAACCCATTCTCATTCCATACAGTGCATGCTGTTTTTAAGGATATTAAGAAAATAGTAAATGCCACCTATCGCAAACTCCTTTTGTAAGTCATGTGTAAGATTCTATGTATTTGAGCAGAATGCCGTTGTCTTCTATAACTGCTTTTTTTCTTTCTTTAAGTGTCCAATTTGACATTAAAAATCTCCTATTTTAATACAAAAGTGGATACTGATTTTCCCATTCTACTTGCTTTTTCTTTCAACTCAATCTTAAAGGATATTTTTTTACCTTTAGAAATGTATCCTTTACATTTTTTACATTATGCTTTATATAGCAACCAGATCAGAACTGGAATTTGAATGAAGTATTAGATGGAATCAAGAGGCAATGTCCAGTTTATGTTATTTAAGACTATGACCAAAACAACTAAAATTCCTTATGCTGTGATAACTACTTGGAATCCTGTTTCATAAGATGTATCTTGAGTAACAACTACATTTTTTTGTCATAACATAAAATGTATGACAAGTGTGGCATGCAGCTAGCATGGCAGAAAAACACTAAAAACAATTAGTACAAAAAAGAAAAGTTAAATAGATTGGCAGGAGCATAAGGATTTGTATGTGTCCTGTTGGGGGAGACTTACAGGACGTATTTGATAGAGTGTATTTTTGTGCACAGATCTTTTTTTGTAACATAATGCACAGAAGTAGAAAGAGAAGATGGACTAATGAGCATAATAAGCTGCTCTTGATGGGGACGAGATAAGAGTTGATGGATTAACTGTATACAGAATTAAAAACTAGCTACAAAAAAACTATGTGGAAAAGCCCTGTATTTTAAGTAGTGACTAAGTTAACATATGTAGCAGTAATAACAGGAGCCATGATAATAAAGACAGAACTATGCAAAAATATTCTTGATGAAAAGAGACTAGAATGAGAAATTGTACTTCAGAATTTTTCCTCCTCTTGATTCAGATCAAAAGGAAAAACTGTCATTTTTACAGAGAAAAATCTCTTCCTTCCTCCAATATACACAGAAAGCAGGAGGGGTACAAGGCAGTAAGAGTTATGGGGAGGAGCATGGACCAGACTACGAATGACAGAAATAAATGGAAAAAAAAAATTCCTAGAGGTAGAGGAGACTGGACACAGTCTGCTGCAACTCAGAGTCATTGAGCTGGCCAAGACCCAGCTGTGAAGCACAGACCTGCCTGTAGTTTCCATTGTGAGAACAAAAGTTGAAAATTGAAAAAGACCCAGAAGATGTCTCTCTCAAATATCTTGACAATTTCCAGTGGTTCAGGGTATCTATGCTGAGCCATTGTTTCTTTCCAGAACATAATTCTGAAATCAACGTGTAGTATTAACACTTTTAGTGCTAGTTATGAAAATAAAATCACTTTTGTATGTCATTAAAAAATTGTATCTATATTCACTTTCTCTGCTGTATAAAGTAAGCATACTAAGTTTTTGAATGCCTGATGTGGATTATACCTGAAATGTAACAGTCCCCATATCTTTTCCATTTCCATGTCTCCAAAAGTCAGACTTAATTCAGCCCGTTTGATTAATTTTATTGAGCTAGCCAAGTAATTTCTATATTAAAAAAAAATAGCTTCATATTCAAGATACTAATGCTTCTGATGCAATAGCAACTACTGATATTCAAAAATGTTCTCTCCTGATTTTTGTAATTGTTTTCTCAATTTCACTGTGAAATAGCCACTAAAACTGCTGATTTCTAACTCCAGCTTCTGGAGGAAACGATGGGGAAAGAAAAGACAAAACCAGTCTTCACATAATATTTTAACTTATATTCTTCTCATTTATTGAAAGAAACAAAATCTTTATAGGAAGCCTGAGATGTGAAATGCTTTTGAATTAATTGTCACAACACTGGTTTCATGACTCTTTTCAAGATAAGACATGATACCAACACTTCCTCCACCTCCTCAAATGTTTCTGTAGAATTTGTAATGCAGTAAGTGAGGGTACCACAGATTTTCATTTAGGAGACTACTCACATCTTTTAGCAAACATTGCTGATACAATACTACACTCTCAGGCTGTGTTTTCTCACACCTTGAAACTCATTCTACCACATGATGACTTGGATTGGATAGCAATGGATGCATCTAAAAGAATCAATTACTGTTCTTCCAGTGTTTCTTCAGAGAAAAATATTTTTATATGCATATGCACTCATTCTAACTTCAGCTACCTAAAATTCTCCATTAATGATGTTGAGAGGGGAAGAGAGGAAAGATTATACCTAAAAAGTTTTAACTTCAGTCTAGTAAATCTTGTTTTTGGGACTCTCAGTATATTTTCTCCTTCCAGTTGGAAGCATACCAAAGTGAACGTTACTGCAGATGCAAAATTTGAGGTCAGTTTAAAACCATTTCATATAGCTTCATCAGCATCCCTCTTGAGCTTGTCAAAAAACAACTCATTTCTGGAAGGAATGACTGTCAGACAAACTGTTCTATTGTAAATAACCTGTTTTCACAATTTTAAGTGCCTTTTGAAACTTAGTGAGCTGTTTACTTTATGCAATGGGGTTAATTTGTGCAAATGCCAAATGAAAACTGCATGCTGGCAATCCTATCATTCATAAAACTTGCCACTGCATGACATTTTTGTAACTGCTGGTACAGTGTCTGGATTAAGCAATGATTTCCTTACAAGAAGAAGCAAACATGAAATGCACAATACATGAGACATGAATTCAACTGAGATGAGATTCTTACTTCTTGGAGTGGAGTAGTGAGACAAAGAAGAAAAATCAATTGAACTAAAGAAGTGCTCAACATCTATTTCAGAACTAAGACATAAAAATCTGCCAAAATGAGTGGAGAGAAAGGAATGAATTGGGTAATATTTTGATATCAGTACTAGAGGCATACCATGCCTATGACTCCACGATGACAAATGTCTATGGTACATCAACATGCATAGGACCTCATGCTGTAATGCAAGTTGCCCTCTGAAAAAGACCCATATTCAATAAGCAAAGGATTGAAGTGATTCTCTTGAAAATCTGGAGTACTGTGTGCAGGTCTGGAGCCCCCAGTACAAGAAAGATGGAGAGCTCTTGGAATGAGTCCAGGGGAGTGCCAGTAAGATGATCAGAGGGCTGGAGCACCTCTCCTATAAAAAAAGGTTGAGGGAATTGGGCTTGTTTAGCTTGGAAAAGATAAGGCCCCAGGGAGACTTCATTGCGGCTTTCCAATACTTGAAGGGAGCATATAAACAGGAGGGGAAACTGTTTACATGGGTGGATAGTGATAGGACAAGGGGGAATGGTCTTAAACTGAGACAGGGGAGGTTTAGGTTAGATATTAGGAGAGACACACAGAAGGTGGTGATGCACTGGAACAGGTTGCCCAAGGAGGTTGTGGATGCCCCATCCCTGGAGACATTCAAGACCAGGCTGGATGTGGCTCTGGGCAGCCTGGCCTAGTGGCTGGTGACCCTGCACACAGCAGGATGATTGAAACTGGGTGATCATTGTGGTCCTTTTCAGCCCAGGCCATTCTATGATTCTGAGACCAGTGCTGCAGAAATGTTACAAAAACAGTGTCTTTGCAGGAAGAAATGAAACCAAACTGATAGCCTGAGGGAAATGGAAGCATTAAAATTATGAAATTATGAGCATCAGATGGAATCAACAGCATATTAACTTTTACAGAAACAGAGGTAAATCCACAGGTACTAACTCACTGATTTTTCACTCCTTAAATTATTCATAACTGACAATTGTCAACAAGCTACCATCATGAATGTAAGGGAACTCAGTGTTAGGTGCCTCCCTTTTGACTGCTTTCAAGCAACTGTTTGCAAAGAAATTCATTTTTTTGGCTGATTCATATAGCTATGAAGGACATTCTGCACTTTTTCCCTTGTGCCACAGCAGTGCTGATAACATTAGTTCAGTTGAATAAGGCCCCAGGGGGATTAGATGCAAACACAGCTGACACTGTAACATTTGGCTGAGGAAATTCTTGATTGTAACCTGAAAGTATAATGAACAACAGAACACGTCAAGCATTGTTATATTTAATGGACCTCCGTTTTCTTGTCAGGAGCTTGAAAATATCTTATCCTCTTTGCAACACAGCTTCCACAATGACAAGGCAGAAGAATTATCAGGACTGCCAAAACCTTGGGTTCTGGCATTTTTTTCCCCCTCCAGATGGAGTGAGATAGGTAAGTGGGAGCAGATCGGAATAACAAAGCCTGCAGAAAGAATCAGTACACTAGAGAAAAACACCAGCAGAAGGCAAAGGCAGCATTCCAGTACAGCTCATGTCACACCACACACGGACTATCTTGTTTACAGCAAAGGAACCTTTGAAGCCAGAAGTAGCTGAAAATGTGATTGTAAGCACCAAGCCACTGGTAGCAAATCAAGTAGTACTCAGCAGAGATGGCCAGTTTCCAGAAACTTTTGATATTCCAGCTGCCCAAAAATGCAACTAGCATCTGAATACACAGGTGAGACATGAAGGGCAGAAGATAATGCCGGTGCAAATCTGCTCTTTAAGCAATGGAGAACAAGTAATAGATTCAAATGTACGGATGACTGGTTCAGTAGCTACCTAGCAATATGGGCTAAGACATGATGACTAGGAGAAGGCAACATAAAAGCAATCCAGACAGCTTATTGAAAAAAACCAAAAACCAAAAACAAAAACAAAAAACACACAAAAGAAACATCATCATCATCAACAACAACAAAAACCCAATAAAATGAAACCCTACAAAGTGCTTAGTAAGTCAGCTGTAAACTTTTTAACTGAAGAAAATAGGTTGTAGTCCAGTAAAAGTATTGTAGGAAGTAATAAGTCCTTCATGAAAACAGGGTAGTAGTCCAGTACCAACAAATAATTCTTTACTGTTCATTAATCTGAGTGTATTGTGCATCTGATTTGTGGAATTCTGTTGTATCTAAATATGAATAAATAGAGAATGATTAAAGTGATTAGCAATAGAATGGATAAGCAACATCATTTACTTTTATAAGCCTCAAGTAGCTACTTAAAATGAAAAGAATTTACCTGAAAATGTTACTTTTAGCACATTGCCAGAAGTAAGACCAATTCTGCTACTGTAATTCCTTGCTGTGGGTGGCCAGAGGCACTGGCCAGCACTTAATGACAGAGACAAGAGATTTATATCAGAGACATAAATTCACTGGGTAGCAGCAAGGTTATATACGGTAGAAGTGCAAGTCATGTACTCTCCAACTATAATTCTGAAAGGATAAACACTAAGCTGTAGTCCTTGGGGTGCACTGTGAATTATTTCTACAGATTGGTTATGAGACAGCTTACTGGAAGACTAGAGTATTGGCAAAACGGATGCAAGAAAAATCAAAGCATGTGAGTGCCTTGAGGGCAAACATGGAAATGAAGAACATCACCCAAAATAAAATCACAGGTTAATTATCCAACCAATATTCCTTGGAGGGACAGAGTCAGTACAGAACTGACTGTGAAGAGCTTACTGGGAATGACCACCTCATCACTGTTGCATGTTGAATGCAACTCCTGAAGCACTTGCATTCTTGAAGCTTACAACTTCGATGCTGTCCAAGTGCAGTTTTGGTGTTGAAGCAAAGACAGCTACCTGTGAGCTGGCACACTGCCCCTGCTGGGGGCAGCGGATCCCAGCTGCAGAAGGCAATGCCCCAGCTGGGTTCCTGCTCTTAGGACCCCTTCACGCTCAGAAGATGGCCTGCACCAGCTCTGATCTGCGCTGCCTTGCAGTGAGATAAGAAGATATTCATAGGTAGGAGACACAAATGACTTCCATGGCCTTGAACTAACTTCTTGTACCGTTTTCTCCTCGAGGAAAGGAGCAGGCAGCAAGTGGGCTCTCCCCACAGAGCCACCTAAAGCCTGGAACATAGGCCAGCCCCAGGGCAGCAGGGACACTGCCTCAGAAATTCCACTCTGTGTCCGGGCTGCTTAAGGAAGTCTGGCAGAGCCTTCCCACATACCAAGCTCTGTATTAAGAGAATTCAACCTCAGTTTGTAAATAGTTTACTATTTTCTTTAGGAATCAAAAGAAAGCCTCCACAAAACAAACAGTAATCTCGCCTTGCCTTAGTCATGGCTAAACAGCTGTGAAAAATCATTTCTGCTAATGCAGCACCAGCCACAGCACAGAAAGGCAGCTTCTCACAGGTGGTGCTCATTTTCTGGCTTGATGACTTGAGACCCAAGTGTTTGATTTGCAGAAGTGTTGAGTGCTTGCAGCTGCAGCTAACGGGAGCTGAGCTTTGTGGGTGGGAGGAGACATACCTAGCAAGCATCCTGGAAAAGGCTGTTTTCAGCACTTTCAGACTGATCACGTAGAATTAGTAGTAAGTATATATATTTTTTTAAGCCTAAATTTCTCTTTGCTTTAGTATAGTACTATACTATAGTATAATAACTAATAGTACTGCTTTAGCTTCAGAATTTTGATGGTGGTTGACAAATAAGCGTGTGAAGTTGTTATCCCCAGCTTTTGTGGTGACAGATGTTTTTGCTTCATTAGCAAGAGAGTGTAAGAAAAGCTTAAAAGGATCAAAAATAGTGATGTGGCTGTATAATGAGGTCATCTCCTGTGATGTAAAGAGAAACTACCTCTGTGTCTGCACTGCTGGGTTTTTGTTACTTGTTAAAGTGTTAGAGGGAAAATGTTTCCTCATCCTTTGCCAGGTAAGCTTACAGTTTAGCACTTCATGTTGCGTAGTTGTGGCTGATAGGAAAAAAGTGCTGTACCTGAGTCTGATTAGTATCCACCAAACTAATCTAATTATTTTTGGTGCTTAGGATTTTATTATGGTTTTGTGTTGGAATTAGTTTAGGACTTTCAAGGCGAGTTTTTAGTGAGCACAAGCAGATCCATTAAGATTTCCCTTGGCTGTTTGAAATTACCATCTTTGTTACAGACGGAAGAATGAGGCAAGTGTCTGTGGTTCCCTCTCCATATCTTAACCCACATTAAACTGAAGCACTGATGAGAGCAGGTTTCTGGTAAGAAGCCAGACTGTGTACAGGGGTTGCTGCAGTGCCAACTCATGTAGAATTGTAGTATCCTTAGAGTTGGAAGGGACTTCTGAAGGCAATCTAGTCCAGTTCCCCTGCAATGAATGGTGATGCAACAGCTAGATCAGGCTGCCAAAGGCCTGATCCAGTCTTGCCTTGAAAGTCTCCAGGGATGTGGCATCAACCACATCACTGGGCAAACTTCTTCTAGTATTTCACCGCTCTCACTGTGTGAGATATTTCCTTATATCTAACCTAAATCTATCCTCTTTTAGGTTGAAATTGTTTCCCCTTATTCTATCACCACAGTCTTTGCTAAAGATTCTGTCCTCTTATTTCCTATAGCTCCCCTTTAAATACTGAAAGGCTGCTATCAGTCACTTTGCAGCCTTCTCTTTTCCAGGCTGAACCGCCCCAGCTCTCTCAGCCTGTCCTGGTAGGCAGCATGGGTAGAGGTTCTCCATTCTGTAGATCGTGTTTATCATCCTCCTCTGGACATGCCCCAACAGGTCCACACCTCTCCCCTACTGAGAGCTCCACATTAGGACAGAGTATTCCAGATGAGGTCTCACCACTGCGCAGTAGGGGAGTAGGATCACCTCCCTTGACCTGCTGACCATGCTACTTTTGATGTGCCCCAAGACTTAACTTTCTGGACTGCCAGGGCATATTGCTGGCTCATGTCCAGCTTTCCATACACTGGTAACCCTGTTTTTTTTTTTTTGTTTTGTTCTCTTAATTCTTTGCTAAGGTTCAGCTACGGCAGAGCAAGTGTGTTTAGTGCTCATACTTGTACCCAAGCTCCAATGATTCTTAAAGCCCTCACTTATCCTTTTGCCCCTTCCTGCTGACAGTTTTCTTATCACCCTGATATTCGGCCACAGTGTTGATGCAGTGATTATTTATATTAAGCTCTATCCATTGCCAATACAACATTCATTGCAGGTTAGTACTTGTTCTGAAATAAGCATAAATGCCTGATAAGATATTATGTATAGATAAAAACTTTTTGAAGATGAGTAATTATTCATGCTACTGACTGAACAATTCAGTTGTTGAAAAGAAATAGAAACTTGTAATCTACAAAGTCAAACATTATCTTTTATGTATACATACCTGTAAACCAGTAAAGAAAATTATTTCTGATGTTGGCATTCTGTCACTGAAGAGAGAGATTTTCTTAATTAACAGATTTAAAGTGCTATGGATCAATATGAAACTGAGTATTTTCCAAGAGCTGCTGCAGAAATCTGCTGTTATCCTGGATAACTATTCTAAGTGCTCCTCCTGTAACATTTTTTTTCCTTAAAACCAAGATTTTCTTTCCTTGAGTTTCAGCTTTGAAATTATTCCCCGTCACCCCATGCAGTGGAATGACAATACCTGAGAACTGGGACAGCATAGTCACAAGAAAGATGGCATGCCTTCAGCGAAGTGCAAGTGAAGGAGACATTCCAACTCCTAATAATGATACAACCTCAGATAGGAGAATGAAATGCTACCATCTTTTGTTAATGCTGTGTTCTTCGCAATGAGTCACCATCAATTCGTCTGATTCGACCCAATTCAAATTAACATCGAGTTTTATTTGCCCTGATCTGATCAGAAACTGCAGAGCTGAATGGTAGCCATAATGGCTATTGTTGTGAAGCTACATGCAATGAATAACAAAAGCATTGTGTCACTTGCAGCATTGCTTGCAAATACGTATAGCATCACGTCAGCGTAGGTTCTTTTTACATATTAGGTTTGTTTTCTTTTTTTTCACATAAAGAATCTTGGTTGCACCTTCTTGCTAATACATTTCTTTAATTCTGCTGCTTTTATTTATTTTGCTTTCCATTGATGCTCGTCTCTGAGAAGCTTTCAAACTAGCAAAAATTGTCAGGTTTTGCAGGTCAGTTCCTGATAAACTCAGCCTTAACATTCTCATTGGTTTCCTCCACTTGTGGGCTGTGCTTGAAGTACCATTGTGGATCCCGTAATGTTGTATTAATGTTTCTGTACTTCTGTCTCTCAGTGCTGTTGGTAGGCAGCTGGAGTTTGGGGGGAAAAAAGGGAGACTTTTCATCCCACCTTTGCAGACCTTAAGCCTTCTCCTTTGTGTCTCAAATTTCTCACCATTTTGGATTTTATTTTCTAGAAGATAGACTAAGACCAGGCATTAACTCCCATTTACTGAATGGTATTTTTATTCTCATTGAGCAACCACATGATCAAAGAAAGAAAATACAAGGAACCTTGAAATTTTTTGTGTCTATGGCTTTTGTTAGTGTTACTGGTGATGACTGGTGAGGTTCTTGGATTGCTTTCACTGAGTATGAGAAAAAGCCTGTTATTTCCAGTCAACTAATTACCTTTTATGTAGAGAAAAAATTGTGATCTGTATTTATGTTTATCTTTACAGCACTAACAATTTTTTGTTATCCTCTTAACAAATAGTTGGTAGCAATATATTAACTTTTAGAGTGGGTCCAGAGGAGGGCCACTAAGATGATCAGAGGGCTGGAGCACCTCTCCTATGAGGAAAAGTTGAGGGGATTGGGCTTGTTTAGTTTGGAAAAGAGAAGGCTCCAGGGAGACTTCTTGGTGGCCTTCCAATACTTGAAGGGAGCATATAAACAGGAGGGGAAATGGATGTTTACATGGGTGGATAGTGATAGGACAAGGGGGAATGGTCTTAAACTGAGACAGGGGAGGTTTGGTCGGATATTAGGAGCAAGTTTTTCACACAGAGGGTGGTGACACACTGGAACAGGTTGCCCAAGGAGGTTGTGGATGCCCCATCCCTGGAGGCATTCAAGGCCAGGCTGGATGTGGCTCTGGGCAGCCTGGTCTGGTGGTTGGTGACCCTGCACATAGCAGGATGATTGAAACTGGGTGATCATTGTTGTCCTTTTCAACCCAGGCTGTTCTATGATTTTATGTCCTCGTGCTGACCAGTGTATTGTGCCTGAATGGGGTTCTGGGCAGCCTGATCTAGTGAGTGGCAACCCTGCCTACAGGAAGGGGTTGGGACTGGATGATCTTTAAGTTCCCTTCCAACTCAAGCGGATTTATGAAATAAATTGCTTTACCAGTGCTACTCTTGTGAAGATTTCTTTGCACCATTTCCTTCCTTCCAGATTTACATGCTTTCTGGAAAAGTAAATTTCCTCTTAACTGATCCTATGGAAAAAAATTGAAGCAGGCTTTTTCTTATTAACTATGTCCTTGACTTACCTGGGAAGTAAAAGCTACCTGAAACCATGAACCAGACTGGGGAGAATAAAACAATATATGAAGTGCTTAGCTGAAAACTAGGGAACCTGGCTACTGCTTCAAACTTTCCTCATCCAACTTGCCTTTGTCAATCTTATGTGAAAACTCCAAGGGGAGAGTTGCACAGTTTGCAAAGTTTTTAGTTACATAGAAAAAATGCTATATATATGTATCTTATACCCTTATGGAGCTAACCCAACCTTGATGATAACACGACTTAAAGTGGGGAAGTAGATGTACTAGCAGTTGAGTAACTTGTGTGAAATAATCCAGTAACTCGGGAATAGAGCTAGGATTTAAAATCTTCGTCTCTTGAGAATGACAATTTAGCTGTTAAATTATGCTGTGATGCAACAATGTACTTAGAAAACAAACTAGCACTGATTCTGAAACAATACTAGCTAATGTGATGGAAAAATGTTTGCAGAGCTGCAGCATATTGCCCAGAATGAACTATATGTAGAAAGCTGAAAAGAAAAAAATGTTTAGGGTCACCTTGCGGATAGTAATTCATGGAAGACCAATTTAAGCCTATGCAATAAGCTTATGGGTAGAACGGAGCTGTATGGATCTTCTGGAGAAGTACAGTAATGTATGGCTTTTATTTCTAGTGGTAATTTTTCTGTTTCAGAGACAAGTCTGCCCTTCCAGTCTTTTATTCTGTTGGACTCGCTCACCTCCAACCCTTTGTCCTGTCTGGAGCATAGGCTGTTGGTGAAATCTTGCTCCTAGGTCGTGTAAACAAATGGTTCAGCATCACTCTATGAATTCCAGCAACTGACTTTGCCTGTAAGCATTGGAGATGCTTCTTCCTCCCAAGAATGTGAAGTAGCCTCTGAAATGAAATATGGAATATGTCAGCAATAATGCATATATTTGTTATTAAATAAAAACAACACAAACAAAATTTGTTATTAAATAAAACAAACAAACAAAAAACAGTGATTCTTACCTTAGATCTAATGTAATACATGCTAACAGTAATGCTGATAGATAGAACTGTGGTATAAATGGAAACTTAGGAAACACAAAGCGCTGAACAGTCTTGTTTTCTTCTCTCCTCCCATCCTAATCCCTGACTAACCTTTTAATTTCCAATTTGCTTTATAATTGGATTAAGTAGAGTAAAGAAAATTTTTGCTTAATGGGAATGAGTGGAAGCAATGAAGTGAAACATTAAAGCTTTTTAGACAAGCTACAATGGGGGGGGGAGGGTGGGCAGGGTTGGAATGAAGGGCAAAACTAACATAGCCTCAGTTTGTGTTCCTTCAGGTACATATAGAATAAGGCTTATTGGATTTCTCTATCAGATCTCTATATTTGTGTAATAGGTATCAAGTTGTGAATATACACTGACAGGATTTAGCAGATAAGAGTGTTTTATGAGCTCCTTTAGTTCTGTAATTCTGAAATAGACAAGGAATTCTAGGGTGCTACTTCTGTGTGTTTAAATAAATATATTTAGAACTTTAACATTTCAGTTGATTATAAAGAATGAATTTTAATATTTAATTAAGTATTCTGTAATGAAGTGGAATTTGTGAAATTTGAGGGACTCGGGCAGGATTGGTTTTTGGTTTCACAGTGGTGGTAGTAATCAGAATGGTGATTTTTCTAATGAACTTACAATTAGTTTCTTGTGAGAGATGCAGGACAAGCACTTGTTTGGAACATGTGGTTTTCACTGTCCTTCAGGTGACAGTAATGGCTCTCTGCCATTCCATAACGTGCTTGTATCTCTGCTCAAACCCCAGTGGTTACAATAAGAGTATTAGAGTGTTTTTTCCTTCTGTTTGTTAGAGGTCAGTGAGAATGAAGGGGGTTGTATAAAGGAAACTCATGGAATGTAATCCTGAGGCTCCAGTGTTTCAGTAGGGAGATTGATTATATATATATTTTTTCCAGTTTAGAGATAAATACAAGCATCTCCAGCAAGTTTTCAGACACATCTCTCTTGTTAATAGATTGTTAATTTTATTTCATATCCAGCAGTGGATTGACTTGGATTTGAGTGTATTTTCCAAATAGATAAACATACACATGAAGCAAAACCTTTTGCTTCTAAACAAGTTGTGTTTCCATCAAATTTGTGAGATCTGGCTACAGAAACGCACATGCTGATGCTTTGGAAAAATGCTGCAATTCCTTTTTACAAACCAGAGTGCAGGTTTTTATCTTACGGTCTTATCATTCTCAATATTTTTAAGAATCAGTTCTGAGCATGCTCCCTTATTTCAATTTTACATAATCAATGCACATATTTAGAGATTTAAATCCTTTAAAATAAGTTATTAAGCAACTCTAAAGCCTACATTCTCAAATTTTGGAAGAGAATTAGACAGATAAATGATTGACATTTCTGAAAATGTTGCTTTGCTCCTCTTTCCTCTTGTAACTTTTATGGATTAAAGGCTTGGATGTTCTAAGTCACAAGTCTGCATTATCACTGAAAGAAACTATACTGTATTAACATATGCATAGAGATATCTATCCCTAGAAGAGTTCTCATGGAATGCTTGTAAGATTGATTGATGTAAAGATCCTCCTGAGGATTAGGATGTCTGTAGAGGCATGGACAGCTCTGGGATTTCTAGCTTGGGGATCTGCACTGTAATTAAAATGCTATTTGTTTATTTATTTATTAGCAGATTGTAGCAACTGCTTCCGTAGATGCTGCTCCTAGGTAAAGCAGTAGAAACTTCTCTTCGGGAAAAAGTAGAGGGAGAATATAAAATCATAGAATCATAGAACATCCCTAGTTGGAAGGGATTCACAAGGATCATGGAGTCTAACTCCTGGCTTTGCACAGCTTCATCCAACGTTCATTCCCTCTGTCTGAGAGCAGTGTCCAAACTCTCCTTGAACTCTGGCCACTGGGGCTGTGCCCACCGCCCTCTGGTTCAGAACCTGTCCCTTACCCCACCCTGTCCTTCCCCTGAAGCAGCTCCATGCCATTCCCTCAGATCTTAACTTCCTTCAGGCCCATATGTTTGGGGATGACTTGGTTTATTGTTACAATAAATGCACTGATTAAAAACATGCCAAAGAAGTTTGTCAGCAAAAAACATGCATTTATTTCCTATCAGAACAAGGCGAGGATAAATTTATATCAAGAGTGGGGGGGAAGCATTCAAATATAACTTAATACAGAGCTGCTTAGCCTGTGTACTTAGGTACAAAAGTAGTTTTAATATTCAAATCTCTCTCTGGTTGATTCCTAATCTTACACCAAACCATTCTTTCTCCCTGCCCATTGCTTTCTCAGTATTAGTTGTGGTGTTGATACATGTCTCCTGTGTCCAAAAATGAATTTAGTTATGTGATGAGGCAGCAATTTATTAAAGAAGAGCATTCCTCCAGTGACTGCACTGGTAACAGCTATCTTCTAGCGTGTTGTTGCCAGGTCTTCCAGGATAGCATCTTGACTTCCATTAGCGTTTATTTACCTGAACTTGCTTGGAAACAGGGCCTTTGACTTTTATAGTTGAGTGAAGGCTGAATTGTTATTTCTTCAAGATAGTTCCTCAGATATCCATTCCTGCTGGCTTGTTGCCTCATTTCTCTTTTTCCCTGTGCCAGTTCCATACTGATCTATTCAGTACTGCTCTGCTCCTTACCAGCAGCCCCAAATACAGCATCAGTCATCCCACACACTGCTTCTCCCTCCAGGTACAGTTCTGATTTATGTTAAAAACAAATTTTGAGACAAAGCATTTAGCTGCATCGATTTAGTCCATATCCTGAAGATTTTTTTTGTGAAACAAATCATTCCTCTCTGCAGTGCTAGAAAAGTTTCACTGGAGAGTGAGTTTGTCTTATATTTCAAATTGCAGGTAGAATTTCCAATTGTAAACAATCCCGTTGTGAATGATTCGATTTCAGAACTTCATGTCAGCCCTACTGCAGTGAGGGAGTCATAAGCTGTGTGTTGTCTGCTACGTTCCTATACAGTACATAAGGGAGCCCAGAAAATCTCTGCGTTATTTCCAACCCACACAGAGCAGAGAGCCAAACAGATGAAGAGGAAGTGAATGTAGCTCAACGTACTGCAGTAGAATAGACAATAGTTTATATATGCATATGTGTAAGCAACTTTACTGAAATTAATCAATTTTACAATACTTGATTGGTAGACATGATAACAATTGATAAAGCAGTCAGGGATTATTCCAGAATCTATGTAGTGTGCGGAATGCTTCAGCCATTGTAAAAAGGGCTGTTTTAAAGCAGGCTCAAGTGAGACACTGCTAGGCTGAAAAGAACGTGTAATTTGAGGCTGGAACAACACCCAGTGGTCATTTATCCATCCTCATAAATTCTCGTAAAGCTAGGCTATATTTCTTCTGAAATCGACTATAAATGATGTTGGAAAATATCTCTAAATCATTTGTATGGGAACTTATTTCACTTTAAGATTTCTTTTTTCCCATCCTTTTAGCTCTGTGTATGACGTTATTAAATTCTGGCTGGTAGATTGAATCTTTAAAAATAATCTTTTCTTCACTATAGACTGTTAAGCGGCATTTTGCCATAATGTTTGACTTCATCTTTGATAAAATAAATGGGCAGAGCTTCAAACTTATAAAGCGTAGCCACCCTGCATAGGCTGTTTATAGGCTGGACTAGTGAGGATGGACATAATTGTAGTATCCTGACCACAAAAACATGGTGATAAATAGAGCTACCAATTAGTATGTACTGTGTGGGAAACATGAATGAGAGAAGTGGGATAAATAACATCATGGGAGGGTTAATCTTCTGATTAACAGTTTGTATCAGAAAGGCAGGATTTAAGTTTGGTGAGGGGACGTGCAAATCAGTGCTCTTTACTTCTGATTCTAGAGTCCTTAAACTGCAGTGCCCTCAAATGAATCGGACAAAAACCATGTCCTCTTACTGGGACTCGCTTGGTTTCTTTCTGGTCTTAGTGTACTCAAGAAAGAGTTTTATTTGTTTTAGGAGCCTACAGAGACTCAAATCTTGCACAGACCAAAGTCTGCTCATGTCTTATCTCTGTTTTCCCATGACTACCTGTTTTGAGCACTTCATTCTTTTGAGGCTGGTAAAGAAGCACAGAACATCCATTGCACTGTGCTTGCGGTGTTTGTTCATGTGAATGAAAGTGCTGCTCTGTGATACTAGACCTCTTACGTATATTTCTGACCACTTATTTAAACAAAAGTTTACAAAGCTAGCAATGTCTTGGCAGACAGTCGTTGGTACTGGAGCCACTCAGAGTGTACAGCAGCCATTTGTCTGCTGTGTTGGGTTTTGCCCTATATTAAAAGTGGCTGACCCACCCTTACCTGACATAGGTTATTTAACGTAACTCAAATTCTCAGTTAAGTTTTTATGGTTATGGATTAGAAAACAGATAACTATCAAATGAAACAGCAGTCTAGCATAATGATAAACGTATATTTACATGCAGTCAACTAGTTTTAAATAGCAATAGATTTATTTAATGTTATTTAAAAAACAAAACAAACAAACAAACAAAAAAAAACCACAACAGTTTTCCAAAGATTGAAATAAGCATGTAAGTGTACTAAAGCACTTAGTTGAAAGGATGTATTGAACACTGACGTTGAAAATTGACATACTGAAACATCTAACGAAAAATCTAATCTCTTGGATACTTTTCAGGAAAAACGTCTTAGAGAGATACCTTTGACAGACTGTCTAATCTGAACTTCTTAAACTACATTTGATAGGGGAGGGGATGCACTCCTAAGTAACAGAGAAGAGTTGGGAAACAGTATCACTCTAAGAAGGAGCAGGGAAAAACCTCAGATTTATCTCAAAGGAATTAGAGCTGCTTTAAGAACAGTGTTGACAGCCCAGCAGAAATGCTTAAAGGTACTTTAAAAGTAGGAAGGAAACCCACTTTGAATGTGATCTGATAGTGATAGGACATGGGGAAAATAGTCTTAAACTGAATGAGGATAGGTTTAGATCATCAGAAAGAAACTCTTAACTCAGCGGACAGTGAGGCTCTGGCGCATCTGCCCAGAGAAGCTGTGGTGCCCCATCCCTGGAGACATTCAAGGCCGGGTTGGATGGGGCTCTGGGCAGCTGAGCTGGTGGGGGGACAGCCCTGCCCATGGCAAGAGGGTAGGGATGTGTGAGCTTTGAGGACCCTTCCAACTTAAACCATTCTGTGATTCTATGACATGAGCACATTTACTTTCAAAAATGATGTAAAAAAATATCTGAGCAGTATAATTTAGCTATCCAAAACATTCTGTGACTCTATGATTAAAATAGAGGGGAAAAAGAAAAAAGAAAAGCTGACAAAGTTGAAGGAATGAAATAATAAAGCAGAGACTTATAAAAAATATATATATATATATATATATATAAATGAGTTGTGGGAAGAAACTTGGTAGATAAAATTAAGGGGGTAAGGCAAGATAGAACAATAATGAAGAGATTTTATAATTTGTAGGACATTTAGGTCATCAAACTTTTAAAATGCAAGTAGTCCAGGCAAATACAAAAAGGGCAGAATATTTTTGAGGAGAAATAAGATGATCTTATAATCTGTTTATATTAAGTAGATTTTTTTTTTTTTTCCTGCTAGAGGAATTGCTAAAAGGCTATAAAATTCTCATCTCCCAGAAGTTTTGTATACTTAATTGTATAGTTCTGCTCCATTAATGTTTGTTTCATCCTAAGAGATAATGGAGGGTTCTTTTTGGAGGAGAAAGTTTGTTCCATCATTGAAAAACACATAATGAGATACTTCTTACAAATACAAGTGTGTGAGATCGACAAAATCTTGGTGTGAAATAGGGAAAATCTGTCTTGTCAAACGTGGCAAGAGTAAAGTTTATGCTGACAAAGTTATGTGTTGACAAGTCTTTTGTCCTGACAATACCTTATACCCAAACTTAAAAACAAAAAAAACAAAAACAAAAAAACAAAAAATAGCTTCACAATCAAAGCAACACACATCAAAATAATAGGAGCATTTCAGTGTACCTAGCAGTTCCTGCTTTATGTCTATTTAATAATATACAGGAGTTTGTTTTTTTTTTTAATTTAGAACATGATTTATTTCCCCAGTTCTGGGAATTCATTCCTGAGTGAAAATTGTCACTGATAAGAAGAAAACCAAATTGGTTACTGGTAGAACTTTCAAACGAGTTGGGTCTTCTGTGTTTGTGTGTGCATGTGTGTATGTATGTGTGAGCAACTGGTGCCAGACCTGTGATAGAGCATAAAATCAGTTGCATGTATCCTGGGTTTGTTCATACTTAGAATTACAGAAATGTAAGGTCAAAGATCAAGGAGCCAAGGGTTGTGGCTGCATATATGTAATGAAGAGAGTTATAAACAGAAATTGTAAGATATTTGAAGAAAAATAAGTTTTTAAATTTATTAAAGGGATGATTAAAAAGTGATCTAATGGTAGCCTGTGACAGGACCAGGCTAGAGATTGTTCTGCATGTAGAAGTGGCTGTATGCAGGCAGATTGGGAACTCCTGCTCTCCAAAACACCAGCTACCTTCTCCTTGGGCCATCCTTAATTTGCAGCAGGCCCTGCATTGGTAGGAAATTCCTAACTGTTAGAAAATGTAAGAAAATTGTTTCAGCACGTTGTTTTGTCGGGAATTTATAAGCAATTTATAAGCTACAGTCAACATAAGCACGTAATATGCGTGTAACATTAAACAGTACATTTCCACCCACTGAGAGAGAAAAAGCAGAGTTGCAAGCCATTCCTGAAACTAGGAGGCACCCTCTGAGATGTCTGTCTTCATAACTGAAGTGCTATTGTGAAGACATTGGCTTCTTACAATGATGTAATTTGTTGAATACACGGAATGGGAACATTCATGTAGTGGCACCAAAGATTGGGTTTTAGGATGTCTGTTTTCCTAATCTGCTTCTGGTGACAAGCCAAAAAAAAAAAAACAAACCAACAAACAACCCTTAAAAACCCTGTAAGAATAGCAACCCAAACCAGATGTTATGTGTAATAGAGCATCTAGTTGGTGTTGTCTGGAAAATTTGTTGAAACTTAATTCGTTGTTTAATTAATAGATCTTTCTGGTTGTAATCTGTCATCTTAGCTCGTGCAGAGGAGGGGGAAAAAAAATAGAAATACTTTCTAGTCAGAAACAGTGCAGCTTCATGAGAGCTCACTAAATTTTCACCTCATATATCAGGAACTAAATTGTTTGCAAGTTCATAATCACCTATACCTGAATAAACATGGCACGACTTCAATATTGACAAACATCCCCAGACAAGACCTTTCATGATGATTGCTTGTTTCCAATTTAAGAAAAAAATCAAAATTCTTATACCACAGTGAATTTTCAAGGTTGAGTCCTAGAAAATCCATTCTCTGTTAGTAAAAACTGAGCCTATACATCACAGCTCAGACTGTATTAGAGTAGGGGGTCAGAATTCCCTTATTATATGGGCAATGTTTTCTTTATCTGTTATTGAAGTTATTTGGTTGAAGATGAGGTGTGTTTTAGTAAAATCTGTCTGTGACCAGTTGAAAACATTTGGGATGGGAAAGGATGCATGTCACAGATCTCAAAAACAAAAGTTGGAATCTTGGAGAAATAGTAGGTGGCTACACTCTGCAGGAATGCGAAGGAACAGAAATGTTCCACCCATCAGTTTAGGTGTTTTTTGTTTTGATTTGTTGTGTTATAGAGTTGTTTTGTTTTGAGGGGAGGTGAAGGTGGAGTAGGCTGGCCCTGTTCCCCAGCAGCAGCTGCCGGGTCACAGCCTGGGGGTGACAAGTGTGTCCTGGTGGCTGTGAGCCCACACTGGTTGTGAGAGGGCCAGAAGTAGAAAAACCACGCAGATGGCTTTTATCTGCAGCAGTGAAAAACATCTGAAGTTTGTCCACTGTTTCCATGGTGACCATGCCAGCATATAGTCTCCATGGGTAACAGGCAGGAGGAGGAGAATGCTCAATCTTGAAGTACACAAGCCTGCATATTTTTATAAGAAATTATTTTGCTTTAATAGCACATAGAGAAGCATGTTTTGGAGAACATCATCGGTGCTTAGAATCATAGAATCATTTAGGTTGGAAAAGACCACTAAGATCACTTAGTCCAACCACCAATCCATCCTCACCATGTCCACTAACCACAGCCCTCAATGCCACATCCACACAGTTCTTGAACACCCACAGAGATATTTACTCCACCACCTCCCAGGGCAAGCTGTGCCAATACCTCACCTTCTACAGTACCTTGTACAGTCCAACAATGGTAGTGCCCTATTGATTGGACTGTCAACTATTCAGCCACCATATAGGAGAGTTGACCACCTTGCATCAGATGAAGTTATTCAAAGCCTTGTAGCACAGGATAAAAGACTACCTGCACATTGCATCCTTTCTGGTTTTGGGTCTAGCCTATGCATGTTCTGAAACTAGGTGATTATGAGCTACCTGCATTTGGATTGTCTTTGTCTATAATGAAGTGTACTCAAAAGATACCTATACCTCTCTCTTGCTGATAAATCTGCAATTATGTTTTATTTCAATTTTTTTGTTTGTTTGTTAGAGGAATTCCTCCTACTAAGGGCAGTTTGCATGCATCCCTACTCAAAAGGAAAAAGTGCAATTGGGTGAAAAGCTGAAAGGGTGAAAGGCCCTTAATGATCTTTGTGGCCCTCCACTGGACTCTCTGCAGTAGTTCCCTGTCTTCAACTGGGGTGCTGTTTTCTTTTACATAATTTATATTATATATAATTTATATTATATAATTTATATAAATTATATATAATTTATATTATACATAGATAAACATACAGTGCAGAATTATCATTTGTATCTGCAAAACACGTGCTGTATGTAACAGATTCTTTACAAAAAATTTGGTAAAATTCTGTCTCTTATGGGAAATTCTCCATTTGTACTTCCTACAGATCTGTGGCATGCAAAGATTAGAGTAGTATGGGCCCTATAGACACGTTGCTCTTAAAATGATTACACGTATATCTTCATTTCTGTCCCTTTCCTGGCTTACGGTTTGCCTGTCCACTGCTCCTCTGGATCACAATCTGGATCCTAAGGTGGGAAGTTTTACACTGGAGTTGGCCATAAGGCACAGGGTAATATACTAAGTTGTCAGCATCTGTAGCCTTTTGCTGGGAGGAACATGATGTTCATCTTGAAGAATTTATCTTCCTTGCTGCAGAATTCATTTGAGGTCATTTTTATGTTTGCCAACACGCATTTCTACCTTTGTTCATTGTTCTGCAGTTGCAGGTTATGTTCTATATTTGATAGCCTTTGCATGTTAGGTACTGGGCTATTTTTTAAATTAATTTTATTTTTGCCTTTGTTACCCATAACACCAGTTAGGTTACACTTAGCACCCCTACCTCCACTCCTGCTTTTTATTTTATTATTTTTGAATGACCTGCCTATGACCACCACAGGTGGGGTGTGATGCTACATGGTTGCACATCTTAGGCTAAATCCTATGATCTCTTCTTTGCAATAAGACTAGAAGAGTATACAACTCCTCCTATCCAGGCCTGTAAGAGGGGAAATTTGGGGATTTTGTTTTCACTGCAAGGTTTCTGACCTTGAAAAAATGTTCAAAGCCCCTTACAAATCTGTAGGGCAGGAAGAAAAAGGTGTGCAAGGAAATTATTTTCAGAAATGGGAGAGGAAATGCTGCTACAGAGCATTTCTTTTGGCTCCACATTTGGATGCAGTGTACTACTAGGTAAATAAATGAAACTGCTATTTTCATGCATGATCCCAACATCCAATGCCACAAAAGCACCAAAGTAACCCAAAGGTGCACATGCTGATTCTTCTTCAGATCCCTACCTGCCAAAAAAGAATCATTCTCCTGCCTCTCTGTAAATGCAATAAATGTGTGCTTCTGGTTGGTTTGTAGGTAGATAGGCTGAGAGCATGAAGGCGTTCCTTGCCATAAGCACCACTTAGCAGTGAGGAAAGTAAAGTGTCTGAGCTGTTAGTGAGAGTGGTGTAAATGATATTTCTAAATACCAGTAAAAACTGAAATCTTTGCCAAGAAAAATAAAGGATGTTATCTAAGGTGTTCTCGTAGTATGAGAATGGATACATTCACAGACTTGAGTCGCCAAAAAGTCTTGCTGAAAAATTCCAAGAGGGTCTCAGCCACTGATCCTATAGGAACCTGGTGGTTTTGGAGCTTTTATTATGGCTCTCTTGACTTTCTTCTGTGTCACAGTCCTGCGTTAAAGTTATGTATTTTATATGAATTAATTTCAAGACAGAATGCATATAGAAAGTCTAAACTGATGATGGTGCACTGCTTTTTATTATTTTTTTCCTCCTGGAGGGGATTTTTGTGCTGCAGATTCTTATTTCGTAC
This sequence comes from Phasianus colchicus, assembly GCF_987193195.1. Lineage (NCBI taxonomy): Eukaryota > Metazoa > Chordata > Aves > Galliformes > Phasianidae > Phasianus > Phasianus colchicus. Next base: position 34,469,380 of record NC_143438.1, read on the forward strand.
TGATTTGTGGAAACTTCCCTACTTCCCACCATGATTAATTTCATGTATGTATTTCTATTTTAAGAGGTTCCATAGAACCAGTTAAGAGAAGTTGATTGCACCTTCCTGATTTGAAGTAAAGTATATTTGCTCAAAAGTGGGGAAAAAAAACTGTGATTCTACTGATTTATTTTACAAAGCCAGATAGGCCACCACAGGATTTTGATGCTAATAAATTAGTTGTAGTACAAATAATGGAAAAAGCTCAACAAGTACTCAGGTATCTTCTGTATCACTGGACTACCCTATTCTACCCCTAGGAACCAATAATTATGGAGAAAAAGAGTAACTAAGGTGTCATTTTAATTAAATGTTCAGAATCTGATTAGAAAGAGCAGTTTTGTGAAAAGAATACTTTAAAATACCTGGTGTCCTGGAAGTTGGGGTCCTGTTCTCCTCTGCCTGATCTCTGTATACATATGATAAATGTAATTTCACACTTTTTTTTTTTTTTATTACCATCAGAATTTTCCCCTTTTCAGCCTTTAGAGCTACCTCATATTTCCTAACACTTTGAGAAGAGGCAGTTGTGGCTAATCTGGGGGCAAGCACATGGCCAAGCAGCACATGTGTGCCAAGTGCTTGCTGCATAGCTGAGCTTGTGGGACTGTTTCATCTGCTAAATCCAACAGCTCTAACTTGGGTCTGGTATTTGGTCATTTGCTTTCATCAAGCTTAAAGTACACCTTTGGCATTTCACAAAGGGAAAGGGTTCTGAATGGGATGATGGACAGGAAGAGAGGATGAGTGGGCTAAAAACAGCTGGTACATTTATGAAGCCACACAATAAATAAAGGGAAGGGAAAGATGTAGGGTTTCTTGCAGCTTTAGAATTCAATGTCTAGAGATTAAAAATAATTTTTTTCCTCCTTTCTTTTTTGCTATAGGTAAGACAAAACCTCCACACATAAAATTCATTTGGTCAGGAGACAATCTGTGCTAACACCTCTGTTAGGATTTGCTCCTTAGGGCAACTTTCTTTGTTGTTTCTGAGGTCACTTTGATCAATTCTGAGTTTCACTTGTTTCAGTCAATGCTAAACCCAAATTTGTAAACAATAACAGAATTGAGGTGAAGGAAGATGAACTACTGGTAAAATAAAAGTCAATTGCATTGAAATGGTTGTAAAATTTAATTTCATCTTTTAGTAAAGCGAGAGGAATCATCACAACCAGCAACTCAGGGCAGTTCTTGAAAAGGAAAACCACTGAAAACAGTAAATAGAGCAGAACTTAGGAAAAAATTACCATGGAGTAATGCATTGGTACTATATGGGTCCCAAAGAGTTAACAGCAGTGGTATACACATTTATTAAGAATGTCAGTGGAACTGCGTGAGTTTTCACCAGGGCTGGCTTCCTTTCATATTTATAAATCTTGCCTGCCTGCGTGGTCTCTAAAGCAATTTGAAATTCCTTATTTGCATATTTTTTTCTTAACCTTAATGTAGCAACAGAACGTAGAAGTGTCTCCATTTTATTATGTATCTCATGCTGGATTTTAAATTAAAGAAAACAAGAAGAAAAGAACCAATTCATTAAAACGTAAGCTATGACAACCGCTGGGATTTTTTTAATGATTTTTCCAGTGAGTGGAATTGTTCCTGTGACTTATCTGCAGCTATATTTTGACATTATCACAAAACATTTTAAGATATTCTTTTCTATATGCGTGAGAAGCTGATATCAAGTGTATACCAGGTGATTCTGCATTGAAAATAGAATGCAAGTTTGCTTCTGCAACAACTGCCGTGTCAGTAATTCATTAATAAATGCTTCTGTGAAGCTGCTTTGTGATAGAGAGCTCGTGTATATCATTCCCTAGGACAAAGGGTTAGGGAAAAGCTCCCAGTATTTACAAATCTTCCGAAATCATTCATAAATATTAGCTCACTTTGTAGGAGTGATGTTTACTACATAACTACAACATGTCTGTTCAGCCAACCAGTCCTCTGTGATTATAACTGATTTTATAAATGGAATGTTTCTAGAAGTAGGCTATTACCAGCGCGTGATAAGAGAAAGTCCCTACATCAAGGCAATTGCACAGAGTCCCTGAGAACACATCTCAAGGAAACATTTGTATAGCAGCTGTAATCAGTGTATAATTAAATACATACTAATACTATGCCTCCATAATTGATCTATATGATTTTTAAATGAAAAGCATGCACTAAAAGTTCACAATAATAGTGGTGCTTGAAAGGAAGGCTGAGAGCATTGAGTGGCTTTGGTGTCTGCAGTACTCTTTGCTTATCCTCTTTGGGAGGAAAGGCCCTTGTGTTTAAATCTTTATGCATTTGAATCGCACACATCACTTAAGTATGCAAATTGCTTTTTCAGGTAATGGATGCAACGTTCTAATATCTGACACCGTGAAACTAGATGAATTAGTTAAAATTTTCTCTTTTGTACACTATTTTAGTGCTTTAAATGTATAAAATTAGATTCCACTGTTATCTTCTGTCTCCAGATCTTCCATTTCGTGCCATTTTCTTGTGTCATGAACACGACTCTACCTGAATGCTTTTGACTTCAGATTTCAACTTGGTATAATTCAGAATTTTAGTCACCATGTCTGAAAACTTCACACTCTACATATACAGGGCTAGATCTGATCTGACTGATAAACATATATACTCTGGAAATATTTCAGGATGTCCAAAATCTAAAGGGTGCTCAAAAGGGAAATTTATTTTCCATCCTTGAAGTCACAAAGTAAATAATTAGCTGTGACCTAAACTCATTCAAATACAGGATATTCAAAATGCTCAAAGCAGAATGTAAAAATAAAAGTTATCGGGAGTTTAGGTTCCTAATTTCACTGAATTCCATCATGGTGTAGGTGGAAAAGAATCAAGACAACTCTCTGCACCTTTTATCTTCTAGTATAAACAAGTCAAGATAATTTAGCCTTTCCTTAAGATAAGCTATCCATTCCCATTATTATTTTAGAAGCCTTTCTCTGCAACTGTTGCACTATGAATTAATTATTCCTGAATGTGGTGATTCAGTATGCATATAGTATTCCTTGAGTTACTCTTTCTACTTGGAAACATTTCAATAATTAACTTTTAAAATTGTATTTAATGTTTTCATAGCTAAATGTAATCGTTGTTCAAGTACTTTCCCATCTGCTTCCAAGCTGTGAGTTCCAAACTTGGTCTGTCTTTCTGTTACCCATTTCAAGGTGCATCACCAAGCTCTATTAAATTTTAGTGCTTCATTATTTAAATTCTCAAAGCTGTAATATGCTGGAGAATATCTAGACTACTGCAGCAGGTGAAATAAAGCCATTCAGTTTGTCCAAGAAACTTATATGTTCTTTATGTTACATAACGTGGTAGAAGATCAGTAAGAAATGCATGATCATAAAACCTAATTTTTATATCTTGAACAGATAAAGAATGGTAGCACAGATCAGAAAAAAAAAAAAAGTTTTTGTAGTTTGCAAAAACAGAAATGACTCCCCTGCCTTCTGTTATGGTTCGGCCCATTCCATGATTAATGGGTGGAGGGAAAAACAGACACCTGCTTTGAGATGGGGGGAGAAGGGGGCCGGGAGAAGGAAGGGAAATGGGCATAAAAACAAAACAGCAGCAACAAGCTAAGGGGGAGAATTAATTTACTAAATATGGTAGTGGAATGCAAGATAAAGCAATATAATACAATAAAATTGGAATTGAAGTTTATAAATAAAATGAGGGCGGTTTCCCAAAACTGAAGGCTTTATTCGAATGCTGAAGGTGAGAGGGAGCACTCACTGCAGAGATGAGCAGAAGAAAGGGGGCTGTCTCGCAACTTGTGAGTGGTTTTATCTTTCCCTCTGGACAGAGAACAGAAATGGAACAGTGAAGTCTTCAGGGATTTGTAGTTCTTCTCTGAGAAAGATATCCTGGAACTATCAGCAATACACAGAACTGGAGTGTTAACTCTTTAACTCCCAGTGCACTACATGATGTGATGATGTGGAATACCAATAACAAAAATCAACAAAAAAAAAGGGTGGGAGGGGAACTTAACCTTAGATATTCAGAGTAACTGTACCAATCAATTCATAGCATTTCTACAGTTTTACTGTAGAAATTCACTGAAGTTCTTAAATCATGTTTTGAAATTGCCCCATGCTATTTAATCACAGTACAGTTATATCCAACCTGATAGATGCCGCCACTGCAGCCAGCCCTAGTGGCACTCACTGTAGCTCAGTTTTGGTGCTAGTTTTGTTTAATGTTTTTATCAGTGATCTGGATGAGGGGATTGTATCCTTATTATGTTGCAGGTGATACCAAGAGACTCCGTAGTCTGATTCACCCCTCTGGTTATTATCCCTTACTGATAGTTCAGGCTGGCAGCGATGAAGTCACAGAGAGAAGCATGAGGGCTATCAAAAGGTATTGAGGTGAGTGGATGATACAGGAGTACAGGTGTTTTCTTCTCTCCCTTCAGTGGCAGGGTAGGACACAGAGAGGACCAGGAAAATTCATATGATAGCTGATAACTATAAGCTGAGAGGCTGGTGTCACCACAGGAATTTTGGCTTTTTTTTTCTTTAAACACAGTGGAGCAGTTTACTTGGCTCCTGGTGGCCTCAGATGGATCCACCTGGTTCAAACAGGCAAAAGGATTCTGGCCCAGGTGCTCTCTGGACTCTGGCAGGGCTTTAAACTCGGTAGATTTGAAAGGGGAAGGGGCTGATAGAGAGTCTGTCTACAACAGGATAAGGAATGGCATAGCTAAGCTGGAGGAACAAGGTGCTAGTGGGGGCCCTCAACCTGCTGCATCTTATGATGATGAAGACAACAGGGAGACTAAACGTAAATACCCCAAAGGAATTAAGGTGTTGTCCCTTGGGAAGTTAAAAAGACCAGCTGCCCAACTGAAGTGCCTTGACAGCAACACACTCAGGCTGGGAAATGAACAGAATCACAGAATTGTAGGAGTTGGAAGGGATCTCTAGAGATCATCTAGTCTAACACCCCTGCCAAAGCAGGCTCACTAGACCAGGTTGCATGATTTGGAAGCTACTGTGCTACTGGAAAACTACAGTAGGCTGTGGTGATCATGCAGTGGTGGAGGGATATCAGACAGGCAAAGAGTAAAATCAGGGAGCTTAATTTTAGGAAAGCCAAATTCTAGCTCTTCAGGGAGTTAGTCAACAAAATCCCCTGGGAGTTTGTCCTGGAGGACAAGGGAGCAGAGCAGATGGATCTATAAGGAAGTTTTCTTTAGGCACAAGAGCTTTCTGTCCCCAGATGTAGAAATTCAGGAAAGAAAGCCAAGAGAACAGTATGGCTGAACCAAGAGCTGTTGGTCAAACTGGAGAGCAAGAAGAAAATGCACAGACAGTGGAAGGTGGAAGCAGGGACAGGTAACCTGAGCATAGTAGAGGAATGCTACTAGGCTGTGTAAGGATAGGGTCAAGAAGGCTGAGGCCCAACTGGAACTGGACTTGGCAAATGGCACAAGGAAGAATAAGAAACGTTTCTGTAAGCAAATATTGGGTTTGCTGCTGCCAGAGGAATCTGCACATCTATAAGTCTATGGGTCCCAATGAAATGCATCCCAGAATCCTGAGGAAATTGGCTGACGTAGTCACCAAGCCACTTTCAATAGTATTTGAAAAGTCACAGTGGTCAGGTGAAGCCCCTGGTGACTGGAAAGAAGACGCTGTCACACCCTTGTTTAAGAAGGGTAGAAAGGGTGACGCAGGGAACTACCAACCTGTCAGCCTCCCCTCTATGCCGGAGATCATGGAGCATGATCACCACGCTGTGTGGTGGGGTCAACACACTCAAAAAATGGGATGCTATCCAGAGAGACCTAGATAGGCTTGATCAGTTGGCCCAGGAGAACCTCATGAAGTTCAACGAATCCAAGAGCAAGGTCTTTGCACCTGAGTTGAGGCTACTCCTGCCATCGGTACAACCTGGGAGATGTAAGATAGAGTACAGCCCTAATGAAAAGGACTTAGGGGTACTGGTGTATTGCAAGATGGACGTGAGACAGGAATGTGCCCTACCAGTCCAGAAACCCAATTGCATCAAAAGAAGTGCGGTCAGCAGGTTGAGGGAGGTGATTCTGCTCATGTATGGTGAGTCCTCACTTGTTGTACTGTGTCCAGATGTGGAGTCCCCAGTATAGGAGAGGTGTGGACCTGTTGGAGCATATTGAGGGGAGAGCCACAAAAATGATCCAAGGGATGGCATACCTCTCCTGTGATGACAGGCTGAGAGAGCTGGGGCTGTTCAGCCTGGAGAAGAGAAGGTCTCCAGGGAGACCTGAGAGTGGTCTTTTAGTATCTAAAGGGGGGGGTATAAGAAAGAAGGAGACAGATTCTTTAGCAGGGCCTGTTGTGATAGGACAGGGAGGACTATTTTCACAGTGAAAGAGGGGAGATTTAGATTAAATATAAGCAAGAAGATTTTTGTAGTAGGGGTAGTCAGGCCCTGGAACAGGTTGTCCAGAGTGTTGGTGGATGTTGCATCCCTGGAAGCATTCAAGGTCAGGCTTATAGGGCTCTGAACAACCTGATCTAGCTGTAGGTGTTCCTCTTTGTTGCAGGGGAGTTCGACTAGATGTCCTTTAAGGGTCCCTTCCAATTCAAATAATTCTATGATTCTGTAAAGTTAGGTGAGACTTTTAATCTGCTTGAGGCCAGGAAGGCCCTGCAGAAGGATGTGGATAGGCTAGATCTGTGGCCAAGTCCAACTGCATGACTTGTTCAGTAACAAGGCTAAATGCTGGATCCTGCACTTGAGTCATAAACAACCTCAATCAGTGGTGTAGGCCTCAGGGAAAGTGGCTGGAAAGTTGCCTAACAGAAATGGACGTGGTGGCACAGATCAACAACGAACTGAAATGGAGCCAGCACTGTGCCCAGGTGGCAAGAAGGCTAATGGCATCCTGGCCTGTAACAGAAATAGTGTGGCCAGCAAGATTAGGGAAATTATTTTCCACTTCTGCACTGCTCTGTGAAACTGCATGTTGAGTATTGTGTTCAGTTTGGACCCCTCACTACAAGGATACTGAGTTGCTCAGGTGTCTGAAGAGAAGAGCAAGCTGTTGAAGGGACTCGAAAATTAAAGTTATGGGGAGTGGCTGAGAGAACTGGCAAAAAGGAGGCTGAGGGGAGGTCTCATTGTGTTCTACAACTACCTGAAAGGAGATTGCAGCGAGGTGGGTGTCAGTCTTCTTTCTCAAGTGGGAAGTGATTGAAAGCAAGAAGATCTCTGGTTGTGCCAGGGCATTTGTAGAATGGATGTTAGGAAGAATGCCTTCACAGAGAGGGTGCGTAAGCATTGGAACAGGCTGACCAGGGAAGTGGTGGAGTCCCCAACCTGGGAGGTATTTAATAGACATGTGGATGTGGCACTAAGGGACGTGGTTTAGTGATGCTACTTGGTAGGTCAAGTTGATGGTTCAACTTGACCATGAAAGTCTCTTCCAAGAGAAATGCTTCTACGATTTATTGAAATCATAGTATTTAATTGTCTGGTATCTGATCTCTAACGTGTGTAATGCTCAGTGTCTACCTCATGAAGTACCTATACTGATACTGTATGCCATTCTAGCCTGTCTTCAAGAAATGAGAATTCCCATTACTCAGAATATATGATTTACAGAGAAACAAGAAAACTAGGACAAGACGCAGATGGAGACAGAAAGAAAGAGACATTGGGTGTGGTATGTGTGGAACCAAATACATGCATATAGTAAATGCTGAGTGCAGGAATGAGTAAAGGAGTGTGACTTAGAAATGTAAGATCCATGTGCCTGAAAGTTATCACTCGTTTTCATTTCTGAAATTTTAGAAGTATTCAGGGATTGTGGCATGTATTTTCATAACATGTGGAGTCTGCTGCAGGGAAGAGTCATCTCATGTATCCCTATGTAGAGATGTAAAGGTAACAAAAATCTGTAATACCTTCTGAAGATTTGAAATTGAGATTTAAACAAAAAACAGAAATTAAAAAAAGGTTACAAAGGGTTTTTTCTTGTTGTGAATGAGTAGTCTTACATATAACAGTGTCAGTAACTGATCTGGGTCTTTTTACATCTGCAATGCATTTAGTTATTATAAATGACACTTGTAAGGAAGGCTGCATCAGATCTCAAATGTACTGCTGTAACAGAATGACTCTTAATAATGTTCTAGCGTGAGGAAGAAGGTTGTAATTAATAGACCAAAATGTGAACTAATAGGTGTTAATTATCTTGTCCCTTTGTTCATTTGTCAGTTTTTAACTGGACACTAGTTTTAGTGAAGAAAAGATCTTTATCCTTTCTCCATTTTGTTACCATTGGCATAGCTGTGTTCTTTTGTTATAGCGTAACCTCAGAATTGTTTTTTGTGAGTGAACTAAAGATCATTTTTTCAGTTTTGTAAATCAAGAAGTCTTAATCCAAATGAGTAATTAGGTGATCTTAATCTTATTAGGAAGATGGAGGGGGATAAAATAAACTTGCATAATCAACAATAATAAAGCTGTTTAATTGTGTTATCTTCTATAATAACAGAAAAAAAGATGAAAAAATAATAAAATGACCTTTTAAAAAAAAATCTATTGATTACTATAAGTGAAAAATATTCTTTTTGTGACAAACCACAAAAATGGGAGAAAACTTTTTTTCTCTTATTGAAGAAACTGTGATTCAGTTTCAAAAAACTTATTTCTGATAACTAGATATCGCTCAGTCTGTTGCTGCATTACCTAGTCTATTCTTATTTTTCATGATAGAAATTTTAGTCCGGAGTTATGAGACAGATGCTTGATGCTGTTATAAGCATATGCTCAAATCTTTTATAGAGTGTAAATTTCATGGTAAAACTGAAAGTAATCTTCTGCTCCAGTATTTCCAAAACAAAACTGAAATATCCTTTATTCTATACATAAAAGAAAATTTAATAATCTGGTAAGTAGAGGTTTTTTTGTGTGTGGAAAAAAATATATTGATATGTATTACTAAGCTCTTGATCACTTTTGTTGTACTGAAAGTACAGTAATGGAGCAGTGTGAACTGGGGAGAAATAAAAATCAGAAGTAGCAGGCATGACTCAGAGATAAGAACATTTTTCAGCTAAACAGTTCTGTGTTAACTCTAGATTGAGCAGTGTGTTGGTTTCATGTGGCAAATATTTGACATCCAGCTTCTTTGCTATCCAGTTTTCCTGTCTGACCTCTAACAAAACTATACGAAAGCCAGTTATGAGCCTACTGTTATGTAAAACACTTAACTATGAACTTATATTCTTAAAGATAATTTGGGCTTAAACTATAAGCTATAAGCTTTGACAGTGAAACATGGTGTCTGTTATGGCACAATTTCAAGAGAATGTTGAATCTGAATCATGTCAAAAGTTGTTAATCTTCTGTTCTTTGTTGTTTACTGTTCACACTATTAACAGATATAAGCATTGCTATAAACTCAAGGAGATGAGACACAATTACAGCAAATTTTTAAATCAAGGAAGACAAATAAAAGAGATTTGGTTCATATTTTATGCCATTTTCCTTACCTTTGCAGTGGGCTACCTCTACTTGTCTTTGAGGAGCTGAGCTTCCTATTTCTCTTTATAAATAAAAATAATTTGTTTAGGTAAATGTGGATAATGGCAATATAGTTAAGATTCACATAAAGATATCAATTTCAGTGCCAAAGGAGCTTTTGTTAGAGAAAAGGCTGTCACTTGTTTGAAGAACTTAGAACTTTCATTCAGGGATGTATTCAAGTGGTTGCCTTCAGGTCAGCTGAATGGGCATGCAGAGGTCAGCACATCTATTTGCTGCTTAAGTATTTCTCAGCAGAATTCTGAGAACTGCTATAGAAAGGACTCTGTGCTGTTAGCAGTGAGGCATGTACACAGTCTTAGTCATAGTATTATTTCAGTCCTTAATTTTAAGGATGATGGAGCTGATGTGTAGGCCTATTCAAAAGAGTGATGTAATTACTGTGTGGCATATTAATCTGTATATTTTGCAAAGTGCTGACCATCAACTTCAGCATATCGTAGTCTGTATCCTCATTTTGTACAGAATCTACCATAAGCTAAAGGACTTAATGCACTGGATTTGAAGGATTAAATGACAAATACCGTGGTGTGTGTGTGTATATATATATTTAGATATTTTGATGGCAGTAAAGAGCTACATTATATCTGAAGAAATTTCTCACATGGAAAGAAGAGAGTTCAGATAGTCATACTCTTAAAAACTCAATGCATTAATATGGCTAAAAAGGCCAGATTTTCATTGTGGAAAGTTTGGGAAGGGCAATTCTTTTCTTCTCTGTTTTATTAGCAGTGTGGTGTGCCATCCTACCTGAAATAGATATTTTTCTAACTAGATCAAGAGAAGTAAGCAATATAAAATTTATATATAACTACAGTGTCTGAGTTGCATTCATAAGCAGTTATGGTCCAGCTAGAATAGACTGAGAAATATTAACATCAAGGAAGATAACAGCATGGTATTGGTGCCATTTATGAAGCACGATCTTTCACTGAATTAAAGAATGTTAGAATGACTAAAAGGATAGACCAAGGTATTGGTGTGAGCTTACTTTGTTGGGATATAAGGGAGCTGATATTCGTTGAAGTTCAGTCCCTATAGGCTTGATTCCAGCAAGTTATTTCTGTATTGATGCTTTGCTTACCTGCTTTGTGTAAGCAACAGCACCTGTGCTATGGAATATATGCTACACCTGGGCTTTGTATGGAACAGTGCTGTGGTTTTGATTTGCAGCTTTTCTTCAGCTGATGGAAACTAAGCAGCACAGAAATATGTAAGAACAGCAAAAAGAATGCCCCTAATGAAATATCTGATCCAAACAAAATAATCAAATACTCTGCTAAAGCACAAATAAGCCTTTTCTGTGATGGCCCCATGGGTGCTGTGTGATAGCAGATGAGAAACCAAGTGATTGCTTGTTTCTCTATGGGAGAAAAATTGACTTATATAGTGACTGATGTGAGAGACAGAGTGCTCTTGAAGAAATTATTCATTAAGATGTCATCCATGTTTAGTATTAAGCTAAAGGAGTATAAAAACAAATGTAATTTGTTGTTGGGAAAGGATCAGGAGAAAACATGCTTTCACTATAGTCTGAGTAAGTTTGAAATCATCAGTTTGGAGCTACTCACAGAGATAGCGATATTTTTCTGTATTGAGATTTGTTGAATGTAATTTGGTATATTTGGAAATCATAGTGAAATCTTTGGAGACGTTTAAATGTTGTTCAGAAGGAAAAGTAATTAGAATATGTAAGAAATTTTGAATATCAAGATATGTGAGTAAATGTAACCTCACCATTTGTAGAGTTTGCAGTTACTTGTCTATTTATATTTTCTATTAATATTATGTATTATGGCCATTAATAGAGTGTACCTGCTATAAAATCAACCAAGGTGAAATACTGTCAATCTTACACTGTGCTGAGAAAGAGATCAACTTCTTAACAAATATTAATATTCTTAGCATACAAGGATGGAATACACTAAAGGTGCATATCAGGTGCATATATTTTATTGTGTTTTTAACATGTTAACATGTAAAACATGTTTAACATGTTTTAACAAACATTTTATTGTGTTTTAAAGTACAGTTCAGATGTATTCCCCTCCAAATAAAGCATGTCAACGGCAATGGAAACATTAAGGGGAGCAAATATGGACACAGCCTCTAATCAGCTGTTGTCTCCCCTCTTCCAAATTACTTGGTTTGTATTGTAAGGGTTTACTTTAGGCAATCATAAGATGTACCTCAGAGTTTGCGGAGAAAATAATTTTGAACTTTGAATGGCCCAATTTATTCCAGTGCCATTCAGATAGCAGTGCTGATAAACGCCCCTTAAACTTTCTCATTGCTCAGTTGTGTGCAAGTTTTCTGGATGCTGCAGTTGGCAGTGTAGTAAAGGACTGTGAACACCAGAGAATCAGGAGAATATTTAGGGTTGTACGGAATTAAATTTTTGACGTATTCTACAAGCTGAACCTGGAGAAGATGATTACTCCAGAGGCTAAAGCTCTTTGGTTTGCAAGCACAATGTCTAAATACGCACAAATCTTCTACTAGGGTTGTTAAAGCCATACATGTTTAATTTTATTAGTCAGTATTCAGTTTCTAATTCAGCTCATTATATTTGCACCCATGTGAGAATCTCAGTGGTTGGCCCAACTCCATTTCAGCATGCTTACAGGATGTTTGCACCTTTCTCTAGACTGCAGCTTCTTGTTGCTAGCAAAACACTGTAGATCTGTTGCAGTTCCAAGCTCCGTAGCAGTTTCTCAAAGTGATGACTATCTCCTTCTTTGCCTCATACTACCATGTTCTCTCTTCTAAAGCAAAATATCATAGGAATTTCTACTGCCTGGACCACCTTGAGTCTAGAAATAAGTTTTCCCTAGATCATTTCCTATTGCTTATTCAGGTGTAGCAAATGTTCCTTTAAATATGGTACCAGGTTTTCTGCGGCTAAAATAGCTCATCAGTAAATTATAACATCAAGCTATCATGCTACCTAAGTTCCTATTTCTTGTTCCTCTTATTTTTTATGGAATAAACCTGGCACTTTTCAGGATTTTAGTCTTGTACAGTTCTCAGTTTCAGACACAGTGTGGAGATAAATCCCAGATTCAGGGAGGGGAAGAATTCATGGTGTATTGGCTTAATTCCTTTTTTGTGACAGTTGTGTGAATCAGTATAGAAATTGGACTGTTAGGCTAAGTAGTGTGGAGGTGTATTTGTGGATTGAGCAGAAGAGATGCCGTCAAAGAGCCTTTTTAAAAGCCTTTTGTTTTATGGCACAGTGAAGAATTTCATGGATGTTACTGTTGCAGTTTTTGAAATCTATTTATGCTTCTGATACATATTCTTGGGATGTGGTGGGGTAGCACACCAAACTTAGTTAGGATCAATAGTTCATAGATACAGCATTAAAACCATATTTAATATGGTCAGGATTTTGTTTTTGTGTGGCTTTTTGTTTTAATAATGTGAAATTCTTCTCTAGCTGGCTTATTTTTTTTTTAACTTACAACTTCCTTGTACTGCTGTCTGAACAAGGAAAACATGATAAATTCTGTTAGGAGACTTCAGCAGCTCCTGATGCACTCTCGCCGAACAATTTTCAACGGAACAGAGAAACAGTGCCCTGGTGTCGAAGGGCTGCTCCTCTGCCAAGTGAAAACATCCATTTATAGAAAACGGAGCTATTAGGACTCTTTCCAGATGAAAAATAAATAAATAAATAAATAACAGGAGGAAAAAAAATACAAAAAAAACAAAACATTACCGGAAAGTTTCAGGCATTGTTATTTTACCAGTGATGTGCCAGCAAAAAGACTTTAAAAATGGAGGATGGTAGCACGGCTACATTCTGTTTGCTATAGAATGGTGTAAGCAAATGGAACTTCATGTGCTCACAAGGCCTGTTAGAAATGACTGAATCACTGTGGATGCCAAGGCCGGGTACCTAATAGTGGGTTTAATTATTTTGCCTAATTTTACAACTGAGTGACATTAAACATGATCTATCAGGCACAGAGATACTTTTAAAGTGTATCAGCAGTGTTTAACACCTTCACTTGTTTAAAAGACACTAATGTCTTTTCATGATACACCATTGTTTCCAAGGGAAGCTCCAGTTTTATTGACACAAAAATCATAGCTATTGAGGGCTAATTTTAACTCTGGCACATGGAAGTGCACTTGCCAGCAATTACAGTGGGCTTGTATCTGCTTTTTTCAGATTGGAAGTTACCACATTACCCTTGTTCCCTGTAATGTTCATCTTGTTTCATTCCTTCTGGGTTGTAATGAAACAGATTGCTTTCTTAAAATCATTAAGTCAGGATGAAACTTCAACTGAACTCTGAAGTCTTTGGAAATTTGGGCAGATGAATAAATGTATGAAAGCTCTAAAGGCAGAACTGCTTGACTGCCAAGTCATTTCATTGAGATTAAAAGATGCTGTCATTTAATTGAAATAAATTATTGCTTAAAACTCACCAAGCAAAGACCCAATAAAATAATTTTCTAGGATTTACAATCTTTTGAAAATGACAATACACCCCAGAATAAAATCCATATTTATTTTATATGTCAAATTAAATGAATTATTGAAGATTTTTTGCATTTTGCCCACACTTCATTTTGCTTCCATGGCCTACTTTTGAACTTACTAAAATTAATGTAGATAGAACCAAGAGCTGTGAAGATAGAGGAATTATTGTAGCAAACAAATGCTGTAAGGAAGAAGATCAGGCGAGTGCAATATCAAAAGAATTCTTCGTGAAACTGCCTTTAAAAAGACCTATTGAAAACCATAACATAAAAATCAGTCCACGCGGCAGTTTTTAGAAATGCTGACAGAAAGAAAAATTCCTATTACTGTTGGTCACATTAATGGCTACCACAGACTGCACATTTTATCTGTAAGCAGTCACAGGTCTGGCTGAAACAACGTATTTAATCATTGGTCAAGCTAAATGGAAGGGCAATCGAATGCCCTTCTTCAGTGATACCTACAAGTGACCGGATGCTGGATGCCTAGCTGGATGCTTAGTAAAGCCAGAGGATTGTGTTTTGAAAGGGAACATTTATTTTTAAACTGATTGCAATTATAAGATTGTAAGTAGAAGGCATAAATCGAATGGCTGTACACGTGTGTAAGCACTCAAACAAAAGAACCTCAGCAAGTGCACAAGAGAAGAGGTATGAGTATGCCCTGAGTTGATGCAAAGGCATGCCCTTTGTTATAAAGCTCACTAGGTAGGCATCTTTGCAATTATCACCAAGAGCACACTCGTGGTGTGGCCAGCCTGAGCTCCCAGCTTGCTGCTGCAGAACAGGAAATTCTTCTGCCTCTACTTTTTCTCTTCCCATGGTGTGTCAGTGGTGTGAATCTCCCCTCCCAGTTCTCCTTCCCTGATTTCAGGGTAAACTGATTAATCCCTCTGATTGGTGGGGGGAAAAATTGTCTCTTTACTTTTCTGCTGTTAAACAGTTGCATCCGTGTTGGAACCAGATGTACAGGGAGGGTGGCAGGAGAAAGCCAGGCCCTCTTGCTCCCATCAGCAGCAAGCTATTAGCTCAGCTGCAGCCATTTTGATAAGCTGTGCCCTCAGCTGCATCGGGGGCATGGGTGGTGGGTGAACAGGAGGGTTCTTGTAACACCTTAACTTTTACACTTCTGCTTGCTGTAATGTTGTATTTTTCAGTATGTGCCAAGACTTTTAAGTAATGGCTCAAAAAAAAACATCAAAGCATCTATGGGATGACTTTCACCCTAAAAAAGCGTGTTTCTCCTTGCTGCTGAGGATGGGAGTTTAGACTGCCTTCAGAGGAAATCTCAGTGACCTGACAAACTGCTTTTACTTTGCCCTTTTGAGGATAGGCTCACAGTGGCTTTGTAAAAGGTCTTGTGCTTGTGAGGGGAATATAACTAGACATAAGACACTGAAGTGACAGAAGTAGACACGGGAGAGCAGGAACTCCACATGCCATTTGCAAGTGTCCAGGATTTAACCAAAAGCAGCAAAAGTGGCAGTAGCATATTTCCAGTGGTGATGCTATCTGATTCTTGCCTAGTCTGATCAGGCTCTTGCAGCTTCCATATGTGCAGAGATGGCAGTGGAATGGCTGTGAAATTCAATCTTTTGAGTTTCTCAGGTTCCTTGGACTACTCAGTCTGCCTCCCTACTATCTTTCTTAAATATGACTAAATGGAATGATGGCTGGTGGTAGTTCACCCCAATCATGACTTTGTTCATCACTTAGACTTCAGATATTGGTTTTTGTGTCATTTCCCCTTGCATTCTCCCTTTTGTCTTATCTGAAAAGATTTTGGAATAGTTTTTGAACAGAAGCAGTAGATTTATTGGCTTGAATGCATCTGATCTTCCTGGTGCTTGTTGACTGTTCATAAAGAATGTTCCATAATAGGCTAAAATGGATTTTTGTTACCTTGAACAACTCAGAGTGCAGGCTCCTGGTGATAAAAAGCATTGTTTAGAAAAGGGAAACTTAAAGTTCACAGTAAAAATCTATGCCTCTCAAATGCAAACGGTAGCTGGTAGAAATAAACTATTTCCTTGTGAGTGTGAACAGGGATTAAATTTGTCAGTGATTAACCACTACTATTAACTAAAAATGCTAGGAATTTCAGAAATTCATCTTTTACTCTGGGGTCAGAAGAATGTTTGTTCTAATATTTACATATTGCAATATTATGTGTAGAAAGGAATCAAGATCCTATACATAACTTTATGAGACTTGAATACACTGTATTAGTAACCAAAGGCTGGATTTTAGCCAGCATGCAGTCTATGAATTTGCTTTACATTTTCTCACAGATTTTTTCCTGGTGGAATCCATTGCTGCAGGGACTGCATAGAGCTGCTGAATAGTCTTTTACTAATCACGCTTATTTTAACCAGCAACCTGCAATCTGTGCACAACTGAGGATGCAGAGGCTAGATGACAAGTTGCAGACCAGCAAGAATCTGGGAAAGATGAGGTGGAATTGGGGCATCTCTTGTGTGGTGCTGTGGCTGTGCCAAAAAAAAATTGCTTCTAGAGACTGGACTTGCCACTGCAGGAAGGAATCATTTGCAACAGAGGAAAAATGAAATGTATGGCCTAATGTGAAACTAGGGGTCAATAAAAAAAAAATCAGGGATGCAATAATATCTCCTCCTCATGATCTTAAAGGTCTTTTCCAACCTCAGCAATTCTATGACTATGAAAGAAATTAATATGTTGCTGACTGTAGGCTGGGCTATAAGGTTGGGGTTACAGAACTCTTCTGCTGCCCATCTGTATCCTGGCTGTACTCCTGGCTTGTATTTAACTTGTCCTGTGTGCACGAGGCTGGTGATAGGTAGCAGGCTATTCCTGACATACAAGAAAGTGTCAGTTATTCTCTCTCTCTCTTTGGTCCTATAGTTTGATCATTATAGGACATTGTATGGAGGCTGTTCTGGCTGCTGCTGCTGTTTCTTTTCTGTTGAAGAAACAGTCTGATGACAGATGGAGAGACATGCTTTGCCCTAGTCTATTAAGGCAAGGGCTCGTATTTCTCTCTTTTCGTGGATAGTGAAAAAACGAGGAAGAAGCAAGGGGAGGCATCCAGTATGAGATACTTCTACTGAACCTCCTAAATTATCTTCCATGGACAACTCATCAGTCAAATCAGTACAGGCATGTTACATTTAAGAAAGCATGTTAATGCCATGAATATTTGGGACTAACATATTCATTCAAGTTTACTGGAAAACAGAAGGAAGGAAGAGATCATGGTGATAATAGTATACAAAGCATAGAGATAGCATGTGTTACTTTTTCTCCTTATACTAGGAAAATTTCAATTGCAAATTTCCTTAAATACATTTTCTACGCTGATACTGCAGTGTGTTGGATCATTTCCTTCCTATTTGAATGCCAGCATTTGAGAATGCTAGTTCTGAAAATGGCTTGCATAAAATACACTGAATAACAGAGTATACAATAATGGGGTAACATACATGGTGTTCTCTCAAGTGAAAATGATACTGAATGCTCAGTTTAAAAAAATAAATAAATAAATAAAGGAAAAGGATGTCTGGTAGATATCCAAATTAGAAATATGGCAAGGCTATTTTGTAAAATAAGTATTTAATTGGTTCTCAAAGTCCAGCACAGAAGTAGCTTCTCAAAGGATAATTGCTGTATGTACATCTGCTGCAGTAATATGCCCAGCCTCTGGTATGTTAAGAATCTTATTTGGGCTAAGTGCAGTCCTCTTACTTAAACTCAAGTTGCCAAGTTTCTTTAATTCTACGTGCCCTTTACTCCTCCGTTCCTCATCTCATTATGTGGACTTCTCAGGCTGTACCCTGTGAAGAGGGATGCTGGTAGTCAGCGGGAATGCAGGACAGAAATACTGATAAGGTGAGAGCTGGGTTTGACATAGGTCTGAGCTCAGTATTACTGGAGCTGGGAGATATGACTAAGGCACAGACTTATTTCTGTAACCCTCCAGTAGAAAGGATTATGATTACATTTAGTTTTAATTGGGTTCTGTTAAGTAAGCCTGGCCCTGGGGTAAGAGAATGCAGAGGGCATGAATGGGGAAAGATTTTTTCAACGGAGTGTGAAGGAAGATTGGAGTAAAATAATTAGGGTGTCTCAGGACAGATGTGGTGCAAGGGCTATGAAGTACTCAGGGAAGAGATGGGAACTCTGTAATGGTACATCCGTGAGCACAGAACTGTCATCTGCTATTTGCCTGCCTCTCTTAATCAGATGGTAGAAAAGCAAAATAATTTTTCAGTTTTTGAATGATTACTTAAAGGAAATCATTCAAATGAGAGCTGTCCTTGAAGGACAAAGGGTCACAGTCACTATTTAGAGGAAGGATATTCTAGTGCAGGCCCCATTTTTGTTGGCTGGGACTGTTTCAGGTCTTACCTTTTCTAACTTCACCATCTCTGTTCCCACCATTTTTTTCTACATAAATAACTTCTTCCAAATAGAATCATTATAGAATCATAGAATGGCCTGGGTTGAAAAGAACCACAATGATCATCTAGTTTCAACCCCCTGCTATGCGCAGGGTCGCCAACCCCAGACCAGGCTGGCCAGAGCCACATCCAGCCTGGCCTTGAATGCCTCCAGGGATGGGGCATCCACAACCTCCTTGGGCAACCTGTTCCAGTGTGTCACCACCCTCTGTGTGAAAACCTTCCTCCTAATATCTAATCTAAACCTCCCCTGTCTCAGTTTAAAACCATTCCCCCTTGTCTTATCACTATCCACTCTCATAAACAGCCATTCCTCTTGCTATTTCTACACCTCTTAAATCTATATTTCCATGTTCTCACTTGAACAACAAGATCCTAATGTGAAAACACATGAATTGCCTTAATGTTCTCGTGTAGCAGCAGGTTTCTGTACGTCATCTGACCTGTAGCAGCTCCACTGTGCACCTACAATTGAGAATTTAATTGATGGGGAACAGGGGTTTGGTTCCCTGTGCACAGGATATACTGTCAGCTTCTGGGGCTGCCCCCAGTTCAAGGAATGGTCCTGAGAAAAGCAATGAATGGATATTAAGAATGTTTAATCTCAATCAGATCCCACTTTTCTGTTCTGTTTACCAAGATTAGCAGATGCCTTCTTTCCAGGAATACAGCCTAGACAATCTGGTGTTTTCTAGGGGAAGTGGTAATTACATTAAGTTATAAATACCTTAAAAGATTATAGTATTCCAGTTTTTCGTTTAAATGATTATAAGGAAAATTACTATCATTACTTTCTACTCATCTTTTGCAAATCCTGACTTGCAAGGAATTATCCTGAGACTTCAGCAAAAGGTTATGCTTCCAATATTTTGTTGGTCTAAATATTTTCATGTTGTATTTTTCCTTACCTCTTAGGAACTACTGGGTGGGCTTAACAAAGTGCATAGAAATGAAGAAGCATGGACATAACTTGCTTAAATAAATGATGTTTAAAGTAAAGAATAAGTTTTCAATGAGACAATTTGAAATTGCTCTAGTTAATTGTCCAACAATCCGTAGTAATTTGTAAATAATGCTCTTTATGCTAGCCGAGAGCAAATCATAATAGACATGCAATTCAAAAAATCAAAACAAAAGAGAAGATTTCAAACAAAATCTCACAAGAGCCAGAAATCATACTGTTGTAATGTGAAAGTTAACAACGCCCTTCTTTCTCAAGTATTTTGTATACGTTTTTATTGCTGTCAAGTGATGCTAGCCAAAGCCGTCTACAGCTTTCCCAATTAAGACTGATTCTTCTTGGCGATGGAGAAATGTGATAGTCTAGGATACCCTGAAGCCATGAACAGCATAGCTTCATCACGTAAACTGGGTGAAAACACTTTTTTCAGAGCTCATAGGTACTATGTGAGATTGTGCAGGTCTTGCTACATCTACGCTGGAATTAACTGCCGGACTAGCTAGAATGAAAGCTGCTGTGGCAGGATATGGTGTTAGGAGGATGATTTTGCCTTGTTTTCTTTGCTTCAGCTCTTGTGGCTAATTGCTACTGAAATATGATAAAATAACTGTGATTGAATAGGACCTCTGGGGGTTATTTGGTCCAACATCCTGCTTGAAGCGGGGCCAATTCTGAACATACGTCAGATTGGTCCTGTTAAGTGTGAAAAATTTCAAAGGATGTAGATTTTCCAGGCTCTCTGAGTAAACTGTTCCAGTGCTTGATATTTGTTGTACCCTTTTTCTTCTTGAATCTAACTAGAATTTGTCTTGCTGCAACTTGGCACTCCTCCTGGTTTTTCACTGGTCACCTATGAGAAGAGCCTGGCTCCATCTGTATCCCCCCTTGCTTAGGGACTGTAAGATTGCTCCTCAGGGCCCTGTTAGCCTTCTCTTTCTTCATGAAGCTGCAGGAGTCCAGCTGTTCTTCATGCATCATGTGCTCCATGACCTTCTCTATGGCACTTCTTGGATTCTCCCCTATTTATCAGTATTTGTTTTGTACCTGGAGGTTTAAAATTGAATGTACGACTTGAAATGCAGCTTTAGTAATGAAAACAAGAAGGTAACAATGGCTTCCCTCAAATCACTGGCTGTGCTACTGATAATGAAGTTGAGCCTGCAGTTTTCACTCACTGATGCATAGGCTTACTGCTGACTCATTTCAAAGTTCTTGTTCACCAGACTCCCACTTTCTTTTTCTTTAAGAGTGCTACTTAGCCAACTGCTTCCCACCTTGTACTGTTGCATGGAGTTATTTTCTCCTGTGTGGAAGACTTTGGATTTGCCTTAACGAAGTTCATGAGGATCCAGTGAAGAAGCCTTTAGCTTATTGAGGAAGCTGAATGGCAGCTCAGCTCTCCAGTATGTCAACATAACAATTTGACTTGGCTGAGCTTAGGTAAATGAGTTATGAGCAGAGCACTTCAGCTTGCTGTTCCAACAACTTCCCTGAAGGAAAAAGCTGTGACTTTTAGAAATCTGGCAAGGTGAAGTTTTGGCCTCTGCTTTTTCACTTGGCTCCACATTATGCTGTTAACTTTTGCTCATTCAGTTTTTGCCTTTTTGAATTTACTGAATTCTTGAATCAAAACCATAGCTTACTGAATTCCAACCTAATATTCTGTGCTTTGCTAGCTTCTGAGGGTATAAATCCATTACATCAGAATAGGATTTTATGCTTGTACATCACCAAACACTTTTCAGGAATCAATGGCTTCAAAGAGTTACTGCATTTAGATTTGAGTCTGAAAAGGGTTATTGTGACAAGCATTGACTGTCAGGGGCTAGATTAAGCATAAAGGGAGGGTTAGCTGACTTTGACCTTTACAATGTTAGCTGATATTTAGAGCCTGATGTTTGTGTCTCTTCTCAGCTTGAAGTAATTCAGTCTTGCTCCCTGCAAGAATGTTTTAACCTCCAGAATCAAGGTGTGCTTAGACAAGGTATGCTTCTGCTTTTCTGTTGAAGGTGTCTTGAATTTCTTTCAGTTAGAAAGAGCATTACTCTGTCTCAACACGCATATTGAAGAATGATATCTTCTTCTCGGGACCTCGATATCTGATTTTTGTACTTTAAATGAAAAAGGAACAAAATAATCCTGCCTAGAAAATAAGCATTTTTTTTCACACTGAATAAATATCTTTCTGAAGACATTATTCAATCATAAATATATTCTTGAAATGTGAAGTGAATGATTGAGTAATATTAATAGGAATGCATACAGAAACCCTGTGATGTCTTAAAATGGGGCTCGTTTGCAAATGACAGTCAATTAAATTGTTTATAATAGATTAAAACTGTGCCAGTATCACTTCTGGTCAATTATTTCTAAATACAAATAAGTGCCAACTGAATTCTTTTGCACAATCCAGTATAATCTGTGGGTTACATTTAACACAGATACATTATAAAATGAGATTTCTTGAAAAAAGGACTATTCCTATCCGAAGCTAATACCTCATATCAGATTAATGTACTCTGGTCTTTGGTAAGATTGTCTTGGCTTTACATCTGTTTTTATTTAAAGAGCCTTAAAAATCATAGCATCCTTTTCAGTGGACCCTAAAAACTGGTAATTAAGGTCTTATTAAACATTTACTGAAAATGTAACAGCATAGGAACTCATGCTGCTAAATATTTTTGTGGAAAAACCAAACTAGACTACTAAATGATATTTCAAGGTGTAAGCAAATTCACTGTAAGTGATAGGGAATCACATTAGAATGCAAATTACTTCTACTCAGTAAGGAATATGGTGGTGACTAATATAAAGTTGCTTATAATACACCTGATGGATGTGATGCACAAGCAATTAAAACAAACAATCAAAAAAGCTCTAAAGAGCCTCCTTTAAATAGCCCGGAGATAGCCAAAGGAAGAACTAATACCTTGTTAGCTTTAAGATTTTCTCTGTTTTCAATCTGTGTAATCCTCTATTCCACATCACTCAAATGTTAATTATAACTAGTATGTATACCAAATCTGATATACTAAAAAGCCTCATGTAAGTTTATTGAATATATATATATATAAAACTTTTGAAATAATTTCTTAGAGTAGTAATACTGCAAATAACTCTTGTAGCCTAATTTCACTAAATCACTTTTTTTTTTCTGTAGTGATCTCATTACTTTATTAATTTGTTCTTATTTTTTTCTAATATTTATCATGAACACACACTGTGACACACGCATTTATGAATTAAAGTAAATTCACAAAAGTAGTCACAGCACCATGAAAAAAGCAGTGGACAAATTTTCTCTTTTCCCTTGCCTCGACATTATCACAGTGAATTTAAAGCATGAGAAGTTCTGGAATCTGGAGGTGTAGTTGTTTTGTCATATCTACTTCTAACTGATATCTGTTGAAAAAATTCTGGTAAGCTGAGCTTAAAAAAGTGAATAAGCTTGTGTGGTTGGGGTGACATACAACACCTTTTTTTTTCCCAGCTCAGGCACATGTTTGCATGCCAGCACACCATATGCCACCCAAATCCATGTTAATATTGTGCATTTTATGATTAATAAAATCTTTGCCTGTCTCCTTTCTTCTTCAGTGTGGGTGTGAGTCTCCAATCTTATAACTCATGTAATAGCTGAAAGTAAATTTTGAGCACACTGGAAGGAAGCCTGCGCTCTGCTCAGACTCCCTCTGGTTTACCTCTAGCAGTGTAATTAGAAGGCACTGGGAGAATCTGTCCCTCAGTTTTACTGGCTTTTTTGTTACTAGGGAATGCAGTCTCCACTGGGGCTAAGGAACCCTATTATCATAAACCAGTACCTGAGATGCTATTTATCAGCACTTGCACAATAGCTCAGCAAGTGAGTTTTCTTCCAGCTCTGTTTGCTTGGAGATTTTAGTGGAGTGGTTTTTTTTCTTGTGGGTTTCTTCTTAAAAGCTGGATAAGTAGAAGTCCGACAGTAAATTATCATCTTCCTAAAGGTGAGATAAGAGGGATCTCCTTTTGACTGCTGTATTGTTGTTCACCCTTAATGCATAGCAGTCAAATCAGCACTGCAGGAAGATCTGTGGCAGCCAGTAAAGCTGCTGTCCTTCTCCTACCCCTGCCCCTGCATGTATGTGCCAACACACATGCATATGTATATGTGATTTGCCAAAATAGAAAGGATAATGTGAAATTTTCTCATCTGCCTCACTGGGGAGTTAGTAGACTTATATTTGAACTACTGATATCCACTGTAACTAGTCAAACCCACTTTGCCTGAACTGGAAGCCACTCACATAAGCTCTCCTCACACAGTTGTGGATGAGTGGCATCCAGGTCAGATTTTCTAACCATGCTCCAGATAAAAATTTTACCCTGTAGCTATGGTGCCACCTCTGTTGCAGAACAGTGGTGCATCTGCTTTCATGTTCTATCAAAACTTGCTTCCTGAAACCATGATACAAGCTTGCTGGTACAAGTGTGCATTTTGCTACTGGTTTTGGAATAGATGTTATCTGTCTCTCCTGCACCACCACCGTTTTCCACAGCAGTGAATCTTTATGGAAATTCATGTAGCCAATAGTAAACATATTTAGGTCTCTTTTATTGCATGGTCTTTTTGTACCAGAAGAGTTAATGACAGTGGCCTCTTATCTCCCCTTGGGGCACTTGGAATGTCATATTTTAAGCAAGACACTTGAAATCTATTAAGGTATTCAGAGCACTAGTTTATTTTAAGAAATGTTTCCCTAGGCAGGGTCATTGTTGATTTAATACTTCACCTTCAGTTTGTCGCCTAAAAAAAACCACTAGAAAAAATTTGAGTCATTCACACCTTTTCCCTCTATGATGCCACAGCAAGAAATAAAATAGGTCTAGAGCTTTACAAAGTACTTTTTACAGAACTTGACAGTGTAGTGTCAGCTGTGTTTGACAAAATGATTAAAATCATCCTATTATCATTTGATACCATTTCAACCCGTTAAGATTCTGGGTGACAGTCGGTACATACTTAGAAAAGGGATGTCAAGAATCTGCTCAGTTCCCTGTGCAATCTTAAAGCAATTTAGATCTGTTGGAGTACACAGTGTAACAGAAAGCAGGCTGTCCTCAAGTAGCTTGGTATTTTTTTTATTCTTTTTTTTTCGTCTGGGTAAGTTAAGACTGTGTCTGGCAAAATAATTTTTAAGGCAGGGAGGTCTTATTAGTAGATAGAAAAACTGATCTGTTTGTCTATTCAGGTAATAAATTAGTCTGAGAATCTTCCACTATGACAATTTAGTAATGTTTGTCAATTTAGAGTTTAGTAGAGTTTAGTTAAGTCAAAAAAGCCAATTTACATAGCCATAAACTCTACTCAAGCACTTGCCTAAAGAATAGCAGTGTCTAACAGAGCCTTAAGTGTCAAATGAATAGCAGCAATCAGCGAGGTGCCAAATGTAGCCGCATCCTGAAGGTAATTAAACAAGTGACAGAGGATTTACTGGTTTGGAAGTTCTTCCTGGTGCGTTTCGATGAGATTTGCTGTAGAAGTGAGTTATTAAAATAAACAAACAAAAACCAGCAGGATTTACTAATGCATATCTGATGGAGTTCATTTGGGGACTTCATAATAAATGATAGCACGCTTAGGGATAAAGCAATGTTTTTTTCTTTTTTTCTTTTTCATTTTTGGAATTACGGAGAGCAGATCATGGGTGGAAAGCAGGCAGTGAGTTCAAGAACAAATCAGTTTGCTGTGGGTATGTCACAAATATGTGACACATTTAACAGTGAACCAAAGTAGTTAAGAAAGGCAGATCTTATTAGAATGAGCTGGACAAACTAGCAGATTTTATTATGGGTTGTTTGTAGTTTTCAGACTGGCACTGAATGTATTTGCTTTGAGACAGCTCATAGACTTGGGAATGAATGCAGGTTTGATCTGTGCACTCTGTGGGAATTTCTCCTGTATACAGCTCAGCTCTCTTTGACTTCTGATCCACATCTTATTTTTTTCTGGAGCATGCAGGGGAAAATCCCAAGAGCTAATGCATTAAGGTGAGTAATGCTGTGCTTTTAGCAAGCTTAATTAAAGTTCCCTGTAGATACTCCAAAGGGGAAGAGCATTGGTCATTCTGCTTACAGAAATCACATATCATGCTGTTAAATGCAAATGTTCAGGATTTATTTGGCAATCTGCACTCTTGTCTTGATCTTAGATAGGAACAGTTTTTACTGCAATTTGCAGCACCAAGACAATATCGTGTCTGTGTAGCTCTGACGTTAAAGGAATGTGTCCATTTGCAGTCCTGTTGCATTCACAATTAAGACAGATTGACCATTCCTTGTTTTTGAGGTGATTCCTAATCTCAGTTATTTTCCTGGCATATAAAGCCAAAGTAGAATCACAGAATATCCCAAACTGGGAGGGACCCATAAGGATCACTGAGCCCAACTCCTGGCCCCACACCGCACCACACAAAAATCAGACCATATTGCTGAGATGCTCCAGATGCTCCATGAACTCTGGCCCTTAGGGCCATGCCGCAGCCCTGTGCAGCCCATTCCATGCCCTCTGCCCTGTGGTGCAGACCCTTTCCCTCACCCCCACTGCCCTCCCCTGACACAGCTCCATGCCGTTCCCTCGGGCCCTGCCGCTGTCACACAGAGCAGAGCTCAGCGCTGCCCTTCCGCTCCCTGTGAGGAGCTGAAGCCGCCATCAGGCCTCCCCTCAGCGCCTCTGCTCTGCGCTGAGCCAACACTGGGACCTCAGCGCCCCTCATACCTCTTGCACTCTTGACCCTTCACAGGAGATCAAGGTGAACATTTAAAAGGGGAACGCTCAGACCAATTGGGCAAGCTATTAAATAGAAGGCTTGATGACATACTTGTGATAACCCTGGCCATTGCATGAAGTTTGAGTCCTTTTAAATTTTATTTCCATTCCAATATCTCCCTGCCGTTTGAAGCCTACTCATTTGCTGGAGCCGAGTCCACAACACCTCAAGTTTGTGTTAATTTATTTGATCCATCTGGGAGGTCTCTGTTTCTCTCTTCCTTCATTCTGAACTCTGAAAATGTGTGTGTAGGAAATGGATAATACACCATTATGGCACAATGTAGTTGCAGTAATTTTGGACCAAGAGCACATTTAGTCTCTCAGGTACTGGAGAACTTTTTGCTGCAGGATGTCTCTGCCTGACCATGGTTTGGGTAGTGGGGTACCATTTCTTACCCTTTGATTAAAAAGTCCCAATTTTCCAAAACATTTTCAGTAATCATAAGTCATTTGGACTTGGCAGTTCTCCTGTGAGTAATATAATTTGTAAAAATTTTCCACTGCATAAAGATCCTCAGGTCACTAAGTTCTAGACTACTGTAGCCACCACAGGAATTTTCCACCTAATAGAGAAATCCAGTATGTTAAGCTGAATTAAGACAAGCTTAAGCCACCATTCAATTTTTTTTATTTATTTATTTTCACCCAGGTTGGGAAAGAAAGTCCTTGGGGAAAGGGAGCATGAACCTAGCAAATACCTATGCACTCTGTCCATGTGTAGTTTAAGACTTCTAAAATTGTAAGTTGGCATATCCTGATACTGTAAGTCAAATGAAAGCATATTATGAATTTCATTTGACTTTTATAGGCTAACTTAAGTTGTATCTTATCCAACTGAACACATGTAATTCCTCCTTAAATAAAATAGCTCAGCAGCATTTACTTCACTGTAGACAAAGTTAAGCTGTTTTACAGCATAAAATTGTTTTAATTAAAACACAGAGATAGGGTGAAGAATATCATATCAGAATTTCTTAACCTTTGGGTCAAGAAATTTATTTTTACCATTCTTAACTCACTAAGCCCTTTTTAAGTGTTTTCAAAATTCTTACTGTGGGAAAAAAAAAAAGAATTTCAAACAATATGGCTTCAGAAATATCCATTGTGGGTGCTATCTAATTTGTGCCACTTAGCACTCTTCATGAACAAGATTTTCATCTAAAGGAAAAGAGTTTGGTCTTATTTTTCAAAAATACCATATGCTTTCATTTGAATTTTTTAGAATTCAAATATATTCCCAAGAAAGCTGCAGATATTGTTTTGGTAGCTGAAGAGATCTCATATTTTCTAGGTAATCAACTGCTGTCAGAGCAGTTCTGAAGGCTCCCAGAGTCACCCCTGCCTCTAGTCCTCCTCAGTGATTGTTTATTTAGAAACTTCTGTAGTTGCACACACTGAGACAGGCCCTTTTTCTGTATGATGAAGGCACATTTTATTTCAACATAACAATCATAACCAGAAAGTTATTAAAGAGGTTTTTTACCACATCTCTGCACACTAAGAATGTTTCATTTCATGTCATAACATTATCTAGAATAAAGATTTATTTATTTTAATCCTTATAAAATCAGTCTTTTCCAGGAGTGAGTAGGTTATGGATAAGAGAGACTGTTCATCAGACTTCCCTCACAGCTTGTTCTTACTGATCATTGAGGGTCAAGTGATTTTTCAAAATATCATTGCACTCCCATCTCGGTTTCACTGTAGTTTATTAATCAAGAGTGGGATGTCAGACATACTATAATGTATATTGTTGTTATTATAAATGGTTTATTCTAGTACAGTTCTATTTTCTTCCATCTGCAAGAGCTTCCTCATTGTTATTTATAAATTTGGACTTCTTCTATATTCTTTTTCTCTTCTGTGTCCTCTTATGTATTGCAGAAAGCATAGCTGCAGTTAAAACTTTTGGCACTTTCAGTATATCAAAGTCTGTAATGTACAGTGTTTTTGTGAAATCATCAGGGCATGATTAAGGACAAGCGTTTAACTCGTAATCGATATCTTATTGAATTTAGTTTCATTCAGGTAGTGCATTGTTCACAGCACTATACAGAAAGGAACAAATTTTATCTTGTCAATAGTAGGCATCAAAATGAGAATGCTGGTAAAACCAAAAGGTTTTTATTTTTTTATTATTTTTATTTTTTTTGTTTATGTTGAAAGTTTTATCTTTTACAGTGTTTACACACTAGATATGGGAGAAGAAAAACATACATTCAAATGTGATCACACATCATTTTACTAATCATAGAATCACAGAATGACCTGGGTTGAAAAGAACCACAATGATCATCTAGTTTCAATCCCCTGCTATGTGCAACCACCAGACCAGGCTGCCCAGAGCCACATCCAGCCTGGTCTTGAATGCCTCCAGGGAGGGGGCATCCACAACCTCCTTGGGCAACCTGTTCCAGTGCATCACCACCTTCTGTGTGTTTCTCCTAATATCTAACCTAAATCTCTCCTGTCTCAGTTGAAAACCATTCCCCCTTGTCCTATCACTATACACCCCCGTAAACAGCCATTCCCTGTCCTGTTTATATGCTCCCTTCAAGTACTGGAAGGCCACAATGAAGTCTAACTGGAGCCTTCTCTTTTCCAAGCTAAGCAAGCCCAGTTCCCTCAACCTTTCCTCATAGAAGAGGTGCTCCAGCCCTCTGAGCCCTCTTCTATTATCTTTTTTTCTTATATTCTAAAATGGCATCATTCATGGAACAAAAGGAAAAGTAACTGATATATTTTAACTGATTAGGACTAAATCTGGAATGATTTATGAAAATAGAATTTATTTTTAAAAGTCAACAAATAAATTGTACTGAATCAGGGGAAGAAAAAGAAACCTAAAGGCATCAAACAAGGCAAGTTCCAAATTGTACAATTGACACTAGTGGCTCTGTGTTGACCCTGAGAAAAGTATTTCCCTTAGCATTTCATTTTGTATTTGAGCTGCAACTGGCAAACGCCTTGTAAATCTACTATTGCATGTCTTTTTCTCAAAAATGTGAGGTAGCAAAATAGTAAGTAGTTTGCATCAATAAATTTAAGTGATAATGATCTTGGGGCTTGAGTGTCTGAAACAATTAGCACCTTCTGTGGTTACTTAAATGCCAAAACACAACTGATTTCCTAAGGGAGTTTTAAAAAGCCTCTTGCTGCAAGTAAAGAACAGAGATATTTTTGTCTTGATGAATAATTAAAATTAATTCCCTGCTTTATTAGAAATCACTGTGATATTGAACTTTGGTAAGAATTAGAAAAGCTGAAAAAAATTGAGCCACCTCATTCTCAAGAACAGGATATGTTATTTGTTATTGTTATTGTTGTTTTTAAAACATCTTTTGATATTTTCATTTTCCTACACAATACCTCCAAACTTTTGTGCTTTTCCATAATGCTACTTATTTCCATAAAACATAACAACAGCAGTTTAGATTATATAGGATGGAAAAAGGAGAACTGAGAAAAATATTTGTTTCCCTGTTGATATTTGGCCACTTCTCCCAGGTAACTAGGGATAGAACAAGGAGTAATGGCTTTAACTTGCACCAGGGAGATTCAGGTTGGATATTAGGAAAAAATTGTTCTCTGGAAGAGTGGTGAGGCAGTGGCACAGGGAGGTGGTGGAGTCATTGTCCCTGGAAATGTTAAAAAAAACGTGATGTGGTGCTAAGGGACGTAGATAGTGAACATAGTGGTGATGGGCTGGGGATTGGACTAGATGATCTTAGTGGTCTTTTCCAATTTGAATGATTCTGTGATTCTATACAAAAATATCTGGTAAGTGAGCATTGGGATGTCGGGGAAAAAAATGGTTTGTACTAAGGTTTAGGTTTGCTTTTTTTTTTTTTGCATTTTTATTATAAATATGTGAATACAAATGTCCACACACAGCTTGGAAGATACTGGGAAAAAATTCCAAGCACTATGTATTTGTACACTTACCCTTTTAAATCAATGTTGATAATTAGAAACAACTGTAAAAATATTTTCTGTAATGTTACTGGATTGATGCAGAAGGGAATGTGTTAAATAGAATGAACTATAAATTATAGGTGATCAGACATAGTGCAGATGCTATAGAAACCCTCTGGCCAGGAATATTTCAGTCAATACCAATTTCATTCTAGTTAGATGATGGACCCAGCTGCAGAATAATCCAGGAGAACTCAATAAGTTACAGTGAGGGATCTGACTAATTGCATATACTGCACAATAGGATCTCTCCAAGGCTTCAGCCCAAGTGTTAGATGGCCATTAGCAATTCAAAATGAGATGTTAATGAGACATTTAGAATGAGAAATCTTGGTCAGTGTTACCTGAATTTCAAAATTCATTGTGGCACAGACCTACTGCTGTATTTGCTCATTGTTACAGCTAGAGAAAATAATGCAGTGGGTCCTGTAAAATTACTCATGAGGGCTTATCCTTGGAGAGGAGAAGCAGAGTGGCATTTGAAAGTAGGATCCTTGGGTTCAGTGAACCATCTGTGTTTATGAATGCATCTTGACCTGCTGAAAAAGGAGCCATCTTCCTGTAAACTAAAGGCATTATTACAGTCAGTTGAAATTAAACTGAAGAATCCTATTAGAGAGAAGTAACAGACAAATTTAGAATCCCCATTATCTGGAGGGGGAGTAAATCCTAGAGGGAAGTTGCTTCTCATTGTTGCTGTTGATGACATTGCCTTAGGACCATGAAGTGGTGTAATTATGCCCCTACTGAAATCTTAAATGTTTTCTAGCTTCCCAAAAACTTTCCATGCAAACACAATACAGTCACATAATTAAAAGAGTGCCTCTTCATATCATGCAAAATGTTTGTTGAAGGCCTTCTGAACATTCATCTGTGTAACAGTTACAGATCAAAGAAAGACTTCAACTTTCTTTGAGGAGAGGCTTTAACTTCCAAGCTGAACCCCAATTAGTGCAAAAAGAGGAACTCAGCTTCATCTCTGATCTTACTGCATATTTAATCTTGGTGGAAACTTAGGCAGAGTTGGCTTTGATTGTGTAGGATTTATCTGTTTGGTTTTTTTACTCTTCAATTCTATTTTATATTGGAGTGCTTAAACTGGTGTCATCTTGTGTAAATATTATATTCTAGAGGAACTATCAAAAAGGCAGAAAATATAAGATATATAACTGAAAACAGGTAACTTAAAAAAAGAAATGGAGGAAATATGAAGGCTCCTTCAAAAACAGTGCCTCCTACTTTATGATGTTAGCCCACAACATCAGAGGCAGGTGTTGGTGGTATGGCAGTAGAGGTTGGACCTTTCCACCAATATCCCATTACTTTTTGCAGAGAGGCAGTCTGACAAAATGGTAGCGCATATGAAGTAAAGGTGTGTCATTGAATTCCTCCATGTGGAAAAACTGGCACCCATTCACATTCATCAATGCATGCTGAACACTGGTGGAAACCAAACAGTGGATGTCCGCACCTTGAGGCAGTAGGTGGTGTGTTTCAGCAGTTGTGACAGCAACAGAGTCTCACTTCCACTGGTGAAGAGTTTTATGAGTGCAGCATGCAGGCTCTTGCTCATCACTGGTGAAATGTGTAGCTACTGGTGGAGACTGCTGAAAAATAGTGTTTTGTAGCTGAGAATTTGCTTTATCAAAAGCAAAAGTGTCACTGTGCTTTTTGTATCTGTTTTAGTTTCCATGGAAATAAATAGGAGACGTACAAGGAGTACATATACTCCTTGTATAAGGAGAGACAAGATATTTTTATCTATTTTGCTGGATGGATTCAGGTTCCAGTAGTAGTGAACTAAAAAAAGTAAATGGCGTTGGAAAGAAGGTAAATCTTCAAAAGTTGTTTAGACTGTCTTAGAGGAAGTGGTGACAAAATAGTTAGTTGTCACCATTGCTGTGGACCCAGTGATTTATGAAGAGACATGTGGTACCAGAGGCCAAATAGATGTTATTAAATGGGATGGTAAACAGCAGTCCCTTTGTGGTAATGCTGTGAACTGTTCCCTGTACAGCAAGCAAGGTAACAGGATATATAGGGAAAGTTCCAAAGTATGACAGGTAGAAAGATGTCAACTTGATAGGATTAATTTACTGGGAAATATTTCACTGAGTGAATTAAGTCCTTCTCTGTTGTGTTCTCTCCTCTATCAGAATGAAATCTGATTGCTAGTAATTAAAATGATAGAGAAATCATGTAGAAGTGTCTGAAGTTTGGGATAAATTGACTTCAGTTTTGAGGTAAATATAGCTGTGGGATGTGTTTCAAATAGAGAACACAGGAATAGTGGATCATGCAGAGAGTAATGAAAGCCATTGCATGTAAGGACATGGCAAGCATTTAACCCTGTGTTCCCAAAACACTATGCTAGCCACCAATGACTTGTGCTTCCTGTGAATATCACTGACTGTATTTGGAAGTTCGTGGGGTTTTTTTGGTTTTTGTTTTTGTTTTGTTTTGTTTTTAATTATCTCTGAATGAATCCAATTTGTTTTCATATATTTGTGAATTTAAGAAAATCGTAACGTCTGATGACAAGATGCTTCACTGGTATTTAGCATGGCATGAAGAGTTTTAGAACAAATACAAGGAAGCTGTTTTTCCTTCAGTCAGTAATTACATTGCCATGGGATGTTGTGGATGTCAAAGTGGTGGTTTCAAGAGCCACTGAACAAACTTATGGAAGGAAAATCCAGCCAGAGCAATTAAAATAACAAATGGAATTCTGGGCTGTGAAAGTTCCCTGGGAGATGCATGTCCTGTCTGTAAGCCCAGGCGTAGGATGTTAATCTGGTTGACATTTGGTATAGCTCAGAACAGTGTCCATGTATTCCTCACTGAATTGTCATTGTTGCTTGATGACTTTAATATTGAATGAATGAAAACCAAATGAAAATCATTTTGGTGTTCTTCATCTCTTAGCTCTTTTCTTTCAGCTTAATGTGGAGTTAGTTCCTGAGCAAGATATTTTGAAGGATAGAAATAATGCTTTGTAACTGTTCTCCCTGTTCAAAGAGGTCTCATCAGATATTTATGAACATTTGCTTCCCTTTGATGGTATTCAGTACAGAGTGCTGCTGAAAGCTCTCATATCATTTGAAAAAGTCTGATATTTCAATATGCAGATGACAGCTGTGGGTTATTCCTTCTCACCATAAGGGATCTGTAACCTAACTATTCAGAAGCTTAATAGATGCCAAAACAATTGCACAAGGTTTGTTTCACTCCAGCAAGTAGTGTTGTGCTAGAACATGGCTAACTGAGAAACAGCTGGGCATCCAGTAACGAGAAATCTGAATATAATCATGCATCAATTCACAAGCATTTTCATGGCTATTTGTAAAACCGAAGATCTAACTAAGTTAAATCTCCTCCTAATCCTGTAAATGTTCAGAACTGTCACTTCCGTAGGAGTCAGCAAACTTGAAATATCAGACCCGTGCAAATTCCCATTCTCCTCATTGAGGATTAGCACTGTGTCACTCTTGTGGCTCTGAGTCTTTGAGAGTATACCCTTGTATATTGTTGTCTGCCAGGCAGCCCTTATAGGAGATAGAGGTCTGTTCAGCTTCTTGTGGCTTCAGGGCTGTGCACTTTTCCATGATTCTGTGCAGCCATTACCCTTTGGTCACATCCAAGAAGGTCTTTTCTTTTAATTTTGGCTGACATACTGTACTCCCCAGAGTCCTTGTGCACCTGTCACCTTTCAGGACGTTTGTTGCCGCTCCTGTTTATTCTGATTCCTTTCTTGGTAGAGGATGATGGTCTTTATTTGCCAGACTCCTTCAAAGAAGGGTCAGGAAGGTTAACACTTCAGTCCTCAAACTCATTCAACTCCTCTCCTATGTAGCAGTTCATCTGACTGTTTTCCTAGTTAAAATAAGTAATTCTGTTTCCTTGGAAATGGAAACTATGACTTTGTGAGGTGCCATCTGTGATGTAATAAGTCTTTGTCTCAGTGGGATGTAGAACTCCTCACACATCTTCCTTGGTGATGTGCTGATGTTTCTCAGTGAGAATTGTCCGTACACAATTGTCTGTACCACATCAGTGTGTCAAGAGATACATTTAATATAACTATTCATTAATACGTTTATTTTCTACTTGTACACATCTTATTTCCAGCTCTTGACTGAGGCTAAGCAAAACAATTAATATGTTTGGGACGCGTAGCTTCAAATCCTTTCTTCCAAAGAAAAATCTGTCATGCACTAAATCACGTGTACTTGAAGGTACAATTACAGTAATAAATTTCTCCAGCCAAATGCATTGCAACCATGCAGTTTTAACATGCAGTCAAGTTCAACCATGCAGCACATCTGTCTCTTTTTTAACATGAGTCAAAAAGTGAGCTGGCTGCGGTTCAGCTCAATAAAATAGAGACATTATTGTCAATTTAGGTGCTAGAGCAAAAACAGCACTGTCTCCTTTGGGTGACATTTTTAATTGTTTCAATTTTTGACTTTTTATTAGGGATTCTTTCATCTTCACTCCCATTAGTCATGCTCAAATTAATAACCCAGCCAGCTTCTTGTCATCTGCATGTGGCCAGGACTCTGTAGTCTCCACCTTTTTCTACGAATTTTGGTTCTTATGCATGCTTTTGTTGTATTGTAATTAGATTTCTGCATAGCATTGCTCCTGAACCTAGTTGGAGTCACTTGATGAGAGCAATTCAGATTGGTTATGGGGTGTCTGATCTTTTTGCCCTTCAACATTGCCCACTTTTAGGCATATGTTAGGGATTGACAATAGATGATAGTGAGCAGCAACAGGGTCTGGGATCTCTGAAAAGGTTGCATTGTAAAAGGGTTTGGGGATACATTCTTCAGACTAGAGACAGGAGGAAGCCTTTGTAACAGCTTGTCTCTCTGGCTCCTTAAAGCTATTAACTTTATCTGAATGTTTACTTTTTAATGCTTGTGACAGACTGTTCAGTTGCTTGCAAGGAAGAATGTTATATACAGTATGTGTTGTGAAATGTGACATTAAACAAAAGTGAAAGTCTGTTTTCTCCCTTTTTTTTTTCTTTTTCTCTTGCTTCTGTCCAGTTACGGCCAACTACAATATTAGGTTCTTTATCTCTGAGGCATATTTTGAACAATTTGGCAGTTTTGATCAAGGAATAGACTGACTCCTGTAATTAATTGTGGTAGCCTAAGAGCCAGAGAGCTGAGAATAGTCAGTATGAATGTGCAAAGATGACAACAGGATATGCTTGTGTAGGGGAAATGCTGAGTCACGGCTCAAAGCAGTGATTGAGCACCTGGTGGGAAGGCAGGACCAACCCAGGGGAGCTTAGGTGCATGCAATACAGCTGAGTGACCAGAAGGGCCAGGATCCATCCCATTCCAGATCTCATTTAAGGACTGGCAGGGGGGGGCAAGGGTATCCTTCTAGAGGTCTCAGGCCTTCCAAAGGTAAGCATCTTCTTTCACTTGTTTCTGTATCTACAGCTGCTGCCTTTTTGCTTGTCCTCGCTTGCTGTAGCCAAAGACTTTGCCACCCCACTATTATCACTGTACTTTCCATCATGTTATAGCATTACAGCTTGTAGCTGAGTCTTAGGCAGCAGTACCTCACACATTGTTGTACGTATTTTGGACTGATTGTTAACATATCTCTGCTGTGCTGTTTGATAGAGGAATGTATGGGAACTGTTAATCATGGCCTGAACCTCTGATTGACCACCTGAGGTAAGCAATGAGTCAGCTGTGGGAGCACAGGTGAAGGCAATTCAGCTGTGCTACCAGAAGGGGTGGAGCCTGGTTCCACCTCCCCTACATCCCATTTAAGGGCTGACTACCATTGAGAAAGGATCTTTTTCTGGAGATTGCTCCTTGTGGAGTTTATTGTGAACCTAGAACATTGGTGAGCGTTTCCATTTATTTTGATTATTTTTCCATTGTGATAATCTTACTAAGCCTAACCTTTGTACACCTACTGATTGTACAAGGAAAAAAAAAAAACTCTTTAATGTATTCATGAGAGAAGTGCTTTGTGTATGAGGAAGTGTTGTTTTCATTTTTTCATGTAAGAATCTTTATAAATGTACAGAGAGGGAAATAAATAAGAATGGAATAAGTTTATATGATAGCAATTCTGAACCTCCCAGCAAATCGACCCACTGGCATCCTTAAACTGTATAAGGTGGCTTCACTGCAGTGAGAAGTATTTTGTTGGCAGATAACAATTAAAGAATGCCTCGATGTTCTGTGATGTAAGGGCAAATTTTAGTGTGAATTTTACTTCAGGTAATAGACTGTAAGTCTTTGCCATTTAGAATGCAGAACTCTATTTCTTCATAACTTCTCACGTGTAACTTTTTCATGGACAGCTTCCAACTGTTATTTTACTATCAACATTCTCCTTATTTCATGTATATATTTCTTAAAATTATTATTGTCAACACAAACATTAATGATATTGTCTGGTTTTAAGTTGATGTGGGGAAAAAAAAGTAATCTCGTTACAGGTTGGAGTGGGTGGATAATGGGAAAAACTTTAGATAAGTTCATATTCTTAAAGCTCTGTTGTCCTTGGTTGCTTATAGAAGTAAAGTAGCAGTAGAGCAATCTAGCTGCACTTTGGATAAACTCCTCTTTAAGTAGGAGATGGGGGAGTAAGGATAGAGGTCAGTACCTGATCGCAAGCTTGATTCTTTCATATTGTGAGCTTGCTAACAATCCATCAAACTGATAAGGGAGCCTCTGCTGTACCAAATGTTGTTTGTTTCTCTGTAATAAGGAAAAAAAAGAAGTTGTACTATATTATGCAGTTTTGAAGCTTGTGCAGTAGTAATCTGTATCCTTCTGAATAGTAAGAGCAGTAATTCTATTCTTGCAAGTTACTCGCAAATAGAATAATTTTTCTTTTATCATCTCAGCTCAGTAAGTAGATTAATATAAGCTTGGAAACGTCTTATGCAAAATCTTTGTTCTCTTAGCTGAATACTAAACAATGAGTGCTTGGATATTGATAGTAAATGAACTGTTTTAATGAATTGTTACAATGAAACATTGGAGGTTGGTGTACAATAGTTCATGTAAAGATTATAATGGAAAAGATTTTCTGCAGGAGGAAAGAGAAGGCAGAGGATATTGTTTCAAAAACAAACAAACAAAAAACAAAAGAAACCAACAGTGAAGGAGTGTAGCTACTTCTGGAGCAATGGCAGCTAACATTAGAGCCTTTGGTAGGCTGACTTCCAAAACAGTTTGGAATCGAATTTTGAACTTCAGCTACATGTTTTATTAATACTTTTCTGCAAGCTCAGGAATTAAGCCAGGACTACATAAGTTATTATGAGTGATTGGTACTACTCTAGTCAAGGGCTGAAATATGTTTTTCAGTACTGACTAACATTATCTTTTATTTGCTTTCAGTCCTGGTCTCACTTAAAGGTATCATTGTTTGCAGTTTGGGGGGAAAAAAAACATTAATTATCAAGGAAACCCAGAAGAGATCATCTTCAGTGGTACTTAAAAAGGTCATTTAGTCCAGTCTGCTACTCAAAGCACGGTGTACTGTGAAAGCAGAGGGTTAATTTCTACCACTTTAAAAGATTATTATTTTGACTTTTTTTAGGATTTTGTTGTTGTCTTTCTAAAGGACAGGCTCTCAACCATACGTGTATATATCACTGCAGAGTTGTATATATTTTGGACAGAATGGTAATATTATATATGTTCAGAATGTTGACTGGGGGCCACTAGGGAAGTGGTTACTTAAATGGAGCTTGCTTTACAAATAGGCACAAGAGGTGCTGTCAAACTTTCCTTCAACTGTGGAAGTTCTACTGACATCTAGTGCTATGTTCCAAACTCTGTTTTGAGAGATGGTATTTCTGAATGCGGATGAAGTTTCAATAGCATTTTCTTGGTTTTCTTTTTTTAAATTATTTGTCAAAAGGCAATATCACAATTCAGATATCCCAGCTTAGAAAGAAAACATCGAGGTTTTGAGTGATGTAAGGAGAGATTTAATTGAGTTTTTTTATTTTTATTTTCAGGCTGTTAGCATTTGAGAGCAGAGTGCTCAAGTTTATCATGTTTGGGCCAAAAGATTTTATAAATTATACAGTTTAATTGCTATCCCTCAAATTTCTCTCTACCCAGTAGTTTATTTCTTACTAAATAATGTCATTTGTGGTATAAATATTGCTCTCTTATTTTCTTTTTTCAGTGTGACAATGCAAAAGGACTCAAAGCCTTCTATGATGCAATAAAATATGGACCTAATCATCTGATGGTTTTTGGTGGTGTATGTGCAACCGTTACCTCTATCATTGCTGAATCTCTAAAAGGATGGAATTTGGTTCAGGTAAGACATGGATTGGTTTATATTGAAATGCTGACTATTTTGCGCCTCTATCTTTTTTTAAAAAGAAACTTAGCTCTTGATGCTTTTTAAACTTAACATCTTATGTGATTTTACTATAGCACAGTTTTGAAGGTCAGTGTGTAAAGAGCAGCCACTTCTACGTAGCTTTAGATTCTAAGACACGACATTGTGCTCAAAAAATATGAGAATATGGGGCAACAGTTGTGCACCTCAGCAGATTGAGTAAAATTAATTAGATCTATCTCAAAAAGCAAACTTTAAATTTGGTCATGCTAGGTGAGCAAACTTAGGCCTTAACTGAAGTTAGAGGAAACAACTCATCAGTCCTTAAATTATGATACAGTAGGGTTTACACAGTCTCTACTCAATCATAATGCAATAATTCCGATTGACTTTAAAAGTGTTAGCAGTGCATAAATTGTAAGTAGTAACTGTATAAGTATCTCAGTACTTGACTTACAGAGCACATTTATTCCCAGCTGTTCTTTCTGACTTTCTCAAAGGTCAAGTTTGTGGAAAGGTTTCTTCTGCTGAGGAACCAGAATTTATTAATACTAATCTTTAAAATGCAAATGATAGCGCTGTGATTTTTTTTCTTCATTTCTTCAGTCATCTGCTCAGTGATGATCTTTAAGTTGATGTCTGTTCAGGC
This sequence comes from Phasianus colchicus, assembly GCF_987193195.1. Taxonomy (NCBI): domain Eukaryota; kingdom Metazoa; phylum Chordata; class Aves; order Galliformes; family Phasianidae; genus Phasianus; species Phasianus colchicus. Next base: position 34,508,661 of record NC_143438.1, read on the forward strand.
AGCAAGTTTTGCTTTTCAGCTATGAAATAGCCCTGACTTCTTACTCCATATTGCCCAAAGATTAAAAAAAAAAAAAAGTATTGTGTAGAAAAATAACAATATATAATAATTACCAGAGGTTTCTCTTACAAACAGACATGTCTTTTCCACCTGGAATACTCACTGAGATGAGTGTAGAATGAACAAATGAAGCATAATTAAGTTTGTGAAGATGATGATCAGAGTACAAATGAGAAAATCTTAGGAGGATAATTAAAGTAGCTTGTTAACTGTGTTTGCAGTGCTTGTCATATCAGATTTTTTTCTTTGTTTTAGGATTTTTTTTTTCCTGATGTGGAAGCGTAGCAGTTCTACTGTGGAAATAAAATAATAGTGTATCTCTGGGGAAAGCAAGGAAAGGAAGAGAAAGCCTGAAACTATCATTTGCCATTCTCTTTTAGAAGTGGCTTAGTCTATGGGCTATAATGAAAGCTGGAGCTCTGTTATTTGGGAATTTGTCACATGGAACTTCCAGATGATGTAGGATGTTTTAAGAAATGGGATTTCATTTTGCTAAATCTTTTCCACTTTTACTCAAGTTCTGCCTGCTAGGGTCTGAAATCAATTGTTTAATGCAGTTGTTCAGTCAATAAATAAAGACAATTAGGAAGCTTCTGGTTGCTTTTAAATGTCTGAATTTGTCAATATATGTATTATGATATAAGGCATTGCTAGCAGACAGCATCTATTTTTCTGTATTTAACAACTAGAGCTGTAACTAAGTTCTAAATGTTATTAATGATATCAGTATATCAAGGGATTCTCTACTTCTTGGGCTTAGTGTCCTGCAGGCACTGGATCAATTCTCACATGGCATAATTCCACTTTGTGGCAGATTTTTATATATTGATTGACTGAATGACAAAAGAACACAAATGGGAGCATGGCTGGGGAATGTGGTGAGGCTCAGTGGATGGAGCAGCTGCAATGGAACAAGTCTAGGTGCAGTTTGTGGAAGTGATGCGTCATATAGGAACAGCAGTATACAAATCAGCAGAAAGAGCATGTATAAGATAGTGAGTGAACAGAGTTCAAATCCTTCCACTCCTTAGGATCTTCCAGTGTGAACATCTTTGATTAAAGATTTAACTTGCACACACATTAAATAGAAATTTGTAATTCTTGAAAACAGAGAAATTATAATCAGCCTCCTAATAAGACACAAGACTTCATCATTAATACTTGAAACATTACCTCAAGGAATCACAACAACATCACCTTAGTGAATTTATGACCATTTTGATATCATCTTATACTACAGTCTAGAAAAAGAGTGTATATGGACTAAAGTGACATAGCACTGTGGATTAGAGAATTTTCATTTGGATGTACAACTCCATAGTTCAGTTTTCATGAATGCATGCACAGCAGAGCTCTTAACCCTAGCAGGAACACTCCATTTGATTTATGGAGTAAATGTGGTTGAGTAAAGTGAATCTTCCTTGCTTCCTTGCAAGGGAAATGCAGGATGGTACTGAGAGTACTGGGGAGAAAGGGGAAGAAAAGAATAAGAATACAACATCTGAAAAATTACTTTTGTTAGCAATTGTGATACCAGACTGAATGCCTGGAAAACTTTTCTGGAAGGCTTTAAGCCATGAATTCCAAGTTTCTGTACGATTGTTTTTCCTCCTTGTGGGGCATTTATTTAGTTTCTACTTCTTCCCTAGTCTCTCCAGTAAAATAAATAAATAAAATCCTAAATAACTTCCAGCACATTCGTGTTTTTGCCTTTTACTTGTTGCTTGTTGAGTTGCATTTGCTACTCAAACAATGTTATAATAGTGATGATGGGAGGAAAGGGAGAAACTTCTGCAAGATAGCTTTGGTCTCTACTCTCCTTAATGAATACTCTTGATAAAGACAACATTTTTCTGACTTCACTGATAATATTGAGTTCACTGGCCTGTATCAGTGTGAAATGAGAGACCATCAGAGCTTTGATAATCTCAATCTGAAGGTGCCTTTTTGTCATCTTCCCACACTGTATTTAAACAGAAGGTAGTTTTCCTTGACAAATTTTTTGTACTTATGATCAGCAACAGAACAGGAGATTTTGCTCTCAATTGGCTGTCTTCAACTGCTGGCTGATTCAATTATCTCTTACTGTAAGAAAAGTAATGATTTTTTAATGAAGCTCTTTGTATCTGTGAAAAGTGCAAGTTGTTTTAGACAACAAACATCCTTAATGACTTTGACTGAGGTATGCAAGGTGATGCAACCTGCAAACTGTTTCTGTACGTGTGTTCTTAGAAGGAGAGGTGCAGCCACACATCTCCCTAGCTTCTCAAACCTGGAAAGTTGAAAGCTTCTTCATGAGCTATCCCTGTGTTCCTGTAAACAGGGCTCTGAGCGATGTTCTGAATGCAGGTGGGAGACTGCTTGTACAGCTCTGATCTGCAGTGTGCAATTGATTTGTGCATTTGGTATTCTGATTATGAAGTGTTAATAGTACTGATTGTCTGGCAATGGGTCATAAAGGTGTGGCAGTGTAAGTGATGCATTTGTTTTGTTGAAGGGGGAATACTTCAATATAAAATTCTTCAGTATTCATCTTATCGACATTCCCTTTCACTGTGTACTTGAAGCCATTAAGCAACGAGAAGAGGAATCATTAACAGTATCTGCAGTAAAATGGAAATGAGCAATTATATATTTTTATTTTACATGCTGAAGCGTGCAATCCTGATAGTGTCCAGGTTGTACAAAAAGAAGATAGTTCACAATTCAAGCTCTCTCCTATTTCAGGCTATCTATCTCAGTATCTATCAATACTGTTCATATTTCTGTGTAAATTTCTTCACCTATCAAGAGCTCAATCTGTATTGATTATTTTTTCACCTATTTTTCATTGCCCTTTGTCACTGTTAACCAGGATGAGGATTTTGACCAAGTGGGTCATTTCTCTGGATTTGTGGAACCCCTCCATTTTGAGAACTTTTCTCCTCTACTGTGATATTTACTTTTCCTTGTAGTCTACTTCTTTTACTATTTCTGTCAAGTCAGGAAATAAGCCTCTTCCAGAAACAGAGTATAACTCTTACTGCTTCCTTGAGATGTCTTCCTTCCACATAGTTAATGTACTCTAGTTGTAACTGCTGGCTTCCAGACAAGTAACTGCTACAGACTCAGTGATTCAATCATAATGGCATTCACAGAACAAACCATGGTTCGGATTCAGCATTTCGTGTTGGGATGTTTTTAAAGAAAACTGCAGGTACTCTAATTGCAATGTATAGCTTGCTTTTTGTGCTTGTCTTCTGGCAAATAGGTCTCCCGTATTAATATATGGGAGGTTCATTTATTAGAAAAAGAAACTCCTTTCTCTAACTGAATGTTGTGGAGAATTATAGAGCCTATTCTGAGATTTGTTTCATTATCCTGTAGATCTGTAAGCATTTGTGATCCTATGTCTGAATTACCAGGAAGACTACTGGTATTAAAGAAAATCTCTAATGTTTCTAATCCTAGGTTTCCTACTGAAACAAGGCTGCTGTGACTTTGTTGTCACTTTTGATAATTTCTGACTGCTGCCCAATTGCAACCAGGTTTTAATAAAAAAAAATCCCAAAGATTATTAGCCTCTATATATTTCTGCCTAACTGGGCTGTTAGGGAGAGAGATCCAATTGAATGAGAGGCTGTGACATGAGCATGAAGATAACTTCTAGCTAGCTATGACTTGCATTGCTTCTTGCCCAGCTGCTGTTATGGAGATGTGACTGATTACATTGAGAAGGCAATTTAAAAAAAAGTGGAAAGAAAATGTGGAGGAATAAAGCACAGTAGGCTATGAAGCAGGATTTGGGTTGTGTTTGTGCTTGTGTAGAAGTGTAAGATGCATGTATCTATATGAAACTGCACTTCACTAGCTGTCTCTGTTTCCCATCAAAATGCGTGTTAATATGGGCTATCACCAGTGTTTTTAATACCTTCATAACACAAGTCAGCCTGGAAGCTTCTATGCTGACCATTGAGTCAGATTTCATCTCATTAATGTCTGGATTTTCTAAATCCTTAGGCTAGTTACTTGGAACTCTAGTATGTCCTCAAACATTTGAGGGGGGGGGGGGAAACAAACTTCTTTCACATTCCTTGGCACATTTGTTCTAACACAGTAAGTTTTTGCTACTTTTGTCTTCACTGCACAATTTCCATGTATTATTAGCCTGAGCAATGAAAAGGGCATTTAAAGTAGTCTTTGGCTAAGAAGATTAGCTCCTTCTATCTATGAGACACAGGCAGTCCCATTTGAACAGGGCTGTCTCCCATTGGAATATGACCCAGTGCACCACAACACTAGAGCTTTTGGCTTCTCAACCCAGTTTGTGTTTTTTATTCTCTCCTTCCTTTGCTTTCTTATCCAATCTCCCGAGGTTTAGGGATTTTTGTAGACTTTCTTTGCTGCTGTTGTACTTTTAACACGCAAAGCATGCTAGGGAAAATACCTCTTGAGGTCATCTTATGTAAGGTGCAAACCTGATGACATTCTAGTCCCACTTTTGTGATTTAGCTGTGTACACAAGTTTTGCTCTCTTCATCATAGAAATGCATGGGAGCTCCTGAACAAGAAGAAAACGCAGCAGGACTGACCTTCAGGTAGTTTCATAAGAAGTTTCTCCTCATTTGAGAGAGAATCTGCTGTGTTTGGAAGTAGAGAGACCTTTTAGTTCTGCAAATCTCCTCTTTATACAAGCTGTCAGCAGGAGCCTTGCTGTTATTGATGTGGCCCTCCTGAAGCTGTGCAATTGCTGCTGGGGCAGAAAATCCATGGGGAGCTAGATCAGTGGGACCATGCCTTCTAATTAGACCGTGTCTCTGTGGGTAGCACACATGCGCACATATGCATGGTAGAACAGACTTAGGCTTAGGAAGTTAGTTGTGTATCAGAATTGCTTAGGTTGAAAGGATCTTTAAAGATCATGTAGTTCCAACCCTCTGCCATGGGTAGGGTTGCCACCCGCTAGATCAGGTTGCCCAGGATCCCATACAGCCTGGCCTTGAATGCCTTCAGGGATGAGGCATCCACAGCTTCTATGGGCAACATGTTCCAGCACCTTGCTACACCCTGAGTAAAAAAATTTCCTCTTAATATCTAATCAAAATCTCCCCTCTTCTAGTTTAAAACAATTCCATCCTATTCTTATCACTGTCTGCCCGCATAAAAAGTCAGTGTCCCTTCTAATTATAGGCTTCCTTCAAGTATGGGAAGGCCACAATGAGATCTTTCTGGACCCTTCTTTTCCTAGGCTGAGCAAGCCCGGATGCCTCAGCCTTTCTTCATAGGAGAGGTGCTCCAGCCCTCTGATCATCTTCATGGCCCTCCTCTGGACCTGCTTTGCATCCTTCCTGTATTGGGGGCCCCAGGCCTGGACACAGTATTCCAGATGGAGCCTCGTCAGAGCTGAGGGGAATAGTCAGCTTGCTCATCCTGCTGGCCATCTCTCTTTTGAGGCAGCCCAGGGCAAAGTTGACTTTCTGGGTTGCTGCATTCTGCAGCTTGTGTCCACTTTTTTTTCGCGTGCATCAGAGCCCCCAGGCCCTTCTCTGCAAGGCTGTTCTCGATGAGTTCTTATCTCAGTCTGTACACCTATCTGGGGGAATGTTCTGACACACATATAACACTTGGCCTTATTGAACCTCATTTTGTTCATATGGGCCCACTTCTCATGTTTGTCCAGGCCCGTGTGGATTGTATCCCTTCAATCTATTGTATCAACTGTGCCTTTCAGCTTAGTTTTGTCTGCCTACTTGCTGAGGGTGCACTTGATCCCACTTGGTATCTATCGTTTAACTTAGAGAAATGAATGTTGCAGTGCACCTGTGGAGATGAGCAAAGAGCAGTACGATTAACTTTGTGGTGAAAGTTCTCTGTGGTAAAATCACTGACCCTTATTTCTAGTGCTTCAGTTGTATTCTAGTGGAGATATCAGCGTTAGATCTGTTAATTACAGAAATTTGATCCACGAAGTTTAAATTGAAAGTTTTGGAAATTTTCCAGGCTGAAGTACGGTAAAAGGTATGCGTCCTCTGTACCAGATGCACCGCTGGATCTGTTAGGACTTTTCTTCATCTTCTTTTTGTCTTCTGCTTAAATGTATGAAAGTTGTTTACAGCAAGATGAAGTGGCTTAAGCTGGCTTTCTTTGTTTGAGATTGGCTTCCATCCAGTGTTCACTTAATTTAAATATGATTAGCTGTTCTTTTTCATCTTGTTTGTCTTGTATTTCTACTGCTGGATAAAGCAGTGAGTGGCAATATGCGCTCTGGTTTTTGCTTTTGATCTGAAGTCAGCAAGATCAGTTCATTACATAAAATGTAAAGTATTTCAAGAAAGTTCTGGAGTTAGGTTAGAGCTATCAAACAGTGAATCTGCATGTTTGGTCTAACTCTGATCTGCATGTTCTGAAGGGGAAAATATCTTTTTTATTATTTTTGTTCTATATCAGTTCATTCCCTTTTGTTTAGTGTTGGATCAGTAATGTGAACTGAATACATGATGACCTAAGGAACAAAGAGAAAGCTTAAAAACTGCAACTAATTTAATTATGGAGCATTAATATGAATTTTTTAAACGTTTCACTGAAATAATGTTAGAAGATAGCTATATAAGATTTAAATTTGGTGATAGTCATATATTGCACTTTCAGTCTAGAAGACTAGCATATTTTTCTGTACCAAAGTCTGGATAAAAAAGATGTTAACTACTCATATTTGCTGAAAATCTGTTTCTGGAACAACAAAATCAATTCACTTACCTTTTGCTTTCTTCTAAAATGATTTTTAGAAGAAAGTTTAAGGCATCCACATTTAGCTTATTTGGTGAAGCCTGAACCATGCGTTATTTTTAAATAACATAAAATACATGCATTTCGTATTACTATTTTATTTTGTTTACTTTATTTCTTTGTCCTGTGTTCAGTTTTGAATTGGGAAAAAAATAGAAAACATGAGGAAAAAAATAGGCTGTCTAAAATGTCAATTCAACAAAAAATTCTGGACTGTTCTGTTATTCACATATTGCACAGCAGATATTTTAATAAAATAACTGTGGTGCAATGAAGTTGAAGTTTTTCGGGATGTACAAATGAGTGATGGTAATATTATTTGCCATCTTCCAAGATTTCCTTATTACGATCAGTAGATTCTGAAGTCTTTTGTTACTAGACAGCAGCTGATATGCGTAACCCTTTAACAACCTGTGCCTAGAACTGCAGCAGGGAAACATTTCTTATGTGTTTCTCCACAGATCTGGAAATGCTTCATCTGCATTGCAGGTTTGCCACAAAATGCTTACTGCCAGCTGCTAGCAGCTGGGGAGTTTTTACCCCTTCCTATTCAAACACTTTCAGAGTTATTTTCTATGATGTCTTTCATGACAGAGCTAAACAAAAAAAATCTGAAAAGATCAGAGGAAGCAGCATGAGACTAATGTGGGCTGGTGTTCTGCAGGTGTCTGGGCTCATGGTTGCTTCTGTGGAGCAGCTCTGGTCCCAGGGTCTCCAATGATGGCACTGGAAAGGTATGGGTGTCACTGTACCATTAAGTATTCTCTGGGTTTGGAATAACAAATTCTGAGCACATCAGGTATTCCCTCTCGTCCCTTTACTCCTTATTGAATCTATACTGCCTCTTGAAGAAGAAAAAAAAAAACTACCAAAAATGAATATATGCCCCCAACTCAACAAAAAAAAAAATTGATGTTTTTCCAAACATAAAATCTTATATTTTAATGGTGCTCAATTAAATGATGAGGTAATATGTTAACAATATTCAGTGTAATCATATATTAATATAGAACACAATGTGTGGATTTTTTTATCCACTTAAGTTTTATCAAAGTCTTGTCTCATCATTAGTCTTCTGTTTAGTTTTCTTTGTTTCCAGTTACAGTTGAAATCTTTTTTCCTTCAACTTCCACAGCCCCTAGCTAGCATGGACCCACCTGGTAGCATCTTGTTCAGTTATAGAAATGTTTCAGTATTGTCTGTTAGAGTTACTGCAGCAGTTTCTTCCAGTTTCAACAAAATTGTTTTCTTTCATGTCTCTTCAATTTCTGCTTGCTGCTGTTTTTTTTTCTGGAGGTGGTTCTTGTAGTAGATACTTGGCTTTGGTTACATCTCTTCCTCTACTTCTTCCTGCCCTGATACATTGGACAGACCTAAGATTTGCTTCATGGGAAAATGGGTTCATGTTTTGGCACCCTTACTTTAGTGATATATGCTCATTTATTGTTCAGATCTATTTTATTTTTATGGTGCTTTTTAAATTTCTTGCCTAATATCTGTTTCCTGTATGGTCCAATGCACTGGATAGTATTTCTGCTGAATTTTCTTCTAGTTCATAGCTGGTTCACATATCTCTTGTTGAATTCCTCTGGGAAATAACATATGATTTGTGGGCGTGTACCTGTGTGATACTAGCATCCTATTAACAATAATCTTTGACTCTGTTCTCAGTTTGGTCAACCCTGTCACCTTTTGATTCTTTAATCCCATTGCTTTTATTACATTGTGACCCACAAACCTGGCTTAGTCTCTCATTGTTGAGTGGGAGAATTAGTTTCTGGGCAGTGGCAACTTCGAATATCAAACTCATCTTTGCATTTTTGTGTCTGACTTACACGAATCTTGTTTGTATATTTCTTATCTGAAAGCTAGGGAGATTAGATCCTAATTGGTTGCTCATCTGTATATGATTCTTCTGCTTTGCAAGTTATAATGATAACCTATCTTATCTATAAACTATCTTACTTGCCTGAATATACCATAACTGGGACTCTTTTTAGTAGTTTCTTGACCATCAATATTAATTTAATCCAAGAATTGTACTATTATTGCAACATTTCAAATATTCCAGAAACTTAGTTTCCAGCTTCTGTCACCACTGATCCCCTACTAAATATGGCCCTTCTGATAATTTTCACCAAACCTAGAATTTTTGTAAAGCATGAGTTGGTAATTTTTGTATGCACTGTGCTTAGTGACTGCTTTGGTTCTGAAAGGCAGCTCTGGGTGAGTTCTAAAAGATCAGCTTGTTGACTTGTTTCTTAGTAGCTACCCAGGAAAGCCCATGGATTGCTCTGTGTGCTTTTGCCACCTCAAGTCAGAATTGGTGTGATAAAATTTACTTTGTACTATTATGCCCACAATCTTAAATACATATTTTCATTTCATTCTCTTTTACTACTTTTTTTTTTCCCTTGTTACCGTTCTATTTTAAGACATGGCAAATTAACCTACTTTCTCCTGAATGCTGTTGCATGGCAGCAGTTACTTAATTACTTATTTTGAGGGGTAGCATAATTCATACAAACACAGCAACAGCGATTCCTGGGTATAGATTGAAGAACAAAGTCATAAACCAAGAAATTCCACTAAAGAGTGGCTTCACATAATTTTGAAATTGAAATATTTATTGGCCCTTAAAAACAGGAAAAGCTTAATTATGTTCCATTGAAGAAGTAATAAATTGCTCATATGTTTATGGAAAAGTAACATCTAAAGTAAAATCCTCTTACAATAGAAACTGTTTGAAGGGCTTGAATTCACAAGTGTAATATAGTGCCCTTATGTATAATTCATCTGCATTACCATGAGTATGGCACCAGTTTTAATTCTTGGTATCCTCAGTGTTCCATACCTTTAGAGCACTTCCTGAGACACTTTACATCTTGCTGTCTGCTTTTGCCTGGCACCAGCTAAATTTTAACCCAACTAGCAATAAATAAGTATCTCTTGTTTTATAGGCCTTATGTTTCAACTGAAACTATTGTGATTTGGAAATGCATTTATTTGCTTTACTTATTGCAGAGACCAAAAATGGAATCTTGTAATCAGGAAAAATAGATAGGATCATAGCATCTTAAAAGCCCCCACCCCCCCCCCCCCCCCCCATCTCACCTTATAGATTTGGTGCTGAAATAATCTATATTTGGAATAGGAAGGTTTGGTCCCAGGGTTACACTGATAACAGGAATATATTATACAGCTCTTCAGCATGGACTTTTAATAAGGCATTTTTTTAATATTCTTTTCAAATTCAAAACTTGCAACTGTAGAAAACTTAACTGATTCTAATGTCTTCTAACTGAAGACATTATCCCTTTGTTAACTGTCTTTGAAAAGCTCCTCCTGACTATCTGTGTTGTAATTCCTAACTGGAGTTCCAAATCCAGATTTACTTTGATCTCTTGTTTTGTCTAGGTGTTATTCATTGTTACAAAATGAGTAGCCTGAGATTTCTGAGCTCTGTAAACTATTATGTTCTGTTCTTAATTCTCAAAGACAAAGAAAAGCATTTCTTCAGCGACTTCTCATTCTCATCTTCCTGTATTTTGCTCAGTCCTTTAGACAATATGTTATTTGATGTACATCATATCACAGGCTGATTAATAAGCTACAGAAGGATTTACATTATAACCACGAAGAGCTTTGTTTACTTTATGGTGCAACCCTAGGCTAGGGGGCTACTTATAATTAAGCTGCTGTGAGAGCACAGTATGTATCAAGGGGTGGATTCATTATGTCAGCTTGCTTCCCGAAAGTAAGGAGATTAATGGCACAGCTTCTGAATTTGTTCAAATCCTTCAAAATTCAGATGATGAAGCAAGAAAATATATGACTGGGGAGTGAAAGATCTCCATTCGAGTGGTCTAAATTATCACATGAAGAAGTGCTTGGGAGCTGTGTTCATTATCAAACTTTGCCACGTTGACATAAAGAAAGATTTAATTTGTTCATTAGAACAGAGCAACAAAGTTCTTTGTTGTAACCATTTGGAAAAGAAGAGCTTGTAAAAGAGCTGCGATAATCTCAATTTGAAACAGTCTACTATTAGAAACCAAAGCTGGATGCTGGGGTTTTGCATTTGTAAACAAACTCCCAAAATGGATCCATTATTCTCTTTAAAAATATCTGTAGTTTCAAGGAAAAGGTTAGTTCTGGCAGAGTGGGGACAGATTTGCATCGTTCATAATATTTTATTATGTATAAATATATATTTGCTATAAAGGTATAATCATGCTAAGTAAATTATTTTCCTAAACATCTATTGTTTAATTTAAACAATCAATCCCAAGACTTGTTCAGGTAAGCAGTTTTTATTGATTCTGATTTGAAGGCTCTAAATCCAACTGAGCAAATCAGAGTGACTGAGCAAGCAGTAGTAATTATCAGTATTATATTTAGCTCTTGTTAACAAAGTGAAAAGCAAATGAAGAAAGGTAAGAAGACTAAAATTAGTGCTGATTCTCACAGCTGTGTGTATATATGTACATGCATATGTATTTAGAATTATCTAAAACTGTCTTCATTCCTTTTGATGGCTCAGTCTATTGCTGATTGGACAGTGTTATGTTTCAGATAAATGTGGTTGCTTTTCTTGCACTCTATCAGAATTAACTCTCAGAAATGTGGCTGTATTGCCTTTCTCAGTGCTTCATATGCAGCTGCTTTGGAAATCTTTTTTCCTGTGATTTTTGCTTTCCAGTTGTTTTGGTTCTTCACCTTCCCCATATGTTGTTCTACTTGTTTATGAGAATAAAAATAATCTGATTTGCAAATCAGAAAGAGAAGAATGGATCCAGTAGCTTATATGGAGTCTGTATGTTTGGGGTTGTTTTTTTTTTTTGTGGATACTGATGCTGGAGCTCAGAATTCTCATATGATCAGAGCACTTTTCATGATCAGAAGTTCTTTACAGAGAGAGTGGTGAGGTGTTGGAACAGGCTGCCCAGAGAGGTTGTGGATGCCCCATCCCTAGAGGTCAAGGGGCATCCACAAGGCCAGGTTGGATGGGGCCCTGGGCAGCCTGGTCTAGTATTAAGAAGGTTGGTGGCCCTGCATATGTAGCAGGGGGGTTAGAGATTCATGAGCCTTGAGGTCCTTTCCAACCCTAGCCATTCTGTGATTCTATGTTTTACTGACTTGTACTTTGGAAGAAATTTGTCTATAAGCAAATTTTAAAATGATTTTTTTAACCAGTGACTTTCATGCAGTCTTTGCAAATAGCTGCATCTTAGCTACTAAAATTCAGTAATGCTGCAGTCACCAAATCTGATAATGATTAATGACAATAACGTTAACATCAATAAGGAGTTATTTGGCTTGACAATGTAAAAACTCTTCTGACCAACGTGATTTTGTCCCTGCTTTTTGAAGTCTTCCTGACAATGTGATAAACTCGTGTCTTTGTTGTTTGTACCTTGGGAAGAAAAGAGAAAATGCAGAAACTTTTTTTCCTATTTTTAGAGGAAAGGACAGAAAGGTGCAACCATGAGGGCCTGACTTTCCCTTCCTGACACATCTACCTTTACTGATCAAGACCTCAAGCTACTCTTCTTTTTACAACTGCAATTATCGCAGTCATCTTATGCAGAGGTTGTACTCAAGGTTGTGTGAGAGACACCTCCAATTATAGCATAAGTCTTCCCTCATAACAAATGTGCTTTTGCTATTTTGACATGTCTCCTATTCACTTCCCTGATGGTTAGACCGTAAGTGATTTATGGTTCTCCTACTTATGTTCTTCTTAAAGGAAGGTTGGTTGTTTTTTGGTGCTTTTTAAATTACTGTTTAAATAATTAGAACATTAGACAACCTCCCTAACAATCTTTACACAAATATTCTGTAGTTTGTTCTTGCTTTTAGCCTTATTCTGTTTAGTCTCCCCTTGCTACAGGCACTGCTAGGAGGACTTAAAAGCATCAAGTTGCCAATTAGTCATGGCTTGCAGTCTGTTCCTTTGAGCAGTAAGCATTTGCCTTTATATCTAAAAGTTCATGTTTGTTCCTGCAGATGAACCATCAGGGCATAATTTCATAGTTAGTTCAGTGGCTCAACTGGTTATGTGAACCAGAAAAGGAAACTTTAAATGTTGTTGTTCATATGTCTACTGCTTTGCAGATGGTATTAAAATATATATTTCGCCCTGCAAAGACACCTTGTATTTCCAACCAAAATGAGTTCATACATAATACTATAATAGTCTTTAGTGTAGCTATAAAAGGGAAAAAGTACTCTGTGGTAAATCTGATGATTTGTGTTGTCTGAGGATATTTGGACTGACAATGTTATTCTGGAAGTCTTAGCTGCATGTCCAAGCAACTGTATAAATCCTGTCCAAATTTGTTGCCTAAAAGTCCAAATTTCTGAGGCGTTCCCAGAAGGAAACCTTCACCCTCAAGTGTAATATTATCGCCTCAGCTCCCTAGGTAAAAAATGAAATGTGGATCACAGAAATTCCACAGAGCATCAGACATGCCACATACAAAATTAGTTTTGCTAACCCCTAATGTATACACACATCTTGAGGCACAGTTCCAGCATTCATCTCATAAACTTGTTGTCAGAGTTCGCACATTTCTGGAGAGTGGAAGTGACCTCCACAGCTTGCTTGGCTCTGTCAGAAGGAATGTGATCCCAACTCGAGCCAGTATTTCAGGCCATAATTTCTACAGTCATTATTCAAAAATTTGAAGTGAGATCCAAACAGATGTCACTTCTCTGAATTGTCATCATGATTATTGTTTTTTCACTTCCTTTGCTGTTGGACTTTGAAGGAGGAACTTCTGCCTTGCCAAGAATATAACAAGTATGGAGTACTATCCTTAAGTGTCCTACCTTAGCTCTTAGTCTGGTGGAAATAATGTCTGGGGATTGAAAATGGCACTTTGTTGGCTTCTTATTTGGTGTTTATTGACAAAACTGTGCTATATGTGACTATCTGTGTCAGTGAAGAGAAGGGATGAATTTCCACTTCTCTTTGGGTGCTTTAATCAATATTAGAATGGAAAAATAAGCATAACCACATTCCAGGTTTACTTGAGAAGGGTGAAGTACAGTGAAGTGTGGGCATTTTCAGAACACACTATGGTTCCTGAGAGAATGAAGTTACAAAGCCTGTTGCCTAAGCCCTGAGGAAGGTGGATTTCAGATGCATTCCTCTTGGTATAGCTCATTGCTCTGGCTTTAACCACCTCCATCCCCAGCATGCCAGCTATGTTTGAGGCCCATCCTAAGGCACTTAATTCCCTGTATGTTGTACAGTGAGCTAAAGTGCTACTGACTCTGTATTCCATTATTCTGAAAAAAAAAAAAAAAACATTGATGCTCTCAGAGTATGAGTACTTGCCAGGTATTTCTGAAGCCATGTCTTTCTTTCATCATGCTGCAACTGCTTGTTCTGCTTAATCGCCATACATAAAATTCTAGTTCTAATTTTACAATCACAATTGGCTGCTGTGGAAGTGGCTGTAATGAACAAAATGAAAAGTTATTAGCCAAATCCCTTTTTTCTTCCTGCTCTGCAATCTAATAGCCATCTGGAGAAATCTCTTCAAAGATGTTTTAACAGCTTTATAGGCTCAGTACAGTGTAAGTTGTATGGTTCTACAGAGGATTTAAGCCAGGATTGCACATTGAAGATCAGAACACTGATTGGAAAAAAACAAAAAATCCCCTTCATGGAGTTTTTGCCTGCTTTTACAAATGCTTAAATAGACAAGTCAGCTCCATTTTGTCGTAGTTGGCTCCATTTGTTAGATATGTATGAACCTGCTTTTGTGAATGCTACCAAGACCTGCTCGAGCCAGTGCAGATTGCTATTACTGAGTAAGGTATTTTTCTGCAATTAAAAGGCATTGTCTTTCTTCAAGACATTTCCAGCAGATGAAATGTTAAGGAGGTGCTGGTGCTTACGACTACTGGAATAATGCAGTCAGAGCACAAAATATTGATGTTTTACAGTTACTCCTATAGAAGTCAAAATCTCTCCTGGGTGCCGTAAACAGTTGACTGTGGAGTCACTGTGCTTTACAGACTCTGTTTTTCTGGTCACACAAAGCTTTTAGAAGCATTGCTTTGCAGTGAGGTACAGATATGCACAGTTTAGCATATGGCTAAACACATACAAGAGCTGCTCTGAAAGCAATGCCTCCTATTTTATTGTGCTGGCCTACAACGTCATGAGCAGATGGTGGCATAGCAGCAGAGATTGAACCTTCCCACCAATATCCTGCTACATGTTGTTGTCTTGTGACTGATAGCAGCAGAGGGGCAGACTGACAGAATGGCATCTGACATGGAAATGTGGATGGAGCAAAGGTACGACATTGAATTCTTCCATATGGAGAAAATGGCATCCACTGACATGCATCAACACTTGCTGAATGCTTCTGGAGAACAAACAGTGGATGTGAGTACACAGAAGCGGTGGCAGTGGTGACAGCAGTGTGAAAGTCAAGCTGTGTTCTGGATGGCCACACACAGCTGCCACACCACTAAATGTAGAGATCTTGTTTGTTGCTGGTGAATATGCATTGTAAATGGTTATGACTATGTTGGAAAAAGGTGTTTTGTAACTGAGAATTTGCTTTCTCAAATAGTGTTTCCAAGGAAATAAATAGGAGACATTACTTTTGGAGTGGCCTGCATAAAACACACTTTTTTAAGTGCTTTGCACCACCTCCTTTCCAGTTGATGATATAAAGAAGCTAAGGGCACACTTCTGGGACTTAGCTTCCACAAGTTGCATTTTGCTATATTTAATTTTTAGATATTGGGATACTTAATTTCATTTAGCATTGTCTTTTTACTCCCTGTGCTCCTTCAAGTTACCTTGTACAACATAAATACATAGTAAGGACAGAACCAGAAAATACCTACTTTATTGATTATAGTTTAGGGCATATTTTAGAGATTTTAGGCAATATATGGAGGGATAAAGTGTACCTCCTAAAGATATACATGTGACTGATCTTGTCAGCTTTGTTTTATTCAGCGTATGATGAAAGATTTGAGTTGTCTGAACTTATGCCCATGTAGAAGATTGTGTATTCTTATGAGTTGGTTCAGGAGAAGTAAGTCAAATTATCTGCCTGAATGGAACAAGTGACTGGAGAATGTTTTTATTTAGCAAGGGAAACCTTCTTTTTAAAAATGTTCAAAGCAGAAGAGTATTATAAAATTTAGGGATTAATTACATAGAATCATTAGAACTTCAGAAAAATGTTTACTGAAATCAGTATCGTGATCCTTTACTACATTAATTTTAAATTTTATGATCACACTGTTCATTATTTTAATAAGGGATGCAACAGGAGTCCTGATATCATAAGGAAGTACTCTACATTTACCAAAAATCTTCTAGCTCCTCTTGAAGGAGGATGTTGCTTATTAACAATTCATGGCTTAAAAGTTTGAAAACATACTTCCTTCAGGGATAAATGCTTTCAGATTCTGGTTGGAGGTTACAAACTGTATACCTTACGTGTATCTCGTTTTAGATAGAAATATACTTCAAATATCTAGAACCGTAAGAAATGGGAACTATGTTCACAGTGCACAGGTGAGTTTCCCCCAGCCCCTGTGAAAGTGATTCTAGAGTGGTGTGTCCAGTTCTAGGCTGCCTGGTAGAAGAAAGACAGGGACATATTGCTGTGAGTCTTGTGGAAGGCCAGAAAGACAATAGAAGAAATAGGGCATCCCTCATATAAGGAGAAGCTGAGAAAACTAGGACTTCTTAGCCTGGAGAATACTCAAGGGGATCACGTCGATGTTATGAATACCTGCTGAGGGCAAGAAAAGAAGAGGATGGTGCCAGTGGCAGAATTGGAAGCCATGGGTCCTAACTGGAATGCAAAAAATTCCATTTCACTGTAATAGTGACCAAACTAGAGAAACTCTAACTCCATTCTTCAAAATATGCACAAATATTACTGGGTGAGGCCTTAAGCAACCTGCTCATATTGATTCTGCTTTGAGCAGTGTGGTTAGGCTTGATGACAGTCTGTGAAGTGTCTTCCTGTCTCAGCTGTACTATAACCCACAGTTGTAACTTTGGTTTTCCTTCTGTATGTTAAGAAAGTTGAAGTAATAGCAGTGAAATTACACTGGTTGGCTGAAATAACTACAGATTTGCTCATCAATTAAAAATGATGAGCTGATTTTATTTTAATCCTATATAATTCAATATGCATTTATTGTTACTGTTTCCTTTCCAAATCCTTTTTCAGGATTTAAGATCAATAACAATGAAAGAGTGAGCTATAACCTCTGAGCTGAATTGAATATGACTCCATGAGCAAATAAGTGTTTCTGAACAACAAAGAATTTAATAATGCAAATAACATTGATTTGACCCTCCTTTGAGCAATAGGATGTACTTACTATATGATCTCCTAGCTTCCTGTTGTTCTGTGACCTTGTGATTCTGAAATTGCTGAGCTATGGCAGTTCTTGTTACATTTAAAACAGTAGAGATGGTTTTATCTTTCACACATTAGAATTCTGAAGGCATTGGCATTATTGGCAAGTGAAATTTAATTTTAGATTCAAGTTATTTCTAAATGATAGAGTCTTTCCAAGGTGTTCTGTTTCCTTTTTCTTCACTAACAAATAACTGATTTATTTCATCACAGTGCTGCAGTTTGTGTATGTGTATACTGGAGAGAAGGGAGTAATCTCTAAACTAGGGATAGTGCAGTCTTTATATACAGGTTTAATGTAGCAGTTAATCTAATTTTCTCTAATGCAAGGGCTGCTCCAAAAGTAATGACTCCTGTTTTGTTGTTGTCCCACAATGTGAGAGGTGGATGTTGGTGATATGGTAGCAGAGGCTTATCCTTCCCACCAAAATTGCTTATTATTATTTGTGCAATGCAGGTGGAGGCAGAAGGCAGTCTGATACAATGATGTCTAACATGGAAGTACACATGAAGCAAAGGTGTGTCATTGAAATCGTTGTTGTGGAGAAAATGGCATCCATTCACATTATCAATACTTGCTGAACATTTATGGAGATCAGACAAGTGGATGTGAGCATAGAGAGACAGTGAATGATGCACTTCAGCAGTGGTGACAGTGCCAGTGGGTCACCTCCACTGGTGCAGACACTTATGGGGACAGCATGCAGGCTCTTGTTCATCTCTGGTGCAAATGCACATCTAATGGTGATGACTGTGTTGAAAAGTAGTGTTTTGTAGCTGAGAGTTTGCTTTATCAAATGGTGTTACTGTGCTTTTTCCATGGAAATAAGTAGGAGGCATTACTTTTCGGAATGACCTACAGAGCATATGTATTTTTGCATTGAGTTGTCAATCAGATTTGTGAAACCTCTTGCCATTTTGTAGACAAGTCCTAAAGTAGGTCCAGCAGAAAAAATCCTACAAAGTCAATGACTTTCAAGAAAGCAAAGTCTTAATAGTGAAGTCACTTGCAGTACTTTCCTTGAACTATGGAAGTGAGAGTGCTTTACTTCTTAATAATTCAAAATGACTTACACTAGAAAGAAGTGTGAAATTAAAATAAGCATTTAAAATTGTTTATTTTATCTATTTCTGGGTCATATGGGAAGTAGCCGTTTGCCTCAGTTCTGTATGACCATTTTTGGATCCAAATGTGTCCTTCTGAGGCTGGATATAGAGAGTATAACTTCTTACTGAGTTTACTGACAAGAGAATGAGAAGTTGTCAGAGTAAATGGATTTCAGAAAACTTCTGACAGGTAGACATTAATATTAAAAGGTGTGCAGTATGTGATATATGCTTATGTACCCTTAAACTTATTCTCAAACAATGAAAAATTGCTTTCCTGGGACTGTGCATAGTGCTGAAAACATACTGCTTCCAAGCTGATAATAAGCACTTTTCCAGAAACCACAATAGCATTTATATTCAGTTAACTGGACCTTTCAGCATCTCTTGGCATGAGGGAATCTGATGGTTACTAAAGTATTAAAGCTATTGTTCTAAAGCGGAGTTCTCAGACCTGTTAGTTCATTATCAAACTGCTGTAACAATAAAATAAAAAAAAATGTTAGGCAGTAACACTTAAAAAGTCTTTTAAAAAATCTTGTCAAGCCTAAAAGCTAAAGAAGAGAAAGTAGAAATGTGCAAAAATAATGAAAATGTCTACTTTTTATGTGGAGCACACTGATAGAAACTCTGGGGAAGATAGGTTGAGTATGATGGTGAGAAGCTCAGTGCTCTGTAATTATGAAGGAACATAAGGAATAGAGAATGTGTACCTGTTTAATGCACAATCATGATATTTTGCACAATTGGTTAAGACTTTTTTTGCTTAGTTATACTTGAGTTTTACATGAGATGAAATATGATTGCTTGTCTATAATCATAAATTCAACCTTGTTATTGAATCTTATTGGAAAGATTGGCATGACTGGAGTTTTGAATTCTACAGTTGCAGCCTCTTTAAGAAAGATCAAATGGGCAGAAGTCAAGAGGGAGCACTCAGAAATAGTATTTTTGTTGTTTCTGTCAGTGACCTCTTGAAAGAAAATGAATATTTAAGGGATTACTGTCAGATTAGAGAAACATAAAGCAAGTAATCAGTATGAAGTTATTTCCTGATGTTTGTAGATCATCAAATCACACTAGAAAAGAAGCTGATGAGCTCAAGTTGCAGCAGTGATATACACAGGAAAATAAGGATGTTCTATAGGGGACTTCAGTCTGGATGAAATATGTTGAAGTCCTACTATAAGTACAAAAAGATTCTTAGCATCTAAGTTATATAAAATTTAGCTTCTTAAACAGTAGCGACAAAAAGGCAGTATTTTAACATGTCAGTGTTTAAACTTACAAAATTTATCATTTGGAATTATTTTGTGATAATAATATGTAACCAGAAATCTAATCTTCTGTGATTAAAAACAAAACAAAAATATAACTGGCTTACTGTCTGCCATTTAATGAAACAAAGAAAACAAAAAGGTGAAAGTGATAACATATGAAAGAAATTAGAAGATAGGAAGACTTGGAATGTAATGAGATCCTGGGCAATCTGATGTGATTCAAGCTGCTCTGAGTAGGAATTTGGTCCAACCAAATTCCGGAGGTCCCTTCTCACCTGAATTATTCTGTTCTATGATGATAAGAGAAAGGAAGAGGATGATAATAAGACTTGAATGAAAGGAAATCTAGCAATGACATTATTTCATTGCTAGGAAGAAACTATTGTCAGTAACTGTGTAAACTGTAGAAGTGTTGATTTAATAATTGTGTACTTTTTGTCTGTATTGGGCACACAAAGCACAAAACAAATGCTGAAGGCTTTTCTGGTAAAGCTTTTCTGCAACTCGGAACGTATCAACCTGTGAGACTGATAGATGGTTAGGTATTTTGGAACAAGTTGTTCTAAATTTGTACTTAAGTCTCCTGAGAAAATGGTTAAAGATCTTGTGACTGAGATAGCATTTAATATCTTAGACGACTGGAGAACTTTAGACTATAAAGATTAGTCTGAGGTGGTATAGGCTGAAATAAATCCTGAAGAATGAAACATACGATGTATAGAATCATATAATGACTCATTGAATGGTATGGGTTGGAAGGGACATTTAAGGTCATCTAGTTCCAACACTGCTATAGGCAGTGACGCCTTCATCCAGACTAGGTTGCTCAAAGCCCCATCCTGCCTGGCCTTCAGTGCTTCCAGGAAAGGGGCATCCATAACCTTTCTCAGCAACCTGTTACCATGTCTCACCACCCTCACAGTAAAGAATTTCTTCCTAATATCTAGTCTAAATCTACCCTCTTCCAGTTTAAAGCCATTTCCCCTCAGTTGATCACCACATGCCCTTAAAAACAAAAACAGTCCCTCCCCAGCTTTCCTGTGGCCCCCTTCAGGTATTGGAAGGCCTCTATAAGGTCCCCCAGTAGCCGCCTTCTGCACCTCTTGACTAGTAATGAGTTGATAGGGGAAAAACAACCCATACAGATTAGTGAAAATTATCTCCTGCCAAACTGGTCTTGCTTTGATAAAATAATTTCTGTTCAAGAAAAAAATAATAATTTTTTAGTTAGATTCTAAGTAATCACTCGTAAGGTACTTGTCTTGCAGAAGTTAGAAAATTAAAAACAAGTCATTAGCACAGACTGATCCTGAATAGTGTGAGAACAGCATGTCTTAATGGATATCATACTCATCTCTCCTGGAAAATACTTTTCTGGATAGCAGCATCTCTGAAGTGTCTATAATCTTGGTAGATAATTAACCTGTCATCTCTGTAGAATGCTGCACTTCCAAAAAAAAAACCAAAAAAAAAAAAAAAAAAAAACAAAATTCCTGGATGAGTAGGTGAATTTTGAAGTAGTTCTGTATCCAGTGCCATTGCCCATAATTTCAGAAGAGAAGATCTATGCAAGTAGCTAAAATGCAGTAAAACAACTTCCTTGTAAGGAAAGATTCCAATTGTTATGTCTCAGAATCACAGGAGTTGGAAGGGACCTCATGAGATCATTGAGTCCAACCCCCTGCTAAAGCAGGTACCCTACAACAGGTTCCAAAGGTAGACCATTTCTTGAATATCTCCGTAAAAGGAGACTCCACAACCTCTCTGGGCAACCTGTTCCAGTGCTCCATCCCCCTTACCATAAATAAGTTCTTCTGCATGTTAGTATGAAACTTATGTTCAAGTTTTAGACCATTACTCCTTGTCCTATTGCTACCCACCATTGACAAAAACCTGGTCTCATACATTTGCCTCCCTCTTCCATTTAGATATTTATAAAAATTTATCAGATCCCCTCTCAGTCTCTTCCCCAGACTGAACAGATCCAGATTACTCAGCTTTTCCACATACAGGAGGTGCTTGAGGTACTTTATCATTCTTGTGGCCCTCTGCTGGACTCCTTCTAGGTGATCTCTACCTTCTTTGAATGGAGGAGATCAGAACTGAACACAGTAGTCTAAATGTGGCCTCACCAGGGCAGAGTAGAGAGGGTGTATCACCTCCCTTGACCTGCTGGCCGTCCTCTTTAATGCACCCAATGTTGAGATTCTCAGGCAGATGATGGTGACTTTTTGTCTCCTGAAGCTTATAAAACATTTGATATCAGCTTCAGACTTCAGGGGAAAAAGTAAAGACTGAATTATTCAAAGTGGGGAAAAAAGACAAGATAATGTTATAAGTAGGATATACATCTCAGTAGCAGAGATATTCAATCATTAGGACAATTAAGTGAAGCTTTCTTTCAAGTCTACCTTCGGTTTTCTAAAGAAGATGCAATTAAGGGCAGTTGTATGGCACGTCATACATATGGTGTCACAACAGATCCTTAAAACTACTTGGTTCAACCTTATCTGCTAGTCAACTGAACACAGCTATTTTCTGTGGAAAAATACAAGTTTTATCAACTGTTGTATGAAAAGCATGGAAAATGCTAAAATAAATGCTTTTTTTTTTTTTGTGATTAAAAAAAAAAATCAGAAAACCTTCCTAGATAAGAGAAAGCTACTTATTGTCTTAAATTGAGGAAAAGGTATTAGAAGGAAATTATTCATCTGGAAATTGTATAAAATTAAGTTCTAGTGGATATTAACAGTACACTGGATAAAGTAATTGCAAAAAAGAACAAAAGGAATAAGCATGATCAACTAAGTTCTTTGCTCAGATCTCTTAGTAATTTGGTGGACTTGGCTTTGGACAGAAATCTGCAACAAAAAATGAATCATTCTGTCCTTATTTTGGAGGACAGTCTAGAGACAGGCAAATTTCTTCCAGTAAAGACAATATTTGGCCTTTTGAAGTAATGGAGTATATTTAATTTTAACTGGAGAACTTATTCTTGTGGGTTTGTCTTCTGGGGGGAGGCAGGGAGGAAAGAGTGTTCCAATCACACTAGTTTAAGAGAGAGGAAAGAATTATATTCTATTGGTTTGGGTTTGTTTGTTTGTTTTTTTTTAATTTTAAATTTAAACTGAAATAATCTTTTGGAAGTTTGAGCATTTTCTCAAATTATGTGTTAAAGACTTTTCTTATAATAAGTAACTTCATAGCTTTTGTACTGTGAAAAAAAAGTTTGCCTCTGTGCTCCATAATATCACAGAAACATAACAGATGCTATTGCAAGTATAGAGACGTGGAGATAAAGGAAAATCTGAGGAAGATTGTTCTTGTGCCTTTTAACTACATCTGGGTCCAGCTGGCTAGGACTAGAGAGCAATAGCTACATGATATTTCAGGTCTGGAGTGTGGTTTTGAAATAAATCCTCCCACTGTCCCCACTTTCTATGACTAGAACAAAATCATAGTGAGGTGTTGAGGTGTATGACCTTGTTTTCTCACAGAAGAGTCAGGATGAATGTGTTTTACAGGAACACAGCTTCTCTTAAACCAGAAATCATCATTCACCCACAGGATCAGTTTGGAGCTAATCTATATGATGTGGTGGACTCAGCACCAACTCTTTTACTAAGGAAATCAACTTTTTTCTGCACAGCTCACTGATTTTCATACAGCCTGCTAGAGCTGCAGGCGAACTGTGGATCCTTGTTCCCTTCTGCAGCAGGAGCAGCAAACTAATGAGAAGAAGATGCTGTCTTCTGCTGTCATCCATGCCTGGTAAATACTACTACAGAGCAGCTATTGGGCTTCTCTGATTTTTTTGCTCCAGGATCTATAGAAGCCCAGAGAGTCATCTTGCAGCCAGAACCCCTAATATTTGTAGTGATGGAAAATGAGATAATATGGGTATAGCTATTCACACAGAGCTTACCCCAGCTGAGGATCTTCACAATCTTACCCTGGATCTTATGAGATTTTACTGGAACTGCTGTTTGGTAGAAGTTGAAAATAATTTATTTGCACAGTCTCAAATCTTTGGGCCAGAAAAAAGCAACTCTGACATTTAGTATGACATCCAATTAAAACACAGGTCAAATTTTTGTATCTAGTGTACATCTTTCTACAGCTTAGTAATTTATGGCTATGCTAGGTCATATTGTTGTAAAAGACATTCAATTTTCATTTAAAATGTTCTGCAGAGAATCCAGCATACCCTTAAGTGAGGTGTTCCATTGATTAATTGCACTCGCCCAAAATACTTTGGGCATTTTCAGTCAGACTTTGCTTAGCTTCAGACTCCAGTCATTCATCTTTGTGTCTTAGTCTGGTCTAGGAGTTGCTTGCTGCTGAAAAATCTTTTAATGCATAGGTACTTACAAACTGAGACTTTGTTGCTCTTGGGAAAACTATTTGATGAAAGTTACATGGGCTTTCAGAATTTTTTTTTTAAAGGCAAAGCACAAAAGGAAACAAAACAAAAAAAAACCAACATGTTTTTTTCTATACTTTCCAACAGCGGAATAGAATGGAAAGGAGTACTACATTTTTCACTCTTTCTATATTTTAGTATAATTATACTGGTCAGGAGATTGCATGAAGAAAGCCTGGAACAGTACCAGGTGGAAATTGTAGCAAAAGTGGAGATAGGATGAGAGGCAGTGGATATAAGTTTCAACATGTGAAATTCTGATTTATATTTTTTTTTCCCTGTCTTTTAAAAAAAATTAAATACCAGAATCACCAAAGACTGAAACAGCTTTTCAGAGAGGTTCTGGAGTCTGTGTTCACAGTGACGCTCAAAAATTGACTGTATGTTGTACTGAACTGGAAGGCCCTGCTTAGAGTGGGGAGCTGAACTCTGCAGAGCTCCCTTCTACCCTGAATCTGTCTTTAATTCTGTGAAGTAATACTGCAAGTGGCATTATGTAAGTGAATAATTATTTCTCTCATAGAGGGCTTCATCCTCTGCCTGTCTGAGTATTTATGCTGGAATTTACTGGAAACTCCTGTCTTAGAGATTTGGAGAACACCACTATAAACAGATAACCTGGACAGCTAAGCTTCATTTCCGTGGGCAAGTATGTCCAAAACAGATACCAGATCTCCATTTAAACATACTAGCAAGCATGTGCTGCACACAGAACAGTGCTCTATTGGTGGCATCATTGATATGCAACTAAAAAGGCATTATAATCAGGGCTAGGATTTGAAACATCCACATGCTGTATTGCTGGTTACTAGTTTCAATTTCACAACGTGATCTTTTGCTAGACACTCACATTCTGATATACAGTGATGCCTAAATTTTATTCCAGTGTTTTTTGTTTTCTTGGTGAATAAATCAAGTTACAGTGTTTGCACTTATTGAAAATTATACAGAAAGATGAGAATGATCAGGAAATACAACTCATTTCTATTCTGTTGCAATTTCTCTCCCATTTCTCTAGCCATTACAAAATATTGCCTCTATCAGACAAGCCAATGTACAAGCAATGCAATTTAATAGCTAAAAGAAAAATGAATGTCTTATTCTAGTGCAGTGTGTTGTGTCACAGAATTTTTGGAGGTATTATTCTATCCTCTAATTCATTCCCTTTAATCAAATAAAGGATATGTCTATCTTTGTAATTTTTCCATTAATAAACCATGACATCTGGAAATTTTTAAGTCAGGGAAGCCAGGCTGTCAGTGAAGTCACATGTGTAGCTTTCAAATACAAGAATATCTCTAACATTATCCTCTTGTTATACATCTGATAAAAATAAACTTGTTACATAATATCTTGATTCAGCAAAAATTTAACTACGTGCTTATCTTTGAGGTATATGTTGAATACTACTGGGAACACAAGTACATGCATGTTTTAATTAAAAATTATTGCATATGGAGAGTCATTGTTAGGAACATTACTGTATTTCAGCTCTGCTGATAATGTGTTTGGTGGATTGGCTGGTTTGATTGCTTCTTTGATTGTGGTCAAATATTTCAGTTGTAATGGGTCAATGGTAAACTCATTTCCAGCAAAATTTTTAACTCCTTAGGTAGCAGCAGTGATGAGATATGCGATGTATTATCAAATATGGTTCCTAAAAGCACCATGCAATCCAGTTCTAGTTCCATGACATCTTTCTCTTCCTCCTTTTTTACTCTTTGTCCATGTTCAGTTATGAATCACGTTTCAGTTAACTACTGCTAAACTCAGATCTCTTTTCTCTTTCTTCCATAATCTTCTCATCATAATAAAACTAAACTAATATTTTCATCCAAATTCTCATCTTTGTCTCTTTTGCGTTATTATTAGTGTCATCATTAAAATCTTGTAGGCAGTAGTTTCTTATTTGTGCATGGAACAAAGCAGCATGATATGTATTTTTAAGTACGTTTTTCAGATTTGGGATGTTTTTTGTAGTTGTAGTTCCAGCTGAAGATGATCCCCAAAATTGTGGTGTTCAGCAATTTCTAATTTCTCTTCTGTGCCCTAGCAGGGAGCAGATCTGTCCTTGTGGTGTGATTTTTTTTTTTTTTTTTGTATGAATGCACTTGATATATCACAAAAAGAGAAGCTGGAGACTGTATGCTTATTATACACAGTTCATTCTGTGTGTGGGGACTGTCTTTTATTTTTTTTATATTAAATGATAATCCATGTCTTAAAGTAGGTAATAACTTGTAGGAAGACTTTTCTTTCATAAATAAGCTGATGAGAATGTGGTAGTGCATGTGTGGTTTTAAGTTGCAAGCAGACCTGGCATTGAAGTTTTTCATACAAATAGTTTGGAATTTAACTGAATTTCTTGGTGTTCTGCTGCACAGTAACATCAAATTCTCTGACAGCAGTGTCTATACTTTGCAGTAGCAGCCATAACATTCTGTCGAAATATCAATTTATCTTATTTCTGAGTAATGCACTTCTTTTTCCTCACTTCTACCCCTTGCAAAGACGCAAACTATGACTCATAGCTGAAAATAATCAACAAATTTTACATTGGACTAATATTTTCAACAGTTACTTTTATGAATTCTCCAGGAAGCATGGCTTTGGTTTTGATCTGTATGATCACAGAGGATACTTGTCTGGACCTGCTTTTTCCAGTGTGCCAGAGAACAGAGTACGCTTGAAGCCCATTAGAGCACCTTTTCTTCCTCATTTCCACAAGTCTGTGCTGCTGCTTTGCTTGTTAAGTTGCTCCAAGTCTGGATCCCAGCTCAGGAGGGTCTGCCCAGTCTATTTTCTGATCTGACAGTGAAATCAGAATTTACTAAGTCAATACAATAAAAGTATAAGGAGGTAAGAAGAGAAAAGATACCATTCAGAGCTGTCATTTTGGCAAACACATGTGGAGTGCCCATATCAATTCACACTGCAAATTTAGTCTCTTCGCTGTTGTTTAGTTTTCTTATTGCGTGTTGGTTTTAGTGTGTGATTACAAGGAGAGGAATTAAGTCCATGCTGAGCTGTAGTCCAGCACTCTGTGATGTAATTTTTAATAAAAGAAGAAATTCTGGTGTATCATTCTGTAAAGACGAGTAGGAAAAGGAAATGCTTCTAATCTTTTTTTTCCTTTTTTTTTTTCCTTTTCATTTTAGATGCAATGTATTCTTCGTGAAGGCCTTGATAAAGGAATACATTTTTGAGAATTTCATGCTTTTGGTCATCTTAATAATGTTTATTTGTATCTTTTCCAACCTTTCTCTAGCTCTCGGTGTTTTCCAAGTGTGATCTGTGGGCAACCTGGTCTAGTGATTGGTGAACCTGCACATAGCAGGGGGGTTAAAACTAGGTGATCATTGTGGTCCTTTTCAACCCAGGCCATTCTATGATTCTAAGACCTCCCTTTAAATTCACCCATATATATGGAATCTAGAAGTTCCTTAATGTTAGAGAAAAGGCATTTTCCTGACGCATGATACACGTGTAGTAAATTTGTTAAAACTATTCCAACCTCTGTATGTTCTTTTCAGGTCAAGATTAAGGATTCAGCGTTGGTGAATTTGGGATAATTTGGATGGTTTTGATAGATAAACTGAATGCATGGTTCTGTTTTTTTAGTAAAGCAAATGCAAGAAAGTGCAGGAAAAAAATAATAGAGTTCTTCTAACTCCAGCACAGGTGGATTATCAGTTACCTATCTACCCTCTAGAAACTGTAGAAAGAGTGTTTTGAGGATTGAAATATTAAATTTATTAGAAGAGTTTAAAATTTAGATCTATGAAAATGATGATGGAACTGTCTGGGAAGGTTTCAAACTATAACAACTTTATTTTTTTTTTCTTTTTTTAGTTTTCCTGAGATAAAACCAAGATTTAGAGAAGTTGATTGTGTGCTGAGAGCTGATAATGTTTCTCAGCTTTCTGATGTACTGTACTAAACATGATGGAATTCAGAGCTCAATCAGAAAAATTCAAATGTGTTTGGAGAGACATCTTCATTCTGTGTGAGGGGCAATTGCAGTCTCCATTCCCACAGTGTTGTGGGAACTTTGCCATTACTGGAAGCCTTTGGCATGTGTCGCTTCAGGAAAACCACAGGTTGCTGGAGGCTATGTGGGAAGTGTTGAACAACTTTTTCCTTCCTGCCTTTCATGAGGAGCTGGGAATGAGTACTTTCTGTGCTCATCTGGGCTTCATACTATCTTTTCATTATGCAACTAGGGACTGCTTGTCAGCATGCAGCTGATAGGCAGAGGTGGAAATCTGAAATAAAGTATTTTTCTGTTTTCTTGTATATTCCCAATGACTTTCTTACACAGCTGTTGTGACAGCAAGGAGGCTGTGTTGTTCCTTGTGCCATCTGTTGAAAGTCAGGGGCTTTTTAAACCAAGTTACAGGGGTGGTTCTCTGTGTTACTTTCCAATGGTTATATCGAAGAAGATATCTATCTAGACTGTTGAACAGTGTAAAGAGGAGGGCTTCACTTGTGGTGAATTATTTACTGTATAGGTGGAAGATTTTAAAAGCTTTCTGTTAGTTTTCAACATCTACTGTTAAAACCACCATATATTAACTACAGTAGGAGAGTTAGTGTGGTATTGTAGCTGTTTTTACAGTGAAGGCACTAGCAAAAGTAATGAATTTAATTTCAAAGGCTTTCAAGTGCATTTTAGTAGGTTGCATTATGATATATAACGTTATTGCAAATAAAATGAAATGCGAAAAGTAACACTATGCTTCCTACTGGGTACCCAAGCAAATCAATAATATTTGTCATCTTCTTGCACTTTTAAAGCAGACAATTTTATCCTTTTAATGTAGATTGTGCTTTTTCACGTTAGATTTTTTCATTTTGGGGGCAGAGTTTGTTTGTATAGCGTGTTTTAGTTGTGTTTTTCACTTATTATTTTTTTTATTTTTTTAATTTTTTTCTCCAGAGTTGGTTAAAGAAAATGCGTGTGTTGTTCTGACTTGAGAAATACTTTGCATGCTATGGAAGTTGAACCTCCTATGTGAAAGAGTCAGGAAAGATTACACATGATTTTTCCCCGCTTTATTTCAGTACTGGTTTATAGAAATGCAATTTATTTTCAGTTATTTTACCAAAAATACTCTTACTGTTTCTGATTAGAGATTTAAGCAGACTCAATCTTGAAATTAAAGAGTTAATTTATGATAAGATCCCAATGAAGAAGGATATATTTACCGATGCATGTGTGTGAGAGTTTTTGAGTATTTACAGTTACCATTGTTCTAAGTAAAGGAAGAAAAGCCCAATATATGTACTATGGTTCTCCCTGTTAAGGGTGTTTCAGATGTTTCCTCAGAAATATTAGATCTCCCTATGCATCTACAACTTAATCTTCATTTATTTTTAAA
The DNA here is from genome assembly GCF_987193195.1 of Phasianus colchicus. Classification (NCBI taxonomy): domain Eukaryota; kingdom Metazoa; phylum Chordata; class Aves; order Galliformes; family Phasianidae; genus Phasianus; species Phasianus colchicus. The sequence continues at coordinate 34,538,095 of NC_143438.1, forward strand.
TACACAGACACGCACACACATATATGAAAATCTGGATTCATATTACTATAAAGATCCTTCATAATCAGCTACTTCAGATGATTTTCATCTAATCCTAAAAATTTAGAAAGATTTTACCCACACCTGCTTTCTAAGTACTGAGAAATAATGCTTGTTTATAGGCTGAGATGCTTATACTTTTATATAAATTTTCAATATATGAAAATTTTAATATAAATTATGATTTTTTTCTCTTTTCTGTTTCTACCAATTTTGTATGTTTTCCATTTTTTCTCAGCTGTACTTTCTGGTGAAAGGTTATTTCACTCTAATTCAAACACCAGATTTGCTACCAGCGGTGCTACAGTTTAATACTTTCAGTGGAAGTTTCCAGTCCTGCTATCAAAGGTACCAAGAGATGCTCCCTTGGCAATTACTGCTCTCCTTCCTTCTTTACAGACAAGATGAACCCTATTTTTGCTGTCATTCACTTTAATAATCAGCAAAACTTTGAAGGCAAGAATATTTTTAACCGAATGTGAAGTGAGAAATCTTTCATTTACCCTTGTTTCTCTGCAGTATCTGGATAGGATTTGGTTGCTGGAACACGTTTAATTTCAGAATTGTAAAAAAAAAAAAATGTATCTTTTTATGTGTCTATCATTTAGTAACTCAGTGTGTTAGAATTGAAATCTGTCTGCAACTTCACAGCTTTCCTTATAGGTAACACCTGAAAGATGCCTGCTAGTCAGTTATGTTAAAATACTTGTCTCAGTTTCTTCTTGTTGCTTAATGAACTGTTGTCTCTGTTATTAGACAGCGTTGACTATTCTCTGACTTGTGCTGTCAGCACAAAAAGAATTCACTAGCAAATACTAAAAAGTCCTATTATTGTTGTACCAATAACATGACTGGTAGGAAAGATTTTGCACCAGATGCTGCAAAGCCACCACTCTTCTTTTAATAACAATAATAGTAGTAATAATAATGTAATATTAATAATATATAAGTAGTAGTAACTACTTATAGTATTTCTAATTTGTCCTGCATGCCTTCTCATCACAGATGAATGAATATTCTTTATTACACAGTTATCTTAACTTGCCCCTGAAGGCCAAGCATGTATTACATCTCTGCTCTTGCATTTTCTGGACAGGAAGATATTTTTGTTGTGAAAAGCACTCATTGCCTGACTTGGTGCCCAGAGCACTGTAAACATATTTGAAACTTGTTTTGCACTTAAATTAAAATGCCCTTCTGCATTAGGCCTTAGGACTGAACACATCTCGTGAGAAGGATGGCTTCAATCTTTGTAGGCAGCCCCTGAACTGTCCATATCCTTTGTCTGCTACAGGATTTCCAGTGAACTGAGTAGAAATACTTAAGAAGGTTAATAAATAATAATATTTAAATGTACTACTGATATGTATAGGAAACGTCTTTGAATGTCATGAAGAACTGAAAAACAGTCAATTTTAGAACCACTGATTTTTGACTTTCACTCTTTCTTCTTTATTATTATTTTTCCCTGGTGTTTCTATTATTTTCTTTCCATTTTATCCTTTGTTTCTCATTTACTTTTTTCTTCTGTATTTTTTGCTTTTGAGAACTCCCAGTTGATCCTCCTGTGCTGAGGTTCCACTTCCTCTCACAGCTTCTTTACAAAAATGGATCATTGAACAGTTAATGTTGGCACTTAAAATGAGTGAACAACCCAGTTAGATTAACCGAGAATAGGGGAATTCATATATCAGATTTTTATTGTCTGCCAACTGAGGAAGACAAAAGAACATCAAACAGCTCCCACGTTCTGCCAGGCGTAGCATGCAACATATAATTGGGACCATAATGTCCATGCTGGGGATGATGTTGCATTTTTCTGTCTTTAGAGGATAAGGACATTTGCTGTCTGCTCAGTTAAAGGTAAATGGAAGAATTGAGAGAATTGCACACATTCAACCCTTTAGATTTTGGGTGCGAGCCTTGCTGGGAGCAAAACTCAATAACCAGCCCTGCTGATCTGCTTTGTTGGATGTTCATTAGTCTGTTCTTAGAGCAACATTTAGGTGAATCAAGAAGTTGTATGCTTCCTCCTAAGTAGTGCAGGGCGTGGGAGAGAGTGCAGAGTCATGGTGTTTGTTTGTGCAGTTTTCATAGTTACCTTCCAAAAGGGAAGTAAAGGGAACACTTTCAACATAACCCAGTGGAAGATTTTGTGCAACAGTTTGTAGAGAGAAATATAAATTGCAGGAAAGGAAATGGCGATAGGACTGATTTTTCTCTCAGTGAAAGATATTTGCTGCTTTCAGTCAAGAGATCAGAGGTCTGGAGAGAGTTTTTTTTTGTCATTAATGTGACTGTTCTATTATTCAGACAGTGTGACTGATTCAGAAGGAAGATGATTTTTTTTTTGGCCAAGAAATATTGTCTCCTTCCTTAAAGCCTTCTGGATCTAGCTTCCTATATTTCTGAAATAGTTTTATCTGTACTGCTTATGCTTCATGTTTGTAGTTTTCTTTAAAGCTTTAAGACAAAATTATTATTGAATTACTAGTCCGATACATAGGACCAGGATTGAAGCAGGCTTGTTTCAGAAATCATTCCCACTGCCACAGGTCAGAGGTCAATGCCATCACCTTTCCTGGATGCATGTTTTTAACTTGGCTTCAGTTCACATCCATCCCTACCCAATGATGCTAGCTGGGAACTTTTACCTAAGCTAATATTCTGGGTGTTGGGCATGATTTGCTCTTTGTAACTTCTAATCCTCAAATAGAGATATGATCTGGAGCTTCTAAGATTAATTCCAACATCTGACTTTCTGTTCTTTCTAATTTATTCTTTTCTCCATCTTCCTTTATTCTCTCTCTTACTGAAGGAGATAGCACAAATAATTTCTTTTGGCAAGGTGTGCTGCCTACATCAATGCCTAAAAAAAAAAAAAAAAAAAAAGCCAAAATATTTTATTGGTTAGTTTTTATTTAGATGTCTTTTATTTTCCCAGTTAGAGAGTTCAGAGATGGTGAGGATATTTAAACTCATCACAGGCATCTGACATTGCCTCTCTGTTGCTCAGGCCAATTTGTAAATAATCTCCTATACGTTTAACTCTTCTTTGGGTCAAGAAGCCCATCAGACGTTGACATAAATGCATTTTCTCTCATTTAAGTTTGCATAAATTTCAGAATAAGTGATTTGAGGTAAGTGTTTCTGTTGGAACTTTTTGAAGTTGTTATTATGTACATATATTAAAAAAAAAAAAAAAGGAAAATGATGGCTTAGAAGTCATTTACAATTTTTCTTCCTACACCTTAATTTCACTTTCAGAAGGTGTCACCAAAGGATTTCTGCAGTAGTAATTTCTTACTGTTGTAGCGTTTCATACTTAGGAGATTTTCTGCAAGTCTGCATCCTTTTGTAAAATCTAAACAGACTTTTGTGCTACAATTCCCATAAAGTGATTTCCAGTGCCTTCACTTGTAAAGCATTGTAATGTTGTACAAAACATTTGTAAGATTTGTAATGGATTCAGTAAATTGCAAATAAGTATTTTTCAAATGTAAAGACTAAGTTTCTAATACTAGTTTCTCATTAAGAAAACAGTTGCACTATCCTTTAGTCCACCATTTGATGAAACTTGTCACTGGTTAATGATCACTTAGTTGGAAGGCTTCTATTGTGTTAACTGTTAGCATGGGTCCTTTGTTAAACTTGAAACATTTTAGTATAGTGCTATACTTGGGACAATATTAAATTCTTCAAAGTAATAGCTCTTGCCAGTCTTTACATACCAGTTTAAAGTGGAATGAAGTTATTAACTGCTACTTTTTAATCTGCTTTATTTTTGGCTGTGGTCAGTGCAGAAAGTGAGAGCAAGAGACTGCCCTCTATAGAACAAGATCAGCTTCCAAGTTAGGCATTGCCTTTAGAAAGCATCTCCCTCATCCACAGAGGAAGTTTAGAGAAACTAAAATACCATGTGTGACTAGTCTGAATTTCTAGCTCATTAGGAATGCTTAATCATATCAGTATGCTGGAGATTTTTCTGTGATACAAATTCGCCTTCCATCTGCACAACTTTTTCAGCCTTATTTTTTAGTGTTTCAGTTTCTAGTCAAAATATCTCCTCTAATTTAGGAATGTCACAGAAAACTGTTTCTGAATTTGTATTTGAGAAAAATCTGGAGTTCATTTGCATGGGAGGCAATAAAGCACTACATAACCTCTTAAGCATGTTGTTCATTTTGAAATGTGTTTGCAAGGAGCTGGACACTTTCTATGGCTTGCACTTCCAGTTAATGGTATTTTTTTTAACAGCACCTGAAGTGCCAGTCAAATGAGAGCTGCTTCACATGCAAACAGAAATCTTTTTTGTAGAAACATCCTCAGTATTGATGAAAATCAAGCATCACTTGCACTCAAAACTCAAATTTTCTATGATATGATGTATTCTCAGTACAGCCAGCTAGATTTCACATACTTGTTTTCATTCTTTGTTCATACTTTTTTCAGTTGTTTGCATTACAAATTTTAGTTTTGGAGCAAACATGGAATTTTCTGTTCTGTGGATTCCTCTAAAAGTCTTTTAAATATAAGCCACAAGTTTTATTTCTTGGCTCATATTTATTAAAAGTTTTATTTTACTAAACTGAATAAGCTTCAAAATATCAGTTTTGATTTTCTGTTCTGTTGGTTTTCCCTTTTCAGAAGTTATTCATTAAAAACATACTGCTTTTATATTTTGGTATCAAAGAAATTAAGGAAATGTCATGTTGTATTTTCAGCATAATAATCTTTTTGTCATCTGCAGACTGACTCTTAGTTTTTAGTTGTGCTTGCCAAAAAGGCTGGAATTTCTGGTTGAAAGTGTGGTTTTATAGAACAGCCACTCACTTTATTTAGATTGGTAGGTTTTGTTTCCTTGTTAGTCAGTTCTGTTCTCTGCCATGTTGCATTTCTAGCTATAGGTGTTTTCATTCTTTCTCTACCTTTATTTTCATGTCTCTTTTAAAGCTGTACTTTTCCTGCCGAGGCAAGTTCATTTTTGAAAGTAATGTTGCTGTGTCCAGGTTCAGTTCTGTCATAAATAAATTCCTTTTCCACCTAATGCACACTCATGTGATTTAGCTGCATTATTTAGTTGCTTACCATAACTCAGGGGCCTTATGGTGGAGCTGATTTCACATAAATAAAAGTGGGTTGTTTCCTGAGTAGGAACTTCTAAATATCACTGAATGAATCACAGAAATTTCCAACTGGCCATCAGTTTTTTTCAAGAGCAGACCAGAGGAACTTATATGATTGGAACAGGCAGTTGTGTTGAAGTTAAAGCTGGAGGAATGCTATAGAGTTTTGTATGAATATTTTGTTTAAGTATTTCTTTAGAAAAGCTTTCAAAGTCATTTGAGGGAGATCAAAATGAATGATCTGAAATTAGTAGCTTCAGTGTTTTATAAACAAAAAACCTGTCATTTTGAAACTATTTTTGTTTTCATTCTTTTGTTCTATAGCATTGAAATAGAAGAAGTGGAAATCAAAGTAAGATCTTTCAACTAGCCCAAAATAAGATGATGTATGGAATCAAAAAATCTTTCTTGCTTCACAGTGATCCAGAATAAGCTCATCTTTTATAATCCTTTCTTCAGGTTCTCTCACTCCAGAGAGTTGTGACGTTCTGTGTTCTATCAAGTGACTGTTCCTGGTGGTATTAAATGAAGACTTGTCAAGCTTCTTGGGAGGGGGTGAAATGATGGCACCTCAGATACCCTGGAAAAAAATTGGAATGTAGAAAAATAGGCCTTGTAGGTTGGAAGATGCAAATGGAAACATGCTATTTTGAAGTGCTCTATTTCTGTCACCATATAATTAGCATGCAACACAAGTGAATATGGATAAAAACCATGAACTCTGTCTTGGTGCTAGGTATAGTGCACTTAAACTGACAAGTCGCATCACTTTGGTCACTCAGTAAGCAGTTATTCACTGACATTAACGACTTCTGTGGCCAAAACTAATACTGTTTTAGTACCTGAAGCTCATGAAAGTGGAGTAATTTGGTCTTCAGGCTGTTGATTCAGTAAAGCAAATTGAGTAATAGATATTCTCTTTGAGGATTTCTTTCATTTTAGGAGATAACTCAGAACAGGGAACTGTCATGGTTAGATGCAACAATTAGTCCCTCTGATGTACCTTATGAACCTATAGGCAAATCTTGTTAAATTCAAGTAATTCGTAACCCTCATTGAATTCATAACACTGGAGATTGTTGCTCAGTGTTGCACTGCAGTAACTTTACATAAAATTTGATATTTCACTTGGCTGCATTCAAATGTTTCTCCATCTTAGTTGTTTTCATGAAGAACCCACAGAATGCTGTGTTGTTTGTTTGCAGGTACTTATCTGAGTTTCCTTACAAAACCGCTCTATCAAATCTGACCACACTTCAAGTCACCCCATTTAAATCTCTGAAATCTTGATGTGGATTGTATTATTTGGAGAATCTACTTCTATTGCTGAATATCTTAGTGGTGATATAAAGGAGTCCTTGCGTCAGGTTTTAACTCGTCCTTAAAGAAAATGGAGACTTTCCTCAAGTATTTTTATTATTTAGTTTTTAGGTTCTATTTTCTTATATATTTATGGTGTTAGTTCCTGAAATTATCCATCATAGACTGTGCTATTTTCTCAAGAATTTGTTGGAATTCCCCTTGCTTCCTCAATTTTCAGACATTTGTGTTTCCCCTTTTCTGAGCATGGAACTTGCTTTATGCTGGTATCATTGATACAACACTTTGACCTGCCTTTGCTTGATTGGCTGTGCCAAACTATTTCCACTTACAGATCTTTCTGCAATAGATTTTGATGAGTTTTAGTGTATTTTTAGTTTCAAATGATTTTGCTACATTCAGTTCAGTTCAGCATCTTTGACAGAGCACCTCTGTAGAAAGTAATTGAGCCTGACATGATAAAAATTTCAATAAGCACATACTATGTCATACATACTAATTGTATCAGCAGTTTAGTTTTGGCGTTTTATAATTCCAAGTAATTAATTTTACAGTCTTTCAAAATATAATTTGTAATTCTGATGGCCATTTTTGAAATAAATACAAACTGAACAAAAATTTACCCCCCAGAATCTAAGAGACCTGCTTAATGTTATCTGAGCCAAGCTAGAGAATCAAGAGAGGTTTTAGAAATTTGCCTTTGAAAACAATAGAGGGGAAAAAAAAAGAAAAAAAAGAAAAAAAAGAAAAAAAAAGAAAAGATGGATTCTACTAACTATTACCCTTCTACATGGTCAGGTCACTTTTATTGAAGTGCATGGCAGGCAGTTGTTTCACTGTCAGATTTCTGCAGAAGAGGAGTCTGATGCATTCATTGTGCTTAATTGTTCAAGGAGAAGTTTAGGCTATACATTTGGTCAGAGTACGGTTATTTCTTTCACGTCAGATCTTTTCTACATCTTAAAGGACAGGATATGGTAAACAGAAGAAAATATTCTATGAAATATGAGACAAACATATCAGGCATTTGTATTATCTATAGATGATGAAAAAAGCTCGTTGGCAGCACTTCCGTTTTCTATTTCAGCTGTTTATGAAGGTTCATTAACATGAATCTTTCTGTCCCATTTGGCTGACAAATACTAGCGTCTGAATCTTGATGCAATCGGCATCTTCTCCTTTTACTAAATCATTCATGAATGTTGCACTACTTTTAGTCTCTTTATTCTGTCAATGACTGTGGTAAAAATAGAAATAGAGCTTTTTGATTTCAGCAATTTGATGCATTCACAGTTGATGCAGATCATTAGCTCTTTTAAATGCATAAGGCATGGACCTTAATTTTACAGTCTTGGAGCTTTAAAACTTTTGGTAGTGTTTCCGCTCTTATCTTAAAGAAATAACTTCCTCATTACTTTTTTTGTACTGAAGGGAATCGATCTTTCTACAATAGTAGATGCATACCTATAGAACAATTATGTTTAAATTGGGGAGGATCTTAAAGAACAAAGAGTTATTAGCCAAAACCATAATCAATTAAAATAATGTATATTATTCTATTTATAGGAAAAATACAATAGTCTGTGATAACATGTAACACTTTGGAGAACACCAAACTGACCCAAGAACCATAAGGAAAACAATAACTGTGTCCGTATCATCACTTGACTTTTAATTGAAAGATAATGAATTTGTGTTTATAAGTAGTAGAAAGAACTTAATCCTTCAAGACAGATGATGAGTAAGAGCTACTGAACTAAAAGTAGGGGAAAACATAAACCAGAATAAATTTCATTGCTGCAAGTAAATCTGTTGGAGTTAACAAATGTGTCTGCAGAACTAACAAAGGCAGAAGAAAAAAAACAAACACCCAGAAGTATTATGGTAATACACACCATCTTATTTAAAAATTAGAAGGAAAAAAAACAGCTAAAAGGAAAAGAGTTTGTGCTAGAAACAGTGAGTCTATGAGCTTTACTAATTTCATTGGGCTGAGCAGTTGAAGAAAAAATATCTCAAAAATGTTTATTAACAGAGATTTGGTATTTCCTGCATTACAGGAGCATTAGGAATAAAGCAAGCTGCACTACTGGGGTATTAGTGAGTTATGTATATTAATGCATCTGTAAATCTATGCATGGTTTGCACAAGTCTTAAAAAATTGCTCTCGGATGTTTCAATAGAGATTGCATTAATGTTACTGAATAAAAATAAATACATCAATACAGCAACAAATTGATTGCTATCAAATCGCTTAAGAGTATAACAATGTGAAAAGTTCAGTTTAGGGTCAGTTAGCTTTTATATGTCAACATTATTTTGTTTTACTCTGTTGTTAAGTCACTTTCATGGTTCTGTTGCAAATATAACATGTTCGGTTTCTTTTTTAAATCTGTATTTAGTGCCAAATGAATTTAAAAAGAAAGTCAAGAAAGGGAAATGCTTATATAGCAAGAAAAATAGAATTGATAGTGCAGGTTTTTGCTCTTGAAGAACAGGCAGCTGCTCCTCAGTAATTTTTCTTTTTATAGAATTGAAAGAGAAGAGATGAGCAAACTCCGATAGAAAGCCTTAATTTGAATGGTGTGAAAGCATCTTTCACATAAGAAGCAGCAAATTGTTTTTTGAAATGTGTTTTGTTTACTCCACTTTCCTTTAATGAGAACTTGCCCTTTGACTGAAATTCTATAAAACATTAATGCAGCAACTTATCTCCTACAGAAAAAGCTGTAATAGTCGCGTATTTCAGAACTCTGGAGGATTTGATCTAGTTATGGCAATGGAGAGATTCTACTTAGTTTTGGAACCTGCACAGAAATTGAGAGTGGGAAAGCCTATGTTATAAAGTGATTCTGAAATGAACTTAGGTAACCACAGATTTTGTGGCAGAAAATAAGAGCACTGCTGTCTTGAATCTTCTTTCTAGTTTTCTTTGCTCTGCAAGGAGGGACTGTTTCACAGCTTTAATACTATCTTTTTTTTTTTTTGTATAAGCAGTTATATTAAATGAAAATGTATTAAAAATAAAAGAAAGAAAGAAAAAGTGCAGTGGGATGCCATGACATCTTGACAAGGTTTTAAGTATTTGATACTGAAACTGTATGACTTGTCTTTTTTTAATTTTTTTCATGTGGGAATGTAAGAGCATGGATGAAGAGATCTATAAGACATATCTTTCTTTGGCTTTTTAAAAAATATTTATTAACTGCAAGTTAATAAATAGTTAATATTGAAACACTGGGTCTCTAAATATGTATTGAAAGAGTTCACTTGAATTGCACCATGAATCTGGAGAACTATTGTCCTTCTCTCGCATTATCCCCCCTAACCTTTTTTCTCACTCAACCAATTCTCTAGTCTTGTTCGTTTTCTTACAGTTTGCAAACTCAATTGTATCCATCTCTGGCTACTTTACTTTCCCACTATAGAAATCATTCCATGATCTTGATTGTTGTTGGCACCCTTTTCTTTACTGCTTTGTTTTGACAGTCTCATTTTTGAGATGGAATAGGCAAAAGAGAACTGGAAACTTATTATAGGCAGGGAGACATCATGGATCTAAATAGTGTGCCATAAGGACATTGTGTGCTATTTCATGCTGTGGTGTTTTTCTAGAAATTCTTAATATTTGCTGAAGTGTTTGGCTATCGCTGAATGTCAGTAGGGTGTTGCAGAGGCTAATTATCATAACTATACTCTTTCATGGTGCTTGGTGTTTAAGAGCACATTTTGGTATATACCTAAACAAAGCTGTATGTTTTCTTTGGCTTTGCTGCATGGACGTTATTTCCTGTGTACAAATGCTATTGATGTGCATTGGATCTGTCCATCTTTAGCTTATTCATGTGCCTGTAGAATATAAAAATATTTATGGTGCAATTTGATGCCTTGTGTAGACAGAAATCTACAGGGATTATGGTTTTCACAGTTTCTAGAGATCTGAAAACGATGTGTGGAAATGAAAACATTTCTGATGTAGTTTACGGTGCTATATGAAATGCTGATTTTTTTTTTTAATTTAGTTGTTAGCAAATAAGTTAGGGAAAAAAAACAATCATACAACTGGAGCAGAAAATCTCTACTGTTAAAAGGCAGTTACTAGCAAAGATGTTCGCACCTACTGCAGTCTTAATTCTGAAAGTGGTAGCTAAAAACTACATATAGCTTTGAACTCAAGTGTTAATAACAACTGAGATGGTAAAATGTAATTATTGCATCTTGTTATACTATCACCTGTGCAGCTGTGAGGTGTAGACTGAATATTTTGTCATGTTCAATTAGAAGATATAAAAGTAGCATTGCAGAACCAAGCCTGTTAAATGAGAATTTAAATCACTGCAGCTGAAGTAGCAATTGTGAAATCTTCCCATGTTCTAGCCAACAAATCATTTCATGATTATCAAAGCTTGATTTTTCTGGACGTAGGTCATCAAAGCTGACAGTTGGGTGCTATCTTCAGGGAGTGTTTGGCCTGTCAGGCTTGTGCACACTTCCATAACGCTCCATGAGAAGTTGATAGTCACAGGAACAGAGATGTCCTGGAGAATGGAGCAAAGGAAAACTTCCCATCCTGTTGCTAATGAAGTCCCTCTGCACTCCTCTTGGTGCTTGCAAAGCCTCTTAACTAGTCTCTGGCCAGTATTCAGCCAGCAAGGGAAAACATGTCTATTTTATTTGTAAATGGTTTTTGTGAGGCTGCAGCACCTTCATTTTTGGAGCTAAGTGGTAGGGGATGACATGTTCTATTGTTGTTTAGAAGAGAAATCAGTTACAGTGATTGTAACTGATCTTTGTAGTAAGAGTTTATTTTTTCACCATCTTAAGACTTTTACGTAGACTGAACTTCTGAATGCACCCACTTGTTCTATGATTATTACTGAGATAAAGCAATCAATGGAGTTCACAGGAGTTTGAGATTTGCAAGTTCAGAAATGAAAATTCAAATTTTTCTTGGAATTCCAAAATTTTAGCCATGTTTCAGATGACATTTTCTGTATTTACTTTATTATACTAAAGTAGATTTCTGATAAAGTGAAATCTTAATTGCATTGAATTAATTTAGAACACCACATAGGTCTCTATGAGGAAAAAAAAAATCCATGCTTTTCTGTTATCATTATTTACACTAGCCTTCTTTGTATCACAAGCCGCTTAATCCAGTAATCCTCAAAACACACATAGATTCAGATGTAAGAATGTAGGTACTTCTCACATTCTGATTTATAAATTGAAAACAATTAAAAATTTAGCCGCCTCTTTGATATGATCTGGTAAGTTTCTGACGTTGCTCTAGAGTTAATATCAGCCTTTGACAACTGCAGTCGTTCTTGTAATAGTCACAGACCAACTGAGGCTGGAAAACACATTCAGAGATTGCTCAAAACAGGTTCAGCTAAAGCCAGCTGCCCATGTCCAGGTGGCTTTAAGATTTCCAAGGAGGAGATTCCACAGCCTCATCAAGCACAGCGTAGAAGTGCTTCCCAATGCTCACATGGAATCTCCTGGGTTCCAGTTTGTGTCCTCTGCCTCTTGTGAGAGATATTCCAGTCACTAGTTGTCTTTGCTGCTCTTTGCTAGACTCATTCTACAAAGCTCATATCTTTCTTGTAACCTATTTTCTTCACGAATATTCTCTTCACCATCTTTTTTGACATTTAAATGGCATATTCTAATGAGTTCTCTTTCAAACTGTCATTTCTTTATTACAGTTGCAATACTAGAACCTGTGCTACTTTTTACTTTGGTGCTGATTGATGCATATATTTGGATTCTCCTTTCTATGATTCTGCAAGTGCACATGAAGTAAAATGAAAAAGTTCTGGTCTTGAAATTAGGGTAGGTCAGTTATGCTTCATGTCAATCAAGCCTCAACAGTCCAGAATTCAATCTTAGTGTCTTTTATCTGCCATAAACAAAGAAATCTGACAGTTCCACTTAATTAGTGTCAGTCCAAAGAAAGCAACACTGTTCTATATAAAACTAGGCAGCAATGCTTTAATCTGTCAGAGACCAGCTTCCTTTACTTCAGAACTGCCTTCTGAATCCTTCCCACTCTTACATGCAAAACAGCATCCATACTCTCCAACAACCCCGCTTCTGATTCCCTGTGTTACTGCCTCTTTGTACTACGTAGCTGGTTATTGCTTCCTGAGTCTGAGGCACTCTCATTTTGAAGCTTTTATTTTGTGTTTAACAGTAGAATAAAACTTGTAAATCTATGTCTTGCTCTTATCTGGAATACTGAATAAATCTAATACATTGAGTACTGAAATATTATTTGAGGATTAGTTTTGGAACACAGGGCAGCAATGAAAATTTGGTATTTTTATCTCTTCCACCTTATCCTCATTTTAGAAATTAAATAATATTGACCTTCAGGACAGAAAACTCCAAGTGCAGCAGATGTACTTTGAAGTATGTTTCCCAGTGAATTTCCTTGTATCAACATGGGAAAAAAAATTGTAAACTACTCTCTTTAAACACCGCTTTGTTATTGTCACTTTCTGGAACTTCCTTCTTTCAGTTAGTAAAGCAGAAGCCTAACTTTACTAATATGTCTAGCATTTATTTCTTATTTATTTTCTTTCTTTATTACTGTCGCATCTTGGTGACATTGTCCTTCTCCTGAGTGATTTATTCTGATCAACTGCCAGCAGGGTGATGCTGTGAACAGTGATGTAAAATAGAAACGGGTTTCAGACACTGTGTTTTAACTGAAGAAATAAGTGCACAGTAATCTTTTCTGTTTCTGCAAACTCGTGACTAATACGGTAACTGCTTCAGTGCTTACAGTCATCCACTCCAACACCTTCAACCAGAAGAGTGGAAACCACTCCGAAGGCTTGGAGTGATGGAAAGTGAATTCACAACAAAATTCTCTTTCCAGAAGAAGCTGTAACTTCTCTCAGTATCCCTTCAAAGTGTGTAATATGTCTGCAACAGCAATCAGGTGGAAAGGCCTTAAACTCCTTTACATTTGGTATCTCAAATCTCTATGGATATATAACAAATTAGTAAATTCAAAAACACTATAAGTGTAGTACAGATATTGTATTGCTGGTTGAAATTTTCTTCTTAATTATTAAGCAACTTCATTCCCCATCACTCTTTCAACAACTCTGTTTCAAGGCCAGATTGAATGGGGGCCTGGGCTTCCAGACCTGGAGGTTGGTGAACCCTGCCTGTGGCAGGTGGGTTGGAACTTAATGATCCTTTGGGTCCCTTCCAACCCAAACCAGTCTATGATTCTGTGTATTACAAAAGTTATTAAAGATCAGAGGAAACAAAGGTTCAAGTAGTTGAACCACAACTACAACCTGAGAAAGGGATCAGCACAGTGGTTTCATCATCAGCTACCCTTAAGCTGAGACAGCTAATGACAAAAAAAAAATCTAGATTTACCTTAATGAAGTATTAAATATAGAAGCAAAAACAATGAATTAAAATGTTATATTAAATTCACAGGTAGAATTGATGACTATTCTGTGACTGTTGGTTTTGTCCTCCGAGATATGAAATACAATCTGCCTAGAAGGCTGTGACTTCACATTGCACAAAGTTTCTTGCTGACTTTTCTGTAGAGACCTGCCTGTCTTCTCTTCCTTGAAACCATATCTTCATTCCACAGCATCCCTCTCCTGAATTTGTCTTTTTATCTAAGGGGATTTCCCCCACCATGGATTCCAATGAGCCACAGTCTTTGCTATCTTTCTTTGTGTTTTGGTTGTTTTTTGTTGTTGTTGTCTTTTGTCTTGTAAGCTTGATGGTCCTTCTGTTCCTTCCTTTTCTTGGTTTAGAACAAGATGAAAAACTCAGTATGACTTCACCCTGCAACTTTCTTAATTTACGTTTGTTTGTTTGTTTTTTAAGGTACTCTCTGATCTCTATATTAGACATATAAAAAAAGAAAAAAAAAGTATGGTTCAAATATCCTAGGAATGCTGTGAGTTAGATAATTGTGGAGCAGAGCATGGCACAGCTATTTGATGACTGTGTCAGCATGCACGTTTTCCCACACATCATTTCCTACTGAGAGGCAGGCTACATTAGCTCAGTCACCCTAGGATGGTTTTGGTGTGTTACAGACTTGAGCTGGAAGTGCTGTCTGGCACTGCACTGTGCGTTCAAAGTTAATTTGTAGTTCTTACACACGTTGCCCATGCTTAACCTAATTCATACACCTTATTACCCTATACCTCACCTCCTATTTTTGTACACATGAGTGTGGCTATTTTCTACACAAATATGCACAGGTCATTATGAATCAGACCAAAATCTTTCAAATTTAAGTCTATTAAAAAGTAAATCTATGTTAACAATTTTGGGCATGCATTGGAAATCAGCCTAGTCTTTTTTTTCTTTTTGTAATTCAATCTCATTATTTTCTACTGTCACTTTTCAGTGTTAATGTTCATTCTGGCATAGTAGCAATTCCATAGTGGTGTATTCCATAAAATTGAAATATAATCTTGTTTCAAAGTACCTAAAAAATAGAAAAATATGTGATGCAAAAATTATAGCAAAGTATTTATATTTTTTGCAGTCAGCACACTATCATCTGTTATTTACACTAATAGCAGAGCAGGGTTTTCAGGGAAACTAGATTTTTAATATGAGCTAAAATGTCTAGGCAGAAGAGTGGTTTGGTAACATTTGCAATATAACAATTCTAGAGGATTCTGAGTATCTGCAGTGGAACATACAGGAAGTCACATGATGATCCTATCATAGCTTATATACATATTATATATATTTATGTCTACAAAAGAAATGATAAGTAAATCACGTAATCATAGAATGGCTTAGGTTAGAGGAGACCTTAAAGATCATCCAGTTCCACCCCCCCTGGCGTGGGCAGAGCGGCCAACCACTAGATCAGGCTGCCCAAGATCCCATCCGTTCTTGAATCCCATCTGCCTTGAATACCTCCAGAGGAAAATGTGAGTTCTTACAGTTTCATAGAAGTCGGTGATGTGGTATTTTACCCCTCTTCTCACTTTGGTAGAAAGTAGGGACCAGAAACACTGAATATCACTAGTGAAAATAACTCTCCCTCACCTAATCTTCCAGAATTGTTCAATTAAGAATCTGCCTAGCTTCTCAGAACACTTCCTTCTTATAAATAGTACTTTTACTGCAGCAAAGAAAAGGCAAGTAGCAACCATGTCTTGGGAAAGCATTTGAATTTCCAGATAAGACTAGCCTTGTTATCACTTTCCATTTGCTTTGAAGAAAGTACAAGGCATGCTTCAGTGAAGGAAAGTTCTTCTAAGTTCACAATTTTCTGAGATGGTTTTTAGAAAATTTCTTGAATTGTTTTCAGTAAGCCCTTGTTAATACATTCAGTGCTATTCAGATTTTTCTGAGTCCTTGTTATTTGAAAACGCTGAATTTCATCACATCCTAAAGAATCTCCAAAATTCACCAGAAGAGTTCCTTTTCCAGTATACACCCAGCAGTTTTTCATTCAAGTAACTTAAACTCAGAATCATCATGGCATTGATTTAAAGATCTATCCTTAGTATTCTAATCCAAATTTACTTGCTAGGGAAGCTTCTTAATTCTGTTTACAACAGGGTATGCTTTAGAATGATTTGCAAGTATTTGGAAAAAGAGAATGTGAAGTAAGAAATTATGTGCTGAATGAAGTAATTTTAAGAATTGCAATTCTTTGAGCTGGTTTAGAAAACAATTCAGCTGAAACTGAAAATAATTTGACTTCTGAATCTGAAGAGTTCACCTCGTCTGCTGCTCAATGTCATTATGACCAAGAATGTCATGTCTTCTCAAAAGCTTTAAAAATCCTCTGTATTTTTTCCTGTGGTCTTAGGTACGCGTACATTGGTGAAAAGTGCATCATAATATTTGCTTAATCAATGTGCCTATTAAAAGATGGTTCATCTGTGCCCATATAAATGCCTAAAAAGATGTTAAGTAGGGCCCTTTAGAATGTCGTGTACCCTTTGTCTTGAAAGTAAAATTAGCAAATTAGAATCTCATATGAAGGCTTAACAGAAAACATAATTAGGCACTGAAGCAGAGTGGTCATTTAAACTCAGTGTCACTTGGAATGTTTAATTGAGACTTGTCCAGTTCCATTAGAAAATGGGTGAAGTCGGATGCAGTACAGATGATCTGACAAGTTCACGTTGTTTCTTTTATTTTAAAATTTCAGTCATCATCAGCCAGTTTAAAATGTGATGCACATTATTATATTTTGGAAAAAAAAAAGTGTATTCATAAAAGACTAAATTATGCAGAAACTGAAGACTGTCTACTACTGGCTCTTCATTTACTCTGGGATGTTCTTTTGCTTGGGAGTCTTGGTAACAGTGAAAAAATGACAAATAGATTAGAAGGTGGAAGAAGGATATTAAAAATCTGGAAGTAAACAAAATACTATTTTGCATAGCTGTAAGAGTTCAAATGCTAATGTGAATGCTTCTTGTTAACGTAACAGACAAAAAGGTAAAATCACAGCTTGAGGTAATTAACAAAAATATTGTTTTTCTAGAAAGTTTATGAGCTCTAAATGAAACCGTTACCTGAAAATTAATCTTACATTAAAATACGTATCTCATGATGTTATATACAACATTATTAAAATATTAGAGAAAGACTGAACTGCTGCCTCCGGAGCATGGACATGTGGAGACCAAGCTGCAAGGGAGCCTTACTCTCCCATATGTCTACTTTTCTGAACAAGCAAGCCTACTCCCGCATTTTTTAAATGTCTCTTGGACCAATTGCCACTGGTTATCCCATCACTCTCAGTTTTGTCCTCAGCAGAAGCAGGACATCCCATGGCATTGAGGGACATGGGTTTATGGATGTAGTGGCGTTGGGTAGGCAGCTGGATTTGGATGACCTTACAGGTTTCTTTTGAATCTTAACCATTTTTTGATTCTACAATCCTGGTGCTCAGGGAGAACCTCCTATGTTTCAGTTTGTGCCCACTACCTCTTTTCCTAGCACTAAGTGCTACTGGAAAGAACCTGGCTCTGTCCACTTTGCACCTTTCCTTCAGGTATGAAATTGATAGGATGTTGGGAAGGTCCCCCTGTGTCTCCTCTTCTCCAGGCTCAATAGTCTCAGCTCTCTCAGACTTCCCTCTGCAGTCCATTCATCTTTCTTCCCCTTTGTGGGACTCCATACAGTATGTCCATGTTTCTTTTGTACTGGGGATTCCAGAACTGTACAAAATATTGTGGCCTGATCAGTGCTGAGTGAAGAGATTGCCATCCTTGATCTATTGATCAAGGCAATACTTGGCCAAATGCAGCTCAGGATACTATTTTCTTTGCTGACAGGGCATATTGCTGATTCATGTTATATTTATCATTAATAAACAGCATATACTACATAGCTGGTATTAAGTGTTTAGATACTTATTCCTAAAAAATCAGGTATTATTTTAGTCAGGCGAGTGGGACTAGATGGTCCTCAGAGGTTCCTTCTAATTCTAAGGATTCTATGATTCTGATTCTATGATAGGTACTGCCAAGATTGAAAGACGAGAAGTTGTACCACTAGTAGTTTAGTTTGTAGAAGGTATGCACAATCATATAGTAGTAAATTCTTTTTTGAGCATATATCCATGTGACAGTGTCTGCTGAAATACACCACTGATAGAATAAAAATCAGATAAGTAAATATGTTTAATCCTTATTGTGTTTTCTAACTATACAGTCTTGGCTGCATTAAAATATTTGGAATTAAGCAGTGAGATTGGTTTAGGAACAGTGATTTCTATGGTGTGTATCGTAAGTTTGGATATTTCAGGAATAATGTCTGTACAGCAACAGTGCGCCCTCATTGTTTTTCTGTTAACATATCAACATCTGTTGCAGTGAGCAAAACCTGATCATGGATGGCCTTGGAAATGAGGAGAGGCTTTGGAAAGAGACAGCTTGGGTGGGAGAAGGAAGAGGGGAAAGTAAGATCCTCCAAACAAGCTTTTTGACAAAATCACAATGACAAGAGGGTTGTCAATAAATGACAAACGTAACAACATCTTTTAGTGTCCATTTACTACCTTCCAGACATCTTTTAACCTACCAGCTACTGTTCCTAATTAAAGACTAATGATTACTTCTGCCTCTCATTGAAAACTTTGTGCCATACGGAATATCAGCATCTTGAAGAATATGTTTTATGGGTACAAAACAACATTTATTTGAGACAAATGCAAAAGAGGGCTCTGAGTGAGAGCTAAACTATTAGAGATATTCATTGCTTATGATTAAGAAGGAGTTAAAATCATTGTTGCCTAATGAACTGGTAGTCAAAAGGCTCCCAGGGAAAGGAAAAATTTAAATACTGAGGTAAGAAAATCTAAAAAAAAAAAAAAAAAGGTGAAGGAATTTTAATGTACAGTTTGGAGGTACTACACCATCGGTGATTAGCAACCAGCTAACGTGCCAGATGTGCATTAAAAGGGATGACATTTGCACCAGAAACTTACCTAAATGCAACTGTTTGTTACTTATTGACTCAGGTCCTTAATTTCCACATGGTCTGGCAACCTCAAACTGCTTAGTTTGTCTGCTCCTCAATTTTGTATAGAAAGAAAAGAGCTGCTTTATGATTTTCTCCTTATCAGCCACTAGCAATACAGAGGACATCAATACTAGTACATCATTTCACACATGCAAGTGACTGTAATCTGACTGGTTCAGTGCATTAAGAAAATGCACTGCAGCCCTGTGCATTAACCTTTTCAGGGATATATAAATCCTTACATTAAGAGGATGTAAGGAGAATGTTAGAAGAGGGAAAGAAAGAAAAAGGAAAAAAAAAAACCACCTTCTATTAAACACTAAAAATATTTTGAATATTAAAATGTAGGTTAAAAATAGTTGCATTTTAGAAAGGTATGTATTCTGGAGATGGATAATTTGCTTAAATCCAAACATTATGTATTTATATTTTGTAGTCTTCCAAGAAGTTTCATGTCTGCAACAATTGGTTATTTGCAAGTGTAATATTAATAGATATCCATTAATACTTTAATCCTGTAGATATAAATTAATATTTCATTATTTTCCTATGAAATCAAGTACATAATACCACATTTTGTTCATTTCTTTCTCTAAGACATTGGTAATACCCTTGCTGACATCATTACACAGTATGACTGGTGACTTCCAGGAAAAGAGGCACGCATTCCTTTTTTTTGTGTGTGTGCAGTCTTTTCAGGGTTGGATGTTGCAGGTAAAGCAGAATCCATCCATGCACTGAGTGTTTCAGTCATGAGGCAGCACAAACTGCAGTCACAGAACAATGCTCAGTGCTCACTGTTTTTACACTTTAATGACCACAGATGGGTGTTTCCAATGTTTGTAACACACCCTCTGTCTGTGTTATATACATATATATTTATTTTACATCAGCAGTAGCTAATGACAACACAGATAAGAATCTGTGTATGATAAATATCAGGAGCAGTACATGTCCCATATGCATCATACTTCCAGGCTAAATCCAAACCTTTAACATGGCTCTGACTGTTGTTTTTTTGACAGAAAAATTTCCCACATCATAAGATGCCTGAAAGTTAAATGTACTGTTCCCGTCAGAGTGTTTTATGCCAAAGAATATGAAGTCATGGGAAATGTGGTATGTTGTGAAATAACATATTTTGTTACATTTGTTGAAAATCTCAAGTACGCTGTAGGCACTGAGGAAATAAAATCACAGTTCTCCTGCTAAGAATGGAGCTTGCAGTTTATGGACAGTGTATTGCCTCAGCCTTAGCTGATAGCCAATATTACTTTTGTCCACTAGTTCTAGTGGCAATTTATTTTAAAAGTGAACAAGAGTGAGAAGGAGAATAGGGAGGATGAAAAAGCCTATTCTGCTGCCACATAAACACCAAAAAAGCACTGATTGTACTGAAACTTTGTGTATGTGTGTGTGCAATTTACACATGCTTATCATCTTTGGATTTCCTATTTTTTAATTAAAGATCTGGTTGTGTTTATTGTTGGCCTAACATGACATTACATCCTATGCAGGCCTGATGGCAGCTCAGTAGGCTGCCACTGACACTGCAGTAGAGCAAATGCCAACTCATGCCTGAAGGCAGATGGGGAAGTGAAACATGCGTGGTAATTCCAAACCATTTAAACAAAAAACTTCTCTTGCACCATCAGTTAGAAACATATTAAAGCAAATTTATCTTTTTTACACATTCAAATAAATGTGTTCTGTAAGACCAATTACATTGGGTAATGTGTTCGAACAAATATGCAGTAAGTAGGGCATTTTGTTGAGGCTGTCTGCTGTGACTACCAATTATATTTAAGCCATTTTGTTAGTAATCTTCTTTATTCTTTTTGTAGTGAAAAACTGGTAGCTAAGATAAATATTTGACTTGTTCTATTGTGGTTTCTTTTTTCTTTAATTGGTTACATGTGTGTGTATATATATATATATATAAACAGAGTCAGAGAGAAACAAGTTATTGCTCACTAGGTATTTTTTAAACTGAGGGAAGTTAACATCTGTTCTTAGCATTGTTCTTCTGTCATGTTTCATTTGGAATAGACTGACTTTTTCAATAGATGAAAAAATACACACTAAAATAAAACTTGCTTTCCTGCTTCTGACCAAGGGGAATGTATCTTTGCTTTGCTGAAATGCAGTAGCGCCTTCCATATATTTGTAACTGCACTCTTACACTCTTCTGTTCACATCATTTTGGGTCTTCTACATTAAGACAGTTTTTCAGACTTTTATGATGCTGCTCATCTGAAACATGCTGCTTTTGTATATTTTCGGTGTATTAGTAAGTACTCAGTTCTTATAAAGTAGTTTGTCTTATCCAGCTTTACAGAAAAAAAAACCAACACCTAATAATGGAAAATTTGCTGAATTCTGGCAAAAGTTCAAGAAAGGTGTAGATAATTAGAACCAGAGATTGCCCAGGGTTGTAAATTGCACATTCGGTGCAGGCTTCTACTGTTGGAAGAAAACAAATGATAATTTTTCATATAAATTAACAAGGCTTGTAAATCTTGCTTCATATACTGCCAAAATGATTGTGCTTATAAATAGGAGTGATAAAAATATACATTTTTCATACATGTCATCTAAATTTCATGATGCAATATTTGACATTTCACTGGTTATCTGCATACAGCTTACATAACAAGAAAAAATGCGGAAAATATAAGTTAATATGTAAAAATGGAAAAGTAGAAAATTGATGGGTTTTTTTTTTTTTGGTTCTCCTTCACAGAATATCAGGTATAGATTGGAATCAGTTGAAATGACTTCTTATTCAGCTTTCTATTTCTGTTCATTTAACAGTTTATCTCTCTCTTTTACTTAATTTCTAAAAAAAGTGCAAGGCTTGCTGCTGACGCTTAAGGTGTCACCTGAGGTGATGGCAATGTGTATGGGATATTAAATAGGGCAATAAGGATAAAACAAATTTACAGACTGGATTTCTTGTAAGAATATAGAATCAGATGCCTGATAATTTGGGCATCTCTAAATACATTCTCTTTGCTCTACAGCTTAATTGAAGTGTGGTTCCCTAAACTGGACCAATGTTCTTTTCTGAAAAAATACTCCTTTTCCTCCTTCCCCATGGTATGTTTGTGTAGGTGACTATTTGTGCCTGTAAATGTAACAGCTTGCCCATATTCTGTTGAATTCCTGATTTTCAAGTTATTTTTTCAGATTGTGAAGATTTTTCTTGTTCTAATTTTAACCTTTAATTTGCTCACTGTCCACTTCTACTCATCTCTGTCTGCTGACTTAATACGGTATATGTTCAAATTCTATTCAGTAATTAAAAAAATAATTCCACACTCAGAAGAATACACTGGTGGATTAAAAAGACCAAACACAGTTGTGGCACGAAAAAAAAACCAGAAATCTCCAGAAGAATCACCATCTCCTGATCTTGCTGTGCTTGGAGGTAACATGTAGCCCCTGAGTTAGGTTTGCGTACCAGTAAGTGCTATTTAGGAAATTTTCTTCCATTTGCTAGTTTCACTGACAAAAGCAAGTCAGGAATTTGAAGCACTCAAAAGTGGGAATAAAGATGCCAACAGGCAGCAAGAAACACACTGGCTTTTGAAGTAATGTGGGTGAATGTTCTTGAGGAGCCAAGAAAATAGCAAATTCATGAGCTTTTTTGGCTCTGTTGTTGTATGTTCAGGAAGTTAGTACAACCTGAGCCATCAAGGACTGCCTGACTTTTGCCCTTGTCATTACTTTCCTAAAGGAAACAATATAATAAAGCCTGCAGAATTAGATGAGCTCTGACCAACAGAACAAGTCCAAAGGAAGGTATGAAGTGGGAGAGGGATACGCGCTCTACCTCTAGAAAGGGATACGTGCTCTACCTCTAGAAAGCCTGTGTCTGTAGTTGAGTATAACACTTGAAGGTTGTTTCTTCAGAGCAGTGAAGATTATTATCAGCCCAAAAAGTTTGATCTGCAAAGAAAGGCCAAAGGAATTTAAGTTATTCAAGGAGGGTGAGAAGGAAGAATGATCTTAAGTTTCAAGCACAGAGAAGGTGAATGCAAGGAGGAAGACGACAGAGGCAGGACCTCACCTTTTCCTTCACTGTAATGCAAAAGGGTTCAGCTCATGACTTTTGTAACATCTTTCCTCCTTGAATATGCTTCACAGATTATCTAGTCAAATTGGCCTACCAAAACTGATTAAATCCTTTCCAGCCCACTGTAGGATTATCTGACTTGGCTCCTGTTACACCATTCTCTCGTACCTGACTTCATTCTCTGGATCATTTCTGCTGTTGTATGCTTATACGCTTTTCTTCAGCTTTTTTTTCTGTGTATGCAATGATTTTTTTTTCATTATGGAAAAATACTTTTTAAACCTCTAACCTCATTTAGCAGGAAGCCTACAGCCACTGATTAATGTTCTTCTCAAATTATTTTTTCTATCTTCTCAGCCAATTCTGCCTTGTGTGCTGCACCAAGTTCCAATTCACAGCAGGAAACTACAAATAAATTTCTCTTGTCAAAACAATAAGGTCTTTACTCCATCTTTATCCTTTTATAGCATTTGTAAAAAAGCTTTCTATTCTTCTTATGCTATTCTGCTTCTTTGGTTAATATTTTATTGCTTCTTCCTATGTCTTATTTAGCGAGTATAGTTCTATTCCTGCAATGCATGAAAATTGTCTGAGTTTTCCACATTTTTCAGGTGATGTTATTTGGTTAATGGCTAAATTTCTCTCTTCTCTCAGAATAACTAGTTAACTGATCAACTTAGCTCACTCAGAGCAACAGAAAATCATTTACAATACGAAACAAGTTATGTAAACTTTATGAGATAATTATGGAATAATGATGCATCTATTTGTCTGATATACGAAGGCTTTGAACACACAGCACTGAAGACGTAGAAACTAAATTTTCATGAGATCTCTGTGTATAGCTCATTGGTGTGTCCCTGTTTAACTTGGTATGCTGCCAAGATGGACACCTCTGTGGATACATGTGCTTGAACTGCTGTAATATTAGAATCATAGAATTGTTTGCGTTGGAAGGGACCTTTAGAGGTCATCTAGACCAGCTTCCCTCCAATGAACAAGGACGCCTACAGCTAGATCAGGTTGCTTACAGACCTATCCAGCCTGACCTTGAGTGTTTCCAGGGATGGGGCTTCCACCACCTCTCTAGGCAACCTTTCCAGTGCCTCACCACCCTTATTGTAAAAAACTGTTTCCTTATATCTGGTCTAAATCTCCCCTCTTTTAGTTTGAAACCATTTCCCCTTGTGCTATCACAAACTTGCTAAAGAGTATGTCACCTTCTTTCTTATATTCTCTCTTTAGGTACCCCCAGGACAGGTGCTAAATTAGGCCAAGAGTTATTCTTTACCATGTGACACCATGCAGAAGGTTATAAATCTGTGCAAAGTTGGCTGAGGAGCAGCTGCTTCTTAGAGTTTGCTGGGCATTGGTTGGCAGGCATTGTGACCTTATGACGCTAGCAGCCTGTTGGTTGGTGGGCAGCTGTATTGTTAGCTTGGCATCAGTCAACAGGTGGCAAGTAATTATACTGCAGATACATGTGTTGTTGTCAGTGCATTTTTTGTTTCTACTTTCCTTTTCTGGCTTATTTCCAGTTTTTTCCCTCGTGCCACTGGAGGGGGAAGTAAGTCAAAGGCTGTTTGGTGCTGTGCTAGCTGATGGGTTAAACCACAACAATTTGGATGCAGTACTCCATGTAAAATCTCACCAAGTCAGAGTGGAGGGTTCTCCCTCAGCCTGCTGGCCTGCTTCTTTTGATCTCGTAACCGGTTCTTCAACCATCAACCGATTCACTGTCAAATCCATATCTTTCCACATTGGAGAGAAGGATGTTATGAAGGATTGTGTCAATGGCCTTTCTGAAGTTCAGGTGACATCAGTGGCTCTTCTCTTGTCCACTGATGCAGTGACACCATCATAGAAGGCCACTAGGTTGGTTAGGCAGAACTTGTCCTTTGTGAAGCCATAATGGTTATCTCGTATAACCTCCCTCTCTTCCATGTGCCTTAGCATAGTTTCCAGGAGGATCTGCTCCATGATCTTCCCCAGAACAGAGATAAAGATGACAGGTTGGTAGTTCCCATCCTTTCTACCCTTCTTAAAAATGCCTGTGAGAATACCTTCTTTCCAGTCACCAGGGACCTTTTCCTGCATTAGGTATGTAGTGTGGTTATGATGGTAGCCTGTGTGGTGGGAGAGAAAGATGTGAATGCCTAGAACTAAAAAGCAGAATACAGCCTGGAAATTCTGGCCACTAGACTTTCATTCAGAAGGTAGGCATAATCCTGACAGAAAGGCAGTTTCATACTTGCTTGTACTCATGGGCTAATGACCGATACACAAATGCATGTCCTGAGGCATCTGACTCTCCTCACAGACTCTGTACTGACAGCCGAAGACCATAAATATATTCTGGACCATATATCTGCAAAACAGGATTAGGAACTAACAATCTGACAGTACATGTGTCTTTTACTCTTGCATTTCTCTGCTGAAAACTGCTCCTGAGGACGCTGCAAATGAGGAGAAGCAGTGAATGGTTCCTGAAGTTCTTCCACTTTGTTGTGATTTCTAACTACCACAGCAGAGCATTTAGGACTGATAGATTTGCTTTGAAATGACAACAATTTTGTGTTTGAATCTGCCAAGAGCTATTGACATATCTGAGAGTTGGGGGAGGTGTGAAGAAGTCAGGTTTCATTTGTCAGCCTTGCAGAATTGAACCTGTTGCTCTGGTGAGCTCACAAATAGGGTAACCATCCACTGAGAGAGGAATTCTAATTTTAAGAGAAGTCTCCAAAACCTAGTTAAGTAATTAGGAATATAAGGATTAACTTGAAATTGAATAAACATTATTTAAGGAAAAATGGAAAAAAACATGCCTTTTTAAAGACAGTTTTTTATTCAGGAGTTGACATTAAGTTTGTAATTTGGTAACTGCTCTAAAATTGTAAAACTATATTCATACTAACTGGTTAATTAGGGACTTATTCTTAGTAAGCGATTAACAAATTTGAGTCATCACCCTAGTCAGTGGGTATCATTTTTTACACAAACTCCCTCATTTTTAGCCCCAGCTTGTCAGCTGCCACTGGTCCTGGAGGCATGGACTGAACAGAGATGTCAGCCCTCAAGATTCACTTGCAACATGTGTGATACTTGGTGTCTTACTTAACGCTTCAGTTCCTTCATTGTTGTTGTTATTCAAGAAACTCCATTCTCTGTACAAAAATGAATTCTCAGTTGTGTATTGTTGGTTTGTGGGTTGTTTTTTTGTTTGTTTGTTTTTGTTTTTCCCAAATGTCAGGCTTGAAATATGGACCTTATACGATGGAGGGAAAATAAGAGAATGTCACTACGATTTCTTTTCAGTCTTATTTTATTGTAGGAATTATACAAGTCAGTTTTTAAAATATTGTTGGTAGTACTGTAAATAGTATTGGCAAATTGTTTTCTTGATCTATTTATCTCCATCAGCAAGGGCAGACAAAATTAAATAGGCTAACTCCTAAAATAGGTTTCTTTAGATAACACATGTTAATTTTAAATATCTTCATTTAGTGTAAGACAAGATTAATCGCAGGTAAACTATTGAGAAGAAACATTTTGCTATAGCTATGTGGAGTCTGTGATCTGTTTCCAGTAGACAGATTCCCTGTGTTTGAAAGCCCTTCTGAATTGTGTCTGGAAATGACTTGGTGGCATTATGCTGGATCAGTGCCACATCTCATCATGCCATTCAGGAGGAGCATAACTATCCGTAAGGTTAGTTATGTTTCTCCAGCCAAAGGGCCCCCAGGAAAGTAGTGACAGCCTTTAAATTATGTGAACTCACAGGACCATAGCTGTCTGGTTCTTAAACAGTTATGTAATAAAAAATCTCAGAAGCATGTTTGGCACATGAAATATTATTAGCAGGATACTTCTACCAACCTTAAAACCTTACAAGTTATTCAGCCATTGCTTTATTATTATTATTGTGTAGGTCTAGGGTGGTTGTCATTAGCTTAAACTGCAAGATAATACAAGCCTGCTTTTTTACTGCACGATTACTATTTCCATTCTAGTGTCTCTGAACGTCTGCATCATTGTACTACATGAGTGTATTTGTCATAGTTAAAAATAGAATCAATAACCATCTTCCTTCTCTTCCTTTCATTTTACAACTGCTGTAGCAGTTACATTTCCTGTCTCAATAGCTTACAGAGCAATTAGGCAAAATCAGGACAGATCTTGCCACTGGATTTTAGACAGAATTCTCTTTATCCTCACCAGGCTGTGTATGTCTGAAAGCTAACAAATAGCACTCTGAGGCCTGGCTCTACTCTTACCCATGCAAGAAGCACTCTTGTAGTTAACACGTGGACCATTTGATTTAGTGCCACAAAATGAAATAAATGGATACTCTAATTAGTCATTTGTAATTAATTAATATAAAAAAATGATTCATATTTGTCTCTGTACCTTCTGTTCTCTTCACTGACTACTGCTGATGATTATACTATTGCAGGAAATTACTAGCACTCAAGTTAGAAAGATTTTTTAAAAGTAAAATTAAAAAAAAAGAGGAAGAAATGCCCACTTCCATGTAAAAATAATTTTAAAAAATCATTACTTCTATAAAATCACATTATTACTAACAAATCAAGGAAGAAAATATCAAAGATCAAATGACCTTTCTTAGCGTGATGATTAATGTACATATTAACAAAGTTAAATACTTGGTAAATTTCTTATAATTACTTGTAAAAGATAAAGATAGAAAGGCACGCCAGACAATTGGACCATTTATGTCCTGCAGTAAATAAAAAACACAGATCACTTAGAGTATCCCACAAAACAAAAAGTTATGTAGACCATCCCTGTAAATCATTCTTCCTCAAAATAGCAAGGAACATAATTCAGTTTATCCATCACATCTTAATTCATATTATTATTCCTCCTCTGACATGCTATAAACAAGACTTGTCTCCCTTAAAACTCATGGGAACCAAACGCATGGTGTCTGCAGATTTATTGTTGTTCTTCTGAAGAATTTCAAGCCAGCAGGTATCACCTTATCAGTAAAATACCCCAAACCACAAGTGTGTTGGCTGTTCTACAGTTTGGTGAAAGTTAAATATCCGCTTCTCAAAGTGGACACATTTTGTATAATGGAATTAAGGACATTCATTCTTCACTGGGGAGCGATCTTTGTGACCTAGGAGAATGAACTGTGTACGTGTATGTAAAATTTGTAGCCAACACAAAATTGGGAGGTTTTGAATTATGGAAAGAACTTTATTGCTTCATTTCAGAGGAAAGATAAGTACCTTCAAAAAGAGCAACAGAAATTATAAGGAAGGATTCATAGTGTAATATTGTGGTATGCAGGGAAGTGTCTTGTTATTGCACGAGGCTTGTTAAGGGATGTTTGGAGGAAGAGCCAGAGGCAGCAAAAATGAGGGATCAAGGCAATTTGGTGAAGAGGTGGTTGTGTGTGAATGGATTGCTGGTCAGTACACTTCCCTGTCCATGCCCTGTGCTGGCCCATGACCCTTTGATTGATCTCAAACTATTTTTTTCGAGTGAGGGCTCTCTGTTCTGTGCACAAGTCTGTGTATGGAGGTCTGAGTACCAACAGCTTGAGCAGAGATGGTGATTCAGTGGACCCATGTGTCTGGGGAGCTAAAGTCCAAATATGCAGGTATGCATCTGTGTGATCATCAGTGAATATCAGGCTGATGAGAGATTCTGCAGCAGCTAGAAGTCTGGGCTGGATGGCAGAGAGCCCCAGGGTCTGAGGGCTGGCTGCTAAGAAGACAAAAACAGCTGTGGAAGGGACTGTAGGACATGTAGGCCAGATGAGGAACCCCTTGGCATGTGTGGGCCTGTGTCTGAGATGCCTAAACTGTTTTGCTTTTAACTGCAAGTTTTCAGTTTAACAAACTGCATTGGGAATACTTTGCAGTTTTGGGCTACTGGAGCACATGCTCCCTGGACTCTTCAGATCGCAGTTGCTGAAACAAGATTTGACAATCGAGATCTACTTTTATACTGCAGTAGGGAGATTATATGGATTATATGCCACCAACTGATACCTGTTGTTTTTTAAGTCACAGTAGTTACGTTACTCATCTCTTGGAACTTCTGAGTTGGCCCAAGGGATAACATTTGGAAAGAAGCTTGAAAGCAGTGACTGCCCTCTTCTCCTTTGGTTCTCCCAGTACCAAAATTCTGCTGAATCAAATATACCAGGAGAAGATGACAAACTCCATTCCCATAGGAAGCACTCCTGTTTGTAGCAACAGTATATCATTTTTCCTATAGCATGACATTACTGATTCACAAACTGTGAACTATTATATGATCTATAGGGGAGATTTAGATTAGATGTCATGGGGAAATTTTTCTCTCAGAGGACAGTGAGTTGCTGGCACAGCTGCCCAGAGAAGCTGTGATGCCCCATCCATGGAGGTTTTCAAGGCCAGGTTGGATGGGGCCCTGGGCAGCTGAGCTGGTGGGGGACAGCCCTGCCCATGGCAGGGAATTGGGACTTGATTTTTATAGTCCATTCCAATCCAAGCCATTCTATGATGTGGTATGGCGATCACATCTTTTTTGCCTGTACATTACAATCAAATTGCTTTTTAACCTTCCTTTTTTAATATGTTTGGTGAACTTAATTGTTCCTGAAGGCGACGAAGGTTTTTCATTTCTTCTTACTAAATTTCATTTTAATTTTCATGACCATCTCTCTCATTTAGCATTGTTCTGAATTCTACAATTATGTTTCTGCATCTTAGGTCCTTTCTGAACTTTTGTGGGCAAATATAATAGCTTACATGTTATTCTACTGTTCTGTCTCTTAAAATAACAAAACTGGAATAGTCGGTATGAAACTGGAATAGATTGTATGGCAGCCTATGAAATTGTCATAACTAATATTCAGTTGTAATTTTCCAGTGAGTTATATTCCAAAGAAACAGTGCTTGTGATATTTTTAAAAATCTAACTTAGAAAATATCATGCATGAACATCAAAAGTCTTGTTAAAAGCAAGTGGGGGTTCTCTGTTCCTCCTTCAGGCACAATGATTTTTCCTTATTCTAAGAAAAAAAATCTAATTGGTATAGTGTGACTTGTTCTTCATGTTTATGAAGGTATTAATAGTGGCATGAAACAAAAACTACTTTTAGCACACAGCTCTGAAGTAAAATTGTATATTTCAATGTCTGTCAACAATTTGAAAAAATGAATTTACCTTTTGACCATGTTTTTGATAATATACCTTAATATATCTCAGAGCATTAATGTTAATTTCACATATTTAACCGTATAGTATATAAACTGCAAACCAAACTTAGCCAAAATAATGTAGAAGAGAATGCATAAACGTTTTCAATACAAAATGAGGGGATGAGAGATCATGCACCTTTGCCCTTTAAAAGAATAGAAGTAAGATATTTCATAGATTTTCTTTAATTTGGAGAAAAGTTTCTCCTTCTAATGAAAAAAAGGAAAAATTTTCAGAAGTTCTCCCATAGAATTTGAGGGCATGGTGAAGTTTGAGAGTAATCAAGGATATGGCAGGTTTTTCCTGCTCTTCAGCAGAATGGTGTTAACACATATTTCTGTCTGTACAGGATTCAGAGACTGAATTGCAATATAGCTTTCATATTTTGGGAATGATTTCATTTTAATGTCTCTTTTCTGAGACAAGATGGAACAATTCCACATCTTATAGGTGTTGAGTGTTTTCCTTTTTGTTTTCAAATGAGATTTAAGATAAAATAATAGAAAAAATCTACTCATATGTTCATGAGTAATGACAGTGATTTCTAAATTAAAATTGTTGATCATCTCTCATCTGTGTTAATGACTTTTTTGAGTATTCAAAAGTAGAGCCTCTCTCTGTGATCCCAGCAGAGTAGCTTTCAATATTTCGGCGTTGCTCAAAATCTGTGTTACTTTATTAGCACAGCACTGAGTCTGGGCTAATGTACCCTGCTGAGGGACTTAGCTGCAGCACAGGGCTCTGGCAGAATATCTCCTAATATTATAAGAATTACTCATTAAACTCTATACTTGTTGTTGACATAGCTGTAGTGTTTGAAGCACTGACTAATGCTTCCACAGCTGTAAGTAGTATCAGGCACTTGGTTATTATTAGGAAAGTTGCCAACATATTAGAATGTTTGTGTGCACAGTTACTGTAGCCAAAGGTACTCTTTGTTGTTCAGCATCACCGTTAGAAGTATTCTTAAAATGTCTTAAATCTCCCATTACTGTTGCCCTAGCTGACTGTGAAAGCTAATAACACTGGCAAAAAGCTCCTTAGAAATGATAAGCAATACCCGTATGCCAGCATTTGTTGCAAAGTGAAATAAATTGGTACTAGCACTGCCAACTTGCTGAAGCTGCTGGCAACAGCTGTGCGCCCCAAAGCAGGTGATTAATGTCAGCTTGGAGCATTGCTGGCTGTTTGACAGGCTGCGTAACACCCCTGAACTCTGAACTGCAGGGCTCCTGATGGCTGCAAGCAGTGCTGACTTTCAAGTAATGTCTGTGACAGCTGCAGACCCTGACACAGAATTCGCAGCATCTTTGCGTCTGTCCATCTTTCCTTGGCTCTGGTGAATTCTTATTTCCAAGAAAAAGCATGAATAATTTTAGAAAGTCACTGTAGTTTTGTTAGCTGGTAAACCAGCTGATAAATTTAATTCCATGAAAATATTGCATTTGTCTTTATAACTCACAGTTGCCCTTGCAATGTCAAGAAAGAAGGGGGATGGATCCCAATGTGGCTATTCTCTATTCATTGCCAGGATGTGCTTTAACAGAGCCACTTATAAAATTCTTATCCTGGGAGCAGTTCCATGCAATTTCCTATCTTGATATAATTGAAAGCAGCCCGAGGATTAGAAGATTTAGCTTCCAACTAAGAATTGCCAGGGTTGCAGCGTTATGCCAACAGCTTCCACCTTCTGCTTGTTATCCATGTAGGGAACTGCAATGAGCATTGGAAGAGTTAGTAACAGAAATAAACCTTTAAAGATGTCAGTCAGCCAGTTATCCTACATTATTTAACTTGTCATGTTGCTGTTAACGCATTAAGTTCTGAAGTGTGTAAATAATGATCACATTTCAAATGTTATCAGTGGGATACACAGCATTACCAATAAATCTATAAGTGTAAAAGGTCAAAAAACAGTATTATCTACAAACATTGTCTTTTGTAGTAATTAAAAGAATATTTCCACCCTCTCTGCCACAATTGTTTTTACCAGTCTCCGGACTGGTAAGCAACTGTACTCAGATTTTGAAATCCTGTCTTTTTCAACAACTACAAATATTGCTTATAATAACACGTAGTAAACACATTAGTTTGCTAAAGTAGACAATTCTCCTACTTGTTCTTGGTCATGAGTTCTTGTGAACTTATGAAGCCAAAAGACACTCCATACACAATGGTATCTTACTCTGAGAAACAGCTTTGTCTCACACAGTACAGCAATGGGAAGAAATATTTAATATTTGAGATATTTATCTAGTTCTAGTTTGATAAATTTATAATTCTCATAGTGATCTTTCTGGAACAAAAAAAAAAAGTACATCTATTTCTAGAAGAAAATTATGATGTTTAGTAAAAAGATACTGCATGCAGAACATAATCATGGATTCTTAAAGGGATCTAAGTATGATATTTTCTCTCTTTTTTGTCTTCACTGAATTGTGTTACAGTTGAAGTTTTATTCTCTTTTCTAAGCGAGAAAGATTCCACATAGGACAAAGATACGGGTTCTGAACAAACTAGAAAAGATGGTTCCTCATGTAACGTGTGATTAAGCTATGGATCTCTTTGCAGTGAGTTATTATGCATGCCAAAACAAATATCAGCTGAACTAGATAAATTCATGGAAGGAAAAAAGCTTGAGTTGAATACAAATACATTGGAAAGATACAAGCAAAACTCAGAGCCACACATTTCTGTAGGGTGCAAGTTTTCTTTGGGAATGTCTCTGACATTGGCTAAAAGGAGATTAGTTAACAGCAGGTGTGGATCTGGTGAAGGAAACAGATGTGTACATCTTTGCTTTGACCTCTGCAGCCATTCCTCTGACATGTTCTGAAGCTTTCTTGAAATTGAAGCATGTAGCTTGAGCACAGCAAACCTCAGCACCTATATTTGTCTACTTTAGTAAACAACCTGAATTGAATGTCACATGCTTTTTTCCCATCTATCCCATAGACTGCTGCTGCCTTTCAGACTTCATGAAAATGAGTGAAATGATAACAAATGCACTATTGGTTATTTTAGGTAAAACCTAAAGCTATTGTCTTATCTGCATTTATTGCATAGGTGGTAGTTTATGAGTTCTGAAGCGATCACTGCATTTGTGGGTTTTGTGCATTCACACACATGAAATCATGTGTTGGAATTGCGTGACTCAAATAATGCTGTTGTCATTGGCAGCAATCTAAATAATGAGACAGTAAGCTGGATACCTGAGTCTGAAATACTTAACAGTAACAGCATGTACAGAAACAATACAAAAGATTGAGGCTGAATGCTGTCAGTTTGGATTTAGTGAAGTTATTTTCTCTAAAACTGTGTATGAAGAGTAGGGTAGAGGGCATCATTCTTACAAAATAATGTATTTGCTCTGTTATCAATTTGTTGGCTATGAGCAAAATAGAGGGATGTACCATACATATTATCCTGCTTTGGACCTTTAACTTTGATCTGCACTAGATGATCATTGTGGTCCTTTTCAGCCCAGGCCATTCTATGATTCTTTGATATGTCTTAAAATATATGAATTTTTTAGCGATTCCATAATAATTACTTTTTATAAAAATAAAAACAATATTTAAAAACAACAGTTTCTTTTCCATGAAGCAAAAATAGGCTTATCGTATGCACTTGTATCAGGTTATGATTATAAATCCTGGTTTTGTTCGAAAGTAGCATCTTGCATATTCTGTTAGTACTGAGTCTCGGGGGAACCAGTAAAGGGCAATGTTACTGTTGATGGCTTACCACCTCAATTCTGTGTCAGGATGCAGGGTTGTTTGGTATCTGCTTCTTACTCAGCTAGTGGGATGAAGGCTAGGAAGATGTATCATTGTGGTTATCTCCACCATTTTTAATTGCCTAGCATCTTGTTCAAAAATGAGCTTTCTACTCCACTTCTTCAAAGAACAATTCCCAATTCTTGTCTCTTCTTTTGAACAGTTCAAGAAGAAGTAAGTTGAGGTTATGACAATGATAGAAGTATGTCTGTTTGAAGGATTGAGTGTGCATACTGTGTTTCTCAAGGAAGCTAATGTGTTGCATGGCAGGAGATAGGGGAAGGGTAGTAAGACATATGGATGAAGGGATGTACATATCTGTTCCTAACTTCAGCCTCAACAAATCGCAGTGGTTTCTCACTCTTTGACAGCTGTTGGGAAACAATCTTGTACCTTCTAGAAACAAACACCCAGAAATACCCAGAAATTACTATATTCATTTTTTCATTTTCCTCTCTTCTTTCCCCTCCTGACCAATTCTCCTCCAGCCAAAATGCTGAATTGAATCCTGCAGATTCAGAACTTGAATAGATGAGCAAGTTTGCTGACACTGAGAGATGTAGTCTGTCAATACAGGAAAATTATGTGTATTGACCATTATGTGTAGCTTATGAGTTCTCAATAGCATCAGGAAGTACTAGTGTCCAAATTTCCAAATTATTACCTACTCAGTGAATACAAAAAAAAAAAAGAAAAAGAAAAAAAGAAAAACAAACCCTCTTCATCAGCAAAATGATTATTCCATTTCCATTTGATCAGTAACTTGAAAGTAGGCATCACTTTAACACAAAATGACTTGAAGCAAGTATGATTTGAATGACATCTTGTCGCATCAACATATTTTGCAGCCAAAGCAGGGAACAAGAGTGTAATATTTCCTATTTTATTTTATTTTATTTTATTTTCTGTATAGACTAATTTACAGCACTTCAATGGTCTGTGTTTGAGATTTTGTTCTGTTTTGTCTTTTTGTGTTTTTTACTATCTCAAGGGAAAATCTATGCCTGTAATGCACCATTTTCTGCTAGGAATAGTGTGAATTACTTGTACCTGTTTACTTCACTTTCATCTGTCAGAGTGGTTAATTGTGTCCAACTCCCCAAATGAAAAATGGACAGGGATTGATTGTAGTATGTGTTTAGTAACTCTTCCTTGCAATTATACTGTTCTGTGTGGAGAATGTGGAGAAAGGTGTCCGATAAATTTGTATTACCTGGTCTTTTATTTAGTCCTTTAAAATACATTTCCTGTTATATTTTATTTGTGTTGCACTTGTATTTTTGTAAATAAGTACCTGCAGAAAACTCATAGCAGTTTATAACAGCTTAATTGTCATGCAGTATTTGCATGATAATGGGAGCAGGAACTTATGCATATTCCAGGGATGCAATGTGACATCATCCCAAGAGAGGTGATTTCAGATGAAGCCCAGCAACAGACTTTTGTTGGGCTTGTGTGTCCCACAGCCTCATCCATGCATACCCAAGTATAACAGCTTAAAAGGAGCAGATGTGGGTATATGGGCTTTGATTTGTTTGGCCGTTGCTTGAAGTTTAAGGTAAATGAGCTTCTGGTCATAGAGTGAGATTGTTTGAGGAGGTGAGGCCATGTTCAGTGGCATTACAAAAATCACTAGTTGAGATGGCACATCTTATTCAACAGTGTAAACCATTGCACCATGAACTGCTTTGTGTTGTCTATGTAGAAGTGAAAGTATTAAGCTGTTACGAAAGATGTAGTAAGGATGGGGTTAAGACTATCCAGAGACACTCAACCCAAATCTTCAACTATTTTTAAGACTGAGATAAATACAGTGAAAATTCAACTTTTGCACTATGACAAGAATTTTTCTGGATAGTGAAGATATGAATCCACTGGAACATTTCATAACATCTGTGTTTATCTTTTAATATGGTTTTTGAAGAACTTAGGCACCTGTCAACGGTTTTACTTAGTTTTACAAAGTATTTGTCAAAGAAATCAAATACCTACAAATCCTGAGGGGCTAAGAGGCTGAAGTGCTTTCTAGGCGCCTCGCTGCTTCATCGTATGCTTAAATATCTATATAGATCTGTCAGTTTGTACAGAATTCATTTGACCAAGTGCAGTGTGGGTGTGTGCATCTGATGTAGTCACTGCTGTCTCCCATCAGTGCCTACAGTGGTGAGAAGTAGATGCTTCTAGTGAGTGACTCATCTCACCTTAAAGTTTATCCTAGGCAAGTCAATACAAGTTATGATACACCAATATAAATCACAGAAAATTTGAAGCTTGACTCCACTGTAAATGTGCTGGGAGGTAATATTCCTTTGGTAGACTTAAGAAAAGACTTAAAATGAACATACTACCCTCAACATACTGCTTCTTGTGGTCCAAATGACACTGGCTTTTCATCGGGTGCAGACCTCCAACATTGTTCAGTTCAACATGGGGGCATATAATCATGTAGCTGCTTAGATGCTTATCTTTACGTGTATCAGCTCAAGCACTTGCAAAGCCTAGCTTTCAGCATACTACAAATGCTAGAATTCCTCTTGGAAAGATTTATATTAGCATGTTCATCGCATTTGACCACCATGTCTGCTTTTCCTGTGCTCTGAATAACTTCTCTCTGGTTCTATTATCTTTGTCCATCTATCTCACAATCTCTTATCCTGTTCTTGCACTGCTGCTTATTTCCTGGCTGGATTTCCTGCCTGTTTTTTCTTATCTTCAGAGCCCTGTTTTGGAATGGATCAGCAGGCAGTCTTCAAGCTGGCCACTTCTGAGCACTCCTTATCTGTGCTCTGGGAGGTGCTTTCCTGCTCAGACTAATTAGAATCTGTCTACAAGGGGAAAATCAGGACTCAAGCTGGACAATAAGTAATCTGTTAGTAAAGTAGAAATGAAAACTGGCAATTCCAGTAGTTTATAGATAGTGAGCAGCATGAATATGATTACTAGATTAAGGGAAGCAAAGCAAAGAATGCTATATTAATTTCTAGGTTTTTCTGTGAACTTACTGCAGAGATACCATATGTACATTAGAATAAGCACTTCTGCTCTATTGAACAAACAGGTGGTCCTACTGTCACTTGTCACTTTCTCTTTTGTTACTAGTTAAGCGATCAAATGCACCAACAGTCTCAAACCTAAAAGGCACAGTTCTCTTTAGCAGGTAACTACTGCTGTTCAGTTAAGACTTAACTACACAATTTCAGAGGATCTTTGACTAACTTCCTTGTTAAAAATACACAGTGAAAATTGTTAATCTTATTTTATTCTTTACCCAGAAGCACAATACATTAGTACAGGTTGTTAGTGCATCTCTTGTATTCTTGATATAGCTGACACTGTTTTAACTGATATATGTTAGCCTGGAGTAAAGTCCAGTTCATTGGGAAAAGCCATTCGGAGCATCCATTTAATTTTTGAAATCTTCAGTTGAATGCTCATGATTTATATTTTCTGATCTAGAATTACAGTAGTAAACTCTGTTAGAAATGCTTTCTATTTGCCCTGTCTGTCCTATCCAGTGCTTGCTCCATCATGTACAGGCAATAAAAGCATTAAATAAGTTCACACTTTGCAGGAATATGTCCAACAGTGGTGTTTGAAAAAGAAACACAAAAGTAGCCAAAATGACAGAAGTCAAAGTCTATAAACTGTTAAGACCAAGTAGACAAAGTCATAAAATAAGATAAATACTAAAAAAAAAAGAGAGAAATGTGCAAAGTAAAAAGGTAAAACAAACAGTTTTGTAAAATATGTTGCATAAAAACAAACTGCAATTCAGAAAATGTTGCATCACAAGAAAGAGGGTTGAGAAGAGGCAAATGACTTTAACAGTTACAGCTTAATCACCACACTTGAGAAATGAGTAGTAAATAACGAATTACATGAGATTAAATTAGGTAAGATATTTAAGCCGACCTTCCAAAACTAATAAGCACTACCAAACTCTAATGCACGTACTGAGTTTTCATATCTGAGTAACTTCTCTCAAATCAATATTGCTCCTGAAATATTTAAAATTAAATGATTTTCTTAAGCATTTTCCTGACTCCTTGCCAGATCAAACACAGAGATATTCCGTGTGTGAAAAAATTAAGGCTATATTAGATTTAGTATTAACTATGGCTGTAGAGTGGTCTAGTTCAGTTTTTATCTGACCTGAATGGATGAATGGAAGTTGTGGAAAATAACTGGTAAAAAGAGCAGATCAGTAATGGCTATTTTCAGGAATAGTTGGGATTGTCGTCAACAGTGGTATGAAGTGACAAATCTAATGAGGTCTAGAGAAAACATTCAGTTGTCAGCCTGTAGGAACAGGGATGATGGCAAGAATGAAAGAAAAATGGTTAAGAGATCTAATTGAAGTGTACATAATCCTAAATGGTGTAGATAATGTTTCTGGATTCTACCCAGAATGCATTCTAAGACCAGGGGCAAGTGCTGTACTTTAAACTCAAATGCAGACATAAAGAAACACTTATTAAATTAGTAGTAACCACTGAAGTGACCTGCAAGGCATAGGTATTGAGAGAAACACATTGAGGATTACTCAGGCAACAATTAGCTGATGTCCAGGAGGCAGCGGTACGGGAGGAAATGCATATGATTAGTTCCACTTTGCCAATGACATTCAGAAGGGATTTTTATTTTGTAACTGTACTTGAACCAAGATAGTTTGGCATGTTTTATCTTATAGAAATAAAACATAATGCCTCATGAAAAATTACTGTACTCATTTGTATTTCAGGATTAGAAAGCACAGTGTAGGGCTGTGGTTTTGTGATTTAGATTGTCAGAAAAGGTCTGAATGAACTTTTCCAGGGTGTATACATTTCTAGAAGGTGTTGCATGTGTGGCTTGCTGTCTAAAACATCTTGATAAAATCTCTGTGTACTGCAAATAAAGAAAACCATCAAGTGTATATGATCTTGGTTATTATTTAGAACAGGACTGAACAAATGAACAAAAAACATTTGATGTTTTTTATACCAAGTACAGTATAATCATAATCGTGATTGGCATTTCTGCAGAAGCCTTGTAGTGACAATGTAAACCAGGATGACTTTGCTGTTGGGCATGGAAAAAAACGTTTTCCTTGGAAACAGGGCTTATTTTGTTGGCAGCATCTGTTGACAGAGAAAGTTCCCAGATTTTTTTGCCAGTCTGTATTTCAACATCTCCAGCAAGCCCTTTGAGTTCTGTAGTGTAACTCTTCTTCATCCATGATTAGAGAAGGTACATTTGCAAGAAAATGACGTTGGACTTCTTTCTGAGTACTCCTAGTGTGTTGTTACTGCACCATGCAGTGCTGAGACATTAGAAACGTTACAGATCTGAAAGAAAAAGCAAATTAGTCCAAGCAGAGTGCAGAATTAGTGCTGTGCTATCACTCCGGGGACCTGATGAGGCATCTATGAGCTGTGCTGCTCCATGCAAAGTAAACAGCATCTTTATCCCTACTTTGCACAGTGAGGAAGTCACCTGTTTGGGCTTGAAAAACATGGCATTTCTTGCTTAGATTTGAAAGCGGAGAAAGAATGAATAAACAAGCTACTAATTCATGACTTAGGGCTGTACAAAAAGGACAATTGTAAGGATTTCAGTAAATTCTGAATTGACATTGTGTTCTCCTTTTCTTCAGATGCCATACATGCCAAATGAAAAATAGAAAAGACCTAAGGCAGTGTTAGGGAAATTGGCAATTCTTGTCTTAGCTTTCACCAGCGGTCCTTCTCCCTGCTTCTAATAGAGTGCTGATTTGTTCACAAGAAATGACAATCCATATTCCACAATTAAGATATCTTCGTACTGGGGAAGCTTTTCCCTACTTTTCATCACTTAGAGGGGGGAAAATAATAAAATAGGTATCTTATTTAAAGTCCAAACATAAGCAGAACAGCTGTAGTTTTAATATGTGTTATCTGGATGAAGTTTGCCAAACAAACAATGCTAAGAGAATGACAGATCGCTCCAAAAGTAATGCCTCCTATTTACTTCCTTGGAAACCAGAACAAAGTGCACAATGATACCACATTCTCATCTACAAAACACTATTGTTCAACATAGGCACCACCATTACCTATGCACCATTGATGAACCAGAGCCTGCATGCTGCCCTCCTAACTATCTGCTCCAGAGGAGCTGACGCACTTTCACTCTTGCCTCTCTGAAGTCTACCACCCACCTCCTCACTATGTTCACATCCACAGAGGTTCTCCATAAAGGTGTCTCCAAAAACGTTCAGGAAGTGTTAATGAATGGCATTACTTTCAGAGCAGCCCTTGTCATTTTAGGCAGTCAGCCAAGAGCATACTGTTGTGAGTAAGTGAATCTAATTTTTAAAAATTTTTTTTTTGCTTGTTTGTTTTATTTTTATGGCTTATTGTAACACAGCCTGTTTTGTCAAAGGTGAAATATTTGCAAACTTATTGGTTTGCAATAAATTTTTAGAATTATCTCTTACAGATCAGAGATCAGGAAACTAGGTAAATAGAGTATGGGGGTGGACAGAGTAGGGGACTGTATAATTTGTGATAAATAATAATGCTGTGATAGAAGCATAGCAGAGATTTGAAGCTGTATTCTTGTATAATCCAGGCCAGTAGCCAAATGCTAAGCAACTGGGTGTGACAGACAGAGATATACAATGCACTCTCACAATGAGTTCCATTTATGAAAATGCTAGAAAGATTTAGTCTATTATCCTGTTTAGAAATGAAAACAAATTTTGCAGTAACCTCTGTAGACCTGACATTTGATTTCAGTGCTCTGATACACCTCCAGCAATAAGTAAAACACCTGTTTTAGGTGTAAATGATTTGTTTCTCATACAGATTTGAAAATACTGTTAGAGAGCAGAAAAAGCAGTCCATGATTACCAGACTTTTTCCTTTTTTTTGACATCTGCTCCAAGCCATACTAGACTTTTTCAAATGAATGGTCAGAAGAGATAGGCTATGAAAAGAGGATAAAAGTTATTTTCCATAAATACTTAAAGAATCAAGATGTGGTATGATTTGAGATGGTTATTCTGCTTCATATTCAGCTGGCTATCTACTTTAACACAATATAAATGGCAAAGTCACTTCCAACTTCATTGGTTGTACTGTTAACCGCTGAACTGCTGGACATTTTCCTCCATGATATAATTCCTTGGCATATCTCAGAAATAAGGTGAGTTTATTAGCTTTGTTAGGCAGTATTTATTGGAAATCAAAATCCCATTATTTGAACTTGAATTTGTTCACTCTCTTTATTCTGCTTTGAACATTAATATCTCTACTTACTATTCACTTGAAATGTTTTTCTAGGAATTTCTTTAGCTTGTTTTTTCTATGAAGTTCTTAAACATAGACTCTGGCTGGTGCGAACAATAGAGTAAAGTTTTAAAATTCCTGTCTAAGAAACAAATGAAGTAAAAGTCTAGTAAGTCTAGACTGTTTCTTCCCTTCCTTCCTTCCTTCCTGCCTTCCTTCCTGCCTTCCTTCCTGCCTTCCTTCCTGCCTTCCTTCCTGCCTTCCTGCCTTCTTTACTTCCATCCATTCATCCATCTGTTTATGGCAGTTTTCAGTGTTCAGCCTCTCCATTACTTGAAGATCAGTAAAACAAACAAACAAAAAACCAACAAAAGAAAAACTCCTCTCATCTAAAGTTCAGTTCCATCACCATTTTTAAACATAACCTATAAACTTTATGGGAGTAGGAAATCTTAACATTGAAAGACAAAACTTTATCTTCTGCCTTGATTTCCTGCATTTGCAGTTCCTACCATGTCGTTTATGTTAGGCTATCTAATCTGGAAGCAAACATGACTGAATGGTTCTTTCCCATAAATCTATAGATACACATTTTTCAGTTATGAGCTACTCATACCATGGATTTTTTATTTTTATTTTTTATTTTAAATCTAAACCAGTTTTATTCTTCAAAACTACTGATTCATTCAGTAGTCAGAATTGCTTCCTGAAATGTCTCCAGAGCAGCATGCAACTGAATGTCAATTTTATCGCGATTGGATTAGTTCACTGGAATGCCACCAGAATTCAGGCAAGTGCCTTCCAAGCTGAGACCAGCTGAAATTTCTTTTTTCTATAAACTCCCAGGTGCCAAGAGGAGTCAGTGGAAGCAATTTCAGCCACCAAATTAATGGAGGTAACAGTAGATGATATTGGGCAGGAGTATTTGGCAAAATATCTGATTTTAAAAGAAAGAGGAGCTCTAATCAGATGGGTAATGTGTTATGGGTGATGAAAGGGATGTTCATCCACGAGATCAATTCATGTCCAGTGTGTTTTATACTATGTGGGTTTTTATATTCCCACTTGGATAAGGCTTCCTGCCCTTTTATCTGTTAGTGAACATCATATGGCTTCTTTTAGACTTTCATTTTGCATTTCTAAATGTCGCAGTGGAAGCCCTTACAACAGAGTTAACAGCAGATTTTTTCTATGTTAGTTGCATCTCTTAGAGCACTGAAGTATGTGCTATGACAATCTCATGAAACCTTCTGAATTTAAGCACAATGGAATCTCCAGAGATTTCATCCCAATAAACTTAACAGTACTGATGGCAGATGAAATTGTAGCTGTTGGAAATCACCACTTCTTATTATAAATTCTTTTTAGTCCTCCTCCTTTCTGCTTATGTTAGTGCATCACCGGTTCCATTGGGAATCAGGATTGCAGTATAACTGCAGTATAACTTCCTGCAAATAGGAAGACTGGCAATTTGATTCCTAGGTCCATTTAAGAACCAGCTCTTTTAATCTCTGTATTTAGACACATATCACCAGACAAACTGATAAGAAATATTACCTTTGTTTCTTGATCATTACTACTGTGCATTGCTTTAACCAGCTTTGAAGGTCTGTGCAATTCCTCTGTCAATGAAGTCACTGTGCTTCGTATTGTTGGATTCTTTTCCAAACACACGGGTTTTTGTGACAATCTTTGCAAAATTATTTCCACATATCTTTCATCCATATCACTCCTTTAAATAGATTAGATGATTTTGTGCATGGTATCGTGTGGTTTTTAAGGCTCCCTTTTGATTACATATCTCTATTTTCTTATTCAAAGTACTGTTATTACATTAAAGCTTACATTCACAAATTGTCTAGTGGTGAGATAATTTGATAGCAGTGAAGCATCACTTCAAGGCAAGGTGGTTTATAGAGTAAACTTACTGTTAATCTCTAAATACTAAATTAATATTTAACCTAAATCTTTACATTCTTTGTCTGTCAGTATTTATTATAAAACATAACTATTCTATCAGTTACTGTTCAATCAAAAATACAATTTAATGGTTAGGCTTCAATCTAGTTCCTGTCTCTGAATCACACACTCAATTCAAGTGTTATTGTTGGCACAGGTTTGTTGAAGCTGTAGAGCTCCTGGCAAGGCGTGCAGAGAGTGGTGTATGGTGCTACAGTTATTCATTTCTGCAAACTAAGTTTTCTCCTTGTTATTTTCCTATGACAAGATTCTGTATGTGCAAGCCCATCATTGTTTGAGTATTTTCTGTGGAGCTTTCTGACATTCTGCATACTTTTTGGAAATAGTTGATTGCATTTTCAATGTTCACAGAGAGTATGTCATCTTAACAAAGCAAACATGGAATGCAGTCTTTAGGTATGATGATAATAAATGCTACTGCTGACCGATTGAATCAGCAGTGCTTATCTTATTTAGCAGTGTTGATTTATCAGCATAATACAGGCATTATCTGTCATTTATATGTGATATATATATACTGTACTCTCTATCAAGTCTTGTTTTTCAGCAACAGGGGCAGATTTAAATTTCTAGGGCTCATTAATAAAACACTTGTACAAGCCACAGTGCAGAAGCCTAAGAAAATTAAGCCAGTCTCTCTGGTCATCAATAACCCAATTTTACCATTTGGAAATATGAATCAGTTGTCTTAGCAGATGCATTTTA
Organism: Phasianus colchicus; assembly: GCF_987193195.1. Lineage (NCBI taxonomy): Eukaryota > Metazoa > Chordata > Aves > Galliformes > Phasianidae > Phasianus > Phasianus colchicus. The sequence goes on from NC_143438.1 coordinate 34,582,088, forward strand.
TTAGAGGAAGATCACCCTATTATTACCTAAGATATTTTCCTTTATTTAAATCTTTTTCATTGTATAATACTCTGTGCACATAGTGTCTAGCTTTGTTTCAAAGCCTTTTTCCATTGTAGAGTGATACCTCCTTCTTAGTTTGGGATTATGAAGATCAGACTTTCTGGCTTCTCTTGCCAGAAGGCAAGGGTCTCCTGAGCTGCTGAGGTACTTGCGATCTGAGATGGTGTTTTCCTTTAGCCACTCTGCTCCACTGGCCCCTTTTTTCCTCAAGAGGATGCATTTTCCTGCCATATTGGTTTTATGTACCTACAGTAACTTTGCTGATGCTTTTTTTGCTATTAATTTTCTTTAGCTAACATGGCCCTTGTAGATAACTGTGGCCCTTAACAGACCTGTTGCCTTAGGTTAGGGTGACTTCTTACCCTTGGGTTTATTCTGAACTCTTATTTTTCTTAGACATCTGTGTATTAATGTAGAAACAACATTTTAATATGAACACTTTCTTATTATAGCAAAACAGCCAATCATCAGTAAACAGTTTCCCTTTTCTGGGGCTTCCTTTCCCTCTGGAGTTCTTTGGAATCTAGAATTGCTTCAGTCTTCCAGTTTCCAACCTTTGGATTTTTATACGTTATACACACACTCTCTATATAGTTCTGTTTTCTTTTCTAACTTTATCGCATATCTCTCTCCTCTGTTACATAACTCCTAGTTGGTCCTGTTGACTTCATTAGTGTTGCATCCCATTTTCTTAAATGAAGAGTTTATCCTCTTACCATTACTGTGTATGTACTGGCTTTCGTTAAGGGAATGTACTCTTACTTCACCGAAATAGGAACATGCTTGTTTCAACTTGATAGCACTTTAGATTGATATTAATCTACCATGCTTCATTTCAGATTAATATAGGGTTACAAAGCTAGCTTGTACTCCTCTGTACAGATCAGTTCCTTTCTACACTTAGTTTTAACTTTTTTTTTCTATCTCTCTGCATCTAGTGTTTGCCAAGACCCTTCTGTAAAGCTGTATGGATTTTCATATAAAATAATGCTTTCCTGTTTCAGAAAGTATCATCTTCCTGGAGAAAAATTAATTTATCAAAATGCATGCCTGGCTCCAACAGCTTCTTAATAAAATACTGGCTATAATTTTCAGTTTTTCAGCAAAATTCCTCAGATCAAATTCCTCAACCTGGCCATCTGTCATATTAGGCTGAAGCATTTGTCATAATTTTGTACAACATAGTATCCTTTCCTGTCTCGGCATTATCAAATTATACTTTCATTTGCAGCATGAAGCCAAAGAAACTTCCTTGAGTTCTGTGGAGTAATGCTTGATTACATACATATTTTCTGTGAAAGCAGAATTCATCTCATTGAGTTCTTCCTTATTGGAAGATTTCCAAAGTTTTTTAAGAAAAAAAAATATCTTTTTTTTATGGACTCAAAACTGCATATGAATCATGTTAAAAGTCAGAAATAGTGTGTTATAATTATTAAATAAAGTCTTTCATTTGTGAATTTGAGCAGATTTAATTGTGACAGTAAAAATTCTTCTGCCTTAAAAAATGATGGCTTTTCTTTAGATACAAATATTTATTTTTCAAAATCTTTGTCTATTTGATTCTCAATGTGAACTATAGTTAGTACTCTTAGTTGAATGGTAAATGTTATCTTCTTTTCCATTTAAAAGTTTTAAATTCTTTGATATCTGAAATCTCAGCCAGAGCCATAGTTGTATGTTTCCTTCAATACACTCATGTTAAATCCTCAAGCAGTTGCTCACAAATCATATCAAACTGTAAACAGATTCTGTAAAGAAAGATTTCCCAAGGATGACCTGAAAGTAGTTTCAGTTTTCTATCCATTAAAATGGATATCTGTTAAGTTCTTACATGATATTTTTTTCTATATATTTTCATACACGTATGCACAGAGACCCTTTGTGTATATATCAGTTCTAATAAATAACATGATAGATGTTCAGTGTGTCCTACGTTTTATTGGGATGTGAAAATAAACTTTTATTCTGATTTTCCGTTCTTCAAGTTTGGCATTGACCAACATCTTCAGCAGCTTATATTAAATAATTATTCATGAAATAATAACATCATGCACCCCAAAGGATTACTTATGACTAGTTCCAATACTTGGAGAAATTCAACAAACCATCTATCTCCACCAAACCCCTACTCTCCACCTCTTGGACTTAGTTCTAGCTGCTACAAGAAAGTCAGCCCAATTTGACCTTCATGATTGTCTGCCTTCAGCAATACAAGGTCCAGCCCTAGTGTCCACTGCCAGTGGTTTTAGAAGCCTACGGACAGTGCCATTTTGTCAAAAACTTCAAGAGGATTGACTTCGGAGGCTTGCACCAAAGGACTCTTCACAAAGGCAAAAAAAGCCTGTGGAAAAAAAAGTGGGAAAGGAGCACAAAAAGAGGTGTAGGGAGACTGAGGAGCCCCTCAGCCCCTCTGCAAGCAGGAAGAGCGGCAGAGGCGCTGGCAGAGCCAGAAGATGACGGATCCAATCCCCGTACATACAAAGCCTGTTTCCAGGGCCCGTAGCTTCCGGGAGCATTGCAGACTGGAGCAGCAGTTGGTGCAGGCAGGGTGAGCAGGGAGGGCAGAGTGTCCTCCCCACTCAGGAAGCCAGCTCACCTACCAGCTGCCTGCCTCCCAGACAACCAGTCTAGCCATGATCCTTGTAAGTAAAAAGTCCTTGCCAAAAAGAATACAGCTATCCAGTCCGAGTGTCTGCCCTCTCAGCCCAGAAAGCCAACTGTATCCTGGGCTGCATCAAAAGAAGCATGGCCAGCAGATCAAAGGAGGTAACGCTGCTCTTCTGCTTTGCACTGGTGAGGCCTCACTAGGAGTACTGTGTCTAAATGTGGAGTCTTCAGTGCAGGACTTGTTGGAACACATCCAGAGGAGGGACACAAAAATGATCCAAGGGATGGAGCACCTCTCCTTTGAGGACAGGCTGAGAGAACTGGGGTTGCTCATCCTGGAGAAGAGAAGGTTTTAGCAGACCTGGGAGCGGCCCTTCAGTATCTAAAGGGGGGCTGTACAAAGGAAGTGGACAGACTCTTTAGCAGGGTCTGTTATGATAGGACAGGGGGAATTATTTTCACAGTGAAAGAGGGGAGATTTAGATTAAATATAAGCAAGAGGATTTTTATAGTAGGGGTAGTCAGATCCTGGAACAGGTTGTCCAGAGTGGTGGTGGATGTTGCAACCTTGGAAGCATTCAAGGTCAGGCTGGATAGGGCTTTGAACAACCTGATCTAGCTGTAGGTGTCCCTCTTCATTGCAGGGGAGTTGGACTAAAGGTCCCTTCCAACTCGAATGATACTATGATTCTGTGACTGCGTTGTGATTGTATTTTATCACTTAGAAATTTTTATTGATATTTCTATATCTCTCTATATATGATATGCTATATCACATACTTTTCCAGTCTTCTTTGTGTCCATATTAACATGATCTTTTAGTTACAATTCTTTAAAACATACAGTGTTTTTTTCTTTTTCATTTTCCTACTTCGTCCTTTCCAGTGTAGAATATTATGATAGGACAAAGGGGAATGGTTTTAAGCTCAAGGACAGAAGATTCAGATGAGATGTCAGAGGGAAGTTCTTTACTAAGAGAATGGTGCGGTGCTGGAATAGGCTGCCCAGAGAGGTTGTGGATGCTTCATCCCTGGAGGTATTCAAGGTCAGGTTGGATGGGGCCCTGGGCAGCATGGTCTAGTACCATATCTGGAGGCTGGTGGCTCTGCCTGTAGCAAGGGGTTTAGAACTTGATGATCCTTGGGGTCCTTTCCAACTCAAACCATTCTATGATTCTGTAATTCTGTGTAATGGAAACTGTTGGATTAATTTCATTGCATGTTCCCAAACTCTCAGTATGATTATTTTGTGAGAAGTTTGATATTTTCACTGGTCTATTTTATGTGAAAGAAAAAGGAAGATGAACTGACATAACTATTTCATGTTTTTCTTTCCATCTCTTTTGAGTGTCTTATTAAAATGGCAAAGTGATGCAGAGTGTGACCAACCATGGTATTTGTAATGTGGGAAAGAGAATCCTATATTGGAACTTATCTAATGTTCCAAGACTTGTATATGCATAATTTTTTCTATTTTCTATTTAAATCTGTCTTCAAAAAGATAATGGCAAGGTATATTTTTTTGTAATTTAGATGCTGTTAGTATTACATGTATACCTAATTCATCTCCCATCACTATGTAGCTGAGAAATCTAAGTTACAAGTCTTCTACAAGTTATCTTTGGTTAATGAAGATACGTAAGGTTTCACTTCATTGATTTCTAAAGTACTCTGGGCAATTAAGCTCCTAATGTAAACACTTATTTAAGTCACTAGAATTTCAAAGGATGACTTTACATTTTATTTGCCTCTGTCACAGATCTTCCCCCTAAAGCCATCTCACTAAGGCTTTCTATATTTTTCTTCTGAAAATTTCCTGTTCCATCTTTGAACCTGAATGAGATGAGCCTTGTCTATGTTGCTTGTCACCACTGTGACCTCAGCCTTGCTCTTTACTTCTTCTACTTAAGGATCAAACAAATTACGTTCGATCCCAAACCATAATAACTTGAAAAGCAAGTCCTTTGTTGTGACCAAGCTGAAAGCTGTCACGCTGCTGAGAGGCATTCCTCTTCATGCTGGATTTCTGAAGTCAATTTCTCCTTTCATTGTGCAAGACGTAAATGATGTTCAGCACTACAAGGCTAGACAGAAAAACTATGTGCTTCCACCTTGAAGACCTTCATTCTTTTTCTCTTGAAATTAGCTTTTCACAAACTTAGTGCTGATTACTAGATCTTACAAAGTGCTGAGTGAGCCAACCAGTACAGTTTTGAAAAATCGAGATCACAATATGACAGTACCTCATATTGTACTTTCTTCATGAAATCTAACAGAAGAGCAGTTTCTATGCTGAAAATACTTTACATGAGACTTACATGGAAGTAGAAGGTCTAGCTTCTGTCAGGTGAAGAGGAAACATCTCATCTTTGTAAAGTATAATCTGTCCAGTTATGCACACTTTAAGCTGTTTGGATTTCAGGGTTTTTAATTAGGAAAACAAATTATATTCAGGCTTGGGAGGTTATAGCACTGCATATGTTCTTTGTGAGTGTAAAATCAAGGAATGATGTTTTATCTCTGCCAGTCTCCAGATTTTATAAACATGAAGAAAGACAGCTGTTATTTCAGATCAAACCTGTCTATTATGAATTTCAAAACAGAGTTTCTAGCATAAATATGCTGGAAGCTCGACTGAAGAAAATTTAAACTTAACACTTGAATGGACGTTCTTACATAGGCTTGAATTCACCTCTACTTTTTGACTCTGTTGAATTTGAGAGATATAACATATATGTCTTAAGAAGCATATTTTTTTGAGTCAAATCAATTTGCATTAAATTGGTACTGTAAAAAGCCCTCAACTGCTATGTAGGGCTATTAAAAAAACAAACAAACAACAACAACAACAACAACAAAACTTGAAAAACACATTCCTAGCAGCTTTAAAAACACTGGAGGAAATAACTGCAAATATCATAGGAATATGAGCATTTTCAGAAAGTCAGTCTGCGGGTGTTTCAGTACCTGAAAACCATTTCCCTAAAAATATGCTGCCTTTAATTTGGGCAGAAAAATTCAGTAAAGTTTTGTTATTTGTGTTGACAAATTTCCTCTTTTATTAATGATGAACATTCTCCAGCCTTGTACCAATTCTGGTGTTTTCACGTATGTAGAATCTGACACTTAGCCTAATTTGATAATTCAGATCACAGGGAACTCATTCAGTGAAAGAGACAGGGAACCAGGCAAGTTACAGTGCTGCCGTCTTGCCTGTCATAATTATTCCCTCTCTTTCTGGTACCTGACAGTAAGGAAAGGTACTACTAGAGGATTGTGTCTTGTTGCACTGAGAAGAACAAAGTTTTTCTTCTGGCTGCCAGATGACTCATTGTGACTTTCCTTTCTTTGTTGTTTGTTTGTTTGTTTTGTTTTATTTTGTTTTTCAGCTTTCATTTGCAGCAACAACTCCAGAGTTGGCTGACAAGAAAAAATATCCTTATTTCTTCCGGACAGTGCCATCTGATAATGCAGTGAATCCAGCAATTTTGAAATTACTGAAGTATTACCAATGGAAGAGAGTAGGAACTTTAACCCAGGATGTACAAAGGTTCTCTGAGGTAAGCTTTGCATAATTTTTTTCCAAATAGCTGGTTCCTCCATTAATAGCAACAAAGTAAAAAGAAACAGACGTTCTGTTTCAGTCTTTTTTGGCTTTGTTGTACTAGGCAGTATCTGCCATACTGAGTAAACTTATTTCCATTCTGGGGCTTATGTCACTAGCAATAGTTAAAAACTACCCATAATTTCTTTTGTTTACTTTACACCCAAATCATTGCACCCAAGTGCAAAAAAAAAAAAGTCGCAATTGTTTTCTAGCAAAGGATCATTTTTTGCTCTTTGACTTGCCAAAGTGTATGATTTTGAAGGAAGCTTGTATCTTGGTTCAGCTAAAAGAGAGAATAAATCTAATTTCGTCTTGTTCCTCTCCTGCTCTGATTTATTTTAAGCATCAGTCTGAACACTGAGGGAGAAAATCTGCTAAGTGTATGGTTGAAAGAGTTGTAGGAGCTTACTGAGATAAAAGTGACTGCAGCCTCCAAAGTTGATGTGATCAAGTATTATGCACCCCCAAATCAGTTACCCTGAGCAACATTTTGCTCATAGAAATTGAAAGAGACTGTGGGGCAAGGGCCTTAAGCATGGCATTAGCAATAAAGCAGTTAAAAGAAAACATCTTATAAGTAATTAATTAGAGCAAGGCAAGGGAGTGAGTTGGCCAATTAATTGAGAGGCAAAACTAATAGAGGAGTGTCAGTTTCATATCTAGTGCTTTTTTTTTCCTTTTTCATCATTCATTAAAAAAGGCTGACTGTGATCTGAGCACTAATATAATTAAAACTAGTGAAGAGGGATAGGAACAGGTTAGAGTCTGCTTAGGTGAGTCAGATATTTTCAAATTTTGTCACAATTAATTCACTCTGAAGTACTTAAGAAATCTTAGATTCTTCCCTTATTGAGCTCTGAGAATTCAAGAAAAATAAGCATGGGGAGGGAAGAGACCTTTTTGTCTGTCTTTGCAAAATGCACATAAAGATAAAGGGAATTATAGACTAGTCAGCCTAAAATAAATTCCTGGAAAGATATTTGAACAGATAATCAACTGAGAAGTTCACAGAAGATAAAAAGATGCTAAACAATGGCCAAAATGAATTTGTCAAGAATAAGTCATGTAAAGCAAAGTAATTTCATTTGAAGACAAAATCACAGGTCTCAAGGAGATGGAGTAAGTGATAAATGTGATACTTTATGACTGTTTCTAAAGAAAACTGGTGAAACTTGATCATGAGAAAGATACTGTCTGTGACCAATATTCCTGCCACCAAGGTTAATTGTCATCAGATCAGGTGAATGTTTTGAAAATGAGTGCTGAGGTAAAAGGCAGCCAAAAAAGTGTGTATGCTTTATCCTCCTGTGTCTCGAAATTATAATTTCAAAGAGCCACTATCAGTGGCTCACTGTCAAACAAGAAGGATGGGATTCTGTCAAGTGGTTTTCTAGACAGCGGGAGAGATAAAATGTTTACTGAATGATCAATTGGTACCCATTTGAGAAGAGCTGGAAGCACTTTTGCAGAGGCAGAATTGGGATTTGGAGTAATCTTGACAAGTAGAAAAAGATTTTAAAATGAATAGTATGTAAATGAAAAAGTATAAAATACTAGACTACACTAATTCTAATTCAGCCCAGAGAAGAGGAGATTCCAAGGAGACCTGACAGTGGCCTTCCAGAGAGGGGCCTACAGGAAAGCTGGAAGGGACGTCTTCTAAAGGCATGTAGCAACAGGACAAGGGGAAACGGCTTTAAACTGGAAGAGGGTAGATTTAGACTAGGTATCAGGAAGAAATTCTTTACTGTGAGGGTGGTGAGACACTGGAACTGGTTGCCCAGCAATTTTGTGAATGCCCCCTTCCTGGAAGCATTGAAGGCCAGGCTGGATGGGGCTTTGAGCAACCTGGTCTAGAGGGAGGTATCCCTGCCTATAGCGGGGGATTGGAAGTAGATGATCTTAAAGATGATTCAACTCAGACCATTCTGTGATTCTACAATCTGTATATCTGATACAGGTAGAGTGACTTGGAGCTTCCTTTCTTGGCATTGCTCAAATCCTTTTGATAATGATTTTTGAAGTGGCCTGAATTCTATGGTTGTCAGTAGTACAACTATTAGTATCCTCTACAGATTCTTTGCATATGTTTGTACAGTTAAAACTATCCCTTCCACTGGATTAATGCTTCAATTGCGTAAGTCCTCTTGGTATAAGAGTATATACAAACTTCATCTGTTCTGTTTATTAAGTAGGGCAAGTTCATACCCATTGTGCTTCTGTGACCTCGATTTATTGGACTGTTGCCCTATTCTCATCCTCTGGGAGAAGAGTCTGTTCCACAAGTTAATGGTTCTATGGCGAAGGTTTATAGATGAGATTCTAAAATGTTGGGTTTTTTTTTTTTTTCTGGATTTTCAGTTTTAAGTGTTTGCTATGGCATAGAATCATAGGATTATTTAGGTTGGAAGAGACCTCAGGAGATTGTCTGTTCCAACCTACTGCTCAAAGAAAGGCTAGCTTTGATATTTATGGTCCCTGAAGAATTATGGGTGTTGCATACAGTTTTCAGAAGTCTTAACTACATTCAGTTTCTAGTTCCCAGGTGAGCTTTCAGCTGAATGGAGATTCTGCAGGAAATGATGCCTCTAGTTCTGTTACTCTCTAGTGCTAACTGCTTGGGATTGTATTTTGAATACAAACCAAGTGATGTTCTTGTGGTTTGTGTTTTTTCTATTTCATGGTTTGGTGTGAAAAGCCATGAGAAGGAAGTCAAGCTTAGCTATCAGTGACTGAAAACTGTTGGGAGCTGCCAGTGTTGCAGATGTAAAGGTTTCAGAACATGATTATGAAACAGGAAGGTGTAATCATCTTAGGATTTTCAAGTAATGCTGTATTTGCTAATCAGTAATTCTAATTTGCCTTTGTATTCTAGTGTTCCTTCCTACGTATTGCTCCTTTTGCTCATGTACCTTCAAAGTATGTTTCAAACTGAAAACTGTTACTTAATTGCACTTGTACACTAAGGAGGATTCAGACTTCAGTGTTTTATGATGGGACACTTCTAGTCTGTCTTCTGTTGTTTCTGTTTACTCCTCTGTCACATTAAAATTTGATTAACTTGCATTTAGCTTTCTACTTGGTATTATATTCATGATATTTCCATTTTTTTTAAATATATATTTCCCTTCCACTGAGAATATTGAATAGGACTGTTTTTAAAACAAGTTAAATTCTGTTCATCTTAAGTGACTCTTTATTTTTCTGTACTTCTTAATAGTCATCTCTTTATGTGATTTCTGTGCTTTTTCCTGGAAATAGTGAGAACTCCTAATGTAATTTTATCAGTGTAGGTGGCATTTCAAAAAGACAGAAGAAATGAAAAGTGTTCTGTAAGTTAATGAAACAGATTAAAATATATAAAAAATGGAAGATAAAATATTGCTGTGTGATTCTATCACCATCTTCACCGAGTTTATGGATCTAAAAATCTAAAAAACTAAAACCAAATTTCCCTTGTAAGTGGACAAAATGCTACTTTTTTGGCTGACATGACTAATATTCCTAAGATTTCTTCTTGTTCTGTATTTTGTGTAATGACATCTACTTTAAAAATCTGTGGCTCATCAGAATCCATTTTACCTAAAATGAAATCATATAGCACTTATTAATAAAAATTATCCCAGAAATATGATACTAGGAAAAAAAACTGATATAAAGAAAAGAAAGAAAAGCTGCTAGTAAACAGCAAGCCTTATCCAAGTAGTATGTGTCTATTTCTGTAGAGAAAGCAGGACAGAAGTCTACAAGTTTACCCAGAAGTTAATCTAGAAGTTTGTTGTGGACTTGCTATCTCAGTATGGACTCTGCAAACTAGGATCTGAATTAGTAGTCACTTCTGGTAAGAAGTTGGATAAGTAGATAAGATGAGGTAGTTACAGAGAAGCAGAGAAGGATTAGGCAGGGAAAAGAAATTAGGTATCTGGTGACCTTTCAAACGTTAGCCAAAAAGCAAGCCTGAGCACCAGTGTTTGGTGGCTATAGTTACAAACTGTGGAGACTTCAAGGTGTGACTGTGTTGTTTGACTTTTCAGGTTCTGAAGAAAGACAAAAGCAGAGACTTCCAGCCTCCGTCACATTTTCAAGAGGTGGTAGAGCAGAAAGAAATTATTATTTTTTCTCCAAGGATGAGTTTGAAAGTATAAAATTTACCAGATACTAGGAATGTTGAAGCTGAAGCTCCAAGCAATATCTAGTAATTTCATCCTTGGAGGAGCCCTGTACCCACATAGAGTGCAGTAATGTAGAAACACAGATACAAGAGATGTGAGACAGGAGGCAGTCAAGTATATGGGAAAAGGCATAGAGAGAAGAAGGTGAAAGCAGGCAAACAGACATTATAAATGTTATTGTTTAACTGCTGAACTTTTTCATACCATCTCTTTGTAATACTTCTTTGTTATTTTCACCAAACTAGGTTGCATACCTTGAAAGCTATGAACTATTGATGTGAAAGTGCTAGTAAAACAGAATCTGTATTTAATCTGCCTTAATGCATTTTTGTTTGTTTGTTCATTTTTTTCCTTTGCAAAATCTTACAAGTTCCTGTTCTCAAAAGCCCAAATCTTCTCCCCAAAATAGTTCCAGAGAGTTTAAAATCTTAGGGACAGCTTACTTCAAATTCTCCTGAGCTTGTGAAGAAGAATATCTTTCCCTTTTCTATCTGGTAATTTTGATTTTCTATAATTTGATACATTAAAATCTTCATAGACAGCTTATAAAAGTTGTTTCTTCTAGTATTGCGGATACTATCCATATATATGAGAAAATAAATATTTGCTTGTTTGTTTCTAAGTGGTAGAACTCATTGCAGGAATTTAAAATAACAAAGAAATGTAAAGAGACCTAGACATTCATTGTAATAAATAACTTTAGAATCTGTAAAGACATTTAGGCTTATAAAATGCAAGTTATCGTTGGCTGGAATTTTTGGTAGAGCATGCATAAGTGTATTTTTGTCCTTTTGTGAAATTATCATCCATGCGAAGAAACTTTTTTTTCTTGTGGCAGTAGTATTTTAAGGAATAATTTTCACCTTTTCTTTTGTTTCCCATTATCCATTTTCATTAGCTTCCAAAAACAGAACACACACACACACACACACACAAAAAAAAAAAAAAAAAGAGGCTACAACATCACCTGGTAAAGAATTGCAGCAATCATTGTATCTGTTTATTTTGCACTGAAGGCAGGCTCAACTATCAACCTAAGTAGCCCCAGGATTCCCTTGAGCTGACAACATCCTTGTTAAACTTCAGGTGTATTAAACAAAACCAAATCAAACTCAAGATTTTTTTTAAGATAAGTGCTCACCACTTTTATCTTTAAACCTAATGTTGTGCATGTGAGACAGACTGGTATTTCCAATATCAGATAAAGCAATGGAATGATCACTACCTTCTCTTGAGCCTGCAGAACTCTAATGGTTCATGACTGAGAGATTCCATTTAGTTGAGTTTCTTAATGCATACAATATAATAATCATCATTTTATCTGAAAATAAGACAAATCTGAACTCAAATAAAATTGCTCTTAGGATATACTGAAGAAATGGTCCAAGACAGTGTTTCTTGTGACAGATATTAGAATTGCATGTTACTAATATGACTGCATCATCCTATTTCTTTTTTAGATTTTGCTATGCTTTGATGTTTGGGTGGCTTTACAGTTTTTTGTTTGTTTTTGTTATTTTATATAAGATGAGAATGCAAGGATGAAATAAGATTTTGAACAGTGATTTATCTATTTAACTAGCAAGCATTTCCCCTCCCTCCAACCCCAGTGTTTTGATGGGAGGTCTAATTATCTTCCATTCATCAGACAGTTGTAGGATATTTTAAAATTAAAATCAATAGTGCTGTGATAAGTTTTAAAAGTTGTGCACATAAGATAATATGTTAATATAATATTGCCTAATTCAGAAGGGAATAAGTTCACTGAAAGAAGTATTTTTGAAACAATTTATTACAATTCAAGGTTTGGGTTGTTCAGAAGTTACGATAAAATTCATGGAATGTCTTTTGGAATGGTGAACCTTCCTGGAAGAGTATGAAAAATTAACAGAATCCATTCCCTTTGAAAGCTCATCTGGAGTCAAGAAGAAAATACATCTCTTAAACTGCTTGAAGTTAAGCATGTGTTGTACTGGTGTACTGGTTTATTTGAGTTCATATTGTGACTTCTAGAAATTTTGAACACTGCTAAAATATTAGACTTATCATAGTTGTCCAGGTTTTTGGCAAATATTCAGAAGTCATGAGATTATGGGGAAGTCATAGGATTATGACATAGCAGGGAGAAATCTGAGAGACAGAATCTTATCCTATGTTTATCTCCATTTTTAGAAAACAGTCTGTGAGCTCATCTAAAGAAAAGAGGCATTTTAAGGTGAAAAGTATCCTACAATGTTAAACTGAATGTCTTGTCTGAATGAGAGTGTGCTTTTGAGAGATGTGACTCAACAAATTTAATGGCATTCTTCATACCTACCATTTTTCCTAAGAATTTTTATTTGTCACTGGTATATTCTAAGCTTTTTTTTTTTTTTTTTTCTTTTTTTTTCCCCTCAGTGATTTGCACTAGGCTAATGTTTTTTATAATAATGACTTTCTAGTCACTTTCATGTCTTGGAATAGGGTTCCAAATTTTGTCTGATGAAATCATCCTAGTTGCAGATCAATGCAATAGTTTGAGCAACTCACCTGTATCAAAACACTTAGAAATGCAGGAAACCGCTGTCTGATGTTTCCTGTTTCCAAATCTCATGGCTTAGTTCTGTAGCACCCTCAGGTCATCTTCTGCAAAGCTGCTTTCCAGATGGGCAGCCCTCATCCACTTTCCAGAATTTGTTGTTCTCTCACCTTCTCGGGGATTGAGGTGAGGTTGACAAATATGTAGTTCCCTGTGTCTTCTTTTTTCCTTTTTTTGGAAACAGGAGGGACATTTGTATTCCTCCAGTGCTCAAGCACCTCCCCCAGTTGCGATGGTCATCCAAAAAGGGGTAGTACAGGATACATGGTAAGCTTCCTAGATTTTCCTGGATTTTCACAGATCCTAAGATGTGGGCGATGTTTTCAAATTCATTTCCTTCTGAAACTCCTTCATTCGTAATACTACAGCTGAAGCTTGCACTATTTTAATATTAATTTAAGCTTTGCATTTATAAGATGTTTTATGGCCTATTGACCACTACTCTTTGTATACAATCTTGCAACCAGTTCCTCATCTACCAAACATCAAGTCCATGTCTTTCCTATTTGGAAAGAATGATGTTATGGGAAACCATGCCAAAACCTTACTGAAGTCTAAATGAATGACATGAATGTCTCTTTCCTTGTCCACTGCCACAAATCAGTCCAGATCAAACAAGCTACTTGGACATTATGTTAGTATTCCCTGGTTGAATTAGTGCATGAACACTTAGCACAAGTTTCTAAACTGCACCTGCTGTCAATACAGCAAGTTAAAGAGGACTTGAGTCAACTCTTTCTGTAAATGTCAAAAGGTAAATTTATATACTTGTTGAAAGGAAAGCTGTAAATAGGAATTAAATTCATTAGAAATGTTTTGGCAGTGTCTTTCGTCTTAATTTCCAGATCTCTCTGCAGTTGCTCTGATACTACATGATCTTTTAAGTCAGCTGATAAGGATAGGTCAGTAAAAATGTTTAGACTCCTTTTCCCCAGATCCAAGATACATGAAGTTTGTTTGTTCTTCTTTCTTACGTGATTCGTAGAGTGATGTTTGTATCTCTTTTGGATGCATTCATTATGTCAGATTCAGAGATTTAAAAAAACTCAGGACAGGGATCTGGGAAAGTTATCCAAGAGACAATACTGAGATTCTCGTGTATTTTAAATCCAGCTCTTTTAGTGCCTGATTTAGTGGTTGACAACACTGCTATGGCAGGGGAATTGGAACTAGGTGATTTTTGAAGTTCCTTCCAGCCCAAGACATTCTATGATTCTGTATATTCAGGAATCACCTAAACCAGATTGCTACAGTCTGTGGGTATTGGAGGCCAATCCTTTCTCTAGCAGCCCTGCTTCTGCAGATGATAATATTTTCAACTTATCTTCTCTTTCGAGAACTCACCAAGGACCTGAAAGTTCCATATTCTGTTCCTCTCTGTTTGAATCTTCTCAAAGTAATTCACACCACATCAGCCAGCCACTAGAACTGATCCCTAATCAGTAAAGCCTCAGACATCTGCATTGTTTTCTGGCAGTAACTCCAAGTACTTTTTCTACTGCAGTAAATGGGAGCACTGCCCATTTGAGAAGGGTACGGTGTGGGTGGAAAACAAGGATTGTATCCAGATACTCTGAAACAAACCCACAACAAGAAATGCTTGTATTTGCTCTGTACTGCTCTGAGGGAGGAAGGTGGGTGGTGAATTCCTGTACTGCAAATAACACGTGTACTAGAGGGAGAAGGATTCCAGAATAGCATTAGGTAGCATTATAGAGAGCATTTTACTCATTTCACTTACAAAACTTTTTTTTAAGGTGGATGTTGACTTGGCAGTTAGGGTGATGAAAATGAACAGATGTTGGTTTTTCTCTAGTCACAATTAGTAACATCTCTCAAGCAGGAGTTTCTTTAGTGTAACTTTGTTTGTAGCAGGTGGACACAGTGGAAATTTGATCTGATGCATTTTGCATCCCTAATCTAAATAGGGGTCTAGAAAACCTAAAGCTACACCATGAGAAACAAGAAGTTATATGATGTTAGTTGGTTCTGCTGGGCAGGGCAAGTCTTCCTTAACAGTTCTTTGTGATCGACTACAACTCAATCGCAGAGAAAAAACATCAGACAGAAAAACAGGTGTCAGAGACTAGGGGAAACTTGTGTCATCTCCGATGCATATCCCAGGATGCAGTCTCTCTTCCTAATAAATAAATAAAAAGCATGTAGGAAAATATATTGCTCAAATTATATGTGTGGGAAAGAGAAAGCTTTGCAGTTATCAGGAGAGGTGCTTTGCATGGTGATTGCTGAAACCATGGCTTCCAATAGAAGCAAGGTTTCCTCTATAAAACATACCTCCTGTTGAATTTGGAACTCTTCTCATCCCTGGTTGCACTTGCTTTCAAGCAGAGAGCACAAACAGTCCTGTCTGCAGTCCCAAAGTAGGAAGTGTAATGCTTTTCCCAGATCTAACTTGGCCAAATTTCCTCCTTTCATTTGTGCTGAACTTTGAATCTTGTCATGACTTCAATTTGAAAACTTCCACTCTTTGATTCTTCTGCCTGCTGCTGTTGTTCAGTTGTATGGTCAACTGTACTCTTAATTTACCTACAGTGATCTTTGATATGAGGTATTAAATATTTTTTAAAGAGGGAGAGATTGTAGAATCCAGCTGCAGCGACTTTATCAATGAAGTGTATTGTCATTTCCTCCAAGCCATTTGTATAGAAACATTCTAACTGCTGGCATTGCTCTGTTTCATCAAGAAGTCTACATCTCTTTTCAAGACATCTTCTCTAAGACTGTAAAATAACAATTTGTGTTAACATCAGAGTCACCAATTTAGAGATGGAATATAGGGAAGTCTGTTTCAAAATACTTAGAACAAATTGTATTTATCTGCCTTTTTAAAATAGTGTTTTACATTCAGTCCTGACAATCATAGTACAAATTCATAAGAGTTCAGAGACCCCTAGGCTTGCAGAGATACAAATTGCTTATGCAGTGTATTGCTTGCAAAGTTCCCAGCTCTGATACTGTTCAGAGCTATACTGAAAAACTTCTTGCAGTTCCAGACTTCAGGGTTGTCTGCATCACACTGAAATGCTATACCCTGAAGAAGAAGAGGAACGAATATATGAATTATCATTTGATTATGATACACTGCAATATAGTGTGTAGCCTTCAGCTCTTCTTTTGCTTTCCACTCGTTTTCCTCACTTTAGCTTTATTTGTTTATTTTCAGCCCATGATGTTCTGATGTACTAGCAAACTAATTTGCCTACAGCTTAGTAAAACATCAAGGTTTTTTTTGTTTGCTTTTGGTTTGGGTGGGTTTGTTTTTTTTTTTTTTTCTCTCTGTCAGGTCTAATAATTGCAAAAGTGTTTGCTCTTGTACTGGTGGAGCAGACAAGTGCTCTGTGTTACCCTTGTCAGTCTTCTACAATTTGTCCTGAGGCCTGTCCTTAAACCAGCTTTGCTTCACTTTCCAGTTTGCTTAAATGAAAACCCACATTATTTGCTTTCTGGGTTTCTGTGATGCATTCCATCACTCATAGTTTCATTACTGCTTTCTTTTATATGAATATTAAGCACTTTAATACAAATGCTTGTCAAAGACAAAGCGCAGCAGCTTGTCAGCGCCCTTTCAACTGGAAACTTGTTTTCAACATTTCTGTTCTCTTTGGAATTACTTTTCCTTTGTGAAGTTTACAGATACAATACTAAAGAAATCCCCGCAGACCTGACTGCCTTGTTTAGCTTCAACATCGTGTCCTTTAAATATTTTGCAAACTTGCTCTGCTGTTTTTTTTTTTATTATTTGTTTGTTTGATTCTTTGTTTTTCCACAGAAAATATTTCCCATCAATTTCTTAAATTTACTTTTGATTGAGCTTTTTTTTCTCAGATAGGATTTTTGTATATTGTTGACTTATTCCTTTAGGCAAACTTTAACAGCAGAACTACATAAAGATAGATTCTGGCCAGATTTGGTAAAACAGACATTTTTCCATCATGTAAAGACTGGATGTCGATTTGGCCTTCTTAAATATTCACTGCACTGAAGGTGTGTGAACTATGTGCTTCAGCCTTAGTGAACTATGTGCTTCATCTGTAATGATGAGAATTGAGAATGTGCAAGCAGATTTGTCTCACAGAGGCTACAATGTGCACCCTTTGCTAGCAGAATTCGCTGTTTGTGATTTGTTTTGCATAGTGTTGGCCATCTAAACAGTGGTGTCTAGTCTAAGCTGATCATTTAAGTTCTTTTTATAGCCAGTAAATACCTCTCAACCTAAGTTGAGGTGTCTCAGTAGAAAAAAAAATATATATGGTATATCGAAGATTCCTGCAGCTTTCCATTGACTAGTTTTAAATTAGGAACCACAAGGGTCTCCCTCCCAGATTATGACCCTCTGTTAAGAGAAAGGATAATAGAGGTCAAATGCACAAGCTGCAGGATGATGAGAAAAAAGAAGGCTTCGGGATCTCTGAGCTGGAACTGTTTCTTAGCTGACCTGGGGCAATTTCTGGGCTTTTCTCACAAAGGCTGCTCCTGCAGCTCCCCTCCCCCCCAAAAAAGGAAAAACACCTTGCTATATAAAGCCAATACAAGTTTATGACAAAATCAACAAACCAAATACTTCTGTCTGAAATGAATAACTAGCAACTACTGGCCTAACATATCTACATAGCAAGAAATGTGTTATATGCAATTAAATTGGTGATTTTTTTTATTCCTCTTGTAAGAGTATCACTTCTGCTGAATGACAATTTACCGGTGTGTAGTAATTCACAATTTGGTATAGCAGTAGGAATTCTGTGTCATTTTAAAATAAAAATGTTGGCTTGTACTGAATACACATTCATTTTCAGTTTTCTGTATGATAGACCTCATTCTTGTGAAATGTAATTTAAGAACATGAGCATGAGATGGTCCACTAGAAGAAAGTTAACTCCACAGTTTCATTGCAGCCAGGCTCAATACATCACATCACTGCTTCATGCTCTGGTGCCTACCAGGGAAGCAGAAGCTGACAGTATTTTTCAATAGTGGATCTTAAGTAGATAGAAAGAACTTGGTTTTTTAAAATTTTCTAAAGATGTTTATTCTAATTTTGGCAATGTGGACACTGAGGTACAAATCAGTGAAGGATATCTTTTTCCTAATTAGAGTCGGATAGAATGCCTGTAAAAAGTTCAGAATATGGAGACTTGGTAATAACTCTGGCATGAAAATTTTGTTCCATAGTCAAAACCCAGATTTCCTTGTTTGCTGAAGAAAAATACTGCAAACTTTATCTCATGGATGCATAATTTTGTTGTTTGCCATGTATTCATGCTCAAGAGCACCAGAAAGCTTGCAAACTTACTCTTTTTTTTTTTTTGGTCACTGTCCGAATGGCTGGTGATACACATTAAAACATGTATCTTACTGTATTTTACTGTATGTTATGTATTTTTGTCTGCAAGACTAAAGTGACGAGTTAGAAAATCTCCTTAAGTAGGTAACTTACCATTTATCATGTACAGACATCATTCAGTTCCGTCCTTATCCATCTTGGAGCTCATTTAGTCTCTTACTGGAGTCTTTTTTCAAATTGCAAATCAATCTTATGGCATGGTTTTCTCTGAATTTCCAGGTGTTGGTTTTTTTTGGGGGGAGGGAGAGGAGGTAGGGAGTGTTGGTGTTATTTATTTATTTATTTATTTTGGCGTTGCTCTTAATGGAAAAAACTGGATAGAATTGGCTAGTTCTAGTCTTGGGAAATGACTGCAAAGGGACTCCAGGTTCTTTAAGCATACATCTTTTTTATAAGTGTGTCTCTTGAAGAGTATGTGTTTTTGCAAGTGGGCACCAACTGCTTTCAGTCCATGTTGCAATCCAGACAGATGCTGGTGAGTTCCAGTACACCCAACTAGCTGTGAGTAGGGCTAAGTAAGAAGGCCATTGAACAGTTGTCTCCTAATGCCTAAAAGGTACAGAACATTTTTTTCATGTCAGATTGTTGTTAGCTCTGTCGGGATACAGAAGAGTGAAGTCTGATTCCATGTGATTTGTGAATTCCAAGTGTAATACTTAATGCTGAAATAGAAAGGGCTGTGACAACACAAAGCATACATGATCAAGGAGATGATTGCCAGTTCATAACAAGTAGCCATAATTTCTACCACCTTACTAGCCAGTTGCACTAAGACAAAGAACGAAACTTCCTGCTTAATTATAGCATAAAACTAATCAAGTAATGCTCAGGCAGCCTTGAAGATTTTGTCCTCTGGTTTCCATAATGTATTAGGGATTTCATCTCAGACAGTCCTGGTAAATTACTTGTATTTTTGCATCATTTGTGTTTAATCCAGTCCTTGTTACACAAGGAAAGAAAAGGAAAGAAAACTTCTATTAAAGTAATGGATAAATTTGGCTTTACTTTCTTAAACCAAATAGCTTATATTAATGTGACTCTGGGAGATTCTTCTGTAGGAAAAGAGACTGTGAAGTCAGTAAAATGAAAAGATGCCTCAGTGGTATTTTTAACTACATTGCTGTAAGAGACCCACTGAAGTAAGGATATTTAAGACAATGTGCTGAGATGCAACATAATACCTGTTCAGAATCCCATTCAGAATAATATAAAATGTTCTGTACAATTTACTTATAAAGGACCTGATTATAGTATATACCAGAATTGTGATTTAAAGAGATCAAGAAAAAGATGCTAGAAGGAAAAAAATTCAGAACCTTGAGATCTGCCAGAGGAGAAGAGAAAAAGCCAGAGCAATTAATGAAAGCACTAAAGTGTTCAAAAAGATGTGTACAAAAGCCAGGGGAAAATTTCTTGTCAAAAAGGACTTTTCACAGGTAACTGGAGCCCGTCTTTAGCTGACAATTGAAATCTCAGTGGAGGAAGTACATGAACCAAACTGAGAAGCTCAAGTGCAGAAAATTATCACCACCATATGGCATCCTTCTGAGGATTGTGAAGTAAATAAAGTGTGAAATAGCCACGGGACAGTGTGGGAAATGTTGGTGCACGATTTTCTTCAATATTCAAAAAACTGTTTTATACAGCTTCTGTATTTTCTTTAAAGTTGGAGACTAAGGGATAATCCCCAAAATCTGAAATAATGTTTAATTGTGTCATTGTCCCAGACAATATGATGAAAATGGTCTAGTTGAGCTGTTACTTTGTCTTGCTTTGACTTACTTTAACTTAGATTGCAAAGTTAGTGCTAGCATAGCATGTATTAACTGGAGTAATTCGACTTGCATTGATTATCTGAGCTATTAACTAGCTTGCTTATCTAAATAACTTTCCAAAAAGAATGCGACTGTGGCTTTTGTCTAAGTTGTATGACTTTTTTGACAGAAGTGTTGGCTTTCCAAAGTCTACAGCAGAGGACAGTTGTGTCTCGTTGAATTTCAGAGAATCAGCATTGTAACAGCCAGTGCCATTATCAGTTCTTGAGCACCAGAGGAGGGAGGAATAAAAAAGAGATTGGAAGCAAAAATAATAGTTTCGTCTATAACTTGCTTCACCAGAGGTGACAGCAATCACTGTATCTCACCTTCTGCCATGGAGTGCCATTTAAACATTAAGTGTTTTTTTCTGTTGCAGACTTATAGTGACATTCTCTCTCACTCCTTTAAGCATCCTTCAGGTCTGGCATTATGTATAAGGGACAGGAGGAGAACTTCTTGAGCTTCCTGAAAAGCACAATTGGATTTTTTCTCAAGTGCATGACACTTTTTGAAAATAATTTTCAGTAGTAAAGAATTGGTATTATATGGTTGGGTTTCTTTTATTACTGTTGAATTTCTCAGCTTTATTTTTCATGTTATCCTTTTTCCTCAGGCAATAGATGGCATTATGATGCTAATTAAATGTTAGATGTCATTAATTTTGCACATGTAATCCAATTCCACTTCATGTGCCTTTCTGACATTTTCTAGAATTGCTTCTCCTCTTTTTCGGTTGGAAACAGAACATAACATCAAGACATTTCTTCAGAAAGCTTTCACTAATAAGCAGACTAAGGTGAGGTGTGAAAAAGGATTTATAATCCTCCAGAATGATCTTGGTCACTCCGCTCCTTATCTGGTAGCAGCAGCAGTCAAAGATGAGTGCATAGCTTCCATACAGTATAACTCCAACATGGTTGCTTCTTCCTTCTGCCTGGATGTCTGTTACTGAAATTGGTGCTTCAGTGTTTTTAAGGTTAATGTCTCTTCCTCAAATAGGTGATTGACAAGTCAAGAAACTCTGGACTTTGATTCATGGATAAAATGGAGGAAAAGTTGTGTTTTTTTAAAAACCTTAATTGGTACTGATGGATGCAGTGATGGCCCAGAAAAGAATGTCAACATGATATGAGTCATGCTGGTTACTTTTACTTTAGTTAGATCAAATTCTGTTTGGATTTTTATCTCTTATTTAGGGCAAATCCTACATTACATCATGTTTGAAGCCTGTATGAAGTGCTAATACTGTACCATTTATTTTCCTGGCCTACTTCTTCTGGCATAGAAAACTTTGTATATGACTATTCTGCCTTAAGATGTAGAAGATTTGGAGATGTTCAAAGTGTTTGAACATCTGTAATCCTGTTATATTTCAACATCAGAAATAATTTTGGATTGCCTATTAGATTTCTGCATACTTTATGCTACAAAATAGTAATACATAATCAATCTCTTAATAAAAAGATTCTTGTGTATTATTTTATTACCTGGACATTTTCCACATGAACATACCAGTAGGTCATTGACTTGTGCTATGACACTAATGAAATTTTATTTTAGCCCTTAGGAGAGAGCATGTCTGAAGTGGTTCTAAAAATGATCTTATATTGCTTTTGGCAGTACCTTGTACAGCAGTAGTATGCCGCATTCTGCTTGAATCAGATCACTACCACTGAAACTTCATCTTTGGCCAGTAGTATCTTGACCTAGCTATCATAAGATTGCTGTGTTTCTATTTTCTCTGGAATTAAGTATTCAGGCTGTAAAGGGCCTTTTGCAATATGTACTGTTTCCACATAATGTCCAATGGGTTAGTCTGTTGACTGAGACATGCAATGAAAACACAAATTTCAGATTTTCTTAATTAAGAAAAAATGTGACACAAGTAGAATGTCCATGTATTGTCTATTATTTAGAAGCCAGTGTAATTACTGTCTGGGTAATGAAGGTACATTTACACAGAATTACCCATAATAACACTCTTTTAGAGGACAAGCTCAGTAATTAAAGTACCTTATCCCACTGAATTCCTTGCAAACCTTCCTAAGAGGGTGATGGAAATGCACATATTTATGTTGACAAATACAAAATACAGTTTAGCTCTTCACGATATTTTTTTTTCTCCCCTTAATGCAATTCATGCTTAGTACTCCATAGTTTACTACCAGCTTCTTGACATATGTTAAGCACAACCTGGTAGACAACTTTAGTTTCTTAACAAATCTGTGTTTTTACCCAAGAATCACCTTAAAGGAAGTATAGTAGAACTAAGTGGGACTTTGTACTCCACTGGTAGGATCAAGTCATCAAAGACCGATTTTCCTACGCAGTGTTCTCAATATTGTCTGTTCCACAATTGATGAAAATACTTTTAAGGCAGATTTATTTTTCATACAAGTAAAGCTGGACTAACTGTATTGTACAATGGTTTCAATTGTTCACCATAGCATTAAGCTCTTAATACAGGGTCTTTTAAAGATTTTACTTCTGTGCCTGGTAGAGTTTCCATGAATGTTCCATGAATGACATTATACTCTGGAGTAATGTTTTGTCAAAGGTTACTTCACTGAGTAATTAATTTCCAGAATAATTAAAAAAAAAAAACACAGTAGTAGTATTTGTTTGTACTTGTACCTTTTTTACAATACAATATAATTTAGCTTATCAAGTTTTATCACAAATTTTACAGCACTCTGTACAAAGCAGCATAAAATATAGAGATCAGACTATGGAGATGAGTGCTATAATTGATGAAATATAAATTATTTCTTTTTTGAGGAGTATTGGTTGGGATTTACAGATTGTATTTACAAAAGCCTTTCTGTAGGGTGCCTGGGGAAGATCTTTTTTTCCTCACATTCTCCAGGTTGTGTAGCAATTCATCTAGCTTGGAAGATATTATTTGTGTTAATTAGAATACGAGGTATAGTGTGAGGAGATCTAAAGGGAAGGATGTAGTTCCCCATTGTGAGTACTTGCTACTGAAACTGGATTTCAACCTCTTGGATTGTGGGCTTGAAAGTGAGAAGGAAAGAGATTGTTGTGAAGTGTTGACAGTATCTCAGTTCTTCATAGTCTCATAACTGTGCTATCTACAGTGTAGATGAATGAGTGCAAACTCTTGATGCCAATAATTATAAGCAGATACACATTCCTTACTTGGAAAGAATTTGAGTTACTGCTGATTTTCAGCAGCATATAGAGGGGATACAAAACGAGATTGTGTTTCAGAAATACATGCAAAAGTACTTTGTTTCTCCGCTTTATAAAAAGGAATAAAGTGAAGATATCTGTCACAGAGAGTGGATGCTGAAGGATTTTGACAGATCAGATCAGTAGCTCTTACAAATGTAGAAAAGAGGTAAGTTAGATTTTATTCAGTTAATAATCCCAGGTAGTACCAAAAGGTAGTTAATTGTTGTGTTATTCATTAAACTCTTCTCAAATCTCATCTAAGCCTGTCCTTCCACCCCCAAAAGAGCCCAAAGCCCAAATACTGCAGTATATTGCAATAAGGATAAATATTCCCATAGTTCATGCAGAATACAGAATTAAATCTTAGCATGATATTGCTGACCTTTCTGCATTTAGGAAGTCTGAGAAATGTGGTTTGCTATTTTGACGAATTATTGAAATAGTAATAATTTCCTATTGTATTCTCACAGGTACGTTTTCTATAATTTTCCTTTCATCATTTCATTGAATTTTGTCTTAGGTAAACATTTCTTTTTTTAATTCCCTACTGTATGTTCTATTCATAGTTTTCAGCTGATATCAGATTGACTCTTGGATACTGAAGTTTTCGTAAATACTGACATAGTTTGATGCAATTAAACCATTCGCAGATGTGCTGGTTTGACTCCCATCAGTAGCTCAGCACCACAACTCCACTCTCTCAATCCCCTCATCAACAGAAAAGGGAGAGAAAGCACAATGGAAGAAAATCTCCTGTTTTGAGATACAGACATGGAAATCCCTCGACAATTACTGTCATGGCCAGAATAGGCTCAACATAAGGCATATTATTGTAATTTATCGGCTACTGCTAACAGGCTGGAGCAAACTAAAAGCACCTTCCTGTCTTCTACCCTTTTCTACCCACCCTGACCCAAGTAGTGCAGGGGAACAGGGAATGAGGGCTGTGGTCTGTCCATAATGCTTCATCTCTGTTGTTTCTTCATGGTCACTCTGTTACCCTGCTCCATGTGGGGTCCCTCCCACTGGGTGCCATCCTTCTCAAACTGATCCTGTGTGGATTTCCCACAGCTTCTCCAGAACTTTCTCCAGCACGAGTTAGTACCATAGAGTCCATCCTTCAGGACTAGTCTGCCACCACAGAAGCCATTCATGCAGCCACCCCACTGCAAAACCCTGCCACATAAGCCCAGTACAGGAAGTAACTGCAGCAACAGAGCACGTGGTAAAATTTATAACTTGACTCAGATTATTTGAAACAACCATGAAAAAATTCCAAGGTCAATAAAGATTTCCGAGCTTCTCAGAAAACTTATAGTTTGTACTAATCTCTCTTACAAGCCAAGAAGTAGTTTTACAACCTGTGTGTTCTCCCTCAGTGGATGTTTGGCTGGACAGAGAAATTATGCAAGTAGCATAATCTGACCTTTTCCTAATAACGTTTTTTGAAGGTAACGGATCCTTAGGGTTTCTAAGTTTGAATGGGTACTACAGGTAGTAGAACATTTTAAGCAATGTTAGATTTTGAGACCTGAGATTCAGCTGCAGTCTGAAGCTGTCAGTGCCTCTCTCTTTCTGAGAGTCATCCAAGCATTAGTTATTATCAATGGAAAAAAGAGGGAGATACTTCCAAGGTGCAATTCATCCTACCTGTTTCAGAATTTATTTGTGGATGATATGGCTCATCTCTTGGAAATGCTCATTTGTCTTTGGCAATTTCTATGTAACATCTTTCCTACATAATGTTGGAATAAACAGTATTTAATATATCACAGATTGAGAAACTGAATGCATAAGTGTTCTTAGTGAATGTGAAAGTGTTCCTTTCAATTTGCTTCATCAATGAGAATTTTACATAAAAACACTTTCTTTTATAGTTATACATCATAGACCTTTTGATAATGATAACATTTTCTTAATAACTATTGTTCAATTTTCTCTGCTTGAATTCCCCCTAAATAACTCAGTAGTAAATAAGTTTGAAATGTATGCGTGCGTAGGAATTGCTGACATATGCTATATTTAGTTCACCTGTAATAATATAGCTAGTGTTGAGAAAGTCCATAACTTTGATTCAATATTCACTGTTAGTACTTTTCTAAGCTGTGACTTTTTTTCTGATAGTGTGATACTTTTCACATTGTTCTGTCCGTATTTCCCTATCTGTAATAGGAAACTCACCCATATAAAGCAGATTTCCCATGTATTTTAAACATTTTTAAAAATATTTTTAAAGTAGTTTTTATTATCAAAATACATACAGTAATACTTGTGAAAACTTTTTGTGTGTGTGTGTGTCAGAAGATATATTCTATATTTTACATACTGTGCTTTTAATTACACAGATAACAATATGCCCTTATTTCTCTGCCTCTGTATCCCCTCCAATAATATCAGCAGTCCTCGTTGCATGTCTACTTTCAGTACTCCTATTATATTCACTTGCTTTAACAAGCAGTTCTAATTTTCTGCTTATTACTTGTGCTTCTGGCATTGGTTTGCAAATAATAATCTCTTCTAAATATGGCCCCATTTACATTCATAATACCTGCCATGAAAACTGTTATTGTATAATGTTACGCCCTCCAGACCCTTTGCTTTTGGTCTATGATCTGTTGGAGCCAAGTCTGATAAACTTCTAGAAAAATGGTTGTTCTATTTATTTAGGAGCCATCATGGCCTTCAGTTTTCTAGAAGGAATATCACATTCAGGGAACCAGAATTGTGTTTTGTGTGTGTGATTGCTTCTTCAGTTCTGTTAACCAGTGTTTCTGAAATCTTGAACTATTTTTACAAGGGCTGCTTGAAATGTAATGCCTCCTGTGTTATGATATTGGTCCATGACATCAGAGGCAAATGTTGGTGGTATGGCAGTAGAGGTTGAACCTTCCCATTAATGTTCCATTATTATTATTACATTTTGTTACTGTGTGACACATGGCAGCAGAGGGGCATTCTCCCCTACAAAAACAACCCTTAATTACTATTTATCTTTTTTACTACAGCTACAGGAAATAACATGAGAGTTCATGATTACTGTTAGCTTCTGTGACCAAAAAGCATAAGAATAAAAATTTTCTACCTTGGTGAATGTAGAAAGAAATTATAATATTTTATCTCAACTATATAGAAGCTTATGTTTAAATAAGCATCAGCTATAAGGTATTCTATAAGCTTTATGTGAAATCTCATTCAATAACAAAAAAGGAAATCCAATGCATTTCCACTGGTATTTCTCTTTTGCACAGAAAGATACTTTTTTAAATAATAATTTTTCATGGATGTGCGTCTCTATTCCTAATATCTAAAATCTTTTACTATTTCAGTTTATCCATGCTCTTGATTTTGTTTTGCTCAAAATAAGGTTCTACTTGCTCTTTCTTTTTTACAATCCCAAATGTTATATCAATGAAATACCTCAGTTTTATCCTATTTTTAAGGGTAATGAGAAGTATTAGCACTGCTAATACTTTAGGAGAATCTCTCTTCTCCTAAACCTCTAATTGTGAGTGATATTTCATCATTATGGAAATAATAGTAATGTTTGCTTATAATGCCTTGTATATCCTAAAATGTAATCTATCCATTACAATTATTAACAATTTCTGCTTGGTCAGTATAATGACGAAATATGGGTCATTTCCTTTTAATTCACTTATTTTACACATATACGTTTCTATTCTGTAATACTGACAATACTACGTTTTGAAGTACAGTATAAATCTCTGCAACATAAAATCTTAGTAAAATATCTGACTGCATAATCCACATGATCTGAATAGTTCTCTTTTATTAGGAATCTCTTACGATTGGTATCTGGTAGGATTAGAGTGTCCTGAACAATAAGGATTTAGCTTGCAGTACATACATGCAGCAGTGAACCAAAAGATTGTTGAAAATAGCCATTAAAAGCAAAGTAGTATGATTAATCTAAAAATTACTAAATTTATTTTGTGGCTAGCAGTTAGGATTAAATGAGCAAACTATACCTTTAAATGTCTAACGTGAAACCTTGTTTGAAATATGAATCAGTGGAGACGCTTGAATCTAAGCTATCATCACTAGATTGACAATTCATTGGGAATATCTCCTTTACTATTTTGTGGGGAGAAGGGATAAAATTGTCATGATAAAAATGAAGTAATGTGGCAAAATGGATAATAGCTACGTATTTCTGGTGAGAATATGCTTGTGCAAATAATCCCACTGAAATCAGTAATATCTGTCCACCTAAAATATAGTGTGTCACTGTAGTATCATACAGGAAGTCAAAAACATGCCAACAATTGAAATCTAGTGTTAGCAGTCTGAAAGTACCAATAGCTCTTTTCTTCATCTGACCAGTAGACCAGGGCTCTCCCAACCCTACCTCCCCATGCTCCAGTCCCTGCCCCAGTTGTTCTGTAGAAGTGCTCATGTTTGTTTCCATCACAGCTGTGCCTGACGCAAACACACAGTCTAATTTTCCAGCTTGTCCTCAGACCTGTCTTCTCAGTATGGACCGGCTCAAAACCACCAACTATATATGACCCAGCTTTCTTTCACCAGACCCAAATCTGTCTCTGACAAGTAGAATGCTTCCAGCTTTACCTTGGACTCTGAATTTGTCTGATGGTCTAGACTTATGGTAGAAAATGATGGTTGTCTCCAAACCTGTCCTTCTCCCCTCACTATGGCACTGAGAGATAGAGCTCTGGCAGGGGAAGCCATTGGTCCAGTTGCTGTGTAATGGCACTTGCTTTCCTCTTTCTTAGGGAGCAGCCTACCCATATGGTTTCCAACATTTGTTTTCTTTCCTTAAACATAAACTCATACATAAATTTCCTGATACAGGCCATAATAATGTTGTAGTTTGGTCTCATCGAGACTGATTGCTTGTACAGCCTGTTTAGTCATTCTGTCTACTTTCTCAATTTTCTAGAGATTAAAGAAATTCATTTCTTCCTTTTCAGTGTGAATTCTTGGCTCCTCAAAACCCCTGTATTTCTTCCTTCACAGGTGCAGGGTCAGGGACTTTGTTGTTTGCCTCTCAAACATCACTGAATTTGATACAGCAGCTATGAGGTAGGCAAGTATTGCTACCATCCACATTGAGAAAAGAAATACATCCAAAGTTGGTAGCAAACTTTAAAATCTTATTTAGGTCATGAGCTGCATCACAGAGCAGCTCTGGCAGACTGAGGAATAGAAACCAGTTCCCTTGCATCTTATCCATTGCCTCAAGCTCAAGGGCCATCTTTTTTTCCTGCAACTGTGTTCCTTACATGCGTTTAAAAAACTTTTTTTTGGAGCTTGTTATTGGGTAAGCATATTTATCCCCTAAAAAATTTTGAAGAAGACTATATCTATTAAAAATGTAGTCAAGTGAAATACCAATTCATCCAGCTTTTCATGAAGAACAGTACAGAGCAATCTTTTTTTTTTACAGTGAGTGAAGGACTAGGGTCTGTCAGCAACTTTTTTTGACTATCAAGTCTGATATTCCCTGTTTTGGGAAAATGAAATATTGTTTTCTTTAAAGTGTATAGTTGTAAATAGACAAAGAGGTACAGTCTTCATTACGTTATTAACAATGTACAGAAGCAACATGGAACTATCATACTCCTGTTTTTTTAAGTCAATGTAAGGTTTAATTACAAACTCCAGATCCCCACCAGAATTTAATGCATAGCTTTATACATCAGTTTCCTCCAGCTAAAGTTATCCTATACCACTCAAAAATTAAGTAGAAGTGTGGTGTTTGTTTATTTATTTATTTAATGTTTCCTTTACTAAGAGTTGGTAGAATTAAACAATTACTGCTGAGCACTCAAACTGCTTATACTACTAGTGATACACATTCCAGGATTAGAATCATCTGCTTAAGAAAAATCCATATCATTTTGAATTCTCAGTTTTGCAAATATAGTCCAAAATTGCAACATTTTCTACAAGGATTGGTAGCTGCAGAATTGGTGCCAGGCTTTTTGAATTCCAATGGCAGACCCATATCCAAATCAGTAGAATCCGTGGTAAAATTCTTTGGAAGGATTAAAAAACTTCTTTAAGAAGACAAGCACAAGTTCCCATAGTGTGTCAACTGATACTTAGAATATTTAGGAAGTAAAGAACATGAACGTAGTAAGTAGAAAGCAAAGAGTTAAAAATGTAGCAAAAATGCTCTGAGATTAAAGCACTAGATTAGAATTGTCAGACAAGTGATCACAGTATTGAAAGAGGGGAAAAAAGCAACATTAAGATTTTTAGAAAGACAGTGGTGGCAGTGTAAATTCTTATGAATCTCCCTGTATCTGGTTGTGATAATGGAAGGAGAAACACTTTTCTTTTGGCAAGATCTCCACAACAAACTCTTCTACAAAACTGGCAATATCCGATGGTGGCAGTGAAGTGAAGAGTTTCTAGCTCTCTGGCACCAGCTCCAATAAAGTGTGCCTTTTGGGAGCTTAAACTCTAGTTCGGTGGGAAATCCAAGAGCTCTTTCAGTGTTTTAGTCTTCCAAAAAATAGAGTGGGAGGAAAAAAAAAAAAGTATTCAGTGGCTGAATTTAAAAAAGTGTTGTTCAGAAAAAAAATAAAAATCATTATGGTTCATAAGAAGGCCCCTTTCGATTAGAAGAAATGAACACCTCGACTGCAAAGTCTGTGAACAAATTCTAGCATAGCAAGTCAGCAGCCAGTGTGAATGGATAAATTTTCTCAACAAGTGTCAGCCTTGTAGCCTCCTCTGAAGCCTATCTATTTTAACAGTGTTTAATTTTTATCATTTTTCCATTATCTAATTTGACAAAATGATACTAGGAGTGAATCAGTTGTTTTCTGGTCAGATCAAGTGAATAACATTGACCTAGTCTCCCTGAGATTGCAGAAACTACTAGAAACCTCTTCACAAAAACAAAAACAAACAAAAAAAAACCCCACAACTTGAGAAAATATTAGAAAAGTAAGCCTTCAACCAAAATAACACCTCTTTGTTTATAACAGAAGGTTATACACCATGGGTTAGAAATAACAAGCTGAATACGAAGTACGAAGGAAAAATCTACTTTTTCTAAGCAGCACGTGATAGTTGTAGTGAACTTTCATGCTTAGTAGAAGGTTTTTGAATATTAGCTAAACTGTGATCAACAGAAGTCTATTTTCATTTGGTATTACAATTGTTATCGATCTGTTTCAGAAAGACAGTTTTACCAAGTTGTACCAAGAATGAAGTGTATGGTAAGAACTTTTCTCCTATAAAGAAAGGTTGAGGGAATTGGGTTTCTTTATCTTGGAGGTTTCAGGGAGACCCCAGTGTAACCTTCCAGTACTTGAGGGGAGCTTATAAGCAGGAGCGGGGGGGTGACGTTTTACACACTCTGGTAGTGATAGGACAAGGGGGAATGGCTTTAAACTGAAATGGAAAAAAGAAATAGGTTAGAAGTTGGGAAAAAAATATTTACTCAGAGGATGGTGAGGTGCTGGCACAGCTGCCCAGAGAAGCTGTGGTGCCCCATCCCTGAAGGCACTCAAGGCCAGGTCGGATGGGGCCCTGGGCAGCTGAGCTGGTGGGGGGCAGCCCTGCCCCTTCGCAGAGGATTGGGACTGGTGAACTTTAATGTCCCTCACAGCCCAAGCCATCCTGTGATTCTGTGATTAGGATCAGCTAATGGGATTACTGAAATGAAAACATCACTCATTTTACCAGTATACTGTGATAAGAAATATTTATTTGTTTGTTTGTTTGTTTTGGTCAGTGAGTACTCTTTCACAGAATGTACTTAAAAGCTAACTATAACATCACAATAGGTTGAAGGATAGATATAGTTCCAATCTTGGTGGACACATTCTGACTGTTACTTCTGTAATGCTGATTAGTTGTTAATAAAGTAATTGTCTATATGTCCACTTTTCCTAGTCCTTGTGAAAAAAAACTGACAATAATATAACAACATATAATTTGGAAACATGGCTAAAAGTGTTATGATGAAGCTGTGGCTGGGAAAGAAGTAATAGAATCAATCATGCAACTTTTTGAATTGGAAGGAGCCCTCGCACGTCATCTCATCCAACTCTCCTGCAATGAACAGGGACACCTGATAGCTAGATCAGGCTGCTCAGAGCAGACTGATCTTGAGTGTTTTCAAGGATAAGGCTTTCACCACCATTTTGGGCAACCTGTTCCTCACCCCCTAATTGTAAAAATAATTTTTCCATATATGCAGTCTAAATCTCCCCTCTTTGAGTTCAAAACCATAAAGACAATAAATAGTAATTCTAGTAATGTTGTTTAGGAAGTACTTCATCAGTCAACCAAGAAACTTGACGCAAGCATCTTAAAGGGAAATTTTCAGAAAGTACAAAATGTCCTCCTTTTAACAAAGAACTGTGCCAAGATCTAATAGTAAAGCACTAAATGTAGTTACATTGTTCTTTCTCAGTAGTATACAAGTATAAAATACACCCAACAGAACCACTAACGTGCATAGATCTGTGAGACAGTCACAATCATTAAAGAAAAGCAGAAGGGTAATCAAGAGATGAGTTTGTAAAGCTCCCAGTTGAACTGAGATGTCTCACCTGTCAAAAATCATGTCCCATTTCACCCTCTAAATTTTATTGTGTATCCTGAGTTTGACAGGCTTTCTGCAGGGGAAATGCAGCAAAACTTGGGTCTTGTTTTCAAATGGCCAGAGTGTCTTCTCACAATATAAATTTTACATTTATCTAAATTCTTATGGAATAAGAAATACCATTTCCATTTTTTTCTTGTCTGTGAAAATATATACCATATGTTTTCTGATTGTTTGGTGTGCATGTGCTTATCTTTTAAAGGAGGTTAAGGAAATGGACTGTTAGGAGAGAGATTTAAAAGATATAATTCTACAGATCTATACAGAGGGTTATTGGAAAGTATCAGCAAACAATTTATAGAATCCTACGTTTTCCTATAGAGTGTCACATGTATTTCTCTTCCAAGCATTGTATTTCCTCTCTTTTTATATGATGCTTGTTCTTTCTTTCTCTTGCACTGTGATTTGCTTCTCCTGTTTCTGATATTATTACAAACAAAAAAGACCATCAATGAAATAAATGTGGTGATAATTTTATTAAACCAATATCAGAGTGCCTCTTTCTTCACTTCAGTCTGTAACCATATTATCTCCAGCTAAAATTATTTTGCTCATGTATTAGGAATAGTAATGTGAAGCTCTGTTTTTGGAGTCATGTGGCTGGAGGAAAATCATCAGTGATTAAGATAGAAAACTTTGAAGTGGTTAAACGAAAAAAAAAGGAGAAGAAAATAAGAAAAACACCCTAAATCTGTAACCATATTGTTTTGTGTTTTCTGGCTTCTTTGCGCTCTTAGACAGCTCAAAGAGGACAAAGACTTGCCACCATAAAAATAGATGAAGATGAGAAAATCTGTTTATAACATGATTGCTTATGTCACCTTTAAGCAAAACTTGCTGTTCCATGGAAACATGCATGTTGTAAGAAAGGAGGAGAGCTCAGAGAAATTCATTAGGCATTATCAACCTCTAAGCAACATGCACTAAGCTCTGCTGGTTCATTCTAGGGCTAACTGCAGAGGTTTTCAAGTCAGTCCACAGAATCAACAATATGTAAGAGTTTTCTTGATGAGTCTTTCCCCTTTATATGGTCTCAATAATTGCTTTGGCTGCACGAAAACTTCTGGTGTTAGAACCACTGGAAATTCATAAGCATTGTCCTCCCCCATGTTGCAAAGCGGAAACCCACTGTGCATTTTTCATCATATGTAATAAAAGCTTTTGATCCAGTAGACTGATTGATAATAGATTATAATGGTAAAAGAATAGGGGCTTGATCAGTTTTCAAATGAAATTGAAAAGAATTGGAACAAGTATATCATCGTTCAAACCACTGCTTAATGAATATAGTCCATCTGCTCCCTTCTCACTGAGTCTTAGTTTACTAGTTTGCCTTTTTCTCAACTTCTGACAGGTGAGGAATGATCTGACTGGTGTCCTGTATGGTGAAGATATCGAAATTTCAGATACTGAGAGTTTCTCCAATGACCCTTGCACAAGTGTAAAGAAGCTTAAGGTATGTGCTGCCGCTTGAGAAATAAAGTACTGATTGTGTTGTGGCATTTGATTTTTTTTCCTCTGAAGAGGAATAATAAACCAAAATTTGCATAAGAATACTGTAGCATGTAGTTAATAAGGTGAACAAATGACATTTTGAGGGCCTACTCTTGATTAATTCGATAAATGTTCATGTGATAAAGGTTTTTATAGTTCCAGATAAGGACAGAAAGTAAAACAAGTTTGTGCTGTCTTACTATTTGTACCTAAAGCATCAATCTTAGTCATATATGTGAGAAAGTTCTTGAGTTTTAGGTTCAGAGCCTTTTTAAGGTGAATTATATGTAGAGAAAGCATTGAGCATCTTTGCATCAGCTTCATTACATTCTAGATTGAATTATTTGCTTATAATCATTTGCATTATTGCATATGAATTGTAGGAAAGAAATAGAAGTGAAATTTGATAGCAGAATAACTTAACATCTTTCTCTTATTGAAATGATTTTTTAGGCTCTTGGCATCTACTCAAAACAATATTTTAGCAATATTATGAAGTGCAAACAATCATGAATTAGACATTGGAGATTGAATCTTACACTGCATGTAAGCATAAAAACCTATTCAAGCTGCAAGAGAAAGCATTTTTACATAGTGAAGATCAAATCTTAGCTTGCATCTGGTATATAAAGTACAGAATTAAAGCCTCAATCCTGCAGATATTTAAATATGTGTAGAAAGGCAGGAAAAAAAACCTAATAAATGGAACACTATTTAAATACTAAAATCTAAACAAAGATAACAGCTTAGATAGGTTTAGGCCACTACTGAGACTAACTGGAAAAGGTCAGAAGCATGGTAAACTAAGGCTTCATGATTATTTTTGCATAATAGAGATGCAAGCTTGAATGCTTAAAGTATAACGAGATAAACATCATGTTTATATATAACCATTCACGGCTGTCTGGCTTAAGTTTGTATTTCCTATCTGTCGTTGAAAAGACTCCAGAATGTTTTATCAGCAAAGTCAACATTTTTGGCCAGGTGTTTAACCCCTGGTATCAGAAAGCTAAGAAATTCAAAGCCAGCTATCTAAATCTTAATCTATAGGAAAGATCAGATTAATCTATCAAACTATATTAAAGTTATTCCTTGGTTTCCTCTTAAAAATCATTAATTACAAAAATAAATAAGCATATATATATATATATATATATATATATATATACATACACACACATAGAGTCATTTATTCTTTATATGGTCATTTGTCCTTAGGTATACATGTCAGGCACAATTTACCTGTCCAATTCTGAAAACGTTCATTCTCTCCTTTAAGGAAATACAAATTTACTGTAGGTAAACTGGTGTCTGCTTACTGTAATTGTGATGAAAAACAGACATGAAATACTTTTTCTTTCTGTAAGTACATTTAAATTAATGAAATGAATGTTTGTGCAATACAAAATAGAACTATCTACTATGATTTGCAGAAATATATCTTCTATATTTTCCACAGCAACACTTAAGTTTTACTACATATTGACTCCAGTTTCTTTAAATCACAGGTAGAAAGTAAATTTACACTTTAAGGATATTGTTAAAATTCATTTTTTGTAGCTCAGAGAAGGGGATGTTGAAGGATATGCATTTGTACATCATCTTAAATATTCTATCATCTTGTTGAATGACCAACACTTCTGCTTCCAGCCCCTTGTATCTTGCACATAAGATAAAAAAAATTGCAGTAAATGAATTCAAGTTCAATGGAATAGTTTGCTTCTAGTTTCCCAAATACGATAGGTTTTTTTGAATGCTGAACCAAAGATGAACTCCATTTAACAATAAAGTTAATTAAATTTTTAAAATTTAGTCCAAGGATAGATTTGGATGCAGCCTCAGTCTAACTGAGTAACATGCATGCTTACATAGAAGTTTTGTCAGCGTGTTGTGTTGGTGGAAGCTGAAATCCCCTAGTTCACCTTCTCTATCAGTAATTCCATAGCTTAAGTTTGAGACTCACCTGTAGTTATGCAAATGGACATCCAGACATTTAGAAGGATGTCCATATGGATACCTGTATGGGCAAAGTTACCCAGCTAAAAGTAGATTTATTGATAACATCTTGACTGTCATATATATGGTAGAGAATATGACAGAGTATCTGAGCGGTGCAATTTGGATATTTCTTAAAGAGCCTGCCAAAGCGTTGACTCTTCCTGACAGATGAGATATTGTAGCGATCCTTCTCTGGAAAGCTGTATAATACAACAATGTGGTTTTATTCATTAGGAATGAGACAGATTAAAATCTGATTGCAAGAGGGAAGCTCTGCAGGCTGAAAAAAAAAAAAAAGGAAACTGCCTATTCCAGCATAATGTGCTGCACTCAAAAGCTGAAGAGGCTAAAGAGTGCCTCATATCTGGAGTATTAAAAATTGCAGTGGAGTAGGCAATGTTTCCTTCATCTCTCAATAGATCATCTTAGATATCTTGACTCGCACTGTCTTCAGGGTTCACTATGCCAGCTGCCAGTAGTATCAAAACCACTTCATATTTAGTGGATGAATAATATCCTCACCTGTAAGGAAGAAGGAAACAGGAGAGAGATTTCCTTTTAGGGCTGTGCAGTTGTCTTTATAAAATATGTTTTTATGGTGAGTCCTCTACAGCTATGGTTAAATGAAGTCTTATTGTTCATTTTTTTTGTTTGAACTTCAGTTCAAAGTGTGGAAACATATGTATTGCTTACTAAGGGACAAAGCTTAAATGCTGATGTTGCGGCTGTGATCTCTAGAAAGAGTAACTATGACAGCCTACTGTATGGCAAATGGTCTAAACTCTTGTCTTCTCAAGTAAGCACAGTTTTTTGAGTTGCCTTCCCTCCAGGATGTTTTGAATTGATCACCTGCCCAGTTTCATGACTTAAAACATTCTGTCAGGTATGCTTTAGTTCTATACAACCAATGTAGAACTCTGTAAGAAGAATACTTGGCACTTGCTGTGCTCCACTGGGTGATCCCTTTGAACCCTACATGAGAGTTGTGCTGCATTAACTTACATCAGTTCTCAAGGGATTGATGTAAAGAAATAGTGCAAATATGCAAGGAAATAATATTAGTTGATTTAACAATGTGACCAAAGGAAGGAAAAAATTATGTCCCAGTGCCTGATGTTTATCTTTACATAAGGCTATAATATGGAGATACGTCCTGAGCCATGACCACTGAAATAAACCTACTTCTGATAAACAGCTTTGCATCTTTCCTTAACCATATGGAAAAAAAAAATCTACATGATTTATTGATGAGTTATGTGCAGCCAGAAGAATCTGAAGCTTCAGGATCTCTACAGGACAGAGTCAGCAGACTAGACCTAATCCTTGCTTCAGATGGATCTGAACTTACTTATCGTGCTGAATCTTCTTCATCTTCTTTGCACGGAGGAAAAATGTTATGCATGGAAGATGAAGAGCTATTGCGCAGACTTTCCTAAATGATTTCCTTTTACATATATATGATTGTATTGATATCTGCATGGTTTGTAAACAAGGGGAATCTCTTATCATTTCCCTTACTTGACTAACCAACTAAAATTATAGATTATAAAGCTGTAGGGAAAAATAAATAAATAAATAAAGATATTAAGCCAGATATTCCCAGGCAGCTTGACTCCACAGTCTCATACTCTCCATTTAACACAGCAGCATCTCCAACTTCTACTGAAAGTCCAACTCAAAATTTCTTGCTTACCCTATGCTACATTATGCTTCTCTGATTTCTTATCTCACTCTAGGTGCCTTTGTCTAGACTCTTCTTCCATTTTCTCCTGAGAAAAGCTTGCTTTCTGAGATTGCAATTTTCCTAACTGTCCTAATAACTATTTATCAAGCTTACAATTTGCTGTAATATTGAAAATCCTAATTGCTGTTATCTCCCCAGCTTTTTGCTCCCCCTTTACCTAATCCATATATTATTATATATTATGACTATATTATATATACTCATCCTTACATCCTTATTTGATATGTTTCTTCTTCCCCTATGCCTTTTTTTTTTTTAATTACTGGATCCTACTCCAGCCATTTTTTTAATTGAGTATCAGCTTTACATTTCTGGATCCATTTCTGGCCAATAATGAGCATGTGTGGGTTCTCAGTTCCTCCCAGTGCTCCAAATGGTTATTACTAAGATTAAGATGAGTGGGGGGAGGCCTCATGGTGGACTACAGCTCCTCATGAGGGGAACGGAAGGGCAGAGCTAAGCTCTGCTCTCTGGTGACAGTGACAGGACCTGAGGGAACAGCATGGAGCTATATCAGGGGAGCATCAGGTTGGGGATTAGGAAAAGGTTCTGCACCAGAGGGCGGTGGGCATGGAACAGGCTGCCCAGGGCAGTGGTAATGGCCCCAAGCTGCCACAGTTCAAGGAGCACTTGTACGTGGCTCTCAGACATAGGGTTTGATTTTGGTTGGTGCTGTGTGGAGCCTGGAGTTGGATTCAGTGACCCTTGTGGGTCCCTTCCAACTTGGGATATTCTGTGGTTTTATAATTCTGTGAGTCTGAACATACAAGATTTGGGTCTAAGTTGTATGGCCATACTGATTGCAAGATGACATTAGTATAAGACAATCCCTGCAGCCAGCAGGTATATTGAAATAGGATAGGATATTTGAGCCTCCAGTACAAAAAAGACAGGGAGCTGTTGGAGGGGGTCCAGAGGAGGGCCATGAAGATGATCAGGGGACTGGAGCACCTCCCTCCAAAGACAGGCTGAGGGAGTTGGGTTTGTTCTGCCTGGAGAAAAGAAGGCTGTGGGGTGACCTCATTGCAGCATTTCAATACCTAAAGGGAACCTACAGATGGGAGGGGAATCAACTCTTTGAAAGGGTAGATAACTGCAGGACAGGGGGAAATGGTTTGAAGTTGAGGGAGGGGAGATTTAGGTTGGACGTCAGGGGGAAATTCTTTACAGAGAGAGTGGTGAGGTGCTGGAACAGGCTGTCCAGAGAGGTTGTAGGTGCCCCATCCCTGGAAGTGTTCAAGGCCAGATTGGATGGGGTCCTGGGCAGCCTGGCTTAGCATTAAATGTGGAGGTTGGTGGTCCTGCCTCTGGCACGGGAGTTGGAGATTCATGATCCTTGAGGTCCCTTCCAACCCTGGCCATTCTATGATTCTGTGATTTCTTGGAAAAAAAAAAAAAAAGGATGAACTGTACACTTCTCACAGTGCTTTACAACAATGGAATAGTCCCTGGGGGGAAATGTACTCTTGCTTACATGGTAATCAGGTGGAATTAATGCCTTCCTCCAGGATATGGTACCAGTTTGAGTGTTGTACAGCCAGTGAGCAGTGGTGATACGCATGCACTCCTCTACACCCTGCCTACTCTCTGGTGCTCATAAAATATGAGGCAGTGCATATTATGTTTTCTTAAAATTAATTCTCA
Organism: Phasianus colchicus; assembly: GCF_987193195.1. Taxonomy (NCBI): domain Eukaryota; kingdom Metazoa; phylum Chordata; class Aves; order Galliformes; family Phasianidae; genus Phasianus; species Phasianus colchicus. The sequence goes on from NC_143438.1 coordinate 34,620,979, forward strand.
TCGTGTTAATGAAAAAATGGCAAGTAATTTATTCAATTTTAATAATTCATTGTTGTGTCACTTGTTTTTTTCAGCCAACTTTTCCTGCTCATATTAAATATGTAGTTTTATGTTCAGGGAGGTTAAGCAATTTGGAGACAAAATTCCAGAAGTGACCAAAATGATTGCTACATGTGAATATTAGAATATGTGGACATGTGCCTTTTTTCCACATAAGTCCTAAATCTATTATTTGTCCTTACAAAAAAATGTAATACTCTTGTTGTCAATGAGCATAATTCGTGTGATTTGCTTGCTTAGTTTCGCATGACCTCACTAGATTTGTATTAAAAGAATCTAATCTATTTCAATAAGATTTATATTGCTTTATCAATCTGTGGCTGGCTATAAAACTAAAGTAAGTATACTTATTTAAAATGCATTTTGTTCAGAATGAACAAAGCATGTTGTGTATTTTATCATTTTATGACCATGCTAGGATTAATATACAAGGGGTGCTCCAAAAGTAATGCCTCCCATATTATTATTGTGTTGTCCCACAACATCAGTGGAGGATGATGTTGGTATGGCAGTAGACGTTGAACCTTCACACCAGTATCCCATTATATGTTGTTACCGTGCGACAGATGGCAGCAGAGGGGCAGTCTGACAGAATGACATCTGACATGGAAGTGTCACTGAAGCAAAGGTGTGTCATTGAATTCCTTCATGCAGGCTCTTACTCATCACTGGTGAAAATTCCTAGCTAATGGTGATGACTGTGTTGAAAAATAGTGTTTTGTAGCTAAAAATTTGCTCTCTCAGACAGTTTTTTTTTGTGCTCTTTGTGTCTCTTGTCATTTCCATGGAAATAAACGGGAGGCATTACTTTTGGAACGGCCTACATAGATTTCATGCACTTGCAGAGCATTTATTATTTATTTATTTATTTATTTATTTATTTATTTATTTATTTATTTATTTATTATTGCAATTTCATGCAATTGCAGAGCCATTATATATTTTTTTCTGCATTGTTCTTCATAATATTTCATGCTGACCAGGAAATAAACATACAAATTACCTAAATTGAAAATCTTTGATAAACTGATTTAATTAAAGCTGAAGTGTTTTCACCACTGAAAGGCACAGCGAATCATCTGTTTCATTTGTTCCTTAGAGAGGGAAAGAGCTCTTAGTAATTGTAATAAAGTATTTTATAAAATAAATGATAAATCACATTTGCTCAACCTATTACTGAGAACTCAGGTAATTTTTTTTGTTTTCTGTTTTATAGAAGTTACCCCTTAATTTTTCAAATGTGAAAGAATAGCAGCCTAACTCCTGAAGGAATATTTTGCTGCATATATTCCTGAATTTAGGAATATTATGTTAATGTATTTCAAAGTATGAAAGTAAAATAATGTCTTTTGACTTTAGTCATAGATTCACAAGGTGTGATGATATTTTTTTTTTAACGTGTAGAGGTGGAGGGACTTGGAAAAAGAGGGATTGACAATGTGTTACAGGGAGTGTAGAGGAAATGTTAAATGAATAAAACCTTTAAAAATTTCTGAAGATGATATAATATGAACACATTTTATCTCATTTATGAATCTCAATTCTCTTATCTTCACATTATTAATTTGTATAAACAGTAAAAAGTATGTATTTTAATCTGTTTTTAATAAGCAAAAGTAATAATAAAAGTAGAAATGTTGCAAGGCAGCAAAAGAATATTTGCTAATTCAGTGGTTTTGAAGAGTAGTATTTGATAAGATAAACATTACATTTATTTTTCTCATTAGCTCTATTACTTAATCATTTTCTTCAGACACCTCAGCTGCCCTATTCTTGCCGAGTTTCAAGATCTTGAACTTGTAGAGAATGTAATAATTCGGAATGAATTTTGCTGTCTGCAGCTGTGATCTGTTCCAACTCTGTATATGATTTCAATGACCAGCTGAAGTTGTTTCTGGAAAGGCTGCATCTGTATTTAACTTCCCTGCATCTTATTTAATCTACAGGGTAATGACGTTCGGATAATTCTTGGCCAGTTTGATGAGGAAATGGCTGTGAAAGTTTTCTGCTGTGTAAGTAAATATGTTTAATTTCATATTAGAATAAAAATGTCGTACATTTGTATAAAAATATGTAAGTGTGTCTTCATGTGGTTCAGCTTTGCAAAGACTTTTAGCCTCAAGGGAGGTTACATATGCTTAGCTTCATTTCTGTTTCAATAAAATACTTTGCAGTTGACTTCAGAGGAATTTAGGCATGGCCTTCATGGTTAGCTTCTCATTATTGCTTTCCTCTAATGGAATTAAATACTGTATTGAACTTTAGCAGTTCTCTTCATATCAGGTCTTGAGAAACACTTGTGCGTATGTAGCAACAGATGCAGAGAACTTCCAGTTTTGCATTATGTCCAATAGTTGTGTTCTGGGGTCTCTCTGTGTGTGTATGTATGTATTTTTGCATGTTTTGCTTTGAAAGAATTAAAAATTAAGCAGTTCCTATGTAGGCTAACAAAACAATTCTAAAATTTCTGCTACCCAAAATATTGTTATTTGTACAATTCATCATTCACTTTCTTACTATTGTACATTTGACATACTCTTACTGACGGAAGATACTATTTTGTAAAAAAAAAAAAAAGGAAAAAAAAAAAAAGATTGTGAAGTAAAAGAACTGTAGTAAGACCAGTATGTGTAATTTCACCATATTTGTATTTGAATGTACTGCAAACATGCACAAGCAGGAGTGAAATGTGGATCTTTTATGTATCTGCTCAGTAAATAAATCACAATGAATCACAAACAGGCAGGTTTTTGTGACTTTAGTTTTGGTATTTTGATATTCACTTAGACAAAGTTACTTATCCTAGCAAAGAAAGAAAGGCAAACATTCAAAATCTGGGTTCTTCATGTGCCTCACGTATTGGCTGTTATTCAGCAGTTATAGTTGCTGGCAAAATTTGAAAAGGAGATATTGCAGAGTATATTTGAAAGGAACAGTATCTGTTTGCATCCAAAAGGAAATGGAAAACATTATTTCTTTTTCATTTTTCTCATCTCTGATCAGTCTTGGTATATAGATCTTATTGTTCCAGCATTTAAATAGATTGACAAAGATAATCTCCTATTTTTCCATTCCTGCAATAGAGAACACTCCTTCTGTGGCTTGTATCCTCCACAGATCTTTGATAGCTGGGCTTCGTTTGCCCATCTGAGGTATCCTGGTCACAGCTGTCTGCCAACCCAGTACTAGACAAGATACTGACCTCACTAAGGCCACTGCACTTAGTATGCTGTTTCCTTCCTCTATGATTTTGTTGCATGTTTGTGTACCTAAGAGGATGTGAAAGAAATCCTAGAAACCTCTGTGGTTAGGGTGTACTCTTGTCCATACTGTTCCAGTCTGAAGGATTTATGGTAGATCTATCTCTTGCACACATGAGCCTACTGCAGCTTGCCCCAGCAGCTGTTAGGTACTAACTGGAGAAGCCTGTGTAATTCAAGTTCCAGGAGTGAAGGCTTCTTCTAAAGTACATTAATGTCAGAAATAATAAGGTGGATTTTTCTGTAGCTTGGAGAAATCCAAGAGATTATGTATTTATGGTTGTATAAATGTATTAATATGAGAGTTCCAGCAGAAGAGGACAGTTCAAAGTAGGTCATTTATATATTAGTGCACTACAGTATGTCAGTAAGCTTGCTATTAGTCGTGAAATATATTGTTGACTCATGCACTTCTACAGCTGTGTGTCTAAGAGCACAATAACTTAGATACGTCAAGTTTTCTGACCCCCTTCCCCAGCTGCAACTTCAGACGGGTTTCTGATTCTCTTTTATATTTTGCAGGGTAGTTTACATCAGTCAGAGCAAGGCTTTTAGGTTTGTTAAAGAGAGCTTCTATTATATCAGAAGAAAAAGCATATATCCATTTCTGATTGCGCTTATGACATGAATACTGTTTGCTAATGATTTCTGTAGATGAGAAAGTCTTTAATGTATTGGTTTTCTGGCTGTATCCTAAAATTATATGCTGTGGAATTTCCTCAGGACCTCCATATGCTCATTTTCATTTTACCTGGTTATTCCCTGCACACACAGGCATACACACACAGAAGATGCATAGCGCGTAACTCAAAGATAAATGGAATAAAAGACAGTCTAATTCAGAGGGGAACTTTAAAAACATGACAGCACTAATTCAAGCCTAAGTGAATGTTAGCAGGTGTTTCCTATGATGTTTTAAATAAGCTTAGCTATTCATTTAACGCTAGTGTCAAAAGCAGTTAGCAATTTAAAATCTATGGGAAATCTTAGCTTTCTAATGTTGTTTTCACCTCAGTGGATTGAATGTGATATTTTTTGTGGAATAAAAATTAGGCAATTTTGCTCAGAACTGAACAATTTAAAAACCAAATGTTCAGCTGTGTTGGACAGACGTCATCTGATTATCATTTGAACTTGGATTGAAATATAACTTCACTACTTACCCAATGAAAACTTCAAATTCTGCATTAAAATAGAAGTTTAAAAAAAAAAAGTTGCTAAAGGGAATTTTTCCAAGACATCACCTTTAAGCCATAATCAAACTAGACTGATGCCTAGCTGTTATAATTATCTGTATGAAGACAATTTAAAAAATTAATATTATGTATAGGTCACTGACTGAGATTTAGGTGACTTGACCAGTAAACAATAATAACATAGACAAAGTTTAATCAGCATTTGTGATACAGAAGAACTGGACTCTACTCTCCTTGAGCTGATAGAGTATTACTGCTGAGTCTCTGTTTTGGAATTAAAGGCACCACTGATTCCTAATGAGAAACAGATGGAGGTTCATTGCAGTTCAGAAGTTTATAGACATTCTTGTAGAGGTGGGATGTAGAATGTGTCCATGCTGACGTGACAGAAGCACGATGGAAAGACAACAAGAGTGAGGTTTTGCAGCCAGTTTTGCGCAGACTGCCAGAATTCACTGGCTACACACAGAAAGATTTCTTACAGAGACTGAGGTAATTCATCTCTTTGATTTCCACTTGATTCCAGATCTCAGATCGGCTGTGTTGAAAGGAGCACTGCCTCTCTCTGTCTAGTTAGAGGCATTGTTATTTCTCACAATTTTTTTGGCTTGCTTAGTACACATTTCCTTCCAGTCCATCTCTAATAGTGTTCTGTTCACTTGTTGAAAAAGAGTATTTTAAATGATCACTGAATATGCAATGCTCTGTTTTAGATACGAGGAATTTGAAATAAGGCAGTAGCCAAAAATTATCTCACCAATAAATTGTTAATGACATTCAATGTAATTGTTCCTTTAAGCAAAGGCTAAAGCTTGAGTAAGAGCAGTCATATTCTGAAGTGTGTAAAAATGGTTCCTTACAGACTGAAGTGTGTTTTGTTGTTGCTGCTGTTTTCTTTTAAGTAACTGAAGCAGATTTTCATTTGCATATGAATGCACAATCAGCACCAGCAGTGATAACCTTTAGCTTTTTACCAGTATGTTCATCCTGTTTTGAGTAATGTCAGCCTGTAGTATGCAACAATCAAAGAGATGAATCCGCATCACTGCAGACACACTGAAAACCACTTCACAGTTATTGATAATAGTGATAATTGGTTTATGCTAAAACTAACTGATAATGATGGTCTCTTTAAGAAGTGTATGGTGCCTGTTTGTCTTTTGACTTGACTTCCTTATGTCCTTAATAGAATAAAAGAATTTATTTAAACTTACTGTATATTAATAATTAATCAAAATCTTTTTAGAAATTAGATTTTCGTTTGTCAAATTATTAAAAGCTGCTCTATCAAATTGCTATAAAGCTCAGTTAAAACATGAGTTTTAAAACTTGGTTCAGTAATCAACTAATCTGTAAGCCCATTGTAAGTGCAGAACTGTTTCATCGTTCATCCCCCCTTGTCTTTGGCTACTTTCTGGACAGTAGCTTTGTTTATTATTGTGAGCTTTTGACAGTGACAAAGTATATGTGCAAATATGTGCTGAGCCAGAGCTTCTACCTCACCAAGCACTTTGCATTTACAGGATAATTTTTGTCCTAAGTAAGCATCTCTTAATAGATTCAAACAAGAATGAAAATTTTTCTAAAAATACCAAAATCATTCTCACAATGAGAAAAAAAAAAAAAAGCACGTCCAGGACTGCCTGCCTAGCACATGCAGGAGAGTTTGGGAAGACACCATAACTACTTTTTATTCTGATGGTATGAAGTGCATGTAAATATTCTTTGCCCTGTTCTTGCACAGAAATCTTCCTCTTAGAAGCTAAAACCTGTGAGAGTTAATTGGTGTGCATGCAAATGGCTCAAGAAAGATCCATGTATTTTGAGTCAAGGAAATACATCTTTTAAGCATCAAAATCATCTCCATGAAGCAGAATCAACAGGGAAGAAATGGTGGCAATATATATACATACATATATTTTGAAATAAAATATTCTGGAACAACATATGGAAATGCCTGAACACTAACTTTGCTGTCCCTGACACAGTGACTGCATGGTCATGGTGCTCAACTTTGGCAGTAGCTGATTTATTTTCTTCCTCCTCTGTTTGGCTTTCCAAGACCATCACACCCTTCTGACCCTACTAATCCATAAGATCTGAATGGGAGAGTTTCCAGCTCTTTCTTCTTTAGCAATATCTAGACATCTAATCAAATTCTTGGAGGCATGTGGAAGTTTCACAGCAGCCTTGTTGGTAATGATTCCCACGTTTCCAGGATGGAATTTTTGGCTGTTTGGAGACTTTTAATTTTCAGTCAATATCCCAAGACATTTACAGATTATAAAGAAAAGAGACTCAAGTGCTCCAGCAAACAGAATAACTCCAACAGATCTGATTTCGGCATAGTTCAGAGCCAATATTTTCCAGCAATATTTGGCTTGATACCTTAATCTGTATAGAGCAGAGGAAACTGTGGAAGACTGCCCTTCTCAAACAGTGCTGTTCTGTGTTAATTTGTGTCCTTTGTGATTTGAAAACTGGTAAATAAAAGACACCGTATCACTGAAAGACCTTGAATCATCTTGTTCTAAAGTGGAAACTCTTTTGGACTCTTTAAAAGGTATCACAGGAGGACAAAAACAAATGTATTTCTGGAAGGATGAAATTAATGAGAAAGACAAGCAATTTATGTGAATTATGGAATAAGTATGATACGAGATGGCAGACAGTGGGTTTCAGACTGGAGCGTTTTTGAGCAGCCCTGTGTACAAATGCATGAAATTTGATTTTGGCTGAACAGAAGCTCCTGTGACCAAGGGCCAAAGAGAACTGCTTTGTGCACAATAAATTTCTAAACTGACTTGACAGAAATACAATAGTTTCCACAGATTTAAAGCCCAATTTTAATTTGGGTGTTAATATATTTAGGAGGCTCTCCCATGTTGTAATTTTTGCGGTTCATATTTATATATCTGATAGACTCTTGGAATGATCTTTTTCAAATAATTATGTTCAGAATAGCTAATATTTCCTTGTTTTAGTCTCATTGTTTTGTCCTGTTGTAAAGATTGTGTAAGAAGTTAGAGGTCTTCCAGTTACGAGCTTTAATGTTACACCATGTATTTTGAAAAAACTGATTTTTTTATTTAATAAGTATATTTTGTATCTCCAACAGTGCTTATGCTAAGAAACAAAGAAGCACAAAAACTGCGTTTTGAAACTGAGTCTGACTAAAATATCAAAAGAAAAACATCTAGTTACAAATCTTGAGAAAAACATTTGAGATAAAATTTTCTGACTTCATCCTAGTACACTCTTCACAATAGAACATCTATTTTCAATAGATCTGCTTTTAGGTACATCAGCAGATGTTCTTATTGAGTAGTTCTGTTTCCTGATAGATGTGTCTGCTATGTATTTAAAGAAGATAACCATCATCTCAGTAACTGAAAGTACAGTGGGTGGTATTCAGTATTCAAATGGAATAGAAGAAACTTCTTACTGGAAAAAAAAAAAAAAAAGAAGTCACTGATGGTTGCTTGCTCTATGAGTTTACCACGGATTCTTACTCCTCAGAAGAAAGTGCTTACTTAATGTCCTTGTGGTCCCTACTTTATCTCAGTCACATCACTCATATTTGCAACACTGAGACTTGATCTTGTCTCAGCTCCAAGTTTTTTTGTTTGACAATACCCTGGTTTATATGCTGGTGAAATTTAGCTTAAATGTGGCCATACCATACATGTAATAGCTGTGTTATGTAAAATTTCTGTTGGAAACAAGGTGCCTTCTGCCATTGTTCCTCCTTCTCTCTCCTGGTCTTAGAATTTAATTTTCTGTTCTGCTTTTGAGCAAATGATCTATTGAAAACAAACCGGATTTTATCTAATTGTCTCCTCAGGAACTTAGTTTTAAAGTCAGAAATATTCAAGAAAGGAGTCTTCATTGTTACAAAGCAATTATTCTAAACTGTTCTAAATACCTTTGCATCTTTCAGTAAGGACATTATTTTGTTATTAAAGGGAAAAACAAACAAAAACCATAAAGAGAAACTTTTTTTAAAAAATGTTTAATATGTCTATTAAAATACCTTTTCTATTTTTTTTTTATAGGCTTATGTTGAAGAAATGTATGGCAGCAAGTATCAGTGGATTATTCCAGGGTGGTATGAAAACCTTTGGTGGGAATCCTGGATTAATTCTTCACAGTGTCTCAGCAAAAATCTTCTTGCAGCCATGGAAGGTTATATTGGAGTGGATTTTGAGCCTCTCAGTTCAAAAATGAATAAGACCATATCAGGAAGGGTTAGTATTTTTCCTCCTACTAATTTATTATGGTCTTCAAGCATCTTGGCACAGTAAAGCACAGAGGAGGAAGGCCAAACTACAAGGTGTTTCTGCAGAGAGTTGGCAGTCATCATTGTCTTTCCTCCACTGATTCACAATTCTTAAATATTTAGAAATCTACTCAAATTCTCTCCAGGGAGAATTTCCTTAAAAGCTCTAACTTCCCTCGCCTAAATACTGTTGTCTTTACCCTTTATGGACCTTACAGATAAATAAACAATAAAGCTTGAATTAGTCTTCAATATCACATGTTGCATTATGGTAAATCAGTATTTTTGTTTACAGAATAGAAAACATTCATGTTTATCCCTAGTTCTACAAATGTCATTGATTATTTTTGCCTCTCTGAACTGGAGGGGGTTCCTTTAAACATATAAATATGTAGTATTTCCATAAAGTACATAACATTTTATCATAGCATAAATGCCTGCAAACTCTCATCGATGAATAAACATGCCTGATTTTGCTATTTTTCATCATTTTTTCATCTGTTGTTTTTCATGCTTTGCTGAGTGAGCAGGAAAGGCAACTTTATGAAAAGGCAACTCATCATAAGAGAGCACATCGTAAAGAGCACAGTAAACTTGTAAAATATAGGCAAATTGCCACTCAAATAATTGCACATTAAGAAAATAGTTACTTAAGTAAAGACCATTTGATTTGCATTATTCTATAGAGTATAATCAGAGCATTTATCTTCAGGGATACAGACTCTATTTTCTAGTATTATGGCTCACCAGTATGCATCCCATGCTGATAGTTTTGGTTGAACTAAAACCTTTCGTATGAAAGCAAAATAAATAAAGCTGTCCTTCATACAGAGAAGCAGGACTTTTCAGTCTCTCTGTCTCCTAAATCCCCCTCATGGCCTCACCATCAGTTTTGTAACATAGACAGCATACATTTTTGGAATTACTGTTTCTTAATTCTTGCTTTGGTTGCCTTTTCTATGTTAGTGACACATTCATCTAAACTAGAGCATGCACTTTATGGTTCAGGTATCATAGAATCATAGGATAGCTTGGATTGGAAGGCACATTAAAGACAACTGAGTTCTAAGGTGGCATATTTGCCATCCCCCAGCTCAGCTGCCCAGGGCCCCATCCAACCTGGCCTTGAACTCCTCCAGGGATGGGGCATCTACAGCTTCTCTGTACAGTCTGTGCCAGGGCCTCACCACCCTCTGAGTAAAGAATTTCCTCTTAACATTTAATATAAATCTTCCCTCATTTAGTTTAAGGACATTCCCCCTTGTTCTGTATGGACATGAATCAGTGAAATGTTAGGTATTGAAGTAAAACTGAAATTTTTCTCCTCTGCAGACTCCACAGCAATATGAAAGGGAATACAACGCAAAGCGTGGTGATGGACAATCCAGCAAATTTCATGGTTACGCCTATGATGGAATATGGGTGATTGCCAAGACCTTGCAGCGGGCAATGAAGTATCTCAATGCCACCAATAAACACCAAAAAATTGAAGATTTTAATTATACAAATCACAAACTTGGCAAAATTTTTCTGGATGCTATGAATGAAACAAACTTCTTTGGAGTAACAGTAAGTCCTAAGCAGCAATTTCTGGGGGAGGAGGGAACTCATGATTTTAAGTCAGTAGCTCAAGCAAGCACTGCATTTAAAATACTCTTGAGAAAGAAAGATAGGTGTATATTTCTTTTCTTTTCAGAGATTCCTAATTTATCTTTGCAATTAAAGTGGATGCTTTGCTTATTACCTGTCTTCTGGTGCCAAGAGATGACATTGTTTAATTACTCAGTTATCAAATTTTTAAGCATTGATGTGATCTGAATTAACAACCCAGAATGGTCTTAAGGGAACCATGAGTGCTGTAAGTTGCAGTGCCCTTTTAAGTGACTGTTTTTGTAGTTAAGATGTACCTGGGATGCAATCTGAAAATACCTATTTTCCCACATCTTTTATTTTCAGTAATAGGTTATAGTACACTATATACTACACTAATGTCTCCAACTCCAGTGCTGTACATCCTAAAACATCCACCAGTGTATTTCAGAAGACATTTACATATTTTCAACATTTCTATTTTTTCACAGTCAACTACAAAGCATGGTAGTTATGACTGAACACACATAATCACATACAATATTAATCTAACTCTGTTTTCAGTGACACCATTGCAAATTCATGGTAACTTTTCTTTGACACTGCTCCTGTTTTTTAGCAGAGGCACTAAGGAATGTAGCCTTAAAATTGCTTAAATGTTTATGAGAATTTGAAAGAGTATACACGTTCAAGAGTGTGCAGAGCTATTCTCCTTCAAGAGAGCTGAGGAAGCTCCATTTTAGTGAGGATGATCTTCACAGTATCCAGTAGTTATAGCAAATGGGAGAAGCTCCTGGCATCCCTTTTTTTTTTAATGCAGCATATTGGCCTGCAACATGGCTAGATAAGGAAATCAGAGTTTTGAAGAAACATGTAATTCAGTGGTGAATGCAAGTAGTTCTTGTAGAAATATCTCTGTGGCAAGAGCATGCAGAAAGTTGGCATCATTTCAGCTACTGTACAGTAGCTTGTCACATTCTGTCCCTGAGTTAATTTAAATTGTCTTGGAAATCAGTTAACCTCAAAACATTTTGAAGCAGCAGAACTAAGGTTGTCATACATGTCACAGATTGTTTCAAGGAGGAAATGTCAAAGTGTACATATCAAAAATGAGTGCAGGCTCAACTTTTTGGTGTCCTTGTTAACTGCTGAGGAAACCTGCTTTGTATCACAATACAACTGAAACTAATTTAGGATTTGTAATTAATGAGCAATTGTGTGGCAAGGCAGTACTGGAATCTAGTTGCAAGTACAATAGAAAATTTGCTTTCTTTTTACATTTTGTTTAGCTGAAGGCTATAGTAAAAGTATTTTGCATCTATAACAAAACCACATTGTTGATAAATCAGTCAGTGACAGCTGTAAACCAGATCCTATGGGGACTCAGACATGTATGTCCTGAGTTCATTAAAGTTCAGCATCTCTCAAGGTGGATGAAATTCTATTTTGGCTACACAGCTTTGTTTTTACCATCTTATTCTTTTTTGCCTGCTATTAGTCCAGGAAGCCCATTGTGTTAAAACTGATAGATGTCATTAAGACTACGTAATTACTCTACTGGCTAAATCACTGCCCCTCACCCTCAAGGGAAAAAAAAAAAAAAAAAAAACAGAGAAAAACCAGCACCTCTAAGATGTAGAAGACTCTTTTATCTTAATTTTAGCAAAAACTCAAATGAGAACTGCATTCCTTCAGGGAAGGAATGAATCAAAGATTCACCAAACATATTCAACCATGCTGATGTACTTTATGTGTTCAGTTTTTAATGAAATTACTGCAAGATTATTTATTCAGTGTGTTTAGTATTTGTCTCAATCACTTTCTAAAATGTTTTATTTTAAGAGTATTTACCAAGTTACTGTGACAGTGCACAACCAAATCTGGCATTTGCTTTATGTTAGCAGTGTAATCATTAACTAATTCATTGAAAAATGCAGATTATGCTTGTATTGTTTTTTCAAGTACGTAGTGACAAGTATAGAATATTAAGTTCGTTTTCTATTTTCTTATCTGTAAAGGATCATGCTTCTTGTTCCTACAGTATGTTCTAAAAAATGTTCTAATCGAAAAGAAAACAAGAAAACTTATAGCAGATAGACTTCCTTAGGATGTAATTAGAACAAATAATACATAAGTATTCTAGAAAGTGAAAGAAGAGGAATTTCAAAGCAGACATGAAAGTTTTTAATTTCTCAGTGCTCAGAAAGTCAAAGGAACAGGTTGAAACTTACCAGAAATATTTATAAACTTTAAATTCTTCAGTCTAATGCATTGCTTTCCTACTTTAAAACATTAATGGGAATGCAGTCCTTAGGTCTGAGAGTGGCAGATCACATTTTAATGTGATTTTAATTTCCAGAAAAATATTTGAATATAAAATTTCTACAATTTGTTTTTGACAACTTATTTTAAATGGGAAAAGCCCAGTAATTTATTACTGGGTATAATCTACACCAAATATAAAATGAGTTTCTGAAGGAAGAAGTAAAAGGAGTCTGATCAGTATTCAAAAACATTATCCCAGGATGCAGTAAAGTACGTCTTAATGATTAAGAGGAGAAAGTGAAGAAGGTGTAGACAAGAATCTGAAAATGCAGAATCTAATAAGAAGAGTCATTGTCATGTCGTTGTCGTCTTTCATATGCTCTCTTTGCACACCATATCAGAAACATTGTGACATTATAAATCATAATTCCCTTTACCCAGTATTTGTGTGGCAGGCATTTCATGGTGGTGGAGGTTAGTTGTTTATTTTTATTTTGTTAATAATTTTGAAAAGACTTGCTGAGAGTGAAGTGAGTGCCACTTCCTGATTATAGATTTTTTTTTTTTTCCAGTTTTCTGTTCTGTTTTCTGATCAATTTTTTTTTTTCTTGGAAACAAGATTTAGAAAATGGCTTATGCTACTGCCTAAAGACTTGACATGAGTAATCCTCTTTTTACACATCAGAATTTCAGTTCATTGATGTTGCTTGTTCTGCTTTACTGTCAGAAGTCGTAGTTAGAAAGGAAATTCATAGAATCATAGAATGGCTTGAGTTGGAAGGGACCACAAGGATCAAGTTCTAACAACGCTGCCACAGGGCCACCAACCTCCAGATCTGATACTAGACCAGGTTGCCCAGAGCTCCATGCAATCTGGCCTTAAACACCTCCAGGGATGGAGCATCCACAACCTCTTTGGGCAGCTTGTTCCAGCACCTTACCACTCTCTTGGTAAAGAATTTCCCCCTGACATATAATTTAAACCTGCCCTCCTTGAGCTTAAAACCATACCCCTTGTCCTATCACTGTGAACTCTTGTAAAAAGTTGGTTCCTTCCCTGTTTATAATCCTCTTTTAAATACTGGAAGGCTGCAATTAGGTCACCCCACAACCTTCTTTTTTCCAGGCTGAACAAGCCCAGCTCCCTCAGCCTGTCTTCATAGGGGAGGTGCTCCAGCCCTCTGATCATCTTTGTAGCCTCCTCTGGACTCACTCCAACAGCTCCACATCTTTCCTGTATTGGGGGCCCCAGACCTGGCTGCAGTATTCCAGATGGGGCCTCCTGAGGGCAGAGTACAGAGGAACATTATAGCTATTCTTTAAACATTGCTGAAGGTTCTGTTCTTTCTCCAGACTTTTTTTTTTTCCCCTAAGAAAAATGACTCCTTTTCTTATTATATTCTCACTGAGGTTATCAAACTTACAGTAAAGTGTGTGTATTTGGAATACAGAGCAAGGAAACAAGTATTATCTGGTGTTTTATCAGGAAGCAATAATGTAGTTATCTGCTACTCTTTTTTTAAAAAAAAAAGGTAAGTCGGTCACAGTTGTACAAATAAAAAGACTTTTGTGATGAAAAATGCGATACAAATAGACAAAAGAGCTGCAGGGGATGTTCCTACAATATTATTAACCTGAATGTTCTAATTCTGCAGCCAGATCCACTGAGGCTGAATAAGTTTATGGTTAGAATGGTCTGACTGCAGCTACCAATGTCCTAGGTGGGAGTTCTTTTGATCTGGAACTAAGTTTAAATTTTTTCCTAATTCTGTGCCTACCAAAACACTAACTTATTAATGGAGAGTTACTATAACAAAGATCTCATAAAAGATTTTGGACATTTTTTCCTCAGTTTTCTTAATCAAGATAAAACCAGTTTTGTAAATGGGATGCAGCCTTGTCACCTGCATGATTTATAAACCACTATATACCTGTTTCCTGGCTAAGTATGTCTCTTTTTGTCAAATAACGTCTTCTTTCTGATAACCGAATTGTCAGAAAATGAAAGATAAGAAGTACAATATATTTTGAGCCACTTTAGATGTATGAGATATCTCCTTGTATAGCTGACAGATCCACTGGAGGTATTTTAGAGTTGGAGTATCTATGAAGGTCTCTGTTGAAATGTTACTGCTTTGAATCAATGCTGAGTGATGAAGTGATGAGAAACAAAATTTATCTGTGAGATCTATCTATTTTTCTATCTGTCTTTCTGTCTTTCTATCACACAGCAGTAAATAGGATATTACCAATAAGATACACATGTGAAAAGTAAAGAGTATTTTCCAGGCTGGAATAATTATCTTAAAGCAAGATTGTTTTCCTAAAGGATGAAGGAAAGAAAAACTACATTTATTTAATGTAATACTAGCATAATAAAACTTGGAAGCTTGATTATTACTAAAGAATTAGAGCTGTTTTTCAGGGGGGCTTTTCAGGAAACACTCATATTTAGTGCTTATTGAATTAAACTCATCTAGAAAATTGCAGGAAAATAAGTCATTCCCCCCACCACCACCCTTTTTTTTTTCCTGTGTGAAGACTTTGGAAGATTACATAGTAAACTTAGAACTGCAAAAATGTTATCTGTTAGGAAAAAAAAAGTTGACTATGCTTGGAAAGATATATTAAATACTGCATTTGCTCTCAATATGCTGTTTATAGGTGTTCCATAGTATAGCTAGGTGGTGGTAAAAATACAGTATGTGCTGGAGATAATTGTTAATACATTTTTAGTGGATAATACAGCATTGTTCTAAATAATACTTTTAAAAGCATTCTTATAATTTTATAATCTCTTTAACCTTTGACATTTGTGCCCTGTTTCAGTAGGGTATTCTCTTGCTTGAGTTTATTGCTGTTGTCTGTGATTTGGAATTTATAATGTACTTCTCATCCTTATTGGTGTCTATTATTTGTGTGTAGTTAAAAAAGAATTACAGTGAAGGAGAAAGAGAATTAAATACAGTGTTGTATTTCTCTTATGTCAGCCAGAGACTGCTGAAGCACAGTATGATAAAATTCCATCAGAGTAGCTGCTGAAGAATTGAAAGCATTGCCATGAAATAGCTTTCATGCTTGTCCCTGGCATCCTGCATTCAAAATGATCCAGTCATGTTTCAGAACTGGAAATGTTTATTGATATGAAGTTCATTTTTTATGTTGATGCTGATTATTTCTGAAGATTGATTTTAGCAGTCTGCATCCACTTTCCAGCCTTCAGCAGTCCCTATGCTGTCCAAACTATCTTAGGAATACTAGTGGTATTAGCATCAGAATAGCATCAGCAAGGAAGTATTTGTTTCATGGCCTAGAAAATTTATTTCACTGGGAAAAACAACAATCCTTAGACTTGTCAAATTGAGAAATACCTGGTTCTGTGGCACAGAATCAGGTTGAATCAATTACGACTTTAGCCAAGAGAATTTATGCTTAATAGGTGGGTCTAACAAGCATTTCTGTAGTGGCATTGATCACTGCAGTCAATTTTGCATTAACAGTTCCATATCAGAGCCCAAGTTACTTATACCTAGAGTCTAATTTTATTTATTTATTTGTTTGGTTTTTTGTTTGTTTGTTTATTTATTTATTTAGCCATGGCTGAGGCAGAGAAGACAGTAAAAGAGTTGGGGGAGGGCAGAAATTTTAATAAAGGTTGCTCCTTGTTAATCTAGGATTGTTCTTTCAAAGTACTTTTAATGTCATAAAAGGAGGGAGGAGAGGGTCTAGTGTGAAATGTAATACCTAACACCTTAAAAAAAAAAATTTAAATTATACATAATTGGGTGTTGTGAGAATTTCAATAAGCTAGGAAAATGCAATCAAGAAGTTACATATACCTATATATGTATACACGTTTGTGCTCATAACCCTGCCCAACTACTAGCAGATCTCAGTTTTTTCCACACCTGACTTCATGCGTTATGAGTGTGAACCAGTCATATCTTAGTGCCTTGTTTCCTTTTCCTTTTTCAGAACTTTCTTCCTGTTACAGGATTTCTTGTGTAGCACAAGAAGTTGGGGTCTGGCTGTATGAAAGACCGCCTACATGAATCTTGAATCTTAACTTCCCCCAGTGAAGATAAATGTGGTGAATCTCTTAGTTTCTTACTCCCTCCTGACTTCCACTGCATTATCCAACTCAGATGAGCAACTGAGAGTGGTACAGTGGGTTGGGGGATTATTTGCTCTTGATAGAGCCAATTTGGTTAGGAAATAAATGTCTGCCAAAATGGAGAGCTGTTAAACAAGTTAGCATAGGATCATAAATAATGTTTACTCATTAGGAAACTGAATACAGAAGGAAACACAAACTTTCTAAAGTGAAAGCTGAGATTAACAGTGCCATTTCAAGATTAGCTCTCAAGCTAATCAATAGTTGATGATTTAATAAATATAGTAGGTGGCGATAAAAAAGACTTTAGTCTGAAGTTGTAGAACACTTATTACTGCATCTGTCATTCTACTAGGCGGATGTTTGATGAAAATAAATGAATAACATGCATTTACAGCAGAGTTAATAAAACATTTTCTAAGCTTTGGGTAATATCTCTCAGCTTCCTCAGTCTGAAGAAATAGGAAAATCTATCAAAAGAATCAGAAGAGTAAAGCTGCTAATTTCAAATTTCATGCTTTGGTGATAGATGAAAGTACTGATGCTACAGATGTGGCTAAGCTTACCATTTTTATTAGAGGTATTGATAATGAATATAATGTCACTTAAGAAATAGTGTCTTTGGTGCCATTGAAATTACTAAATCTCTTGATCTGTATGAAGCACTAAAAATTACATTAAAGTATTTTTCTTTAACCCATGTCAACTTATCTGGTATAGTTCCTGATAATGCCCAGGTGATGGCTGGTAAAAAAGAGGGATTTATATAATTAATAAAAGATGATGCAACTTCTGCCAGCAACTGACATTTGATGAAGTATTGCTGCATCATAACATCAAAAAAAAATTTATGCGCAAAAGCGTTAAAAATGGATAATGTTGTGCAAATCACCATCAAAGCTGTGAATTTCATAAAGTCCAACAGATTGAATCACCAATTCCAGGAATTCCTTAGAAGTATGGATGCTGATTAGGGGGGCATCCTTTACTTTTCTGAAGTATCTAAGTCAGGGTAAAATGCTAAAAAGATTTCATGATTTGCAAAATGAAATCCAGTCATTAATGGACTCAAAAGGAAAATTTGTGCTGAACTTGAAGATGAAAAATGGCTCACAGACTTAGCATTTATGCATTTCATGATTACATAGCACAGGTAAAAATTATTTCAAGCCTCTTTCCAGTATTATCACCTTCAAGGGCAATACTGAACCTCCTGAAGAAGTGGAAACTTCCTGCCACCCATGGAAGGAAGTGGAGTATGCCAAGTGGATATTACAAGCTGTGTAAAGGTGGTTGCTGTACTAGAGAGGAGAGGAAGACTGTGTCTTCACCAAGAGATATTCAGTGGAGGGGGTGGAGGAAGCGTCAGCAGGGAGTGGGATTTGGATGGAGTGGCCCTGAGAGAGGGATCAAATCCGTAGCTATGCTCCTTACCTTTTCTTTTTATATTTTTTTAACACCGCTAAGTCTGGAATTGAAGACTGTACAAAAAAGTGTATTTAAGAAAATGTAATGGGAGTGATTTCCTAGAAGGTTTTTATATAATCTACATCAGCAAGCAGTTCTGAATTTTGATTCTGCAGTGTACCTTCTGATTTATTTAATAGTGTATAGAGTTTAAAGAACACCATCTCACCTGGCTGTGCTTTTCTTGAAGCTGATTTTACTGTCCTTGTTGAAGAGTAGAGCTCTAACAGATTATATTCATTCCATAGAAATATGTCTGATATAGACACATCTGTATGGGCCATTTGTTTACTAGATGGGCCATGTAAGTATTCACTAGATGGAGCATGATGGTCCTGAAGAGCCAAATAAGTTTTTTTATTGTTAGCTGGCAGATGGTCTATGAATCAAATGGAGTCTGGTATGGGCACAGCTGAATTGTCTTCAGGTGAGAGATTTGCAGATGATGCAGTCACGTATGGAAAAAATCCACAAATTAAATACCTTCCATAGTAACAGTGACTTCCAGTGGTATAGTAGTTTCTGCATTTGGTGTTGCTAAGAGAAGAAATAGAACTGTAAGGTGAATTTACAGATGCTACTGCTTCTATTTGCTATGGCTCCATTTGAAATTACAACCAAAGTTGTCTTCCAATGGATATGCCCAGACCCTCAGCTGCCCAGTGGCTTGGGAATAAAATTTACCAGACATTCCACAGCCTTCAGTTGCACCTTATGCTCTCAGCATGCTCAGTGGTTGGAGAAGCAAGATTAATTATCCTGCATCAGCCTCAGACTGCATATTCCTTCTTCTATGTGCTTTCTTGTTCCTTTTCTAGAATTGAACACTGCAGAAGTGCCTGAGTTAGCTCAGAATTTGAGATATGAATACTTTCTAGCTATGAATCTAGAGTTAAAAAACAGTATGAATGTAGAGAGAACATATTTTCATTGTTGTATAAAGCTGAATTCCTGAGTGCTTGAGGAATTTGCAGATCTTGTTTTATTTTCCACTGGAACAGATGTTAGCCCTGCTGCCTTGGGATTGTTCCAGCTCCAGTAATTCCATTCTGTATACCTAAAATTTTCCCTGAGATTTCACATAGATAAGGAAGATATTATTTACTAGCTTTACACCAGGACTCTTTTGGGATCATAAATGCTATAAAGATGCCAAATGGTGTTTTAGTATTATTACTGTAACTTCTTTTATTGGACATTGTTTTATCATTATTTCACTGTAAAGGCAAAATATAGTAAGATTTTACTGGTTTTATCCCATTCCTGTCGTAGTCAGTGGCAAATCTCTTTTAACTTCATTGTGAGCAGGAGGAGGTCCTTACCTAGCAAACTGCTTTAACTTTCGGATATAACTCAAAATGTTATTCTAAAATCCTTTTAACTCACTGAAAAATAATTAAAAAAAAATGTTTCTGAAATGCTTTCTAGAATTAATGAATACATTTTAAGAGAGCTGATCAGTTATAGTACTGTATGAATGATTAGACAAGAATTTTTTCAAGCACATTTAGAGAATGGTGCTAGATAGAGTACTGTGTGGAATTACATGACTCAGATATCAAATAACTATGAGCAGTTGAAATAATGTGGTGGAGTGTAGCAATTTACAATGTAACATCTAGTGATGCCTATAAAAGGCTGTAGCTTCTAATGTAGATTTTGTAAATTATAAAAATGCTGAACATTTTAGTGATCCACTCTGCTGGATGGTTATACATATTCTTTTGGCACAAAAGTATAATTCTTAATTGGGCATCAGATATTTGGAAATATGAAATAGTAATATGGAAAGGAGATAAAAGAGGAAGCTCGGAGTGAGTACAGATTGCATTATGGAGGTTGAAGCAATAAGAAGACTATTCATAAACCACTTTATGAAAATCTTCAGAATAAATTTTTTGCTATTTGTGGAGTTGTTATCATACTACTCTAAAATCTCAACATCTGTTTGGCTTTACGTAAGTATTGAGTGTTTAAAAAATGATTACAACATATAGATGTTAAATATATTTCTAAATATGTCTAAACCTTGAAGTCACTTTCTTTAAGGAACGAACAAAATATAAAGGTAGTTTCTACTTTTTAATCCTTTTTATCCTTTATGCCTTCTTTTTATCCTTTACATTACTGTTTTGGATACTTTGTAATATTTGCAAAGATAGATTGATTTAGATTAATTGGATGACTTCTTTCCATTGCTTAATAGTTGCATGGCATTCTTTTAATTTATGTTCTGTTTTCATCTAGGTTACCCCATCAATGGGCAATTAAAAAAAGCTTATCAAGTTGAGTCTTTTTTTGTTATCAGTGAAAATGACCCACATTAATATTATAAAAATTGGAACTTAGCATGATTTTCTGTGCACTCTCAACAAAATTTTCCACTAAGAACTATTTTGCAATGTACTTTTTTCCTTTTTGCCAAAAAAATTAAAAAAAAATAAATAACGATGTAATATTTCATTTTAATTCTCAGTTCATACTTCAGTACTTCTGAGATTTTGGCTTCACCAGTTAACATACACTCTGCTGTTAAACTTTATGACAGCTTAAGGCAAAAATATTCTGAACTTGAATATAGAATTTTGCTGAGTATTATGAATTTAGCTGAAATATTAAAAATGGTGTTATTAGCTGACTTAGCCTGGAGATGCTCTGAGGTTGTCAGGTCTGATGTTCAGTGGGTTATACTTTCATACATCACTGCTCCTCTTTTCTGGCAGTCATGATTTCTATGATGAACTAGTTTTCTTCCTTGGAGAGGTGCTCTAGTTGCAAATAGAATTCTTGGAGCCTGCAGTTATGTTAGTGAAACACAGGAAAGTTAAAGTTTTATACTGGCATTTATTCTAGACAGCTACACAGTAACTTTTAAAACTATTTCCTACTATTTTTCATATTAACTTTTAAGACTTCTCTATTTGTTACCACTTTCTCTCGACCATTGGCTCATGGCAGGTAATTCCTGGCATTGCAGAAGACCAAATTAAGCTTTTCCTCTGCTTTAGTGTATTCCCAAAACTCAGCTGTTAAGTCTCAAGGGACAGAGCAGCAACCATTTATTCACTTTGAGCTGACCCATAGCTGTGAAGGAGGGGATGCCACCTGGTCCAGAGCACTTCTAATGTGAATCTGAGCTGCTTCTGGGCTACAGGTAAAAGTTTATGAGAGTAAATAGAAATCCCTGTAGATGTGGGTCAGAAAATGTGGAAAATTAAGTGTTGTAGATCATGAATAGTAAGCATGCTTTCCTCTAAAACCCAAGTAGTGGCATGTGAGTAACTAGGCTCATAAATTTCTGTCACTGTAGAAACTGCAAGTAGAATATACATGGAAGGAGGAAAGAAAGAAAAACCTAACTCTCTCTTCAGTTATTGCTTTTAGATTTTTTTTATTTATAATATTTGAGCATTTGAGGCATTTTAGGCTGAAATATTTGTATAATGCATCAGTGAGTAAATGTCAGGTGTTAAAAATGTTCAGGCAAGTAAAGATGCAAATAAGCACCTAGAATATTGATCTACTTGGATAACTTCTAGTGTGCATCTAAATATATGCATATATTCTAATTGAAATAAATATGTAGAGTTTCCACAGGAAGGGAGATAGGATACTAGGATACTTCGGCAATCAGATAATCTGTCTTATACATTTAAGGTATTCTGACTGTTTTGACAAATTAGTCAGTTCATCAAACATTCACCTGATGATGAGTGCTAAAAGGGGGTGATATTAGAAAGAATTCTATATAAATATTACAACAGAGATGGAAGACCCTTCCTATTGGCAATTTACAAATGTAAAACAGCTTTTTTTTTTCTCCATTGTAAATTGAGAGAAGATGAGACATGTAAAAAGGTGTTTAAAAACTGTAGAATATTCTTTCTCTACTTCTTAATAGAGATACTTTAAAATATTGAGGGTAGAATAGTTGAATTATGCAACGTATTTTCCCCAAGGCTTTCAGACTGTTTATACTGCTTTTTCTCTTAGGCTGTGATTAAGTGAAGTGCTTAAGAGCACACTGAATATTAAGCATGTGTATTCCAAATGGGCTGGTAAAAGGCTGTACCGAATCAAGTCTTAAAAGAGTAAGTTCTTTGTTTTGCAAGATAGTCTGTGTCCAAGTAAAAGAAAAACTTCCCACAGAGAGTTAATGTTTGGAACCTCTCTTTGTGGAGCAGTTTTGCAATGCCACAAAGGCTAACAGTGAGAAGAATAAACTTGCTATATGAAATGTGAATATTATACAATTTTTAATGTGCATTTCAGTGAAATTAAAGGCACGTCAGACTTGGGCTTTTCAATAAAGGCATGCCGCAGCCTGGGGGGCTTGTCACAGATGAAAATCTAGTTTGTGACATGCTATTCACTTCTCTGAATGACACGCAGTGCAGTGCTACAACCCAAACGATGATGTTATCAGAAATACTGTGTGTTATACTTCTCCAAACTGCATGTATTTTTTTATCTTAGCAGTTATAAAAGTAGTACCAAATGGAAATAACAGAATTACAATAAAAGCTGTAGTGTTAGGTAGGCTTTATTTTTTTAGTTCTCCAAATGCTTTTTAAGATGTACAAATCATGGAAACAGGCAATAAAAGTGAAGTCATATTTGGTGCAACCACAATATAATACTACAATCTTATTTTCTCTTCCGTCCTCCATATGATTATGTCTCAGACCACTTTTCATAATGTTTAGTGATGCCTGGCACTACATAGGAAGTAGTAGCCAGGAACAAACTTGGTCCAGTGCCATGTGAGTCACTACTGTTATCCATTCAGCACTGAATTGCATATGGAAAGGGGAACAAGTGAAAAAATCAGAAGCACAGCAATTCCCTCATACTTTATTGAGAACTTAGGAGGAGAAAAAAGAGGGATGGTGATCTTTTTCTATCGAAGTACTTTTTCTAAATTAATAAATTTCATTCAAACAAAAGAATTTTCTCATCATAATGAAGTATTTAATCTCTGTTATACTCATACTGTTCTGTTTTCATTGTTTCAATTGTCTTACAGTTCTAGTAATGAAAAAAGTTCCATGCAGTAACCACAACCTCTTAGGTAAATACATCTTTAATTTCAGGTCCCTTTAAGCTTTGATAGTTATTTCACAGCCAAAATAAGGCATAGTTTATATTCATAATGTATGCTATCTATTTTGTTTAAACACTCGTGGTAGTTATTCAGATGTGCATGGTTTGCTTTGCAGACACTGTGCCACACTTCTTTGAAGGTCTATGTGCATGTTTTGTTCTTTAAAACCATCTGTATTCTACTCCATGTTGGCACTGTCTTTTTCTCTTTCCTCTGTACTTGCAACAGAATCTTAGTGGTCATGACTAAAGTTTGAAGTCTTTATTGAAGACATATTTCTATCTCTTAGCCTTCTTTGTGCTGTAGATCTAATCTGCTTCTTCTGCTTTAGTTCTCCTTTGACTATCTTTGCATCAGCTAAAGAAAAGGCATTTTTCTTTAGTGCTTTCTTCAAATAGTTGTGGCAATATTTCCTTTTATTTGTTATTCAGCATTGTGTAGATGGAAAGATCTTAATCCCTGACAGGAAATTAATCCCTGTGTCTTTAATTAGATTTAAATTCCTGTACCAATGCATATGTTAAGAAGTGGCAATGAGCAGAACTTTTATTTAAATGCGTGATTTGAGAGAGGAAGTAGTACTTGACATGCACGATGTTGGTAATAGCCGCTTTTTTACTGTGCCTTCCTGAATTTCATTAATTCACATCTTTCTGGAATGGCAATGTTTGTGAGTGAGAGAAATTTTCTCAATACATGGCATCCCAAAGACAGCTTCCAACACGGGCACTTTCACTTCCCTACCTTACGATTTTTAATTGTTGCCTTTGATTGCACACTAGTTTGTTTAACTCTACCTTATATCACTGTAAACACTGACTTCTTTTGCTGTCCATGTTCCTGAAGGCAGGAGTTTTTGTTTGTTTAATCTCATAAATAGCTTCAGAAGAGTAGAACTAATACTGACAGCGAGAGCGGGCATCATTTCCTGCATGATTCTATGTGGTCTCTTGGTAAAGAAGGTTACAAAGTCCTTGATACCTTTACTGATAAAGTTCATTCAGTGCATCTCTAACATTAAGAAGGTATTTGAGCAATTCTGATATTTGCTACATAGTACTTCTAAAGCATGCAGTAATTACTATACATTTATACCCACTAATCACAGACATTTAACATTTTAAAAAGTACTGATTTTTTTCTTCAAATTTTGGATATGTCTAAATTTCCCCCCAAACCACTGACAATCCTATTGTTGATATTTTTATGTTCTACTTGGATCAGCCTAAAGAAATCATAAGAAATTTTTAGTTGGAGTCTGAGTAAAGTAGAAAGCACCCTCCAAACTGAGAAATAAGTTATCAAGAGTTAATGCAGAAGATGAAAAAGAGAAGCTTGTTCCTCCTACTCTTGTAGGAAATCTGCGTATTGAATGCTACTTTGTGGAAGTTGTTGGCAAATACTGTTTTTAAAATCTCCCTACTTAAAAAAATAAAACACAATCTGACCAGATTTCTCAGTTTAAAGATGATTTAATTTTCGAACCATCATTTTTTTTTCAAAGGGCATATGTCCCCATATGGCCTACTAAAAAACATGAAAAACCTGCTTGGAAACCAAATGGCATTGTTTGCTTGAATAGAAGAGGTCAAAATTCTCTTCAGGTTAGTGAAGCAGAATATGAAAGGAAAAGGTCATTTATCTTTTAAGAAAAGAGTATCATTTTCCTGTTTCAGGCCTGTTCTTTCTTTCTCTTCATTTTGTCTCACTATTCTTTTTCAGTCTTGTGATACCAGCAAACCCTCTGTGCTGGACAGTAAGCTGGGTACTGGTGAGAATGGGGAGCCTGCAAATAAGTGCCTTCTTGGGGAGTTGTTGCTCAGTGTGCTTGTAAAATAACCTAGCAGCTGTAGCCTTAGGCTGTCATATCTGAATCATGGTACCGAGCCGTGCTCAGGCTTGCTCTGACTTAAGTACCACTTCTGCGTGAAGGGATGTGCTGTTGAAGGCTGTGTTAATTTACCTGTTGAATGGCGGGATGGTTTTATTTCTGCAGTCAACATCAGCACCCAGTGCTGTGGACTCTGTTAGAAGTGCAACCAGTAGCCAACAAAATTTAAATTTTAATGCACATCCTTATAACAACTATCTGCATGATCTTTCTTTTTAATGCATGATTGTCATGCAGTGTGTCTGCATGAAAAACCTTTCTTGCATTTGTGGCACATTTAAATGAGCAGCCAGATTTGGGAAAACTTGAAATTCTTACTGGATCTGATCCTTGCTAAAGGTCTTCTTTTGTTATGAGTGAGATGGGGAAAGCAGTAGAGAGTTAACTCAATATGGTAATTCATATAAATGTGTTCTATACACAGTAAACTTGCTGTTTATTTTAATTGTTGAGCTACAGATGTTTTATTTGATTGATTTACTTTTACATCATTGGGTAAAAGAGACAAATAGTAGAAAAGAATGCATGAAGGGCTTATAACAACAGTATATTCAATTCATCATGAGGTGGACTAAAGTTGTGAACTGAGAGCACATATCCCTGATTAAAACCATTCTGAAATACACCAAGTCTAACTGACTGATCAGGCAATCCTGATTTGTCTTAGTATACACAGAAACAAAAACCATAGTATTATTGTATCTATTGGCAAGAGGATTTTAGCATTTTGTGCACAAAAAATAAATAGAGCTCCAATAGAAGGGTGTGCATTTGAAACCAATTTGGTTTTCCTACCAAGTTTTCCTTAGATAAAGATGTTTTATCTCAAGCAATAATTGGAGTTATTCTTTTTGGAAACTGTTTCTGATAAAATAAATATTTTAGTGAAAACTCTGCATTACAAAAACAGCATACTAGCAGCTAGATAATTTTCCTGTTCTGGATTACTAGACTGCCTAGAATTTACAATGATTTCATTGAATAGGAACAATGAAAATGGAAAATACTTTGTCCACCGTTGCCCCTATTCCTCACCTGTATGTAGTATTCAGTAGATTTGTGATGTACAACATACTAGATTTTATATGCACTTTTGTAACTTATCTTATCATGGTCTTCATTTACTGTTAAATAAGGACAGTAGCTGGTTTCCACTGTAATTTTCATGGAAATATGTGACCACATGTAAAATACACTTCATTTGGACAAAGAGTTTACAATGGCCTATGGTGGTCCACATACAAAATTAAAAGGCTCATACTTCTCACTGAAAGCAGATAATAAGAAAGTTTCTTCTCTTTCTTAGGTGTGATCTAGAATATTTAGCCCATTATTTGCTATAGGAATACTTCCATGATTCAAATCTCAGTGAAATGACTTCATCTAGAGTGAATTTTAAAGATGTTCAGAAAAACTCTGAATTGTTCTTTGCTAATAAGAATGTAAGACAGTGCATATTCAAAGTAAAAATAGCCATTATTTGGGTTCATTTTGTCAGAAAAGGCAAAATAAAAGCTGTCTTGAAACAGAAATTTGTATCAGTTAGACTTCAGTGATGTCAGTAGAAGACTTCAGATATTTCATATGCTACTGTTAGTCAAATACAGATTAGAACTGCAGAAAACAGAATCACAGAATGGCCAAGGTTGGAAGGGACCTCAAGGATCATGAATCTCCAACTCCCCTGCCACAGGCAGGGCCACCAACCTCCACATTTACTGCTAGACCAGGCTGCCCGGGTCCCCATCCAATCTGGCCTTGAACACCTCCAGGGATGGGGCATCCACAACCTCTCTGGGCAGCCTGTTCCAGCACCTCACCACTCTCTGTAAAGAACTTCCCCCTGACATCCAACCTAAATTTCCCCTCCCTCAACTTCAAATCATTTCCCCCTGTCCTGCAGTTATCTACCCTTTCAAAGAATTGATTCCCCTCCAGAAAAACAATCTGTTGTGAGGTATACTTCTCATGAGGTTATTCTTAAAAACAAGATAATTTATGTGCTAATTAGATTTCCATTATTGCAATGATTTCTTTCTTGCCCATTAATAATGTACATTTTGATTAGTCAGCATTAGTACTGTGCATAAAATAGCTTTACAAATATTTAATTGAAAGGTTCATATTATTAGTGTTTTGAAGTTTCTGCTGCAAATTAAGAGGCTCTTTTTTCAGCTTAAAATGTGAAGATAAAATATGATCTAATTTGAGAAGCAATTGTTTGGATTAGCTGATTTACAATTAATTCCTTTTATGAGTGATAGAAAGAAAGAGAGTAGAATCTCCTTTTAAATGCTGCATCCTAGCTGCAATTGTCAGATCACTGCAATATAGAGCAAAAACATCATTAATATTCATTGAATGCCAGTAGCAGAGAAATACTTTTTTATTCTAATATCACTTTCACTTGAGACAGATGAAATAAAAGACTTCTCATTAGTTATTTTGGAAAACTTCATGCACGATAGGAATGCCATACAGTTGGTCATTTAGCATATAGGATTAATGATGAGTATTAAAAACAAATAACTGATTTTTAGGGGCAGCTTTGGATAGTAGTTCTGCTGCCACTGTACAGATTGTGCACTTTGTCAAAGTATTAAAAGAAATTTAGTTCCATTTGATTCAGTGTGAGTGTGTTGACCGAGAGAAGGAAAAGGTTATGCTACAGAAGATAGCCACAGAAAATAATAGAATCTGTCCTTCAGACTGTCTAGATATTATTGCTATATTTCTTCATGTTGTCTTCTCTGGGAAGCCAGGAGCATCATGCAGGAGTGCTGTAATTAAAGAGTTGTCAGCATGCTTCAACTTATTGTATCTATTTAGAACTTGTATTATTGCATTTTCTATGAAGATAAAAAATACTGTATCTTTAAAAAACTTTTTTTTTTTTCCCCACTGCATTTTATTCAAAGTAAAGTGCTTCTTGAACCTTGAAGATCTGATCTTTGATGCAAGGCTGAAGAAAGCAGCCAAACTGTTAAGATAGCAGGTTTCTATATTGACATTTGCCCAGAAGAGTTTTGGCTATAAGGCAATCTCCTCTTTTGTGGTGAAGAGGAAAACGTGCTTGGTGAAGTTCGTGCCACCAAATTAGTCCTCAAAGATCGTGCCCTGTGATTCAGTTTAGCAAGTTCTGCACAATAGAACTTCAAGGACTTCCTTCAGCAAGAGCTGAACCTCTGATAGTTGTGGTGTCAGCTTGCTCAATCACACACTGCTGGGGCTCTCACAGCAATTCAGTCCAGCTCAGCGTGATGCAGCGGTACTGGCAGGGACACTGCTATTAGGATACTAATCTAGGGGGAGCAGGAAACAAACACAAACTTTTATTCTAATAAATACAGACCTATTTGAATAAATGTTAGGAAAACTGATAGGCAATTTTACAATTGTGCATTTTATTCTCTAAGAAGTGCGATTATGAGTCAATCAAAATCATTTGTGCTTTTGAGTGATATTCTCTAGATAGTACCACCATGAATCAGCCTTCTGATTCACACAAATCAGATAGACAAATAATTTTTTTTCAGGTACTTAAATATCTTATGAAATGTTTTCAAAAACATACAGATAATTGTTTTTACATTTTTTAAAGAAAAGAAATCAATATTCCTTTTCAAAGGAAATATTTTTAAAAACATGAAAGTGGATTTTAAGTTCTTATTCAATGTGAGAAAATTTTGTTTTCCTTTTGTTTTCCAGTATTTTTTTTTTGTACTTCTTTTAACCTTTCTTCTTTTTTTTTTTTTTTTTTTTTTTTTTCTCACTGTGTAAAAGAAAGGGGCACTCCTAATGTCAAATAGTCTCTTAGTTATTAAATAACAGAAGTATATCCTTCTGACAAATTATCAAATGTCAGCTTTCATCACTTGATGAGCAGGTGACAAGATACATACTTGCCCCTCAATACTTAATTATGCAAGATGGACATCATTCATACTACATGTTACTGAATGTACTAAATCTAACTAAAGACTTAAAGTTCAGAGTCTCCTTTCTTTGGATTATGCCCAACGTGTTTGTCAGCTCTACCTCATGGGCAAAATGTTGACTCTCTGAGTGCATGGGAAATGGAGCAGAGTGAGTCTGCCTAAGTTTGACGTAACTGTATGATGCAGTGCCACAAGAATGACTAATAAAGGCAGCTAATACATATCCATAGTAGATGTGACCCTAGGCTGGGCTGAAAGGGCTGGGAGAAGGAACTTTTCTGGTAGAGTTTCACCAAGATGCCAGCATCAGCTCATGAACTCATCAGATATTTTAATTCATGCCTAGCACTAAGAGTGTTATTGATGCAACTTGTTGGTAACGTGGAGTTAAATTACACTCCTAAGATAGAGGACCATTAAAATATCATGCAGTAAGAATTTGGGGGATTTCAGTAAGGCACTGGAGAAGTTTCAGAAATGAAAAATGCAAGGGTATGCCCTGAGGCAACTTACACCTTTAGATATACTCATGAAGCATTTAAACACAGTGTAGGTGTACAAGATTCATGCAGCATCAGTCAAGAGGGTTCTTTTCAGTTTCACTGTCAGTGTGCCAAAATTCAATTCCCACCTCCATTCTTGAAAATAAAATATCCTACACGTTTTGTGCACTTGAGGTATTTTGGATTAGATAGGTAAAAGCCTATATCCTATAAAATATAATATCCGTATTTTGTTGTTGATTCTTTGTTGTTGCTGTTTTGTTGTTTGTTGTTGTTTGTTTGGTTTCTTTTGTGGTGGAAAGATAATTCCGCTATTTTTAACTATCCCTGTAATGTCTTAGAGTATATCTAGTATGCTGAGAGAAGAACTGCTAGTTCTCTGTGTAAATATCGGCTGAGAAACATAGGGGAAAATACTGTGTAGTTCAATTTGTAATGTAAATCTAAAATTAAGTATGTGGTCAGAAATAATTGGAACCTAAAAACTGGAGGAAAACTTAAAATGATTAGAAATTCAGACACAGTCTCATGGGAATGATGAAAGCAGAAGACCCACCTTACTCAATTTTATAATTCCAAAGACTTGTATACGAAAATAGCCTCTTACAAAGGCTGAGATGGACATTAAATTCATTTCTGTGCAAATTTACTGACTTTCTGCATGTGCTCCTCTTAAAACTAGAACTGAGAGCAGTACTTTAAAGATCCACGTATATCACTTTGTGTCCAGCAGTCATTTAACTGAGCTGAGAAGGGGATTCGCTAGACCATGCCTGTTACACTGAGAATGTGAGTTTATTTTCGGATCGTATTTTCCTATGTGATTTACCAGTTCACTTGTATCTGAATTTAGTCTACATTATGTGCTGTATTTATCATATCGGCGATGAGGACATTGGAGATAAAGAAAGAGATGTCTAGCCCATAGTTGTTCCGTGTGATTCATTAGACTTTGCATACTACCTTGAGTTAGAAGAAATTCAGAAGGTGAAAACATTCTGTCAACCCTGCACACAGCAGAGGGATTGAAACTAGATGATCACTGGGGTCCTTTTAAACCCCCAGCCCATTCTTTGATTCTATGATTATACTAATAACTGACTGTTATCCTCATATCTGCAAATTATATAGTGTTATTTATGAGGTGACAACAAAATATTAAGTGTTGCACTGTTTTCATCTCCATTATCAGTCTTTAAGAAATCATGAATTTAAAAATATCATTTATTATTTAAATACACTATTTCTCTGTTAAATTTGTCTGCATTCTATATATATCTCAATTTTTTAGTATAAGAATGATTTTAAATTCATTTTAGGCAGAGAATGAAATTGAAAAAACAAAGTATTTCATATTTTTTAAAAACATCCATCGCAGTAGGAAGGTATTTAAATACCAGTAAGTATTTACTTTAGTCTTCTGAAAATGTGGGAAAAGTGATCCCAAAGTAGTAGCATTATTCTAAAGCATTGCTTTATAGTATCTGAAAGAGCTGCACCTTTGAGAGCTCTGATATATGCCAGCTGGAAAGCTGTTATGGTGTGCAGAATCTAATGAGATGTAATGCTGATCAGTCATAACTCGCAGGCTGAACTGACCCTCTTCCAAAGTCTCTGAATCTGACTGTTTTTCTGGAGAACATGGAGGATAATTCCTTTCCTCAGTGCAGTTACTGCAGGGCTATGCATTGAAAATCTTCAAATTTTAAAAAATTTGCTAGTTCTGTCACTGATAACTCTACAGGCTGTTGGTACAGTTTAAAACAGCCTGAGGGATTAAAATGGGCAATAAAAGGACTTAATATGATTATATATATATAAGAATATACATTTAAAATATAACCAACATATAGAAGTATGTTGATTAGACTTCCTTCCTGTCACTGCGAAACCTGCTCAAGTCTCCCTGTCCAGCCAGCACTGTCAGTGCTCTTACATGCAGATTTTGGTCAGAATTTGATGCTTATGAAAGCATCATCTGGAAGGCTGCAGCGCTAAGAGGATGAAACTTGTATGTTATTATCATGAAACGTAGCTGTCTTCTAGTGCTTTCTCATATGGAAAACAATGGAGAAGAAAAGATTTTTTTTTAAAGTTGCATTTTTAAACTTTTAAAAGTTACACTTCTAAAGTCCTAATGGTGCTATGGTACTTTAGTTTAGGCTCTTAAGTTTTGTTAAAAAAAATCATCTAAAACAGCATAATAATTCTGACAGTTGTCAAGCAAAGATAAAACTACAACATGGGTTAAAATAAACAGCTGTTAGAAACTTGATGTAGGTTTAGATTATTGTTGTTCCATTATGAAAAGGAAAACCTGCCTATTACAGTGACTGTCACTGAGAACTATATATTAGAAAGTTAATCACAGAATCATAGAATGACTTATGTTGGAGGAAACCTTAAAGGTTTCAAACTCCTTGCTGTGGTCAGGGCTGCCC
Organism: Phasianus colchicus; assembly: GCF_987193195.1. Lineage (NCBI taxonomy): Eukaryota > Metazoa > Chordata > Aves > Galliformes > Phasianidae > Phasianus > Phasianus colchicus. Next base: position 34,653,087 of record NC_143438.1, read on the forward strand.
CTCACCAGCTCAGGCTGCATAGGGCCCCATCCTACTTGGCCTGGAGTGCCTCCAGGGATTGGGCACTATCGACCTCTCTGGGTAACCTGTTCCAGCACCTCACCACCATCTGAGTAAATAAAAATTCCTAACATCTAAAGTAAATCTCCTCTCTTTTAGTTTAAAGTCATTCCCCTTTGTCCTATCCTTCCCATCTGCTCATGTTTCTGCCTACAGAGGAATTTCCCTGTGTAGAGTGGCCATAGAAAACTAGAATGAGTCTCCTACCATAATCTCTTTTCTGCCCAGTATCAAGAATCATCTTAAAACATACAGATATTCATACCTAAAACCAGCTTTGTAAAACTGGTCTGTATGCCTTCCTTCCTTCCTTCCTTCCTTGCTTCCTTTCCTTTTTTATTTTTTTTTCTCATTAAGGCAATTGTGAATGAAAGTTGGTCACTTTAAAGGATAGTGGTCAGAAGATATCTGTGGTCAGCACTTGCACATGAACAGTGTCTGTGAGCTCTGCTTTGGATGCAGAGACTTTGCTAATAATATAAGCTGGCTTCTCATTAGAAAAAGCATAGTAAACAAAGCAATGTACTGTGCTCAGCTGATGTGACAGGCTGAGCAGGAAGAAGTATGCAGAGAGTAGGTAGTGACTCCTACACACTGTTGGGTCATTGTCAGAGCAAATGAGATACAGCCTGTGCTGTTGTTCTCTTCACTAGGATTAATGGAGTTTGAAGAAAATGAAAGAAATTACTTCAGAACATCATCTGAAATTACACTGTTGAACAGAAAACACCACTATATAGTACGGTGTCCTTAAAGACTTTATGCCATCTCTGATTCAGTCTTTCAAAAACAGAAGAAAAAAACTACAACATTGGTGGTAGAATATAATATGCTGTCATGATGTTTCTACATATACACAGAGCTAGAAACTGAAATCAAACTGATCAACCTCGAAAGAACAGCTCCGAACATCACCTCTGCAGTTCAAATTTGATGCATGCTGAAAGGGATTTGAATTCCTGGTCGCAATGCTACAGAGTATTTCCTCTTCCTCTCTCTTGCCACCCTAAAAGACAAATAGTTTACTTCAGTGTTTTCACACATATCTCACAGAGATTACATAAAGAGTAAAGGCATTATTTTGCTTGTGGTTCACAGCCCCTTCATAGTTCTGGAAAATGTCAATAGTCAGCACTCAATTATTCCACCAGATGTGGAAGCATTTCTTACTAACAACTTCAGTGTTAGTTTGTTTCCAAAGCATTAAAAACAAAAAAAAAAACCCAAAACAACAAAAAAGCTTGTGAAAAGGTTTGTCAGATATATATTTTTATTTATTTATTGTCCTGCTTTTAAACATAGGATAGTTGTGATCACGTTTTGCTAACTGCTAATCATAAACCTAGATAAGTGTATAAAAACACACTCCAGTATGAGTGACAAAGCATAAAGATGCTTGCTTTATTCTTTTTTCCTGTGCACTGGCCAGTGAGTGCAGTACTGTTTGATTTCCTGCATGGTTTTCATGTGAATGTACTCTTTTTCCTCACCCCACCTGATTATGCAAGAGCAGTATTCCCTTAGACTTGCCACCGTATGTGAAACAGAGTGTTCAGATGTTCACTGCTTCTGCTTGCTGTGCTGAAAAAAAAATAATCTATGAATGGAATGTGCCACTTAAACATAGTTGTATAAAATTCTATGCAACTTGTAGCAGAAATGCAAAGTGATGGCTTGAAGCAGTGACTGAGCATCTGGTGGAAAGGTGGAGTCAACCCACGGGAGTTCAGGTGTTTGCAAAGCATCTGAGTGGCCAGATGGGGTGGAGACAGGACCCACCCGTTCCCAAACCTCATTTAAGGATTGGCAGGCAGGAGGCAAGGGTATCTTCCTGGAGGTTCTTGCTTATCTGAGGCCTTTTGAAGATAAGCATCTTTTTTTTTTCTTCAGTTCTGTGCCCATAGCTGTTGTGTTTGAGCAAGTTCTCATTTGCTGCAGCTTAGGACCTTGCTGTTCTGCTGTCATTGCTCTGTTTTCTGCTGTGTTACAAACTTAAGCATATCTCTGTGAAATTGTATGTGTGCATCCAAAAGTTCATTTAATGGAACAGCAGACTTTTGTCCAAGTACAGTTGATAACAGAAGATCCTCTTTCATGAGTGGAAAGAAACACCATCCAAGTAAGTTCTTTCCATTCTCTGTCTGATTCCTGCATCTTCCTGAAAGATGTGATGAATGACTGCTACAAATGTGGTAAACTTCTAATAGCAAAATACTAGAAAGAACTAGTGGCACCTTTCTATGCAGTTAAGAGCATCCTCTCAGAAGATACAGATGTTTTCTTTATGGATAGCCTTCCTCAGGAAATTAATGAAAAAATTGAAAAAAGGGTTGAAGGACTGGAGAGAGGGGAAAAAAAAAATCCTAGAGGTAGGAGTGACCAAAGAAACTGGAGCTTGTTCATTTAGAAATGAGCTAAGTGGCAGTATGATGAAATCATAGTAGGTCTTACAGTACTTCTTGGGTTTTGTTTATTTTACTTAATCCTAAATTCAGAATGCATGACACACACAAAGTTTTTACATCTGATTGCTTCTTCCCTAAGGAAAGCCTAAGATTTCAGGCCTTAAATTTGAGACTTAAGGTGCTGGTCCTCATTTGATCTTTTTTCCAACTTGATTATTTCTATCATAATTAAGAGTGATAATAGCAGATGTAAATTAGAGTCAATTTTAAGGCAACTTCTTTTTGGAAATGCATATAATTTAAGATGGCTCATACTGAAGGAATTATCTAATCTCTGTTTTACTGCATTATGCCGTTCTCTGGCTTCATCACAGATAAAAAATATGACCCACTGAATATATATTACACAGAATCACGGAAATGCTTGGGTTGAAAGGGACCTTAAGGGTCCTCTAGTTCCCATGCCCCTGGTGTGGGAAGAGTTACTAACCACTAGATCAGGTTTTACAGGGCCCCATTTTTTAGTCAACTTAATTATTATTTTTAATTATTACTTCACTTTTTAGAGACTCTGTTATTTATTCAGTAGGCCTTTACAGAGCACAACTGGCCAGTGTCATGTGCTACTCGTATCAGATGTTGTTAATAAATTGTTCATAAAAATGAGGTATCAAAACTATTTTTTTTTTTTTTTTATGAAAATTGCTGGCTCATTTTGCTCCAAACAATTTTGGCCCTGAGGGAAAAAAAAGTGACACTTCTGTACAGCTTGTGTTCTTTATTTCCAGACGGCCTCTTATTAGAACTCATACATCTGTTAATCTTGTACTTTACTCATGTTGAGTCAGTTTTTGTAATCTATTTAAATGGTTGTGAATGTCTCCCAAACTCTGGGAAAAAGCTAATTTCCCATTTATGTTCATCTGCAAAAAGATCACAAAAGAAGCTACATAGGAATATATGAGAGAAAACTAACATGTAATCCATCCTCCCTGTAACTATTAGGAGTTTGCCACCTGCTGAGCATGCAAAGGACAAAATGAACAGTGCCTCCGAGTTTTCTGTTTTCAACCATAATATTAATAACTTCAGTGAGTGCTTCCTAGTTGTAATATTTTGGGATTTTATGAATACTTCTTCCATTCTTCTTTTCTATCACAATCATGATTATCATATTTTTATTTCTGGGTGTTGTCTTCATCTCTTCATTAACATTTGCACATTTGAATTATTCCATTCATTTATCTTCCTTCTTTTCTATCATGTCTCTCCAAAACCCATGCATTCATGTTCAGGAAACTTATTTGCAAATATTTCCTTTTCAAGCATAATTTCTGTTGAGAAACAAATACTTAAGACTTAGAAGTAAATACGTTCATTTTTCTGCTATTTTATGCCTGCTCTTTCATAGCTAGAACACAAGTATGTATTTAGGTGAGAGTGGTAATAATGCTTCATTTAGAAAACGTTAGCCAAGACCAAATTTTTAGCTGTGCTTCATACTTGCTCTTTAAGCTGCATTAGTACTGCTGCTCTCCAGAGACCAGTGTTCAGTTATCTGAGTCTTTTAGAAAGTCGTACAAGAGACAACAGGAAGGAAAAAAAATCCAGTGGATCATATTTCAAATTTTAATGTTTAATCCTGAAAATTTTGACAGAAACATCTCTCCTGAAAATAGTCTTAAGGCTTGAAAAGCTGCAGTCCCTGGATTTGCTTTAGTTATATGCTCCAGAAAAAATTTACCCTCAGCAGACAGGATATAAAATCATGGATTCTGGAGTACTGTTGGTTTTAGGGACCATTATAACTTTTTTCACCTCTCACTGTTCCAGAGGTGACAATTACCTCTTTTCCCCACAGAAGATGTCAGTGTTGTTGGTGTATGACTTGTACCCTCTCTCTGCCTGTGTTCAAGGACTGTTTGTCTCTGACTAATTTGGTGACGTGAAAGAAAAGAGTTGTGTGCAGGCTGCCCTCAGCTGGAGGATATTTATTTCAGTAGTGAGATTAGACATGCACTGCTAAGTCTTGAGGGGCTGTTGTCTTAAAAGTCTTTAAAGTCTCAGGGGAGACCTCATTGCACTATACAACTTCTTGAAGGGAGGTTGTGATGAGGAGGGGTTTGGCCTCTTCTTCCAGGCAACAAATAGGACTCGAGGAAATGGCTGCAAGTTGTACCAGAGGAGGTTTAGATTAGACATAAGGAAAAACTTATTCTCCCAGAGAGTGGTCAGGCACTGGAATGGCCTGCCTAGGGAGGTGGTGGAGTCGCCGTCCCTGGCAGTGTTCTAGAGACGTTTGGATGAGGAGATATGAGATATGGTTTAGAGGCTTGTGGTAGCAATGGCAATGGGAGGATGGTTGGACTAGATGATCTTGTAGGTCCTTTCCAACCTTGTGGTTCTATGATCCTATATTTGGAGGACTAATGAGGTTATGAATCACGGTGTTTAGCTTTTCACCACCTAGATGTGGAGAAGCCAAGATCAAGCTTGTTCAGTGCGTGACCAGGAAGGATGGCTAGGGATAAGGAGTGCTGTGTGAGTAAATCTATGTTGGCATGTATAACATGTGAGTAGTGGGCTGAGTGGACTGCCAAAATCACCAGAAAACATCTGGGACCAGTGAAGAGTGGTGCTTCTTGCTCCTCACTCACTGCTCCATTGTGCTGGTTCTAGGTCTGGCACTGCAAAAGTCATTCAGAAACAGCATTTCCCTTCTCAACACAAACTTACAAATCACGAAATACATCTTGCCTGTTTAATTGGTCACAGTAGCTCATTTAAGGACCTGATGAACGCTGTACTTCTACTAGGAATATGGAGGTCTGCGGCTGGGAGCAACATGGGAGGGCAGTACCTGCCCTTTAGATATTGGCAAGCTCTCAAATTTGTTGCCCTGGGATGCTTCACCCTCCTGGGCTCTTAGACTTAGTGAATTTAGTCCAGTAACGACGCTACAGGATCAGAAGAATGCTTTTATTTCAGCGGATGTCACAAAGCTTAAAGGGACAATTTAATAACAGATCTGTCAATGTTTTTTTTCACAGTAAGGCACTATGTTTATATAAAAATTACTGCTTCAACTGCTTTAGTCATCCTACTGCTATTGAGGTATTTCTGGAGGCATTTACTTAAATAGTTTACCTTATATCACATATATAACTAAATAATCCTCAAGTGACTGAGTTACTTAATTTCTGGAAAAAGTATTGACATTCAGTTTGGAACTGATGTGAGTGTGTAGGCTATGGGCATTTCAAAAGACAACTAATTCTGTATGTTGAGATGACCTCCATATAGAGTGGTCCAGATTACTCTCCAATGGAGAAAAACTGAAGCAGAACCGAGAAAAGGTTTAGGCACACTAAAAATGCATGAGCATTTGTAATTGTTATGTTGTGTTTGTTTTGTTTTGTTTTTTTGTAGGCATGATATGGAAAATCATGAAATAAATGCTGTTTATTTACTTCTCTGCTTGCCATACTTGAGGCACTTTGCAGACAAATCTGCAGTAAATGAAGGGATGGTTGTAGTGTAGTCCTGTCCCTGACTGAGAGAGCAGTTACAAATGTTCTGAACTCTTGTTTTGTGGAGTGATGAAGGAAGCTGAAGACATGAATGAAATATTTGTTGGCTGTGGATCTCAATGTATGAGGAATGGAAGAATTTCAATATCAGCATGGGCCTATGTCCAGAGCAGAATAATAAAACTGTCAGTGATAATGTAAAGAAAATTTAAATAAATACTGGTGCTCCCTAGCTATAAAGGAACTTAGAATGTTCGTAATATAGCAAAGAAAGCTACTTTATATCAACCAAGAAAAAAATAAAACACATTTAACAGCTCCTTTCAAGAGTAGACAAATGAATTCCAGTGCTACAAAGACGGGGAAAGTCTAATGTGTTTAAAATAAATCTAACATTGAATAATATTTTATGATAATGAGAGGATGATTGTTGTAGACTTCTTATTCTGAACACAAATAAAAGACTGATGGCTTAAAAAGGCATCAACTCCAGGAAAAAAAAAAAAAGTTAAGATTGTACATCTAGGGATGTCATTTTAGTAATGAGATGAAATGCAGTTATGTTGTATAACGAAGTGTGCAAAAGTAGGAAAGAAATCAGTGCTGGGCTTTTAAAAATGAAGCACACAGAAGAAAGCAGTGTGATGAAGAAACAAAGAAGGTGTTCTTGTATGTGGCAACCGTGAGACTAATGAAATATTTCATCCGGTTCTATTTTTCATCATTTGAAATGCATTTAAAACACTGTGACTTTTTGGGAAAAAAAAGTCAGATATTAGAAGAAAAGTAGCTGGATTCAGTGATTTCACAAAAAAAGTGAAATAAAACAAAGAACCAAAAAAAAAAAAAAAAAAACCCACAAACTTGCACAATGTATTTCAAATACTCTGTGCCAGACTGAGCTACTTCAGCTTCTATTCCACCCTCTGTTCTCATTACTTTTTATCAGAATTCAAGCCATACATTTCCTATTCCCTTCCTGCCTGCCTGTCAGGGATAATTGCTGTTGCAGACATGCTTGTCCATAACTCAGAGCTGGGCAGAGTTGTTGTTATACAACTAGTGTTTACTCAAGCATCACATTTACAATTGGTGAAGGAAATTATTTCAAAAGAAATCTTAAAAAAAAAAAAAAAAAAAAAAAAGACTGGAGTAAAATGTGTGGTTTGATCTAAGTGAACATAATTCACTTTCTTGTTGATTGAAATGGTGGTAAAGGACAACCATATTTTGCATCTCTTGAAGTAAAATAATTACATGAGTGGGAAATACTGTTTGAATCTGAGAATCATGTTCTGGAGAAGTCAGTCTATTACTTTCCTTTTAGAAAGAACATCTCATCCATACAACCACTGATATCTTTTCTAATCAGCACCTATTGCAATGTCACCAAAGTGTGATGGAAGGTGAAGTTTGGCTGGTTGCTCGCACTCACCCAGATTTCACAAGTTCTTGTTCTTACCGTGGGTCACACCAGAAACTGCAGTCTGTGCTGGCATATGTAGAAAGTATTTGATGAGATAAAAATAAAGTAAGAGGGAGTACAAAGATTTGCTTTAGTAAAGCTATAGCTTTAAGTGTATTTTAGGAATAGCTGTTGTTCAGACACCCGGTGTTTTAAATGGGCCTCTAGTATGAAGAAGCTAACTGTCTAGTTAACTCTTATGGCGCGTTATCTTGATGGCAAAGAAATGACTTGATGTGGTCCATAGAAGAACATCAGATTATAGCTTGCTTCTCATGCCGTAAATCACCCCATCATTTCTACAAAACAGATTTCTGAAAGACTGGTTGGTTTATTTCTTTATGGCATTGTATCGGGTTAAGAAATAGAATAATGAAACATTTTATTTTATATTTATTTACCTTTTTTTGTCCTCAGTTTAATTGTCTTTAGTTTTAGCCATTATTTTTTAAAAAATTACTTAATAGATGCTTCTATTAGTTTATTTTTTTATATTCCTGTTTTAAGTTAACATTTGTAAAAGTGAAATGAAGGTATTGGTATTTGTGTAATTCCTCAGTATTCCTAAGGAGTACTCCTCACTTGCACATTGCAGAATTGAGTAGTGCAATAGAGACAGTATTTCAGTGTCTTTTGAGGCTACCTAAAGCCCCACTAAAAACCTAGGAGTGTTTTCCGTCTAAGCTGACTGCAATTTTAGTCTTGAGGGGTTTAAGCTACTTGAGATGCTGTCGTTTCTTGTCATATTGTTATGAAGCAGTGTATTGCTCAGGAGCCAAGAACCAAGCAGTAGCTGTGGTTGTGGTTGCAGTTCTGATGCGTGGGTAATAAATAGGTGCTGTCATTGTCATGGGTTACACTAGGGATTTCTTAGAAGATTCTTGCTGATATGTTTATTGTTTATTCTGTCTCTGAGAACAGGTTTATTTGTTGAATAACAGGTGGAATAAATAGCCAATTTCAATTTTTTTTTTTTCTTCTTGTTTTTGGATGTTTGACATAAGTCTTGAGTTTATGAACAATAAACAGGACAATGTCAGAAAATAAATGTTTATTTAGAAAGTTTTATTCCTTTTAATAATACACTCGACTTTTTAACTTTGTAATATTCAGTAAACTTTAGTGAAAGTGATTGAATAGTGTTGCAGATAGCAAAGACAACTTCTCATGAATTCTTCCATGTCTCTGCCATCACTTTCATCCATATATTTATTTTTCAATCATTCAATTTTTATAAAAATATAATTTCTTCTTTATATTCTACCAAAGTTTTGAATTTATTCAGAACATTCAGACCTTATCTACCTTGATAGTTTCAAAATAAGTCAATGAGGATCTACATATTTTTCTCTAGTCAGTAGATATGTATGGAATATGGCTCTCCTGTTGGATAATGGCAACATGGGTGATATTACAAGAAGCAAGCAAACCGGCTGCACTAAGAATACAGAAACATCCATGAGCTGGTATATTATATTGTGAATAATACATGGTAGTCTTAGATAACAGTCATCATGGATGACAGCATTAATTCCTGCTGGTTGTTATCTAGAAATAGCAGTCCAGTAGTGTACAATTTACAATATCATAATCTTGTTACAAAAGCATAAGCAGAGATAAAGTAAAAGGCAGGAAACTTAATCAAAAAAATAATTTATCCACACAGTAAGAAAATCAACTATAAAATCCTCTATCTCAAGAATTTAGCGAGTGTGAGACTGAGTTGACAATAGATATCTGCAACAAGTGATACTTGCACAGCACATTTTACAAGACTTTTCTTTAATATTTTCTACTGTTACAAATTTAAATCAAGTAGACAATTGTATTATGTTCAAACATCTCCAGGGATATTAAATACTACTGCAAACTAAGGGAGATCTGGATAAGGCTGCTGAAGTTCACACACAAACTGCTTGCTAATATTTTCTGTTGCCTCCCTGAGCTGTTTTAATAGTCTCTGGATAAACCTTATTTTTGGCCAGACTTCAGTAGGAGCAATTCCTGCGCCCTTCTGTAGCTGTTGAGAGAATCTGTATCACCAATGTTAATTTGTCTTGCTCTCTTTCTATCATACATTGAAATTTTTGGCTTTTAATTCTTAGCACAAGGTAGATTATACTTTCTGTAGGATTTCTTCCTGTATTCTCTGAAGGGGAACCGTGTTCTGTGATTAGGAGGGAATATGGAATGCATGTTCTGTAGAGAGCACCACACATGTAGGTATAGTTCCTTGCAGGGGACTGAACAATCTTTCTATTATTAAAATTCCAATTGAGTTCATATCAGTAGGATGATACAATCACTTTGCATAAGGTCAGATTTTATATCAAGGGTAAAAACTAACAGTTTTTTTTTTACTGCATTCTTCTTTAAACTGAAGATGATTGTGTTTTGAATCCTTAGTGACCAGAAGTAGTTATCTAAAAAGGGACTTGCACAGACAGTAGCCTCTGATGCTTATCATATGGTTTCTTTTATCCTGATGTCTGCTAAAAAAATAAATTAATGGAGATTATAATAATTATCCAAACTAGGGGTTGAATAAAACTCCAGTCTACAGTGACCACACTCAGCACTCCACTACAAGTTTAAGATATTAAAAATATTTCTGAAATGGATGAAAACTTGTTCTTTCATAATCCATCACAAAGTAGTCAAAGTAAGGACAAAAATTTAAAAGATATTTTGTCAGAAAGATGGGATGAAGGATGGGAGTAATTTGCTAGGCATATGTGAGAAGGCTTCTGCATTGAGTGATGACTATTATTTTAAAGTGTATCAACATGTAGCATCATAAAGGGTAGCACGTAATATCTTAAACACATTACATTTATAAAGAGTACTTGGACATGAAATTTGGTATAGTACAAAATGCTTTTAGTATTCATAATCATTGAAATAAATAAATTATAGAGCCTTTTGGAGATTCATATGAGGAATGAAATGTAGATCCTTTTTTGACATGATCCTTGATAACTCTTAGGTATCCTAGATAAATACAGTCATCAGTTACTGGCTCCATTTCTGACCTTGAACAGTGAGTAATAACAATGGTCAACTTTGTAAAGCCATTTGAAATTTGTGGGTGAAAGCTTTAAGATGTTAACAAATTTCTTCAGTCTGGGTTGAATCTGCTGTTCTCGATATTTAACCTTTGCTTGAGTAATTTTAATAGTGAATGGGAAACAATTGCAGTTCTAATTAAACTACATTTTTTAAGATTTATAAAACATTTAAGTCATTTATTTATTTTATTTAGGGTCAAGTTGTTTTCAGGAATGGAGAGAGGATGGGAACCATCAAATTTACGCAGTTCCAAGGTAGGTTACAAACAATTTTATTCTCATTACAATTATATACGCAGTTTTAGACTTAATGTATCAATTGCATTTACTATAGAACAATTTAAATATGTAGAATTATTTTTAAAATAAACTGCTTTGAAGATGTCTTAACATAGTTAGTAAATATGAGTTTTATTACCTGCTTGAAATGCTGTATTTTGAACCCTTAGTAGTCTGAGATATTTCTAAGTACTTTCCTTAAAGAAAATTCACACACAGAAACTATTGATCTATAACAGCCAGATGCTGGAAAAACTGTACTGATCAGCTAAGCACCTGGTCATTAATGCAGTTGTTTTTGGAAAGTGAATCTAAAGAGGCGTTTTTGCTATTAGAGAAGTTTATTTAGAGAGATTTTTTGTTATTAAGCTCTTTCAAGTTCGCATTTGTGCTCTATGAAGGCTTCCTTCTGAAATTCAGCAACTGATTCCCAAAGGTTGTTTCAGAAGGCACTCCCTCAGCAAGTAAAGGACAGAAACCATCAGAAACCATCAGCCCCATCCCTTGGAGGCAACATTCTCTGCAGTGTGACACATTAAGCCTACTGTGTCCACTCAGCCTGAGCTGCTCTGCAGGGATTGTTCTCAGCAGTAGAGACCCCAAATGCAGACTCTCTTTGCAGACACCAGCGGTTGTCAAGAGTTGTTTGCAGCTGGGAAGAGGTGCTTGCTTTGTCAAGTTTTCAATCAAAATACTGATTTATAGAAGACATATCATAGTTGTTTATACAGTTTATAGAATGCAGTTAATGTTTTTGTTCCCAGTCTGATCCAGAGACGAAACTGGAGAAAAGTGCATTTGTGTGGTCTCAAGAGAGCAGGAGGAAGAGGGAGCTGGCAAATAGCTTTCAGTGCACGAGAAAGAGGCATGCACTTTTTCTTCAGGAGATCACTTTAAACATAATTCTGCTGACCACATTGCAAAGGCTTATCCTTTGAGTAGAAACTGTCTGCTATATGGGCATTATTATTAATGAACAGCAATGCACTTGAGGGGATTTGTTACTCATTCTAATTTACAGCAGCAATCTTATGGGTTGTTTTTGTCTTCACATCTACAACTGATGCTATTAACTCATGGTCCCTGAAGCATTTCTATCCACTAAATTTTTGCAGACCTCATCTCATGATAACATAATCTAGAAATTATTGCTCAACACTAATGATAAATATTTACTGCTTCCTCTTCCCCCTCTTCCTCCCATTATTTCGTAGTAGTAGTGTTTACAGCAACATGAAAGAATCATGAGTAAATATTGCAAGGAGATATTACAAGAGGTGTTTATTCCTCAGAAGTCTGAAGGAGGCCCTGTGCATCCTACCTAAGGCAGCTGCACTCTGCTAGTGCACTCGAGAGGGGGGAAGTTTGGCACCTTCCCTCTGTGCATTAATGATGTGATGTGGAATCATGGGAAGGTGAACAAGCACCTTTGGAAGTTACCTGCAGGAGCAATTGAAGTCCTTGATAGCTAATTTTAAACAGATTTTTATTATCATCCTTTCAAATATGAGTTTATAGTGTTTCTCAGTCTTTAAAGAGCTGCTATTTAACACCAGTGGTTTTACTACCAGTTGAAATACTCTTTGGTCAATAGGAACGGAGGAGACAGCTGCCCATTTTATACTTCCTTGCTGTTACATAATGGCTGTTTCAGAACCGATTCAGGCCCATACCCAGGATTTTGATCATCAACCAAATGTTTCTCATCAACCTGCAGGAAAAATCCTGTTTGTTTTCATTATAACCCACACATCCTATGGAGAAGATCAGGAGGACTAGATTATTTCTATGCAAGCTATAGTCCAAAGACACATCTGAAGTCTGTCTTTTGTTCTCACTAACTCTGGAAAAAAGAAGACTATACTGAAAAAAGTAAGAAATTCAAGTGTAAGGATCAATAGTTGAAAGTATTCTTTTTATTTTTTTAATATAAATTATATTCCAGCTGTTAAAAGATTTTTTCTCTTCTTTCATGATTACCGTGGCAGTGCTGTAAAAGAAATCATTCATTTCCTAAAAAAAAAATAAATATAATAATCTTAAAACATTGGTTAGAAAGCTTTCCAAAACATTCACATTAACTTTTCATAAATCATGGGCTAATGGGGAAGTTCCAAATAGTGGAAATAAGCTAATTAAGTTCAATACTTAGATTGGTAAATGGGCTTTTCCTTTGTAATTATAGCTGTTAGGTGCTATCAGGCTTGAGACAGATAAGTATCTCAGTCATTAATGTTTTTTATGAACTGTGATACAAATCATTGTGTTTTCTAGGAAAAAGAAAAAAAAAGACTGCATCAATGATGTATTACAAATTCTTTTAATGAAATTCATGATAATTATGAGCATCACATATATTAAGTGCATTAGTAGCTTATTACCCTAACATAGATGAAAGTCATCAGTATTAGTGTTCTGTACCTCAGCAGTCATTTCTTCATCTACAAGAGTTTATAGTTTTATGAATGTTTTGAATGAAAGGATGCAAATATCACCAATAAATCATTGTAGAGAAAGAAGATGGGTAAATAGGTAATAATATATGAGAAGCAAGATTCCGTGGCCAAAAATGTTGTTCCTCATTTGTCAGGTCAGAAGAACAGCTCTCAGTCTATGTTGGACTCAAGGTTTTCATACAGTATCAGGTAGACCATGCCTGACAATTCTGACAAGAACTAAAAAGGCAGAAGTTACGAAAATGAGAAAACGGGCAGTGAGCAACACACTTTCCACAGATTCAGAGGGCAGTGCTTAAACTGAATATACTTGGATGTTTTACTGGAAAATGAAAGCCCTTCAAGTTGCAAACTGCTAACCAAATTATTGAAAAGGGAAAGTTGTCCAGGTCTCCTTATCACAAAATCTTTGCTGGGAACCTTTGTGTTAATGAGATTATTTCACAGAATCACAGAATCACAGAATGGCCAGGGTTGGAAGGGACCTCAAGGATCATGAATCTCCAACCCCCCTGCCACATGCAGGGCCACCAACCTCCTCATTTAATGCTAGACCAGGCTGCCCAGGATCCCATCCAATCTGGCCTTGAACACCTCCAGGGACAGGGCATCCACAACCTCCCTGGGCAGCCTGTTCCAGCACCTCACCACTCTCTCTGTAAAGAACTTCCCCCTGACATCCAACCTAAGTCTTTCCTCTGTCAACTTAAAACCATTTCCCCTTGTCCTGCTGTTATCTACCCTTTAAAAGAGTTGAAGATTTGAGAACATTTTGGATATGGAAAAGCAGACAAGGATGCAAGGGAAAACCAGTGCATGATAGCTCAGAGTATAACTGCAGTATGTATGACATGCTGTAATAAGATTTTGAATCACTGCCTTAATTTTGAAGGTAGATGTAGCTTTTCCCAAGTTCACACGAGCCATGTTCCATTTTCAGCCTCTGTTAGGTTTGCAAACAGTCAAACAGACTGTGCCAAGGGTAGTTGGGACCAAACTACTTATTAATGCATAGATTGTGACTGTCACCCAGAAATGTTATATTATGCTGCAGAGGGCACAAAGCACATGTAACTGCATTTTATTCTGCTACCATACTGGCAAATAAAGAGCAGTCTGCCAGTCTAGCTGAAATATCCAAGAAATGTTTGAAGTTGGCATCTTTCCAAATGAAGAGGTTTTGTCCACTGATGCCATTAAAGCAATATTCTCGTTGTCAAACATGTAGCTGAAGTAGATGGCCAAAATCTTTTGGCTAGTGCAAGCAGAAAGAGGATCCTGGCAAATGTTACAGTGTACACATCATGGAAACCTAAAAGACTTCGGGGCTAGAATAGATTGAAAAGGAAAAGTAAAGCTGAATTGTAAACAAGTAGGATTGAAATGTGTGTGTAGATCATGCCTACGTAGATTCCTTCTATTATTTTAAATTCTGTCTGGCAGACTTGGACTACTTTTGGTTCTTGCTTAAATAATAATTCATATAAATAATGTGATTAACTGCCTTTCAATATTTTTACATTTATCAATTCTCTTGTATATTTCCTTCAGAACTAGTCTGTGGATTTTCTTTCTGTAAATAATGCTGAAAGTATATAATTCAACAGACACCAAATATTTAATTGCAACATTGAAAAATTAGATTTGAAATATCATGTCAAATATCAACAGTCCGTGGTGTCAAATTTCCACAATCAAGGATTAAAATTTTTCTGCCTCAGAAGCATACTACCAAAGTGAAAGTAAAATCTCCTTATGAATATTTTTTTTTTTCCAGATTTTAGGTGTACCTTTGAATAGTCAGGTAGACACTTTGGGGAAAAGTAGAGATAGTATTCCATTTGCTTAACAAAATGTGAATATACTGTGTGTGTATTCAGGATGTGAAATATAAATACTTACTGATTTCATGTAACAAACAATAAGGTTATATATTTTTTTTCTTTTTCCTGCGCAGTAAGTATAGCTGGATTCTTCTGGAGTTTATAACTCTCACTGATGATGCCAGCACATAAACTTTGTTCAGTTGTAGGCGAGAGGTGGTAAAGTTATAGTGTCTGCTAGAATCCCCAAGTTAATGGAATTTTATAATGAAGAGCTTTTGACCAAAATTTCCCATAAAGACTTAGTTCCAGGATGGTGGGCAACATTATCATAGTGCTAGGAAAAAATGAAGATCACTGTATAAGTTAAACCTATCACAGATAAATGACATGATCAACAAACACTTTGAAAAGCTACAGTGAAAATGGGTTTGTTCACTGTGTAGGTGATCAACGGCAGTTGTGAGTTATACGCTGCAGACATGGATACTAAATGTTGTATGGGAGTGTTATTAATCCAGAGATCCACATAAAGGGAGTGAAAAACTAAATTGCATTTCAGATTTACTAGTCCTCCTTTTTGTGACTTAAACATGGTCCTGTTTTGTTCTGTCATTTTATGTGCTAGTTTAATTCCAAGTCATAGCTGGTCATACAGGCACTGTATTGGCCCCTAGTTCTCTAAGATGAAGATTTTGTATTTTCTGTAAAAATGAAGTTTTCATACATCATTGCTCGAATCTGGTAGAGAAATTAATGAAGAATAATTCTGTAAATATGATGATAGAAAATGAGCATATGTAATTAATAGATTTAGGAGGAGATAGATTTTATTTTTTTACAGTTTTCTTTCTAAATGTCTGATTTTAAGTAACACTGCAACAGCACAGTGTCATTTTCTGACTTGAATCATGTTACTTAAGAACTGGTTGGCTAATCTCAGCCAAGGGGCTGTGATCAACAGTTCTGTGCCAGGGTAGAGACCGATCACAAGCAGTGTCCCCCAGGGGTCGGTTTCGGGACTGGTACTCTTCAACATCTTCATCGATCACAGATGATGGCATCGAGTGCACCCTCATCAATCTTGCAGATGGTGACGAGCTGAGCGGTGCAGTTGATACATTAGAGGGAAGGGAAGCCATCCAGAGGGACCTGGATGGGATGGGATGGAGAAGTGGGCCCATGAAAACCTAATGAGGTTCAACAAGGCCAACTGCAAGGTGTTGCACTTGTGCTGGGGTTATCCCAGGTGTTTATGCAGAATGGGGGAAGAACTTCTTGAGAGCAGCCCTGTGGAGAAGGACTTGGGGGTCCTAGTGGGTGAAAAGCTGGACACGAGCCAGCAGCATGCGCTTTTAGCCCGCAAGACCAACTGTGTTCTGGGTTGCATTAAAATAGGGGTGGCCAGCAGGGAGAGGGAGGTGACTGTCCCTCTCTACTCGGTTCTTGTGAGGCCCCATCTTGGAGTACTGTGTCCAGGCCTGGGGCCCCCACCACAAGAAAGATGTAGAACTCTTGGAGTGGGTCCAAAGGATGGCCACTAAGACAATCAGAGAGCTGGAGCACTTCTCCTATGATGAAAGATTGAGGGAACTGGGCTCGTTTAGCTTGGAGAAGAGAAGGCTCCAGGAAGACATCATTGTAGCCTTCCAGTACTTGAGGGGAGCATATAAACAGGAAGGGGAATGGCCGTTTACAAGAGTGAACAGTGATAGGACAAGGGGGAATGGTTTTAAACTGAGACAGGGAAGATTTAGGTTAGATATTAGGAAGATGTTTTTCACACAGAGGGTGGTGACGCACTGGAACAGGTTGCCCAAGGAGGCTGTGGATGCCCCATCCCTGGAGACATTCAAGACCAGGCTGGATGTGGCTCTGGGCAGCCTGGTCTCGTGGTTGGTGATGCTGCACATAGCAGGGGGTTGAAACTGGATGATCATTGTTGTCCTTTTCAACCCAGGCCATTCTATGATCCTTCCCCAATAAGTATTTGTCCTTGTTTTCAGTGAATTTTGCTAACTTGTTTGAACAGAAATTTATTGCCCCCATCCCAAAAGAAGCTAAGATAAGTTCAAGAAATAGTAGCTTTTAATTTCTTTACTTCCAGTGGCAACATAGACCCTTTGTCATCACTGTTAGCTGACAGAGTAAGTTTATATTTCAGAATTCCCCCTTGAAGACTCTGGGAGTCATATAATCACAAATACTTTTGGATTTAGAAAAAATATCCAAAAAAAGCTTACTGTGGACTCTAATTTCTCCTTGCTCCTTGGGAGGAAGGGGCTGAGTTATATTTATTTTACTCTTGAGTTATTGGCTAAGAAGCTGAGATGCAAGAGAGAACATGAGTATGAGTTGTTGAGGAAAATGCTTTCTTATATGTGTTGTCTTTATCTGGAATGCATGTACATTTTTTTTCTTAAATGATTACAGAGTGAAGGGGATGAATGTGTAAAGATCTGATTTCACCACAGATGATTTAATGTGCAGAATTTAAAACTACTGCCAGAATCAAAAATGCATCTAATTAATTTCGATGTTGTAAATAAATTGCTCGAGCAAAGGAGTTGGGGACTGTGATTTAGAACAAAATGATATTGTATACGATCCCTGACTACTAACACAAATCTGTCTGTTACCTCTGTCTCTTCAGCATAATCCTCCTCACTTTCTCTAATGCCCGTGCAGTAGACACATTTTTTCCTCCTTGAGCTGCTTTCTGCACATCCACTTCAGGTATTTGTTTGGCCTTGAAGGACCATATTCAATCTTTGCTGGTTAATCTCTTGTGTAGGAATATATATGTGTAATAAACAGTTTCCTTATATTGTACCAGAGTTGGTGTTAGTAGGTAGGCTCAGAAGGCCCCAGTGACGTAAAAAGCACTGTCACAGCCTTCCTGTCCATGGCTGGAGCATTGGGAATCACGTTTGGGCTATTGGTAAGGGATAGTTTGAAGGAGAAGGAAAAGAATAATAGCCCCAGAAAGTGATCTCCTAAAAGTGATACTACACAGCTGTACATGACCATCTACAATGAGTGGGCTGGATAGCTTATCCCTAGAAAGTACGTATTCTTGTCTACCATAAAATCGTGGTAGATCCTTGCCCCATTTTACAGTGTACTATAGCTCCAAAATCGGTAATGCAGATCTTGGCATTTAAAAAGGTTGGGTAATTTGTAAACCTGGTAAGATTAATAGGTTCACATTCTGCCTTGAACTGTTAGAAGGGAAAGCTGAGAGCACTGATGGAAGCAGATTCCTGAGTGGTTGCCATTTGTACTCCTTGTCCTGAATATAAGGAAGAACAAGGTGTCTGGTGTACATAGGTCAATCAATTTAACCTTTTTTACAAAGTTGCTTTAGGAATCCACTCAGGAAGTGGAGTGAATTGTGAGGATGTGGAATTCGAACTAGTTTTTGAATACAAAGCATGTGTTTCTTGCTTTAGAAAGAGAAAATAAGCACAGACTTTCCATTCTGAATAATAGGAACTAAGCCTCTCACTCTGGCAATTCAAAAGGCCAGCACAGAAGGTTTTATAACCTGACTTTGTTAATGTGACATTTGGAGCGTGGTTGTGTTGGTGTGGTGTGACAGCAGGCAAATGCTGTGTTGTGTTAGTAAATTGTAGAAGTCCTGATAAAAAGGAGGAAGTTTTTGCACTTCTAGTCTATGCTTCCCCTCAAAAGGGAGAGACTATGAAAAACTCCCAAAGAATGAATCAAAAAGGTCAGTAAATACAGAATGAATCACAGAATGGCTAGGGTTGGAAGGGACCTCAAGGATCATGAATCTCCAACACCCCTGCCACATGCAGGGCAATACATAAGGGTCTTTTTTTTTTTTTAATTCGGAGAAGAGAGCACAATTTTTGAAAAATCATTCGTGACTTTTCACACCTTTAAAAAGTTAAGTTGGATTTAGGTTTGAAATTGTATACAGAAGCTATAGATCACCAAAAGCTTTAACTGCTCATATCTGAGTTTGATAAATTCAGCTGACATTCTAAGCGATAACCTGCAGCCAAACGCTAGATTGTTTTCCTGTGTGTTACAGGTTCAATTTTCAGCACTGTGTGCCTATTTTAATCACTGAAAGCCTCCCAAGACTATTACAGCTTGGGGCCAGTTGATGATGTACTGTGAGGGCTAAAATTACTGGTGCAGGTAACTTGGACTGTGGGCCGGCTGTGAAATCAGTGGGGTTTATGGAAGCGTATAGTCTGGGAAGTAATCCCAGATTGCAGTTACAAATATGTACATGTGTGCCCTATGGATATAAAGTGCTTTGCTGATGCCTTGGAACTAAGAATCATTGAATCATAAAATCACAGAATAGCTTGGGATGGAAGGGCCCTCAAAGCCCATCCAGCTCCATTCCTGTCCATGGGCAGGGCTGCCCCCCACCAGCTCAGCTGCCCAGGCATTGAGCACCTTCAGGGATGGGGCACCACAGCTTCTCCGGGCAGCTGTGCCAGTGCCTCACCACTCTCTCAGTAAAGATTTTTTTTCCTAACTTCTCACCTGGATTTCTTCTCTTTCAGATTAAAATCATTCCCCTTTGTCCTATCACTATTAGATCGTGCAAAAAATTGGTTCCCCTCCTGCTTGTAAGCTCCCTTCATATACTCAATCAGCAGATAAGAATAATATGCCATCCCTCCTCTGGGCTTAAATTAGACTTTTGCTCTTGTTTTCCCTTCTTGATTCATATTTTAGTAATATTTGTAACCAGAGTATTTTTTTAACTGTCTCAGATCTATCTATATGTATGAAAGAATCTGACTAAATGTTAGAAATGTCCAAGATAAAATTTTAAGGAGAAAGCCAACTGAGTCACAAGACTGAAATTTCTAAATGAGTTGGATATTTTGAAAACGTCTACAAAAGGAATTATCTTCAGTGGTCTGTCAGGTTCCATTTATTTGTGGTAATTGACCTGGGACTCTCCGATTCAGCAAAATCTTGGCTGCTTTGCATGAACAGAGAAGGGGAAAAAAAACTCAAACCTCTTTTTGCTACCCACAGACGTACCTATACATAGCAGTTCAAGCTGTGTTCCAGGTAGGAAATCATATTCCACAAGGGGCATGGACAGAGGTATTGGAAGGATAACTTCAGCTTTCATGGTCTACGTGTGTTCTTCTTTGTGCCAGGAAGCAGATACTTGCAGAAATGTGTGCTGTCCCTTTCCAGCAGCTTCTGCCACCTATGTGCTCTTGCAATGCATTAAAATTACACTTGTTTGAGCTCCTGAATGTGCAGTGTTTTTCCTGAGCTCCAGGTTACTGTGGATTCTTGAGCCCTAGCAATACCTTTTGCTTCTTGCTTTTTACTCATTGATGTGAAGACTAAGAGAACAGGTGTCAAAGTGGCTCAGCAGCATCCTTTATTGCAGTATAATTAATTTCATGACTGTCTGTGATTTACACTCATTCAGGCAGTATTCATTCCAGGTGGCATTTATTCTCATTTTTTGGAATGAATTTAGGATGGAATATTATAAAATGCTTTATTTAAGACTAGATATGTTCCATTTATTTGCTCTCCTTTCATCATCTTGAGTTTGCAACCAGTATTAAAAACAAGCAAAAAAGAGAGAAAGGGGAGTCAGTGAGAGAAAAGTGACATTTTTGTGCCATAAAGTAAGCATTTGGAAGTCAACAGTTACAGGATTAAAGATTAAATCTCACAAAGAAGTGTTTCCCTTCCATTCTTAAAAGTTTAAGGTAACTAATGCTGAAAATCTCTGGCAGTTTAAAAGTTATAATTAACCAATGTAATTTCATTCAGAATCCATGTGAGAAGACTGGAATATTTGATGCTGACAGAGACCTGGTTTTAACTAATGAAGTGAAAGATTAGGTCATGAGAGAGGCTTTGAGTTGCCTTGTATTAAGGAAGTGAACTTCTGTTCCTGAGCTACATTGCCCAGGATGGAGACAGAAACGCAGAGCTGAAATGTTACACCATTCAGTCAAATGGTTTGCCACGTAGCATTCACAAGTAGTTTCCTGACTAAAAAAAAATACAGGGAGGCTGAACAGAATTGGTGGTCTAGAAATACAAGCTACAGATTTGTCAGAGAGGAAACTCAGAGTATTCTTTCATATTCAGTTTTATTGTTATTCTTCCATGGCAGTTACCCCCTGTGGGGCTGCAAGAATACCAGGCCTTATAAAGCAGGTTCAACTCTGCCTTTGGTAAAAATTATTAATTTAGCACTAACTTTGCAAATGGCTAAATTTGTGTTAGAGTAGCATTGTGCATACACTGTTGTCACAAATAACATACAGCATGCTGTCTGTCACGATTATGCATGTGTTTTTCAGTCTCTGTAGAGGGCCAGTAGCAGTAATGGTTCCTGAAAAACTGTACAACTCCTGCTTTGATGAGAATGTTTTCATTTGTGTTCCCTTTTGTCAGATGGTACAAGTGTGCTGGGAATTACGCATATTTGACACCTATGGACTGCTCAAGAAATTGCCACTGGTTGCCTAAACAAAAAGAAGTAGGTACCCCATAGAGGTCTAGAATAAGAAGAAAGATTCCTGCTTTGTATACATGGTAGATTAAATGTTAGCAAAATAATTGGGTAACAATATGTGGTAGTCAGGAAGTACAAGCAGCTGCCAGGAAAGTTATTCCCCCACACTGCTTGTTTTCAGGGCAAGCTAGCCTTTTATCTATCAAATATGATCTCAGATAATTAATCCTGTTGGGATGGCCAAGGACAAACAAAGTTGAACAATAGATGTTTTCTCTTTTCATCTGGAATGATTCTGTAAATTGTGCAGTTGTGTGGAAATCAATAGCTGATCTGCTGGATGGATAAATCCCAATCAACAGATAAAATATAAATGGAGCTACATCACATGGAATTGGGTCAAATTGCATTGGAAGTGGGTCAAGCCTTTAGGAATCCTACTGTTGATTTTAATGAGTGCACAAGGTTTTAAGACCAGCTTACTGGTTTTAATCAGACTAGCTTATAGTATGATGAATTACTGCTGTATGTGTAAATACTTTAATTAAGCAGTGCTTTATGAAGACAGTCTAGTTGTACTGTTGTAAACTCTGAGCCTGACCCTGCAAAGTTCTGAGTAGTTCCTGAAATGCTACATTGATCAGGCATTCAGGACTGACTTCCAGCTCCTCAAACAATCAACTCTATAATCTGACAGATAATGTGAGAGACCTAGTTTTGCATGTCTTAAATATTCATCTGAGGCTATTTCTATTTTTAATTTTCAAGATATTGTTTTATAGCCTACTTTGATCTCATTGTATGCAGCCAAAACCCTGAACTATTTTTAGTACTAACTATCCAATTATAAAAAATATGCTCTTGAGGCATATGAAATACAAATCCTTATTTCCTTGAAGAAATACTAAAATATTCCAAGCATGTCAAAGCCTGCTGCATTGCGCACTCCCTGAGATACAAATAAAAAAAATATGTATAGAGTTTAGTGTTTGCAGAGATTCCTGCATAGTACATCCAGTGAATCACAACTCTGTTTTAAATTCATTTTTGTTTTTTACCAAGCTGTCTGTACTTACCAGGCAAAGAAGTTAGATATTCTACGTCTGGACAAAAAAAAAAAAAAAAATTGTTTTATTCAATAACTGAATATTATGGAGTCCACTTGAATTGTTTTATCCCTTATGTGGGTTTTAGAATGTAGATCCTCAGGGCCATTTCTCAGATGCTTACCTGATCCTAGATTCACAGTGTGTCTGTATTTATACCTGGAGCTTTGCTGCTATGTGTAAATAACTGAATAATTCATTCACCACAAAGAAAGCACAAAATGACTGTCCAGAAGCTGAAATATTCATCTGCAGGTGAAAGGTGTTTTCAGATCTCTCACACACATTGTTCTGGAGGATTGAAATACTTTTTGTTATATCTTGGAGAAGTGATACTGTGACATTCAGCTCAGTGCTGAATGGGAATGGCAACAATTCCTCTTAGTTGTCACGAAAAAGTACTTGGTAGACTCTAAGCTGTATTTGCACTGTCAGTTATGTGTCTGTTTGTGTCTGACTTTGGTACACAGGTTTTTGATAAGCCACATCACATTTCTTGGTCAACAAAACTAGAAAAAGAAGTGGAAATTCCTTAACTTGAATTTCAGCAGTCACTGGCCTTTTAGATTCTTCACTACCAGGAGAAGATAAGCCACTAAACTAGTTAAAGTAGTAGGAAATTTCAAGAAATAGCCTAAGACCAAATTTCTCTGTGTAACTACAGTACTCAATATTTTTTTTTAAAAAAAGCCTTTTATAACTTTTTGAAATTTGGTGACAGTATGTGGGATCCACTTGTCCAAGTTCACATATTTACATCTGACCAAGTTGTTGTGGTCCACCATAAAGAGTGATACAGATTCTTCCATAATAAAACTTAGACTTATTGCTGGGTATGTACCTATAGTTGAGTAAGAAAATTATGCTCTAAATATGCTCGTTTTCCTAAATATCTTGAAAATGAGTTTGGACAACTTAATTCAGAGGTAGATGTATGCACTGTACTCAGATAAGTTTGAAAAGCTGAATCCCTTCAAACCTTTTTCCAAGAAATAGGGTAGTAGCTGTGAAAGAGAGAGATTAATCACAATAATAACAATGAGCTAAACAAAGTACAGGTCAGTTTGCTGTTGTGTGTATTTGAATTTCACAGTGATTTTTCATATAGTAAAGTTTAAGTCGCTAATTTCAGCTACTTATTTTTTATTGGCTTGAGATCTCACAAAAATGCTTTGCTATGGATAAAGAATAAATTAAATAAAATGAACCAGGCATTCTTGCTAAGAAAGAGTCACATTATTTAGTGCAGACATCTAAGATTAAGTTCATTTTAGAATTCCCCCTCAGCACAGTACTGCAAACAATTATATCATCCATAAACCATGAATCTTTCAGCTTAGATTGTTAATCACAGTGCCAGCCTCTGTTGCATTTCTTCACTTTTCAGTGGCTGAACTCTGAATTGGAAGGTCCATCCACTGGTGAAAATAACTTCTCTGAAGGTTGATCTTTGATTCTTAGACTGATATTATGGATGGTGGTGAAGAACTTATTTAAAACAAACAAACAAACAAACAAAAAAAGCATTAGTTTTGTAACAGATAATGATGTGAGAAAGTATTTTGAATGTGTATTTATGACTTCAAACCTCAGTTATGCTGGAACACGATTGCTGGACTAGGGACTTCCCAGGCTGTGGAAAAGCGAGGCCTTCTTGTGTGCAGTCGTTTCAGCAGAAGACTGTTGTGTCTGAGCGGTCCTGTAGGATGTATCGTCTCAGACAGGATGCATTTAGCACTGTAATGAACTTTATACAGAAATCATTAGTGTGATACCTGGGTTTTGGAAACTTTGCAGGCTCCCTGAAGCACTTCTGTGATTGATCAATGCCTTAGACAGACAGCTGTGACTAACTTGATCCCCTTGTGATGCTTGCTACTCAGTATGCTAAGCCAAATACTTTGCTATTTACAGCCTGGTGGTCTAAGTACAGACATCTAAACTCTTGTGCATCTCTCTCATCAGATTTGTTATCAACACAAAATATTTCAACAACTACAGCTCTGCAGTGAAATATATTACACTGTTTATCTGTAAGAATATAACTTAAGTCATTCTCATCTGCAAAATCATTTCTTTCTAATACATATTTGAATATTTACTAAATTTTACTAAATGTGAATATCCTGTCTAATACCTGAGAAAGAGCTCTGAGTATGTAGAAGTTGTTTTACACTTTTTTATTTGCTTAGAAATCAAATCAAGTTGCAAGAATATTTTTATCAATGAAAGAAAAAATCATATAATAATTAAAACTTTGGCTTGATTTCATTGATTCATGATTTATTTCCACCCCAAACCAAACATTATGAGAAAATTATAATTTGATTTTGAAATGGTTCTTTTGAAACTGGATATAGACCTCTTTCTTTTATTAGTGATTATTATAGTATATCATTTCAGATTGCTATAGTAATATCATTTTAGAATGATATTATACATCTAGACTGACATGCTTGTAGCAAAAATCTTGATCTTCAAGAGGCTTGTTTTCTTTCCGGTGTAGATATAAATTAGTCATACACAGATATCTCTAAGAAGTAGTCTCGTGAAAGAAGCAAAAAAAATTCAAGATTCTTCAAATGAATTTTTCACCAAATTATGTGTATAGTGCTCTCCTGATTATTAAATTACACTGTGTGGTAGGTCAAGGTATAGAATAAATGATTATCATTTGTTTGAAGTGAATGGAAATTAGATAATTAAGAAGCATATTATTGGGTTTCAGAGCAGGTAATTTTGTGTTTAAATTCAGTGAAAGGTTTGCATGGAGTGTAAAGAGGAAAGCTTCTATTAAGAAAAGAGAAGCAGGAAATTGGACTACTCCAAAAGTATTAGCTACTGAAAGTAGCAAAGAACGTACGGAACAGGTTATAGAATGAATTTAGAAATTTTGTTGGTTTTGGTTCCTTTTCAGTTGGATGTAGATATCTTTTAGTAGTATAGACTTTACAGCATTTTCTATAAAATTTTTCTAAGCTCTGGAGAACCCCATGAAGGAAACAGAAATCTGGGAACATCATGCATTGAGTTTAAAAAAAAACAAAAACAAAAGAACGTTTTTCATGTGTAATAAAAATTACAGTACCACTTTATATTTTTTGACTGTTTGCTTAGGAAAGGAATCAACTTTTTACTTGGGTAAATGGGACAAGGGGGAATGGTTTTAAGCTCAAGGACAGAAGGTTTAAATTGGATGTCAGGGGAAAGTTCTTTACAGAGAGAGTGGTGAGGTGCTGGAACAGGCTGCCCAGAGAGGTTGTGGATGCATTTCCTGTTTCTGGATTGCAAAAATATATGACTTCCATTAGAAGCTCCTTTTTTTAATAAAGGCTCTTACATAAGAAGCAATTGTTCACAAAAAGGCAAAATCTGTATATGAGTTTAATTAGCTGCCTTCTAATAAAGTTTTGCACTGAGCATCTTAAAATTTGGGGTTAAAGTTTCCTGGTCGAATAGATAAAGTACTTGCATTTCTAAATTCTGATAAATATATAAGACGAGTGGCATGGATTACAGTTCCCTTCAATTCATTTTTTCTTCCTGAAACATTCTACAATTTAATTTTTTTTTTGAATGATGTAACTAGCATGGGGTTGGCTGCAATTTCTTAGATACGTATGCACTGAGATATGTTTTCACTTGATTAAAGAAAGATTTAAATCCCCCTCTCACAGTTTAATGCTTTTGATTTCCAAGCTTGTTGCTCTTATAGTTTGTAGGACAACTGACTTTGGTAGCTAGCTTATAGTATTACCTTGCTAGCTGTTTCAGGGAGTTTTTGAAATATTTTCTTCCTGGAAGTGTTTTTGAAATTTTCATTTTCCAGATTTCCTCTTCTCATACTCCAAACAAACCTCAGCTTTCTTACTCATCATACATCTACATGTTTGATAATATCTCAAGAAAAAAGGCAAAAGAGGGACACACACATTCCTCACTTTCGAAACAGTAGAAATGTTCAAGTTTTTATTCTAGTTGTAATGAAAAATTGATGACATAACTTTTGTTATGTTACTCAATTTTGTGCATCTGCAGGGGTTGTTTAATACAGTCTTTTATGCCCAGCCAATTGTAAAGACTCTGCTGTTCTTCACTGTCATACTGCAAATACAATGATAAGTGAGAAAAGTGCATACTTCTGCTTTTCTAGTTTTAATCAGCTTTTCAAGGATTTTTTCCTTATGTTACTTTTCATTGCTACAGGCATATATCCTATACTCTTGAAACAAGCAAATGTTCAGAATAAAATCATCATTGCTTTATGCTATCAATTTTTCAGGCAGAACAGAATCTTTCAAAGTATCTGCACCTACAACATCTACTCTGAGTCTGGGAACTCTTCCATGTGCATACTTAATATTATGCACAAAATGAAGTTATGCTTATGTAGAAGTGCCCATGTGATCTCACTGTGCTTTGCCAGGCAATTTCATTCCAGAGCTATCTGTCAAGTGTATTACATAATTACTTTATATTAGTTATTAAAGCTTTTATTACTTAGAGCAATTAGAATATCTGTAGCTTACCATAGGAGAAATTTCTCTTAATACAACACTGTTTTCTGTAGCTCCAGAAGAAAAAGTAGAAAATAAGTCAGGATTTGAAATTAAGAAGCCTGACAATGAGGCTTATTATTCTAGGAAAACACTGAAACGATCATTAAAGATAAAATCAGGGACTATCACTTCAAAACACTTAGTTCTTTATAACCTAATCAGACTTCCAAATCACTTCCTTCTGTTCTTACTAAAATATATATTGTACCAAATTAGTGCTAAGAAGTGATTACTGTAGGATCCTTATTCCCCTTTCTGTTTTATTCAGTATTACAAAGGAGTTGCTAGAGAAATAAGTTAAAGCAGGTGGAAGTTCACTGAAGTACAAAGAAAATTACATTTTTTGTAACTCTGACATTTAACAAGCTTCAGCTGGAGTTTTTCACTCTCCTGGAATATAAATTCAACTTAAATTTAAAATACATGTTATTTAAACAGTATCATTTCCTGAATGAGCATATTTTTGCAAATAGTGAGTTTGTTTCCTCCTGTGAATTTAAACATTAAAGTTTAAAAAGAAAGTTAAAGAAATAGTAACAGTGATAAATTTTGATGTTCAAGACTAGAATGCATCCTACTAACATTTACTTCTAATAACTGAAGAAAGGGAAAGAGTTCTAACAACATGAGGAATGTGTATCAGAGTGAATTCATTCCAATTTAGCTGTTTCTAACATCTTACATGTCAAAGCAGTTTGGGATTTGTCTTAACATAAAGCTCACACACGCTTAGGTCCAAAACAGAAGGATGTCAAATGGAAATCCATGAGCTGAGAAATATCAGTGCAGGGGCTGTGGCACTGGGCTCTACACAGGAGATTTCAAACACACAGATTTTTTTTTTCAAACTCACTATTTATTTTCTAGACCAGCTGACTCTTGTGACTGGATCAAGCTTCTGGTTTCATCTTTTAAAGCATGTGAGAATTGAGCATAGTCATTTTTTCTAGCTGACAATATTTCACAAGATTTCATGTCTGCTAGTGCCTTGGTGCATGAGGCATGATGTACACGTGTACTTGTGTCCTTGCAACACTCCTCCACCTGGAGGATGCCCCAAACTTGTCAAACTTCTATTAGCATCTTAGGAATCATAAGGACAGATATGAAATACAGAATTTGAAGAGGAAATATCTAGCAGCCACTTCTGCTTGTAAAAATACTCAAAGCAGTGCCCCTGAACACACTTTCTTCACCCTATGAATCATGCAATTCTTGGGTTTTATGGGGCTGTGTAACATTATCCTCACTTACTTACTAGTGAGCTGACTGACCCTAAGTGTAGTAGTGATAAGCCAATTTCTCATGGAGAGCATTGCTCCCTAGGGGTGGGGAAATTCAACCTGTGATCCCATTTGTCTCCAAGCCCAGAGGCAGACTTCTTCTCATGGGAGGTCTGGAGGTTGAAAGACTCGATGTTCATGGCATTTGATAGATCTTTTATTGGTGTCTCTCTTGTTCATTTGCACTTGAACCTTAAGGAGTGTTCTCCAGGAATATGGCTACGTGTGTACCTCTATAGTTTTCCCTATATCCCAGCAAGAGGTCACTTGCATAAGCAGGATATTATGCACATGGACTCTTTGCTGCTCTACATTTTTTCCTGAAAAGCTTCCCCTGCTCTTTCTGAATTGAGTTACTAGAATAAACCAGCCTGAGTCAAAAATGCCTTATAGGGGAAAAAATCACTGCAGTTGCCCTACAAATTACAAGACAGAAAATAGCATGGATTTCACAGCTTTGTAGATACGTATTCAACTCTGCCTCAATAATCTTATTTTTAATCTTAGGAGATGGGTAGCAGGAATCCTGCCTTTGGGTTTGACCCCAAATGGCAGAGAAGACATTCAAAGCTCTTTATGTGCTGCAGTGTTTTCACAGGCCACCTGGTCTAAGGGCAAGTGGATAAGCAAGGACATACTGAGTAGTTCAGATCCTGCAACAGTAAGACACACACCAGCTGCTGCTCTCCTCCCGTCTGAGGCATGCTAACTGTGCAACTCAAACCTCTATGTAATGAAAAACTTTTAAGGATGCAATATGAAGGAAAGAAGCTACAGCAACTCATTTTTTGACCTCACAACTGGAGCAGACGTGCTCCAGCTCCACACATGGCCTACTGTGAGGTTGCTCAGCATGTGCTGAGCACAGTGGAGGAAGTATTGCAGTGACAGATGGTGAGGGAATGCCCTGATCATATAATCAGAGGTGTGCATCCAAATGCATAACTTGGGAAAGCAGAGCCTTTGTTTCCTCCCTGCTTGGTTATCAGAAAGTGGGAGTCTTTTTCTGCATGGAAGGAAAATGACCTTGTTCCAAAACACTCAGTCATTTGTCACATGTATGCAATATAATGGTGATGTTATGCATATGTGTATGGTTATCATTTAAATAAGAAAGGGACATCAAACCCTTGAAAGGAAGACTGTTCAGTAGATCTGAGCAGCCTCCAAAAACATAGTGGCAGAGATTTGGCTGCATTATTTAGGGCAGCTTAATCTGTCCCCAGGCTGGGCCACTGTCAGTGGTTATGCTGTGCATCACTGCAATGACAAGAAAATCAGCTCTGAGGAAAGAAGCCACCATCCAGTGCGTTCTAAGAAACTGTTGTTGTTATTGTTGTTATTATCATTATTATAAATTCATCTTCTCAACTGTAAATAATAAGCGTTACTTCATAGTGAAATGAAATTAAAATTACAGCTTGATGAGTAACATATTTAGATAAGTGTGATGAAACCTTTCTTCTGGACTTCCAGGAGAAAAATTATATGAAATACTAGACTATCAAATGCTCAGGAGGACCAAAAGGTCACACTGATCTTCTGACTGAGTTAACCAGAGTATGTTTCTGGGGCCGGGTGGGCTTTGAGGTCCCTGCCAGCCCAAGCCATTCTGTGGTTCAGTGATTCTTTCATTTGCCAAACTCTCCTTATGTTGCATGCCATTCGTACTCACTTTCCAGGGCACCAAAGAGACAATAATTGCAATTATTCCTTTCAGATAAGATAATTGGAAATACTACTGGTCCATCACCTTGAGTTTCTTTGGAATTTTCAATGACTGTCAAAAATTGATACAGTGCCTTCCTATAGTTTACTGACTGTTATCTTGCAATCAGTATACGTGGAATTGTGCCTCACAGTGTCCAGTGCTTTAGTGCTCTGAAATCAAACTGAAGAGGCAACAAAATGTAGCCACAGCCTCCCTCACTGGCACCTCCAGCCTCCCACACAGCTCCAGTTAGTCTCTCTCCTGGAGATACTCTGACAGACAGGGCTGCTGATGGGGCCTGGGCTGCTGCCAGAGGGGACTTCTCTTCACATCAGTGGTGTCCACATCCAAACCTGTCACTGCCTGGAGGGGCCTTCAAACTATGCAACCTCCTGGGATGTCTTACGGGACAGCAGCCCCAGCCTGTACACGTAAGCAGTTTGGTTTCATAGCACACCCACTCCATTAAATGGGCTGCTGCGTGTGAGCAAAGGTGCTTAAATACACCACAATTAATAAAATGGTGTTATAATTTAATACTTGAGTAACTCTACTGTTACTTTAACTACAAGCCTATAGTTTTACACTTTTCCCACTGTAAATTCTTAAGCACTGAAAAGGACAGTGATTTGGGACTGTGCTGGGAGGAAGCTGATTCCAGCTGATACGTGAATTAAACATGTTGAGAGAGATCAACTTTTGTTTGTAGACCACAGTACTTTCAGATAAATAGCCACATTAAAAAACACAGCTATGTTTCCTGTATTACTTCATAGATAATTAATTTTGGCAAACAGGATGATAAATTATAAAGTTTGTGAGAAGTTAATCAAATCATTAAAGAGAATGTACGAGAGAGGAGAAAAATCCATGCCTGGATTGAAAAGTTGCGGCATTTAGAAGTACTAAAACCAAAATTGTGCTGTCATGTACAGCCTCATTTCAAATTATCAGCAAATAATACCCTAAGAAGCAGCAAAGAGTCAGTGTAGATTTTGTATACCTTCTTCACTACACCAATCATTGTACTTCATCGATAATCTGCCTTCCTTATTGTGAGTTTGTTCATATCTTTCCCAATGTCCTGAATGAAAGGTATTGTCATGGTGTTACCGATTCAGATTTAAATCAGTAATTATTTTAAACTCAAAGTCATTACTTTTTTATTTTGTTATATAGCACTTTGATATGTAATATAAAAATACCTAAGATAAATTTAAATCCACATGAACTACATTACTAAATTGCTAAGCAGAGCTAGAAGTCAGTTTAACAAGTAAATAAAACAGGCAGCAAATATAAAATATGGAAGATAAAAACAAAAGTTAGAAATAATGAGCAAATTTAATTTTGATAAGCTATTTAGGATGCAGATGGTTGAACTTTTTATGGAAAAATCTTTTTGAGCTATAAAACTGGATGAGATTTTTGATGAGTTCAGAGCACTTAATGTCATTTTATGAACTTGCTTGCTTACATACTTTTTGTTTCCTGTTGGCTAAATACCATGCTAATGTAGTGAAATAAGCCCACAGATAAGACTTCTTAGCTTTTATCCTGGCTTTATGGCTGACATACACAATTTGGCCTTTTGCTAGCTTAACCTTTCTGTCTGTTTTGCTTTATAGATGAATGCAAGATAGAACTTGAGAAATGGCAATGAAGAGTAATTATCATATAGTATATATACTGTTTTTCTATATGATGTATAAACTGGAATCCAAGAATTCAGAAAACAAACAAAAAAAAAAAAAAACCAAACTAGACAAGAATGTCAAATGAGGGAAATTTGGAAACAGCTTTTTAAAGTAAAGACATAGAGGCATTCTTTCAGGTATAAGTAATACTTCTTTACTGCTTTGTTGAAGTTGAGAACAACCTAAGTGACCTCTAAAGGAGAAACCTCAGTGACCCCTACCTGGAAAGGTTTTCATATTTGATTTATTAAGTTTACTTTAAAAATTTATAGTTGTTGTTAAGTGAATGCTAATCACTTACACGCTTGCATTTGCAGTTTGCAAATACACTTTATAAAATGCTGTAGTCATGGAAGAAAGTACAAATAATGTCAATTAGACTTTGAGGTCCTTAATTACTTTTTAGAGTAACGAGGTTTGGGAGCCAATAGTAATGCTAGGGCAGACCTGTAAGTCCATCTTTATTCTGCTGGACTACACGCATTTTTTACATAATCAACTAGACCAAAATTCATTAAATCATGCATGTAGCAATGTACATCCTTCTGTAACCCCATAGGAAACTGCTTTATTTCAGAGTGCCCAGGCTGAGGGAGCTGGGTACAGCCTGAGGGAGCTGGGCTTGTTCAGCCTGGAGAAAAGAAGGCTGTGGGATGACCCAATTGCAGCCTTTCAGTACCTAAAGGGAGCCAATAAACAGGAGGAGAATCAATTCTTTGAAAGGGTAGATAACAGCAGGACAAAGGGAAATGGTTTTAAATTGACAGAGGAAAGATTTAGGTTGGATGTCAGGGAGAAGTTCTTTACAGAGAGAGTGGTGAGGTGCCAGAACAGGCTGCTCAGAGAGGTAGATGTCCCATCCCTGGAGGTGTTCAAGGTCAGACTGGATGGGGCCCTGAACAGCCTGGTCTAGTATTAAATGGGGAGGTTGGTGGCCCTGCCTGTGGCAGGGGGATTGGAGATTCATGATCCTTGAGGTCCCTTCCAACCCAGGCCATTCTGTGATTATTGTAGGCATAAATTATAATGGTGAATATATAGATGTGAACATTTTTATATTGATTTAACTACATCACAACAAGAGTTATATGTACCATTTCAGTCCAAGCGCCATACTGAAAGGTGCATAGATGCATACGGTCATTGCATTGTTAGGAGTCAGCCGCTCTTGTCTCCATGAAAGAAAATAAAGCAAGCACATCTGTCCCACCTCTTTTGCATTGCAAGAAATGAAGAAAGATTCCTCATGTTTTCTGTCTCCTTAAATACCTTTCACTAAAAGCTATTTTTGTCAGATATGAATAAACGCATAAGGAAGTTTAACGGAAATATAAATTATGACATATAGAAGAAAGAACTGCAATTAAACATAGGCTCATCTAGAAATTCTCTGTGTAAGTTGTTATCAGTCATATTGGCAGTCACAGTACTTTTGTGAATTTTGCTAAGTTTATTCACTTGATGTCCATTGCAGGAATATTTTTGCTTTCATTTGACAAGAACATTTAATGAACTGTTATGTAATTAAATATCAGTTTTATTACTTTGATGAAATGTGGCCCAGTTAATTAAGTGGTAGTGTGTCAATTTTTCCACAGTTGCCTAAAGTGGGCTATAAAATTCCGTAATAACACATGTCAAAGAAAGAATTCTAGTCGACTCTTAAGTGTAGTTCAATTCTTAGTTGGCAAAAGGCTTTCACATTGGTAATAAATGTAATCTATTCCGTGACAATTATTTAACAGCAAGGATTAGTTGCTAATAATTCTTTTAGACATAGTTTTCAGTGACGTATTTCTGGGCAAGTTTTTTTTGATTTGGTTAGTTGCTAATGTTTTCTTCTGTTCTTGTATGAAAGAACAGCTGCAGATTCAAATTCTAAAATGAATTTGCTATTGTGGTATTGACAAATGTCTCACAAAACATATTCTCTCTCATTTTTTGTTTCCCATTTTATTCTGAGCAGAAGAGATTCAATATGGTCTCTTTATTTTGAGTATGGAAGAAAAACAAGTTTAAAATAATGTAAATACTAAAGAATTAGTACATGTTGTATTCTGGATATTGTGTAAAAGCACTTAGTTGGTGTATTTATTTGAAGGAGTTCCACTTCTCCCTGTCTTGTTGTTGAATACATAGATTTTGACAGAGAAGAGCTTAATTATAAGATCAGCATACTGACTTGAATCATTCAGAATTTCTAAAGGGAACCTGAGGGAATAGCGTAGAGAGAAGTGGAGCCTGCAGTTCCATCCTTATCTATGTTGGCCCACACAAAAGAGCAACAAGACATACTGCTGACTCTCTGCTTCCTTTAAGATTTGGAAGAGACTTTCTCACTGGTCAGTTTTTGGTGCTTGGGGACTGAAAACCCAGCAGCCGTAGTTGTGTTTTCTACACCAGCACTCCTGTAAACATATCACAATATGACTACTTTATCTTTCCTGACAATGAAAATAGGGGTTTATTTTCCTTATAGACTACCTTCCACTGAATGCAAGTACATCAAGAATCTTCATGGCATTTCTTGACCTCAGTAAACCTCAATGTACACTATACAAATGGTCCTTTTCCCTTATTCCATCACTGTTAATGTATTTCCTCAGTACTAAGCACTTTGTGTATTTTTTACTAAGCACTTAGTGTATTTTTTACACTCTTGGCTATCTAAATCTCAAAGACTCTTCATCTCCAGCTTTATACACTTTGGAAATTCACTTCTCCAGATATCTCTACTGATCTCCATTCTTATTAGGGCTAGCTCCTGCAACCTACTCTAACTAGTTTCAGCCTACTTCAAGTTGTTATACTAGATTACACTTACCATCATAGGCATATCCTCAGTGTTGCTTTTACCTGTGAAGGAAGCTGTGTAAGAATTTATAAACGTTGAAAAGCAATGGCATTGTATGTCATATCACAGAATATTCTCCCTTTCAATACCTTCATTAGTGAGCATATGATTATACTGTCATTCATGTATTTTTCCCCATTATGTGCATCCTTCATATAAACAAATCCCGGTAACTGCCTCATATAAAAATAGATATGGAACAATTACTCTTCTCACTGTTCATCAGAACTTTCAGATTTTTAGTCTGTTGCTGTAAGGTGGCTAGATTGGCACTAAGGTGCACGTCCTCTTCATCTGCTATAAGCAGATGCTGTGGACTGTCTGGCATCAAATGTGCAAATTGATATAGATACACAGTCTGAGGTTTTTCTCTCTAATTTCTAACCTTTGTTTGGGTTTTTTTTTTTTTTTTGAAGTTTTAGACACATAGATTGTAACTTTAATGCTAGTAATAAGGACAATAGTGAATTTGTTCAGGTTTTAGCTGTAACCATTTTTGTATTCATATGACAACTGTGCAGATAACATTCTTTGAGACTATCAAAGATTTATATATAAGTGTATCTCTACAAGAATTTTCAGGCAGTGTGAGGAAGCATCAACTGTTCTTTACTCTCTACATAATTGTACATGCAAAATAAGTTGTTTTTATGGGCAGACCTTTGGAAACTGCTGCTGAAAATCAGGAGATTGCACTTTTTTGTCAAACTAGTCTTAGGATCTCTCTAAGAATGTCCAATGCTCATGTGAAAGGTGTATCAGTTTCCAGAACTGCGACCTCTAGCTTTTTATAGGAGTATAGCAAATCCCTGTGTTTCTCTGCTGGATGGCAACCCAGTGTACAGTTGTGCATAAACAATTTTAACAATAGGTAGTACAGTTTATATAAGGAAAATTTTTGCTTCCTGAGAGCTTTCAGATTAATCAGCCAGCAGATTTTGCTGAAATGGAGCTAGCTGCTCCATTCAGCAGAGATGAAGAGTGCAGAATTGCTTTGAGTGAGAAAGGAGGAAAGGTTAATATGGAGCTGTTGGGTAAAATACAGACTTTTCAAATTGGGCATCCAGTTCAAGATCATCAGCTCCCAAAATCAGTGTCACAAATAGGGTCATAGCTCAGAATTTATATGCAAATAGAGTTATGCATGCCCAGAGATAGAGGCCCAAAAGAAAATTTTTGGCTGTACGAGCCAGCTCAGAGAACACTGTAACCAATATGTCTGTTGTTTTTGTTGGGTTTTTATTGTCTCACATCAAAAGTTAAATGTTTCTGTGTAAAAGTGACAATTTAATAAGTTTCTGCCTTTCTCTATAATACTAAAAAACCTGACAAAAATAGCAGAAATTAATTGGTGCCAGATGTCATCAAAAGGCTGAAACTAATGTTTGCCTGCAACAGTAGTGAAGGCAGTATCTGAACATATTAAGTTGCTGTATCTACATTAGGTACAAGAAAATCAAATATACGATAATTAATCATAAAATGCACATGAAAGTAACAGTAAATATTTTAGCTCAATTGCAATTTGAGTTTGATTAAATAATGCAGTATGTTTTGCAGTCATTGTACTAATGAGTTGCTAATTCCCAGTCAGAGTAAGAGATTAGATTCCCAGTGACCTATTAACTAGCCAGTCTACTCCATACATGCTGGAGCCTTCCACTGTAACTTCGCTGGGAAATGCTTCTTATAAAGCAAGATAAGCTAGCTGTTTAAATGAGAGAGGAACATGTGATTTAGCTATATCTGATCTCTCAACTAAGTGTCATACTCAGGATGAGCCAGTAAGTAAGCATGTGATCTTAAAGCTGAAGATGTCTGTGCCCAGTAACAATTTCCTGATTATGTAAATGAGTTCTTAAAAATCCCTTGCATTTCTTCAAAATGAATCAGAAATATTTCTTTTAATGATGTTAGCTGACTGACATTCTGCTTTAATAATTCATGCACTTCAAGCATATTTCTCTTCATTTTGACACGTTGTCAAAAAGAAAGCAAAATCAGTTAAATAATTGAGAACATGTGAGCTGCCATAAACAATCGCTTTTGTTTGTTTCTCTGCAGAAAGAAAGGAAGTGAAGGTGGGAGAGTACAATGCTGTAGCTGACACACTGGAAATAATCAACAACAGCATCAGGTTCCAAGGTAAGATGGGAAACTGGGAAGAAGTACAAGGGTGACATGGACATAGCTTGCTGTTTAGAGATCTGTTGTAGCTGTTTGATATTAAAAACCCTATGAAACTGTATAGAGAGAAAAGGAAATAAGCTGTTCTTAAAAGCAGGAGAAATCTGACAAAAAAAAAAAAAGCTAGTTTTACTGTATTGATACTTTTCATTCAAATAATGGGAAACTGATATGTGTACATCCTTTATTATTTCAACAAGCTACAGATATCATCCATTTCATAATGTTTTAATTTCTTCCTTATCTACTACTCCCCCAATTTCTTTTCCCCGAAAGTTACTCAGGTACTCTACTTGCAAATGAGAAGGAAGTCATTGGCTTTTTTTGGGAGGGGTCTGCTAGACAGTTAGAAAATATAGTTTCAAAATACTAATGCTATCTTTATTTAAGTTGGCATTTAAGAAATAGGGCTAAAGAGAGTGTTCAGCCCAGTAGTACTCCCGAGGTCCTTAAGAAGGATGTGGCTTGTGTTGTCATATCTCCTAGCCATCTTTTTTCCAACCCCCAGTCTGCTTCTGTTAACATGTGGACTTCCTCTACACTCTCAGCAGAAGATGACTTTCATTAGCAGCAGCTGACTATCTATCAGGCATATAGCTTAGAATCACAAAATCATAGAATATTTGGATAGAACCCACAAGGATCGCTGAAACAGAATGGCTTGGGTTGGAAGGGACCTTAAAGGTCACCTAATTCCAACATCCCTGCTTTGGGCAGTGCTGACACCCACCAGATCAGGGTGTCCAGGGCCCCGTTCAACCTGTCCTTCATCACTTCTAGGGATGGGGAACTTACAGCTTCTCTAAGCATCTTGTGCCAGAACCTCACCGCCCTTTGAGTGAAAAATTGCTTCTGAACTTTTAATCTAAATTAACCTTCTATTAGTTTAAAATCATTCCACTGTGTCCTATCACTATTAGGTCTCCCTTCTGATTATAAGCTCCCTTTAAGTACTAGAAGGCCACGATGAGATCTCCCTGGGTCTTCTCTTCTCTAGGCTGAAGAAGCCCAGCTTTCTCATTCTTTCTTTGTAAGAGAGATGTGCCAGCCCTCTGATCATCTTCATGACCTTCCACTGAACCCACTCTGCAGGCTCCACATATTTCTTGTGTTGACTCCAGATGGAGATGCGTGAAGGCAGAGAAAATGACAATCACCTTCTTTGCCCTGCTGGTCACTACTCTTTTGAAGTGGTCCAGAGTACTGTTGGCCTCACAGGCTGCAAGAGCACACTGCTGGCTCACATCCAGCTTTTCATCCACCAGAACCTACAAGTCCTTCTTCACAGGGCTACTTTCAATGAATTATTTTCCCATTCTGTACACATATCAGGAATTGCTCCAACCCAAGTGCAACACCTTGCACTTTGCATCATTGAACTTAATTAGGTTCATATGGACAAGCTTGAAAAGCAGGCCCAGGTCCCTATGGATGGCATCCCTTCTTTTTGTCCTGTCAGCTGCACCACTCAGCTTAGTATTGTGTGCAAATGTGCAAAGAGAGCACTCAATATCACTGTCTACATCACTGATAAAGATGTTAAGGAGCACCAGTCCCAAGACAGAGTCCTGGGGAACATCACTCCTCACCATCCACCACCTGTCAGCGCTGTCCCTCTGCTCCCTGTGAGGAGCTGCAGCCGCCATGAGGCCTCCTCTCAGCTTCTGGTCTGAACCACCCCAGGGATGTCAGCTGCTTCTCGTGTTTTCCCCTCCAAACCCATTATCATCCTTGTTGCCCTCCTTTTAACATTCTCTAATAGTTTTATGTTCTTCTTGTATTGTGGTACCCAAATCTGCACCTAGTGCTCAAGGTGAGGCTGCACAGCGCAAAGCAAAACTGGAATCCCTTCTTTCACAGAGCTGGCAGTGCTGGGCACTCCAGAGTATGGTTGATTCTTGGCTGCCAGAGCACACTGTTGACTCAGGATCAACTTGCCATCAACCAGAAGCCATCTTTCCATGGGGCTGCTATCCAGCCTCTCGTCACCCATTCCATATACATATCTAGGACCATCCCTATTTTGGAGGTGACCATTCTCATCAAGTAATGGACCAATATTGTCTCTGGTCCTCCTTTTACTGTTAACATGTAAAAATGCCCTTATTGTTGTCTCGCAAAGTACTGGCTAAACAAATGTTCTCCCTGAAGTAGCAAAGAGCATCTCTGTAGTCTTCCCATTTCACCCAACCTCACTTCCAGTAGCCATACACTTTCTTTTTTCACATAGTTCTAGAAGATCCCTGCTCTGCCAAGTTGACCTTCCCACCCTGCCTGCTTGACTTCTGACATTTAGGAATTGCCTGCTCCTGTGCTTCAGCTTCCCACAGCCCTGTGTCTGTTTTAGCTTTCTCTGCATTGGTTGCAGGTACGGTGGGTTTCTAGAAAGGTCATTTGAATTTGCCCTGTTTGTAATGAAAATATGCTGAGAAACAATGTACTCTGTTTTCCACTCAGATTTCTGTCACTTACTTCAGAAAAGCATAACCTCCTAGCAATCTTTACAGTTAGTTCAGTGTTATTTACATTTTAAAATGAAAATAGGCGTATATTTTACAAGGTTCTGCATTTGGGTTTTGTTGTTATTTTTTTTCCCAAAGATCATGTTAATCTGCTCCAGAAATACCAACCTTCTTGTCAATCAATGTGACTAACATGTCTATCAAAGTCAGTATTTTCATCAGCTAGGAATGTGGTTTACATTTGCTAAATATGCTATATCTAGGTAGTGTGTTGAGGAGAGGCATATTTTCTAACAGAAATTCTACATTTGATTGAACTTTAGCCTTTTTTTCCTTCTTGTAATTCTAGGACTTGAACCTCCAAAGGACAAAACAATTATACAAGAGGAGCTACGGAAGATCTCTCTACCACTCTACAGCATCCTTTCAGCCCTCACAATCCTAGGAATGATAATGGCCAGTGCTTTCCTGTTCTTTAACATCAAAAACAGAAATCAGAAGTAAGGCATTCATGTTACTTCTGTCTCAACTTATTCTCTATTTAAATGCCAAGTTTATGAAGTTTGCCATTAATGTTTACATAAGGAAAATATCTAAAGTGCGGAAGAATTATAATTTAGAATTATTTAGTTAGAATTACTGTTATATACACACACGTTGAAACAAATGTCTGTTAGGACAACTTTTTTATAGGTTCATAAAGTGTGATTTTTTAAAAGTTATGTTTGACTGTGTGCTATTAACATTACTCTAGCTAATTAACCCATCGGTAAAAAAGGATGCCCTTTTTACTAAATATTCAAAAACCTGAAACAGTGGTAAAGTTTATAAAAAAGCAAATGTGCATGCTTATAGTTCTACAGGAAGGTTTATAAGAAGGTTACAAAGAATTCTTTTTTATTGCTCTAAAAGAATCTTCTCTTTAATGCACTATAATCTTTTGTCCATAGATTAATAAAGATGTCCAGTCCCTACATGAACAATCTTATTATCCTTGGAGGAATGCTTTCTTATGCTTCTATTTTTCTTTTTGGTCTTGATGGATCCTTTGTCTCTGAAAAGACATTTGAAACGCTCTGCACAGTAAGTAATTCCATGTATTTGAATTTGTCTGGCAGAAAGCTTTACTAGATGTATAAGTGGAAGAGCTCAGTATTTGGATGCCTTATTCCTTTTAATAACTGATTCTCTTAGTTCTTTCCAGGAATATTTTCTTGGGCCAAATTCTGACACATTCA
Organism: Phasianus colchicus; assembly: GCF_987193195.1. Classification (NCBI taxonomy): domain Eukaryota; kingdom Metazoa; phylum Chordata; class Aves; order Galliformes; family Phasianidae; genus Phasianus; species Phasianus colchicus. The sequence goes on from NC_143438.1 coordinate 34,693,760, forward strand.
TAAAGCTATATTATTATTAGTGAAAGTTTCAGATGCATTAGGAACTTTCCTCAGACTGACAATGTCAATGTATCTTCTTGTTTTGAAATTACACGTGTAGTTTTTGCATTAAATGCTGTGCCTATGAAATTAGAACTAGTAAAAATCTTCAAAGCTACTATGTTTTCCTTACAGATTCCATATTATTTCATACTTCATGACAGCTGCTTGTGCAAACCTTTCTATTCTGAATTTTCAAAGGCTTCTACTGCTATTTCCGGGCTAGACTTGAAATTCACACAAGCCTAACAGTCCTGCAACTAGAACACACATTGTCTGTATAAAGAATAGAAAGAATAGAAAGAGTTCCTCAAAGTCTTCGAAAGGAAAATCCTGTTCACCTCTCCCAAGCTTAGTATTATCTATAGGGTTCAATACAAAGTGGAAGATACCAGCACTCATTTGTTATCCAGTGATTGTCTTTGTAACACTATAATGTGATGGGAAGCACAGTGGTAATAGCAGGTAACAAAGTCTTTGGCTGCAGCAAATGGGGACAAGCCCAAATGCAGCAGCTATGAATACAAAAATAAAGGAAAAAAAGCTGCTTACCTTTGGAAGGCCTTAGGTAGGCAGGGATTTCCAAAAGGATACCCACACCTCCACTGCCAACCTTTAATTGAGGTCTGGGAAGGGGGTGGATCCTGCCTGCACCCCCTTCCAGTCACTCAGATGTATTGCATGCACATGAGCTCCCTTGGTTTAGCCTTGCCTTCCCACTGGGTGCTCAGTGACTGTTTCATGCCATGATTCAGTATTTCCACTACAGTCTGTGTGTGTGTGTGTATGTGCATGTGAACCATCTTCTAAAGTATCAGAAGTGTTCATTTAGAAGTCAGTTATTGATATCAATTCCCATTCTTCTCTCATCCTCCTTTGCAGAAAAATCTAGTGTCAAGGAGTTCAGATTGTAGGTCCTGATGTCTATTTAGTTGTGTAGCGCTTACATTCAGACCTTAAGGTCTCATTGCCAGGCTGTAGACCATTGCATGAGTAGGTTGTTCACCGTCCTCCTCTTGAAGAAGCCAAGCATTGCAGAGCAGAAGGAAGGAAAGTAGGAATCAGAGGTACTGATCAGAACAGAGCTGTTCCAGGGAACAGGTTTCCATCCAGAATTAGCTATGTAAAACTAAATTTAATTCCCTACTTAAAATGTGAAACAGCTTAGTCTAACCACAGAAAGATGAACAAACATTTCCAAAATCCTATGAACCAGAATGTTTCAGCTAGCTGATTTTCTCTCTGATTTTCTTCTCAAAGCGTTACCAGTACTCTCATATTCTAAAAGCAACAAAATTTAAATGAGAGTTGCTTTGTTCTGTCTCATTTATCTTTCTTTTAAAAATAATGAATGTAAATTTGTATATTCACCTTATCTTAATTAAAGACATTTTTATTTATCATAGAAGATGATTAACAGAACCAAAGAGGAGAAGATCTGTACAGACTCTTGAATAACTTTTGATCAGCTTTACCTAACTGATCCACAAGAAAGGAGATAGAGCAGAATACCACGTTCTCAAAGCCAAATTTTGATTAGGAAATATTATCATATATCTTAAATGGATATCTTACGTAAACAGAGATGAAAATTTGGGATTTCACCTCAGTCTTATCTTTCCTGTTTTTCAGTTCTTTATGGAATCATTCCTGATTGTGCTTTTGTGTACATGGATGTTGATTTATTTTATGAATCCCAGCTCTGTCAGTGATTAGTATCAGAATCACAGATGGAAAAAAGACCTCCAGAATCAAGTTATCAGGATTTTTTTCCAAACTCCTGCTCATTATAACAATTATTTCAAAATTTTTCTCCTCCTGTTATTATTTTTTTTCAGTGGAATAGCTGGTAACTGATAGCTTTCAATGAATAATTTTCTTTCTACAAGCAAATCTTTCCATGGCCTCCATTCAACATGGCAAAATGCTTTTCCAGTATCTAGGAAACACTGAATTAATGCTGGTGAATTCATAAATATGGTAGACAAACTCACTTTTCTGTTCAGTAACTCTTCTGTCTCTCCTTTCTCCCAAAAAACTCCCACTGAGTGCTGAGTACAGAGTGTTCACTTGGCAACATGTAATGAACATCCATCTCTCCATATGGGCAGCAAGCTTACGGGTTTCATAAAGAGTACTTTGAGGTACTTTTATAGGATTAGACCAGTACAAATATCTCTTGATCATTCATTTCCCTGGCAAGGCATGATTTTTAATACACATTCTAACCATATTAGAGATCGATATAAAATTCACATTTTATGAAAGACTGTTATTTAGTCTTTAAAAGAACCAACTAGAATGGAAAATGATCATAAAAAGCTATTGAGCCAAAAATATGTGGGTACAAATGGAACAACTTAGGCACAAAGAAGAGCCACATTGAAAGAGGCAGATTTTTATTTCTTCTGTAGGGAAATCAAAATTTTGATTCAGCCATTGTAAGTACATGCAAATCTAAAACACTATCATTAATGCTATTCTCTCTAAGCAAAGTAATCAACTTATTTTTCTTCCATATTTCAAAAATCATAAAACTACTGGATCTCAGCAGAGTAGCTGTATATACATGATAAACATTTTCTTAGATATAGTAAACATAGAGATCATTCTATACTAGTGTTATTTCTGATAACTTTCTGGTAATTCTAATAGAAGGTCCTTAAATATACCTGAATCTATGTTTTATTCTATAATATTTCAAGGACACTGAAGCACAATATAAAATTATACCAGTAACACTTGAAAATTTGAAAGGATTTCTTTGGTAAATTGTATCACCTTTCTCCACTCCTTTGAAGGAGGAGTTCTATAAACCAGAACCAAGTATTAAATGTTCTGAGAGTCAGCAAAGCACTTTAATCATATGGTCAAATAATTTGATGAATAGGGCTATTATATGTCTTTTAATTCTGTATTGTTGACTATGTGTTTGTGTAGGTAATTCCTTTCAAAATAACACATTTTTATTTTGATACTATCTTCCATTTTCTATGGGAAAGTGATCAAGTATATCAAAATACATAGTAATTTGTGTATTTATGATAGGAATTCATAATGCCAAACATAGTATTATTTAGTTCCATGTCTGAATTGCAGATCAGATGTCAAATTTAAGATTTCAATTGCATGGAATTAAAACTATTCAAAATAGAAAATTCCGAGAAAGTGGTCAGTGCAGTATGTGACAGTTACACCATGTATTACTTAGCAGAAATATAATTGGTTGTACAGACAAGAAGAAAAGCAATACATTATTTAAATTTGTATGTATCTGAACTATAAATTGCTTCAGACATGAGGTAGGGAGAGAGAAGGAGGATGGTCTGTCTTTGTTTTTAATCTCAGAATTACCATGGTGTCATAGAAAAAGAGAAGCTTGAAGTAAGGGTGTGAAACAAGAGTGATGCCAACTGGAAAAATGCAAGCAAGTGGAAAATAATTGAAAGCCTTCATTATATGGAAGAGAGAGACTCAAAATTAGCAATGCCAGTGGCATATCCTATGAATAGAGTTTAAGCTGACATATGAAATAGTGGTACTTAAAATAGAATATTAAACATGATCATAATGTTTAGACTTCTGTAATACATTCTACTGAGGATTTCATGCTTACTTTTAAGACTACTAATGCCTTTGCAAATTCGATCTAATGTGGGCTGAAAGACTACTAAAAGGCAATGGGCAAAATTTGAACGCAAGGGTTTATCTCTGAACATCAAGAAGCATTTCTGTAGTCTGCAAGTGACAGAGCACTGGCACAGATTGCCCAGGGAAGTGGTTGAGTCTCCTCCTTGAAGATCTTCAAAAGATGATGGACACTCTGTTCTGGGTGACCGTGTCTGAGCAGGGGATGGGACCGGATTGAGCCAGAGGACTCTTCTAACCCCATCATTCTGTGATCCTGTGACCCTTGAGAGAAGCATAGTCACCTCTTCTTTGTTATAATCTCCTTCAAGTAGATGCATGAAGTAGTTGTTAATACATATTATCTTTTATAAAACTGATTAAAACGGGTCTGAAAAGAAGTTTTTTTGAGTACTTCAGGTTGATGTAAAATGCCCTTAGCCACTATGCAGAAAGGTTTTGTGTACTAAACAGCAGCAGACGGAATATCTCTGCTTCTCACTATTGATGGTCCCAATGTATGGCACCACTTTGTCTTAGAGAGTATGCTGCATGAGTGACTGGAACAAGTCAGTATAGGATTCATACCATCCCAGGAGATATCTATTCTGGAGACACTGGCTGTCTTTCAGTCTCCTGAGCACTCCAGAGTTCTGCAGATGTATTCCATAAAGGTAAAAGGATCTAAATCTTGCAGACTATACTGTTACTAAATTACTGTTATTAAATTAAGCACTTGAATACATTCATAAAGACAGTAGAAGTTAGAGACCTTAACTTCTCAGAGGTGTACTTTACATTTTCGTTATTCACCTTCAAATGCTTCCATATCTTCAGAAGCACTTAGGGTTTGTCTGCTAATATTGTTCTTAATACTTAAACACTTAAACACTTAAAATCTGACTATTGTGTTGCAGTGTGAAAGGCAAGTTGTTGTCCTTTTTCATTAATTTTTCATTGTCACATCTACATTCCACTGAGAGAACATCTATACAAGATGGAATTCCGTGATTCACACTGCACCTTTTCTTGGGAAATCCTGAACATTTGCAAGGTCAGAGTTGCGGGTGGTATGAGATGGGCAAAACATCTTGAAAACCTGCAGATCAAGCAGAGATTCAGGAATTGCAGTGAGGCGCAGAGAGAAAAATTCAGGTGCGAGAGGTTGTAGAACGAGCTCCTAGGGAAGAGAAGAAACTGCAGCATGAGGGGAATGCTGGACTATTTGCTAAAACTCTGAAAGTCATGCATTTGGCTGAGAGAAGCTCTGGAAGCAGGAACTATATAATAAACAGGTAGAGGGAGAGAACATATCAACTTTTATTTCTCTTTATTTCTTCTTTATCTATCCATCTCACTTTGAGGTTTCTTTGCTTACCCATTTTTGTGGGAACTGACTAGAAGGAAAATATTTTGGCAGGAGCACTTCAAAACTGGGGCTGCTTTGGTGTACTATGGGCAAGATCTACTTGGACTTGACCCTGGGCAACCAAATGACATGTATTCCTATATTTAGTTAGCAAGTGATGATAGAATCATAGAATTATAGAATGGTTTGGGTTGTACTCTTTATTCCTACCCTTTGTGCTCTTCAGACATTGCCATAAGTTCTTGGGTTTCTTCATCTCCTTTTGGACTTAATACTTGCCTAATTATTTTCCTCGAATTGTTTAACATTGGTTAGAAAAAAAAAAAAACCACAATAGACTCTCAATTCATGCTGTACTACAAAGGGATTTGGAGACCTAATCCATTTCTTTGTTTTTGGAAATCATAGCCTTTTTTTTGTACGTTAGACTGGCCTTTTTCATTTTGCATGTATTCTTTAGTTTATTTCCTTCTTAATTGTCTAGCTGTTAATTTTAATCTCCCTTTTCTGTATAATCGATTCTATAATTGTTCTAACTGCAGTTCAATCTGCAACTGATCTTACTCCTATTAAATTCAAAGGCAGTTCTGTTACTGAGTTTAACATGAGCCTGATCAGCTTCTATTTTAGTAAACGACATTTTCTTGGGGAAAAAAATGTAGAGGGAAAAGTTACAAAGCTGAATAAATCCTTTAAACTAAATTATTTCATATGCTGAAGCAAATACACAACAACCTTGCCAGCAATTTATTAAGGTAATATTTTTAGAACATTTTGCCTCTTTTTCAGTAGGACAATAATGGATTTTAAAGACCTGTCATAGAATCATGGGCAATTGTAATATCTTTTACACTACCCTTGGATAATTCTCAAAAATGGTATGAAATATATTAAGAAATCACTACAGGAGATCTCACAGCATGTGAACAGCCACTATACTTAATTTATGTGGAAACAGCAGGATTCAATTCTCTAATGTTATTGTCACTTACTTGTAAAATTGTGCTGGTGCCACACAAATTCTAAAGAATGAGTTAAAAGACCAAACGCATGTCATAAAATGTTTGAGATAAAAGAGAGAAGTATAAAAATCAACTCAATGAACCCATTTGCTGGGGCCTGCCTTTACTCACACTGTGAATTTTGCCTTTGCTAATAGAAGCAGGATCAAGCCCCAGGGAAAACTTGTTGAGATGTCACACTTTTGTTCATCATTATTATCCCTCATGTCTCTAGTCTTCCAGCAATAGAAGGTGCTTAATTTTAAGCCTATGAATAGTCCACAGAAATCAACAGAATTGCCTACTTAAAGATAATTGTGCTCTGTGAGACTAAACCCACAGTGTGGCTTATTCTCATGTTTGTCGCTTTAAAGTGCCTAAATCTAATACCAAATGCTACCAGTCTGCTTAGCACCAGTACTCAGCTGCAGCAGGACCCTGTTGTTACTGCAATTTCCAGCATGATGCACGTGCAAAAATGGCTAATTATTGCCAAAATCAGTCAGATTGAAACTGGAGGGTGTTGGGAATGTCAAGTCTTATGAAAAAAAAGAAAATGCATAAAGCTTTTATTTGAAAGAAATCATTAAAATTATGATCTTGAGATAATAAGAACAATACATTTAAAAATCTGAATGATTCCTCTGCAGGAATACAAGCTAAAATTTTACAAACTGAAGAAGTTGTTAAAGAACTAAATTGTTTCACTGTCCTGAATTCAAATAATGTATTAAAAAAATATATGAAGCATCTGGAGTGGTAATGTTTGTAATTGTTTATACAAAATGTTTTGAAATTATTGCTGATATTTTTAAAAATTATTATTATTTGTTCTGATTCTTTACTCACATCTTTTTATTTGCTTAGTATTGGCAAGTAGATTGGTACAGTAAATATGAAACTGCAACACAAAAAGAAAGATGTATCATGTCCAGATATTTTATTTTGGTTTTCCTTCAGCTTAACAGAGGAGTTAAATTCTTGATCAAATGCATTTGAAATTCTTATTGCTTTCATGAGCTCAACACCTTCACTGTCATTCTTCTTCATTTTGTGACTGTATGTTGTTCTGTATTTATGTACACTGGTTGTCCAGTATGGTAAAAAGAGGTACTTCTTTAATTATGAAACTTCTACATTTCATCAATTCAGTCAAATTTTCCAAGGTGTCCTTATTTTATAAATTCAATAGAAATTTTAATTATATTTAAACAATTTAATCTAAATTCAAACATCACTCTTTACCCAGATTTTTGCCAGTACCTAAAATAGTATTTTTGCTTCTGTGCTTTGCTCTTGGAGTATATAAAGAAAGAGATACTTTTATTTCTTTTTAACAATATTTGCAAAGCATGTGGCATTATTTTTTGTTCAGGTTGCTTCAGATGTTTTCTCTACTACCTAACTGCCCTCTACTGACTCATTGTTCACAACTGTATGGGTTATTTTGTTGGTAATGAATTGTAAAAACATAAATAAGTTTTTGCTTAGATATATAAATAATAACCACTTCACCATTCACACAGCAAGATGATGGGAAAGGTGCAGATTGATTTCTGTGAAGATATCAAATAGTTGCACTCAGAGCATAGGCTATTCAGCAACAGCTCAAGGTTGAGAGGAAATACAATTCAAAGAGAAGCAACTTCACATCAGGCTGTTAAGCTATCAGTGCTTGTATTATGGAATAATACTTAAAAATCAAAAGTATTTAACATCTTAGGAGTAAACTTAGAATGAAGTTTTTTAGTTGCAAAGGGAAATTGAAATAAATTGCTGTACTTCACAATCTTCCAGATATAAACCACTTGCTCATAAATGCAATGATTCTTTAATTAAACTTATAAAAACAGTAGTGTTTGACAAAGGCAGATTTTTTGTTGTTTTAGATAAACATCATATTTATCCCATGCAATAGACTGGAAAACTAACCAGAACTGTTTATTTCCTTGGTGAGATGGTATCAGTGATGGTCAAATAGGTTGTCCACTAAGGAAATGATTTCTAGCTTCTTTAGCTACCACTGGAAATGTGCCTTAAGAGCTTCTATTAAGTAATTTATAAAAAGCATAAGTTCTAATCATGGGTGCATGTGTAGTGTTTTCAAAAATGGATCATTAATGAATTATAGCAGACAAATTCAAGGTCACTTTCTTCAGATTTAAAAATTTATTTTATTCTGAAATTAACCACCTCATTCTTAGCAACAGTGATCTCATTTTGGTAAATTTCCTGATACCTTTAAGTCAGAATGCTTCCAGTATAGCCAATAGTTGTATTATTCTAATTTGCATAATTCAGATCAGGAAAACGAAAAACTTTTTTGAATTGAACATGATATAAATAACATTTTTTTTCTGAATCCCCACTTGGAAACATATTATGAGCATAATTGAATTTATTGCTATTCCCCAGAGGAATTCTTTTAGCAAGAACAAATCAGAATCACCTTAGAGACATGAAAATGCCATTTATCTGTTTTCCAAATATATCACTAAACTGCACACAAAAGAAACGAATACTTATTAATAGCAGCAAAAACACTGAATGCTAAGTATGATTTTCACAGCTCAGTACACGTGAAGTTAAAAAAAGATGTAATTGGCTAATATGAATATGTTGGTATGAAATGTGTTTTTTAAAGCTGTTGACACTGATCTGATTGTGGTTTCGGTGAAGTTATTAGCATAATGTATGATAATGGATAATGAGCAAAGAGTTGAAAAAATATTTAAGTAGATTAAAAGTAATGTGTTGCTAGCCTAAATATCTTTTTCTTTCTTTCTTTCTTTCTTTTTTTGTTTTGTTTTGTTTTGTTTTGTTTTGTTTTAGATTTCTGTTTTACTGCTGTATTTAAGAATGTCAGTGGGTGGCAAAACTCATATGACTTGGATCTAATTGGGATTGGTTTACTGATTTTGGTAATGCCATGATTAACCAGTAATCAGTGAGCTGTATGTTCAGGATCAATAGCATCTATGCAACTGAAAAACCACAACGACCATACATACATATACAAATATCTAAACAGTCTTCTACAAGTAAACCCAATGTTTTCTAATAAACACAGTATTGTAACAGCTCCTGTGGTGGCATATGCCCTCTTCAGACAATAGTTTTGAGCGTCCATTCACATATATTCCTCTTTGCCAATACTCGAGGTACCTGTTCTGTCTGTACTTTCACTAATTCACAATTATTAACCCTATGCATTTACTTATTTACTTATTTGTTTGTTTTAAGGAACTGTAGTCATCTTATGATTCAGCTGTTTATTTTTTCTAATGAGTCCCTACCTTTTCTGTCTTGTTCACCCTGATATCCAGTCACCACTGTTTACTAAAAAACAGAATTTTTATACTACAGAAAATTTGAGGGGGAAAAAGAAACAGTTTTTGAATACAAAAACGAAAGTGCTGAACATCTGTGGAAAGGCAAACACTCAATGGCATGTACTTAGCAGTGAAACAATTACGTTATTTCTAATATTTATCTTAGACACCAAGATCTGCATCTTGCTTCAACCCCTACTTTGTCATCTATATGCATGTGCTAACAAACTCTTCAGGAGTCAGATTTGAAATTTTTCAAAGGCAAAATATGCTTCTAATTCATCCAAGCATTATAAAGATATGTATCCTTTTTACAAATGTCCTGGTTTCAACAAATCAGATTTTTTAAATCAAAAGACATTTCCAGTGGCCTAAGATACATGATTAACGTGGCCAAAACACAGCTTTTGTTTTCCCATTTTCTAGGTTTGCCTTCCTCTAGCCATTGCTTCTCCCTCAGTTTTTCCATCTGCAGTGTACAGTACATTTTATTTTTACTTCTTTGTTCGCATTTGTGCAGTGTTCTGTTTTGACAGCTGGCCCAGGTCTAATCTCCAGAGGAAGAAGGAAATGATTCCCTCCTCTGCCAGTATTTCAGGTGCCCAGGTTCAGTTGTAGGCTTTCAGCTCACTGTTGTGTCTCTTGTGTGGTCTTCCACCTGCTATGCTCTGGTCTCTGGTCCCTCTGTGGGAAAGAAAAGTCTGATCAGGGCAGAAAAGTTTTCAGACAGCCACATCTCCAGGGTAATGGAAAGAGAATATTTCAGGGGATTAGAGGAGGCTGTGCAGATCTTGCTGCAACTCTGAAAGTCCCTGGCTTAGCTGAAGCCCAGTCAGAAAACAAGGACCTACATACATAGATGGTAGAAGTGGGAGAGGCATTGCATTAAAACTGTTTGTGATCTGTCCTCCCTGACCAATCTGACTTTATTTAAAAAACAAGTCATTTTACTTTATCTTTAAAAAGCTAATCTTGTCTTTTTCTAGTAAAAATCTTTCAGTTTTCCTTAGGAAACATGCTATAAGGAAAATGCCTAGATAGGTTTATCTTACATACGTAGGTAGTTTAGGGTTAGAATCTGTCGTTCTCTTTGACCTAAACTTACTAGTTTTTCTTAGACCCATATTACAGATAATATCTTTTGTTCAGTTCTTGGCCCTGAGGTCTACCAACCTAGGATTTGTTACTGTCTTTACATTTTTACCTATGTAATAATTTTAAGGTCATCTTTTCATATCTTTCCAATATGCCCAGGGTCTGCATTACGTGTTGTATGCCTCACATACTACAGTTTCCTCCTCTTTAGTCTGAATGATATCTCTACTTCGCTGTTCCCTTCTGTTTAAAATGTTGCTGTTAATATTAGCTCTCCATGTGGTTTTTATGGTCTCAGTCTCTTTTTTTCCTCTATTAGTTCCTTCCTCTAACAGTACAGAATACAATAATAGTGGGGGGAAAAAAAGACAATTTTGTTACTCATATATTTGAAAAGGAGATGGAGGGAGGAAAATAAAATTGAGATGACAATAAATGAGACAATTTTGAAATGTCAACATTTTTCTGAAGTTCTTTGAGTATTTCTTAACTATTAAGGGGAAAAAAAAAGTGGCTGAAATGATGATATCCACATTATTATTAAATTAAATGGCTTTGTCTTTTTTTATATATGTATTTTTTAGGTCCGAACATGGATTCTTACAGTGGGATATACAACTGCATTTGGTGCAATGTTTGCAAAAACATGGAGAGTTCATGCCATTTTCAAAAATGTAAAAATGAAGAAAAAGGTGAGGGGAAGTTCTCATTATTCTGTTAATACCATTATCTGTTTTGTTACATGTTCTGGTTTGCTAGGTTTGCTGACTCTGTTCGCCTGTCACATCTAAGTATCCTGAGCAGTTTGATATTTGGGCTTTCTTGATCTCCTTTAATAGTGTGAGAGTGGGAACCAAGCAGCAGCAGCTTGGCCTAACTGCATTCTGTCCTCACTCTTGTTTGATATGCAGTTTAAGCACTCAGAAGACTTACAGATTCAGAACTGTTAGGAAATGTTTCCTGTATATCTACTTGGGATGTAGGTATTTCGCACAAGTTTCTCATGGGTTGGTCGGAAAAAGCAAACAACAGTGCTGCTTATGTAGATTTCTATTTCTAATTTTGATTTGAAATTGCACAAGATTTGTTTTCAACTGATCAAAAAGAAACCACAGTAGTTATCTCATACATTTCTAATATAGGATATTAGAATAAGAATATAGATTCATATAGAGTATGAATGATTAGCTATAATGCAACACTTCATGCTTTTACTGTTATTTTACTTTTTCCATGAAGCTTCTTTTTACACATAAAGTGCTTTTGGTCATATGATTTCATTTAGAAGTGAGGAAACTGAAGAATAGAAAACATGTTGATGTAAAGAGAAAAATTAAAGAGAAATGTGAATGAAACAGAAAAATAAAATTACTATCAGGTAAAAGTACCAAATACAGTTCCTCTATACAGCTAAATATATTTACTCTAGTAAGTGGTAAAGAGGCATTTAAACACAAAATAAGTAAAACAATATCCAAAACCTCTCCAAAACTTGGTGTTGGTGGGGATTTGGTTGGTTGATTGGTTGGTTGGTTGGTCTTCTATGTTGTTGTGATAGGGTTTTGTTGCTTTGGTTTGGATTGTGATTTATTTGTTTGTTCTCCCATCTTTGCGTGGTCATTAAAAAGCTGTAATTTCTTGCACTGTTGCTGTTAGTTCCTGTGTTATTGTTTCCACATCTGGAATGTATAGGGAGTTACTGTCTCTGGGAGACACAACGTTCTTTAGAATGAATAGAGGGAGAATTAGCTCAGTTTCTTAGAGGACTTTTGTTAGTAAGTTGAGTCTTTCTCTCTACTATTCTATCAGGTCAGGTCTATTTAAATATTTGTTAATGAAATCCTAAATATTAATCAATGTATAAAATAAAGAAGAGTAAATAACTAATATCTTAAAATTAATTGCAATTCTGAGTCTGTACCCAAAACAGAATGCCCTGGGTGGATGAAATTGGAGACCACTCTTTGTGCACCTCTGCAGAGAGCCCTCTGTAATGTATCTGTTTATGCTCCCAGAGTCTAACATGTATTTTTCAACAGTCTTAGACTTCCTGCATTAAAGACTTTTCACCCAAGCCTGAGCCAGTAATTCACTCTATTGAAAAACAAAATTTTATATAGCAAATATGCTTTTAGCTATATTGGTACAAATCATTGTAAATTTGTGGTTACACAAAATACTGCCAGTGCAATATAAAATCACTTAATAAATTCGATGATATTGAGAATTTTATCATTTCTACAGTATATGCTATTCCAAGTAGGAATGAACAGTACTTCAATGGACTGTTATAAAGTATTTATGTTGTTGTTGTTGTTGTTTTTAAGAAAACATTTAATTTTAGAGCTACAAATTGCAATTTCACAATAATACTCAATGTCTGTTAATTAAATACCATCTTCAAGTTCTGCATAGTGCCTGTTCCTTGACAAGCCCATCAGCAATGGCAGATTGCAATTGCTTATTTGCAACTGAAAGGTGAAAATGATTTAAGGTCAGTACCAGAGTAAGGAGGATAAACTTCCAGTCATTTAGATGCTGACCAATGAGTTCTTTTCTTTGAGTGATTCTGTAAGCATCAAGGGTATCAGGAATGTATTGAGATTAAGTAAAGAATACATTTGGTTCTGTGAACTGTAAAGAATGAAATACATTTGGTTCTGTGAACTGTAAAGAATGACTGTTCCACAGAATAATCTTGGTTTACATTGTTGGATATGTTGTCCAGAACACAAGCATGCATCTTCAAAAATAGCTTTCTTGAAAGAAAATGTAAAACAAATTAGCTATCTACAGTAAATACTTACTAATCATGCATTTTCTGCCTTTGATTTCCCAAGACAGATAAAACTATTTAAGAGTTGATTCAAAATCATGACATTCTTTACGTATGTATATTAAGACATTTCCATTTTCAGTAGATGTAGTTTACGGACAAAGCATTTTGTGTCTATTAAAGCACAGACAATACAAATTTTCACAAACAATCTCTAAGCTGACAAATAAAACATAATAGCTTTTGCAAGAAAAAAAAAAAAAAAAAACAACCACATTAGTGCTTTTTGAATTAGCTGTACCGTGTCAGAGCAGACTGCCATTTCAGTACAAGGTGTGCAAAGTTCCAAAATTATTTAGATACTTTACCTCCTGTTCATCTGTGGTCAGTTCAATTTCCACTTCCATATAAATATGTTAATATAATCTTACATTATATATATATATATATATATATATATATATATATACACACCACTTTTGCTTTTCATCCTGGATATCGTCATCAGGAAACTTTCCAAACTGAGATTTTTTTTTTCGCAGAAGGAAAATATTCCTCCATTGCTTTTGAAAATTTTTACTTATTCATTTAATGGGAGTGAATATTAAGGGAAGGAAAGAAGAATATAATAAGTGAAGCTATTTATCTTCATCACATAGACAAGATTGCTTCTAAGTTTTTGCTGAGCACCTATCTTAATGTACAACATAACTTTATGAAGAGTGAAGAAATGAGTGGATTTTTCTCTTGTTGTGAGCAAATGTATATAATTTTAAATAATAGTGCACTATAGAATCATTCAAGTGTAGAGGAGAGTAGAACTAATTGATTTACGATGTCTTGAATTAGGTGAAGTTTTTATTAACTTCTCTAAGAATTCTCTTTTGTTTTCAACCTCTTATGAACCCACTTGCTTATCAGAAAAAAAAAAAAAATCAGAGTGCCCTCCTTCTGCTATCGGGCTGCTAACTGACACATTTTGCAAGACTCCCAAGGCTCTGTTACCATCTTTGATCTTACCAGGACTCAATGGATGCAAATTAAAAACGTTTTAATTTTATCTGGATCTGAAACAGAGGGGTGCAAAAGAATCAATTTTTATTAAATGAAAATGACAAAAACAGTAGGGGAAATAATTTTTTCTTTTTTTTTTTTTTTAAAGATTTTTTTAAAGATGTAAGAAAGTAGAACGAAATTTACATTAAAGATAAGCAAAACACTCATCAATCAGTGGTAGTTCTGTTTTTGGTAGGACCCCTTACTGTTGATTTAGATTCCAGAACATCTGCTCATTATGTAGTGGGGACTGCCTTCATGTTTTCCTGGCCAGCAGAGGAGGATTGGCTGTGGGCAAGAGGAGAGAGAATAGCAGTAATGGGAAGGCATGTGGTGTGCTGGTGAAGCTAGCTGAACTGTTTGCAGATGCCAGTCCTTCTGGTGAAACTTAAAAGGTTGTGAAGTTGTCTTTTTTTCTGGGAGCTTTGCTGTCCCTAAAGGTGCAGTTCTCAGAGGGCTTTCAAGCAGTCCTGCGTAGTAACAAACATCACCAGTGCACAAAGCAAACACACCGTTCACTTCCAACAAAGACCAGAACAGTAACAAATTCAAGCCAATGTTTTTTAAAGACTCCATAAACTTTATATATTCTGCTCCTACAAAGACAAGTATTTGTCCACTTGAAGGTGAATACAATAAAGCATTATTATCTAGGTCACAGTGCTGCACACTGTGCAGTTCCTATTTGAAAGCATAATACTTCACTGTTGGTATTGCTTTGGTGATCTTGTCCTACCTATAACACACTTCATTTTAGCATTGTCTATTTGCACTTCATCCTTTAAATATGAAATCCAGGGGGGGATATTCAATGTTTCTTTTCCACAGAAAATTCTGTAAATGTACACAGTCATTACTACCACCATAGACTTCTGGTGGTATATGTCTTTATAATGCATTGTTACCAGGTAAATACAGAATATAATTGCACAAGGAGGTGCATACCAGCATCCTTGCTTAAGACTTGTGCTGCTGTAGTTTTGCCCATGCTATCCTGTTATTTGATTATATGTTGTAAGCTTTTCTCTGTTCTTAAACTTACTCTGTGATTATACAAGTTTTGAGGATGAGATGTGGTTGCTAGCTCCGTGTTAGAAAGCTACAAACAACCACAAGAGAAAAGTGACTTGCAGGTTTGACTTCACTTAGCTATGCCTGTCAGACTGCTTTTAGGCTGTGATGGTCTTATTTTCCTATGTTGAATCTATTGAGTCCTTAAAGACTTCTGGAGAGGGTAGTGGTGTTCATGCATCATCAAGAAAGGTGCTTGTATGGGCTGCTGTATCAATGCTAGCATGGCAAAGGAAGCCTAGCACTTGAACTGGGGGGCCACAAGGCATAGAGAGGGGAAGGGGCTGAACATAAGGAATCAGATTCTCCACAAAGGGCTTTTGAAAGAACTGAATGTGGATAGAAAGAATAGGGGAAATCTTGAGATTATAAATTGGTATAATAGTTGGCAAGCAAATGAAGGAAGAATGAATTTAGATAAGAATTCCCTAAGAGTTAAAGGGCAATTGAGAGACAGCAAGGAATTGAATAGGGGAGTAGGGACGGCTCAGTAAGAAGTGGTCAGGAAAACTGAGTGTGTTAGAATGAAGAGCCAAAGTCTGGGATTCAGACCGTAGCTGATGGACCAGGTCTGGTTTAGAATTAAAGTACTATTGAAATTCAGAAACAGACAGGGACAAACAGGGATATAATAGAAGGGAAAAGCAGCATCGAAGGGAGAAAAGAATAAGAGGGAAGAAAAAAAATGAAATTAGAACTGACTGCAATGAGTGCACAGAATTGTGGGC
Source organism: Phasianus colchicus (assembly GCF_987193195.1). Classification (NCBI taxonomy): domain Eukaryota; kingdom Metazoa; phylum Chordata; class Aves; order Galliformes; family Phasianidae; genus Phasianus; species Phasianus colchicus. Next base: position 34,709,854 of record NC_143438.1, read on the forward strand.
TTCTTCTCAGAGCATATAAGTTGAATAGGGAGGTTTAACAGTTTTGCCACACTTTTTTCTATTACTATGTATCTGTGAAACCTATGGGCAAAATATATGCCACTTGCAGTAGCTTCTAGTTATTCTTTTAGCACAAGCTGATGAGGTGGGCAAAGATCTAAGGGTTCCTTTTGCTGATGCATGCACTTCTCTATATAATTGAATTCTCTTTCTTTTCAATTTCTTTAAGAGGAATGGACTCATGAAAATGTCAAAAGGCTGGTACTATGGCTAAAAACTTGATCATTGAAAACCTGCAGCTTGCTAATAATGAGATTTCTAAAATGTACATTTGTTCCCCATGTGCACTATAGGACACGAGCACAGCCTTAATGTTCTGCAGGATGCCAGTGTTACTGAGCACACACAGTGAGTTTGCTCTGGGCATGCACATGTGTAATAAAAGAGAGCTTTCTTCTGGAAACTTTTTCACTTAACCAGAAAAAAATACATAATGAAAAAGGCAATAATAGTTCTCAGATAGGTGGTCCCATATACACAACAGTTAAATAACAACATGGTGAAAATAATTAATTTCTGGCTTTGGTGGAATTTGATGGAGAGACCCCACTGCAGCATTCCAGTACCTGCTTAGAAGCAGGAGAGGGAGTAACTTTTTATCATGGTCTGATAGTGATAGTACAAGCAGGAATGGCTTTAAACCAAAAGATGGGAGATGTAAGGTAGATATTAGGAAGAATTTTTTTACATAGAAGGTGATGAGGCACTAAAACAGGCTACCCAGAGAAACTGTGGTGGCCCATCCCTGGAGGCGCTCAAGGCCAGGTTGGATGGGGCCCTGGGCAGCTGAGCTGGTGGGGGGCAGCCCTGCCCACGTCAAGGAGTTGGGACTGGACGATCTTTACGATCCCCTCCAAGCCAAGCCATTCTATGATTTGTGATGCTTCAGCAATCTTTGTAGGACGGTTTTCAGGCAGAGATAGCATTTGTAGGATTTCTCATATTTCAGATGCAAATTTATTACCTAAGTGAAGTAGAGAAGGAATTCTCAAACATTTTAGCTCATTTGCTTCCCACTCCACTATAATTTGGTCAGCCCTCTTCCCTAGTTCTTACACTTAATGGTCCATAAATGGAGAAGCGTGGAATAGTAGAAGTGACAAGCAACCATCTGTATCCTTTGTGAAGAGCAGAACACATGGGTTGCTCTGAACATCCCCTCCAGCCAGAGTGGGCAGCAGCTGGCTGTGTGCTGTCACCCCATGGTGCCAGCTCTGTGTAAACTATGAAACTATGAGGAGCTGCAGCTGCACTGAGTGTCCCTGGGGGAAGTAAAAAAAAAAAAAGAAAGAAAAAACCACAGAGAGCAGCTGGAGGCCACACACAGTTGTAAGCTGATTTGCCGCTGTCTTCTCCTTACAACTTGTTTCAGTTTATTGCTATCTTACTTCCTCATTTGAAAACTTCTGCAAGAAAGATGGAAATTCCCATTCCTGGAGGAGTTCAAGACCAGACTGTAGGAGGCCGTAGGCAGCCTGATCTAGTAAAGGCACATGTGAGATGAGGAAGTGATCTGAGACAGCCAGCACAGCCTGACCTATCTGGTGATGTTCTTTGATGGAGTGACAGTACTGGTGGACAAAGGAAGGGCAGCTGATTGTCATCTACTGGGACTTGTGCAAGGCCTTTGACATGGTCCTGCAAAACATCCTTATCTCTAAATTGGAGAGGTTCGGATATGAAAGGTGAACTGTTTGGTGGATAAAGAATTGGTTGAATGTTTGTAGCCAGAAGGTTTGCTTCATCCACACTTCCATGTCAGATGATTGTGTCAGAATACCCCTCTGCTGCCATCTGTCACACAGCCACAGCGTGTTACAGGATATTGGGAAGGTCCAACCTCTGCTGCCATACCACCAACATCTGCCTCTGATATTATGGGCTAACATAATAAAATAGGGGGCATTGCTTTCAGAGCAGCCCTAATATTGTTCTGTGACTGTGATTCTGTGAGAACATTTTTTTCAATCTAGCTCGAGCTTTTTGTGTCTGTAACAAAAAGCTGTTCATTAGATTTCACCTAGGGTGGACGTGTATTTCACTAAGTTTATATGTAAGAGATCCTAAGTCTGAAAAGGGAATGAGATGTATCAGGAGCCAAAAAGTTGCCTTGGGTAGCCATGCTAAAAGAACAAGAAGGTATTAGGAGCTGTCTACAGAAAATGAGCAAGCACATGGGTAACTGAAGAAATTTTCTGTGTTATCGGTCTTTCTTTGAAGCTAAGAAAGATGTCACCAGTTTGAAATTTGCTTATATATGGGTTTGTTTTTTTTTTTTCTATTATGAATATATGCCACTGGACCAAATAATCCATGATACATACAGTACAGTGTGAATTATTCAGGTAGACCTTCATGGGTTATTCATACACAGATATGGTGCTTTCTGAAGTGATATAAATGGAAACCAAATTATTTCATTACTTTTTCTCCCACAAATATCTAGAACTATAAATTTTAATTCCAAAGCTTTCAAATACTAGTATCCAAATATAGATACAGAACAAACATCCTGATTTTTTTAAGAAGTGATCAGCCAAAATGCCAGCCAGGGAACAATAGGAATCACATTTCTAAAATTTACATTCATATAAATATGGATTGGGGAGCTAAATCTCAAGCTCCTGTCATAGGGGGAAAAAAAAAAAAAAGAGCAAATAAGCTGTGCATCTATAAGAAAAATAAGAAAAATCTGCTTTTGGAATAATTTATATATGTAAATTTCTGCATGGTACAATTTCTTAAGTCTAGATATCAGTAGCAATGAAAACAATGAAACTGTGTGAAACATAACTGTTCATAAATGGTGCTACTGCCATAATTCCTAAGTATTATGAGAGTAATAGATGACAGAGAAATAGAGAGCATGTTGTTATACAGTATGAGGCAGTTTATTCCTGAATAGCTTGAAATTGGATTGTAAATGTAATCAAGTGCATTGATGTCCCCAGCTATTTGGTAACGATGTAGTATACTTTCCCACAGAATTGTTCATTAAGGAAAATATTAAAGTCTAGATATTTTAATGTTATCTCAGACAGAATCAGAACATTTCCTTCGGACCATTCAAATCCTTTGTGCACTTTTTTTCCTAAAGATTGGAATCCCTTTTAGCACTGCAGTGAAAATTCATGTCCCTGTTAGAAATTTCTCCATACTAAGGGTCCATGCAATCTTGGACTCAGCAGATTCATTTCTCTCAAAGATGATTTTGACCTTCTGAGTTAATGGAATATAGAGGTCTCTGAAGACAACCTATCTAGCTCTACGTATAAAGCACAGAATTTAACTCAATGATAATGTCCATTTCTAAGGCTCTTTGCCAAAACTTTATATATCAAGAGTGATTTGTTTCCAGTAGTGTCAAGTTGTATTTCTTTAAGGTAGTTTTGTTTTTTAAAATACTGCAATATTTTTTCTTTCTTTTTCCATTTAAAGAGAGTTTTGTGGAACTAGCTATTATATAATTCTGTATGCCCCCTGTGGTTACATTAGTGATGTTAGTATTATAATCATCTCTTGGATTCTCTAGTGCATTATTGCAATAACTGAGATTCAAAGACAGGGAAATTTATAACTTTTCTAAACTGTTATTGCATCTTTCCTCTTCTCTAACTTCTGTAAAAATCATACCTTTTGCTCCCTATGCTTGTTTTTGCTGTCTTTTGTATGAGATAGAAAAACAGTAAGGCATCTCCTAACTGAATACTTTCACCTAGCAGCAGAGTGTGGAGTCAAAAGGTACATATTTGCAAATGCAGTGACTGAGAAGATGAATCTGCCCAAACGCTTTGCAGTTATCCTGAGCATGACTCAGCAAGGAAGAAACAAGGCTTTAAAATGCTGGTGGCTGTCTCTTCTAAATTCTCAATATCTAGTTGTCCATTATTATCAGTAGTACCATGCTCTCCATTATCCTGGAAAACAGAAAAACTCATAAAGTTCAGACTACAAGTCATCTCAGAAGGCAATTGAAAAATATATGTATAATTAGATATGCAAATATTTCATTAGATTAATTGAGATACTTCTAAGAGTGTAAAAAAAGCTTTGCTTTTTACTACCAGTGTATTGCTGGTCAAAAAGCTTGCTTGTATAGAGTATGTTCTTTAAAATTTTAGCATTCACTCATTAAAACTATAATTGCACTGTGGAAAGTGTTCCCGATACTAATCATAGAACCTATTATAGGAAATACTCATAATAGCTGTTGAAAAAACATGGTGGAGTTATTGGAAACAAGTGCATAATGTGTTTTCAATAGTCCTTTTTTTTCTCATTCCATTACACAATAGAAATTAAGAATGTATTTTAGAATAGTTCTCTAAAATATTAATGGCTTTAATAACTGGAAGCTAGGTGGCCCTTTGCCCACATATGACAAAGTTCACTTATCTACCACTGATTCTGCATCATCACTTTCATGGCACCATTTCACCTGTGCTGACCTACTTAATGAAGGGAGCTACCGTAAGGCATCCATTAATCACACTGGGAGAAATGAAAGGGCAGTTCATGTGATACAAAGACTATCTTAAAGGACAGGTCCATTTTTCCAACACTGTAGACTTTATCATTTTTTTCTAGGCAAACTCTGTTATTTTTTTCTCCTTCCACTTCCACTGGAGGTAGGATGGCTACCAGCATGATAGCTGCTCAGTTTGTATGCACAACGGAGAGGAACATTGGGTTTCAACTTGCAAGGACTTCATTCATTGCTGTCAATACTATTAATTTCATGCAGTAAGATCTAGCAAGGTTTGCAAACAGATCCTTTCAAGAGGCTCTTTCTCTACGGATTCCTTCCCAAGAGTTTAGGGAGGGAGCAGTTGAAAAGGAGTTACCAAATTGCACTAAGTGTTCATCCAACTAAGTGCCACAAGGTCAGGGACATATCTGTCACCTAAACTAGAAAAGGTTGATCTACATAACAAAAACCGGAACTAACTTCTAACTAGGCAAAGATCAAGTTACTTGAATAAAAAGAAAATATATGTTTATCTCTTAATTTGTAAATAGATACAAAAATACTCCCAGCCTTATTATGTTTCTATGTATTCAACAAAGAAAAAAAAAAAGAAAAAAAGTGTAAGAGTTAGTTAATAGATCTTCCCTTAAATTCAAATATACTCAATTCTGACAAAAGGGAGGTGACATTCCTGGTAACAAGCAAAGTAAACCTTAAAGGCAAGAGGAAATGAACTACTGAATCCAAAGCTATTCGTGAAGAAGTTAGTGGAAAACTAAAGGTGCATCCTGGAGAAGAGAGTAAGTAAGTCTTCATATATAAGAGTCTTTGTTGTTGGTTTAAAATAGCAAGTTTGGCTTTAAAGTCCATGTTATATATGAAAAGACTACATTTGCAAAGTCATTTTCTAATTCGGTAAGAAATAACAAAATAAAGCTTGCCTTAGCCTTAACCACAAAAAGCAATTGTAATGATTTCTTGCTGTTTTACTAAATTACCTGTTGATTTCATACACTGGTTGACAATAGGGTCCTACTGAGCACAATGGCTGTTCTTTAGAAAACAAACAAAACAACTCACAAAAATTCTATGAAAAATAAATAGTCATTTGGACATTTGTGGCAAGTAGTAAAGCCTGTGATATTTTGATAAAATCCCCAAGAATTTCATGAGCAGAAGCTTCTTCTTAGAGCTTTAGACAGATATCACATCTCCTGTGATCAGACCGCATAGTTCAGGGAAGGTAAGGACTTCAATCTTGAACTTATCTTCATGGTCTCTAAGCCCACCAGTTTGCAGATAAGAGTTTGATGTGCTCAATCTAGCAGTGTTGCTGAAAAGAAAATGGCTTACCAGTTACTGTTCTGAAGAAATTTGTTTGAAAGACAGATAGCTTCGTATCCAGATATATAGTCCAGGCTGGTAGCAATGGCATTTATAACTGTGGGTTGATCTGCCAGGATGAGACAGATTCACCTATTCAACCACAGATGGTAGAAAATATTATTCACAGATGCTGCTGTATGAGAGCTTGGCTTCAGCAAGGGCTCAGGAGCACTCCTAAAAATGGATTTTATTAGTTAATATGCATTTCTCCCAAGATTGATTTACTGTATGCTAGAGGGAGGGTGAAAAGGGGAAGAAGAATCAGAACGTTCCTCTGCCAGAAGAATGATATATTTGATGGTAAGGAGTAAGCGAGTTACTCGTGACTTTCTTTTATCAGTCAGAGAAATTCTGTTGGATTCACAAGATCTGAGTCAAGACTCCTTCGGTACATCTGGTGTTTCCCAGGGAGTGGTTGTACTGAACTTAAAAGTGCTGGTGGGTGGGAGTAATGGCTGGAGAGAAGGAAAGCTGGGCTTCCTACGGGTGGAGCGGGGAGATCAGCAGTTGCTGAGAGTGGTATGCCAGTGGCATTGGCAGAGTAAATGCATGTTAGGACAAAAGTGCTAATCACAAGCTGAAGAAAAGCTCTTTAAATAGCTGGGGGAAAGGAAGCACCAACGTAGGTTAGCATCTGTGTTTTCTTCCCAACAGTGCTCTTACACAAAGCTATTCTTTTTTTTCTGCAGTCTAAAATAGTTTCAGTGAGGTAGATGTGAAGCATCAAAAGACAAACGCTGTCTGTTTTATTTAATTTAATCTTAGGGCAATCCTCACATAATAAGAGACAAATTGAATTACTGCATTTCTCCCAGTAAAGGTAACATTATTAGAATTCAGCTCTGTCATCACCACTAAGACCCATAGATATGGCCTCCCATTTAAACAAATAATTAAATCTCTGAAAATCTAGTGTTTTGGTGAAGAGTTCTGCTCAATAACTGCATTATCTTAATAGTTTTGCAAAGTAGAGAGCAGGATGAGATTGGGTGTGTGCAGCAGTCTGCTTTCAGAATTGGTAGCATTGAGTTTTACATAGCTCATTGCAGTAGTGCTGATCACATCCTCAGGTTATCTTATGGACTTTCTTTTCCTTGCCTTCATCCTGGCAGTTTGTTCACTGGCATAAGTAAGGGATGAATAATACCTGCTGCCAGGGACAGCTGCTCTCATGTACCTTTCCCATTCTGAAATGCAGGAAGAAATGCTCCAAGAGGTATCCAAGAGAAAGCTTTTCTGTTTGCTCTGTTTCCTCTAATAAGTAAATAGATACTTGCCAAAAAAAAAAAAAAGAAGGCCAAGAATTAGCATCTACAATAGTGCATGGTCAGCTACGAACGAAAGTTGAACATGAGCAAGGAAGGGCAATTAGCAATGTGATCCTGAATAGGAAGTGATAATATCAGATATGGCAATTTCTTTTGACCCAGTAATGAGTGGATTATCAGTATTACTGACTTTAATAGTCTCCTTTCACTCTTCTGCTTCTGGAATTGCTGTACTGCTATTTGCAGATCTTAGTAAATCTGCATCTGATGCAACTCTAATTTCAGTATCAATATAGTTGGTATAAATTGGGTTGTGTGTCTCTTGTTTTACTTGTCCTAAGTGTCCCAGTAGAAATGCTCACTATTTTCACTGGGAAAATAAAGTATAACAACTGATGTTTTGAGATTTGTTTTTTTTTTTTAATAAGGAAATTTTATGATTCAATATAGCAGAGAGAAACATTTCTGGTAGATTCTTTTCACATAGTTCAAGTTACTCAAATGCATTTTTTTTGGCTGAAGTTAATGGCCCTCACACACTCATGGCAGGGGGTGGAGAGAAAGTTCAGGACACACTTCAGAAAGCTCATTTCTCTGGTCCTACTGAGATGGGTAGGCTGGATTCTCTTTTGAAGGTTTCTCTCTCTGCCTGCTGACAACTGAAAGAGCCTAGTCATGTAATGGTTCAACAGCCAACTTCAATACAACAAGCTCATTAATTAAAAACCAAAGAAATGTCAATAAAAATAACTAGCTAGCCATTTAAAACAGAGGAAAAGCAAATTGTAAATCTGGTACTTCAGAAAGTCTGTAGAAGAACTCCCAGGAACAATTTTTCAGATGTTTCAGAAACAGATACTCTAAGTTCTTGAAAGAAGTCTACCTTTGCCTCACAATAGAAATACAGCATTATGTTAAATTAAGAAATACTTTAATTAAAACAGTAATTCTTGAAGAATAATGTTTCTAATAAAGGTGAAATTCTTACATATAGATATATAGATATATATAGGTATGTATATAGGAACAAAATCTCAGTGGGAGCAAGATCCTAGAAAAAAATACAAGCTTCTGTAAAACAGGTGAATTCTGCATGGATTCAGTACAGATCAAGGGAGTTGCTATGATAAGTAACTTCTAGTTAGGGTAATGTGACCCTTGGTGCACACCTACAAATGAGTTCACAAGCTTATCATCCTTTCACATTACTCACAAGAGTATGTAAATTTGACTTAGCTTGTTGAATTAGCAGGGCAGGTGGAGTGTAAGGTTTTAAACGTGATGAATGATTGCTCCTTCACAGGTCATGTTCTTCCTTACAAGGAAGGCGTTGTCTCTTAAATCTGTCCCAGAGAGGGAAATGGGCTGCGTCTCCCTCTGCCTGTAGTTCTGTGCTTGAGGATGGAGAACACATTTCCAAAGGGACTCTGACTGAGCAGTGGCTGAGGAAAGACTGGTTTCTCCTGCTCATAAGCCTTCTGTGGTGCTTTCTGATCAACAGCTTTGGTAAAAACACTTCTAACTTTACTGGGAGGGAACTGTTTTCAGGATCATAGATTTGGACTGAAGTGGGCAAATTTCATCTAATCCAAATTCTGTTTGGACTTGACTGCCAATGGTTTTCTCACTTAATCTCCACTTAAATCTGGAGCAGCATTTAGGTGTGATTCACCTATGTCCTGTTTAGAGCTATTGGATAAAGATGAACAGTGCATAGACGTTTGTTTCAGAGGGTAACCTCAGTGATTAGAGCCTTTATTTCAGCTTTGACTGCAACTTTATTAAGAACTGAATGGTCAGACACAGTTGTCTTTTCCTAAAAAAGACTCAAGACAGAGAATCTTAATACCTGCTTTCCTTTTCCCATACGGAGAAAATGCATTGCAGTACTTACCACCTCCCTGCCAAGACACCTTTTTCTTGCAAAATTCTCATTGCCAGACTGTTCAGCAGTGATACAAAATGGAATGGAAGGTGCATCTTTATATTCACCTTCCCTTCCAAGCGTACCTGTCTGTGATGAGATGGACTTTTTGCCTCATTACTCATACAAACACAAAAAGCATCGCTTTCTGGTCATAATGATGGTAGCTACATGGATGTAAATAACTGGTCTCAGGAAATGAAAATAATGCCTCAAGTCCTTAAAGTCATTCTGACTGCTAGCCTTATTTCTATATTTAATGTACTTAAGATGATTTACAGCATAACCCAGTTGTTTAATAGAGTAATGTACAGTACTGAAGAAACTTCTTTCCAAATGAAGAATGCATTGCACTAGATAATATGAAAAGCAAACTTTCTAAGGTTCCTTTTACATTATTTCAAATTGCATTTATTTTTATCTTTTCCTTAAGTTTAGTAGGAATTCAATGCAAATATTCTAAGCAGGAGTGGTAGCCTTGCCAGTAGTAAGATTATCTGACACTTATGGCTTTATTTCAAAATCCTACTGTGTTTATCAAATCAAACTGAAATTATTAAGGCTCTTAGACTTAATATTTTTGAATATTTCATTTGAATTAAACCAACTATGGAGAAATATGTGAGTTTGCCCATACTAAAACAATCTGGCAGTATGTTTTCAATATCGAACGAGGATTCATTAGTAATAAAAGTATACTCATTAAACAACAACAACAACAACAAAAACCACAGAAACATAGGCACAAGAAAACTTACATAAAAGTAATTTAAGCCAGATATTTGGAACTTGCTGACAACTTTGCAACCGAAATAATGCACTTATAATGTATTTTATTTGTGCAGCTATGTGTTTAAAAGTAATACTAATAATATAGGGATTGCATGCAACTATACAAGACTGTAATACACAGTTTGGATTGTTCTTGTTATTAAGATTTTTTTTTTCTTTTTAAGCCTACAATTTATGCAGAATTAAAAATATGTTTAAGTTGCATATGCTTAAGTGCCTCTCACTTTTGTAATGTAGAAAAAAATGCGTCATCCCTGTCTACTACCTGGGTAACAGAGAGAAGAATTTTTTATGTATACACACACACATACAAACATGAAACATCTTCAACTTACCTTTTAGTACCTTGTAAACATGTTTTCCTGATCCAGCAAAGTTATGAGAAGGTCTACACTGTAGATCATCATGAAAACTCTATCTCTGCTTGATTCCTACTGTTCTGAGAGATGTTGCAAATATTTTTCCACACTTGCATACATAAACACAATAGTGGATCTCTAAGATAGACATTTTTTAATTTCTCAAGTGTAAATATTAATGCTGGACTTCAATATTAATATTTAAGAAATCTCCCAGTTTTTCTTTAGAAGTCGGAATGCACTTTTGATACTTCTAATAACCATGAAATGAACTAAAATAATTTGTGTCTTCTTGCTTTCATCTTTTAGTATTTCTGAAACTTTTCCCCATTCATTGTTAAAATACCTTTTTATTAGCAGCCTTTTTCTCCCTACATAAAGCTGTAGAGGTATCTATCCATGGCTCATGGGAATTTCCCCTTTTTTTCTTTTTTCTTTTTTTGTCTCTCCAGATCATTAAAGACCAGAAGTTAATGGTGATAGTTGGAGGGATGCTACTGATTGATCTTTGCATCCTGATTTGCTGGCAGGTTGTGGATCCTTTAAGAAGGACAGTGGAAAAGTATAACATGGAGGTATGTCCTTGAGCCCAATTAATACTCATGGTTGTGTATCTACCGTTTCTATAGGAACCTGGTATATGCTTTAGTTTATATGAAAGCAAGTCATGCGTCTGAGGGAAACAAATGCTCTATTTTTAAAAGCAAAATAGCAATGAAACAACCGCAACCAAAAGAAATCCTGTCTGTGGTTGAAGGTGCTACTTTCCTGTCACATCTGAGAGTTTTTAGATGAAAGTGTTGTAAACACTGGAGACTACTCTGCTAAGGCTCACTATTAGAGTCTGTTGCAATAAATAATAGATTATCAGAATCCATTAGCAGATTTCAGTAAGCGCTCATACAAGATAAATGCAAAAGTCACTGCTTACAATGCAGTTACTGCATTCTTTGTGAAGATACTCAGGAATTATGTTAGCTACTGCTATATTTATTTTCAGTAATAGCATGTGCAAACACACATGCTGATTATTCCTATTCTAATTCAATTCCCAGAAAGGTCATGCTACAGATTTCAGTAGGGAGGAAGTAATAGCTTAATGCCATGTGTACAAATTTTCCAGCATTCTGGTAGGTATTGAGTGGAGAATGGAATGGAATGGAACAATGGAGAATGGAATAGGCTTTCTGGACATGGCAGGAAAGAACCTGGCAGAAAGAACCATGGCAGCAATGATACAGAACCAGAAGAAAACAAAAGAAACATCATTCTATCTGTGTGTAGATTAGCTGTGTTTGACAATTTATAAACCCCAACATGGAAACTAGTAAGATCTGAAAAGTAGATTATGTGAGGATAATCCAGAAGTGATAGTCCGTTCTCCAGTATTTGGCAGTTGGTGAGATAAAGAGCAATATTTTTCTCTCGTGGTGAAAAGAAGAAAAGATATGATGCTTTGTTCCATTGTTTTTACTTTGATCCTACTTTTCAGTGTAATTTTGAAGTTTTATCAGGAGAAGATTTTACTTTTTATTTGAATATAACTTCTGAAAGATACCTTAGAATGATGTACCCTAAGCTGCCATGGAAGTCTTTCAAGAAATCATTTTATAGTCTGAAAAAAGTTACCACAATCATTCCCTAGAGTTTGAACTTGATTTCGAAGAGAGTCTCCAGCCATTCTGATTGTCAATAAAAATGGAAAATGTAACAAAAATGTGTCTTGTGCAGACACTTGTGCCCTATATTTGCAGAGCTTGAAACAATAGCAGCATGTTGATAGGCCTGTTTATTTCATTACAACTACACTGCAACTGAGGATATCTCAGTTATCACTGTGTCTGTTTCACTGCGCATATAAAACCAAACATGCTATTATGAATAATTACAAAATCTAATTTAAATAATGCTCATTTCAAAACTTGATTGAGTTAGATGGGCCAAACCGCCCATAACCCATTGACAATGAACTATTTTTTTTACCCTGATCAAATGGAAACCAAAACTGAAAGTCCTGATATCTTAGCAGAATCACAGGAGTGATTTTTTTGTAGACAGCCACAATAACTGTGAATCTATCAAGCCTTAAATGCAGAATATTTGAAAAGTAATTATAGTTACAGTTCTAAAAGTTTGCAGTTTACATCTGAACTTACGAGTGTGTAATGTGTACTGCCAAAATCTTAGTGAGTTTTCTCCATACTTGGCATTATGATCATGGGGCTGCACACCAGTGGCCTGAATTGTTTTAAAGCTGGACCTCTCTGGGAACTGGGTAAACCCATGCAAAATCGTGAAAACTCACATGAAAATGGGTAATGTGTGCATGAATCTACGTTGTATTTTAAATACTCAGAATAGAATTGACCAAGATTCTCTGTTAGAAATATCTGTTGTGAGTGTAAACTGATCAGAATGCTTTCTTAAGCTAAAGGACTTGGGGAAGGGAGGAAATAAAAATAATATGCAAGTAAATGTTGTCATTAAACTATTTTACTTATTTAAACTATTATACATATTTAAGCAATGAGATAAACTGCAATTTATTTTCCTGAAGCAGGCCTCTTTAGGTCCCAGAAAGCCCTTATTAAAAAAAAAAAAAAAGACAATTGTATTTGCATTTGTCATTTTCATTTTAGGGATTTTTTTTAATGCGTTCTGCAATGGTGAACTCTTTAGTTGAGCTTACGTGAGTAATTATTGTTTGTTGTGTGTTTGGAAAATACTTATCACATAGTAAACACTTCTGCAGGCAAGTTTCTGTTTTATTTCTGAATTGAAAATAAAACATTTCTTATCCCACTTGAGTCTAATAAACAATTTTAATGGCATATTTTCTCTTAGTTAAAGTAGATCTAAGTAGTAGAGACTAAACTGAATGTAGACTCCAAGGTTCCGAGTGCCATCAGTCATTTTAGCTATGACCCATTTCTGTGCATCAGGGTGTCTTGAGTGCTGTTTTAATTATGAATACTCACTGACTTTCTTTGTGGAAGTTGTACATTTAGTGTGTGAAGATTTAACATTTTCAGGTGGTCTTTATTAATTGTGTTTTCATAAATGGAAAGTATAAGTGAAAGTAAAAAGTGAGAAGTCTTAAATCAATGTCCTTTGTTAGAAATTACTCACTAAATGGTTTATTTGAATCTCAACACCAACAAATTATCAAGTACTTCTTAAAACTCCAGATTCCTTTCTCTGAATTTGTGAAGTCAATCTGTACATGTTTTAAAGCTGAAGATGAGCAGCCTGTATCTAAAAGTGTAAAGGACTTCTAAAAGTGAAAGGGCTTCTGTTGGAATGAATGCCACTGGCAGGAGCAAGAAGAAAACTGTGATGTTTGTCCGTCAGTTTTTGAATTGGTCTCTGCAATCCAGATCCTAGACATAAGCTTTTCTTGAGAAACACACATCTACAAATGCTCTAAGAGACCCAATTAAAAGTTACAATGACTGAGACCTAAAGCATCCAGATCCTCCAACCATCAGTAGGGCAGTTACTGGTATTTGATATACAAGCAACAAAACTTTTTGCTTAAAACAGACTACAGAATAAAGCTTTAAAAGTTCTGTAGCTATACTCCGGTTTCCTACAGAAGAATGGTAAGGTTCCTCCTACATAATCTTTGTATAGAGTACTGTAGGCTTGATGCTCACATACTGCAAAAGCATTTTCTGATACAAAACGCTTCTCAGCTTCAAACAGCAGTGTGAAAAGGTGGTTTTTAACCATAATTTTAACTCTATCATCTGTTTTTTTCTTACTACATCCTCTCTAATGTTTTTTCTTTTGCTAATGTTTCAGAAGAAACCAGTGAAGAGACCAGTTGCTGATTTTCTCATTAGTTTCTTTCTAAGCTGCACTTGAAATTTGCATTTATTTATCTGCCACACTGGCAGAGCCCTACTTTCTTTTTCAAATCATCATTGATTTTTTCTGGTTTCTTAAGAAATGTTCATATGCAAAGGTGTTATGTGTGTGCCTATTTATTCTTATTGCCCAATAAATTTAGAATCAGTCAAATTCAGATAATTCTGACAAAGCAGTTACAGCTCTTAAGAACATAGCATTGCTACAGATTTCATGGAAACAGTCACCTGTATGGAGGAAAGATTCTGATAGAATCTCCCCTAGGGGGAGAGTTGCAGTGTGAATTTACTCCTCTTTCTAAAGACAAACTCCTCCTGCCGAGGAGTATTACTGTTAATTAGACACAGAGAATCCAACCACGATACAAAAATATGTAGGAAACCACTCTCATTTCATCTTCTCACTGATGCATCTGCTTTGGAATGAAACCACTGTCTGAAATAGCAAAACCTTTTATGAAGTTGAATCACTTTTCCCTGAGCACCAGGCACATTATAATTCAATTTCATACTTACTACAGTTCAGTAAGTTTTTGTGTAGACATGCAGTCATGCACACCTCTTGCTCGGAGTACAGATTTCTAACATGTGGGCACAGATTGAATCACTGTGGATTTAGAAGGTAACCAATAATAATGTTAAACAAATAAGAACTAGGGTAGATGGACCAGATTTTACAGTTTCCAAAAGTAAAATGGTCTTACATCAGTGCTAGACTCATGAAAAAACAATAATTTGCATGCCAGGTGCCAGTATTTCTTGCAACATTTTAAAATCTGTTTATCTGGGATAGCAGCATTTTTGTTCCTCGATGTCTCAGTACTAAATATACAGTTGTCATTGTGATATTTCTTCTTATTCAACCATGTGATAACATGTTATTTTAATATTCTGGAATCATATGGAATGTTTCTAGTACTTAAAGTTTCACACTGAATTTTCCTGTGATTGCTGTAGTAAAAAAACATCAATATACAGGAAAGGTCGAGCAGGCCATGCCAGTAGTGGAATAGTGTTGTCCATTAAAGAAAACTTGAAGTAAAATCGGATTAACAAATAAATCAGTGAGCGAGTTGGAATTCCCATGTATTCCAAGTGCATGACAATGTTATCAGCAACATGTAACAAGCCAACAAGTTAGAAGATGAACTTTGACTGATATGCCTAAGGAGTCATAAATATTGCAAGAGCAAAAATATTCATATGTAAACTGGACAAGTGCCACATCAGAATGTGCTGCACAGTGAACTTATTTCAGAGCAGTGACTGCTTCGCACTTCACCAGATTGGAGTACCCAGCAAGAGGGAATTAACCCTTGATTTCATTCTGAATAGCGTACAGAGTCTGTTGCAAAGTGTTGATATTTGAAGGGCTATTCAGTAGCTACAAATAAAACATTCTTATCTTCAGTAGCTTTGATGAAGCAACAACAGCCAACAAAATATAGGTAGAGTGGTACTCAACTTTAGAAAGGGAAACAACATAACACTGAGGAAGCCTCTTAAAGAGACACTAGAGAGGACACCCTAGAGAGTTAAATCTTTGCAGGTGGCCTAGAGAGTATTAAAATACACATATTGGAGACACAGAGTAAGTGCATGCCACATCAAATAGGACTTGAAAACAGAGAAACTCAGCATGGTCGAACAGCAGGAAGATATCCTTAAAAAAAAAAAAAAAAAAAAAAAAAAAAAAAGTTGTATCCAAATGAGGAGAATAGAAAGGATCATAAACTCTGATAGGTTAAATGCAGAACACAATAAAGAAAGGTTAAAACAACTGGCAAAATGCACAAAAAAATGAATAATAAATTTTTTATCTACATACTGGGAGCAGGAAGCTTGTCAGGGAGTCTGAAGAGATAATGTTTGATCAGAATACTATGGCATTACTTGCAGAAAACAGGGTCAAGTAGAATTATTAAATGACTATTTTGCTGCTTTTTTCAGCAAAACTATTTGTTGAATAGCTTATGGAGATTCCTATGCTAGAACTTTGTGATGAACTCACTGAAGAGTGATAAGCTGCTGGTAGGATCAAACTGTTTACAAATAAGGCACTAGAACTAGGTTGTTTTCCAAAGCAGTTCAGAGGAGTACTAGTGAAACTACTGATAGCAGTACATAATCATAAGCTCAGAGCTGCTTTGATATCTGAGAGAAAAGTTGCAAATATCTTGCCGTGTTTTCAAGGCAGAGTGGAAACCTCATGGCTTTGAGCTAATGCTGTAACAACTCAACTGATAAAAGTTATAGTCAAGAGTAGAATTACAGATAAATGTTCAACACTGAAGAAGAGTTGATATGGTACTTGTGGAGGAACATGTGATTCAAAAACTGTGAAATCGTTTGAAGAAGCCAGCAAGCATGTGAACAGAAGCTGACACAGCCTGCTAGTCTCCAGAAAGGACGTGACAATTTCTTTCATCAAAGGCTCTTGTGGAAATTAACTAGCCATGGAAAAAGAGAGAAACCTTCAAACAGGCATCAAATATTTTAGAACAAGGAAACAGAATTCAGTAAAACCTAAAAGTTATCTTTAGGGAAGGAGGGATGTAATTCCTTCAGGGATCTGTGCTGGGACCTGTATTCTTCAGTGGAAGAGGAAGTGAATAAAAGACAAAATTTTAGCTGTAATAGTAAAGTATTCCAGGTAGAAAAAAGATGGGCTGATTGCGAAGAGCTCTGGAGGGACATTGCAAAACTTTTGCTTTTGAACATTAAAATGTCTGGAAAAAGAAGCTTATATAATGAGCTTGTAAGTGCTGTAAAGGGAATAAACTAGTCCTAAGTTTCCATAAGTAATGTTAGACTCTGATTGCTTCAGTGCTATGTTGGAGCAAGGAATTGGTGTTAGTAAATTCCATGAAAATGCACTGAGTAGCAATCAAAACCTGTAGTGCTAGGACTTGCTAGAGAGTATCTGGGGGGGGGGAGGAAATCATACAACAGAGCAGAGAAAATCTGCATGATCTTATTAACTGGGTCTGGTTGGGACAGAGTTAAAATTCTTCATAGAGTTAACCCTGTGGTGCTGTGTTTTGGATTTGTGTCTAAAAATGTTGATGGCATAGCAGTGTTTGGACTAATGCTGAACAGTACTCACATAACCTCGTTTTACTATTCTGCACACACAGTGAATAGGATGGACAAGAAACTGGGAGGGGACAGCCAACACAGCTGATCCCAACTGATCAAAGAGATATTCCTTACTATATGTGCAACAGCATGCCAAGCAAGTCATGCTGGGGTGGAGGAAGGAGTGCAGGAGTTGTCTTCCAGAGACTGGCTGTGCATTAGCCTTCATGTGGGAGGTGGTGAGACATTTCCTTTGTATCACCATTTTTTCTGTGATTTGGTTGGTTGTTTTTTTTTTGTTTGTTTGTTTGGTAGAAATTTTCCACTTGTTTTTTTTTTTCCTCTTTTCCTCAGTTATTGAGCTGCCTTTATTTTGACTGATGAGCTTTCTTGCTTTTGCTCTTCCTATTTTCTCTCCTGTCCTACTGGGATTGTGAGTGAGCAAGTGGCTATGTGGGTGCTTGTCTGCTGGCTGGAGCCTGGTTTGGCCATTTGAAGAGCCTTAAACTAACAGCACTGGTTTGTGAGGACTCAGTCATTCATTAGCTGAATAAGTAGGTGCCATACATCCTTTTGACTGCAATCGTTTGGCTGAAACTTCATTAGAGAAGGTACCAGTTCCCAGACCTTTGCTTCAATATAATGTGAAATAGTCTTTTCTGATTACAGCTTAAGCAGCAATTTTAGAGATTATTATCTCATTTTCTATGCAAAGTTTTACTGATGTAGTGGTAGATAGGATTTTAGATTTTGCTTTTAAGTTCAGCTAGAGGAAACACATGTGTAGACTAGGTAAATTCAGTTCATTCTACATCTCTTTGATTAAGACAGAATTTGTTTTAAGCCTAGCTTAAAACAATTAAATTGCCTGAAATTTTTTTTCAAAGTACTGATCACAATGTTAGCTGAATTGAAATAGCTCTGCAGGTGCACAAAGATGTTTAGGATTTTCTCAATAAGTGGATATAAATGCAACAAAACTGAATGAATAAATGTTGTGTCTGAGTATCTGATAGTCTTTTCCGAGTGCCTGCTCTAAGTCTAATAGATAAAGAAATGAAAATTCTGAGGATATTATTTGGACTGCAGGTGAATTCAACAAAACATTGAATTCTAGAAGTAATTCAAGGTAGTAATGCCACGCCACTGCTCAGTGAGAGTTATGTGGATCTAGCTTAGATGAGATGTAAATAAAACTCAAAAAGGAGTTCATATATTAGGTTTGGAAAAAAAGAAAGGCTAAAAGCATGTACAAAGAGAGCATGATGCTCTATCCCAATATTTAGGCCAGTTAACTAAGAGCAGAGGCCGCCAAATAAAAAACCTTTCTTTTGGACAGCCTTTTTTTCATGTAGAATTGCTTTGTTTGTGTGCTTTTAAGCAAAAAAAAAATGTATCAGAGCTGGTATTCAACTATACAGACATAGATCAAGTAGCATTTTCATATGAAATTGTGTTTAAGTCCTAGATTAGTAACCTGAGTTACTGAATTTTAATACATTTACTTCACATTTTTAACATTTTTTTCCCTTTTAATTCTTGTCTTCAGTCATGACAACTGTTACTGTAAGAACTGGAAAATACACTGCTGTGAAAGTATATACAGTGTAGAGCATGTGTGTGCATCTGTATGTACATGAGTCAAATGTGAGAGGATTGGTAAAGATGTCTGGTTCTAATTCATGTGCTCAAGTAGAATTATGCAGATTCTTCACTGAATTGAGACAATCAGATGATGTTCTTTTCTCTTTCTACGTATGTACATATGCATAAACAGATGTGTTTAGAGGTGTTGTTTACATTTTGCTATTGGGCTATTCAATCAGCTAACAGCTGGCTTAGTAAGAACTTTGTCAAAACTAGATTATGAAATGAAGTATATAATTGGCTGAAATAGCTTCTGGGGGTGTTCAGCCTAATGCCGGTCAGAGCTCCTCAGTCAATTTTTTCTCTAAATATCATTGTGCCCATCTGTTTCCCCTACTATTTCTTAAATAAATTTGATTTCTTTCCTTCCAGTTTGAAATATTACAGGCGTTGGGAGCCAAATGTCTCCTAAAATATGTAGCCTGTTTTCAAGCCCTGTAGCTCACAGTGGACAGCCCACCAGAAGTTGCTGAAACTGAGAACACTCACTTGCATCTGCTGGGGCCCACCAGTAGCTGGCAGCCATGCCAGTGAGGATGAAAATGAATGGCCATGGAAGTCAGCTGTATACCTTCTGCTGGCCCAGAGGATCTAAAGGAGGTCCAAAGAAAGACTAAATATTAAAGAGCAAATGCTGGTTTACTTGTCTTTCTGATGTGACATCAGTTTCCAAGGGAACAGAACAAAACGTGAGGACTGAGAGCCAGCAACTGAGATTGACTCAGCTGGTGGCTAGTTCTACTTATGTTTCCATGGAAACAGATATCAAATTGGCAAAAATAAAGAAATAAGGGTCAGTTCCAAAATGGCAGGATGAATGGCTGCTGCTTTAGCTACTTAATAAAGTGAGGCATGCTGTTGTTTATTTCTCTTCAGTAAGCAATTCTAGTTCTGGCTCCGTTATTTACTTACCAAGAAATGTTGCTTACCAATCTTAGGAACGTAGGCTCCACTATCTTACACCAGAATTATAGTTCACATGTTTCAGCAGTTTGCGTGCAGCATTTACTGGCACAAATGCTTTCAGATGTGGACCTTTGAAGCATATTGTGCATGATAGAGAGTTCATCTGTCCCCACTTATATTTTCACTCATGGTTCCTATTACGTAGTGGCTTCAACTATGCGATTATATATACCTCATGATACTCTTTTGTACTTTTACTATTTGAATACTTTTGTTAATTCAGTAAATGACTGTTGTTCTTGACTCTTGTTAACTTGCAGTTCATTGTAATTGCTAATTATATGCTGCTTGAAGAGCTTTTTTCAGTTTTGAAGAAGTTGCTGTACAGTTCATTGTATATACCTTATTTTTCTTTTAGGGAAGAAAAAGAATTGAATTTTTCCCATCTACTTTTGTAGTACCTTTCATTATTTCATATGTGTTCACTATAGATCCTTATTTTCCTTTTCTCTGTTTGGTAGACAGTTGCACTTTCATCTAGCTTCCTTTCCTATGACACCCTTTTCGTTAAAATGATGAATACTGTGTATTGTATATTGTTTTAAAGTGAAAAAGACTTTACAGTTACTTCAGTTGATCTATATTGCTGTGATATTTCCCTCTCACCTTAGTCACTTTCCTCACAAATCTTTGTAGTCGATTAACCTCAACAGTTTTGTCTGCACATTTACCTGCTAGTAATACTGACTTCAGAATGGGAGTATGGCTCTTAGGATGGATGTGTTACTCAGGAATATGGAAGCATGACACTGGTTTCATTTGCACATCGTTACTCATGTTGTTGTAATGCAGTCATACTTGTAGCATATCCTCACTTCAGGAGCACTTTCCTCTAGCTCTTCTTGTTCTAAGAACTCAACTACCGAAGGTGCTCAGTAGGTCCCATTCTTTCCACTGTATTTGGCAATTCAGCCTATAGTTTTTCTCTTGGGAGTTCAAGATACAGTGTTCAGTCCTAAGAGGAAAGACTATCTGAGGACAGGAAATCAGGTGGCACTATATAACACCAGTACAGTCATTATATAGACATGAATTAAAAGCAGTCATTTACTGCTTTTGGTAGGAGCACTACTGAAACGGCAGTGTATGTTGTGAGACTAGCAGTAAATGATTCATAGCCTAATCAGCTTTAAAAGCACCAGACATATCATGTGTCAGTGACACCTGAGTGTTCATAAAGAAGTCACTGTGATAGTTTCGTTATTCTCTGAGGATGATCAGCTTGTGGTAGATCCAGTGGCATTTCTTCACTTTAAACACTGAATACATTGTATACATTCATTCAGTTGTATTCATCTGTAGACTAAACACATAGTCAAAATTGTACTGGTTTTATACTCCTTTAGAAGATTGCAAACTGCTACAGAGTTACTAAAGGATTCCACTGATTCTTTTCGTTATTCAGCTCTTGACTACCAAGTAGCAGCAATGCAGCTTTAGGATATTCAGCATTCATTCAGCAGTGCCGCTTTTACAACAGCTTAGGAGCTCATCTCCTCGCATGCTTTCCTTGTTCTTTCAGAGGTAAATCTCTCAGGGATCTCTGGACACCTTTTTACTTGAACTGCATATAAAGTGTCAAGATTTAAAGGCATTATAATCCAGACAGGAACACGTTTCGCTATTTTGTCAGTGGTTTGAGTTGCTCTTAATATCAAAAGGAAGAAAGACAGGGAAACTTCTAAAACTCCAAAGCTTGATTAAGAAAAATTTTCAGAAATTTGCCTCAAGGAACTGATTGATCTTTCTCATTGCATTCTGTCCTGAGCAGTCAGTGTTCAGCCCTTTCTAGCTCTATAACATCCCTCCAGCTTTTGTTGGGGTTCTTTTGGTTGCTTGGTTGTTCATTTGTGGTTTTTTGTTTGTCTGTTTGTTTGCTTGTTTTTCTTAGAAGCATGCACCACTGCACAAAGACAGGTTTTAATGCTTATGTCAGGAAACAGATGCTGACACAGACAAAATGAAGCCTAATGAATTACTCCAAGAATATGCTGAGGCTGCAATAGAGGCCAATAAAATCCTTCTGCCAATCTTCTCTGTAGAGATCAAGGCCTACCCCAAAGTAGCTATTTAGGAGAACAAATTGTCCAATGTAATTAATGCTTCTTTGGGAGAAGAATATTCTTTTGTTCCTTCAGGTGCTTAATAGGCTGACACTGAAAAGATACACCCTGAGTATTCTGGTACTCCTTTAAAACTATGCCTTCAGTCACTGAGCTAATTGATGGAGAAGGCCAATCTCCAACATGTCTGGTTATAGTTAGTGTCTTTCACCCAAGATGTTCTGACCATGTCCTGAAACACATTACTGGCAGTGATGAGTGAGTCCTGCTGTCAGTGGTGAGAGTCAGTCTAGACCATGAAGTAATGCTCTCTCACCTAAAACAGATGCTGTTTTTGCACTGAAACCACCTCAGAACTTTGAAAACCTGATAGGTAGTGATGTAGCTTTAGT
Organism: Phasianus colchicus; assembly: GCF_987193195.1. Taxonomy (NCBI): domain Eukaryota; kingdom Metazoa; phylum Chordata; class Aves; order Galliformes; family Phasianidae; genus Phasianus; species Phasianus colchicus. The sequence continues at coordinate 34,732,126 of NC_143438.1, forward strand.
ATAGAGGCAAAGTGCCATGTGGAGCACTTCTGTGCAGGGCAACACAGATACTTGGTGTACTAGTTAGACAGCATGGGCAAATGCACAGGCAATAAGCAGGTAACGCAGAGGGATGAAAACTTAACTGTGCAAAACAAATTTGATGCTTGTGGGGAGAGAACCTGAAGAAACACTCCCAGGCACAAAGCCATCATCTTTACATCTATGCCCTATAGTTCATCACACTTCTTTGTTTAGTTCTCCAGATTCTTCCCTATTGCTGAGCATTCTTACAGAGCAGCATTCATGAGATACCCTACACTGTATCTTTACTCAAAGCTTGAAGACCTCATCTCTGGAAAAACAATGCAGTTTTTAGTTATCTATACTCTATAATCTGCAAACACAAATATAATGCATTTGGCTATGAAAATACCTATATTTTGAAAACTATATTAAAAAAAAAAAAATTAAACAAAAAACAACCCACTAGTGTCAGCACAGAATAAATATTGCAATTACTTTTGGCCATTCTCTGCATGGGTTTCCCATACAATGTTAAGGGAAGGCCTTTGGCTGCCTTTGTTCTATGTGTAAAGACTGTTCACAGTTTCAGAGGGAACTGCTGTTTCTTCTCTGATGAACATACTCTCAAAAATCAAATTGTTCATATGAAGGTGAAAAAGCCTTATGGGGGGATCTGCCAAACACTAGAATGAACACTTCTACAAAAATCGCATACTATCACAAATCTACTCACTCTTACAAAAGCATGTTTGTTTCTGAATTAGCCTTCTCTGGCATAACTGTCCAGCAAAATATGTTTACATGTGCTTTAGTATTTAAAACATCCTGCTGTATATTCTTCTCTCCCTGGAGAAAAGAGAACACACAATAAATGTTACGACATTATTAATGGTATCAATAAGCATTAGCAATGATATGGTTAATCACTGTGATCTTCAGGTCATTGATAACTGCTATTAGTTTCGTACTCACATGAAATCTGGTGGCCCAATGATGCTGGCTTGCTTGTGGACAGAGTCAATTAAGAAGTCAGACTTTTCCCAAGGATATATAATACTTGTTGTATCATTTTATTCCAATTCTTCTGAATCTCCATGGAGTATTTAATTTCTGTTCCCTGAAAAGATTTTTTAGAATTTTGTCAGTATTGCCTCAAGAGAAAATCATGATTCTTCTTTCTTCTGTCATCTTTACTTCTTGCCTTAACTCCAACAATATAATGGGCCCCATTTTCTGGTTTTCAGATACATTTAAAGTAATTCAGTGTCCTCTTTCAGCTACATGCTCTAAAAAACCTGTGTTAGCCATTTAATTTTTCTCATAATATTATTTCTTCTCATATATATGTATGTGTGTATATATATATATATTTAAAACATTATCTTCTCTATTTTGAATATATTAAAAGGGATCTGTGATTTTCCCAAATTAAGCTTTGGATTTAGGTTTCTTGTTGTACTAATGTCTTTAGTACTGCTTTTTTATTCAAGTTTCAATTCTATCCAAAATATGTTTATGCTTTCTCATGCAGCATCTGTGACCCAAGTCAGAATCTTATAAACTGAAAAATGTAAAGCATTTGAGAGTTTCTTTATTATTATTACTATATCATTTCAAGGTTTATAAGGCTAGAATCATCATCCTATGGAAATACCCTTCTTACATTTTAAAACCATTATGCCAGCCTTTGCCATAATTCCTCATTAATAAATAAATATCATGTAATTCTTAGCAGTTTAGAAGAATCTCTTCTGATGTTCACTATGGAATTAGATACTGTAGAAGACAGAAAATTGTGGAGAAAACTAAAGAGGCTTCAATAAATATTTAGGGTTTTTGTTTTTGTTTTGTTTTCTTTTGTTTTCCAACAGAAACAGAGTGGGGAGTCTTCCTTGCTTTCAGCTATCTTGAACATGTGAACTCATGTGAATTTTAAGAATCGCTTATGGAATGATATAGAACCCAAACATTATTGAAACTACCTGTGGTTCTGATAGTGATGTTATTCCAGGATTTTCGCCCTGTTATATAACAGGATTATATTGTGCTCTTTACCTCTTTACAGAAGAAGAATTTTCATCTAACTGCTTTGATTAGTCCCTTCTCATTTTGGGGAACTGTTGCAAATAAAAGTGGAACAGAACACCTACATAAAAAATTTATAGAACTAATTATAGAAAGTAATTTACTATGCAATTTTTATTTGAAATAATGCCAGTGATCTAGCATATAACTTTATACAGTAGATAAAAGCAAAATGAAAATTTTCTGCTGCCAACCTGTAGGTGTTCTTCAGCAATTATTATAAAGGTTGAAGGCACATATCTTCTATGTTTTCATTTGGGTCTACTCTTACAATAACATTGTGAGCAAAAATTTAAAGCAAAGTATTTTTTTTCATAGTCTTAATTTGTATATGCTAATATAAAGAACAGCCCGTTAAAACTTTATGGAGATACATTCAGTATGGAAAGTTGTGTGTGATGCTAGGTCATCAAGCAACAATAAAGGAAATGTCATTACAAAGGAATTAGGCTGGAGCCTAAGATGGAAATGATTGCTGATAGGATAGGATTGTGATGGATATTGTTTTCAATTTTGCCAGTATGTTCCTTTTTTAAATATAAAAATTCATATCAATTAAATTAATCTGAAAATACAGAGTCATATAAAAAATTATCAAAATATTTATTTAAGCTGTTGAAATGATGATCCTTGAGAAGTCATTTCAGTAAGTTACACACCTGTTTGAGACAGGTACTGGGCTAGATAGACCTTTGTCAGCAAGTTGCATGCCAGGGTGGGAAATTCATTAGTAATTTTTTAGTTCTCTTTTCATTTAATTTTATTTCTATTCTTTGTAATGTTTTCATAGAAGAGAGAGAGATGTTTTGACATACTCTAGATAGCACTTTTGAACACTGATTGAGGAATGTTTAGAAAGTAATTCTCAACACACAGCTTGTATTCTTTCCCTAGAATATCATGAATATCGTATTTTTATAGTACTTGGTAATTGTGTTATAGGGAGAAAATATATTCATCTAATATGTCATGAAGAGGAAGAGACCTACCATTGTTTTTACTCATTTTTATTTAATTAAAGAAAACTCAGAGTAAAGAACCGAAACACAGAATTATGGAAATGCTGAGTCTGAAAGATTTGAAAGTTTTCTGATCTAAGACCCTTGCTTAAAGCAGGAAAAGCTAGAATAGGGTATTCGAGAGCATCTCTGTTTGTGTTCTGAATATTTTCAAAGATGGACTCTTCAATCCTCATTGAGTAGTCTGTTCCAATGCTTGCATATCCTCATTATGGAAAGGTGCTGATGTTTAATTTCTGCTGCTTAAATGGCATTTCCTGTATTTCAATGTGTGCCCTTTTATTCCAGCTAAGCACCCCCTAGTACTAGTGGATGCCTGGGGTTTCTTCTTCCCCAAGAAGGACTTGGCATTTCCCTTTGCTCAACTTTAGATCTCTGTCAGAACAGTTGTCCAACCTCTTGACAACCCACTGAGTAGCAGCAAAACCATCTGGTGTATCAGTGCCTCCTCCTACTTTTGTATCATTTGCAGACATACTGTGGATGTGCTCTGTCCCATCATGCGCATAGTTAGGATGATAAGCAGTATTGGCTCTAGAACTGATCCCTAGAATAAAACACTCTTGCTTGGCCTCCAGTTGAACATCATGCTGCTGATTATCATAGTACCTAGAATCTGCTATTTTCATCAGTTTTCAGTCCCCCTTGCAGTCCTCCTATTTAATCCTTTCTAGACAAACAACAAAGATAGACAAACTATGTTGACTGCTTCCAATTACATTCTTGTCCTTCATATGTTTGGAAAAGGTTCTGTGGAAATTCGCTCCAAGAGCTTCACAGGGTGCGGTTAACTGGGCTGTAGTTTTCTGGATCCTTTTGCTTGCCCTTACTGAAGGTAGCAATTATGTGCCCAATTCTTCTGAGATATTTTCTGATCACTGTGATCTTTCAAAGATGATCAAGTGGCCTCACAATGACAGCTCCTGGATTCCTTGTGAGTGAATCCTATTAGGTTCCCCATATTAGTGTGTGTCCATTTGGTTTGGATGTTCCTTAATACGCTCATGCTAGCTGGGAGTAAAAGTTCACTGCTGCAGATTTTCCTACTAGTATCATGGACCTGCTATTCCTCTCAACAGGCTGAAGGCCCACGTGTCACTCCAATTTATAGGAGGCAGAGGAGGTTCTTTTAATATCTGTATACCCGGTGTGAGATTAAGAAACAACGGTTCACATATTGGTCTGACCATTTTATTACAAATCTTAATTAGGGAGATGGGGAAGGGGAGGACAGACACCATTACGAATTAGGGTATTGGGGAAGGGAAGGAGGGCAATAGAAAAGATAGGAAAGAAGAAGCAAGGAGTCTTTATAGGAAGCAAGAGAGAGATAATTACCACCATGGATCCAGCATGGCTCCTAGTTCAGTCCTTGATCTTCAGTAGTGGTGGGTCGTCAGGCATTGTTGTTCTGTTGATGACAATGGCAACGTTGACCATGGTGATGATGGCCCCTTTTCAATGCTTTCAAAGTAAGTCGAGTCGAGTCAGCTGTCTTTGGAGTGACAGGTCAAATCCAAAGTGGTTGAGTCAGCTCTCGTTGGAGTGGCAGCTTCTGGCTCTGGGATCTCAGCAGAAACTCATTTGTTCCCACCTTCCGGGCCTTGCCAGCATATAAGAGGGAGCAGGGATGCCCATCTGCATCCTGTTTTTCACAGGACACGATGGTATCATTCCCCAGTTTTCCCATACCAAGCTGGAGCTATTTAGTCATAGGCCAGATCTTCCGCCAGTAAAAGCTCCTGAGCACTCTCTTCCGGAGGCAAGCAGCTCTGGAAGAAGGTCCTTTCAAATGTCCACAAAGTAATGTCGAGTGTTACATGGTAGCACTCATCACTTGCCTCCTCAACAAATCAATCAGAGTCTTATCACAAGAAATACCTCAGGAAGCAAGCTTTGAGCCAAAAAACGAGGATTCTCACAGCCCACTATCAGGTTTGTTACCATGCTATTTGCCTTGTTTTCTCCTCTTGGGATCATGAAATCCACTGTCTCCTGCTCACAGCAGTCAAGGTTACTGCCAGACTTCACTTTCCCCAGTACTTCCTTCCTGTTTCTGAATATTCTGTCCAGAGGAACTTCTCCTCTCATTGAATCATCAATCACCTGTGTCAGAAATGTTTCATCAATATGTTCCACAGTTCTCCAGGATTGTTAGTGCTCTCCTGTGTTGTCTGTCCAGCCCATATCAGGATGATTAAAGTCCTGCAAGAGACCTAGGACCTGCAAACATGAAGTTTTTTCCTATTTTCTGTATGCGGCCTCATCAACTTATTTCTGATCAGGCTGTAGTAGATGCCCACCACAACATACCCGACATGTTTCTGCTCTCTAAATTTAACCCATAGGCTCTGGACAGTCTCATCATCCAGCCCAAAGCAGATCCCAATATACTGTCGTTGATATCTCATGTAACAGGCAACTTTCCATCTTCCCCTTTCCATCCATCCTGTTCCTTCCCATTTACTTATTGCAGCACTCCAGTCATGGGAGGTTTTCCATCATATTTCTGCAACACCAGTGATGACGTAGCCCCACAACTGCAGCACACCTCTAATTCCTCCTGTTTGTTACAGGACCAGGACAGTGTTTTATACTTGCATTGGTGTACAAGCACTTTGGAGAGCTGTTATGTCATGGTGACTTCCCAGAAAAAGTGTCATTACTTCCCCTACTATCCTATTCACTCCTGTCCTCCTGACATTTGCAGGCATACGCTTCATGCAGGCTTCCTTTCCATTGTGTTTTGTTATCTTTGAGTTCTGTCTTGTCTTCCTCACCCTGCCATGTCTGTTGCTGTTCAAGAATAAATCAGTAAGCTTCTGCTTGTATCTGGTGAAATTATCAGATATTTTTATTTTTGAAAACTGCTCAGTATTTATTTTGGATGTTCTTCATTGATTTACAGAAACAGAACAGCTGTTTCAGAAGATTTTAAAAGTTTAGCACAAACATAAAATTATTAGACAAAAATAATCTAATTTTCACAAGATTTGTTCAGAAATTTTGAGTAATAGTATTTTCTTTAAATCTGGTCATCTCTGACTAAAAAAAAGAAAGTCATAAAGAAACAGGTACATTCAAAAAATGGGTTAATTGGAAAAATTAAAAACCTGTCCTACTAAAGCAGTCTAAAAAAAGTTCTTTTTTTTTTTTTTTAATTTGCCAAATGAGTACTAGGATGTGGATTACAATCTCTGAGTTTCATGGAAGAATAAAGACTGGGAGTGGGAAAGAAGCATGAAAACTATCTGTCATAGCTGACACATGCAAAAACAGTTAAAAATCAATCATGAGTAATTGGAAGCTGGAAGATACTAGATTAGTTAAGAATCTAGAATTGTCTTCTTATAGGGGATAATAATGGGGCCATGAACTGTAGAAATTCAGAATTTAGTAAGTATATAAAGAAAATTATATCATGTTTCTGTGTTTATGAACTAGGCACTGGATTATCATGAAGAACTTGTGAAAACTGCTTGAATTTCTGCTATTGTCCAGATAAAGACTGACTAGCTTCATCTGGATTTTGTGATGTTTTTCAGCTGAAAATGGCTAACACAAGAGACAGGATACCACAGCTATCACTGCATCTCCTTTAAAATGGTTCATTTGCCTCAGGCTTTAGGATTTAGCTGTAATGAAGATGAAAGATTGATGGCTGACTACTGACCTACTTTGAGGAAATGAAAGAGCAGGTGCTGCTGACTAGGAAAGCAAAGGGCTGTACAAAATGCAGAGAAATGAAAGCTTGGCAAAATAAAATCTCTTTTAGATCATAGCTACTTTTCCATAGCCCAGCACAGACTAATACACACCTGGAAACCTCAAAACCTCTTTATATATTTCTGTGAATATATTTAAGCTATTTTAAATAATTATTTTCATTTTATATACAAAGGCTTGAGTGAGTGCAAAGGCTCTGAATCTATCAAACTGTCACAGCATGTTGTTGAAACTAATAGGAAAAGCTAGACTAGACAAATTACAAAATATATGGCTTAAAATGTGACAGACTTGTGTCAATGCTTGCAACAAACTGTTCCTCAAGTTTTGTTTAACCTTTGATGAAAGAGAGACGTGTTCCTCAAAACTCGGAATTAAGGCCTTTCAGACTGTGTGACAGAAGTGTTTAATGGTTTGTGACAGGCAGTTATTCAACAAAGAACTGCCACCTTTTAACCAGTTTGTGTCAGGAGTTTTATCCATGAATCATGAAAAGGGGGTGAAGGAAACCATTTTTGATTTCTCATAAACAATCATGTTTGAAGAAAACTTGTAAGTACATTGGCAAATGAACCCAATGTTGACCACCAAATATTGTTTTAGCTTCTCACAATTATCAAATTCATAGAAAATGGCATCATTTTTAAGGTAATTGTTTTCATTACAGAACAGTTATCTTCCATGTTTTGGAACAGGTAGAGAAAAGCCATACTGCCTACCTTAAGATCTAATAGGAAGTGGGCTGAGCCAAGAGACTGAGTTGTAAGTGAACATTCTTCCCTCAGATCTTGCATTTCTGCACTTACAACAGTCCTCAGTGTTAACCACATGCAGTTTAAGTAGACACCTTTGTATTCAGTTTTGTTGGAGATGAGAACCCTATTAAGTCAATTAAGACATCCAGTTCTCATTCATCTCGGAGAAGAGTCAAAGTTGTGTGCATTTTTTAACAGTAGTCTGCCTTTAACTGTTCCTTCAGTAAATTATTGTAAAGGTTCACGAACTTAATAAAACGCAATTTTGTAGATCTTTGGACTCTTAGAGGCAGAGCTTAAATTTCCAATTGTGGGTGCAATTCATACATGAGAAATAGACATTTACTAGGCTAGCTGGTTTGTAACTATTTCCAGGACCTTTCCTTTTTTAAGCCTGGGAATAAAAATCAATCTTAGACCTCACTCTCAGCCATGTTCTAAAATAGCTTAATAACTCATTAGTCATTTTTGTACTATCTTTGTTTATTTTCCAGTTTTGAAATGGGTGGCAGATGATAGAGGAAGTAGCCACTTATTATTTCAATGTTATTCAGGTTCTGACAGTGAGTTAAAGGGATAAAGGAGAAAAACATGCATGAGTGAAAGTGTCAAGTGTAAGTGCTAATCTTTTTTTTTTTTTTTTTTTCTAGTTAGGAGAAAATTTGTGTTTGTTTTTTGTATTTATTGAAGGTGCAGGAGAATTGCAGGAAATTTTACCTGTAGATAGTAAGAGCTATTATATATGTGTATCCTGTAGTGTACAAAATTAAATTTCTTTTTTTTTTTTTTTCTTAAAATAGGTTTGCTTACCAAGTTGTAAAATTAATAATTATGGATATGGTTGTCTTAGGGTGTAGAAACCACACTAGAAAGCCTCTCTTTTCTCTGCCTTGTATGTCACTCAGCAGGTATCTGGTAGCTGTTCATAGAAAACAAACTTGTTTGATTAAGTACTCCTTCCCATGTCTCACACTTTATCTTTTCAAGTTTTCTGAATTATAAGACTGCCTTATCATTCAGAACACAAGGAGCATGAAAAAAACATGACCTTCTCTGTTGATCTTACTTAAGGAAAATCATGAGAAAATGGAGTGGAGGTAAGGGTGATCTAAGAAAAAAGGTAAACAGAGCAGAACACTGTTCATTTGGTTCAGAGTTCCAGATGCGAGCAAAGAAAACAAAGCAAAAGTATGTGGCTACTGAAACTGAGTGTGGTGGACATATCTAAAACACAACTCCAAAGAGAAAAAAATAAAAAAGATAATTCACACAAAATCACACATTATGGCTGAGGATAGAAGGGGCCTTGGAAGACCATCTACTCCAATCACCCCACTCAATCAAGGTGACCTATATCACCTTGCACAGTATCATGTCCAGGTGGGTACTGATTATCTCCAGAGAAGCAGACCCCACAGTATCTTTGGGTAACCTGTCATCCACAGAACCAGTGCTCTGTCATCCACACAGTTAAGTTTTTCCTTGTAATCAAGTGAAACTTCCTGTGTTTCAGTTTGTGCTTCTGAAAAGACTGAAAAGAGACTGGTTCCCTTCTCTCGACTCCCACCCATCAGATATTTCTGAGCATTGATAAGATACCCTCTCACTCTTCTCCATGCTGAACAGATCCAGGTTTCTCAGCCTTTCAGCCAACAGTGGTGCTCCACACCTCTCATAATCTTTATAACCCTCCACTGGACTCACTCTAGTAGCTCCATGTCTCTGTTGTACTGAGGAGCCTTGAACTGTACACAGAAGTCCAGATGTGGTCTTAGCAGGGCAGAATAGAAGGGGAGGAGAACCTCCCTCGACCTGCTAGCCATACTTTTTTTAATGCAGCCCAGGATACCATTAGCCCTCTTGGCCACAAGGGCACATTGGTAGCACATAGAATTATACACAGACATCAAAGTGGTAATGGAATGAACTTTTTCTAAAAGATTAATGAAGTCTAACCATTAAAATTACAGTTTGGGGAGTGTGTTTTGGAATTTAGGAACTATTTTATCGCAATTGGCAAATATTAATTTAAAATTCTTGCCTTAAAAGATCTATTGCAAAAACTACGAGGTGAACTGTTGTCAGTATTCTCCTTGCCTATATCAGAAATCTTCTTCACCTACATGAACTTGATACTAGTTAATTTTTATGCAGTTTGGATCCCATGAATATTTTACTTCTGTTGGTACTGAAATATTTAAGATGTCTCTATTTCCCGAGATATGTTTTACTTGTGAAGTTGTGACAGTTTAAGTAGAGGTGTATTCTAAAATGGACAGATTTTGTGACTTTTCTGTGTTGATTTTGACCTGATTTATAGGCATTTAATCCACATCAAAACTCTTTCCAGTGTACAGTTATTAATGTAAAAAATGTAAAACCTTTTCCTAATTCTGCATTTTCTGGTTTAAATTAAGCCAGACATTTTTTTGTTTTGTTTTGTTTTTTGGTTTTTTTTTGGTTTTTTTGGTAGGGAAATTGAGAATTTCCAAACTGTCAAGTTGCTTGTCACAAAGTTATAAACATTCAAGGTGAAATAAGTTGAAGGTTTGAAAACACATTATCTTGTCCAACTCTGTGTCTGGAAATATTAGACATTTGAATACTTGGATATGGGGCTATTACTGATCTGTGTTCAAAGTATGAGTTACGAATATCAAGTGAAAATTCAGTTTGCTTTGGGATTTGTTTTTTCTTGGTATTCTCAACTGAATTATTCATCATAAACAATTTGTGGGATTTATGATAGGAGTGGTCTGTAGAAAAAGATTCAATAGTGATTTAATTCTGCTTTTTCCCACGTTTTCGTTCACTACCTTCCTTTTTCTTTTTTTCCATGTTTGCCTAAGTCTTTCAATGAATAGAACTATAGCTTTTTCTCTTTGATGTATGTCCCTTTTGATTAGGAGATCATCAATTATTTAGATTGTTCCAAACCTTGCAGCCTAATACTTTGAACATAAGACTGTAAGTAGAGCATTTTGAAGATCACTGTTTAAAAATAGGTCATGTTTTTCAAGAGACCAGCCAATTCAGTGCTTGCAAATCTGGAAACCTCCTGATTAGCGTTCAGTTTTGTTAACCTAATATGGAGTCGTTTGGATAACATTAGCCATATTATTTTCTCTATTTAGAAAAGTCACCTAGCCTATGCATATTATTTAATTTCAGTGCTATTAAAAGGAACTGTTAAAACCCAAGAATGATGATATTTAAGTGGTTCTGTTGAAGGAAATGAAGGTATTCCCCTAACTTCTCATTAACATGCTTTTCATATAGTTCGTGAATCTTATGAAACTATCGGTGCTGTTTTGCTATGATAATTATTTGGTGCATGTTCTTTAGTATTATTAATAGTAATAATAATATTTTGCATTTCTGAAGCACTTTTCATCTGCCTTTTCAGACCTCAGTTCTCTTTGCAAACAGCTAATTAGACTTCAAAACACAGTAAGTGGTGTTATACCTACTTTTCTTTAGGGCAGTCCTGGAGGGCAGACCATGCTGCCTCTCAGTAGGCAGTTTGGGATGCTTGAGAGGATGAGTAGGAACCCCCATGAATATGTGTTGTGAATTAATATGCCATGAGGGAAGTCTTCTTATTCATTCCAACTAATTAGCTCTTAGCCTGATAAATGAAAAGGACAGAAATTTCAGACTGTTCCCTGCAACCATGTGCTTAAAAGTTTTTATCTTATTTTCTCCCATGGCAATGGCAGTCATGACAACACCAGAACTTTTCACTGTGTCTTCGTATGTCAGGCAGAAGTTCAAACAAAACCACCTCAAAATATTTTTGCATTAAAATGTATTTTCCATACTAACCTGTTTAAGTGGTGAAAATCCTATTTCCTCCAGCCTTGCTTCTTTAGTTTTGTTTTTCAAATGAGGGTTATCCAACTGCTTTCAATTATTACTGGCCTGAAGCTGTGTCTTCTGATGCCTTGCTGGTTGGTGGGTCTCTGAGCATGGCAGTGTTTTAAGGACTATCTGTTACATACAGGTATACTAGCAATTTTCACACTACATAAATCCTAATCCAGAACTAGTTATCTCATCAAGCCGCACATTTGCTTTAACATCTTCCTTTTTAAATGTGAATTTCCTAAGATTCTGTCTCAGGGCTGCTTGGGATTTCCTCTCTGCTACTAATTTTACCTTGGTTGCTATGGAGCCAAAGGCAGGGAAGCAGAAGAAATCAAGTAATGAAGCCTACAAGTAGTTTCTCAAGGGAATGAGGAAATGAATAAGGTAGATTGATAATAAATGAAAACTATGGCTCAATTCATTGAAGACACTAGAAAATGACAATGTTGAATCTTTAAATGCAAAACTGACTGGATTGATATTTTGCATCTTTTTTGAATATCTGTAATTTCTCCCTATTATCTTAGATTTATCACTTATATCATTTTCATACAATACAATATAATGTTTTCTGAAATTCATTGTGTGCACACAAGGTATAAATAGGGCCTATAAAAATTTCCACTGCTTAGGTCTTACTTTCATAGAATCATAGAATCATGGAATTGCTCATGAAGTCCAACCACAACCTAACCATACTACCCTAAGTCTAACAACCATCCTCTAAATCATGTCCCTGAGCACCACATCCAAATGGCTTTTAAACACATCCAGGGATGGTGACACAACCACCTCCTGGGGGAGTCTATTCCAGGGCTTAATAACCCTTTCTGTAAAGAAGTTTTTCTTGACATGCTTTTCTAAACATAAGCTGGTGCAACTTGAGCCCATTTCCCCTCGTCCTGCCAGCTGTCACCAGTGAGAAGAGATCAACCCCGCTCTTGTAAGCACCTTTCAGATATTGGAAGAGAGCAATAAGGTCTCCCCTCAGCCTCCTTTTCCCCAGACAAAACACCCCAGTTCTTTCAGTCACTCCTCGTAGGGCATATTCTCCAGGCCCTTGTTGCCCTTCTTTGGACCTGCTCAGTGTCCTTTCTATATTGAGGTGCCCAAAATTGAACATAGTACTTGAGGTGAGGCCTCACCAGTGCTGAGTACAAGGGTCAGGTTTACTTCCATAGTCCTGCTCACCACACCATTCCTGATACAAGCCAGGACCATACTGTTTTTTCCTGGGACTAAGAAGGAGTCTAATTGTGAAACTGAATATGTAGGTTGCTCTGAAAGTATTACCTACTGTATTTCCTTAGAAAGTATAACAGTTACAAAGAGCACAATAATACAATTTGGTAGAGTTACAAAACATTATTTTTCAACATAGTCATCACCACTATGCTTTTTCAGCTTTGATGAACTATACAATTGCACACCTTTGCTTCATATACACTTCTGTGTCAGATAGCATTTTGTCTACTGTAATCTGTCTCATGGCAACAGAATGTAACAGACTGTAAAAATGTAATGGAATAATGGTGGGAAGGTCCAACCTCTACTGCCATACCACCAACATCCACCCACATAATAAAATAGGAGGTATTACTTTCAAAGAGCCTTCGTACATCAGTGTGGCTAGAGCAACCTGTGAAGCTTATTGTGCATATTGTTTAGTATCTGGAAAAAAAAAAAAAAAAAAAGTAGGGTAAGACTAAATTACTGATAGAAATTTCTTTCCTTAACACCCAGAGCACAGAATGGCATTTTGTGGTTTGTGTCTCATAAAGCAGATCCTCGGAACATATGCTGTAGGTTTTTTGGTTTCTATCTTTTTTATTCCCAGTGATACTGTTAATTCAAGACCTGACTCTGCAAGCTATTCTGTACAGCCGCTAGCACGCACTCAGTGGCTGTACTGTAGCTTTTCTGAACACATGGATTCCTGCAGTATTCCTTTTATACTAGATTGCATTAAGAAATTGAAGATGACTCAGGGAAAGTGTTTTATTATGGATGTTTGTTTGTTTGTTTTAATTACTTGCTTAATTACTTTAAGGAATATAAATATTCACTTGAGACAGTCAAGAGGAAGGTAAAGGAGTGCTTTAGTTCTCCAAGGGTGAAGTACAGTTACAGAAGGCAAAAATGTGAAGGTGGCATTGTTGTTAATTTGGTAACACCTGGAAAAACTCCAATGGAAGCTTTTTTACCAACAGTGTGTTACAAGGAAAAAGTGTTGGAAAATTGGCAAGAAGTCCAAGGTATATTCTTTTTTTTTTTTTCTAACTCATTTGTAATAAACAGAAAGTGTCAGTAACTACAGTTATTACAGTAATTCAGAAACTACTAAGAACCACAGTCACTGGAAATTACATGGATCATCAAATATAGATTATAGACTCTGAAGCCAATCCTGTGCTGAATCACCACAGACCTATATAAAATTTGAATGTAAAGAGATCACTTTATCACACCAATGAGAGTGGATTGACCTAAGATAATGTCTCTAAGGTCTTCAAGCTACAGAATAGTGATAATCCCTCATGTGACAAGTTGGACTTGATGATCCTTATGTGTCCCTTCTCACTCAGGATAGTCAATGATTCTATGACCTATTTTCTCAGTTTTGGCTGGTACAGCTGAACAGCTGTAGATGCTCTGACTGATCTCCTTCCTCGTTAGTTTTGCAGAATAAAGCCGTTCAACATGCTGGAATCACCACTTACTGGGCTATCCATAGGCTGCTGTATTTGCCTCTGGGGTGATTCTGATGGAATTACTTGTTGAAAGAAAGAGTTGTGGGTAATAGAAATGAATAGAGAGTTTTATTTAGTCAAACTACAAATGCATCTTTGGTTTTTTCTTCCACTTTATTGGAATATAACAGATGTTTATTATCAGGTCTTCTTTCCAAAATCCAGCAGTACTGAAAACACAGAAATACACTTCTGTTTATTTTGACTTTTTAAAATTCTGAAGAGTGTTTGATGCATATTCAACTTTCTGCAAGAGAAAGAATGCTTATTTTTCCATTTAATCAATCAATTTATCTTCATGGCAATATTGGTGGGTGTGGAACACTAAGACAACAGATATATAATGTTTTGCTAACTTAATACAGTTGCCACATATTTTCTAGCCATAAAATATACTGGGTGTTTGGAGAGCATGCCTTCTGCTTAAAAATTTCTCAGATTACAAAAGTATCTCCTGAATTGTTTCCTTTAATGCAGAGCAAATACAATAGCACTAAGTGCAGTAGCTCAGTCTTATCAAAGCTCTTTCCAGCAGTCCCTAGGCTGTGCTGTATAGCTCCCCCAATGCCAGTATAAATTGCTGGCCCCGGGAAAACATATTTTGAGGTGACTTGTAGAAAATCAGTATTGCTTTGCGTATGCTATTAATATGCTACAGCTCTTGATTTTCCAGTGAGTGTTATTATAAGAAGTCTAGCCTGCTTGTGCTCTTCCCACGCTCTTTTTTGATTCACCAGTCCAGCTATACATTATGCACTCTGGCAACTTCTAGATCAGATGTCTCCTATGAAGCCTACCATCTCTTTCCTCTGCTTTCCTCCTACACATCTTCTACCCAGGCTTGCTGCACAGATAGAAGTTAGTTTCTGAGCCCTATTTCACTTTATAATATCTATAGCATGCATTTCCATCTCAACAGGAATGTGCTTCTTTAAAGTTGCAGATATCTGACATTCATTTTACCAGAGTTGCCTTCCATTTCTTGCATCTCTCCCAAGTAAAACTTGTCCTAAGTGGACTTGTGTACCAAAAAAACCACAACAACCAGAGGAGTAGAGATATATTCACCACATCTGCGCAGTCTTTCCTATTGAACCCATCTGAAACAGACATAAACCAAGAAAGAGCTCTGAGCCATTTTTTTGCTTATTTGGGCAGGATTATTTTCCTCTGGACTTGTCAGCCCAGCATTCCTGTTTATCTTGAAACAACCAGATCCTGCAAATTCTCTTCCATTCACTGCACACAATTGCAAGTCTAATAGAAAAATGAACTCAAATTATAACCCTGAGTCAAATCCTGTTGAAATTGGTGTGAAAGTATTACATAAATTATTGGGTTTGAATCAATTCAGATATGTACTGAAATGCTCTTCTTGCCTCCTCCTCATTCCTTGGTTTCCTCTTCTCTCTGTTTCTGTCTCTTTCAGTGTATATTTTACATTTTCTCTTTTCATTTTTTTCAGCTGTCTCCTTTCCAGATTACTGCCTTCTTTATCTATTCACTTTTAACCTGCTGTATCTCTTTTGCATTGCTGTTACTTCTTCTTCAAGGACAAATGTTTGTCATTCTTTTCTCTGTTAAGGACATACCTGTGATTAAGTAGGATACTTCCTTTTCTGCTGCCTTAAGTTTGTATCTACAGAGACATTCAGAAATTTTGCCCAGCTGGTTGTTCCATAGTGTGGTTCTACTGCAAATATTATTAGGGTCACTACTACAGTCAGCTTCTTTCATCAGTCAGCATCCTTCTGTTTTGTTTTGTTTCAATTTGTTTTCCTGCAGTTCTGAAGTTGACCATATTGCTGTAAAACGAGCTGTTTCTCCATGAGATATCTAAATCCAGTGGAGTTCAGATCTCCACCAACTTATGGAATTCATTTTTTCTTTTTCCCTCAGAGGCCTGCCTTTCATACATCTCTATGTGTAGTTAACAATTAGGCATATAGATGTGATCCTACTTCTAGGAAGACCCTGTCCTTCTCATGAAACTCCAAAATCTTAACAACAAAATAAATTTTTGTACATAGGAATACTGCTTGTTTGGATTCTAATAAGGCCCCTTTGCCATAGCTAAACTGTCAGAACATAAGAGTGTTATTCTGATGTTGAGGCAAAACTACTCTGCTCGGCAAACTGGTTCATTGAGATTCAACCATGAGTATTAGCTTTCTCTAAGGCACTTTGTGTGGAAGGGTTTACTGCCATTAACAATCATCTGACCCAATCTTCACTTCCACTTAAACTTTTGTACAAGCTTAACACCTTCCAAAGGTCTTTGATTCATGTGTCAGCCTTCAGATATGTCTTCTTGTGCTGAAAAAAAAATGTACAAAATACTTCATCTCCTTCAAGCTGAGAACCCCAAAATAAACAGCAGAAAGAAACGTTTTATATGACAGCCTGTCTTCTGCAGAAAACAGAGTTGTGAAGTGCATAGACAGATGGCTGCTGCAGGCAAAGCATATTCTCAATGTGCTATAAATCAGATTTTTTTAATAAATATTCTTGTCTGTGTTTTTAATTGCTGTTATGTAAAGATTATTATTAACAGTGAATAATGTGAACAGTGAAGCGGTATCGATTTCATCCTCACTGCTGAATGGGAGAACATAATTCACTTGAGACTCTTTACTGCCTAGTATCTCTGAGAGTAGAAGACTAGTTTGTGATCCAAGAAGTGTTCTGGTTGTGGAGGTGATGCCCAGGTTATAGATAAACTGAAGAGAAAACCACATTTAACAGTTTTAGCTACATTTATTCCATTAACCTATCCACACTTTAATTGGAGTCCAAGCAGCATCCACTTAAGGAAAAATAATCCTAGGTCTGTTAATCCTTTCTTGCAACATGGAATTTATGCTACTTGCTTTTGCCAGCTCATCCCAACAGTAGTGATGTTCCTGAACCAATGATATCTTTAAGGTATGATATTTTACAGCACGTTTTCTTTTCCTCAGGTGTCCCGCTGACCCCTGTATGTTTTTTATGTGTCAACCAACCTTAAGCACCAGCAATATCAGATCAGCATATTCACTCTCTTTGGTATGAAATTTTGTGAAACCACATAGATGACTTGAGAAATGTAAGGATAGCATGGTTAAATAAAACACACATTTTGGAAAGGCAGAATTCCTGAATGATGGCTCTGTTTAACTACGAATACAAGAAAAGCTACATTTCTGTTTTCCTCCAGAGAGTTTGCTTTTCTGTTTAGTCACCCCAACTTAGGATACAAATCATTTTGTCCTACACAACACACTTAGAAAGCAGGACCCAGTGGGCTGATTTTTATTCTTATGTCTTTAATAGTTTTTTGGCAGTCTAATATGTTTTGAAAGAACCGTGTCTGTTTCTCCAGCTTGGGGGAACTGTCAGACCTGACAGACTGCTGAGCTCATTCCCGTTAGCCATGCAGGTCAGGTCATAGATGTAAAAAAAAAAAAAAGAAAGAAAAAGAAAGAAAAAGAAGCAAATACATTTGGGAAAGCTTGACACTGAAGCTTCATCCTGGCAAACACAAGGCTTGAGCGAAGCCAGAGTGAGATGCCAGGAAGAAATGGGTCAGCGAAAGCAGCTTAAAAAAGAAGTGCTGGTGGTGAGCAGAGTCAGTGACCAGAATTAGTCAGAGGAAAGATCAAAACTTCCCAACCCTGTGTAGTAGCCTAAGGTGAAAAGCCTCTCACCAAAGACAGTGACAGTGACTGGCCTAGGAGTCTAACTTGATAGGGAAGTGGCCTGTCACCTACTGTTGTAAATGTAATTGGACTTGTTAACAGTCCTCTCATTTATTCTTCTGATGTATTTGTTTTGTCCCTTCCACCTGCAAATATATTAGTTGTAATTGTTAATTTTTAAGTGTTCTCCAGATTTCAGTGCTAGAGTTGTGATTAATGCTGGGAGGGACATCAGAAGGTTTGCAATATTCAAGCTGCTGTAGGATTACAAATCACACCTGTAATCTTTCACAAAAATAATGGTCCTATCCTTAAATAGGATTAAAATACTAATTTTCAATTGTACTGATCATTTGGATAGCAGGGAATGGGGTTTTTTGTACACAAGAACTGCATAGAATTGTCTAAAGTAGAATCTGCCAAATATCTTCTTCATCATTTGCCTGTAAGCTGAATTCCTTTCCTTAGCTTTTTTTTTCTATTTTGCTGTTAAGTTTCTGCAACATTATGAGAAGGACTGTGTCTTCTGTGTTGTCAGCACACATGTGTATGCCTCATTGCACAAGAAGAAAAGCAGTCAGGAGCATGCAAGTAGGAATTAGGAAGAATAGAAATAAAGAAATGCAGCAATGGTTGGCTGTAGTGACTGGCAAAGGTGAATGAATGAGATCTACAATTCACAAATTCCTCTATTAGAAACAATAGTTTACTACTTCAAATTTTTGATAGGCTTGCAAACTCCTGGAAAAGCATTTAGAAAACAAGTCTGATATGCTATCCATCTGTGGAACACTCTTCACATGGCATTTAGTCCAAAATGCCGTTGTAACTAAAACAAAGGTGTTTTGTTTTTTTTTTTAATCCATTATTTTATGCATTTGCATTCACTATTTTTTTTTCTTTCCTTGTTTTATATTCCTTTTATGCTATTTTATTTGCTTTGCAGCCTTTTAGGACAAGCTGTAGTGTTCCACATGTACTCTGCGCAGCTATTATGTTTGACTAATTCAGACTTTATGTGTAAGTTACTCCATAGTTTCCACCTTTTCTTTTTACAACACTTAAAATTATCTTTCACTTATTGTTTGGTTCATCTTGAGATAAAAGGACTTGGACTCATTCTTGAGACTTTCTTCAGTACTTATACTCCACTTAGAGATCCCTGCCTCTTATTTTGCAGACTTCTAAATATCACTCATGCTTAAAATTTTGCACCTGTGTGTGCTCTGTCTAAGTGGAACTTCACCACCCATGTTCTGTCTCAGGACTTTCTCCACATTTATCCTTTAGCTGTTCAGTCAATTATATTAGTCTAATACAAACATGTATTAATATCTTTGTTAGTATCTACTTAATATCTTTATTGACAATTTGGATGAGGGGATTGAATACACCCTCAGTAAATTTGCAGATGACAACAAGCTGGGGGAAGTGTCGATCTGCCAGAGGGTAGGGAGGCCCTACAGAGGAATCTGAATATGCTGGATTGATGGGCTGAGGGTAATAGGGTGAGCATCAACAAAACTAAGTGCAGGGTTCTGGAGGAGCAATTCCATGCATCACTACAGTCTTGGGGCAGAGTGCCTGAAAAGCTGCATGGGAAGAAAAAATACTGGAGTTGTTAGTTGTCAGTCAGCTGAACATAAGCTAGAAGTGTGCCCAGGTGGCCAAAAAGGCCAGTGGCATCCTGGCTTGTATAAGAAATAGCACGGCCAGCAGAAGCAGGGAGGTGACCATCCCTCTGTACTCAGCACTGGTGAGGCCACATCTCAAGAGCTGTGTTCAGTTTTTGACCCTTCACTACAAGAAAGACATTTAGGCCCTGAAGTACGTGCAGAGAAGGATAATGAAACTACGAAGGGTCTGAAGTGCAGGTCTTCTGGGGAGTGGCTGAGGGAACTAGGATTGTTCAATCTGGACAAGAGGAGGTTCAAGGGAGACCTTATCACTCTCTACGACTGCCTGAAGGGAGGTGGTAGCAAGGTGGAGTTGGCCTCTTCTCCCACGTCGCAGCAATAGGATTAGAGAGAATGGACTTAAATTGCAACAAGGGAGGTTTAGGTTGGACATTAAGAAAAAATTCTTCTCAGAAAGACTGGTGATGCATTAGAACAGACTGCCCAGGGCTGTGGTGAAGTCATTGTCCCTACAGGTTTTCAAGAAACATGTGGATGTAGCACTGAGAGACATGGCCTAGAGCAGTCACAGGTATGGGTTGATGGTTGGACTAAATGATTTTAGTGGACTTCCCAACCTTAATGATTCTTTGATTCTCTGAGTCTAACAGTGACAGATGCTTTTGTTTAAAAAAGCACAGAAACTGTTCTTGGTTCATGTGTCCTATCTGAGATGTTCCCAATCAGTCTACCTTTTCTGTGCTACCTCCTTTTTTTCTTTTTGTAGTTGAGCATGTCAAGGCGGTTTCTGCTAAGAAGTATGGCACGTTTTGGGGGTGGCACTAGAAGTGTTCTGGTGGTTCAGATTTTCTTCTAGAGCACAAGAGATCGGACTTTGAAACTGTACTTAAGTAGAGGAAGGAACACCTTCTGCTCCCTGTGTCTTCATTGAGAGGTATATTACTTAAGTGCTGATTACTGCAATTGCACATTCTGTGTTTCTGTACAAAAATGTTGCAGTAAACTCCCCACATACAAAATAGGCTCCACTTTTTAGCACAGCTAATCTTCTGGAAGCCCCAAACTGGAAGCTGGGGTATAAGACACACCTCTCTCACTAAGTTTTTACTTGGGGTGGTGTTAGTGGCTCAGCACTCACTGTGCGGCTGCTTTGAATCTCATTCCAAAGAGCACTGGAGAGAGGTTAGACAGCTGTGGTTTGCACTTCAGAAGCAGAAGCCAACCAGTTCAAAGCTGGGCAGCATGATGCTGGTTCTCACACTGTGCCTGCATCTTTTTGCATAACTCACCTTTACAATTTTCATATGAGACACATACAAACTGAACTCTGGAAGACTTCACTTGAGTCATCTCTTTCATCTGTTTTATGTGACAGGATTGTTCTCCTCACTGAATGCCTTCATTCTTCCTGTTTCAGTGTGTAGTAACTTAAGGCAGCCTCATAGAGTTGTAGGTTCAGGATACGGTAACAGACATCAGACCAACAGTTTTAGGGATAATAGTAAAGATACAGTAACAATTGGAAACTAGTGCTACAATTAACTGGCTCAAAATGTCAGAACACCAGCAATTTGCTATAAGGGACTAAACTTCAGCTATCCAGAGCACATTTATTCATCATATAACTACGCTAATAATATTTATTCTAAATTAAGTAATAAAGTCCTATCAATCTTATGGTCACTTCCTTTCGTATTATTCTACTCCTTTTTCATCAGCTGCTCTGGTTGCTGATTTTCTATTATTTCAGAAAGCAGTGTTGTCCCCATTACAACAGAATAGAGAGATGAAGGTTTTGTTATATTTCACCAAAAATTTTTATCCGCTTAGTTCACTCTCTCCACAGTTTCTCTCAATATTATGATTTTCTGGCCTGCAGACTTTTATTGGAATCAATAGTACAGACACCCTGAGGATAGTTTCACCTTTTTATCACCTTGTATTTCATGCTCCTAATCACCTCTGCAAGTGCCTTAAGTCTGCTTTCTCTGTCTTTTTGTGGGTAGAACAACACATAAAAATTTTGTATTGCCTTATATACATTATAGAATCATACAATCACAGAATCACTGAATGCTTTGGGTTGGAAGGGACCTTTAAGATCACCTACTTCCAACCCCCTGCTATAGGCAGGGACACCTCCCTCTAGACCAGGTTGCTCAAAGCCCCATCCAGCCTGGCCTTCAATGTTTCCAGAGAGGGGGCATCCACAACCTCACTGGACAACCTGTTCCAGTGTCTCACCACCCTCACAGTAAAGAATTTCTTCTTAATATCTAGTCTAAATCTATCGTCTTCCAATTTAAAGCCAGCTGTCTTCCTGATTCCCTTAGATCCTTTGAAGTCTCAGGATTTTGTCATTTGAGAGTCCTCCTTTAGTACATTTGTAGATTTTTCTTCCTCTTTCAGCCCCAAGACTATTTGTGGAACTGCACACAATTGAGCGTCATTCTGTGGTTTCCATCTGGGGCTGCACTTTTCTGCAGAAGTTTTGTCAATTTGAAAATGTAGTGTCTGGGTTCTGAATGAAGGTACAAGGATTTACTGAGAAACTTAGTGAAGCTCTTCATTCTGTGCATGGTACTCCACTAACTGCACAGTAACAGATTTAAAAGACACCTCTGAGCCATTTCAGCTCTATTTCACCTCAAGAAGGTAAATAAAGAAGATTAAGTACCAACAGCCACTTTTTTCTAGGAGTGAGAAGCTATCAGTATTAATGGTTTCTTGTCTGAGGGAGTGCTAGCTGAAGAAAAAGTCTGATAGACAAGTTTTTTGCATCTGATCTACAGATCATAAATAGACTACACATACAACAGCATTTTTTCTTCTAAATTCAGCAACTGAAGCTTTCAAATGGAATGGCAGTATGTATTCTATAAAGGAAAGAGTTGTCAGTTTTAAGGTAAGGAAGATAAACCTCAGATATTCTGAATATTAGCTGTTACCCATGAAAACAATTGCAGCCTTTTTTGTTATATTTTCAACTAAATTATTTTCCTAAGACTAACACTTTCATTTTAATTTCACTAGGTTTAAGATTTGGAATTCAAAATAGTGAAAAAGAGATTTTATAATCCTAACATTATTTATATATATTCTGTTCAGATGGGAAGTACACATCACATCTGTGGGGTTTTTTTTTAGAATGCTAATGAAAAATGCAAATAATTACAATTATAATTCCAGATACGCTAAGGATAAGAATTTATTCCCAGTGCTGACTCTTGATTCTTAAAAAGACCTAAGAGTAAAGCAGCAAAATGTGAACCAAACTCAGCCAGTTAAATGTGCAAGCTAGGAAAATGTTACTTCATGTAACAGCTAAAGATGTTCCCATACCAGAAACAGATCAAATAAGACTTTAAAGGACATTGACACTAAATTCTGATAATGTTCATGTACCAATGGTAAGATGTCTTTGCAAGCAACAATCTATGACAATAACAGTAATTTCTTCCAATAGAAATTGGCAAGGTGCAGTGAACAGTGCTTCACACAGACCCTGCTGGGCTCACCACTTGCCATCCAGTTAATTTGCTGCCTTCTCTATGGATCACATCCCTTCTCATCAACTAAAAACACTGTACTTGCAGGCAGTCTTAAGTAGGGGCAGCCATGTAGGCAGTGGTGACATGTAACCAGCCACTCTGAGTTGTACCATCAGAGTTTTCGAGTAGTAATATTAATGGATAGGGTAAGAGTACGCAAAGTTAAACTGCTAAACAGTTAAGTGGATGCTTTCACAAAACATACACAGGTTTCATAGCTTTCATGTAGATTATTGTACAGATGACTGAATATATTTTCTAGCAGCTTCAGAGAAGATAAATAATAATAATAATAAAAAAAAAAAACGAGCAAAAAATGTGAGACATGCTGCCAGAGCTACTGCCACCATCACTGTGATATATCATTAGCAACCTAAGCTATGTGCATTGTAGGTTTCTCTCCTATTGCTCCTATTGAACCCTGTTGTTTCAGTAACTCTTTTTTAAAATGCTGAAATGTAATTTAACATCCAGACATTACTCATCACCGAAATGTTTTATGAATGTCATCTACTGAGTACTGATGAAGCCTACAGAGGAAGATGATTTGTAGTTTCCAGAAGAGTATATTTACAGGCAGAGAGGTTTAATTATTTGTCTCAGACCTTAAAAAATTAACATCCTTAGGATGGGGTAGGTTATTTTGCTGGAAATGCAGAAGCCTGTCAGTTGCATGCTGCAACCTTTGCTCTTCTGTCAAAGATTTTTGGGCAGATCCTTACTGATGCCCACCTAAAAATGTCTGTAACTAGCTAAGGAGGGTAAGGCTTTGGTATTTAGCTGATACGCAAAATACCCAGAATCATCTGGATACTGTGCTTTGCCCTGGGTTATCAACCTCCAAAAATGAAGGTCTAAAATAAAACTGGTGACATAGCCTTAGCTACAGCAGAACTCAAAGACATTTCTGTTACAGCACAAAGCGGGGACATGTTTTTTTTTTCCTTTGCAGCACTGTGGAATACTTGGACTGAGTCATTTCTTTGATGTGTTAATGCACCTTAAGAAGGACATTAAATATTTCAAGTAATTGGTATGAACATGAAATCTCTCATTAGTGTCTGCTAGACGGCTGCAAAGTGCAGATAAGAAAATGCATGTGGTAGTACAAGAAAATATTCCAAATTTCTCGAAGGAAGCTTCTGCTAGAAATGCTTCTTGCTTTTCCAGTCTGTGTTGATGCAGCCCCTGTCTACTGCAAAAATTCTGGTTAAATGGAAAATTAAACCCCCGTGTATGTTAATCTGCTTGCCACAGAGGCTTTTCCTTTCAGTGACATGACATCCCGGATCTTGCTACAAACCAAAACTATCTTCCGAACTACTTGCGGGATGATATTTGAATGATTTCTTGTTTAAAACACTTTTGATGTCATGTGTTTTCAGTAACATTCACTGAAGTCCATTCTGAAACTGATTTGACTGTCTAAAATGAAACGACAACAGTAATTAGCATTCAATTTCACGGTTAATTAAAATTGATTTACTGAGAAAACACAAACTTCATATCATATAATTCATTAATTAGTCTTCTCAAAGCTGGTTTTGTCAGGCCTATTGCTTTCATAAGTTTTTGGGGTTTTTTTATAGTTTTATGGATTTAAAGATATCATCGGGAATGCTTCCAATAAAGCAGAAATTTTACTTTCCCACACATACTTCTAGCAATTTCTAAGTAAGCCTGTATATATAAATTCAACCTTCTTGAGATTGAGCAAGTTTTCGTTAGGTTTTAGGGAAGAACCTAATACCTAAGAACCTAAGAAAGGACAGGAATATCATTATAGGCTGATTTTATGTCTTCAGCGTTGTTACAGAGCTGAGGAGAAGGACAGTTAAGTTTATAATGCCACTGTAACCACACTGAATCACAGAATCACAGAATTGTGGAAAAATCTAGTTTAGATTATTGATGGGAACAGCTGTCCGTACCATCCTCAGTGATGACCTGCATTATGCATTACATATTTTTTTTAAAAATGTACATTTCTCTGAATATTCTTTCATATGGGTATAGTACTGATGAATAGTACTTGTTGGTAGTTTTGGTGAATGAAGCTTTATATATCTACAGATTTGGAGTTAAGGCAAATTTCTTGCCCACAGTGATGTGCAAGCAAACCACAGAAAGGAGAAGGAACATCTTCTATAGGTAACAAGCATTTGAATCACAGTGATTAGTGCAGCTTTGGTTTTTCAGTAAGTGTGCAGACCATGCTACTGGATAGAGAAGCTGAATCTGCTAGCCAACAAGTTGACCTTTTGAGTATTTTAAGCAAGAACATCTCTTACACCATACTGAAATGGGCTGCAGTACATTAGATAATGTACTATTGATAAGGTTGTGTTGCCAACAAGGCCAAAATAGAAAATACTACTTTATTATTATGTATAAATAAAATGTATTTTTAAAAAACTATGAGAGAAAACATAAGATAATCAAAATCTAAAAAAGTGCTACAGCTAAAATACTCTTTAGATCAATCTTACTGCATTTGTGTGTTCAATGTCTAGGATCATAACCCTTTGTTTCACTTGTAGATCTCTCTGATCTTCAGAACAAACATTTTCCTTATGTACTACAAGCACTATAGCTCAGTTCTGAGTAAGATGCACGATCATAAAAAATATTAAGGTTGTTTTGTCTTCCTCAATCCAGCAACAGGCAAGCAGCAAAAATATCTGTTATCCATGAGTGCTAACTATCCGTTTGTCTCAGATAGTCCTTGATACATAAAATAATCAAGTTTAACTGAGAACATTTTTTTTCTCCTGCATTAATTTGAAATTTTTGTCTCCTTTTCAGAACTGGTGAAGAGTTGATAAACCCATAGGTTTTTTTTCTGGAAGTGTCAATCGATTTAATAAAACATATCACCTTCTCCTATAAAACCTGTTTTTATAATGTAATTAAATACTACAACTACTACACTAATGTTACATATTTTTTAGAAAACTTGTTCTGCAGTGCAGTATTGCAAGGGAAGATATCAGTAGTTGTTTCATTAAAAACCTGTGGGTTTTGGTTCTTCCTAAGATATCCTTAAATAACCTCATGAGTAAAATGCGTGGTGCATACTTACTCCTGAACAATAACACTAAGAGGCCTTGACTGGTGCTAAGGAGTTTGAATGTTCAGAAATATTAGCATAAATAAATGGAAGATCTGGGACTGCACAGCTCAGTGAATATTCCCCTAAGCTATAAATAGCTTTTGGAAAAGGTATCAAATACAATTTTCAAATGTCTAGATGCATAGAATTCATAATACCCAACTGACCTAATACTATAATGCATGTTAATTATTAAAATCATTTAGTATAAGACATTATTTCATAATGCCTAATATATAATCCTTTTAATATCTACTGATTTTGTAGACTATTTCATCGCTAATGGGAGTTCACAGTAATATATTTAATCCAATATGTCTCCTTGATCTTAGAATAAGTCAGGAATGAGACCTTCTACCATTACATCCTTGCACTGTAATTCATTACTGCTGCGAGCTTGCACTGTGATTCAGTTATATACCCCCCAAAAGGACTCTTCATCCCAAACGACCAGTGTGAGAAAACTGAAGTGGTACTCCAGATATTATTTGATGTCTTAACTTTTGCTTCTTCATTTTTCAAACTTCATAGTACTAATTTAAGTAAAGGCAGTGGCTTTAGTTTTGGGGTTGGTGAGTTTTGGTATTCATTAGGAATTAACTCTGAGAACACTGTTATAGCCTTCGATTTGCATGCCTGTTAGCCAAAAACATTCACTGTGGTGAATATTCAGTCTCAGAGAATTATTTACTAAGGTCAAAAGGCTCTGTAGAACTCAAACCACAAAAGACATTATGATCCAATTTCGTATTATTATGAATTAGTATCCTTCTTCTTGTTATCCCAGAATGTACATTCTTTTGTAATTTCTAAACCCTATCTTCTTCATGTTTCCAATTATGCTGACAATTATTTTATATTTTTCATTTATCCTGATTCAAACTGTAAATTTTTCACATTGTAAACTTCAGTAAATTTCAGGTCTCTAGAAGACTATATCTTGTTTCTGACTATGGTTCCAAAACAAGTAAGTGTTAAATATGCTGTCATAATATGAGTGAGTTTGCTGTCACTCAGTCTTCCTCCTGTTGTAAAGGAGTGGCATGTAGCTGCAGAAGACTTTCTTAGCTCTTTGGATCGCACAGACCAAAGTGCTGACGATGTAGCCTTCATTCACTGGATGAGTGAATGGTGAAACCTGGGAAGTCTCAGTACCGAGGCACAGCTAGTACTTCTTAAAGGATAGTTTCCACACTGGTGGAGCACTGAAATGGCTTTCAAGAGCACCTCATTCTGCTTCTGCTGAATTTTGGGAGCTTCCCTGGGCAATTGACTGCCACCAGGCATCCACACGTTTTCCCTACTGGGCTCTCCAGCTCTCTGACAGAAGTGACAGAATGACATTTTGGCTGCCACAGTGTGCCACCAAAGTCATTAAGCTGAAAGAAAGTCAGCAATGATTTTCAGTTAAGATACGAGTGTGGAATTGCAGCAAGTATATCATCCATTCTGCCAGGTCTGTTACAGTGGCAGTAACCTGTGCCAGAGGTAAGCAGCTGGGATTGGTAACCTCTTAAATCATCTCTGCATGAATTCCCAGGGACCACAGAAAGAATGTAAATCCCTCACTGACCACACTGGGAATTTCAATGTCTAGCTTAGATACTTTGATACTTAGGTACTGTGAATCACTCTGTCTTTGAACTTACTGAAAACAAAAACTCAAACCACACTATAATGGACTTCTAAAGCAGATAATTGGAATCAGCCCCTCGTGTCATGTACATGTTGGTATTATCTTTATTCAGTTTGTTCGTTTTTCATGTATTTTGCCCATCACTTCATGGCTCTGCAGTAGCTTCTTCCATAGAAACTTGAATTTTTAAATGAAATATATTAACTTATTTCTCCCATAGCTGCTATTTTATTTACAGTCAAAGATAATTCCTTTTCAGAATCCATGCCAATTAGATCATGCCAGCAAGTCTGGTCTCTCAGGTCTCTTTTTATTCTGCTTAATTTATCATTTCAACCCATTTGCCAGGCTTAGATGTGAGATTTATTGGCCTAGAATTGCCAAGATCAAGCTCTAGAGTTTTTAAAAATACAGGCGTAACTGTGGTTGTGCTTAAATGGGACTAAATTTTTAAGATTCATTTGTAAATACGTTTCTTTCCAAAACAGGCTTTTTTCTCCACCAGACGACAGTATTTAAGGGATGCAGAGGAAATGTAGCACTAATAGAACTATTTAATAGCTAAGGAAATCAGACATTAATATCTCTCAGACTCTTTTTACCTATACAGTGAAATTCCTGCAGGACAAAGCCTTCATACTAATATATAAATTATTATATTGAGAGTGACTATTACTTGAATGAAAACTGTGATCTGCCTTTTTAAAAGGCGTTTCCCACAGAGTTCCCAAAGATTACAGAGCATGAATGCTGAGCACCCAGAATCTCTACACGAATGCACCGTTTTTATCTCTGTGCTGTTTTCTCTGTCACCTCCTGCCATTAGGTTTTTACAGTTGCTGAAAGTTCTACCATACCTGGAAGTTCAGCTGGGGAGAAGTGTGTTGTTCTCAATGAATCAGGTGTAGGTTTCAATTGCTGCATATACAGTTTATTTCATTCTGAAGATCTGTTGAACTCAATAGAAATGGTAATAACAGAGTCCAAGGGAAATTTCATCATAAATGGAAACTGTCACTATTGAAAAAGGAATGTGAAAAATATCTCATTCACATTGACTAACAAAATCTCATTGCAGAATTATAGTGCAAGACTTGGCCCATCCAAGTTCACTCAGCAGTTCAGAACTGAGTCTACCTATCAGTCTTAATTAAAGAATTCTACTACAGTAACAAACGAAGTTAAAGCAAATTAATGAGGCAATGTTTTTATTCAGGTGTTTGATATTGTTTCACTCATCTTGTGCACAAGCTGTATACTGGCTATTTGATCCCAGCAAATTTTAAATACATTCTCATCACTAAACTCAAGCAAAGTGTGGGGGAGGTGGTAGGCTTCTGTGGGAAGGCTCTGGTAGCCATGGCACAAATTCATGAAATATATAATGTTTTAAATAATTACGCCTAGCTGATTAAATTAAAGACTAAGGATAATTCAGCATTCACTTGCATCTGTTGTTTTTTGTGCAGTCCTGTAGACATGTCTGATGAATTTAGCCAGAAATGACACATTACTTTTGTAACTTCAGTCTTCTCTCATTAGCTAGCCCCCTGATATTTCAGCATAGCTCATGCTGGGATGCCTTAAACATTCATAGTATAGCTTACTTTTATGGTGTCATTGTTTAACAACTTCACCACAAAGAAATAGAAAAGAATCTTTCAATATGGATGGCAAATATTTCATGCATGCAGTCCACAAATGCTGCAGATTAATGTCAATAGCATTTCTATATATAATTAATAATAACAAAAAATATTTTGTTTATATCTCTTAAATGTGTAATAAAAGCTTGATTTCTGTCATGGCTTGCAATAAGGCAGAATATTAGTGAGTCTTAGGACTACTTACCTCAATCTATTCTGATTAAAGAATGTGAACGAAATAAATTGTGATGGAGGGCTATCTTCTACTAGCCAATTTAGTGTCATCCCTTTATTTGAGATTGCTTGTGGAGCAATATACCTAGTAGCGTAATTGTTATTTACTTGGATAAATATCAGTCATATATTTCTCTTGACCAGTTAGCCTATTTAAAGCAAACAGGAAATAGATATTTATTGTTTGCCAGCCCTTTTTTCTGTCTCATTTCACTGCATATGTTCTGGAACCCAGTTTTTTAGGCAAGCTGACTGCATTCATTCCATTTGCCATTCTGCCATCTGTGAAGTAATTAAGTTTTGATTTATCGCAAAAAAATCAAGAAGAATTACAGTAATTTTATTTGTTTCCCAGTGCCCTGAAAGATAAGCAGTAATACTGTCTCTCTTTAAGCCAGGAGCACACATGAACATTCAAATCTGGAATTTACTCACAGTTTCCTTTACAGCGTCCATTTGGATTTTATTGTGGCTGAAATTCAACTCTTCTTACTACAATGACTGCTGCAATGATTTGTATTTCTGTACCTGAGTTGAATGTAGACTTGAACTTTAATGTTGAGAGTAGATTAAATAATTTCCAAATTTTCTCTTTGTCCAAGCTTTTCGGAATTGTTGTGTTTACAATGTTTAATATACTTTGGGGTAGGAGAGAAGGATACTACCAGTTTTTGGCTGTAACATCCAGAATATTTATATTACTGTCTTCTTAAACAAGATGCTGCTAATCATCTGTACAGCATATTAGTTTTCAGTTAATAAAAACACCATACAGTGTTAATCACAAGCTACACCCTATTGTGCTTAAGAACTGGCAAAATATTATGTACCTACTGTGCTTGTACCAATTCATAGTCTGATAAACTAGCCTGAAGCATTCATGCAATGGAGACACCATACACAGACACTTCTCCAGTTTGGTACACTGATTGCCTTTCTCCACTGCTGCTTTGTTCCAATTGAGTTGACACAGGTTGAATTAATAAGTGTGATGGAAATGCTCCCTACCTGCAGAGACTTTCCTATCCTCAGCCTCAGGTGTTACCCCTTCCAAAGTAGGTGCAGCTGAACCGTGTAGGAAGTTTACGAGTCAGAAGATAGAAAACATGGCAGTCACTGTAAAGCTATTTTCTGCAGCAGTTTCAGGTTTCTGGTTTCTGCAGCAATTGTTTCAGGTATGGTTAAGCCATCTTTTGGCATGGGTTCAAGCATCTTACACTAATCTTCACTGTGAGTCAACAATATCAAAACCTTCATTGCAGCAACAATACTCTAGCAAGATTACTGCCTTTCCTTTAGAGCTGCTAATGCTGTAGAAAATGGTTCCTGGGAATGTAATTTCATGGCCTTTTTCTTACCATTTTTTTCTGTGGAATTGTCTCTTGTCTCAAGAACAGCTCTTTCAAATAGCCCTGTCTAATCCAGCTATTGATGGTATTTCTTTTGTCTAGTGAGTGACTGAACAAATGCTGTGGATGATAATTTGATAACTGAAGAGCTATAGTCTCAGACCAGTGGTGACAGCAGTCTTACCAGAAAGAAGGTTATAGTAGCAAAGGATCCATAAAACAGTTCTAGAGAACTGCGTGCCATCTTACCAGCTAAAAAAAAGTGAGAGCTGAACAGAGATAGGAGAGGTCTAAGCCAGAGAACAGATGTACTAAGCTATGATCAGGTAATTTAAAACTGTCTGTCCACAGGTCTGGAAGAAGAGTGGCAGAACCATTCTCTTTTATTCCTCCTCGAACTGATTTAGCTTTCATTAATAAAATGCAGACTTGTTTATGTATGTTACCTTACATTGTCCAGTTTGTAGTTCTTGAAAATGAGAAATATCTGAATATAGGTAGTGTTGTTGAGGCTACTGGATGGGTACCTTGGAACTGCTGGGGCCAACAAGCTGGCATAGTATTAGCTGTTTTAAGCTTTTGTCTCCCACCTCTGTCATAGAAGTTATTTATTTGTTCATACTTCACACTACCCAAGCCAAAGTAAGTTTTTTTCCAGAGATTTAGTTAGCATTGGCGTAATGATTTCAGAAGGCAAAGAGCTCATTTCTGTAACATCTGGTATAGTACAGTCCAATCCTCCCAATTTGTGTAAATCCTTCTACATTTTAAGTCCTCTGTAGTATTTTAATGCTTGAAACATTTATTACAATTAGCAAACTCTAGTAATGCACTGTCTGGTTCTTTCTTTATATGAACGTGAGTACTGCTTTTATTGAGCCTGAAGGATATAACCTTTTGAGCCATTCACTTCTGAATAGTATGAAAGTGGTGGAGTTTTGTTCTACTGAGCTGGACTTACTGCCACACTGATTTATCAGCCATACTTTCGGCACTCAGCAATGGGATTGTTTTTTTGGTAGATACTGTTGGGAGTTACTGCAGAGAAATTCCACTGAAGAAAAATCCCTTAGGTATTGTCAACCTTGATGAATGATGAAATGATCTGAAGCTTGTAGGTTTTGTGGTTTTGTTTGACAGGTAGCATGTTAAATTTAATCATCTCAAGATGTATCTATCAGTGTTTTACTAATCTATCAACTAGATTTGCAGACAGTTTGCCTGACTTTCATTCCAAGATTGTCTTTTTAGGAACAGCTTTGCTATCTTTAGAAACAGGCTTTGTTTTTTAGAATAACTTAAATAATAATAGGCTTAATTGCATTGGATTATTCCAAGTGTTTCCCGGATGTACAGTAGAGCTAGCTACATGCAGAAGCCCAGAAAAGAAAGAAAATGTGTTTTCTACCTTAGGGTTTGTTTTCGTCTTCAATATTTTGTCAGTTATTAGCTGGCCTAGTTAAAGGTTAAAATATGGTTAAAATCCTGTATATTCTACCTACTGAAATCGCTGTTAAAAGCCTTGAATGTCTGAATGCTAGATATTAACATCAATCTCATTTATTCAATCACTTATCCAATAAACTTTTTGAGTATTTGGTATTAAATACCAGAGTGTTGTGCCTTATGTAGATACCTATACAGACATGTGTCCACTTAATTCTTACTATCATAAGTCCCAGGCTGTTTTGTCCTTAACCATCAGTATAGTGCCAAATATTGACCTGGATATCCCTCTCTTTGTTCATTGTGATGGATAAACTGTGACACAAAAAAAAAAAAAGCCTCTCACATTGCTGGAAATTCAAAAGATTTATAAATATCTTTATACATCCATTTACATCCATTTATTTATTTTTTATTGCCTTAATATTCAGCCAGAGTTTTCTTCACTACTACAAACAAGAGGATTATTCTAAATTTTGAACAGCTAAAAAAGCAAATGCACAAAACTAAACCAAACTTCCAGATTATATGGGACAAAGTTCTCTAAGGTCAACAACCATAAAACACTTAACCCAGTCAGAGAAAGATTCAGGGAGAATTCACAGGGAAGTAGCTTTAGCTCAAAAGAATCGCATGACTTACTTGAGAATGGAACAAAATTCCTTTGAACAATCCTATGTCATACCACGGCCATGAGAGTTGCATTGCACCTGTTTACTTATTAGACATTGGCTATAGTTTGGCCTTTTGCAGTGGTACATTTTGTTCTAGCCAGAGTTTTATATTTACTTCATAGATACTGATCCATCTTGAACCAGATGGCTTATCTATTTCAGGAAGGAACAGATTCAATACTTTCTTCATTTCTATTAACTTCACTATCTGAAGTTGTGGTAAACTTGGTGAATTTCATTTTGATCTCTTGAAACCAGTTTTCTCAGTAGCAATCATTGTCTATGAAAGTCAGCTTTCCTACAGAGTCCAAATGTGGTGACTTTAAAAGTTACAATATAAGGTTAATTCCTTTACTCATGCAGTAGCAAGGACCCAGAGACCAGAGCTCTTGCTTCTCTCGTCAGAGACTCTGTGGACAACTCTCAGTGACTATTCAGCACACTGTGCTAAGAGAGTGACGCCTGCATTTCTGTAAGCTGCAGAATAAATATCCCCTTCAGTACGTTCTTTCACATTATTCCTTTCAGTCCTTGAATGAAATACCATCTGGTTCTGATGATTTACTGTAATTGCGTCTCTAATTGCTCTAACTTCCTCCTTAGAGAGTTCAATCACTGTGAAAGACATATTCTGATTTACCACTAAATTTGCCTCCAGTATAGGAATTCAGTTATCAGGATTCCACTCTTTCTACATCTCACTTTATCCATAGTGTGTAGAAGAATAATGGCTGCCATGACGAAGCCTTTTTTCTGGCCTACAAGGATCCTGTTTTGAGTAAATACAGATGTTTTTTGTGGAAAATACCTTACACATTCATGGAAAATGCACAGCTCAGACAAGCAGAGAAAGAAAATAGATTTAGCATTCTAAACTATTGTGTTTATAGTCCATTTTGTTTCTCCCGTCTCTCTGGACTCAGGATTGACATTATCCACATTACTTTTTATATGAAATACTTTCCTGTATTTAATATCTCTGTCCCTGATAACGTTTTATTATCAAATCACTCAAAGTCACACTAACTTGCCCCACATTTTTAAGAAATCTTCTTGAAGTACTGAAAATGATGGGGGAGGGATTACGTACATATGTATTTCCAGCTTTGTGCATGCAGTACATGTTTCTGGCCCTGTAGTTGTGGTGTAATGCATCATTACTCATAGATAGTTGTTGAACATTTCAGTTAATGACAGAAGATCCCACTGAAAGTTTAAAGCTCTTTGTGCTCTCTATAGAGAAATACCTATTCTCTATAGACTTCAAGCCCATAGGTAACTTTTGTTCCATTTTTATATACAAACCAATAATGAGTGCTGTAGTACAGAAGGATCCTGCAAACTAAAAAACAAGAATCTCTTCATGAGAAAAAACAGTATGTTTAGCTAGGTTAATAAGAATCCTACCTCTTGCTTTCCACATTTTGAAGTTGCATTTCTCATTCTCACAGCATTTGAAATGATTTGCAAATAAGTTTTTAAACCACTGCCTCTTAAAGAAGAAGCGTATCTTACTTGGATCTCAGAGCTACAGAAGAACTTTCTTTTGCTAGCTGTTACTGAACATCCTAGAGAAAATGGGAGGATATAACAAACAGCTGTTCAGTTTATCCATCAGTTCAGGCTGGTGTTTTCAGCCTTGCTCATGCTTATTAGGGTCTCGGGATTTGTCATTGTAGTTGTTTTGTAGCTCTTGATTTCAGTTCAGTTCTTGGTGCCATTGGAGCAGCTTCCACAAGTTTTTAGGTTGATATCATTAATGTGGTCAGCATAAATCCTTGTATCAAAGTGTATTTATAATAATTATCCACATGACTTCACTTGCAAGATTTCACCTGAAGCTACTTCAGATCTGGCTGCCAGTCTAAAGCACCATATGGACACTGGTAGTATCACTTCTCTAGCATTCCCTTCATACAGGAATGGTGAACATAAATACAGTCTCAGTGTCATATCCCCTTGCCTTCAAATACATGATCTTAACAGATGCCTCAACACATGCAAGTAGAAGGCATATGGGCCCTCAGTAGTCCACTCTTCCTGTAAATGTATTGAAACTCAGAAAATTCAGTTTGTCTGCAACTATTTCCTTTTCTCTAAAGAAAGAGCCACACTTAGCATCCTGACAGGCTGCACAATGCTTGTTAGGTGGGTCGTATTCACTGTGTAGAGGAGCAGTTTTCAATTTTATACATTCAACATGAATAACTTGTACAGTAGAGCAATTTCCAAGTGTAAATAACCACCCACCAGAGTATTTAAATGGTCAACAGTCCCCATGCTGCTCGGTAATGTGAAAGGTTAACCCAGCTAGTAAAAGAAAGAGCATGAGTTGAAAGCATACCATTTCATGCCATTAGAGGCCATGTTGCCAGCCCTCTGTGAGCTGCCCTCTGGCATTCTTACAAAAAATTATACTTATTATTTGAGTCCAAATTTATTTACCTTTAAAAAATGACAGTCATTCAAAATGTTTTGTCCAGTTGGACTCTATTATCTGTTTTTCTATCTATACCATCACCTCACTGTGCTTATAGAGGGACTTAAAGTGAGAGAGAGAGAGATTGTTAGAAACTTTATCTTGAAGATGGGACATTTGAAGTCCTTAGATGTACTCATTCAACCAGAGTTCTGTATGAGGACACAAATATTTCAGAAAACTGTTGTTATAGTAAATTAAGTGAAAAAATGAATGTATCATCCACTTGGACTGATGGGAGGAGGGGTTACATAGGTAGGTCACTCCAAAAGTAATGCCTCCTATTTATTTCCATGATAACTACAACAGATAAAAATAATGCAATAAGTCTCTTTAACAGAGCAAATTCTCATATACAAAGTACAACATAGTCACCACCATTAGCTAATTCACCTGGATGAGATTATTGAGATGCTCTTCATTTCATGAAATGACAAGTGTTGTCTCACCTTTTAAGCTATACCACTGCTACAAAGATATTTATATTGTAGTCATTATTGTACTCAGAATAATGTTGACATTATTATAATCATTATAATAGGTTAGCTATTGTATTAGTTAAGAAATCCTTCCCAGACAAGATGAATATATTGCTGTGATTTATGAAGCTCTTATTTTTTCTGGATTTAGATTTTAAATGCACAGGAAAGCTATTCTCAAATCTAAAATCATTGTGGTCTTTATGGGAAATTAACACCTATTAGTGAAGCAAATATATATATATATTTTTCAAAACAGTGACTGTTCACTATTTGTTCTCATTTTTTAAAAACATTAATTACAGTAAATTCAGACTGTACTCGTGAGATAAATCAGAAAATACTATTTCTCTGTCTTCATAAACATCTTGGTACTTATCCATATATGTGTATTCAAAAACGTAATAGCATTTATCTGGATTTTTTTTCAGCAAATGTGGGCATGGAATATTTTACACTGAATGGCTCAACATTGTGACAGATTAAAACCTATGAAATTTATAAATAATTCACACTTAATAAAGAGAAGAATACATGCTGGCAGAAACCTAAGAGTTATGGGCCCCCTCTCTTAAGATACAGAGATAAAACGTGATTTGTCTTCAGGCAAGAATAATTGAAATGTCATCCAAGATCCATGCACCTTGACCTCTTTTACTAAGTACCATACCAATTGTATGACAGGTGCATTTGAAATATTAAATTTTGATGTAACTGGGAAGTACGAGTAGAGCGAGATGCACACATCAGCAGAAATGAGAGATGCAGCTAATCTACCAGGAGCAAAAAGTGTTCCACTTGCTTCAGATGAAGCACCAGACCAGACAGCATATCATTGAAATGGTGATGGCTACAAACAGCTTCTCTGATGGAGTGATGAATTCTGTCAGTCTTTCTACAAGCACATGGAACAGACTCACTGGACTTAGATTTGAGGAGTAAAGTGGATTTAATCCAGAAGTAACTGACAGCATGAGAGATTGGAGGGGTCAGAGGGGAGAAGCAGAAAGTGCTTTCTTAGAAAAGTAATTTTTTATTCAACATAACTAAACCAATCTAGATGAGCCTTCCCGAGAGTCAGAGTAGATAAAATATTCAAAGAGGCTATTTTAATCTGGTCTCTGTCTATTCTGTATAAATCTGTTTTTAATCTGTGTTCCCTTCCCCAATATAAATAATATAGGAGAAAGAGAGAGGGTGTAGCTGAGATGAAAATACAGGGCCATAATTCCTTAATGGTCTCAAATCCAGACTAAAAATTGAATGCCAAAATTCTGAAACCACTTTTTAAAACTGTTGCTCATCCTCCATCTAATATCTCCTGTGCAGAATGGAGAGGAGGAGTTCCTTGCTGGGTGGAGAAAAACATTTTGCTGGCTTTTGAGGTAAAAAGGGATTTTATCTGGAACCTCAAAATGATATATTGTGATATATTCATCACATAGATAAAGGCAGGAATTTAACCCCACTGCAATTTAGAAGAACAATATATACAGTAATATGCATTCAGTTAGCTAGAGCAGCTCTGCAGAAATGGAGACCATGTTGATTCTGGGCTGAGAATTACATTGCCAGTTGACTTAATGAGAGTTTGTTGCACACTAGCAGTATTGAACTATTCTACGTCACCTGAGGTCATTCATTAGTGGAACTGAATTTGACAAGGAATTTGAAAACTAACAAGAATGAATTCTAAGGTACATTTGTTAAAAGATAAAGATTGAGGAAAATGTACCCTCTTTGATAAGAGAGAAGGAATAACTGGCAACAACAGACATGGAGAAGGCTGAGGTATTCAACAACAAGTTCTTCGCCTCAGTCTTCACTGGCAGTCAGGCTTCTCACATCTCTCACACCTCTGAACCTCTAGGTGAGAGTCAGGGAAGCAGAATCCGCCCCCACTATAAAAGAAGATCAAGTCTGAGACTGTCTCATGAGACTGGTTGTGTACAAGTCTGTGGGACTGGATGACACACATCCCAGGGTCCTGAAGGAACTGGCTGATGTGGTTGCCAAGCCACTCTCCATCATATTTGAAAAACTGTGGCTGTCAGGCGAAGTCCCTGTTGACTGGAAAAAAAATGGAAATGTCACTCCCATTTTTAAGGTAGGGAGAAAGGAAGACCAAGGGAACTACAGGCTAGTGAGCCTCACATGTGTGCCTGGAAAGATCACAGAGCAGATACTCCTGGAAGCTATGTTAAGGCATATGTGAGACAAAGAGGCGTTCCTTGGCTTCACCAAGGGCTGATCATGCCTGACCAATCTGGTGGCCTGCTGTGATGGAGTAACGGCATCAGATAGACAAAGGAAAAGTGTCTGACATAGTCCAGCTGAACTTCTGCAATGCCTTTCATATGGTCTCACACCACATCCTTATCTCTAAATTGGAAAAATATAGATTTGAACTTATATGGTGAATAAGGAACCAGTTGGATGGTCACAGGCAGAGGGGTGTGGTCAATGATTTGATGTCCAGATGGAGGCTGGACATGAGTAGTGTCCTCCAGGAGTCCATCTTGGGACGAGAGCTCTTCAACGTATTTATCAACAGCTTAGATAGTGGGATTAAGTGTACCCTCAGCGAGTTTTCTTATGACACTAAACTGAGTTGATACCACAGAAGTAAGGGAAGCCATCCAAAGCCCACATGAACCTAATGAGGTTCAAAAAGGCCAAGTGCAGGGTGTTGCAGAGTCAGGGCAATCCCAGATATGTGTACAGACTGGGAGAAGAACTCAATGAGAGCAGCTCTGCAGCGAAAGACTTAGGGAGTTCTGGTGGACGAAAAGGTACAGAAAAGTCAGCAATGGGCTCTTTAGCCTGTAAGGGCAACAGTATTCTGGGCTGCATCAAAAGAGGGTTGGTCAGCAGGGATAGGGAGGTGATTGTCCCCCTCTACTCTGCCCTTGTGAGGCCCCATTTAGCGTACTGTATCCGGGCCTGCAGCCCCCAGTACAGGAAAGATGCAAAGCTGTTGGAGTGGATCCAGAGGAGGGCCATTAAGATGCTCAGAGAGCTGGAACACCTCTCCTATAAAGAAAGATTGAGGGAGCTGGGATTGTTTAGCCTGGAGAAAAGACTTCATTGTGATCCTCCTGTATAAAACATAATGCATAAAGGGGGCTTAAAACAGGAGAGGAAATGACTTTTTACAGAGTCTGCTAGTGATAGAACAAGAGAGAATGGTTTTAAACTATATGAGGGGAGATTTAGATTAGGTGTTAGGAAGAAATTTTTTACTGAGTAGGTTGTGATGCGCTGGAACTGGTTGCTCAGAGAAGTTGTGAATGTCCCATCCCTGGAGGCATACAAGACCAAGTTGGATGGAGCAGCCTGATCTGATGGAGGGCAAGCCTATACAGGGTAGAAGGGGCATCTGCTTTGCAACCCAAATACTCACCAGTGTTCCAGCAGTACGTATGTGCAGACATCTCCTAGAGTATGCAATGATCCTTTCAGGCATTTCCTAGTGGTGTTTGGAAGGTGTGAGCAGAAGCAATGGTTTTGCTATCCTGTGATGGGATAAAGTAATAGGAGACTGAAGGTGAGTCTGTCCCTCCACCATAACATCCTCCAGGGACAGAAAAAACGGTTTCTTTCTTCTGTTTTCATTAATCAGTACTACACACACCGAGCAGTTCTAATGCTTTGTGAGTCCAAATATCTTGTTTACTTATGCATAAATATTAGAATTCATAGTTACAAATTGAGTTAAATTAGGGCAGAGTAAGTTTTCTGTTAGGACCTGTGGCTCTGTGTGAGAGTTTTGGGCCTACAAAATATTACTGATTGCAAAATAATAATATTATTGATACAAAATAATATTACTGACTGTAGTCTGTTCCACACTGCTTAGCTGATTTGCAATATGAAAATAAAAAAAAGACCATAAGGTCAACAGACTAATTAAAACCTGAAATTAAAGAACAAATTCAAGCACCTTAACTGGATCTTGAGCAAAATTATGTAATTAAATCCCAAATTGTTGGAGACTTCTGTGCAGCTGTCATCTAAGATAGTAGTATTTCATTTGTTGCTTTAAAATCTTCCAGAACAGTAACAAGCACGATGAATTGTCTCAATCTTGACAGAATGGTCTAAACTCTTACCTTGTTTTGCCCTGGTATTTAATAAGGAAGTGTTCTTCCTCTTATTAACTTGACCAGACTAGTCCAGACATCAGCAGGTTTGACTCTGGTAAACTTAGACTTGCAAGAAAAGTCTTTGTGACAGCTGCCCCTATCTTGTAAAACAAAACCTTTTATATAACACAAGATGATGGTGAATTGGGACACCAACTTCAATTCCCTCCTCAGCATTTAAACTCCGCATTCAAAGATCAATGCCCTAATCACCAGGCATTGACTCTTT
Source organism: Phasianus colchicus (assembly GCF_987193195.1). Taxonomy (NCBI): domain Eukaryota; kingdom Metazoa; phylum Chordata; class Aves; order Galliformes; family Phasianidae; genus Phasianus; species Phasianus colchicus. The sequence continues at coordinate 34,772,628 of NC_143438.1, forward strand.
GTTGTAAGAACATTTCTCTGTCTCCTGGAAAATTATGTCACTTTGCATTATTGGATTGGAGACACAAGCTGTCTTAACGGATGATTGATCACTGATCTCAAGGTTATTTTTTTCATTTTATTCAATCAAGTAGTAGGCAGTTCCGCTCTCACCCTGGTCAGTGCTCGAAGATACCAATTTTTATGTGAAAATGGAGGACCATTTCTTTCTTCAGCTTGGTTTTTAAAGTAAAATTCAGGAGGTGTGTTTGAGAAGTGGTTTTCAGGGGTGAACATATAAACAGAGAAAGTGTAATCTATATTATGTGCCTGAGAGGTAAAATTTGAAAATCTTACTGTCCTGTTGCCAAATTCTAAGCAGCTTCATTATACTAATTGCTTTGGTTCCCATTTGAGGGTGTGAGGATTTCTATCAACAACTACATAACTAATTTAGCCACCAAACCTGTGAAGTTAGACATCCCATATCAGCCTTGACTTTTGGGATCATCATTTATTTGATCCATCCTTGGGAGTGCATTGCTGTTAGTCAAATTAACTTTATGAAATGCAGGGTTTTTTTTATTCCTTCTTATCTATCTAATAAATTGCAGTCTTAAAAAAGAGTGAGAGTCTGGCCTAGAGAGTTAAATTTATCACGACATTAATCTGACCATGTTTTTACTCTACTTAAAGTTTAATTTGATTCTTTCTCTCTAATAAATCTCATTTTAATTACGACAGCCCAAAATGAATTATAGGGACTGTTACTGAATGCTCATTGTTGGATATTTCAGAGATATAGAAGCTGACTCCTGCCCTCAAGTGAAGTAAAGACAGCATAAGGGCATAAATATTGATGGATATGAGACTACATATTCTAACATGAAATGGAACTATGAAGCTCCTACCAATAGGTCATGTGTAGTAGACTTTATATTGGTTATGAAAAAAGCTTATAATTTCTGTAGGGAGTAGGTAAGGCATGCTGTCAGTTTCACTTAGAATTTATTTGCAATGGCCATCCATGCAGCTACCACATGACAGTATAGCATAGCTGGAATCGTATGTACAAATTCATGTACAGATGTGAAAGTACCGCATTACAGCTTTGTCAGTGAATTTCAGCATTCACCTATAACAATCTGGCCATTGCAGTCAATCACTTTTCCTCGTCTTAGAAGAAGGCTCTCAATGATGCCAAACTATACAAACAGCAGTCAGTTATGCTTACTAATTTGCATTAGCTTAAAACAGAGTTGTTCAGATATACTTGAAGGCAGAATTGAGTCCATAAAGGCCCCATTCCTGCAGAATGTGATGTGCATATAAATAACTCATTCTACAAAGATTCTCATTGACAGGATTAATTTTATGGCCAGATGTACAGTTTTGGAAATTTGACAGGAGGAAAGTTTTTTGAACATGAGTCGCATGGCATTTCACAGCTACAAAAAAAAGTATTCAGTAGAAGTTCCTGTATTTGAATTCCAGAAATCAAAAACAAACAAAAAACATCATATTTCTTCTTCTTGAAATATAGCTGCATGTATACCCTTTGAGTTTACCAATAGATATTGCCAGATACAAACCAATAAATTCCTGTAAAGGTACATGCTTCCATGTTCTAAAAGTACATTTTCATTTAAAACTCTATTAAGCATAAGGGATCACAAACCTCTAAAGTATTTATTAAACTCTATGAACTACATAGATGAGAAAAAAATATTTCTATTCCAGCATTGCGCAGTCAGTGCTGTATATTGTGGTATAATTAAAACCAGTTACTGAAGTGGTGATAAGGTCAGAGTTAGTATCTCTGTTAGAATAAGAACTTAGCGTTAACTTTTCCCTAAAGGAACAGGCTCACAGGACTGGAATTTTAGATAAAGGGTATACTGACTGTATGAAGCAGTTGCAAATGGTAGAATAATCAGTAGAACTGTGAAAAGATAAAAAGCAGCAGCAACTGATTGCGTTATAAGTTGATGCCATCCAGTGGTTCAGCAGAGCATCCAGGGACAGGCTCTGAGTAGTGTCTGTTTACAGATTAGGCTACAGAATTGCTCCTTATTAATATTAGCATTCTAACAGAATTTGATTAATTTAATGATAATCAGTTTAATTCTGTTCTAACCTACTGTTATGCAATACTCTTCACGTATGCTTTGGCTTATATACATATTTTTATGTACAGGAATATATTGTCCCACATGTGTTTTGTGTCTGTGTGCATGTACAGACAATAGAGCTGTGTGGTACAGTTTCCACATGAAAAGGCACTCCTCAGAGGATTGCTGAAGAAAAAGCAGAATGATTTTGCTGAGGTGAATCAGGTTGAAAATATGCATTCCAGAAATGAAGCAATTGCATCAGTAAACTCCCCATCTTATCAGATGTCTGCAAAGGGAAGACATACTAAAGTAACTGAATGCAGGTTAAGAAACCTAGCACACCATTTAAATCCTTCTGCAGATCATAATATTTCAATTTATTTATGTGGCCTCTATTTATAAAACATGGGAATACCAAAGGACTTTATATAACATGAGTTTCAGATTGATGCATTGCATTGCCCAGATGCAGGAAAAAAAACCCATCCTTTAGATGTTAAATTTATAGTAATCAGTAAGCAGAACTGATACTCTGATTAGCTTCAAGTTAGCAAATCAGTGCAAAGTAATAAAAATTGAACTCAAGCTCTGGCAAGTAGTCTACATGTCAGTGTTTTATAATGTGCAATTGTAATATCCTCCAAAATATTATTCTTTTTTACAACTTGAATTCTTCAGTTTAATGCTAATGAGATTGTTGATTTAGAACGGGAATACAAGCTTCATTATATCCTCACAGTAACAAAACACACCTGAAGGAAGGTACTAGTGCATGGAAATACATTGTTAATCATCAGATGGATTACCACGAAGCATGGTACAAATAGCAAGATACTTAGGGGAAAGTGAGAAGACTGGATTATATCCTGAGTTTGTGCTGACTTGCAATGAGTATCATACCTGCAAGCAAGTCTGAAATAAGAAGATAAACCACCATCTGAGTTTCCTTATCCACAGAGTTCTTATTCATAAGGAGCCTTAAAGAGAGCATCTGACACCTGTGCTCCTAGGTGTTTCAATTGCTTCGGTTAAGTGGAATTTCTTCTTCACCAATGTTTATTCATAAGAGCCATGGTGTAATCTTGGGGAGATCAGAGCCATTCAGAAACACTGATGTTACCCATTGCCTTATATTGGCCCAGCTTTCACTTCACCTGAAAGTAATAGAACTGGAATGTAAGGTTTTCTTCTATAAACATTCAAATTTTCATCTCTTTCAAAAATTTTAATGGGTTAAGCTTCCTACTTCTACTCCTTCAAACCCCCATCTTCCTCCTCTCCATTGGACAATCGTTGTCTTCCTTTCTGAAAAAGAGAAGTGGTAAAGCATCCTCGAGTGCACTAGTTATAAAGAAGCCTTTTGAATACTTAATTATTGCAGCTTTTCTGTCAACTTGTGTACCAAGCAGTGCACAGTTAATTTAAGGAGAGCCTTCTCCCAGCTTGTCCACAGCATTTCACATACAGGCCTAAGGTTTGTGTGTGTCTGTTAACAGGGAAGTGCCTTTTCTCATCTAGCAATTATTACATTTTTCTCACTAATCTCAGCCATGAGCATTTAAATTTTTCTTTGATCAACTGTCTTGTCTTCATATCACTTGTCTGAGATCTGAGGCCAAAGAAACATGACTGAGGAAAGGCTTGTGAGCTGGCATTAATGTGACTTAACTGTTTGAATAAATTTTGATTGAATTTAGCACTTTGTTATCTGGAAATGTAGATAGATCATTTTCATTGGGGAAAGTAGCCTCTCAGAAAAGGACCGGGTGGTACTCATCAACAGCCAGCTGAACATGAGACAGCAATGTGCCCAGGTGGCCAAGGGCATCCTGGTCTGTATCAGAAGCAATGTAACTAGCAGGACTAGGGAAGTGACTGTCATCTTGTGCAACACTGTGAGACAACTCCTTAAGTGCTGTGTTCAGTTTTGGGCTCGTTGCTTCAAGAAGGATATTGTGTTGCTCGAGCCTATGCAAAGAAGAGCAGTGAAGTTGGTGAAGGGACTTGGAAACAAGAGTTATGAGGACTGAGGGAACTGGAGTTGTTTAGTCTGGAGGAGTCTGAGGAGAGACTTCATTGCTCTCTTCCTACAAGGAGGTTGCGATGAGGAGTATCAATCTCTCTTCTCAGGTTACAAGTTGATGGGATGAGAGGAAATGATTTTTGGTTACACCAGGGGAGCTGTGTATGGGATTTCAGGAGGAATTTCTTCAGAGAGGGTAATCAAGCATTGGAATGGGCTATCCAGGGAAGTGGAGGAGTTTCCATCACTGGAGCTATATAGGAGCTCTACTGGAAGTGGCACTAAGATACTCAGTTTAGCGATGGGAACTTAATAGCTCAGGTTGATGATCTGGAAGGTCTTTTTCAATCCTGTGATTATATGATGAACCCTGTGATTTTATGACTGCATACCACAGGAAGTTTCTTGCCTTCCCTAATCCTTCCAGAGTAGCAGTGGGAATCAAGGCACACCATTCTGAATACTGGTTAACACCAAACATTCTACAACACAGTACGTTCAAAGCATTCAGATTTTTTGTGGTGATGTTAAATGTTTTGTTAATGAAAATTTTTGGTTTTTTATTGTTGTTGGGTTTGTTGCTCTGTTGCTTTATTAGCTGTTTTTCATTGTATTTTTTTTTTTCTTTTTTGAGAATGACACTTGTAAACAATATTGTCTGAAGCTGAAGCACTTTCTAGTTTATTGTCTCTAAAGTCTTTGCTGTGCTGTATGAGCTAATTAAAACTGTTGACTTTTTTAGAAGTTATAGATTCCTCTCTCTACTTTTATTTAGTCAGGCTGAACATGAGAAACATTTTGAGGTAACAACTGATCTATGATTGGGATTGCTGCAGCGAGATCTCACTGGATTTCTTGTTCAGTCATGTCAGGCTGCATTGTCCAAACAGTGAGAGGGTTTAAATTCCTAAACACTCACAATGTGAGAAGACAATTGGCGAATGAAGGCTAAAACATACAATCAGTGTTTTTGTTTTGCTAATCGTTGTTGGATGTTTGCAGATAAGTCCATAGCAAACTACTTTTGTTTGGCTAATTCTGTTTAAGGATTATGAAGACAGATCTTCCTGAGGAAGAATTTGAAAGAGGATAAGAAAAGGAATTTGTGGTTTAATTCAGAGGAAATCAGAAATGTCTCTTTACAGTCCTCATTGCTTTCTCTTACAGAGCAAAGAAACAAGACAGGCTTGGAGTGCAATTGTAATAGCAGAAGGAACAAAAAAACAAAAATCCAAACACAAGAGCAGGGATGGGGAACACAAGTTCTTGTCATCATATGAAAAACTTGTAGTTCAGCTAAAACATAACATGTTATTTACATTATAAATTGCTGACTTTGACCTCAGGCATTCAGGAGTGCTTTGACTATGATAGAAATAATCAGTATTTTGTAAAAGACTTTTAATCACAAAATATAAGTTGCAGAACAGTCACCCTGCTTTCAATAGCCAAAAAGTTACTGAAATAAATTTGTTAAATAACATTTGTAAGCACACAGCTAATAACAAAGTGATATGAAACAGCCAACATCAGTTTGTCAGTATCAAATCAAATCTGGTTTCCTTTTTGACTGCAGCTGGCCTAGTGGAAGCAAAAGAGGCAGTGAATGTGTAATAGTTGGTCTTTAATAAGGCTTTTGATGTGGTATTAGCACACATTTTCATAAGCAACTTAGGGAAATGTTCTAGATGAAATTGCCATCTGGTGGGTGCACCCACTTGTTGCAGCATAAGAAAAATTAGTTATGGGTAGTTAATTGACGAACTGGGAAAATCTTTAATATAATATGCTTTGCAGACTTTTCCTGTGTTTTGTTCTAGTTTCTTTAATGAGCACAAAATAGACTTCAAAAAGTTGTGATTTTTCTTTTCCTGCAAAAGAGAAGGTAATTAAATTCAGAAGTCATGGTCATTAGAATAAGTGGTTTGAAATCAATGAAATAACATTCAATAAACATGAAAGAAGTATTACAATTATAAAGAAAGAATAAAATGTTGAAACAGAAAATTTGTAATAAATATGATAATATGTACAAAAAAAAAAAGGCAGCAGATTGTGGTGGATCACAAGCTGCAATACATGAATTTTGCAGTTTAATGCTGAAAAAAAATTGCAATAGTTGTATGTGAAAGATGGCAGGTAGGAGGTGTTTTATTTTACATGTGACATTTTAACTAGAGCAGGATGTCTCTGAATTCAGGAAAAGCAAAACAAACTGCTTAGAGACAGGATGAAAGTAAGAAGGGGTGTAAGGTTTAGAAAGTGTCTTGTAAGGGACATTTGAGGATTAGCTAATTTGCTGCAGCATCTTTGTTCTACACTGAACAAATGAGAAAGATCATCATAAAAAGAACAATGAAATATTAAAAGATTATTGTAATAATAAGAAATCAGAATTTCCTCCTATCTTCTGCAGATAGGACAATAATAATTAGCTGAATTTACCTGAGAGACAGTTAAGTTAGATCCCAGGAAAAAGTTAATGTAGAGACAGACTGTGCTGGGACATTTTAACTGTGTTGTCTCCTTCACTGGAGATTTCCAAGGCTGCATTAATAGCATAAGCAATCTATGGTGAGTTTAGTTTACTTCATCCTGCCTGAAAGGTTTCTTTCAACCTAGCTTTATGTGATTTCTGCTTAGTCATGAAAATGGTTAAAATTAGTACTTAGGTAGATTCTAGAAAATAGTGCTTATGTGTATTCTGGCAATAGCATCTATCTGGTAGTAGTTTGCTGAGCAGACTTCTGGACTAAAACTGAGTTGGGGAGGGGAAATGGCCTGGCCCAGCATCTTGGAAGTGGTGGGCTGCATTGGCAAGAAAGCATGATGAGTGTAGTGGACAAAGCAGAGCCTGACAATGACAAAACTGCGTGGAGGAGACCCTCATCGAGTGTTATAGAGAAAGCTCTCATACTTCCTGTGAAGTCAGCACTTTGGAGCACCTCACTGAAACATCTTTACACTAATGCATGCATACAGCATGGGACAAAAACAGGCATAATTGGAAGTGTGTGTGTGCAATTGCAGGGCTACAACCTCACAGGCATCAAAGAGATGTGGTACCACTTTAGGAAGATTAGGTGAGGAGAGGTGTTAGGGAACTCTTAAGTCATGTTCTGAACCAGTGATTGAGCACCTTGGCATGGCCAGCCATAGGAACACAGATACAAGCAATTCACCTGTGCAACTCAGGGTCAGCTTTTCCCTAACCTCATTTAAGGGCTGACAGCCAAGAGGGAAGCATCCCTACTTGGAAATTTGCTTCATTTGAGGAGTTTCCCAGCAAGCTCTTGTCTTCAGAGAGGTAAGCTCTTCCTTTCTTATTACTGGATTGTGACTAATACTTTTCTTGGCTTTTCCTAAAACTGGTTAGAGGCAACTATTTATCTCTATTTCATACCATACAAGAGAGATTTCCCCTCTTCCCTTCCTACTCCCCCTCAACAAATGCAGCAGCACCTGGACTGCAGCAGGAGAAGCGTTGCTGCTAGGTTAACGGAGGTGGTTACAGCAAGTCTGGAGTGGTGTGCGCAGTATGAAAGAGATGTGAATGTACTGGAGCAAGTCTGGCAAACACATTAAAGAAAACATCTCTGATCTACGAGGAGATGCTGACAAAGCAGTTACTGTTTTGCTTTATGATAGGAAAGTTTGGGGCAGATCTTTTCCTTATGTGTAAATACATGATGGGAGGAAGTAAAGAAGGTAGAAGCAGTCTTCTCAGTCCAGAAGCCCAGAGGATAGCAAGAGATAATGGGCTCAAAGTGAAATAGAGGAAATTCTATTTAAACGTCAGAAGAATCTGTCTTACGGTGAAAGCTGTCAAACATAGAATAAGTTTTGAAGTCTCCATCCTTCACAAAATATTCAAAACTCTCCTGGAAAAGGCCATGAACAGCCTGCTGTAATTGACCACACCTCCGATAGAGAGTTTAGGCAACGTGATTCTAAGAGGTTCTTTACCATCCTCATCCATTCTGTCCTTCAAACCAAAATCAAACTGTCATTGTCTGGTGAAAATATTTTTTTTGTGGTAGATTTTTTTTAGGTGTTGTTCTACATGGAGAAATTGGAGTGTTTTTTTTTTCTTTCTTTCTTTTCTGCATCATTTTCTTCATTTAAAATATGTCTTGCACATGAAAAGGCTATTTCATTTAGGAATTATCCTAGGCTATAAGTAGGAAAATTACCAATGTTAGATTTTGCTGAAGTTCAGGGTAGCAACTTGAGCTTGTATTCAAAATTTTTATGAATAATACTTCCTTGTAAGTGTTGTATTTATATTGTATCTTGTGCCTTTTCCAATCTTTTGCAGAAAAATGCAAAACATTAGTTTTAGCACAAAACACAGTAGTAATATGTCCAAAAAGTTTCAGTTTTGCTCAATTTAATGATCTTGCTAGTCATGTGTCTCTCTTGCACAGTCTACGAGTCTACTTGTTGCAGACATAAAACTTCAAGCATCTCCTGAATGCTGGTGAGGCCCCACATAACCAGTTTTATTTTCCCAAAAGTATGTTGTTATTGTGCAATGGGGATCTGATTTCCAAAAAAAGATGCCCACTAAGTGTGAGCTGACCTACTTTGGCTTGGCCATCCTAATCTCATCACTGGGCATAATAAAGAGTGTTCATCTACATCTAGTAGATATTTGTGGGACAGAGTGAAGATGAGAAGATCTGGGTGTAGACAGGTTATACTTGCAGAAGTATCAAATTATTATTCAAGAGAACAGTTTTCAGGAAGCTTAATTTGCTCAATGAAAGTGTCAATTGAGAGCATGGGTAATTTTCATCCTTCCATCCAGCAAGGAGATTAAACTAAAGGGGAATGGTGAATATAATCTGAATGACAGGAAAAGGTAACAGTCACTCATAATTGTTCTGGGTGACAGTATAATTTTTTCAAGAGTAAGCTCAGATGTCTGACAGGGATTTTCAATTGCACTGAAAAAGTGAGTGATTACCAGTCTGCCATTTATTATGATCATAACTGCTTTACAATTAAGTCAGACACTTGGAGGGGACAGATCCATGTTCCCAAGTTAGTTCTGTGTTAAATCAATAATTAAGTAAAATATAAATGAGGCATCTCCCAAAATTCTGTATCTATGCATAAGCTATATATTATAAACTAAAAAGTGCACTCTTTGTAATGTAAGGGTAAGAATTAAACATCTTTATTAAGCAAAGCACGGCTGTGGCTGTCTGTTAAAGCTGCAGGGGTAAAAGCCTGTCTTCAAAAAAATTAAGACATTTTAACACTTGCATTTGTTCTGCATTAGCATAAAAAGAAAACCATCTAATTTTAATGGCTTTTGAAACAATCCCGTTTTCAAATTCATGATGATCACGGCTCAGACTGGTTCCCCATTCTTGGGCTGCATCAGTTATAGCAGTAGCAGAATTAAGTAGCTATTAAGTGCTGAAGGCTGCTAATTAGCAACTGCCTAAAGGAGTTGTTTGCCAAGCTAAGCAGAGTACAAGAAAACTACAGCCAACGTATCTGCTTTGGTAGGAATAGTGGGATACCACAGTATTTATGATGATAATGAGCTGTTATGTACTAAAAGAATCCCAAACTGCCAAAATGTGTCTTGTCCTTAAATCCTTGCTACTGGCTGAATTGTGAAGTGTAAGTGAAGCGGATCTGATAATCTGGCTCACATGACTCCTTTACAAAGCAAACATTATCAATGTACACTTGATTTCCTGTATCCTCAAGGAAAATTGCTTTGGAAGAAAGGATTGCTCATGAGAGGCTTTCGTTAGCCTCTTTTTGAATGTTTATCTTCCTGGATCATGAGGCAAATCTTGTCTGTTAGGAGGGCTCTGCTATGTATCTCCTTTTTTGGGATACAAAAGGTAATTTGCACACATCTGTATCTCTGTTTTCATCATGTTTCCTTCTGCTGTAAACGTCAGTTTTATTGACAGCTATCAGCCTCTCTGATACTCTTCTGTTGGCTGGAGATTCTCCAGCTCTCTTCTTTGTGAGAGCATCTTCCAGAGACAGATTGAATGGAAGGGGTTGGAGGGTGACACTTGATCAGAGCTCAAAACCCCACTTTGATCAATTTTTGGTGGTAATTTGCTGTAACGTTTGCTGCCTAATACTGATTACATTACAAAACTGTGCTTAGTAAAGGATTAACCTCTACCACTATTAAAATATTGCATTCTTTGTGTTTGACCTGATTGTAAAAGGAATCAGGCTGCTGCTGGAATTGTTTCATGTGGGGGGGGAGTGGAAACAATTGAAGAATAGGGGCTATGTTTCAGGCCCTCCAGAGACCATACAAAAATAAATAAATACTCTGTCACTGTCAAGGATGGAAAACAAGTGCAGTCGAGAAAAAGATGCCAAATTCAAGGTATCTGTGTAATCTGCTTCACGGCACAATTGTTATGCAAATTGTAAGCTTTCAATGTTTAAGGGAAAAAAAACCTGTCTTTAACCACCAAAAAAAACTATCTCATGTAATGTTATGTGCTTCTGCCCTATGGAATTAGCCTTGCAGAGAAATGCCTCAAGGCAGAAAGAGATGAGTCTGAACTTGACCCACATCCAGAGCTTTTTGGGAACATGAACCCCATGGGCTGTTGGGTTGGTAACCATTAGAATTGCAGAAAGTTTTTTCTATTTTTCCTTGTGGCAAAGCACAAGAAATTTTAAAAAATAATAAAAAATAAAAAATGTGGAAGTTATGTTAATACATCTATATCACAATTTTTAAAGCACTTAAAAAAAAAAAAAAAAAAAAAAAGGAAATCATAGATTCATATAATTACAGAATCTCAGAATGATTTGGGCTAGAAGGGACCCCAAAACCCACCCAGCCTCACCCCGTGTCATTGGCAGGGCTGCCCCCCACCAGCTCAGCTGCCCAGGGCCCCATCCAACCTCGTCTTGAGCGCCTCCAGGGATGGGGCACCACAGGTTCTCCAGGAAAGGTGTTGGCAAATAATATTCTGGCATCAGAATAGTGAAAATAGATGGGTAGATTCAAGACCAGCTGGATTTTTGTCATAGAAAATAAAGAAGGTCAGCCCCCCTCCTTGAGATTTTCATTATTTTTTCATGAGCTTTAAATTTTCCATGCTTTTCAGGGTTTTGTTGGCTCCATTCTTGAAATATTTTGCCTTTTTTCAAGATGGTTTCATTGTCCTATTAATTTTAACAGAGCATGCCTTATTATTAAATTATTTGTCATGGCCGTCCTTCTTTGAAATTAGAAGTGAACTCATTCCTGACACTGCAGTCTGCTCTACATTTCATATTTTAAAAAATATGAGACCGATGTTTTTTTCGTTGTCTCCTTAGGTAGCCCTATCTCAAAATAAATAAAAAACATTTAAACATTTGAGTGCCTGCGAAGTCAAGAACATATGTATTTTACAGATACATAAAATAAATCTAAAGTAGAGATTAACCAAGGACATAAATGAAGTTTAATTACTGCATTTTCTTTAGCCCTTGTTCTTCAAGATAGTACTGAGAGAGAATCTTAATATTTCTTTAAAATGCTGTCAGCTGTAACTCCATGGAGTGGGCTTGGGTGAATGTGTGGAAACACACTCGCTGCTGGCAGAAAGCATTCCTGGGTCGCCCATGCTACCACCATCTGTGACATATGTGCTATTTGGCAAAGGGAGTTCTCTGTATTTCCTAGGAGGCCAGCCCCATCCCTGTGCTGTTGCCATGGCCACGTTCTCTCTCGGAGCATCCTTGAGTGGAGAAGAGTGCTATCATGTTGCTTCCCCAGGAGATTGTCTGTGCATTTTCCACTTCCTTGTGTGAAGTATCAGCGTGCCAGAAACATGGTTCTTGGTGGTGCATCCGCTACAACACAGCACTTACTGAGACTTCAGCAGTAGAAGCTCGCAAACCTGAGCGTCCTCTTCAGCTGCAGCCAGTTTTCACTCCTGTTTTAAGCACTGGATTTGGAAGCCTTCCTACTTTAAAAATAATATAATGATAATATAGAAACGTATTTCTAAATGTATGTACTCCATATGTAGCAATATCATGTAACACTTTATACTGAGGAGGTTGATTACTTTTGATTCAGGTTACCCTGGGTTATGAAAGTTGGGTTCAAATTTTAGGAGAAAATAACATTATCTCTTGTCTGGTTCTAGGCTTATCTCCTCATATGCTCACCACTTCAGTTTATTTCACAGCAATCCCACAATATCAGTAGATATTCCTATTTTTGTGATAATAGCTTTGGTTTCTCAGTAAATTAATCTCTTTGTTAGCTTGTTTGCTGATAACATTTTCTATCGTGAGCAGCTGCTCTGTTTAAGACTGAAATGAGGAAAATGTGATAACCTCACAAAGAAGCAATGCCAAGCTCGGAAATCCTCTCTCTTTGTCCAGGTTCCAACACTATAAAGAATCAGTACAAAAAAGAGAAGTGAAGATGAGAAAGGAAACAAACCTAGCTATGTCCAAATGCTGTAGCTCTCAAAGATTCTCTCGATGCTAAAATCTGATTAAATAGACGGAGGAGAAAAGGTGATGTAATGCTCTGAAGTAGGAAAACATCAAGTGCTCAGAGTTAAAGATTGTCCTGCTTCAAAATGGCAAAGAAAAGCATGATCATTTAAGGTTGATGCCCTGTGAGGCATTTTGCTCTATGCTTCATTTAAAGTAGTATTTGGACTCACATAATGATAGTTTTCTCTGCTGCACTGTTTTCAGATTTGGTTAACTAAGTGATGACTTTGATAATCATTGTTATCTTAAGTATGGGGAGATGGGGAAGAGAACAACACCTTACAAAATGCATGACACCACAATTGAATGACAATGTATTCTGTGATGAAGGATCAGGAATTTCCTGTCAGAGCAATCATGGAAACAGTTTAAGTAGCTATGGGGAAAGAGAGAGAGAGAGAGACGATTTTAATCATAGAATGGGCTGGGTTGAAAAGGACCATAACGATCATCTAGTTTCAACCCCCCTGCTATGTGCAGGGTCACTAACCACTAGTCCAGGCTGCCCAGAGCCTCAAGAGAAATGCAACTTTCAGACAGTAAGTGAGCTGCTTAAAGGTTAGACAGCATTATCCTTTAGCTGGAGTATAACTTGTGCACAAGATCTCAGTTGTATTATTTCCTGTGATAGACAAGCATGTGGCAAATTCGGGCATACATCCCTTTTCCAGCCATGGAGGGAAATGGAGTTGGGTAAACACAGGGTTACAGTCCCTCCAGATCCAGAACAATAATTCAGAAATTACAACCTCAAAATAAATAGAATTGAGTATGAGGCTTTTGCACTCTCTCCTCAGCTGAGCATCTGTTCAGCAGCTGAGGTGGATATTTAGATTCAAAAGAAAATCTGAGTAATTTTGATTATGCACAAGCTACTCTCTCTTCTGAAAAGGGATTTTTGCAATCTGCAATGCTCCAGCATGGAGAGCCATCTGGTGGGTGTCAGCTGCAATGCTTTCTTATGTTCATGTACGGAATCCTAAAGACTACGTTGCAGTGTCCCTTTTGTTATTATTCTTAGGAGTTCTGTTTGTGAAATCTTCATTACCTTCTGACTTTTTTCTATGCTGGTTTTTCTTTGTGTTTATGTTTAGTTTTCTTGGCATACCATTGTAGTTGTTCTTTGCCAAACAGCATTCACTGATGATGCTTGTTATTATGACAGAGATGGACAAAGTGTTTGAGAAAGAAAAGGGAATCACTTTGAAGAGCAATTTCACTTGCTCTGAAACATGCTCTGAAATAACTCAGACGTAGCACCAACAGTCTCACAGAAGGAAAGAAAAAAAAAAGATCAGCCAGATGCACCCGAGAGTTAGGGAAGGGAATTCAGTGTCTCTCTGACTGCTGCTCAGATCTTGGAGGTTTGGCACATTGGAAGGGACTCATCTCAGTTCTGCGAAAAACCCACCCTCTGCAAGATTGAAGGGTGGATGTACACTGAGGAGGAGGTACCTGCACTCAGATTATACAACGCCCTAAACAAAGGCGTCTTCACTCCTCCCTCTCGAGGCTGTTTCATTATATATTAAATGACAGTTACTAAAAATGAGAGCTGAGTCGGAGCCTTGTGGCTGGGGACATGTGCTGGGTAGGCAGGCAGCACACACCTCAGAGCTCACATGAGTTAATGACACCATTATTATACTTCTTATGTATTAACATGGTGAAGGACTATCAACAGGTGAAGTGCAAAGCTCTCCTCAATATGACGGCAGGGTGGGATACTTTCTAGGGTGGTAGGAATTGGGAATTCAGATCCCCCTCAAATAAAGGAGAGATCTGAGCCTGGGGCTCCTCAGCTGTGAACGCCTGAATGGTTGAATGAAGCCATCCTTTCTTCTTGGTTTGGTGAGTTCAAGCTTTCTTTAGCACTGATCTTTTAACAAGCTTCTGAACCAATGTTTTCTCTAAGGGCAACTGAAATGTTTTATTTAACAGAAAATAACTATTTAGTCATGGTAGGAGGAAAAAGTGGGGAAAATCTATTTGATCCAGATCGAATTTGGATGTTTGATGCAAATCTTCTTTGAATTAGCTAAGGTTAAAAAAATCTCACAGCCTAATTCTGAGTAAGGAATACTTAATAAAGTACCCGTATTCCTTCTAAAAGCATTCAGAAAATGCTCCACCTGTGATCTGCATTAGCGTTTAAAGAAAGTGTGTTAGAAATTCAGGCAATGAGCCATAAAATCTTGAAAACCAACAGAAGCTTCCATCAGAATTTTGAGAGTGCTGTAGCCTGTGGAATTTTTCACTTTGCAGGGAGCAGTGATAAGTAAAGCTATGTTGTTATCTTGTTTAGTTGCTTCAAATTCTCACCTGTATGTCAATAACGAACTGAACAATTCAGTTCTGTTAGGAGAGGTTTGAGTGTGATTGTTATTATAGCTGTTTTCTTGGAGGAGAGATTGGAAAACCACTTATTCCTATCCTTTGGCAGGACATCCTATCTTTATTGCAGTACTGGGGAGAGCTGCTCACCACATCCTCTCCCATGTCCTATTCTTTTCAGCACAGTCTCCATCATACACCCACTGCTTTTCTGTAGTGTCTGATGGACTATATCTCCTTAGATCAATTGTATTGCACACATCTAGCTGGACTGAAATTACAGCTTGTCCACCATAAAGATCTAAAGCACATTTTCTGCCTGCGGTCCATTTCTTCATTGGTCTCAGGAGCCTGCAATGAGGGTAGGCTGTGGGCTGTGAATGTCCTGGCAGGATGCACAGAGCCTTAGTAGGAGGCTAAACACACATTTCGGAACAAAAAATCAGTCTAGAGTTAACATCTACCCTCTCCAAATTTCTCCTCTTTTAAAATATTGATCATTCAACACAATTTTTTTGTAGTTTTGGTCCTTTTTTTTTTTTTTTTTTAAATGCATTCTCAGGTTATCATACTTTGTGTCAGAGGTATTTCCAATCTGAGTGTCAGAGTAACAAGGACTGCAGTTCCTCTGCGTAGAACAGGAAGTACTGTTTTGTCTACAGTGTCTTTCAGAAAGACATCTCATCACAGGGAAAAAGAAATTGGTAGAGAATTCATGGCCTTTGGGGAACAGTTAAATAACTTTGTTGCTAACAGTTTTCGTTGTACTTCTCAAATGAATTCCTGAATTTAATTTTATAAGTGATTGGGTTTACCAGCATAAAATAGATCATTTCTCATATTTGACATCAGCTTTTAAAATCTTGATCTCAGATGAAGTATAAACCCTAGTAGATGCTTCAGAATAAACCTTAACAGCTTTGCAGTTTTCACCAGGATTGTTGCATCTGTAAGCCTTTCACAGCAGATCTGTCCAACAGAATCAGCTGGTCACAGTCAGCATACAAACATACACATCTGTCAAAACCATAACTTGTATTAAATGGCGATTGTAAAATTAGCATTCTTTAGTGAGCTAGGTCACACATAATCTTAAATCCACTGGGAAAAAAAAAAAAATAGGACTGAGCCAGTTTGTGGTCCTAAAATTCCTACTGTTTATATGTGGAGAATGCATGCACCTCCTGTATCAGTAGTGATCAAATAAAATTGCAATTTTATTTGGAGTGCAATTTTTTTTCTCTTATTGAGAATTGTGCGGGAGAGGAAATAAAGCAAAGAATTATCATCCATTACATTACATGCTACTGAAGCAAGTTTAGCTTTGGAATACTCGGCATCAGCCTTCCAGTACCTACAAGGAGGTTACTGAGAAGATGGATGAATTTCTCAGTGGTGTGCAGTGGGAGGCTGAGAAACCACTCAGTGATTTCTCATGGCTTAAATGGAGATGAGAGGTTCAGGCTATGTATTAAGATGAAGTTTCCTCGTGTTAAGGACAGTCATACATTGAAGCAGATTGCCAGATGGATTGTGTAATCCATCATAAGATCAGATTGAGTGAGTAAACTTGTCTGATTTCATAGCTGACCCCAGTAAGAGCACTGAGTAAAACTAGAGGCTTTTTGATCCTTCTCAGTGAGGATTTCCCAGTGAACCCACAATGCATGTTATAAAGGAAAACTCTGCACTGAAACATTCAAAAATACATATAAACACAATGTTAACACAGTAAGAGTTAGATGAGAAAATTTCTAAGGTTTAAGGCATCTCAAGAGAGCTCCAACAATGTCACACTAAACTGGATTTGTTCTGATAAATGAGCTTTACTACGATTATAACTAACATTCCTTAAAGCAGCAGGAAAAGTTTGTTTCCTTTCCTTGACATAAGCATGGAAATGTCTACAGAAAGTTTCACATGGAGAGAGAAGAATTGCAATCATAGGAAGTTCTGACATGAGGAACTGTGTATCATCTCGCCCTTTTGGAACACTTAACTATATAATACAATGTATTGCTTCTGCTTCCACCCTTGTGTTTAAAGCCTTTGCTTATAAACATGCTGAGCTTTTTTAACAAAATATTATATTATTCTAAGATTTGCATACTTTTTAATGGATCTATTTACATTTTATTTAGTTTCTTATTATGAGTAGTTATTTGAGCTCAGTCTGGAAGGGTTCAAGACAATGTACTGTAGCTGTAGAGTTTTTTCTTTTTTCTCAGCCAGCAGTGTAAAATGAGATATTCTTACAGATTTCATTTACTGTCAGGTTACATATCTAAAATACTGCTTATTTGTGTTGACTGCAGAACAGGATCAAAAATTCTCTCTTCTCTATGCTTTAACAATCCAGTATACAGGAGTTCGTTTCAACAGAGTGAAGGGGTTTTTTTTTGCTTTAAAGTAGAAAATCTGCCCTTTTGTAAGGGATGAACTTGGTCCTGGATTTATCATGTCATTAATGTAGCACCTAGAATCAAAGATACTAATTGAAGTATTCAGTGACATATAACACTGTCACAGATTAGAGCAAATTGTCCAGTGATGGGTTTCTACAAAGATTGAAGATCTTTTCAGGCATACATAAATAGTTAACTGACAACCTCAATATATGAGACTTAACAGGAATAATTACTTTGAAAATACAAGGAACGACCACAAAGTGTGAATCATCACATCCAGTTGTGAAAAACAGAAACTAAATATATCCCACATGCTCTAATAGGCACACATGAAGAAGACAGAAACTTTCAAACATTTCCGTAGGACAAACCTCCTTTCAAACACAAAGCCTGGAGAGAGAGAGGTAATCCTAACAACTACAGCGTGTGGTATTCTGTGAAGTTACCATTGGAGCTTCACATACCAAGTGGAGCAGACAGCAAAATGCCTTTGTACACCTTTTAGGTGTCTTGAAAGAATTGCAGATTGTCATTTCTTTCAGGCATCACAAAACCTGCAAAATGTTCCTGTCTCTTTGTTTTCTTTAAAGCACTTGGTCATAGATACGTTATACTGGAATATTCTCCTCTAAAGAATAACTGAGGGAAAAAAATACAAATAGCAGCAAAATTTGAATGTCTACAGACTCAAGCAGATGCTTATATTTTCAAAAGGTGATCTCTCTCTCTTTCTATCCACAAGACATAAGTGGTAGGTATACCACAACTAGGAAAGAACTTAAATGTATTATACAAACCAGTGATCCAGTCTATCATTAGCACGTTACCAAAGATGCATTGTGGAAATATTAAATTACACTTTATAAATAGAATTCAGAGGATTCTGCTTTTGTTTTGCTACTAAAGTTCACAAAGCAACTAGGAGCTCAGAAGGCTTTGCCTTCATAAACCCATTGTTTAAAAAGTAATAGAGCAAATCTGTATTTTTTTCTAACAATGAAATGTCTTAAAATAAATATGAAAATCACAGTTATATAGGAAGCTTACATAAAAGTAGTAGTGACTATTTAGGAAAAAACATACATAGTTGACTATGGGTTAATTGGCTCAGTTAAATTTAAGAGAATAGTGAGAAAATTTAGAAGGGCTGAAGAAAGGGCAGAAAAGAAAAGTGATAGTTTGGGAATTTTCATTTTGAAAGAAAGAGCAATTTTATAACTAATAGCAATGGTAGATGTCAGTGGTATGTAGTGATGAAAGTGGAGAATATAGTAAGGCAGGAAACCACAAAGAAATAAAAGAAAAATTTAAAATAAGGAGAGTACAAAACAAAACAAAAAAAAACATCAAGGACTTTGGTTTAGATGCTTTCCAAAAAGCTCACAAAAATTGCAGGTAATATGACAGTTGAATATAAAATAATTAATGGCCAGAAAGGCCGACCAGTGTGTTTACTCTTTTTACGTGGCATAATGAAACTGACACAGAAGCCCTTGTTTTAGCAACACATTTTAAAAAGATAAAAGGGTGTGCTTTGCAGACTATGCATAATCAACTTGTTGAACTCTCTTCTGTAAGAAATATACAGGAGAAAAAAAGGTGCAGTAGAAGTAAATAATAAAGGCCCTAGGCTTTATAAAAGTAATAAAGATTTTTCCTCTCCTTCATTACAAAATAAAATTTCCAGCTACTGGGAAGGATTTTTTGTCTTTCTTTTTGGAAATATGGTTATCCAGCAAGTTCTTATATGCTTTGTGAAATGCCTCTGTAAGCCAGATGTCAGCTAACTGGGCTTTGGACTTTATCTACTGCGACATTTCCTATGTCCATGGTGTGGTGCAATGGAGACATATTAATTACTAAAAAAAAAAAAAAAAGAGAAATTATGTCTTTGAGTATAGATTCACACCTGTCTTTGTGAGATCTGAGCACTACTTCAAAATAGCAATAGCAATGTAGAAGACCTGGCTTCTTCTATAATTCTATTTAAAGTCTATTTAAGTGAAATGAAATACTAGCAGCAATAAGTCAATTATTTATGTAAATGAAACAGCTCCTATCACAGCAGAAGTTTATGCTGCTTCTGTGTTGTCATAACGCTTTCGATTTGTCATTCTTTTTTTTTCCAACCAGTTCTCAGAAGCACTTTAGATATCAAATTGTAAGGCTGAAGATTTATTCCCTACCAGATTTTTCCTTGATATAAGCTCAATAATTGTCATTTCTAACATGAAAAACTTTTTGAAGCAAGTTGCAGAAGGGTTATTGTGGTTCTTTGTGTAAGGACCAGTTAAAGTCTTTGTGGTAGATTAGCATAATGATCTGCCAGTATGGACAATCCATTTAATCTCTCACTTTCTCAGATCTCTACACTGTAAATACAACACAATCATTTTTCAAGATATAGTGGAGATTCCCTGCTGTTTGGTTTGTGAGTAGAAACATTTCAGTACATAGATGATGTCCTAAATTAGGTAAAATGTTTCTTTACCATTTAGGGCCACATGTGTTAAGAGGTATAATTTTTTCATTGAAACATGAAATTGTTTCCTATGGACAAGCAGGCATTGAAGATAATTTTATTTTGAAATAATGTAGAGATCTATTGATTTATTGTTCAAAGTGTTGATGACTGTGCTGCCTCTTTATCTTATTACCTTCTTGGTTATTTAAGTCATACAACAATTCACTCCTACCATGCTCTGTGCTGCATGTAAAGAAGTGCTAGACCAAAAGTAGAAGTGGAGACAGACCATGGCCATTCCTTTGTGTATTCCAGTATACCACCTCAACACTTCTTTCTTTCTAATCTACATTCCCTGTCACTGCCTAGCCCTCTTTCCTCACATTTCGTTCACCAGTGCTCATTCCACATGGAGAACTAGGTCCATTTTAAAGTGCACACACCAGTTAATAGAATTGACACCTCAGAAACAATCTCTTCTCCATTTGACACCTGTGCATCACATTTTAGAGAAGGTATGGAGGTGGCAGTTTCTCTCACACTCACTTTTGCCTGTTCCAGCAGTTTTAGGATACTCAGCTGAAAAATGTTGGTTCAAGTTTGATGAGGTGGAAGAGAGTTTGGAGAGATGGAGAAAGGAAAGAGGAAAAGGACTCCTCACCTTCTTACCCACAAGAGTTGTTATACAGAGGGAAAGGCACTGCCTAAGCAGTGTTACCAAGTCAGGCCCAACAAGTGAGCTGATTGGGAATCATTCTATACTGAGGCTTGATTATAGGACAGGCTGCAGGTACATGAATGTCCTGAGGTGCTGTACATATACCCAGCTGCAAAATAGAGGTGCATACTGGGAATTTTTGCAAGAGGGAGCTGAGGAATCACGGAGAGCTGATGCCTAGAGACAGATAGTGATAGCATAATGATGGATGTGCATCCCTGAAACCCATCTCTCCTGTCCCCTTTATAATTGCAGCCTTAAGCATCTTTGTGACAGTTTTCTCCGCCTTAATTGTTCCATTTTGTTGTCTTTGGTCCTGGTGAGAATAGTCTCATAGAATGCCCTCTATCCAACACATTTAAAAGAATTGCCTGCTATTTATTCCCATGTCTATATACCCATTTTCTCTTCATTTTCTAATGGCTGTGTTTGAGATGGGATTGAATTTTCATGATAGATATAAATAGGATTTGCTTTGTATCCTTATCTATTCTCTTCCAAGGAAATTGCTTTTAATTATTATTTAAAGTTCAATTCCAGTTACTGCTGAAATGAACTTCTGCTTTTAGCTTTTGGACTGAGAACTGAGCCACAAATAAACATGAACTGAAATATTAAAACAATTACTACCTTTGGTTATTTTACTGTTAAGCTGTGCAGTCATTATGGTTTCAGAATATTAATGTTGAAATTGTTCTTAAAGTCATTTTTGTTAGCTGAGATTCATGCCTTTTTCTCAGTACTCAGAATTAACTCTTACTTGAGGCAGTCATTGAATTTCTAAAGAAATTTCTTTCTTAAAATTTATCCCCATGAGACATTTGACCAGTGTTTGGTTGGTTAGCTAAAATAGTATATTATTAACAATTTATTAGCTTCGGTTAGCATTTGTCTCCTTTCATGTTATACTCTCAGCTGTCTTTTTATGATAAGCCTGTGTTTCAGATGGGTTGAACATACACGTTAGTTAGGGAATTGTGGAGTTAAACAGTCTTAACTTGTTAGACCTAGGGATCCCTGGGTGCTTGTGGGCAGTTATTATCAGGTTTCTGTAGTCTTACTGTTACAATATCCTCTCAGCTATTTATTTACCTTTTTCTATAGACTACAAGGCATGGCTTCCCGTGGGGTGAGCCACCCCATACTGCACAGGTGATGTTGCTGCAAACCATGTTTTCTCGGCTTTGCAGCTACCTGGCTGTTCAGTTCTCACCCCTGCAACCAGAAAGGAGAGTAATCATAAACAAGAAATGTACCCAATGGGCAAAATCCAGGGATGCAAGGAATTAAGTGGATCAGCTACTTGTGAAGAGTTCAGAGCTGTAAGAGGGGGTAGATTTCTCTCAGACAGAAGACAAACAGTGGCCAGGAGAACCAGAAGAGCTGACACATTGGTTCTTAGTTAGCAATATGTGTTGTGTGGCAGTTAGTTGCTCATGGAAGGCCAGCAATAACCAAAGTGTGTTACGTGAATTAGAGGACTCAAAGCATAGATCACAGCAGTAGAAGTCTCCTTACTCCTGAGTGTGTAGGATGCTTTTTTATAAAACGTGCTTCTGCCTTATATCTCAGTTATTAAAAGTATACCCTGGCCTTTCTGTTTGTATGAACAGGAACTGAAAATAGTATTTCCTGGAATGCCCTTTAACCAAGTGCTCAATTTCTATGAATATCTGGTGCTGTTCTCCCTCATTCCACTATTTATAGAAAAAGTAAGCATCAAATCTTTAGATTTTTAGAAAGAGACTATGGAGTCTCCATCTCTGGAGATACTCAAGACCTGTCTGGATGCTTTTCTGTGTAACCTGCTATAGGAAACCTGCATTAGTGTGGATTTGGACTCAGTGATCTCTAGAGGTCCCTTCCAACCTTGATGATTATTTGATTCTGGAATATTACATATGATCCCTCCTCCCAAGGATGTTTTAGTTTACTACAGATTGAGAATGGAAACCATAGGAAATGTCTTTGCTTTTGAATCTGTTACTGACATTTCTATCCATGAACTGAGCATAGTTACAATGCTACAGATACGTACTCATCCTAGGTCCCACAACATTTTAATTGTAATGGCAGAATTTCTTCTTGAATACTGATTTTTATTTTTATTTTTCTAATTGCAAATCAAATTCTTGCTGCCTGAATGAAGATGTGGCAGCTCCACTCAAGCCACTGGAGTTGTATCTGGACTGCTAGGACCCTGGGAGTACCTCTCTCATTACTGTCTCACATGCTTCCTAGGATGAAGGTGGAGGGGTTGAAAGAAACGTACAAGATGCAAATGCAAATATGCCACCACCCACTTCTCTGTTATTTATTGCTGTTTATATTGCAGCTCAGGTTTGTGTGACATATCAGGCAAGTAAAGCGTCAGGTTGCTGCCTGACGGGATGGGACGCCTGAATGTTCACCACCTGGCTGAGGCACTGCTGCTTGCACGAAATGAAGGTAATGTGTGTACAAGTTGATGGCAAATTTGAATTCTTCATTCACCTACTCTCCATTGGATTTGTGTTTTATGCTGTCTGTTTGTGGAGGTACACCAGTATAAAAGTTGTATGCTGTACCAGCTGTGCTCCTAGAACAGGAGCCAAACATGTGAAAAGTTTGCTATTGTAACTACAAAATAGCTTGCCATTCCAGTATCCTTTACAGAGGTGGCATTTAGGAAGGCAAATGCAGACAAGAAAGGAATGAAAATTTTCAAGAAAAATCGTCTTTCTATACCTCCACAGTTGTTCTTTATTTGTATACATACTTCTTTTTTTTTACTTGCTTTGCTGTTTTTATTCCTACTTGAATTACTTATATTTTTAGAAGTTTTTCAAGGATGCCCTTGTTTCTGGTGTAACAGCAGTGTGGGTCATCAATTCATAACTGCTTGGTGCACCATATATCAATATCAATATATATCATGTATTTTATTCTAGACTTCTGCATACAGACCATACAGTCTTATATCTGTTTCACCTATCTTCATGTCATTGTGAACACGGGTTAGATGTTAGTCTTCCTGTAACTTTGTTCATCCTTTTGGCTCTCCCAGTAGTAGAGCATCTGAGTAAAACAGTAAGAGGAATAAGGAAAAAAAGATATAAAGATAGAGGAAGGTATTTCTTTGATCTGTTCCAAAAGTAAAGAACATCCGAATGCTGAAGGACATTGAAGAACACCTGGGACTTGAACTTTAACTAACCCTTATATTTATCAATCAAAAACACTGTTTCTAAGCATTCAGGCTTCATTAGCTCCATTTGGTGCAGAACTAGTTGTTTAAACAGTGAGATGTAAGTTGTAAAAGTCCATCTGTTTGTTAAAACTCTTCATTCTGATAAATGATATGGCAATTTTTATTGAAAATTGAATTATAGCAAGTCATACAAATGTGGCTAAACACAGCATGGGAAATTGTTCTGAGAAGAATAAATTCTGTACCTTAGGAGGAAAGTAAAACATCCCAAAATCTAACAGTTGCTATGGAAATGCTTAAGTTAAATGTAAAGCACGCATAAATTTTCAATGTATCCAGCACTTGGGGAATTTTGACATATCTTAGAGGAAAAGACAAATACGTGAACACCAAACAGAAGATAAGATATGGTATTTTTGGTGTAAATCTGTGCATAGAATATTCCACTGGCATATCTACAATTCATGTTGAATGTAGACCAAACCCATGCTTGAAAGCTACTAGCTATTCTGTCTTCCCTTGCAGCTGTACAGCTTGGCCAACTCTGGGCAAAGAAGGTATCGCTAGAGTCCCTTTCAGGAGGACTCTGCACACCACTAAAGAAAAATAGTACGTGGTGACCTTAGTTGACCCTAGGATGAGGGGAAATGGTTTTAAACTGGAAGAGAGTATATTTAGACTAGATATTAGGAAGAAATTATTTACTGTGAGGGTAATGGCCACTGGAGCTGGTTGCCCAGTGAGGTTGAGGATACCCCCTCCCTGGAGGCGTTTGAGGTCGGGTTGGTTGGAGCTTTGAGCAACCTTACATCCCAAAGCATTCTATGATTCTGTGACCCCACATGGAGCACAGGGCACAAAATGACCTCCAGAGGTGTCTTCCAACCTCATTTATTCCATGATTCACTGAATATGGGTTATCTTTAAATGGGAATGCTGTGATGTCCTCCTATTGCCCTCCCAACAGTCTGTTGACTGAGCGACAGTTTTCCTACAGAAAATGCAGATATAAAGTGAAAAAGACATGAAAGCACAATAGATGTTATTCTGCTCCCTTATTCTCTGTGCACTGTAGTTTTGACATAGATCCACTATTTGTAAGTATGCACTTCACATGTTACTCCTAAAGTTGCCAGTTACCTCACAAGAGACTCTATTATCCATAAGGAAAAATCCTGGGGGCTCACAGTTTTTCTTAGATGCACTAATTGTTCGATGTGTAAACTCTGGGCTTTTGAAGGGGAAGATGCCACATTTTGGCTTCGCTACTGGCCATCTTCAGTAAGTCTTGGACTTGTGCACTCACTGATGTACCCATGCATGCTACAGTATTGTAAGAAAAGTTGTATGCAACACCTGCAAAGAATAGCTGTTGTTTTGTATTATGGTACGTAGGAGCTTCCCCCGCAAGTCAGGCTTATCACACAAGATTCTAGGCTGTCACTATATGACATATTTTTTACTATGTGGTTGTAGAGGAAGGGTATAACTTAAAAAGACCTCCAGGATTCTATCTGGGCTGGTGCTGCCATGACAAATGTCTAATCAGTACAAAGACAAATGTCTAATCAGCAATTTAGAGGAACATTTTGAATCCCTGTGTGCTTAAAAGACAGCTTTTGGTAGGTTGTTAGATTTTCTGTTTTGAACTTGTTATTAAGTAATAGCTCTGAGTTTTAATACAGATTTAAAGTAGAACTTCTAATTTTCAACTTGCAACTTGCGAGATGTTAATTTACTCTTAATTAAAAAGAAAAACATATATAATATGAAACATCATATGAAGCTATAACTACACATACATACATTCATATTTTAATAATATAAAAGATTTGGTTTAATCTATTTCTTGACTGGTATGGTATGAATTGACTTCCCTCCCTGCGGAGCTCTGTACTTGTCTAGATCAGAATTTCAATTTGGGAATGAGTCACAAAGCTGAAGACAAGAACTGGGCTCATATTCAATGAGACTGAGTCAGAAGATGTGGATCAAACGTGTACCTAATGTGCTGCATCCACTGATGGATGTTCAGTCCACAGGACTTCATTTCAGTATGTATACCTAAACCCATATATTATATAAGTGTTAATTTAAAGCAGTTGCAGTTGTTAGAATGCTGTCAAGCTTGAAAATATTAAAGATCAGTGGTGTAACTCTGACTCGCTAAAGTGGAAAATAATATTCCCATCCATTTTGGTGAAAGCACAAGTACTCTCCCAGCCTTGGCAGCTGGATGACGGGAACGAACAACTACAGCAATCGATTCTTAGATACTGCTACTGGCTCCAAAATCATAATGTACTCTAATTGTACTTATTCGTGGAGCTAGAAAAAGATACTCCTTTTCACCCTTTTTTCAAGACCATTAACCCTACTGGACAGTACATGGATGCATAGTTTTAATAGCATAATTGCCTGTTTGTTTGCCATTGTCCATATGCACAAAAGTAATTTATTTGCTCACACAGCCTGCACCTGCCTGTCCTTTAAAGCCATTTTAAGCATTTTGCTGTAAAGATAGTATAGTATATTGTCATGTCCTTCATCTGCATGTTTATTATTTCTATTTGTATTGTTCTAGTTGTTAGATAATTTTGGAATGGTAGGGTTGAAGATAGCCATTCACAAGTGTGTATATATAGAGACTATCTATTTACATTCATTTTCCATCATGTTAAATATTCTGACAAGAAATCCAGAAGCAACAAATGATATTGGGGCTGTATCTTCGTAACTTGTGGCATAGGCAAATGATTTTAACCATAGAGCTAAAAGCTATTGAATTCTTTTGAGACTGTTTTGGCAATCTCTGTGCACTTTTAAGAGAGAATCAGAAGTCACATTTATGAAAGTGTGTTGGGATTAGAAATTAAACTACAGCATCTGCATTTTAAGAATATACTTTTTAATTCAAAAGAACATACTTACACAGCCAATATGGATGCAAGCCTACTGGACGCAGCTCCTATTGCTTCTTACAAGAGGCTATGGTCCTCAGGTTTGATTTGATTCACATGTGAACAACTCATCTCTGAATATTTTGATTCACAGATGCTTGATTCAGTCCAAATTGCATGCTGGGACTACAACATTTGGTAGAGTACTTGAAAGCAGTGTGTATAAATACACTACATTGTAAATTAAAACCTTTGATTTAGCCATAATTAGAAGATATAATAATCGAGATGCCACAGACTCTATTCTTTGGGGCAAAAGAAGTATTTAAAGAACAATAAGAATATGCCTCCATAAAAATTTAAATGCACAGGGCCACATTGTGACAGTTTGTTCATGTAGCACTAAGCTATTAATTAACATGCAAACTATCTATTAATTAACATGCAAAAGCAGACTACCTGCTTTTGAAGCACTGGGTTCAGATATTCTTATTAATTTTTGACTATGCTTTAATCCACGTGGTGCCCTAATAACTATACTGAGAATTATTTGTAGAAAATGATCCTGTTTAATGAAGGAAGGCTATCGTAAGTGGTCTGTAAGGAGCATGTTTGTTTGATGTTTAATAATAAACCCAGGTAGAAACATGAAAATATATAATAATCCAGAAATTTAAAGTAAGAACCCAGTCGTTTTTTGCTTTGAAAATAATAATGTAAGTATTTGAATCAACTTTACTTTGGTAATGATTTCAATATTTTTCACAAACAGCTGTTCTAATCCAAAAATTATATGCAAACGAGCTGTGTCAGTTATTCACTCTGTGCAATATGAAATTCTTGGAGTTTTAACAAAATCAAAATCTACTCAAACTCTTACATTTCTTTGTTCCGCTGATATCCTAGCGCTGCTTAGTAGAAGACAAATGCTTCTATGAATGGCAATCATTCTTCCTTGGATTGCAATATTAGACAGATTTTTATTTTAAGGGTGATTTTTTTCTCAGCTGATGCCATTTTTATTAAGTCAAGATCAAAACAATGTGCATGTATTTTGCCTAGATAGGAGCTCCTGTTTCTAAAAGATGAATCTAGTTTCTGATTGCTATAGAGCTGAATTGCATAGCCATCAATCACCTTCTAAGAATGTGGCTTTTTTCATTTCCAACTAGTAATTGCTATTGTTTAATTTGTTGTATTGAATGCCTGATGTGTTCGTAAAATAATGTCAAGGTGATTGTGGGTACATCAGATCTGTTGCCATGGAAGTACACATTTACTTACACAAACATTTCAGAAAGAAAAATCACTTCTATAAATGTTCATCGAAAGATAAAAAGGATGTGTTAATGCAATTAGAGTAAATTCCTGCTCCACAGATAGAAAAATAATGATCATGTGACAGAAGAATTATTTTCTATTTGTTGATTACATATGTAAACTATTAGACCGTGTATAGGACTGTTCAGAGTCAGTTCATACCCCACTGGGCAGCTGCAGAATATGGCAGATGCTCAAGAGGAGTGAGTGAACTTGCCCACTTCCTGCTTTATCCCCTTTTTCTCTCTCTGCTCAATTATACCAGGAAAGAGGGAATATTCTCACCACCATTTCTCTTCTTCTCCACTGTCTCCTTGAACCAAAATGCTGTGATGCTTCAGATTTTTGAAGGTTTCAGTCCTTTTTGTAATTGAAAAAAGTTCAGATTCTGATGGTCTGTCAAATCTCAGCATTTCTCCCAAGGCTTATTTCCATCCTTGATGGATGTGATTAGGGTCCTGTTTGGGTCTGTGTTAGGGTCCTGTTTCATTTTCTGATCAATTTACCAAATGTTTTCTTTGCTGCACAGTGAACCAAGTGATTTTGAATTGTTACCACTGACTCTTCAAGCCTCAGATGAGTTAATATAAATTAACGAGCTGAAGCTTCAGTTTCTCTTTGAAGAAAGCTTCTTCCAGCAGAAGAGCCAACATGTCTGATCATTTTGCTGTTGCTGTAGCTGCTCAGTAGATACTCCATGTAGTTTTAGTTTGGGGAAGTTCAGCTAAGAGTCCTGTAGCACAACATTCTGCATTTTCCTTAGCTTCACAAAGCACATCAGCAAAATTGAGATTTCCTAGGTCCATGCAGGTGCTGCTTAATCTTAGTAGGCTAGTCAGGCTGCTTCTGCTCCAAGGGAGTACAAAGCACTGGGAGTTCACATCTCTGCCTCTTCTAAAGCCCTGTCACAGTGCTCCCTTAGAGGCAATGTGGTGACAGCATAAAATTACTTGGCTGGCTCAAATAGAATGGTTTTGTCCTGAAGCTTGCAACAGGCTACTAGCAGTAGGTGGAAACTGCAAAGAAGGTGAATGCTGTTCAGATAAACCCAGCTGACACCAGCTGTCACCCTTCAGAAATCTGCTGCTTTTTCTGAACACTGGCCTTTCTGTCCTAGTGCTGATATTGCCTATCTGTCTCTGCTTATCTAGTCCTCTGCCTGTCTTTTGGTGACCAGGAAGAAACTTTATGGAAGAACAAAGGCACTGATCTACTCACTGTTTCTTTTCAGTGCCTTGATCTCAGAAATGAAAACTTCAGTGCAAATGTAACCTGTCAGGAGCTGTGCTGAGCAAAAGTTTTTGAGTGCTTTGATGTCAGCTCTAGAGGGGTTCCAGAAGAATTGCACGTGTTCTAAAATAAAATTATGTAATATGCATTCCTAAAAAAAAAATTAGGGGAAGAATGATAAAATCACTAAGTACAACTAGTTAAAAAAGGAACTGGCAGATTCAAAGGGTGGTTGGAAGGACTGCAAGACATCCAGGAGACTCCTGGAGGCCATTGAACTTTCTGGTTCAGGTATTGAACAGACCCACCAGACGTGAAGTGTTGCTGGACCTCGTACTCACCAACATGGAATAGGATAAGATTGGAGGCAGCATGGGCTGCCACAACTATGCCCATGTAAAGTTCACAATATCCAGACGTATGGGCCTCGCCAAAAGCGGAGTCAGGACCCCGAACTTCAGGGAAGCAAACTTCAGACTGCTTAAGGAATGACTGGATGAGGTCCTCTGGGAAACTGTCCTTAGGGACGAGGGAATAGAACAGAGCTGGCAGCACTTTAAGTATGACTTTCAGAAAGTACAAGAGTTCTCCATCCCTCAGAATAAGAAATCAGGCAGACAAGACAGGAAACAGTATGGCTGAGCAGAGAACTGCTGGTCAGGCTGAGGGGGAACAAAAAGAAAAAATATAAGTAGTGAGAGTGGGGAGGAGTGGCCTGGGAAAAACATAGAGATGCTGTTTGGATGTACAGGGGTGAGTCAGGAAAGCCAAGGCATGGATGAAACTGATCTTAATGAGGGATGTGAAAAACAGTAAAAAGGAACTCTTTAGATACATGGGGCAAAATAGACAAAGGAGAGCCCCTATGATAAATGAAAATGAAGAACCTCTTCAGATATGAAGAAGGCTGATGTACTTAACAAGTTCTTTGCCTCAGTCTTCAAGGCTAGACAGGCTTCCCACATCTCTTGTGTCCCAGAATTTCAAGTGGGGTTGAGGGAGAAAAATCCCTCCCAGTGTAAGTGCAGAGCAAGTCCACGATCACCTCATGAGTCTGAATATGTACAAGTCTGTGGGGCCAAATGACATGCAAGCCAGGGTCCTGAAGAAACTGTCTGATGTAAAAGGAAGGAAGACTCGTGCAACTACAGACTGGTGTCCTCCAACTTAAGCCATTCTATGATTCTATGACTTTACTAAAGAAGCAACAATCTCAATCAATTCTTTGAGGCCTGGCAGGACCCCAGGATTTGTTGCCAATAGTGGATCCTGAAGCAGTCTTTTTTTTTAATTGACTCCTGGCACTGGGAAGATGCATAGGTTAAATACTCTGTGTCTACCAAGACAACTTGAAGTTCATACGTCAGGAGGTACAATATACATCTATACATATACACTGATATACAACTATAGGAAAAGAATTATGAACACACATCAGAGAATGGTTACAGATCTATACTTCCAATAATTCTTTAGTTTGAAAATAAGCCATTTTTTCTTGGCTGAATTTTTTAATACAGGAAGTAAATGAAGCATAGTCTTATAAATAAGCAGATGAACTACTTTTGTCAAGAAGATATAGGAATTGCACTCCATAATACAGTCAGTTCTGAGTTATCTGCTTGTACTAGATATACACCAAACATGCTTCAAAAGCTAAAGAAAATCTGCTGCATGATATGGAGGCTAACAATGTAAAAAAACTAATTCTATGGAAATATAAAACATATTTTATGGTTGCAGGGTTTTGTTTCACATTGTTTTGCTTCCTTACCAACTGAAATTTTTGTATTGTATACGAGAGCTGTGCACCTGCAACATTTAAAGTCTTTGGTAGACTAGTGTTAAATGAAATCTCTTTTGACAGTTACTGAAAGTAGATAAATAATTTAAGAGAAATGCTGCATAAAAGTTTTACTGAACTGAGAGAAAAAATTCCCAGGACTACCTGCTTTGCTCTGGGTAACGTCAACAGAAGTGGCAACACTGAAATCGCTATTTGTAGAAGAAAGACGTAATGGAAAAAATCAAAAATCTCTATAACTGCTATTCTTTTTGCATTTTGGGAACATGTAACTTTCAACTATTATTGGTTCTTAACCATGACAAGTACCACTTTCAAATCAGGAGAAATACTTGATAAATAAGACTTGAGAATTGTCTGTTGTCTTTCCTATGGCTTTTTAATTACCTTTACTTCTCTGTTTAAGAAGTTTTCCAAAATGAAGAAAGAAATATGGCATTTGTGATGTAATGGTAGTATTAATCCTTGTTATGGCATCAGGGCGAAGACGACCAGTTCAGTGTGTTCCATCCCATTCTTCAGAATTGAGTAAGCATAGTGGCAAACTGGAGGTGGTCCAAGGAAGAGACATAGGACTTCTTAAGGAATGATTAAATATATGTCTAATGAAAAACAAACAAACAAAAACAACAACAACAACAAAAACTAAGGAATTTGTAGGGCCAAAATCTGTAAATACCTAAATAGAAACAATGTATTATTACATACCACTTCAATTCAGTAAACAAAATATGCAAAGGACTCAGGGAACCTGACATTAAGTTCATTTAGGAAAGAGGGACAAAATGAGGGGCAGTTTGTTTTACAGTCAACATAAATGCCATTATGGCAACGTAGAAAGAGGTATATAGGTTCACCATCACTGAATGTTGTTTTTTTTTTTTTTTCTAAAGGAGATGTTTTACTTCAAACATAAATCAATGCAGGGGAAATCTACATCCTATGTTTTGATGAAAATGAGAGTTGTTAAAAATTGTCTCATTTAACTGCAGTACTGATACAACTGTGGGATCACTTAGTACTCCCTTCAAATTCCTTTCTTAAGGCAGGAAAGGCATCTGTTTAAGATTCCAAGAGTAATTTTACCTTGCCCAGGGCTACATCATTCATAGTTGATATAGGTTCCCACCTAATATCGAGGTATGCTTTGTGTGCTTCTGTTCTGTACTCACCTCTAGTTTGTAGATTTTGCTGACATAATTGTTGAAAACATCTGTGGTGCTTCACTGCTGTCATCTTGATCTAATATAAGATCTGTTGAACTCTTAAGTTTGAATCTTCGGAAATCCTCTGTTAAGATTCTAAACAAGCATTCTCAAACTGGCAGAATTAGGTATAAGATGATTCTCACATCTTAAACAGACTTTTCAGAGTTAGCTTCTTCCAGCAGGCTCAGAATGGAGCTGAACAAGGAACGTGCTCTGTCTGCAGTTGCAAAAGAGCTCTTCCAGAAAAAGTGGAAACTGGATTTACTTTTTAGAAATGAATCAACTAACTTACTGGTAGTAATATTCCTTAATTTAGATACTGATGCATTTTTCTCAGAAAACGTTAAGATTTATATACATGTAAGAAACAGGTGATCTCAATAATTTTCTCCATATAGAATTATTTTGGTAGAAGTATTCTTGTTGACCTTTGTTAACTGCAGTAAATCTCCTTTTAATTCAAAATGACCTTTTATTTCAAGGTTATGTTATCCTAAATAAGGTTAACAGTTTTAAAAGGTCAAAAGTAACTAAATCTTTGGAGATAATAAAAAGATTTAAGTTGGCCTGACCTTTTTTTTATTTATTTACCTATTCAATTTTTGGATTGTGGTCTGTAACAATGTTTATATCTGAGTCAGTTGCAAAGAGAAGAAGTAAAAGAAATCTTCAAAATTCTTATAAGAGATAAAAAGGTTTTCATGTATTTGTGTATACTGAGATGTACCTTACATTTTGCTGACAACAAGAAATTGAGAGTTGTTTTTAGATAGAACAACTTTTATGACAGGGAAGTTACATCAATTCTAGAATGACTTTGGAGGAGATCTAGATGCATCTGCTACAAGTGTTGTGATATAGTTATGAGAAGATCC
Organism: Phasianus colchicus; assembly: GCF_987193195.1. Lineage (NCBI taxonomy): Eukaryota > Metazoa > Chordata > Aves > Galliformes > Phasianidae > Phasianus > Phasianus colchicus. The sequence continues at coordinate 34,805,699 of NC_143438.1, forward strand.
TTATTAAGCTAGCCTTAGTATTTATTAATTGAAGATTTACTTAAAAAAAAATTTAGACAAAGGAAAGACCTATGCATAATGCAGCAGTATATGAATTATGACTTAAAATAGTCACAGGAATAGCAGCAAAAGCCTCCAGCAGTAGATTGATGGACCATCATCAAAGCATTTTGAAAAGTATAAAAGAATAGGTAAATAAATGAAATGTTCTCTCATGAAAAGAAATAATAATTTGCATTTGCAGAAGCCCAGAAACTAAATATTTATCAGTGCTTGCAGAGAGGAACAGTGGTGTAAACTGACATTTACCTCTGAAAATGTCACACAACCTGACTTTATATCTTCTTGCACATCTTATTTGTATGTTTTAAGATGGTCTTAGGAAAGGGATTTTCACTTCCTGCACAAAGATAGCATCCATTTGTTCTCACTGGAACTGCAATGCGGATAGGCACGGTAATAAATATTATCAGAATTTGTAAATCAAAGAAATTATAGCACTACAAATAAAATATAAGGTAGTTCTAGGGGAGCTGTTGTTGCCCTCCTTGGCTTATGGCTGGACACAGTTGAGGACCTGAGAGTTGTTCTTGCTGGGAGGAGCAGATTGATGGCTCCTGGGTGCAGATATTCTATTTAATAGAAAGTGCTAAGTGTTGCTTCTCCAAGCACTAAGATCAGTAAGTCACATCCCTGCAGACAACTCAAGCTTACCTGCCAGCAAATCCTCAGCAGAGAGAGACTCTACCAGCTCTACTGAATTACCCCAGTGGCTTCTATGGTCTCAGGGGAGCAGGAAAGATAGTTAGGCAAGGAATATTTGTAAAAGAACCTACAAATCCAATTTGTCACCTTGAGTACTGGGCAGCTTGGCAGAAAGGGAAGGAAGAATATTATTCCTCAGTTTTCAGAGCTGATATCACAAAGTGCACATCTCTGGAGGAATCTGCAGCTCAGGAGACTCTAGGTGGTAACAAAGGTCTTCCTTCTTCTAACCTGCTTTTCTTCCAAATCTTGGCCTTTTGCCCTCCCTTCAAAGAAAAACATATGTTCTGCTGCTGAGAGTCCTTTTTTAAGTCTTTGTAACGCTCGTCCCATTGCTTCCATGCACATACTCAGACACATTTCATTACCCAGTCCCTAGATGTATAATTGGGGCAACATTCTCTGAGGAAATAATACAATGTACAGTTTCTACTCAGTAGATCACAGAGTGCAGAGAAGGAAGACTTAGTCACAGTTTTTTGGAACACTTCATGAAGAATGAGAATTTTGCCTTTTCCTTTCACTGACATTTGACAGTGAAAGACACTGACAGTCTGCATTTGTTTCCAGGGATCATAGTGGGTTTTGTAGTTATTGTTGTGGCTTTTTTTATTTCGTTTACTACATAGTTTTGAATTTTAGATTTAATGAAACTGCATTTTGAGAGCCAAAAATTTCCTTAATATTTTTATTAATATAATCCCCTAATCCAAGCAGTTTTATTTATGAAGCGCCACTGCACTAAAATAAAAGTCATTAGGTAAAGTGATTTTATAAATAATGCTGCTGAGGGATTTTTCTATTTTCACAATACGAGGGCTTATAAATAGTTCTTATGTTATCAACTTTCAATCACACTAGCATACAGAATGTCTTATTACTCTTTTGTGGAGTTATTTGTAGAAGAGACAGATGGGGAATTAGAAAGTAAATTTGTTTTGAAGATAGTACAGTGTGGCTATCACCGTGACTCTATCATCAGACTTTGGTGCTTTGTGGTAGTAAGAATTACAGTGGTTATATCTAACGTGTTTTACTTTTTCTTTCGGTCTTTCTTTGCTACCATCCACTTTTAAGGGTAGGCCTGAGTTCATATTTGTGGCACGTGAAGTGAAATAAGATAAGTAATATTAAATTAATCAATGTCCTTCAGTCTACAAAATGTGTTAGCACTTCTTTTTCCTTTGTTTAAATGGTACATCTTTTTATGTTTTACAAAACTGAATTAAGAAAAATAAAAGTGGCTAGATGAAAAAAAATTGGAATTCACATCTTGGTATTCTGGCAAATGTCTATTCAAGCTGGACAGGCCTGAAAAGTGGGCTCATGAGATCTTAATGAGGTTTAACAAGTCCAAGTGCAAGTTGTTGCACCTGGGTTGGGACAGTCACAAATATGTGTACAGACTGAGAGAAGAACTCCTTGAGAGCGGCCCTACAATTCACTGATGAAGGGAGATGAATTTCACTATATCAAGAGAATGATTAAAGCAGAAACTACCCTGCAATCACTCTGGACAACTTAAAGATCCTTTAATCCTGTGGTGTTCAGATACATGTGGGAAACCTCCAATCTTGCAACCTGCTTCACACCACAGTTCTACAGAGCTCAATTGTGGCTTGTAAACCTTTCACAAAACACAGAGACAGTTTGTTGTTGTTTTTGACTGAATTGAAATACCTGTAATTTTTTTTTAAGCTGTATAACTAGTATAAATAATACTGCTTTAAAAGTTAATCTCAACCTAAAATGTCACACATTTTCATTTTAAATAACTTTGTAGAGAGACATGTAGTAAAGAATTACAAAATTATTCTGTATCATTATAATGTAATTTCAAGTCATTATTTTTTTCCAAAAATAATTTTTTTAAAAATAATTTTTTAAAAGACTGAAAGTTTCTTTCAAAAATTTTACCCAGTAAATTTCTAATTAGTATTTCTAATTATAATTTCCAATTAGAAATTTAATGAAGAAAACTTCTACCTCCAGAAGAGTAAAAATTGAGGTCAGAATTTTTATACTGAAGGAAAGATCGTTTATTTAAGTCAAAGATGTGAGGCTCAGTAGATTGAGTTCCTCTCAGTTTTCCTTGGCAATTTGCTTAACCTTCGTAACATTTCCTACAGAAATGCAGTAATATCTTCATTTCTGATGGCGCCATGATTATTATTATTATGGTAAAAATGTGTTGGAGGTTGGGATCATTGTAACTATTTCATGAAGTTAGTTTTTTTCTTTTCTAGCTCATATAATGGAAAAATAAATGTAACATTCCTAAACTTGTGCTTCTTATGAGAATTGTTGATCTTCAGAAAGGTACTGATGATGCATGCTCTCTTGTTGAAGTGTATTTATAGTCATCACTGTAAACATTTTTAGACAACTCAAATGTTAAAATTTTCTGATTGCAAATTTATAAAATTTAAACACTTTGAAAAAGAAAAACTAATCCAAATTCAAGTCTAAAAGCATTTTCTCCTCAGAGTCTACGTGAGAGAAAATCTGGCATTCACATTTTACAGTGGATGCAGTGGTCATTGTGGTTGTTCAGAACCTTGTCCTTACCTTCTCTGGGGCTCAGAAGCTTTATGTTTTGCATTTCTCTTCCATGAGGCATGAAGTATCTAGGTGTAAGGACAGGTATTTGGTCCAGAGTCTGTTCTTTTATGCTGGAAAAAAAAAAAAAAAAAAACCCTTTACCACATCAGCTAGTTGTTTGTTATTTATTAAAAGCTGGTTTGCTATTCTATGTTCAAATTCTCCCATGACCCCAAAAAGATAAAATACATGAAAAAAAAAAAAAGTCTTTAAATCAGTCAGTGTCTAAAATCATTAGACTACTACAAAATTGACTGACCTTCTCTGTTAATCTTGAGGGGATCTCAGTTAATTTGTCAGTGCATTGCAAGTATCTAGTAAGTTTTGTAGTCAGCTGAGCTACTAGTTAACATATGGTATGTTTCATAGTGTATATGACCCCAAGCCCAGCTATGGACAAAAATAAGTATACTTTTATGTTAGGTTGCTTACCAAATATTTGATTGGAAGACATTCTAGGTGAGCTACCCTAGCACAGTATTGCATTTACTATTCTGCATTCAAAGAAGCTATATTATTCACCAAATAAAAAACACTCAAAAAGATCTATTTCCTCGCAAATCACTTTTTTGTATCACCATTGTTTTTGCTCTAAAAACATCCCCAAATCATTAAGTAACTGGGAAGTAGACAGCATGTGTTTCTTCTCTTTCTATTTTCATCAGTAATTGAGAGCCTGGCCACAATACACTGCATATAAAACCTGCTTAAATCCTTTTCTGGTGTACCTTACATATGGATGTGTAGTTTAGCACAGAGGAAGGTCTGTTACAACCTGCACATACAGCATTTACAGTAAAAACTAACTATAATTATCCTCGCAAAAAATGTTAATTTAAAAAAGAAGTAAAGGTGATCTTCTTGTTTAGCAAAGTCTGGGTTTTCAGATAAAGAATCGTATTTGGTCTCCATATGACTGTTACATGTGCCAAATTTAAAATGCCAAAGATGTCTAATTCATGCTGAGAACAGTGATAGTATACAGTCATTATGCCAGTTAAATGGAAGCTATTTAAAGGGAAGATAAAGCAGAGAGTGGGATGGCATATGAAGATCGATGGAAGAATATCATCCCATATTTTCCTATATGATCGGAACTGCATGGTTCATTGTAAACTTAGTAAACAGAAGCTGCAACTTTTTACCTTATTTTCCGTATCAATCATTGAGAAAGCTTATAGGCCTAATATTCTGATTTTCTTACTGATGAAGCTGCAGCTGCAGAAATAATAAAATGTACTGGAAATCTGCAGTGCATCTTAGAAAGCTTACTGAGATCCTACACCTGTGAGCTGTTCTTTGAAGCAGCACCAGATCTCTTTCAATGATTATCTGCTATCCTTGCAGCAGGATCCTGAGGGACGACCATGGAGAAGTGCTCAAGGAGGGCTGAGACGTTCTGGAAACAAACGGAAAACCTTTTGCTGGATGTTTTGAGGAGCATAGACCCTTTCTCCATTTAAGACCTATGTGTAGCTATAGCAATGAACTGGAATGAGGCCAGGCTCTTCTCAGTGCTATGTAGTGATAGAACAAGGAGTAACAACCTAAACCTTGACCATAGGAAGTCCCATACAAAAGCACAGAAGGACTTCTTTATGGTAAGGATGACAGGGCACTGGAACAGGCTGCCCAGAGAGGTCATGGAGATATTTAAGACCCATCTGGACACTACCTGTGTGACCTGCTGTAGGGCACCTGCTTTAGCAGGGGGTTGGACTCAGTGATCTCTTGAGGTCCCTTCCAACACCTGCGATTCTGTGATTCTGTGATATATTTGCCATCACAGAAATGTCTTCCCACTGTAGAATATTTTCCAAATGGATTTTGGCTACTTAAATAGACACAGAGAAAAAGAAATTGTAGTTCTAGATGAAGAAGGGAGACTTGAGCATTATTTATATGGACCAAACAACATCTTTCCCAGATGGCAAAAGTGCCGCAGGGTGTCCTATATTTGCACACTTCAGCATGAGGCAAGAAGAGCTGGCCACCACACTGTGCATATTTTTTCCACTGAAACTGTGCTTTTCACTTGATTTTTGTTGTGTCTGGGCTAGTCTGACATTGTGCAGGAATTTGCAAGGCACTCAGCAATCTCTGTCATTGACCCTGCCTTGATCTTTCTTGCAAATTTCCCTGCTGTTGCCAGATGGTTTTAAGCTTTCCTCTTCCATCTGGCAGTATCCACCTAAGCCATTTCTCACCTACAATGAAGAGGATCTGCCAGCCCACCAGCAGACTGAAGAGCAAAGAAAATCAAAAGGCAACCAAACTACAGAAGAACAAATAACAGTTTGAAAGTGCGTGAAAAGGGGAAATCATTTTGTAGGTTGTCTGTTTACTGACTTGAGTTGCTTCCTAAACCAAGAAGATATGATGTAAAAAAAGTATTTTTATGGAAGTGGCACACAACTCGTGTATGAAGTGAATGGATTAAACTGTTTACATTCAACCACAGAAAACACTCCAGAAACTGATATCAATGTCAGAAACCTTATTAGGTTGCAGAAGAGGTAGGAAAGCTTCAGCCTAATCACAAGACAGGAGGTCTTCAGGCTTTGAGAATGTCATCTGAAGGGCATTTATATTGTTTTCCATAAAAGGAAAGGGCAAATTTCCAGTACATATATAATCACTGGTAGCATTTATGTTGTCATCCTCTCTAAAGCGGTAACAAAGTGCACAAATGGTGGATGATTAGGGAGGTCAGTGAAGTGCGCCATTCAGCTGTAATTGCAGAGTTTTTAAAAATTCTTTTGACATCAGAAAATATCATATGTTTTTTTAACCCAGCTTTTTGCTATGATTAGTTAATTCATGCAAAATCAGTGAAGAAACGGAATGGCAAATTAAAAGCAGTACGCCAGGAATGTCATTCTGCAGCAGCAACAAGTAATCAGCAAAGTTGGTGCACTGTAAAATTACTCCTACCTGCCAACACTTAGCTCCAAATGCATAAGTACTCCACAACATCTGGTTTAATATGTTCCCACCTTGTGGTTCTGGAAAGTGCTTTGGGAGAAGTGCTGTGCCATGTACAATTTGGCTGATGCTGCAGTCAGTATTCTCCCTTTTCCTGATCCCCCCAGAGCACTTCACAAGACTTACTTATCTCACCTGGATTATTTGATACACTGTATTATTTAATTAGCACATTTTTTAAATTATCATAGGCTTATAAAATCTGGTAATCTTCCTATTAAGGAAATTGAGTGAGTCTGTTCGATCTAATACAATTTCATAACAAGTTGTGTTTTCCATTTCATCATTTTTCTGACTGGGACTTTCAGTTTTGAGTAATGAACTGGGATTTCCCAAGTTTGAAACAAATTTGCAGTAGAGTAGCCACATAGTGAAAATAAAAAGGTTATCCACTGCTGACCCAACAGGAGTTTGGAGTAATTCAAATTATTTGGAGCTGGTTAAAAATGGTTGAATGCTACAGGTTGTTAACTATGATGTGAAAGTGTGCTTTCCCTTCCGTGCACATAAATTGTTCAGGGAGAAATAGTAGTTCTACTGGTTCCCAGACAAACATTTGTAATATCTTAAATGTTGTAATGCTTCTTCATGTTTTCACCTATTTGAGTTCTGTGGTCATTGGTTGTTTGCTAGCTATCAGCAGCTGTTTAGGATGGAAGCATGAACTCAGGGAGAGTTACTATTGCCGCCCTCATTTCTATTTTATTTTGTGCAACTTTTTTTGCAAGATCTTTACTCTCCAGCTCAGGGTATCCACACAAGTCCAGGATAAAAATAGATTTTAAATGTTGTTGTGCTGTCTGCTGCAAGATTTGCAAGAGAGGTTGTGAATCTTGCCACCATGCAGCACATAACACAAGCTTGTTTGCTGAGTTTTCCTCCCATGTCTATCCCCTTACTTGTAAGCTTTTTTAAAGCTATGTGAGGTCAGGGACAATGTGTCCTGTCTAAAATGTCTAATGAAGAAAAGAGAACTGGGCATTAATGTTGTCACCACTGAGGTCAATAGAAAAATTCACACTAGCAGCAAGAATGAGCTGTAGAATAAACTCAGATCTTTCTAAAGTCCTTCCACACACAATTCTGTGTTTCAGTTGGTGAAAATGTTCTTTTTCCGTAGCTTATGTTATAATCATTACTCTACTGTGTGAGACACTTCACATGTGTTGTTCGTCACAAAGGGAAACTGCAGAGCCGACAGGGAGAGCCAGGTACAGAAAGCTGCATCTGCATTGATCTCACTTGAGCTGGAGATCAGATCCAGTGTTTCAAAGCAGGAACCAAAAATAGCTGTCAGGATTTCAGCCTGTTCTGAAAGCAACACAGAAGGTAACTGCACACAGCTGTGAATAGCCAAAAGGAGCATTCTCTGGTATGTAATGAAAACAGTATCTCTTAAAATCACAAGTAAGAAGTACTTTGTATTCCTATAGCATGCATACCATTAAGAAGCAGTTTCACTATAGTTCATACCCTAATTATAGGCAGCATAGGAGCTGTACCTGTCCCTTCCATGTTGAATGTTATTTTTTTTTCTTGATATAAAAAATATGAGTTCTTGCAGGATTCTCTGAGCGTTAATTGTAACTTCTCCCTCATACAAACACTCCTGGCAGTCTGCAGGTCCTTTTCATTCTGCTCTTTTATACAATCTCCTTTCCAAAATTAATGGAAATCTACAAAACTTCTAGCCATACTAAATTTTGCACAGACACTCACTTGCTCCACATTTTTGATGAATTATACTATCTAATGAGCTGCTGCTGCGGTTTCCATAGTAGATGGTCTTTGATTTGGCTTGTGGTTATCTCTGAATAAACATCTGAAACACAGCATACACTGTTTATCAGCCACTTGCCAGTGACACAAGAAGTGCAGGTGAAAGGAAGGATGACTTCAAGTATATTTATTTTCATGGCTGCATGTTCAAGCTGTTCACCTTGTAAAAAAAAAAAAAAGGTGTCCTAATGCTGATAAATGTGACTGACACAGTTAAAGACAGAGTGACTTTGGATGTTTTCTCTCTGGTTTGCAGTAGGGGTGACCTCATCTACTGGTAATTATCATGCAGCTGTTTCCTCAGATCTTTACTTTTTTACTCCATTCCTTTGCAGGCTGATGGAACAGACATCACAAGTTCTTATTTCATGTTACCCATTGAATATTCTACACATCCTCAAGCAACTTAGAGTAGATTTAACTTACCTCTGAGGTATGAATACAGATAAAACCTAAATCCAAATATCTCACCCTTTATTTTTGTAGCCGGACCCTGCAGGCAGAGACATCTCCATCCGACCTATCCTGGAGCACTGTGAGAACACTCACATGACAATTTGGCTTGGGATTGTCTACGCATATAAAGGGCTTCTGATGGTAAGCACAGTTTACTCTGCAAAAGCTGCTTTCAAGCTACTTGCTGATAGGCTTGAACTGAATTCTATTTGTTTTCCTGATTGCTGGGAGTGAGTTAAAGCTTTTTTTTAATACATCCTTCATAAAGTTTGTTAAGTGGTTGTATGTGGGTATAAGAATACATAAATGTATAAAATAAATAGAATACTAATAGTACTAAAGCTGAAAACTAGAGATATTCTGCCAACCAAGAAATTTAGTAGTGAAAAGATAGGTTTATTAACGAGACAACTTTATAAACTCAGACCGCTGAGGTGGGGCTACCTTGTTCTAAACGTTTGACTCCATATTGGAAATGTCCACCAGGAATAGCTGCAAGAGATGCTGAATGGGGCTCTGAGCACCTTGATCAATCTTTAGGTGTCCCTGTTCATTGCAGAGGGATTGGACTAGATGACCTTTAAAGGTCCATTACAACTCAAATGATTCTATGATCCTATGATTCAATGCAAGATGAATTTGGAGCCTGAATCAAAATCATCCCTTTTTTCACTACAGCTCATCTACATAAAAGATTTTGTTCATGGAATGAAATTCAGGAAGCAGCAATATGAAACCTTGATAGTTTAGATAAGGAAAGAAAAAGTGACCATTGGTGACTAAAAGATCCTCATGCCCTAAGCCTCAAGGTTCTAAAAATATCTGATTTTTGACAGCACTGACCAGATGAACACCTACCTTGAGCTAAGCCCCATCTGGATTCTAAAACCAGATAAACATTTGCTTACACTGCCTGAAGGGTTCAGTCTGTTCTGTGCATTTGTAGCATGCCTGTTCAGAGGGACACCCGCCAAAGAGTGGGTCAGTTGCTCCCATTCAGTGTGGCAGGTGCTGCTGCTGTGGGGAAGCTGGGCAGGGTGAGATGCTGGTGCTTGGAGAATGTCTTCTGCTGTACATAGAATGGCTGCTACCAGGCTGCAGAGTCCTGTTTGTTTTCACTCTGCTTTTAGCAGGTTAGAAGATCTTTAGGCATGCAGGACAAAGCTCAATAGGAAGGGATGTGAGCTTTTTTTATTTATTCTATACACTCAGCTGCTTTGTGGTGCAGAGAAGGGAGTTGCACTGAGCGTCTCCACCTCCTGACTGTCATCTCTGACCATAAGGAATCCTTCCCACCTTCCCAATAGACACTTATTTTTAGAAGAATGTCCAAGAAGGCTGTGAGACCAAGAGCGAGAACATACCTGATCACATCACGGGGATCAGGATTTAGGAGAGAGTCTGCATCTTAGCATTTATTACTGAGTAGCTATGTGTTCATTGACGTGTAGCACATGTCTAGGCATTTCAGTTCTGAGGGCAAGCACTGGGAATGCAGTCTGACAGTAAAACAGCTAGCAAATATGTGACCTTTAGTACAGTTGTTGACAAGGCATTTGACTTTATTGTCTCTTTCCTAGCATATTTCTTGTTTGTTGTTTTGATATATTTATCAGTAAATTCCTACTTTTCAGGTAGGAGTGTTTTTTCCTTTGAATACAAGAATTTTTCTAGACAATACGTTAAAAGGAATTACAGGTTTGCTATATTTTTACTTTCCAATCTCATTGTATAGAGATTTTGAACAGTTCATTTCATGGTCTTCCATGTAGAAGCTGTCACTATTCACCATATAAAGGCTTAAGACCTTTTTCTCTGTGATTCTGTACAAAAAGTAACGTGAAAGTATGTTTGGTTCATTTAATGCGATGTAAATAAACAAATTCAAATCCTTAAAAAAAATACTGAAAGATTTTTTAAAATTATTTGCTTTGCAAAAATAACTTCTATAACATTTTCAATGAAAAAAAATCTGCAATTTGTTAGTAAGAAGACAGGAAAAATAACAATAAGTATTTAAAAAAAAAAAAATCCCAGGTAATGGTAATGTCGTTTGAATTGTTTCCTTTTTATTTATGTTGTTCTGGACAGCAGTTGAACTACTTTGGCTCTCATTAATTCATTGCTGTAGATTGGTTTGTTGTCATGTACGTCGTACTGCTTTCTACAAGATGTGTGACTCAGTTTGTTTAAGTTTGCAAATGCCATTTGGCGTTACTCATCATAATTATTTCAGGCACACAGTGTTTCATAACCATCAGTACAATATATACTTTTATTGCTCCAGTGCCCCTTTATTACACAAATTTCTATATATGAAAGAGATTTCTGAATCAGTCAAATAATTGCTGCAGTGTCCTACTCTTCTGGAGCACATACACCTGTGTGATATGAGGACAACAGGACTGATGTTTTTAATCTCATGTTTCAGATTTCTGTCCCCCAGGCACAGTTTGTCTTTCAAACAACAAAAAAAATCCTGGAATCTCTTGTGTCACTGTATCATTCTATACCGGTTTATCTGATGAGAAACTCTGCAGTTTGTAACAATTATTATCATTATTATTACTACTATAATTCACATCCTGTATGCTAAGAGCTAATGCTGGTAACTACAGTACAATATTTAAGGCAAAATGTCTTAGTGATTTACTTGAGCCAAAATTGTGCACAGTGACTTCTTGTTGTCTCTAATTGAGAATACCAAAATTGGGTTAGCTTAAAAAGTACTTCTCTTCTGTGGTTTAAACACATAGATAAATACTGTCCAGTCTCGTGACTTAAATGTGCTGATGCAGTGAATTAATCATTTAGGTTAGGGCAGAGCATGGAAGGGCAGATGGGGCAGGGAAGGTGAAGGAAGCCCTTGGTTGCCAGGACATACAAGCTTCTTCTGTATTAAAGTAAGTAAACATTTAAACAAAGCAAACCTTTAAATTCAGATTCATAGTTCTTCACTTTCCTTTGAAGTGATACGAGGAAATGCATCTTAACTGCATGAAGGCTTTTCAATCACTGTCTTCAAATTACTTAGGACTGATGATAGAGGACTGTTGATCAGAGGACAACAGGAAGATTGCCATGCTGAGCCTTGCCTTTGTACCTCACATTTGTCTTCTTAGTGACTTTGGCCAAATCCCATCATATATACTGGATTTTGTTTTTTCCCATCCGAGGTTCAGTTCCTAAAAGGCTACGTACAGATGTAAGGCCACTCTGTGTATATACATAGTGGCCATCAGTTCTGGTATGTCTAGTTTTGATTTCTGACTGTTTCAATGAAGTTGAACAGTACCTTTATTTTGTATATTCCAAAGATGGGTAGAAATCATATCATTGTAAACTTTCCAGTGCTGCATTATTAGCATCTTTCTGAGCAGTGTGAGCATTTTTTCCAAAGAGCAATCCCAGATTAAGGATGGACCGGCTCCTAGGTCCTTTTGTTTATTAGCTACAGTGGACTTGTCTACAGTTTGATTCCCCTCTTCATCCTAACGTGTTAACATTATATTCAAATTGTTTATGTGCTGAAAGTTTCTTTCATTCTGTTGCCAATGTCAGATCACTATTATGTACTATTTAGTAACTGAGAAACAGGCTTTCAAGGTCAAGATATATTTTCCACTTGGCTGTTGCTATGTATGTCAAATCCTACTTTTACCATGTTATCATAATAGAATTTGAGGTTTTTTTAAGCTGTAACTCTTATTACTGACCAATTCTGATACATAATTTTTAAAGTGATGTCCTTAGTTTACCTTGCTAAGGACAAAAACATCATGATGGTGAAAGAGAAAAATTGATACACTAACAAGGCTGATTAAAAAAAAAAAAAAAAAAAAGTCAAATTCCTTCTCATTACTTGTATTCCAGCATTTTGTTTCATACATTGACAATATTTTAGCATCCAAACCATACATTACTATATGGTTTTGTAGGATGATTTTTTCCATCCTATGTTCATAAGGAAATTTAAAATGTTTTATTGAAATACTAGAGATATTGCAGTAAGGGATTAAGTACCCTTACATGTCTTTTAGCATCACTTTTATAGGATAGAAATATATCTTAGTTGTAACACATGTTTTTGTCAGAGATGTTTGATCATTTTACAGTACTGTGATTATCTGTGGTGATCTTTTGCCACGGACTGTATAAAGCTATCCTAAATGGATACTTACTCGCAGATGTTACTGTAAAGTGTTTCATTACTAAGCAGAGTTTACATTTAAGGAAGTCAAATGCTGTAGAGAAAGAAGGTAAAAAATGTTATTAACTGATTTGAAAGGCTGAAGCATAAAGACACAGTTTTTCTCTGGATGTGTGTTAGTGACCATAGCTTCCTGCAGATGCCAATCCAGCTCAGTCTGTGCAGGGCCATACTTTGCCACCACATTTTTTAAAAAAACCCCTTTGGTTGAATAGCTGGATGTCACCTCTCACAACTCAAAAAATACTTAGCTGTTGTCGTAATGCTCAATAGAAATATGAAGCTTTCCTTTAGTACTTTGTATCTAGGGCAGCTCTGTGAAAACGAGTTAAACACACGGCTGACTCATCCCTCATCAGGGAAGGACGCAGTGGTTTGATGTCAGACTGCAATGACTGTGAAGGCAGGAGACCTGTGAGGGGATCATGTGCCCTTCTATTTGCTAACTTGACTTAGAAAAAATAAAATCACTTTTTTATTATAAATTTTCCTGAAAACTGCACAGTGTTTTTCGCTGCTCAGCTCTCCAGTGAACACCTGAAAAATCAGTATGCTTCTTTTTGCATTTTGGAAAGCTCCCACTGAAAAAAATCTGCAGCCATTTCACTGATGCTTATATCTGGGATGATGTGAAGGTAGTGAATAAATATGAATATGGAAACGCACAGCTCCAATTTTACGATTGCTTCAGAGTCAGAGATGTTTGCAGGTCTGAGTCCAGAACTGCCTTTATATAACGGGCAGCAGGAGGGGATATCTTCCAGTACCAAAGCCAGAAAAAGACAACAAAAAAGCTGCAAGGACTTTGAAGTAAATGCTTGTTTTTATGCAGCACAGCAGGGCTGTGATCCACAACTGAGCTCAGTAAGTGCTACTATGATACAGTAATTAGCTGCAAAGCTGCAGGCTGATCCAATACATGCTCTTTCCAAAACCGTAACCTCTCATTATTGGCAAGTATGACTATGGCAAGACTTCCGGCAAGATTTATTTTCTCTGATATTTCCCTTTTATTATCTGATATCCTCACTAAAATTTTCCTTCTTCATCTTCATTAATATTTCATATCCCATGATCAGAGTATAAGCAGGTCTGACTTTGAAATGAAACATATAGACAAACAGGTTTATGGCAAGCACAGGGAAGGAAGGAAGACAGGAAGAGAAGAAATCCCCTGCCTGTCATCTGCCTGTCTTTGTAGTCCAGTAGCAAACCAGATCCTTGATTGTATTAATACATGCTGTGGATCAGTAAGCAATCATCATTGTACTTAACAGCAATTCTGCTGAACAAGATGAAAAGCAGTGCTGAATATTTTCCTATACTTCAGCTACAGACGGTTTTACTCAATTCTCAGCTTTCAGTTTAGATGGTAAAAAGTTTTTAAAACTTAGATTGCCTGTTAAACTCTGTGAACACAAACAATATATTTTCCTGTTATTCTTCTAAGACTTTATATATTTCATTTAAGGACCAAAATTCCATCATTAGTTGCAGTGATTACTCCACTGTCTTCAGACACTGTTTTCCCCAAATTTATACAGCAGTCTTCTCATAGCCCTGTTAGATACTCTGACAACACAGCCAAAATCAGCTTACCAACTACTGCAGAGGTAACAATCCAAACCAACATGGTGCCAAACAAAAGCTGCATACCCTCAAACACAAATAAAACAAATGAATCTTTCCTGTACAGCCTGTACCTTCCTAGAATGCACAGAACAATATTTATGATGCTTTCTACATTAACAAGATATGTATTTAGTAGATCTATATGGAAAAAGGCACTTTTTATAAACTAATGGTTTTAACTGTGAAGGAAGCCTTCCTAGTTGCATTTTCAAAGTGTCTTTGGCTGAGATCCCCAAAGAGACCTGAATTAGACCATTAGGCTTAGTAGAAAATTGTGCTGTCTAATTTTTAGATTACTGCTTTATATAAGAGAATAGCCCTGAGTTGCTCAAACTCCTTCTGTGACACATGGGATCCATCAGGAATTTCAAGAGGGGAATTGTAGCTGTCAGTGAGGAGCTGTCTTAGTGAGCCAGAATAAAGCAGTGGGGACAGATGTGTCCTGTCCTTCTCTGAAGTTAGCACAGTTAGCCCTGCTAGTAGCTGGCTTCCTCCATCCATTCCAGTGTGTTTCTTGCACACCTTCTCTAAAGTTTAATCAAAATTCTCAGCAGCGATTAGAGCTAACATCCCACGTGAGTGCCCAAGTAATTAAGACAGCCAGTCTCTCATTACATAAAAACTGACAGCTCTGAAAAAAAGTTTGAGAGCTGCTTCTGAAAACAACCTTGACTTGGGGGTTAGGTGAAATTAAAAATTGTGCCACATTGTCCAAACCATGCAATGATCACTACCAGTATCGCTATCTTGCAATACTGAAGATGGCTGATGCTGTGCTTTGTGTGGGTGCACTCGGAGAAGCCTTACCAGTTTGAGCCCTCCAGGAGCACCAGGAGAAGAAACAGCTGCTTTGCTAATCCCAGTAGGCTTTAAACATCAAATAGTCCTTAAACTGCTCAGCAGCCTAAAGACTTAGGTGCCCCCAAGCACAATGGGAAGGTTGATTTATGTAGCTGGGGAAGATTAATGCTTAAAGTTTAGGTACCAGGTGTAGAGAGCAGCTGAAATGGGCCACTGAGAGTCTGTGTTTTTAACTGAGACCCAAACATTTCAGGCTGCAAGAGCTGGGGCTGTTCAGCCTGAAGAAGAGAAGGCCCTGGGGAGAACTGAGAGCAGCATTTCATTATCTAAAGGGAGGCTGTAAGAAGGAAGGGGACAGACTCTTTAGCATGGTCTGTAATAGGACAAGGGGAAATAGTTTCAAACTAAAAGAGGGGAGATTTAGATTGGATATCAGGAAGTTTTTTACAGTAAGGGAGGTGAGGCACTGGCACAGATTGCCCAGAGAGTTGGTGGAAGCCCCATCCCTGAAGACACTCAAGATCAGGCTGGATGGGGCTCTGAGCAACCTGATGTAGCCGTAGGTGTCCCTGTTCATTGCAGAGGAGTTGGACCAGATGACCTGTAAGGGTCTCTTCCAACTCAAATGATTGTATGGTTCTATGATATAGAAAACTTGTCAGAAAACTACAGAACTCTGGACCTGTCACTAAATATCCACATCCTATTCCTCAGCCAAACTATTCCAGGGAGCTTCAGATCTTTTGCCATCAAAAAAAGAGACTCTAATTTCTACGCACCGGCTGAGCCTCAGAAACAGAGAAGAACATGAAAAGGGCAGGTGGAGAGAAAGTGAAGCATCACATTCTCTCTGGAAAGCTCTGTCTCAAAACAGGAATCTCATCAGCTCAGTGGAGCTCTGCAAACACTCTTAACAGGCAAACAAGGAGTATGTCTGTGATCACCAGTGTCCTGGCAGCAGCCTGTGGAAAATCTCTGCTTTATCCATGTTTAAGTCTCAAAGATGAGCTGTGAGTTTTAGAAAAGGAGAGCTGTTTCTGAGGCAGAACATTTTACTCCAAATGCCAATAACATTTAAAAACAATGCTCTTAAATTTGTAGTGCTTCATTCAGAGGGAACCCACTTGCCACAAGAGCCTCTCTCTCTTTCTTTCATTATCATATAAATAAACATCTTCCTTTCAGCTGGAAGATACTCAACCATTTTCCATGCTGTTTTCAATTATAAATGAGAAGGTCAGACTGTAACCCCCACAACACTGTTCAAATGATCTTTTTCCATTATAATTGATATTTTAAATTGCTTTATAACTGCCTTAGCTATAAATTCATGCCCATTATTTGTAATAAGTGCTGGCGTCATTTAGGTTTGCTGGCCATATTCCCAGAATAATGCTTTTGGAGGGGAGTGTGTTCATCTTGAAGAACTGGGGGAGAGCAAGGGATGATCCACAACCCTAAAATTCTCATTAATAATTATAACTGAAGACAAATTATACCAAGTATATGCTGTCCAGTAAACAGAGTTGCTATGGTTAGAGGCCTGTGGGTTAAAACTAAAATAGTCAGTCACAGTCTCACCTCTTTTTAAACACAGTTTAGATGCACACACACAGGTATGCTTTCAACTCCTTTAAGAGCTCAGCCTAGTTGTCAGTTCAGGCACTGCCAAAGTGTGAATCTACAACACAGCTGAGCTGCTCTGTAGCCAGAGTGCAGGGAATGCAGAGGAGGCGCCTGGTGATGTGTTGGAATGCTTGGGAGGGATAGGCTTGTTGATGGAGAAAAGACCTTGCCAGTGTTGGACTCCAGTGCAGTCAGATCAATGCATACTACATTTTGCATCTGTAAAGTCTGTAGAGGAAGCCATGAATTCTCTGCTTCATTTGTGCACAGTGCCAGACTCAAAAGCAGAAAAGTGGTGTCTGCATCCTTCCTCAGTAAAAGCATCACTTTGGTTACCTGAGGGGATCTGGAAAATGCATTAGGGGATTAGCTGCTTCTTTGGCACGAGGATATCCAGCTCAGTAAGCAGCTTCTCCATCTAGGTCCTACCAGAGAGACTCTGAGACCCCTCTAACCTCCACCCTGCAGAACATGTGTGGATTTTGGTCCTACAAGAGGAAATGGGTAAAGCGGAGGAGGGAGAATCGTAGAATATCCTGAGTTGGAAGGACCCCAAAGGGATCATCAAGTCCCACTCCTGGCTCCACATAGGATCACCCAAAAATCAGACTATATGTCTGAGAGTGTTGTCTAAACGTTTATTGAACTCCAACAAGCTTGGTGCCATGAAAAGATCTATGTCAAGGAGCAAAAGGAAGGCCCTGGAAATGATCACATCCTACAGGAGCATTAGGAATACATGGAGAGGAGAAAGGTGAGAATGGGGCCAAGGAAGGCTTCCATAAGTATTACAAAGGCAAATGCTGCTTCTGTTTTTGGGAAGAGCCACTTCTGCCTACATGTATTTGCAATCTGCCACACTCCATAAGCTGAAAGTAAATATCTTACAGAGCCTTTCAGCCAGGACTGTTCATGAACATGTGGCATGGTAACATATGTCCTGTAGGCAAGAGAATTAAATAAACTAGCAGAAAAGCTCAGCAATGGCAGGGCAAGGCTGGCAGTTCAGCGGTCAATCCAGGATTGAAGTGTCTATTTAAGGAAGTAGGTGGCCAGAGTCTTCTAGATTTTGTGGAAGTGCAAGGCACATGAGTCACAAATTATTTGGTTACTGTTGTTAGTTGAGGTAAAAAAAGTAAACAAATCATCAAGGAAATATACTATTATTAATATCTGATCACTACTATAGTTGGAAGCATATAGAGGCAAAACTGAGTTCATCCAGCAAACATAAATCTCAGTTCCTAACTCCTTTCTGCTTGACTTTGCAACCAGAAAATGGTCTTCTAGTCCAGATTGTTTGCCTTTAAAATTTTTAAAGTTTTTTTTTCCCCCCACAGGTAAAAAGCAGGAGATAAGTTTTTACTGGGCAAATGTAATTAATCCCCGAGTGGCATCAGGAAAGACCTTAACTTTTCTGGATTGTCAGGAGGGTTGCAGTTGTTTAAGACGGATTTTCTCTGTGAATTGGCAGTGGACAAAAGTGATGTCTAAATGAAAGTGTTGCAAGGTCAATGGAAATGCATCTTTTTGTTTTCATTTTCATTTTCTTTCCTGTTTTATAGTGTGTTCAGAAAAAGCTAGATAGCACAGGCATCATGATTTGGGTCTTGGTGTTCGTTCCTCTGTCCTTCTTTTTTCTGATACTACCTACTCTACCATTCTACCCATAACGTTGTACATGCTTACTGGGCTTTGCCTAGACTATTGACTCAGCTACCTATTTGCAGTGCCTTGAGTTCATTTATGCTTTTCCTTTGTTGCCAGAATCTCTCTGTGGAATACAGGGAGACAGAGAAATAGAACAATTTTTTTGCAGTTGTTCATGTTGTAGAAAAATCTAATTAAATTTCAAGGAATGGAGAAGGCTTCCTTACCCTAAAGACTCTCCCCTGCTGAATTTCAAAGGCATATTGCAAATAAAAAAGGGGCTAGAATGTAATGTAAGAACATGCCAAAGAAACAAGCAAAAGAAAAACTGCCACAAGAATATTTTATGCCAGAAATCATTAGACAATTGCAATTGAAAGGCCATTACGAACTCTCACTATTATAAAAGACACTGTTATTGTACTTTGAACAGGTGGGGCGACACTGCACTGGATATTTGTCTGTCATTGGACACATCTTGGCATTTCTGCTTATTAATGTATGTGATAACCATACAATGAATAACTGGATTGATAAGAGTCTATTGAGAACAGCTGCTAACAGTAGCTAAAAGAACCACCCATCATATCTTTACTGGAATCCTTGAAAATAAAGAGGAATGTCTATCTTCAGAAATAATTACAAATATAAAATAAATATGTCCATAACATTTAGAAAAAGTTGTTCCTGTTACTACTACTACTACTACTTCCAAGTATTGTATTTTTCTTGTGAAAGATAGAATCTGTCCTACTGAGCAAAAAGAAAAAAAAACAACAAAAAAAGAAGTTAATTAGATATAATTTTAAAAGTGTATGTGTATCATTAGATATAATTTAAAAAGTGTAAGTTGTAATGCTGTCTAAATTTATCAAATTAGAAAGCACACCTACTGTAGCTGATAAATTCATTACACACCAATTAATGCTTTTTTCTGGATGTCAACCAATTCTTCCTATAATTACTATCTTTTTTTCTTTTTCTCCTATTTTTTTTCTACCATTTCAGTTATTTGGTTGTTTCTTAGCCTGGGAAACACGAAATGTCAGCATTCCTGCTTTGAATGACAGCAAATACATCGGAATGAGTGTATACAATGTTGGGATTATGTGCATTATTGGTGCTGCTGTTTCATTTCTTACTCGGGACCAACCCAACGTGCAGTTCTGTATTGTTGCTTTAGTCATAATTTTCTGCAGTACCATTACTCTCTGCCTTGTGTTTGTACCTAAGGTAAGTGAATTTGTTTAGCATGGATGTTGATTATTTTTTTGTTCCATTTTGTAATTGTGATGTAAAAGTTCAGTGTCTTTTCAAGCTCTGGGAAAATTCTAAAGCTAGCCTGTCTGTATCTGAAACAAAGAAGAAAGTTTCATGAGATTTTAGAAAAAATATGAAGTTACAGGAATGTGAATGCATGCATTCCTAATGCCTATGGCATTAGGTGACACAAAGGTTGTTCTCTCTAATTTTAATGGAATAGGAACTTTTTGGACAGTGGGACTTGTAGGCATTAAGAAGGAGCAGGTCCAGTTGTCTGCTCTACCACATGTCTCTTATATTGAAACCTCTAAGATACTCAAGTAGGATTTATTAGCACTTCAGAAAAAAAGAGAAAAAAAAAAAAACTGTATGCAAACTGCAGTTGCTGACAATGAAGATGTTTTTAATAACTGGTATATTGTAGGTCTAAATGAGGCATGGACTGTAAAGCATATGCCTTCATTTCTTTTTGGTCCTTTGGACTCTTGAAGATGTGTGTATTATATGTTGATGGAAGATACTGAATCATGGAGAGCTGGCACTTAAATTATTTTACTTGCAGAGTTAAGCTTTAGGCATGAGTGTGATAGACCTTAAATGACAAGAAAGTGCTTTCTACGTAAGTTTACTTTAGCTAAACCACAAGTTCTGGAGAATGCATTTGTATTTTGTGGTAAAATGTGCAATTGGGGTCATTTTAAATGATTTGCAAAAACCTAGCGTAACACCCCGAGTAAGATGTATATATAATTGGATGACTGGAACATTTGCAAGGCAAGATTTAAGATGCTTGTCTTACCTCTGGAATTTTTGTCTTTTCAATTAAGTCATGATAAAACATTTGTGGCAGAATTGAACAAATTATAGTGAATGTGTTGGTGCTAACTGATTATGGCATGCCTGATTATGGTCCTCGGAAGGGAATTTACCTCAGTTGTTCCCTCTGAGAGAAAAGAGAGACAAAGAAAAACAAAAGAAGCCAACTTCTGATCTGCAGCAAAGCAGAGCAATTCATTTTCCAGGACTGACTAACCTGGATGCATTTACAAGTTCTACAGTTCAATTCTTAAAAATTATATACCTACAAATACAAAATCATATTCTTGTTCTGGATCTTAGGGAAAAATCAGAACTTCATTCTAAATTAATGAAAATTCCCAAACACAGCAAAGAAAAATACTTTGAAATTCTGCAAGATTTAAGTTTGTAAGCTGTATGAAAATGCATATTAAAGCTCTGCTGCCAAAAATACCTCCACAAAATTTCAAAAGTCTCTTCAAAGAGAAAATATTATTAATGCTGTGACATGCTCTTCTGCCCTTTGCTTTCATGCTCCCTTACCCATCCTTTTCCACTGCTGTAGGCTCTGAAATGATTTTCCTGTTTCCTCTCTTAACCCTTTCATCTGACCTTCTTTTAACCCCCAACTTCCTTGCCATCATTTTTACTCTCAGTTCTTTCTGTTCAAAATGCAAATATGAACCCTAGCCTCTGAGCATAATGTACTTCATCCCATCCTATGTATTGTCAGGTTCTAATATGCTTAGATGTTTTGCATTACAGATGATCATGGGCAAAGTAAAGGAAAAAAAAAGAGATTGAAGCAGGAGTTGGAATGTCCATCCAACACCTGAGTGCTTTCACAGCTGGACATTTTTTCTTCTGGCATTTGTATATTGTGTCCTACATTTCTTCTTGCCATGCTTCGCAACAGTTGCAGCAGGACTATTGGCAAGCATTCTCCCCTGGAATGTGCTCCAGCTTAGATTTCATGATGTCCAGGCCCCACAGAACATTGTAACCAAGAACACTCAAGCTATACAGCTAGGTAAGACTTCAGTGTGAGACAGGCACCAAATCTCTCCCCTTAACAATTACGTAATCAGTTAGTACACTTTTGGTGACATGGGAAGATTGTTGGTGAAATCCTAAAGTCTGAAGCTCAATAAGCATAGAAGATACTGAAGATCTGGAAGCTTGCACTTCTTTATTAAACCACGTTTAGGCAGATGCAAGCAGTAATGTGGTTTTGAGCCATTTGAGTACTTATATTTTTCTTCAATTCAAAGTAAAATACATTTCCTTCAGCAGTGTCAAGGTCTTGCAGTGCTAGAATTCAGTCTTTGACCCATAGCCCTTTTATGGATCTGAATAAACACCTGTTAAATTATGTAGGGAACTAGAGAAAGAAACATAACATTTTTCCATTACTTCTCAGTTGTACTAATCCTATTTACATATACTGGCAATTACTAGGTCCACCTCATGCACTGCTGTTTTGCTAGCACAAGTGACTCTAAAAAATCTCATAGCAGAATTAGACCAGGGACAAATTCTTCATTACTCTCTTCATTTAAAGATGTGCTACACCACCTTTCATGGACCGAGGTGAAGGCAGATGGCCAGTAGTTCCCTAGATTCTCAACTTTCTTGAGCACATCTGTAACATTTTCTCTCTCTCAGTGCTCAGGATCCTCTCCTAATCAGCATCAGCTTCCAGAGATAATTGAGAGTGGCCTTGCAGTGACATCAGTCAGCTCCCGCAGTCCCTGGGGATGCACCTCATCAGGTTGCATGAATTGATGTTCAATTGGCTTGGGGGTTCCAGAGGGATGGGATTCCTCAAAACAATTACTACAAGTAAGGGCTAATGTGAAGCGATCACTTAAGATCCGAGCCTTCTGCATGTCTTTAATCACCAAAAAAAATGCAGTTTATTGTCTTCAAACGTAGCACATTATCTCCATCTACAGATTTGGTCTGTAAACTCGTGTCAGAGAAGAACTGCTTCAGTGTCAGATCAGTCATGTCTGTATCAGAATTTAGGCCTTTATTCATGCCACCACAACTGTGGAGTGGTCATGCTTGCAAGAACAAGGTGAACCAATTATGAGTCATGGCCATACTACAAAATATGACTGTACAGTATTTACAAAATTCCTTCTCCTTTCGTCTTTTCAGACAGCTCAGCAGCATTAGATTTATGAAATCATATCCTTCTTCTCCAGGCAGGGAGCTCCTTCAGCTCTATTTGTATATAAATATATGTGTATGATGCTTGGCAAGTAATCATAAGTTCTGTATTCTTTAGAGTACTCTGAAAAGATATCACCTCCTTGCTCCTTGCTGAACCGCCAGTAGCTTTCTCTCTTCATGTCAAGGCAATATTTTCACATTGTCACTGAATGTTAAATCTTACCTATATTTGTTTAAATTAAATATGTTTAAAGTTAACCTTTTTTAAAGTGGCTTATTGAATTTATTTGAACAGATTTGTTTTATTTTGGTCCCTAAAACCTAATTAAGTTTCTGTTATCTCCAGAGTGCAATCTCCCTAGGGTTCTTTCTGTTAATACTCCTCCTTCATGCCTCTCTGCTTGAATGTTACTTCTAACAGTAGGAAAGAAGAAATTTCATGCAACACTGTGTTTGGGGAGTGAAGGGCTTGGGTGTGTTGTTTTTTTGTTTTTCTTGAGGAGAAAATATATTCTTTGAAAGTATAAAGATGTCAATGAAGGATAGAGATTTTTGATGAAATATTGAAATATATCTTTAATTAAGTCCAGGCTAATATATTTTAAATGAGCTTTTCTGAGTTGGTGGATGAAAAACTTAACATGAGCCAGCAGTGTGCTCTTGCATCTCGGAAAGCAAATAGCATCCTAGGCTTCATCAGAAGAGGGGTGGCCAGCAGGAACAGAGAGGTGATTATCCCTCTCTACTCTACTTTTGTGAGGCCCCATCTGGAGTACCATGTCCAGGTCTGGGGCTCCCAGTACGAGAAAGACAGGCAACTGTTAGAGATGGTCAAGAGGAGAGCCACAAAGGCGATCAGAGGGCTGGAGCACCTCCCCTACAGAAACAGGCTGAGGAAGCTGGGCTTGTTTAGCCTGGAGAAAAGAAGGCTGCAGAGTGACCTAATTACAGCCTTTCAGTACCTAAAGGGTGCTGTATGGGAACTGCTGAATCACGGTCAGAACCTCTGATTGAGTACCTGAGGCAAGCAATAAGTCAGCCTTGGGAGCACAGGTGAAGGTAATTCAGCTGTGGTACCAGAAGGGGTGGAGCCTGGCTCCACCTCTCCTAGACCCCATTTAAGATCTGACTACCACTGGGGTTCTCTTTTAGAGATTGCTCCTCTTGGGGTCTTCTCAGTGAGCCTAGGACAAGGGTAAGCTTTTTATCCATTCTTCTTTAGTGTGATAACCTGTTTAGCTTAACTTTCTTGTGTATTTCTTAATAATAATATCCATATATTTATTGATTATGCAGGTGCCTATAAACAAGAGAGGAATCAACTCTTTAAATGGGTTGATAACAGCAGGATAAGGAGAAATGGCTTTAAGTTGAGGAAGGGATGATTTAGGTTGGATGTCAGGAGGAAGCTCTTTAATATGAGAGTGGTAATGTGCTGGAACAGGCTGCCCAGAGTGGTTGTGGATGCCCCAACCCAGGAGGTATTCAAGGCCAGGTTGGATGGGGCCCTGGACAGCCTGATCTAGTATTAAATGCAGAGGTTGGTAGCTATGCCTGTGGCAGGGGGGGTTGAAGATTCATGATCCTTGAGGCCCATTCTAATCTGGGCCATTCAGTGGTTCTGTGAATTTTTTTTTTTAACTCTTCCATCTGCAAAATCATTCCAATTCTACCTATTCTACAAATTTATTCAGAGATTGGCTTAAGTACTACTCACTTTCTAGTATTTAGTATTTGAAAGTCAGAAAGGAACTCCTTTTGAATATTTGGGGTACAAAAGAACTAGCTACAAACACAAAACCTTCTACAGGATTTCTTAAGGCTTGTAAACCTTTCAGCTCATCACACTGCGGACAAATCCAGATGCAGCCACACAGAACAGAAGATTTCAGTTCACTCAAAATCAAAAGAAAGAAGACTCAAAAACATCAACATCTGTCACCAGCGTTAATCAGGCCAGCACTTCTCGGTTAGAAGGACTGCAGTCAGAGAACCACCGCTTGAGAATGAAAATTACAGAGGTATTGCTTATGTGATGCATGTTGCCTCTGTGATTTCTTTGCAGTTTTTTTGTGATCTGCTTAAATGTTGTCTACTTCTTGGAGAAAAAAAAAGTTGTCTTTGCCTGTTAGCAGAATACTGAAATAATAGGAAACATTACTTATATGAATAGCTAATTATTATATCCAATACTTAGAGGATGTGATAAATAGAAATTATGCCATAGCAACTTGAAATGAAACTTCCTGTAGTTCTTTATGCCAGGTGCCTCATATGGACATGCTGGATGCCATACAGCTGTAGTGGTAGAAGGGCAACCTTTACATGCTAGTGGAGAAGAGACCTGCAGCCCCAAGGGCACCTAAGAGCTGTCTTTGTTTCTATTTACAGTCAAGTTCAGAGACTGCCATTGCTGGCAGTCTAAGAGTTTGCATGTGAAATACATGAATCCCCTCTAAGCTATGAAATTGATATTCTTCATTATGTCCATCCTTAGTCAGGAGACTTCAAACAATGGTAAATCAACAATGAAGACTGTCCATTTTGTGTGACAAGATATCTGTAGTTGCTCTAACTACTATAAAAATGATTTTCTTTTTGTCTGTACTTCGAAGTATTTTATACCTTGAAGAAAAGGTATTCTATTTCAACCGAAACTTCTTTATCCATATCTTAACTAAGGACAATTGCCTAGGTAACAAAAAGATGTTTACTCAGACTATCAAAGACTTCAAAAGCAAAAGTTATCCCTGTTTAAAGAAATGTAGTTCTTCAGTTTGGTTGGTGCCTTTCATGTGACAACCTTGTGACTTTTGATGAAGGCTCTGCTGGTTACTGGCTATCTTAGTGTCTATATCTCCTGCTGTAGCTTTTCTACTAAGCCTCCTAACTCATGAGATACCACCTGAGCCTTGTAAGGCTTGTGACAGTGCTCACAGGTAAGGCTGGTGAAGATAATTGAGCTGTATTAATGTACACAGGGCCCTGATAATCTTGTTCGACTTTACTTAAATAGATGAATACTTAGGCCCTGTAGGTCCAAATAGGGATTTCCATGTTATGGCAACTTAAAACATGTCTTACCATAGCTAGTGGCTGCATCTCTGGATTATTTACCTTCTACAGACAAGTTCTATAAATTTAAATCTAGCACTTCTAAAATTTGTTTAAGCTGGAGGTAAGTTGGACACCACAACTGTTCACAGAGAGCATCTCAGACCCTAATTTATTTGTCTCAGTGGAAGAGTTACAGTGATGTATGCCCATTGTATGCATAAATAATATTTGGTTTAGAGGTTTTCAAACTGAGCATTCTAATACTCATTTCTTCCTTATTCTGCAGTATACCTGGAATTACTTAAACCATCAGCTATTGAAGCTTGCTTTTCTTGTATGCTCTGCACTTTGTCACTGCTACCTGTAGGCAGATTTTTTGAGGTAGTATTGTAGTGCTACAAGAATGCTGTATTTGGTACTATGTGCTGATTGCATGACCACCTGCTCCTGTCTAATTATAGAAAGCTATGCAGTTACTGCAGGAACCTGAAGCAGTGATCCTTGGCAGTTCATACTCTTTCTGTTTTGCAGCTGGATAAAGACCTAGAAGAGGTCACAATGCAGCTTCAGGACACACCTGAGAAAACAACATACATTAAGCAGAACCACTATCAGGATCTCAATGACATTCTCAGTATACGGAACTTTACAGACAGCAAAGGTGAGAGTGAAATCTATTAGCTTAACCCAAAAAGGTTTTGAATACCAGAATGCAAATCTCATTGGATTGGTTCCAGAGTGCTCATATCTTAGTGAGATACATTTCATATGTTTGAGTTGTGTAATGGAAAGCATGCAGAGTTATAAATTGTATGATACTCACTGAGTAGTTATTTTTCTGTACATCTCTCTTCCACTGCATGCCTTAAGTGTGTAATACACAAGGTGAAGAAGGAAACTTTTAAAAACAAATTTGTGTTCAGAAGTTTTTGGTACTGGATGGAGTTGTACAATGCTTTATATGTTGTAAGAGTTAATTGTGCCAGCCATCAACAGCAGGAAGCCCAATTTAATATGTGCTCATTTGAATAGATGTTCAAATCTTGCTTTGGGACACTGCTATAAAGTACATAGAATAGAAGCATGTAAATATTTCAGTGCTGATTTGGACTCTAAATGTAGAATTGAAGGCACTCATGTATGAAAATTCTTCCCTAGGAACTGATAAAAAAGGATTTCATGACTACTGAAATATTCCTAAGTTGTTTCTACCAGGTCTTTTGCAAAGGTCCCCAAAGAAATATATGTGAAAGAACTGGTTCCATTAAAGCTATTTCACTTTTGGGAAGCAATAAGATCTGGTGTATAGTGCAATAAAGTGGAAGCCTGGACACCCAGTTTCCACTTCTGACTGTAGCATTGATCTACTTTGTGGATTTTGGCAAATGATTTTGTACAGCTGAATATTATATTAGATGAAAAAAACAAATTGCCCTGCATAGGAAAGTTGTACAGTTGCAAAGCTGTGCTTAGGTTTTCTGTTGGTTATGTGAAACTAAAGCTACTTCTGTGAATATAGTTGTTGAAGAATTGTTTTAAAACAACAGCAACGCTTCATATGTGTTTCTGAAGTATATGGCAAGTGTAGTTGGAAAAGGCTTCTTCCTCCTGGGATTCTTTGTTTTAGCCTGGGTGTATGTTTGGTTGTGTAACTTTAGCCAAAAAAAAGAAAAAAATGGAAGAGCTCTACAGGGTTCCCAGTGTCCTTTCTAAAATTAAAAAAAAAAAAAAAAAACAGAAGGGGGGAAAGGAAGACAAGGAGGAAAAGGAAAACGTAAATAGCTGCTGGAGGCGTGTGATTATTGGGCTGAGATAAGCAACAAGAACTAACATCACTGAGTGGGATGAGGCAGTTTTACCAAGTGTTCAAAAGGAGCACATAGAATGTTCCACTCATGTCAGATGCTCCGGGAAAAAAAAAGATAAATCATAAATAATATTTCAAGCAGAAAAGATACATTGCATCGTGCCAACAGGCCATCTAAGTTTAGATATGGGAGACAAAAATGATGCTCAAGAGATATGTTGGATATAAATTTAGGACTGGATGCTTCCCACAGCAGGTTGCGCTCCATTAGCAGTAGGATGCTGGCAAAGAAATCAAGAAGAAAATATAACCTTTATGCACTTGTGACTACATCTACAGAAAACAATGTTGTTTACTGGTGCTTTAAGTACCAGCCTCCAAGATTGTCTGCATTCCCAAGTTGACCCTTGATTGGTACCTTAACTTCTACTTTTCAGCTTTTGAGTATATATTTAAGAACACTTCTATGTAATGAGTCCTTATGTACTGAGTAGATTGGAATTGCGTGCATTGGGATTTACAGAGTAGATATTCTCCTGCATACTGTAGTTGCTGGACATAGTTTTCTGAATAGGCCTACTGCATAAAGCTCAAGGAAGAGAGGGAGAGAAAGATGGTTTTCCTTGGTCACATTTGCACTGAGAATGTTAGAGTGTTGATGTGGGAGATGAGAACAACCTGGATCTCAGTTTACAGCCAGCAGTTTTCAAAGCTTAGTCTTACACTTGAGGGCAAATGCCCCACATATGAGTATTACATAGTACTTTGAAATTCAAACCTCCAACCTTTTGAGTCAACACATTAAGTAACTCATGATAGGCTCTTTTTCCCCTTCATTCCTGTGTCTTCTGCTTTTTGGTTTCTCTGCCTGTTTCCTTTCCCTTGCTACATCTGAGTCTCCTCTGTATTTCTCACTGCATCTTATCTCAATAGTCAACCTATGTGCTTAATTTAAATTTGCTGTTGCAATCAAAATAATAAGGCTTTGGAGTATTCATGCCGCTGAGTCACTGCTGCTTCTGTGCAGATGCATACAGACATCACTTAAACATTACTTAAAGAAATTCTGGCCCTTATGGCTATGGGAAAGCTAACTCTGTCTGACATAACTATGTTTTCTGTAGCCACGCGTTTCATATTGCTCTCTGTAAATGAAAATACAGAACCTTGAAATTATGCATCCTGATGGTACTTTACCAAGCTTCAAAAGATGTTAATATTTTATTATCTTGACCTAGAAGGGGCCGCGTGTCACCTCCATCTGCAACTGGGAAAGCCCATCCAATGTGGCTTTAAGGGTGATGACAAGATTCTTGCCTAGCTTGGACCTTGTAAAAAGTGTGAGCTGAGAAAGAAGTAGTAATGCAGTGAAGAGAGATGCTAAAGTTAACAGCTGACTTAAAGCTAAAGATTGTAGCAGATCATTTGCCACTGATCTGGTGGACATGGCTGAATCCTGTGTCAATCCTCTTTGCAAAACTCTTTCCTTGCTGTTCTGAAAAAGTTCACACATGCAGTGCAGCATACCCCTATTACTATTGCTTACACAAACCCAGAGCACTGCACTTCAGAGGACAGATGATAATACAGGATTTATGCAATGCATCTCTAACAAGTCCTAATGAAACTTTAATGTCATAGCACACTTCAGTAGATTTCTGATCTGTAAAAATTGCCCAGAGTCAAAACTTCCAGCCTATAGCTGAGTGCCAAAGGAGGTTATCTGATTCTTCTCATCCCTTCCCACCCCTGCCAATTACCTCAAATACAGATTTAGGAGCCTAACACTACATGACTTTAACCAGAACATGTAGATCCAGATGTGCACTCCTATAACTGCCTGATCTTGGGCAAAGCCTTATAACTTTTGGGGCCCTAGTTAGCTGTTGCTAGTAACAGCTCCTAGTTTAGCTCACTCTTTGCTGGCATGGGGACTCCTTTACAGCACATTTTAATTCAATAGGTCTCATTTAAAAAGAGAGATTATCTAGGATGCTCATCTCTTATTCACAAACCCATTCTGTTCCCAAGATATCTATAGCAACTGGCCATATAAGAAAAGCAATTAAGGAAATGTGGATTGCAGTTATGGTTTGATTGCTTTTTATTTTGTTTTGTTTTCTTTTTTAATGCAGGCTTTTATCTTTGCCTGTATTAGCTTTGTGCAGTCAGGCAATTCTCAGCATGCTCCACAGAATGCGACCTCAGATGGCTTCCCCAGTTGCATATAAATTGTTTGCATGGGGCATTCCCTGAACTTCACAGTGACAGGACCTGAGGGGACACCATGGGGCTGTGTCAGGGAAAGGTCAGGTTGGGCATTAGGGAAGGTTCTTCACCAGAGGGCAGTGGGCACAGAATAGGATCCCTGGGGCAATGGGCATGGCCCCAGGCTGCCGTGTTCAAGCATCGTAAGTAAGGAATGCTCTAGGAAGGCTGAAGTTATTCCTACTGTAAGAGCTGCTGCACAGATAAAAGTTACTGAGGTTATCACCACACTCCCTAGAAGTTGCCATAAGCTAGAACATTGAGGCTTTTAGCATAGCTCCCTAGCTGTGGTACCATAAATAAGCATACTCCAGACCCCATAAGAAAGAATATTCCAGGATTTATGCCCAGAGCCGCCTCAGAGCAGGGCATCAACCACCAGGTTTCCAGAGCTCTATGTGCCATAACAGGGAGCTCAACCATGTGGTTTTAAGGATAGCTTTTCACAACACTTAACAGCAGGTGTTGTCAATAAATAAATGGAAGAAACCACTGTAAGAGGTTCCTTTTTGGCTTTTCTACTCATTTTCATCAGTTTCTGAACTTCTTCCTTTCTCCTCTCCAAGTAACGAGTTCTGATAGCTATAAGTAAGTAGAAAGTGCATGCGCATCAGGATTAAATTTGATTCTGTAAGAAAAATGCAGTGGTAAGATACTGCATGTTTTTTTGAGTTGGCTAATTTTGTTACCCTTGAAATCCTACAATCATATTCTATTTGACTTCCATCTGACATTTCCTTAAATGAAATTATTTCTACATGAATGATTCATATATAGTGAGAGTTTCTCATAAAGTCAAACTGATAAAATATCCTCTAGTCAAATCTCCATTTATTGCAACTTTTGCCAGTGTGTTTCAGAGCAGTGTATTACAAAAATTAATGAATGACAACCCTATTATGGAAAGTACAGAAAGAAGCAAAGCGCAGATATATCAGTGGTCCCCACTCATGCAAGTTCTCTCACTGCGGGCACCCAAGCTTGCTCAGGAAGTCATTTGTGTTTAGAGCCAGAGATGGTTTTTACTCACTGCTGCAAATGGACTGGGAGCATTCATTGGCATATCAGCTATGCCTACGTACTGTCAGTTGTCACCTCACTAGTGTTTCTTAGTGTTTCTCCCCAAGTAAAAGTAGCTCAAAGAAAAACAGATTTCAAAGGAGTGTTGCTAGCAAATGCAAAGCAAAACAGAGTTCATCTGTAGTAGAGGGAAAAACATTATTTATGTGAAGCTGATTTTATTCAAGCATTAAGCTTGAGATTGAAAACAGATTCAAAGGAAGGCTTTTCAAAACACTGATGCACAAGGCTTTAAGGAATATGTTTTTTAAAGAAAAGATATAGTTTATTTCCTTATATAGAGACTGAGATACCAGTTTCCATGAAGCCTAGCAAATGAATTTCAGTCCTGAAATTAGAGGTTGTTTCAATTTCTATGGGAAGACCAATCTGCCAGATGTTCAGTTTCTGCTTTTCCTTGCACAGAAATGAATCTGTAGTAAAGGGAGTTTCTTCTGATTCACAGTAGTAAAAGTCAGAAAAGAATCCTATTGGCTGTCTATTAAAAAGAAATTCTTAATGAAACTATGAGAAGTCATGACTTAGACTTCCTTAGTGCTGTGGGCATTGTTATGGAGAACTTTTTCAGATGTACCCAGCAGATGGTGTGAGCGTTTTGATTTGTCTTTTGGTTTTACTTTCTTTCCATCCTGTTCGCATAAAAAGCGGAAAGTGACCAATCTAGTTTCCCAATAACAGGAGCATGGAAAAATGCAGTAAATTTTAAAAATCTGCCTTTAGCGTTAAGGCAGTCCTGACACAAGTTGTAAGCCAGTAGAGGAGTATTGCCGCTAAAGTGTAATAATGATGATGTTCTATAAGGCTACAGTGTACAAATGCCAACCAAAAATCTGTTATGTAAAGAACTGGGCTTTCCAAAATCCCAGAAGAAATTGCAACTGTGGTAGTACTTCCTGCTGATCAGCATTTGTTAAAATGCATGAAGGCCAACGGTATCCTGCACTGCATCAAAATAGGGGTTGCCAGCAGGGATAGGGAGGTGCCCCTCTAATCTGCCCTCATGAGGCCCCATCTGGAGTACTGCATCCAGGCCTGGGGCCTCCGGCACAGGAAGGATGCAGAGCTGTTGGAGTGGGTCCAGAGCAGGGCCACAGAGATGATCAGAGAGCTGGAGCAGCTCTCCTATTAAGACAGGCTGAGGGAGCTGGGTTTGTTTAGGTTGGAGAAGAGAAGGTTCTTATTGCAGCCTTCCAGTATATGAAGGGAGTTTATAAGTGGGAGAGGGACCAACTTTTTACACGGTCTGACAGTAAAGGTTAAGGGGCAATGGCTTTAAACTTAAAGAAAGGAGACTTAGGTTAGATCTTAGGAAGAAATTAATTACTCAGAGGGCAGTGAGGCCTTGGCACAGGCTGCCCAGAGAACCTGTTGTGCCCCATCCCTGGAAATGCTCAAGGCGTGGATGGGGCCCTGGACAGTTGAGCTGGTGAGGGGCAGCCCTGCCCATGGGGGTGGGGCTGGGTGGGCTTTGCGGTCCCTTCCAACCCAAGCCACTGTTGGATTTTATGAAAGCTTTACAGGTAATGCTGATGGAACCAGGCTGTGGGGTGGTTATTGGGATGGCAGGGCTGAGGAGGGAGTCACCTCTGGCAAGCAGCTGGCAACAGTGATCCCTTGGTTAAGGTACTCCACAGCAATAATGCAATGTGCCCCTGCAGCTCAGATCTTGGCAGTTGGAAGTCATTTCTCTGCTGTAGGTGGGCAAAAGTCCCAAGCGAAAGCCTCCTGACTCTTGCTGACAACAGAGTAGAAGGTTTTGTTCTCTAATGAACCAATCATAGAGTACTGTGTGAAGCACTTGAGATCTATTTGTCTTTTTTCCCCTACGGTTTTTTGAATGGAAAGTGCTCAGGCATCATTTATTCAGACTTCTGAGTTCCTTTTTGAGGTCTAAGAAGGTGAAAATTACTTAGAAACTGCTTCTGGCTAACGTAAATTCAATTTTGAAAGCATTTAGATCATCTGAGTGCAACTTATTCAGTAGCATCTGCAATGGCAGACAGTACCCTGAGAATGAAGGGCATTTTTCAAGTGGCATGCTTAATGAACAGTGGAAGAAAAGATGGGAAGCACTAACAGCAGTGCTAAACTTCAGAGAAATCAGGAGATTCAAATATTTGCCATTACCTTTAATTCATTTTCTTTCAGTTGTTCATCTATACAAAATCACTTTTCTCCAGCCTTAAGTTGTTTAAGTGCATGTGATGATAGATAGCAGGTTTTCTTTCAGCTCCAGCTCCTGGAAGCATATTACTAAGTGAGAATCTTGATCTTCATTATTGACATGAAAGGTAAATGGGAAAAAAAAAAAAATCTAGTTTCCATAGCTGCATAATAAATATCTAACAACTCATTTTCCAAATAGCTCAAAGCTCTAGGCAGCGAATAAGTATTACACTACTGTTTTGTATTTTGAAAGGAGAAATAAGGAACAGAAAAGAAGTCTTAATATTGTGGCAGTCTGTGGATTCTGCCTCTATTCTTTAACCTGAAATACTAAAACTTGTGTACGTACAGAAATACATGCAGTGTATAAAAGAGTCATCTGCAACACAGCTGAAAGCATAATAAATCCATTCGGGCTAAGCAACACAGATTAATCCCTAAAATCATTTACTCCCAAAGTCTGGCACTTGTATATTCCAGTCATTTGGTGAAGAGTTGTACCTTCAGTAGCTTTGCAAGTTATTTATCTTGGCCAAAAGACATTGGGCCCTGGAACGGTAAAATAATAGGCATTTTCCATCCCTATTTACAGGGATAATTTGAATTTTAACTTTGGTCTTTGCCATCAAGTCAGCATTTTTCATTGTCAGCTTGGATCAGCTCAGCATTGGACATTGTTTTTAATCATGGAAATAAGAGGTTTTTTTAGTTGTCTGTTTATAGACATCACAAGGCTCTTATGCAAATGTCAAGCTCAATATACATAGAAATGTGATATATGGAAAAGAAAAACTGAGTTCTTGTGACAGCAAGTGCCACACCAGCAAACTTCAGGCTGTCCTGCGATGATAGGTTTCACTTCTTCTTATCTTAGCTGCTGTCAGATTTGAGTCCTTGTTGTCCTCCCTTCACATCACTGAATCCTGTCACATCTCCTCTTAAAGCACCTCCCTTCTTGCTACACGTGAATCCCTTAGCTCTTTTCCTGACATTTTGTTGACTTAACAGAAGCAGCTTTGTGTGCCTTGGTTGTCTCCTGTCTCATCCAGCCCCTTGCCTTCCATGCAACATAAGAATCTTCTTTTTGCACTTCTGAGCTGTAGCAATCCTCAGTCTGTACATTGGTAAAGTAATGGGATCTGAATTTTATCAGTCAATCATTTTAGTTGGAAGGGACCCTTAAAAGCCACCTACTCCAGCTCTCCTGCAATGAGCAGGGACACCTACAGCTACATCAGGTTGCTCCCAGCCCCAGCCAGCCTGATCTTGAGTGTCTCCAGGGATGGGGCTTCCGCTTCCCCTCCATGCATCCCATCCCAGTGCTTTATATAACAGGTTGCCCAGAGAGGTGGTGGATGCCCTGTTTTCTGGGGCTTCTTGGTGTTAGTAGAGCAGAAATGCAGCTTAAGCCTTTAGTATGCACTGGGCTTTCCATGGTATTTTTGTTGGTTTTCTTTTTCAGGTATTTTCCTACTTTTCCCTCTCATGCCCATTTTTGCATTCAGTTCCTCCAGGGTCCTTTTCTAGTGTCTACCTCTGAGTCCTTCTCCATGCTGCCTTAAGGCCTGCAGCAACCACTGTTTCTGTGTGCGTAGCAAACAACTGCCTGTGATGGATTTAGAACAGCTCTGTAATTATTTATGAAAACTCTGCACTGTCCTCATTACTCAGATGTTTTTCTTGTAACTTTCCTTGGCTTAACACAGCAGGAAACGTTGGAAAAGCAGGCAGGAACAGAAGGAATCTCCAGTTAAGACAGCTTTCTTTAAATGGCTGTATTCTTCTCCTCTTGCAAAGGGATGGATATATGCCACAGACCTCAGCACAGCTAGCCTCAGCCTCCTAGGACTCCCGTGGGAATTAGGTGATGCTACCTGCAGGGAAAATGATGATCTTCTCTGTTACCACTCTGCAGTAAAAAAAAGACTTCGAAAGAAAGCTTAATGAAATCATTAGCTGTCCTTCCTGCAGACAATCCATGGGCCAGTGCAGCTGATATGAATGATGTTTCTGTGCTAAATCATAGTAGATAGCAGATAGTTGAATGACAGCACTTAATTGCTTATGAGATATCAAGCGTACCGGAGTTTCATAAATCGATGAAATTACAGTTTTTCTGGGTAAATATTTAAAGTAGAGTGTTTTTTAATATAGAAAGGTAACAATGAATGAAAGACAGTATGATGATGCAGCTGTTGAATTTTTTTCCCCTAGAATAAACTAGGGGAAGGAGCATGATAGGGCTACATAGAGGCAAGGAACAAAATATTTAGGAGAGTAGAGTGGGGGAGGGAGGTAGAAAGCAAAGAAGAAGAAAAGAGAATTTTTTTACTTTTCTGTTTCTTCATGATAATTCCAATGAAGGTCATATTTCCAAAGTTAAGAGCACCAAAGACTCACAGGGAAACCTGAGCATATATTGCAATATAGGCAGAATGAGTTTATTTTGTGGCACAATGTACATCTGGGATACTTTGTAATGAACCAATTTTACAAAGGTCACTTGGTCACACTAAAATAAAATTGAATGTGTTGTCCATCTAGATGGTGAGAAAGCAATCTTGAAAAATCATCTTGATCAAAATCCACCAGCACAATGGGGCACATCAGACCCTTCCAGAACAAGCAAAGATCCTATAGAAGACATCAACTCTCCAGAACAGTAAGTAGCATGATGTTATGTATTGGTAGAGAAAGAGGCATTCCACAATCTTTCATGTATACATGTGCTTGTGTGCTCACACTTTTTGAAATATACATTTCATCATGGACATCACCCACTCTGCTGATAAAATATTAAGATAAGTGCACTGCATCAAAAGCTGTATTTCTCTTTCAATTGTTTTTATGGGAAGGCCTTCACTGAAAACGTTTCCAGACAGCCCCACCTACAGGCACAGCTAAAACATCAGCACAGGAGGTGTGAATGGCAACCTCCTGAAGAACCAGCAGGCAGAATTGCTGTCCTGTGATGCTTCCTTGCTTCCAGCTCACCATCCCCACCAAAATCAGATGATGTTAGAGTCACTAGGTCCTTCAGTGCACCAAAACAATCTAATGTACTTTTTTCTCCTGTCAGAAACACCCATAGTGCGAGGTCTAACCACCAGCATATAGGATAGATATGAGAGGATGAATATGAGTACACACCCATGTTATGACTATTGTCAACAGTGCAGGTCTTTCCACGCACAAGCCATAGTGGCTCATGATGTGCATAGTCTTTTGTTTGTTGTTCTGGTCTTAACCTAACCTAGAAATAAAAACAGTCTTTGAGCTTTTCAGTGTTACCATAGCTGAATCTAAGTGGGGCATGGAAAGCTTTTCACTAAAAACAGTAGTGTGTTTGGAATCAGTATGGCACAAAGCACCAGTTATAGTCATAGAGGAGAGAGGATCCTATGGTATGAGCTTTGCTTTCCAGAAACTTATATAATAAATTCATATACCATACTTTGCATTAAAAGAGGGGTGGCTAGCAGGGAGAGGAAGGTGATTACCCCCTTTTACTCTGCCATCATGAGGCCCCAAATGGAGAACGCTGTCCAGGCCCCACTCCATGTGGAGCTGTTGGAGTGGGTCCAGAGAAGGGCGGTGAGGATGATCAGAGGCCTGGAGCACTTCTCCTGTTGAGAGAGTTGAGCTCTTTTAGCCTGAAGAGAAGTCTCCAGGGAGACTTGCATCAATCCAGTACTGGAAGGGAGCCTTATAAGCAGGAAGGGGACAGGCATTTTACACAGTCTGATAGCAATAGGATAAGGGGGAATGGTTTAAACTAGAAGGAGGGAAACTTATGTTAGATACTAGGAATAAATTCTGTACTCAGAGGGCAGTGAGGCATTAGCACAGGCTGCCCAGAGAAGCTGTGGGTGTCCCAGCCCTGGACAGTCTGGATGCGGCCCTGGGCAGCCTGAGCTGGTGGGGGGCAGCCCTGCTTGTGGCGGGGGGCTGGAGCTCAGTAATCTTTAGGGGCCCTTCCAATCCAACCCAATCTATGATTTGATATGATTCTCTAAGATCTCAACAAGTCTTGCTGCAGGACAAAGGTGAAGGAAGCACCATGCTTGTTTGGACCTAGAGTAAGCTCTTTCCCTAAGGTATCCTAGTTACGTTGGCAGCACGTTATCTGAGGTGAGAGCTGTCAGACTCCTGTTTGGTACCTGGGCAACTTAAAAGCTTGTTAAACAGAATAAATTAAAGAAATTACCAGTCTGAGTCATGCGTTACATCAGTGTCAGCAAACCTGATTTCCAATAGCAGTTATCGCCTTGTATTACCTGGTCCAGGAAAACACATGGAGTTTTAAATGTGTTCTGGTACTGCACAAAAATAAACAATCCAGAGCTGTAGAGAAACTAACCTTCACACGTGTGCACACGCGCACATACACAAAAGTCCCCATTAGATAAAATATCTTGTTATTTCACAAAATAGAGCCCTCACTGAGCAAGCTCTTGAGACTTCAGGAGGTCAGCAGAGTGCCTTAATGCTTAGCTATTAGATGTGTGTCTTTTTCCAGCACCATTTGTAAGAAATAATGTAGTTTGAATAGATGAATGCACTCATCTACATGTGACTTAAGAGAGATACTAGGAAAAAATCTGATACTTGGATAATCTAGTTCTCCTGATACAGATTTTAAAAAAAAAAAAAAGACCTTTTGCCTTTTAGTGAACACAGAAGTTCCTCTAGGCTAGCAATGACTGATGAGAAGACTGAGATTTACTAAAGGTCTTAAGAAACAGGTCAGCACAAATCTGAGCAGTCACTGACATTTCTGGAAAGCAATTAGTGAAGTCCTGCTAAATCAGAGCAGTGTCGTTCAGCACTTGCACAGCTGTGTCTGTGCCATGTCCGAGGGTCAGGGTCTTCCTTGAGGATGCATTAGTACTTTGGTTTACCAGAGCTGCACAGTTCAGGCTCAATGGACCCACCCAAGTGAAGCACAGAAATCTGCAGGGCCAGGCTTTTATCATCCCGTCTCTTCATCTCTTTCCAAACTTTGTGCTTTTAAAGAGCATCCTTATTCACACATGCTCTTTTTCCAACTTTTATGGCAGCATTTTTGGCCTTCCAGGTTTATTAAATATAGCATTTTTATTTAAAAAAGTCCTAAAGATAAGCTATAGTTTGTGCTTTTTCATTTCCTTGTGTACACAGGGTATGTGACAGAGAGGTAGTTACATAGCCTGTAACTTTAGTTGAACATGTTTCTTACTTAAGAATGGAGCTAGAGGTTACGACTGAATAAATTATTTCCTTTTTGCCACAAACCAAAGAAAGGAGGACGTTAACAGTATAATTTACCTGTAGACATGTTAATTCATACCCCTTGCCTAGAGAAAGCACTTTAACTTTGTCTTATTGACAACACTCTGGAGATTTGATATCTTTCATTATGAACATTCTTGTAGAGCTGAGAGAATAGTTTTATTAGGGATTTTTTGGTCTTTTTACCACTAGTGCTTCATTTGAGTATGATCCCTTACTTTGCAACTGTGTCTAATGTAAAGACACATCTGAGGGCAAATTTTTCAGGCTCAGTAGCGCAAGGATATGCAGTGCATAATTGTTTTCAGGATGTTGTTTGTATTCTTTTGTATCATGAAAAACATTGGGTTTGCCTGTGGCTAAGATCCACTTATATCCATGCACCTATGGAAAATTAAGACTATGATTAGAGTGAAGCCTTACCAAATGAATGTAGGGGCTTAATAACTCCCTTTGCCTCTACTTCCCTCTCCTGCTGGTTGGTTATTCACAGTGCCATGTAAAATTTACTGTTTCTTCCGTTCTTTTCCCTGGGCATGTGATCTGTTCAGAAATATAGGTGTACCGTAAGTGCATGTGGCACTTTGGTACCTGTGTTATTAATACAGTGTGCTATAAGGTATATTATTTGTATTCCAGCTTGATAGTGCTTTAATATCTAAAGGTCGCATCAGGCAGCTTATCTATACTGTGGCCACACATTCAATGGGAAATCTTCTGTAACCTAAGAGTATTTTTCTATGCGCCCTCATTCCTGCATGTTGTCCCATCACATCAGTCATAAATTACATTAATTAATTTTTGGCACAGAGTAAAACTAATACATTTCTGCCAGACCCCACTAAAAGCTGCCACTTTAGTAGACTGTTTCCTATATGTTCTCATTTTTGTAACCTCCAAAGCAGATAGTCACTGTGTAACCCATGTAATAGAGTTATAGAATGGTTTAGGTTGGAAGAGATCTCAAAGCTCATCCTCAACCCCCCTGCTATGGGGAGGGTTGCCACCCACTAAATCAGGCACCAGGTCAGACTGCCCAGGACCCCATCCAGCTTGATCTTGAACACTTCCAAGAATGGAGCATCCATCCACAGCTTCTCTGGGCAACATCTTCCAACAGTCCACCATTCCCTCTGTGAAAAACTTCCCCTGACATCTAATCCAAATGTCCCCTCTTTTAGTTTAAAATCATTCCCCCTTATATTGTCACTGTCTACCTATGTAAAAAAGTTGATTTCCCTCCTGTGTATAAGCTCCTGTGAAGTACTGGAGGGTCTCTCAGAGCCTTCTCATTTCCAGGCACAGCTCCCTCAGCCTGCCTTTATAGGAAAGGTACTTCGACCTTCTTTTGAGCTAAGATTTTGCTTTTATCAGCATTTAAAACACAGACAGATATCCTGTTGGGATCAGTTCTGTCAATGTTAGTAACCAAAAATTCTTATTAAAAATGTTGATTGTGATTGGATAATTGCATTACAGCCAAATGCCTTGGAATGAAAGTGTCTCCTTTGTGAAGTTTCTCTGTAGATGGTACTTCATATGATTCTTATTTACTCAAATCCATTGTAAAAATGCAGTGGCTTGAGACTGGTTAGTTTACTTGCTAGTACAGTATCTTGCTTTGCTGTAGAGCTTTAGAACTTTTCCACCTTCCCAGCAGCTGCAAAGAAATCAACATTGATGGTCTGGAGAATCGATTGAAATTATCTCTGAACACTTAGTTCACACACTCCCGCAGATCTTAAGAAGTTTGACTGCAGCTGCATTTAATTCACCCTCCTCTCTTACCAAATAGATTCCATCAGTGATTTTGTATAGCAGAACCAAAAGATCTTTCATATGCCACTGCTGCCTTTGCAGCTTCATGCATGACATTCCTATCTGAGTGCTCAGAGAGGTTGTAGGTGTCCAATCCCTGGAGACACTCAAGTTCAGTCTGGAGGCTCTGAGCAACTTGATGTAGCTGTAGGTGTCTCTGTTCATTGCAAGGGAGTTGGACTAGATGACCTTTAAGGGTCTCTTCCAACTCATACAATTCTGTGATTCTATAGCCTGCACTGCATTGTGCTCCTATGTTCACTGTCAGGCAAGCTTTTGCTCGAATCTATTTATTCTTAATAAATGACGATTCTGTATACAGCTGGGGACGTGTGCTATTCTAACACCCTGATGAGTGATTGCCCTGTGTGTGGAACCTTTCCTTTCTGCCTCCTGCAGTGATTTTAGGAAGGCACCAGTACTCACCATTCCTATCCCCATCTATTTGACCATACACTCTGACATACCTATGTTGTACAGCCAATCTAAAACAAAGTGCATGCCACTTGGAAAGCATTGACGAATGTGGCAGAGTAGAGAAGGAGGGAAAGTATCAATACTGGGGAAGAGAAAAAAAAAAAAAAAAACATGAAGAGTGAGGCAAGGCTAAAGATTTACTTTCACCTGAGGAGAAAATAGCACTTTTGGTTGGTTGGTTACTTTTGATTGCTGGATGTTTATTATTATGAATCTCTACCCGAGAGTCTTGCCTAAGTTCTTAATTGTGTTCTAGTCTCCAGGCTACCCTCCTCCGCCTCAATTCCAGGAACCAAGTTTTCAAGTGAAAGTAAATTCTAAATACAGTTCAAGCAAAATTTGCCACCCACTGCAGCCACCGTGTGCACAGCCAAATAAACATGCTTTGTCCATGCTATGGCTAGCACTTAAATGGGTGGAAGAAAGCCATTCACTTGATAATTATGCAACTAGATTCTCTTGGAATAGCTTTAAAAAGCTCTTTAATGAAAAGTCTGTAGCAGTTGAACAAAGTAAGTGTTTCCACCGGTGGGAAAATAAGCACGGGCAATTCTGTGCCTGACCCTGCAATGAGGCAGAATTACAATCTGCAGCCGTGGGCTAATAAGGATTCAGTGCATGGCAGCAGAAAGCTGTACCCCTTCTGCACTCCTTGGGAACAGATCTGAGTTCATTGATACCACCAAAAAGAGTTGGGAACGGTGGTAAAATAACAATGAGTGGATTTTGGTTTATCCCAAGGATAGTTGGCCAGCAGTACAATCACTGGGGGTTAATATTGCTGCAAACTTTTAAAAAGAGTTTGTGAGGGAAAAGATCCTGAGGAAGAGTATCCTGGCCAGACAGACTGCAGCCTCTTCTTCCCCATCTCCCACAGCAAGCCCTAGTATTGTAGTGAAGAGGCTAAGAAGTATCATTACATCTCTTTCTCTTTGAATTGGATAGCCTTGCTGCTTGGTCCCTGAGAAGTGCAGTGGATGCTGTGGTAGCTGCCCACAGTTCCTAATGCGAGGCAAAAAGAATGGAAGTGTTTGAATCAGACAGGCTGTCCAAAGGCAAGCTTCCAAACATACTACTCATAAGGGTCCGCCTATACAGCAATTATGGAAGATTACAGGGAAATGTATATTTAAAACTCTTTTGAACAGTTCCTATGCCTTGTATGGGGGGCATTTTTCTTCTGGAATTAAAAATCTGACCTTCAGTCAGCTGTCACTTTGACAGCTGTCTTCTCTTAAAAAAAAATCCCTCCTTATTTCAAGAGCAAATGCCTCCAAATGCAGAAAAAGTCCTGGTATGATATCATGTCAGTGAATCAAACCATCTCTTGCACTGACAAACCTCAACTGGGTTTTGGTTTTGTGGGAGGTGTTGGTATTCCCAGAGCACGGGGTGAGCAAAGCCTTGTCATGGCTCTGTCCTCTGCATGGAGACGGGTTGTTTGGGCTGGTCACGATCATGATTTGGTGCCCCTTTAAAAAAAAAAAAAAAAAAAAGGCACCCTAACAGTTACAATGCATTCAATTTTCTAGGAAAAATGGATTCTTAAATGTCTTAAATGCTGAATTTCACTGTAGGTGGTGGAACAGACTGCTTTTCACTCTGCAGCCCCACAGCACTGTGTGGGAACTTGAGAGCAGTCAGCTCCTTAAAAGCGCAGACCTAAACTGCACAGACAAACCACTTGGAACAACCCAGCAATCTGAACTCATTCCCTCTGTGCACCTGTATTTGCCTTAGCTGGAGCTGCAAAAATGCCATCTTTAATTCTGACATCCTTGTGCTAAGTGATGCATGGCTTAAAGATCCATCTGTGACCTCATGCATGTCTGTGCAGTTAGCCAGTGCTGTGCGTGCAATAGATCACTTTGCAAGGAGCAGAGGATTGCTAAGCCATATGCCCTCCTTGCAATTTAAGGCTTTCCCTTTTTCCAGTACCAGCGATCTAACAATTAATCTGAAAGTGCCTGGGAATTTCAGAAGGCTGTGGGATGCTGAAAAGGCTCCGTTAGATTCTTGTGTCATGTCTAGCCTGTCAGAAAGATTCCCGAGGGAAATAATGTGGTGGTGGCATCACTCATCAGTAGTGAGCACAGCACTCCTGGCATTAACCCTCTCTATCCCAACAGCAGGAAATATCCTTGCAGCAACCTGCAAACATTTCAAGCACACGATAAATGGCATTCTGGAGAAGAGGAGGCTCAGGGGGGACTTGTCACTCTCTACAACTCCCTGAAAGGAGGTGGTAGTGAGATGAGGGTCGTCCTCTTCTCCCAGGTAATAGCGATAGAATGAGTGGGAATGGCCTCAGTTACCCTAGGGGAGGTTCAGGTTGGATATTAGGAAAAACTTCTCCAAAAGAGTGGTGAGGCAATGGCACAGGCAGCCCAGGGAGGTGGTGGAGTCACCTCCCTGGAGGTATTCAAAAAACATGTAGATGTGGCACAGTGCGAATGGGCTGACGGTTGGACTAGATGGTTGTAAATGTCTTTTCCAACCTTTGAGATTCTCTGATTTTCCCTTGGCTAACACTTCTCTTCCTCTGTCTCTCCCAGCATACAGCGTCGGCTGTCCTTGCAGCTGCCCATCCTCCACCACGCCTACCTGCCCTCCATAGGAGGAGTTGACGCGAGCTGTGCCAGCCCCTGCGTAAGCCCCAGCGCCAGCCCTCGGCACAGGCACGTGCCACCTTCCTTCCGAGTGATGGTTTCTGGGCTGTAGGAAGGAGAGATCAGTGCTTCCTGAACTGCTTTTAAGTACTCAAAGACTGGTCTAAACATCCGATATAGAACTCTGCTACAAGCACGTGACATTGGCTCTGAGCACAGAGAAACTACTGCTGAGGCCACCGCCACAGGAGTGCCAGGGTTGCTCATGTGGGAAGGCGAAGGAGGAGGATGCGAGGAGCTTGATCTGTAGCCTTATTCATGGAGTTTTTATTTCTTCACGTAGAAGTCACTGAAAACATTTCTTCCCAAATTTCTACTAGCAACAAGGAGGCTGGGAAATACGAATCTTGCAAAAAAGACTCTAGGAAAAACACTCAAATGTCACTGAGCTTTACGTGGCTGCTGAGAACATGCAATTCTATACTGTATCCATGTAAGGGAAAATACAGTGATTGAGCTATAATGTATTTATTGAAATAGATACACTCATTTTTACAAGAGTTGTGTTAAATTGCTGGAAACATTCTGCACTGGTTAGTCTTGCTCGTTTTCATTTCAGGGATGATGTTCTGTAGGAAGGAAGGAATGTGAGAAATGGTTCCTCCGGTGCCATTGAGACTGCAGGGTCACCTCAAACTTACGACGGTACAGGAAGCCTGAGCAGGGACTGACGTTACAACAGGAGAGAGCTTCTGATGGAATCACAG
Source organism: Phasianus colchicus (assembly GCF_987193195.1). Taxonomy (NCBI): domain Eukaryota; kingdom Metazoa; phylum Chordata; class Aves; order Galliformes; family Phasianidae; genus Phasianus; species Phasianus colchicus. Next base: position 34,849,763 of record NC_143438.1, read on the forward strand.
TACTTTGCCCTTCTTCAGGATGGCAGCCACTGCTGGCCATCGGCAGCTTCGGTTTAATGAGGTCTCAGAGCAAGCACCACCAACCATAATGTACTAAACTGCCTGGAAAAGTCCTCAGGCTGAGGACAGCTGGGTAGTAAAGTCTTAATGTCACAGGATGAATTGTTTTTCATAGCTTGTTTGAATTATGTCACACATAATTACAATAAAAATAATTTAGTGGACTGGGGGTGGGGGGTTAGGGCACAGCACTTTGCGGCTGCAGGCAACACCTGCAGAGCACGTAGATGTGGCCATATACACTATGTGTGCTTCGTACCTGCTTGTGTGACAGTCATGGCGGACAACAGAGAAAACAGATCAAATTTACCAATAGAATATTTCATTTGAATCTTCAAAGGGGAAGAAAAAGAATAAAATCAAAAACATCTCAAAAGCACGGTTTTTACACTTTAGCTCTATCCCCTGAACCGAAGTAATTAGGAGGAATGATAGTGGCGCATCATCTGGACCAGCTCTGGAGCCGAGCCTCCAGGCACAGCTGAGATCCATGTGCAGCTTCTTTTTCCAAGAAACTGGAAATGTGGCATCTCTCTGCCAGGGCTGCTTGCTAGGAGCAGGGGGGAAATACCCGAAGCATCCACTGGGCTCTCAGTCCTCTTTGACCAATGCCTGTGCACCTCAGACCAGACCTTGGGAATGACGTTTCTACAAAGGTTTACAAATTAACCATGGCTAAAGCACAGCTAAAAAGGTCCATTAGCTGAGGGACTTAACTGCAGCTTTGATGAGCTGGCATATATCTCCATTGAAAATAGAACACACCTCATAGTGGCCAAAACCGACGTGAATATATATCCGAATCTTACAATCAGGAGCATCACAAAATGTTTCACTTGGCATATACGGTAAGAGAGGTTATGGAAATATCTGTAGCTTTTAGAACAAAAACATGTAAGTATAAACACAGATAAAATAGAACTCATTACTCTGTTTAAGCACTAAACACTGATGTTGTCACTCAATGTGTGTTGACAGTATTCTCTTGCTTTATTAATATCATCAGGGCCTGGTTTATTTTAAAAGGAATGTTAATTTTTAAAAAGAGAAAAAAATACAATATTGTATATAATGTATACACAAAGATCTCTGTAGAAATATTATTCCAACTTAGCAGGAAAAAAAAAATCAGAAGTATCGGACCATTGGAGGTGAGTGTGTGTGTGTGTCTGTAACTTCGTGAATACTGACTGTGTGACGTTTATTAGGTTTAAACCACGCAGTACATTCTTTGTCTCAATGATACTGTAGTTTCTCCCATAACATTTTTTTTACTTTACTGCAGATAACAAGACCAACCAAGTGAATATAGCTATTTAATGTTTCTGTTCTTTTATACTGCAGCAAAAATGTACTGTAAATTTATGAAGAGGCTGTGCCCCAATGGCATTTTCCAATGATGTTAGTGCACAAATGCTTTAAACTAGACTGGAACTGCCAGAATAAAATGTAAATGAAGAATTTCTTGTATAACCTTATACTGCATGAGATCAATTTTTAATAAATTGTTGCAAATCTGTTTTTATGAATAAAATATAGAAAACCTAGCTTTTTGGACTCAGTGTCCTTTTACCCTACAGCAGAACTGTTCTATATATGCATATATATATATATACCTTTACATAAAAGCCTTCCCTGGAGAAGAACAAATCCACACTGTAGTATAAGTCATAGTACAAATCCAAGTAGTTGAAGGGTTCACATCTAGACAAAACAGATAGATGTGTTTCTGTCCTGAAATACGATCATGGCATTGTTCGGGAGTGAAGTCTAAGTCCTTTTTCAAATGGGAAAATAGCATATATTAAATATATTCCAAATATTTACTCCCATGCCTAAATAAATATGTACACTAGTCTCTCTTGCACCATACAAAGTGTGAGTTCAGGAAAAGGAAGAAAATTTGAACTTTTTAGGTAAGTTATTCAAGCTGAGGCAAACTTCTAGCTATATAGATTGGTCGCTCTGAAAATAATGCCTCCTGTTGTTTTCCATGGAAACAACAACAGGTGCGAAGGACACAACAGCACTGTTTGATAGAGCAAATTCTCAGCTACAGAACACTATTTTTCAACACAGTCACTAATGCTAGCTAAGCATTTTCACCAGCAATTAACAGCCTGTATGTTGCATTCATATACATCTGTACCAGAGGAGGTGACTCATTGTCACTGCCACCACAGCTGAAACACAGCACCCACTGCCTCACTGTGCTCACATCCACTGTTTGGTCTCCATAAACATTCAGCATGCATCGATGAGTGTCACATCAGTGAGTGTCATTTTTTCCACATGGAGGAAATCAGTGACATACCTTTACTTCCATGTCAGATACCACTGTGCGAGACTGCCCCTCTGCTGCCATCTGTCACACAGTAGCAAAATGTAATGGAATATTAATGAGAAGGTTCAACCTCTACTACCATACCACCAACATCCACCTCTGATGTCGTGGGCCAACATAATCAAGGCGTTACCTTTGGAGCATCCCTTGTACAAAGATCTCTGCTCAAGAGAATGAGAAGGCTATGTGAACGATCACCAAATGCTTCATGAAGCAAACATTAAACCTCTTCATCCAGTTTTGCACAGATTTTGAGTCCTAAACCCATCTTTTCTCATGGCAGCACATGAAGAGGGTAGGTGCATGGAGTGAGGTGGAGGAAGGAGCATTTTATTTTACTTGGTTTTTTTTCAACAGAAGAACTCTCAAACCTGCATATGCAAGAAGTATGAGGGAACTGAGAGCCATGACAAATGTGTTTCCTGTAGATTTCTGATGCAGCTGAGGAGTGTTGCAGAACACATGCTAAGGAGAAAATATGTGTGAAACCAGCAGCATGGATCATGGATCTCAATGCATGTACCAGATGTCAGGAGAAACTCACACAGATACATCAAAGCTCATTCAGAAAAAGAAAAAAAGCAAAAAAAAAAAAAGCATTGAACAACTCTTTTGTGAAACCTACATTCAGTCAAAAATGGTGGGAGAATGTGAGCAACTTAGAGCGGCTCAGGAATAATAGGAAATAAGAATAAAATAAATTGTTGATCTGAGAGGTCAAGGAAATAAGAGGAAGACATCAAGGAAGTAAGTTTACTCAAACCACTGAGTTTCCACAGCAGGTACACTTTCCCTAAAATCATTGACAGTGCCATTGAATTCATGAAAAATTAGCAATTTTGCAAAAACTTTCAAAAAAATTGTTATTGCTTTCAAAAATAATTGATGGCACTGAGGAGGATGAGGGAAGAGCAAGAAAGACTCTTTTTCTGTTTTTCTTTCAAAACACATAACATCTTTTCCTGAAGTTTTTATAATGAAATCTCTTCAGAAAATGCTTGTTTATCACAAATGCCAATACAGCATACCTTTCTCCCCAAGATTGGATTAGTGTTCCTGATCCTTTCTTATGCTATCAGCCCAAAGGATGGGCTAGGCCTGCTTCTTGGTGGGCTCACTCTTATTTAATTGAGATTTGCTTCTTGCTTTCTGAAAAGACTGACAGGTTTATTACAGTGCTTTAAATATCATGATTTTTATCTGAGTTCATTTCTCATATTTACTGACTGCCCCTTCCATCAGTTGATATGGTGAGTGGCACTTATACCCATTATTTTAACGTACATGAATACTATTCACAAATGAATTCCAAGAGCACTGTCTCTTGAGCCCATTGGGATCCCACTGGTGCTTATTTCTGCTCTATGCTTACTAGAGGGCACTGCTGGACTAGAACTGCAATTGAAGAGATGGGGAGAAGACTCCTGGAGCCTTGTGCTAGGTTGCTGGCACTGGCACCCAGGTTGCCAGTACACTACATCAGTAACCTCTCTTAACAGATGTTCTGAGCCACTAGCTTTGCTAACTGCAACTAGTTTACTCTATCCCCTTACAACAAGGCACTGAAATTGGCTGACTGAAGGGAAAGAGCAATGAGTAGGAAAGAGGAGAAAGGAGAAAGAGATCTAAGCGTGTCCTTCACCATCTCCAATAAGATGGCCAACACTGACTTCATCAGAGCCAAGCATAACACCTGCATTTAAACTAAAAACTGGAATTCAGAGGCTTTCACTTGGTTGTTTATGTAGCAGCAGCCCTGTACCCTCTTGCAGTGTTATGAATAGCCAACTGATGAATCTGAAACATCTACCATAGTTCAGTTGGCTTATTTGTTGGGTTACTAGATGGGAGCAGTGATCCCAGGGCAGCCAGAATCATGAAGGTTGGGAAGACCACCAAGATCATCTAGTCCAGTCATCAACCCACTCCTGTGACCACTCTCAGCCATATCGCTAAGTGCCACATCTACCTTTTTCTTGAAAGCCTCCAGGGATAGCAACTCCACAACTTCCCTGAGTGGCCTCACTGCCTCCTCTCTACTAAGCTTGAATGAATTGTCCTGTATTTTCCCCCCATCTTTTTCAGCTATTTTACCATCTCAACTCCATGTCTCATTTCCTTTGTTCTCTGGGTAGATTTTACCAATATTTGAATATCTGATATGTCCTGAAAAAGCTGTCAGACCTTACTTGAGAAGTCAGAAGGAGCACTGTCCTCAGGAGACCCAAATGTGATCAAAATAGCTTCAAGCATTAAAAAGTGCCTATTTTAATACAACCTCCCTTAAATAAGCTTTCTATTTTTTCCCAGCCTACGTCAGCAGTCAGTAACCACTCATTGTCTTCTAAAAAGAAAAAATGCACTCCCAGCTCTAGCAGGCATGCTTGCAACAGTTTTTCATACCCCTTATTTGCTGCTATTTTTTATGGTCTTGTTGCTGATATATTGTTTGTTTGTTTTCAAGCAAGACAGAAACAAAATGAACTTCCCCATATGGAGAACACCAACCACAGAGCGCTCACGTCTGTACTGTGCAAATGCTCAAATACAAACTGCCTTTCCTCATCCAACATGCAAAGTGCGTATCCCAGGCCATGTGGGTAGGAGTTTAGAGCTGCAGACAGATAAAAGATAATAAACGAGCTTGGGCTTCATTAACTCACCCTGCTGATGGGAACATTAACATACATTAAAATCCACATTCTAAAAAGAAAACTTAGTCACAGACCTTTTCATAGGCAGACTTCAAGTAATAATGAATTCTTTGTATTAATTTGGTTCATCATATTTTGATGCTGCAGTAGGATGCTCTACATAAAGAAAGACCTCTCCACATTGCTCTCAAAGTTTTGTAACCAAATGCAGTTCTGAAAATTAAATCTCTGCTTATGCACTTTGCCAATGGCTTTGATGATCATTCTGCTGCCCTGGCTGCATATATAGAAAGAGACCAGGAAACACTTCTTTTATCAGGACCTACTTCAGCTTGGCACGTATAAAAAAATTTATGAATATATCAGAATTTAGACAACCTTGCTCAAATTAATTCAGTACCATTTATTCAAAATGATGAAAAGATGTTTCTCATAAGTTTCTCTCTCTTTTGGATTAAGGCTTTCCTTTCACTGATATTCCATTCTTTTAATCTATTCTATATAGAAGTTGCATTAACTTCATTGTACTAACATCACATCGCTAGCACTATAGTGGTGAAGCAAATAATGACTTTTCATATTCTTTCCTTTTCTGTTCCTATAGGGAAATGGTGTTTACAGTATACTGTTCTGTAATTATACACATTAAAACTAGGGAAAGGAGTTGAGCTTTTTGTGAGTTTTAATTTTACAGGACAGGACAAGCACAGTGTTTATAAGTGGAAGTTCACAAATGAATGATTTATGGAGACCATGGGTTCTAAAAGTCCATCCCAACCTTAATCTGACCCTTTGGAAAGCAGCACCTTCCCTCTGGGCTGGGAAGTTCATCACATCATCATAATCATCATCTGTGATCCTCATCCCAAAGCTTGAGGCCATCTTTTAGCTCTGCTAATCCCAGTCACCAGTTTATTATTTCAAATATACTTTCCTCTTACTCTACCATCTCACTTGACTCTGATATACCACATGAACTTGCGCTCTTCTTTCCTGGCATAGCTGCCATGGTGAGATACTGCAGTCATGTTTTCTTTCAGACTCCCCTTGCTGAATAGACACTCTTGGCCAGAGGGATATGATTTGTTGCAAACTTCCCCCCACTCTTTGGAATATACTTGCATATTTTCTTCACTGATACGTGATGCTTTAAGCTGCACCATATAAACAATGGTTGTCTAAGGCAGGTGTTTTGGTCCTGTGTCAGTGACAGAGAAATTTTCTGTCTGTACGTCACTGAAAGGTCTCATAATTCCATGAGATGAGGAGGGTGACCTATCACATGCCTTTCAGGGATGTGTTTACACATTTGGCAAAGATTTATTTTGACGTCTGTGGTACATCATGCAACACTCTGCTCTGTGCATCGTAGTCTGCTTTATATTTAACACACAGATCACTGGCTCAGTGTGCCGTGGATCCCTCCTTACTGAAGTTCTGTATCTCAGATGCCTTCATTCTGGCATGGCTCCAGGCTCAGTCACTGTGTGCAGAACTCTTCTTCATCAACAACAAACATTTCTGCATAAAAACATCCCACACTCTGCTAACTTGCTTTTGCACCTGTCAGGCAGTTATTTGGCTACCCATAAATTACAATATTCTTTCTTGTCCTACCTAGTTCCCTCCTATTTTTCAGTTCAGTCCTTTTTCTGAGAGTTTCTGGCTTCAAGCCCTAAGAATTCTCCTCTGCATCTCTCTTGACTACTCACTTTCGGCGCTTTTTGTTTCTTTAGAGGCCAAAACTGTTCCTCACAAACACCAAACACATCTGTCCACCTCACGGTTTGTCAGATAGCTGCCTGAGTACTTCCTTGCCACGTAAAAGGGCATGAATCCCCAAGAACAAAATCTGTTGAAGATATAAACTAGGAGATGCAGAGTTGTTATTGCTAGATGTGGGCTACATTATGTGCATTAAATGCATGATGACTGATATTGGAACTTATTGGGCTGTGTTTTGGGCAGACATGAACTTAGTTTGATTACAACTACTGAAGTCATTAACAAGTTGGGAACAAGTGCTTTTGATGTTGCTTTTAAAGCTGGTTCTGCAATAGCACATCTCCTATGAGGAAAGGTTGAGAGAACTGGGATTGTTCATCTTGGAGAAGAGAAGGCTCTGGAGAGATCTCATTGCAGCCTTCCAGTACTTGAAGGGAGCATATAAACAGGAGTGGGAACAGCTGTTTACAAGGGTGGATAGTGACAGGACAAAGGGGAATGGTTTTAAACTGAGACAGGGGAGGTTTAGGTTAGATATTAGGAGGAGGTTTTTCACACAGAGAGTGGTGACACACTGGAACAGATTGCACAGGAGGTTGTGGATGCCCCATCTTTGAAGGCATTCAAGGCCAGGCTGGATGTGGCTCTGGGCAGCCTGGTCTGGTGGTTGGCAACCCTGCACATAGCAGGGGGGTTGAGACTAGATGGATATGTGGTTCTTTTCAACCCAGGCCATTCTATGATTCTATGATTCTATGAATCTATGATTCTATGATTCTATGATTCTATGATTCTATGATAGCAAGCTTCAACTCCATGTGGCAAACATATAAAAATGAAAAGATGGTTGTACAGCTTGCTAGCTCACCAAGACAAGAGAGTGGTGAGACTGTTTAGGTAACCTAGGACTGGAGGAAGGGCGTCTACTCCCAGCACAGAAGTCTTCCTGGTGAAGAATTTGGGTCACTGCAAACCCTTTCTTCTAAATTTGCTGTCCCTTAGGACTCAAGAAAAGTAAGCATAGCATCACAAAAAGAGGCAAAAACAATGAGGGATGCTCCAAAAGCAATACCTATTATTTTATGGTGGCCCACAACATCAGGCAGATATTGGTGATATGGCAGTGGAGGCTGAACTTTCCTGCCAATATTCCTTTGTTGCTGTGCAACAGATGGCAGCAGAGGGACAATCTGACACAATGGCGCCTGACATGGAAGTAGAGATGAAGCAAAAGTGTGTAATTGAATTCCTCCATACAGATGAACTCACACCCACTGACATCAATGCTTGCTGAACGTTTATAGAGACCAAACAGTGGATATAATCACAGTAAGGCAGTGGGTGGTGCGTTTCAGCAGTGGCAACAGCAACAAAGGGTCATCTCCACTGGTGCAGTTTTACAAGGGCAGCATGCAGGCTCTTGTTCCATTGCTGGTGAAAATGTATAACTAATGGTGGTGACTGTGTTGAAAGACACTGTTTTGCGGGTGAGAATGCTCTCTATCCAACAGTGTTGTTGTGTTCTTTGTATCTGTTGTAGTTTCCATGGAAAAAAAAAAAATAGGAGGCATTATTTTCAACGCAAACTAAGTAGAAAAGCTGAGGTCAGTACTGATGGCGGCTGCAGCTCCTCACAGGGAGCGGAGGGGCAGCGCTGAGCTCTGCTCTGTGTGACAGCGACAGGGCCCGAGGGAACGGCATGGAGCTGTGTCAGGGGAGGGCAGTGGGGGTGAGGGAAAGGGTCTGCACCAGAGGGCGGTGGGCATGGAACGGGATGCACAGGGCTGTGGGCACGGCCCTGAGGGCTGGAGTTCAGAATGTGTCTGGACAGTGCTCTCAGACGGACATAGGGTTTTGGGTGGTCCTGTGTGGGGCCAGGAGTTGGGTTCAATGATCCCAGATGGAAAACCATAAAGCAGGGCAAGGGCATATTGTAAAACAAAGCAGAGTCTAGAGAAGGGAGAAAACATATGTATGGTTTTATGTACTAAAAGCAGTTTTAGAAAAGCGGTTAGTCTTCCAGAAAATGATTAAGAAGTATAGAATAAGATTCCACATTTTTCCAGCCAAAGCTTTACATCAGAAACTGTTGCCCAGATGTGTCGACAAGTTGCATAGGTTTATGCACATCAATTTTATACCGTAGAATTAAACCTCCCTGCTGACGAATTTGGAACATCAAAGTCCTATGTTCAGGGTTAAAACAATCGCACATTCACAAGCAGATGAGAAATATTACATAAATACTATGTTGATTTATCATTTATCAAGGAATTTTTGACAGGATAATCTAGGCTCATACATTTTCTTTTAATAAATTGTTACTATTTTTGTAGAGGAGAAATGTGCGGTGAGTAATACCAGTATTTACAATTTAGATTTATAGCTAACTTCATCAATAGCTTTCATTGCTCTTCTTTTATGAATTTCCCTTATTCTGTGTTCTGTTGGGCTTTTCTTTTAATCATTAAATTCAAATTAGCATCCATGGGCCAACTTTATTTTTAATTTAAGAATGTGAAACAAAAATAGCTTCATGAGTAAAGTATTAACAAATGAGAAATGAACATATGGCAAAAAACAAGCCCTTTTAGCTGTTCTTTGAGTGTACTATGATTTATAACAGTAAGGTTATGTGGTGGAGTGTAGAGCACAAAACTTACTAAATAATGAATACAGTACTTCCATACCATTTTGCTGGCACTAACCCTGAGCAATTTTAATTAGCTTCACCTCCTCTTAACTGCAAGGACAGCTGGGGATCATCAGCCTTCCTAGAAAAGCAGAGTTCTGCAAGTCATTTTATTTAGATTTATCTATTTAATTAATTAATTTTTCTACCAAGACTCAGCTGTTCAACTGATTTACCAAATTTCTGTGTGATGTCTTTTGGATTATGCAACTAAAAAACCATCTCCATGATGACTGGCAGGGAAACCCCAATAACCCCGTGAGAAAAACAGAACACCCTGACATCATCACTGCCTTGGCATTGTAGGAAAGCAATTAACTTGTGAGGATCCATCTCCAGCAACACAAAGCTGAAAGCAGCTGAATCCCATAAGCTTAATCAGAGAGGAGAACCCTGATCTGGCCCCTCATTGACGGATACTCAGCCCACGGTCCCAGGATGAGGTTCAGCAGGAAAGGTTCTCCAGATCATCTTACAGCCTGGGGGGGAGTCATTGCCTTATAGGGTGTGGGACTCTACGTGGGATGCAAGGGAAGAGAATCTGGGGATTGTGCAAGCTCTAGTAAGGAGTGTTTATGTGGAAGACCATTCAAGAACAATGAGGATCAAGGTGGTTTGGGAGAAATAAGCATGGCGGGAAAAAAAGAAGTTGAAGGGAGGAAAGCAACTGATATCTTTCTGTGTGATCACCAGGGAGCATCAGGCTGGACTGACTGTGAGAGGTACAGCAGCAGCTAGAAGTCTGGGCTGGATGGCAGAGAGCCGTGGGTGAGGGTTGGCTGCTGGAGGGACCAGGAAGCCAAAACCAGCTGTGGAAGGGACTGTGGAGCCTGGAGGCCAGCTGAGGCACACTTTGGCCTGGGCAGATGAGGCACCTAGAGACTAGAGGTCCCAGGCTAGCTGCTGGGCAGGGAGGGGGTCCAAGGCCTGTAGCTGGAGAGCCTACAGCATACATGTGCATGCATGAGCACCAGCAACTAGTGTAGGCCTGTGGGTCTCAGGAGCTCTTATGCTGCAGGTGTTAGCAGCTAGGGAGCTCTGGGTAATCAGGGATGGCTGCTGGACAGGCTGCATGCCTACAACCAGTTCCTGGAGGAATCCATATTGTGTGCATGTGTGTATTTTCCACTAATGCATTTGCATCCTTATGCAGAACAGGGAAACATTTCCTGAAGGAGGAATTAACAGGGTATCTTGCTGCTAATGCAAGGTCATAATCCTCTGAGAGTCCAACTGCTAGTCCAACAGGCAGGTTATTCTGTTACTTGCATTCCTAGTTAGAAACAGTAAGACTTTTATCAGTTAATCTCTGCTCTTTGAAGCCTGGGTTTTACCTAGGTCATTGGCCTCAGCTGCTGTCCTCAAAAGGTACCACTTAAGCAGTCACCCATGATTTAATACTCTTGATCCTCAGTGACCTAGCTTCTACTGGATGGAGAATTTTATTAATTTATATTCTTCTTCTCTTTTATCTCTTCCATGCTTGCCATGTTGATAGCTGGGGAGCAGACCTCCTCAGCTCAGCTGTGAAGAATTGATTCCTTCCTAATTCCTAGCATCAGTAAAATTTTGGGGAGATAGCAGTAAGCAGAGATAACCATAAGGCAAAAGACTAGGTGATTATATGGTGACTATGGCTAGATTTGTCTAAAAAGTTTTAAATCTGTCTTTCCTTCAAACTGAAGACCTTTCCAGTCCCAAAACCTGCCAAATACATGTTTCTCTGTTAAGCATGGGTGAACCAGCAAAGTAACTGATCTCCCCATGTCAGATGGATGGCTTGTTCCTTGCCCATCTCAATTTTCTCTTACATTAAGGGAAAATGAAACAGATATTTTTTGTTGCTGATGTTTTATTAAAATCTAATGTGTTGTCTTTATTATTGCCCGAGGCACGTTATAGGGAATGTTAATCTCATCTCATAGTTCTCTTTATCTTCCATAGTCTGGTAGCAACCTTTCTGTTTTTTCTTTTCCAGTCATTGAGGGAATGAGAAAAATTGACCTAGCCTGTTTCAGAGCACCAGTTTGCTGCAAAAAGTTGATATTCTTAGACAGCAGATGCTTGGAGTATTGCCAAATGGGAGAAGAAAATTGACATTAGTTTTCTCTTGTTCTTATAAGAGTATTTGTAGGTCTATAACACATCCTCACCTCCCTAACAGTCTGTCAGACAGCTGGAAGACTTCTAAATTACATGAAAATACCAGTTTTAGGTTCTGTCACTACAGATACTTAGAGCGGCCAAATCTAGAGAACAGAGCAGAAGTCTGCAACACAGGATGAGCTGATGGGAGAGCTCTGCATGGTGCCAGACCCCACCAAATAGGCTTACTGCACAAAGAAAGCTGAATGAATTACCAAAGGTGATTTTCCTTAAACATCCGTTCACATTTACTGGGGTATGTGGGCCCAGATGTTTTCTTCTACTACATTTTAAAGATGTTGTAGCATAATGTATATAACAGAATATACATCTAATTCCTTCAACAGCTGGTGAATAGCACACTGATTCCAACTAGTTCATTAGGGATGGTGAGGAACAGCCAGTGAAACTAATGAAAAAGAAACACCAAATGGAGAGGGACTTAAAGGGCAATTAGTGCCTCACACACTTTGTCTTCCAGAACATTTCTCCCCAGCCTAAATCACCTTTAAAGCAAGAAATGTTGGATAGTAGGAGGTGCTCGGGTGATGTATTTGCAGACAGAACTTTCTCTGTTTAACCACAGTGCTGCTATAGCACACATGCATTAGGTGGCTTTGACAGAGCTCAGCATCCTCAAATCAAGAAGTGTCACCAGCAGAAGGACAGGCAGCCAGGTCTTACAGTTCCTAACACTGTTATTGCTTGTGTCTATGCTGTTAACCCTCGACTCTAAGAACAGTAGGTTTCTCTCTCAAGAAAGAATGTACCTTCTCTAGACAGCTTTCAGATTTAGGAAAATAAGCTCTGCTTATGCAAAGATGTTGGCAGTCCTAGCTAGCTCTTACCCACTCTGTTTAGGCTTTCTAACAAGACACCACATGGCAAATTAGGCAGTTAAAGAAAGTTTTCAGCTAAGTAGCTTACTGACAAATTTGTCTGCTGTTTAAACTACACCTAAAATAAGTATTTTAGAAGTTACCCTGAGTCCAGAAGCTTGGATAAAATACATTTTTCTCAGGGCAAAATATAAACGGATAAAATAACAACATGTACACCAACCTCAGCCATTGTTAGCAATTCTCAAACCCTGCTAAATGTTACCTATCACCCTCTCCTGATCTATCAACTCTTCACAGCTTGGAAATTTTGCAGCAAAACCTGCATAGGTGAGGACCCTAGAAAATAAGCATAAGAACTATTACCAAAATCAAGGTCTCTTCTGTTGAAAACACCCTGTGTCTCAGCTTGCTTCAGCTAAACTGTGAGGTGTCTGCTTTCATGCTTCAGGCAATTGCAGTTGTCACAAAATGACTCAAGATGATGTTGGCCTTTAAGATATTGGAGAACTTTAGCCGCTTTCTGTAATGCTTCAATTTGTGACAAGAAATGAACTCAAAGTCAATTTGTAATGCGGAACACGGGGTTAATCACTGTTTAACTGATGGACTGGTTCACACAAGAAAAACAGCATACTTGAAGAAACAAGGTAACTAATGACTTTTAGAAAGACTAGACTTCTCCTATTGGGTACTGATTGGCAGAAATAAGGCTGGTTCAATTCTGAGAGAGCACTAAAAGCTTCCCCTTAGAAATTAGGAAGTTGAATTGTATTTTCTGGGGGTTCATGTACAAGCTGAAAGCAGTTCTATAAATGAGCTTTGCATAATCAGAAAGGGAAAACAAGACAGACAATATGTCAGCATGAAAAAAATTAATCAGTCCTAAAAAACAGAGCATCTGCAGAAGAAGACAAGTAAGAAACTTGCCCATGTCCTTTTCCAGACCTGCTCCTGGTTGTAGTACGTTGATGCCTAAGCACAAAGAAATCCATGTAAGGCACAAATCAATCTGTTGTCCCAGAGGAAATACTGCCTTTTCCACCTAGATGGGGAAGCTTTATCAGGATTGATGCTCCAGGCTGCTAATCTTGATAACCTGACTCATCTGTCCATCACTAGCTAGGCCTGCACTGGCCATAAATACTCTTGTTATTAACTGCTTGTGCCACAAATCTTCCACCCCAGCTAGTAGTGCTGCTCTGCTTTACTATGCCACCACTGACAGGTGGTCCCAGCTGGCTCCTTAGATGGATGGTACTGCACACACTGAAAGCCACTCAGACTCTGCAGGCCAACCCTCTTCTGTGGCTTCTTCTACCAGGTAAGTAGGTTGCTGTCATTGATTAAAACAGCCCTGAAGCTCCTCGTTAGTTATTGTTAAATCACAGGCATAGTAAAACAAAGGACTCCATGCACCTTACTTGTGAAACTTGTTCACGTCTGCAGAGCCCATTGCTGCCCTTGATTTCTCTGTCCTACCCTTGAAAAAAGGGCTTCAACAGAAGCAGAAAAAGTAGGGTCATACCCTTGCCATTCCTATCCTCTTCCCATTGCTCCTCCACAGCCAGATAGTAGTCCAATCCTTCTCTTCACAGAACAGCTAAGGTCAGAAGGGGACTCTGAAGTTTGTCTGATTCAACGTCCCCTGAATCAAGCCACTCCAAGCAGGTTGCCCAGTACCACACCCAGCCAGCTTTTGAAGATCTCCAAAGACTGAGACTCCAGAACATCTCCAGGCAGCCTGTTCCTGTATTTGACCACCTACAACATAAAAATTTTTCTTATGTATAAATCAAATTTCATGTGTTTCAGTTTGTATCCTTTTCTTCTCGCCCTTCCCCTAGGAATCATCCCCCTTTTCAGGGAGCTCACTTTGAATCAAGCCTCTGCTGTGTCAAGGGTGCTTGCTTGAGTGCTATAGGGGACTCTGTCCTGAAGTGTGTCACCTGCACATGGCCCTCAGCATACTCTCTTGGCTTTTCTCTTACAGCCCACGTGCATTTTAACTTCTGACAGCGATTCTGACTCCTGGTGATCTGACAATATTCATTTTATCTATTCTTTCCCTAGTTTATTCTTCAGTCACTGAAGTCAGAGCAACCAAATGGGTGGTTTTCCTGTGATTTGCTAATATAAGATGAACTCTGCTGTCAGGATGCTTTCCCCTGAAATGTTCACCCTTTACCAGATGGTGGGAACAGGAGCACACACGCAGCTCTCTCACACACCCACTCCCTGCCTACTGGAAATGCATCTTTCATTCTCAGCCTCCGGAGGAAGAAATAGAAGTGTGGCAACCTCACTATACTCATTTTTGTTGTGAATTTATGCAACTGGTTTGCTTTTGACTTCTCCCACCCCGAGAGCTCAAGGCAAACTGCAGAGGTGGCCGGGGGCTGGATCCTGCATTGCTCCAGTGCTGTGACCAGGATGCAGGAAGGTGGTTCTGCCGAACAGTGCCACTTAGCCATAACTTACCTACCTGCAACTTCCTCTGCAGTGCAAGAGAGGCCTTCAATTTCTCCCCTTCCTTTCAGAGCTGTTATAGTTTTCAGCAGGCCTCACTCCAGCTCCAGGCTTGGGCAGGAGAAGGCAGCTCCCTGCTTGGGCCTAATGCTTACAGGAAAGCCCATTCAGGCTATTTAAATATGTATCATCCAGCTGTCTTTTCTAAGGGAGGACTGCTGTGGGTTTCCGCTACTTCATTATGCAAAAAATATATAATCAAATGTTCTGCTGTGAAAATGAAATGTTACCAGTGACCCAAATAAAATGCACCCAGTGCATCTCTCACTCACTCACAGCAAAGACGCAGCCACCACCAGCTCCAATCCCTGACTACACATAAAAAAATAATAATTTGGTGTCAAACAATTCCAATAAAGGATGCTAATCTGCATTTCTACAGTATTCCAGGAAACTACTTGTTTCGGCCTAAATGGACATTGGACAGGCAGGTTTCCTGCCTGCATGATGAACTGATGCAATTTCACACTGATATCAAGGGCTTTCACTGTGACATAGACACTTTGAGGAGAAGCGGGCTTAAAGGTGAATCTGGAGCTGTCTAGCAGGTCTGTAAAAGCACCTCATTTCCTCAATTTTTTATTCTTAATATTATCCAGAACTGCTACTAGCAGTGCAGCAAAACAGAATGGTGAAGAATATCAAATTAGTTTATGTAGTGTAAGCAGCAATGTGGCGTTAAGACCCCAGAGGAGGCTGCTGATCGATTTTGTTGTCGCAGAGCAAGACAATTTCACTGCCAAGAAGCACTGCTGAGCAGGGAGAAACTGCTAATAGCACAGCAGCTCCACGTCGCATCCAGGATGCTGCTGGGCCACGTGTTTGTGCAATAGGATGTTCAGCAGAGCAGAGAGATGCTGCCATCGTCCCCAGCATCAGTCAGCAGTAAAACAAAGCATTGTTTAATCCTCCAAATTGAAACATTTTCGTACTTTCCTACAAGAGCGTCAGTTTTTTCCCAACCACAATTTTCAGCTTCTATTTTCTGTTAGCTAACAGTGTATCTGGAGATACTCATTTATCTATTGCACTATTTGCACTGCAGCATCAACATTTAAGGAAAAAGCAAGATGCTCTCCTAGCAGTAAACTTTTTTTATTACTGAGTTTTGAGCTTACATTGATTATTTTAAACAGCTCAGGTTACTGTTTGCATGAAAGATGCTTTAGAAAGGTACTCAATATTGGTTTTCAAGTTATTTCCTAGTGTACGCAGATACTGATGCCTGTTATCTTTGCTGTCTATTCCCTATATTAGGAAGTGACTTTAAACAATTTTCCTAATTCCAGAACAAATACAGCAGAAACACTGACGTGTTTATTCTGTCAGCCCTTATGCCTTTATCAAGCGTACGAATTCAGTGCCTCTCTGGTTGCTCGGAGAGGCTATGGAGTCTCCTTGGAGGTCTCCAGACTCCACCTGGCCATGGGCCTGAGTACCTGCTCAGGGTGGCCCTGTTGGGGCAGGGCTGGGGCCTGATGGGCCCAGAGGGCTCTGCCCACCTCAACCATGCTGCAACTCTGTGATTTTTGCTTTTCCTAACCCCTTTGGTTCTGCATTTCAACATCTGACACAGTGTGTGTACACTGGCCTCTGGGCACTGAATTGCCCAAATTCCTTGCCATAATTCTCCACAAAATCCCATTTCAAAGTATCTGTTGGGTTTCTCAGAGGCTTGAGTGATTCTAGAGGCAACGCTTGGGCAAAAAAAGCCATACGCAAAAGTACCTGCACATATCCTTTGCCCTGATAAACATGGAACTTCCTGGTTTCTCTCTGGCAGCCTTACCCAGAGCACAGACACAGCCTTTCAACTTCCACACCCCACAGCACCCTCCCCAGGAAAACAACACCCCCGCAGCCACCCTGCAGCCTGATAACCCAGCTCTGCGGAAAAATGCAGGATAATTACAGCTTCATTTTGGCAGCAGGTGCAGCTCATTAACCTGCAGCCCCCTGCCATCTCCCAGAGAGCAGAGGCAGCTCAGCTCTGCTGGAGAGAGATGCCTGCAGGGAAAATTCTCTGAGAAGCAGAGCCTGGGGAGATGTTTCAGCCACGCGTTAGGTTTTGCTGCTGTGACATCTGCTCTCCTCCCTGCAAGGTCTGCCTTCTGCACAGGTAGGTATATCTCTGACCTGCCAGCCTGACTTCAGCTTGCTGCCAGGCTCAGACTCAGCTTCCCCTCTTTTAGGTAAGATGATGTACATTCTGCCACACATTGGTAATGAAATGTGGCACCCTGGCAGGGAGAATCCCAAGCACCCCAGCCACAACTTACCTTATGAACCTCCTGCATCTCAGCTTTTGTAGAGGAGGCTCAGGGGGATCTCGTTGATGTCTATACATTTCTGAAGGAATGTGCAACGAAGATGCAGCCAGGCTTTTTTCAGTGTTGCCCAGTGCCAGGAACAGAGGAGGCTGTGGGCACAAACTGGAACACAGGAAGTTCCATCTGAACACCAGGAGACTTGTATGCTGTGTAAATGAGGAAGTACTGGCACAGGCTGCCCAGAGGGTCTCATCCTCAGAGATCTTCAGACTCTGTCTGGCCGTGGGCCTGGACACCCTGCTCTGGGTGGTCCTGCAGGAGCTGGGCTGGGGTCTGAGGGCCCAGAGGGCTCTGCCTGCCTCAGTCGTGCTGGGACTCTGTGATATTTTCTTTTTCCAGGCAGTTTGGTTCTTCATTTCAGTATATGACACAGTGCACGTACATTTGGCATGTGCACCTGGCTGCTTCTGGAGTTATCCACGCTTGAAACCACCTATCAGCAAATGACATCCTGCCTATAGCAAGCCATGCTGCCAGGTGAACTGCGCTCTCCTTGTTTTTGTTAATCTGCTGCCATTAGCATTAATCAGCCTATGACAGGAACATGACGCCGTTGCATGTGTTTTTATGATCACTCTTAGATTGTTGCTGCTAATAAAGCCAAACCAAACTGGAAAAACTCTTCTTCCTACGGCTGGGAGTTGAATGGAGACCGATAGCTTAACCTGCAAGAAAGGAATTTTATTATTTTAGGTGCTTTTTCTCCAGCCTAATTGCTGTGGCCTGTTAACATTTTAATTAATGTTGCTTGGTTTGTTCAGGCAGTTTTAGCTTGCTTGTTCATCACTCTATGGTAGGAGGTATGCTTTGTAATTAAAAGCAAGTCTGTTTGTATGATCATCAGTAAGGAAGTCATAGTTTTAAAATAAAGTACTTTGTAGTCACCTTTAGAAAAAAAATGTGTAAACTGCAATCAGTTAGTCTCCCTGTTGAGGTACAAATTGGATGCGGGAGTAGGGATATTGTTGGAGGGAAACTGAGGAACAGATACTTAGTGACATGCTGAAATTTACTGGTGGAAAAGAAAACGAGTGTAGAGAAGCTATGGCCAGCATTCAGCTCAGCTGACAGGAGGTGTGCATATTGTTCCCCTACCACATCTCCTCCCTTTGCTAATTATCTCACAGCCTCTCTGGCACTTGAGGTCACCAAAGTCACTTGTTAGCAAGCTGACTGCCAGCGACAACAAAAGGCACAGAATTGCATGTTTTAATTATGGTTTCATTGTCATGCAATTCACAGCCAGTCCACAGCGAGAAGGGCTTCTTACTGTTTGCTTGACAGTCTGAAAATTCACGCTGGAGGATGAGAATTGCTGCCACAAAGTAAGGAAAACAAACCCAGAGCTCCTGGACATTAGAGGACCCCTAAGCACCAGCTAAGTGCATGTCACAGATGTACGCATACTCCTCAGCCCCTCCTCTGCCATCCTTAACAGATATTTCAGATTCCACTGATAAAGCTGCCTGAAAAATATGTGCTGTGCAGAGATCAACCAGCAGCAATAATTAAGACTGAGCAAGGGTGTTGCTGCAATGGAAAGGAGGAATGCTGGAAGATATTCAGAGAGAGAAATGTAAAGATGATGAGCATGTCACTGTGCAGCACTGGAGCTCTTTCTGATGTGTGATTTCACATGGCCGTATCTAGTGGAAGATTTTCAGGAGACCTTTTCAAAATGAAGGAAGTTTCAGAAATACTCCAAACTTCCTTAGACGCAGCCAAACCAGCCTCAAGTGGGGAGATGAGAGAGAGGAGATGAAAAGAAATAAAAAAGGAACAGAGGCATGTATACCTTCCTTTGCTTTCTAGCATATCAGATGCTGGGGAAGCTAGGCTGGATGCTACTGCCAACAGGCAGTTTGCTTCAGCCCTCAGCAGCCGTAGCACAGAGCTTGCACAGGAACACCCCAAGACCTGATGCAAAAGGCAGGGCTGGCAGCATCCCATTTGTCTTCTTCATGCAGGTGCTTTGCTGCAGCCACTTCCAAGGCCCCTGGAAGAAGGGCAGTGAAGGAGAAAGAGGAAGGTTTTGTTTGCTGGCCATTGCCTAATGCTGCTGCTGAAATATTCAGGGGCAGAAGAAGGTGTATTCCTACATCCATCTCTCCTCCTTAATTTCCTAAAAGTTAATCTCAGCATTTTTTGTCTGGAAAAACTACAAGCTATCTTGTGATGCATTTAAAATATTTAAGGTGGCATCCTCATGGCATATACGGAGGAAGGGCTCTGGCAGCCCTAAGCTACTGAAAGGAATGAGGCAAAGGGATTGCTGCACAGAAACTATAATGAGCTCATTCACAAGAAATGGTGAGGGCCAGAGAGATGCCTCTTTTTGTGGGGAAAAAAAAAAATACTAAATGTATTACCAACAACTATCTGTAGCACACTGCCAAAGATGCTCTCAGAGCAGCTTTTAAATAATTGAACAAGGAGTTTAGATGCTGCTGAATGGTGGTGCTCTGCTTTCATCCTGGTTTCTGGAGTTTACTATGAACTCAGAAGACTGAGTGCATTCTAGCTTGAAAACAGAGCTGAGTGAGCATTCAGCTGCACTGGGATCAAACTTTGTTAATATTTTAATGTTTCTAACATGACGCAGAATGCGTGAAAGGTCTTGGGGAGCACATTGATTAATATATGTATCGAGTCACGGCTGAAAACCAACAATGCAGTTCTGTTTTTCTGATGGCAGATCAAATCCCAGCTATTTTCAATAGTCCAATATTGATCACTAAAATGGCCTCTGCTTTCCCTCCTGCATTTTTCATAGAAAGAAAATAGAAAATGAATCTGGTTCAGGACAATAATAGGCAAACACGAAGAGGTGTTGGAGTCAATTGTTGTTAGCTACACCAATTTGGGGGTTAATATAGGTATAAATTAGATTAGTATTTGGCAACAAAACAGTTATGCTGGTGTTGGAATACTTGTACGTATTGTCAGAAATGCCAGTGAAGGCTCTTCCAGTGGGTACCTTAAGAAGTCAGCTCATCTATTTAAAATAGAAGTCCATGGAACGAACACAATCTCACCAACAACAGAACACACAGGTGGATTAAAGCAGAGACCATCAAGTCAGGGCGCTCTTTTTTGCTCGTAGCAATCCCATAAAAATGTCAAGTCTGCCAGTTTCATGTTTACTATGGACTGACCTTCATCTCATTATAAAATTCTGTAGTTTGAAAAGACTGAAGAATTCGATGACTTTGTTGCAGCTTTGCTCATCCCTTCACAACATGATTCCCCAGAAGGTTTCACCAAGAACGATACATTATTCTGTTTGCATCCTGAAAGACTTCCACCTCTCAGAGATGTCACAACATGACATTAGTTCAGTGTCTGAGCAGTTATAGCAGCTAGCCAGGCCGGGAGCTTTAGGCAACAGCATGACACTATGCAGGGGCCAGCTGATCCTGTCACACCCAGGGGAGTGCCACTGCCTGATGCTTTGAAAGAAGCACAAGACATTGATCCAGGCCCACAGTGGATCTCCCAAAATAGTTGGTACTGACTATCCTCTCGGAAATGAGAACAGCTCAGCCAACATCCTGCAAGCATCTGGCATCAACCTGTCTCCACATGACATGAATGCCAGGTAGCAAAGCTTCATATGGCCATTAGCCTATGAAAGGTTGATTTGCATACCTGTGCCACTTGGGAAGTGAATATTGTTTGTATTAGCCAACTGCTGATGACCAAAAAAAAAAAAAAAAAGAGTATGTCTGGCTGTGACATGCTTTCTGGAGCCAAAGTGAAGTGGTTGTCTGCAGACATGCTGCCACAAGACACATCAAACAACTTCTGGATTCAAGCATGGGAATGGTGCCATAGTCAGTAGCTCTGGCCAGTTCCAAACATCACTGACCAGTGAGTATACCTGCAGACTGCAGGATGAGGAGATGTCTTCAAAGAAAAGACCTCACAGAAGAATGACCCCAAGCCCATATATAAATGACCAGACCAGCCAGACTTTGTCAGGCTCGCCACCCCAGAGGAGCAACGCTTTTTCTGCAGCACCTAAAAGGAGAGCAAACATAGTAGGCTCCAGGGCATTTCAGACAAGGTTTTGTATAAGCACGAAAATCTCTACCTGTGCATGGGCAGCCTTGTGCAGGATGCAACAGGATATTATAAGGAAAGTGCTTCCCTCACCCAGTGACTCAGAGAGTGCATATGGCACTGCTGGAACAGAAAAGGGACATGAGAGCTTCCTCAAAAGCATATGTTCATCTTTTTCCCATACCTACACAGAAACACAGCACAATAGCAAGTGTCCTGCTTCACAGGACCTTGTTGTACTACCATGGAACTTTCTAGTCCAGCCCCAAAGTCCATTAAATTCCATTCGCTGTGGTTCTGCCACACCTGTGGGCTGAAATCGGGCACTTCTTCCTCAGGTTGGCTCTTCTCCTGGCCCATCAGCTCTTCCCGTCAATCAGACAACCATGTTTTTCCAACACTTGCTCCCTCTTAGACAAAAATGAAAGCCATGCTTTCAGTTGAGACACATAGAGACAAGCGCATAGTGTCTTTTTACATGACTTTCCTTAACAGTGAGTGGACCACATTTTGATGTCTTACAGCTGACCAGGCCACTTCACTACTCCAGCAGGAGAAGAACAGCTCTCCAAGACCAGCAAGGCTTTACTTGCTTTCAGAGGACCTCTTTAGACACCTTATAGTGAGTGAGCTGTGGAGGAGCAAGGCAGTGTTTCACACTTCATTTGCCTTATAAAAGATCTTCCTGGTTAACATGGAAAAAACACAAGTCACTGTACTTCTCACAAACTCAGGAGGTACAGTCATTCCCTTCTATATTGTGCAAGTGTGGCAGTATTACAATCACACTGTGCTTTAACTGCTTCAAATAATGTTCTGTTTTAAAACAAAAACAAATAAAAAAACCACATTTGTCATTATATCAAATAAGCAGTTTTGTTTAGTAGACCCTTCCAGGTAAATATTAATAAATGAAAAGGCTGAGAATAATAAATACTTTTAAACTGCTATAAATGTTGTAGTGCTGGAGAAGAGGCAATAAGACTGATGAAAGGAACTGCACAGATACCATAAGAGAGACTCAGCTACAGTAGGTCTTTTCAGACTGAAAAAGAAATCCATGGGTGGAGTATCACATCAGAAACAACATGAAGGCAGTGAAAAATGGCTTTATTATTATTATTATTATTATTTTCCTTATAGAAGAGCAAGCAGGCATTTAATGTCCAAAACAAATAGAAGCTGGTTCTTCACATGGATAGAAGAAGCTGGGGAATTCCCAAATCCATGAGAGAAAAAGAAATCCAGCTAATAAGCACATGAATGCTTCCTCTGGTTTAAGGTATCATTGAATCTCTTGAGATGGCCTTTGAAGGTCACATAGTCCAACTCCCCTGCAATGAGCAGGGATACCTACAGCTTCATCAGGTTGCTCACAGCCCCATCCAGCCTGACCTTGAGTGTCTCCAAGGATGGGGCATCCACCACTGCTTTAGGCAACCTGTGCCAGTGCCTCACCACCCTTAATGTAAAAAACTTCTTTATATCCAATCTAAATCTCTCCTCTCTTAGTTCAAAACTATTTCATTGAATCATAAATTCTTAGAGTTGGAAGAGACCTTTAAAGATCATCTATTCCACCTCCCCTGCAACGAACAACATCATCTACAGCAAGATCAAGTTGCTCAGAGCCTTATGTCAAACATAAATCTCCCCTCCTTTAGTTTTAAAACATTTCCCCTTGTCCTAACATAAAAGATACTGCTAAAGAGTCTGTCCCCTTCTTTCTTACAGCTCCCCCCCAGTTTTAGATACCAAAAGGCTGCTATCAAGTCTTCCCAGAGCCTTGTCTTTCCCACCCCAAACCATATTCCTGAACCATAGATCACTGGACTTTGAGAGATCTTCATCATGTCAATCCATATGGCCACTATTCAATTCAAATTGCCACTGCCTTCAGGAAGTGTGTGGGACTTCACCAGCTGATGAAGCCATTTCTGGGGCATCAGTGTGGTTAAGTAACCATTTAAAAAAACACAAGACATTCTGCAATGAGGCAGGAAAGTAAGTCCCTTTTTACACTTCAGCAAATCAAAGTAAGAAAATTACAATATTTTACATCCTCTTCAAACAGAGATATTAGGGTGAGGAAGAATGCCTATAAGAGATGATAGGACACAGTGATTAGGAGGTGCACATCATTTTTTGAAGTTGTATGGATGTTTTCTCATCTTCAGGACAAAACCAGAAAAAATTGCTTTCAGAATCAGCAATTCATGATGAGAAATGCTTATCACTGAAACACTGCATTTAAACAACTCAGAGGAGACCAAATACCTGTCTCTGAATATATCTGAAATTTATTTTGATTTTTCACGTATACATGGCACGTTCAGGAGATGTGTTTATCCTTTTCCTTATATTGCCACCTGGTGGCCTGAGGGATATTAAAATAATATATCACCAATTTTTCAGTGAAATGACCATACTTAAGCATTAAGCGTAGTACCCATTTATTTTCCTCTGAGACAGAAGATAAGTTTATTTTTCATACAGAACTTGTAAGGGGCTGCTTGGCTTTCCCACCAACATGCCATTTCCTCTGTGTAGTGCAGTCAGCCCCTGACTGAGCCTAAATAAATGGCCAGGCTAGAAACCCCAGTTTATATATATAGTGAGACGGTTAATAGGGCTTGCGACTGGCTCTTCCTTCTGCCCAGTGGAAGGATGGAAACACAGTTCAAGGACACTTAGATACTCTGGAGGGAGGTCTTTTCTCTCCAGATGCAGCATTGCCACAGTGTTGAGAGTACATCTTAGTAAAGGAGAAAGTATTGTATCTTGAGGGAAGGGGGATTGTTCAGTCTGGAAGGGAGGAGGCTCAGGAGATATTACTTCTCTCAACAAGGATTGAAAGGAGGTTGAAGTAGGCTGTGGCAAAGTAGGGATGGCCTCTTCTCCCATGTAACAGCAGTAGGATGGAGAGAATGACCTCAAGTTGCTCCAGTGAAGGTTCAGGTTGGACATTAGGAACAAATTCTTCTCAGAAAGAGCGGTGAGGCCGTGGCACAGGCTGCCCAGGGAGGTGGTGGGATCACCATCCTTGAAAGTGTTCAAGAACCATGTGGATTGGCACTGGGAGACATGGTTAGTGCATGTGGTGGGGATGGGTTGGTGGTTGGAACTGACGATCGTAAAGGTCTTTTCCAACTTTAACGATTCTAAGATAGACTTGCACTTCATAGGAGCGGCCTCTTAGGTGCAGAAATTGCATAGCATAACCTAATCTTTAAGCAAGATCTTGTGTCCAGTTTTGGGACCCCCAGTATAGGAAAGATTTTCTAAATTGGAGTGCTTGATAACAGAATTCTAAGAGGAAACCACAAGGCAAATGGTGCCCAGATCTTCACAGCAGTGCACTGCAGGAAGAGACAGTGAGCGTAAACAAAACCAAGAGAGATTCAGAGCAGATGTAAGAAGAACCAGTTTCAGCGTAAGGACAGTCAACACTGAAACAGATTGTCCAGGGAAGCTGTGTAGTGTCCATCTTTTGAGATTTTCAGATCTGACTGGATGAAGACCTGAGCAACCTGGTCTGACCTCACAGCTGACCCTTGCTTGGAGTAGATGTTTGGATAGACAGGGAGAGTGCCTTTCTTTTCCTTTTATTCACAAAAACTTTATGCTAGCAATTTTCAGTGCTACTCATTTATGGAAATGCATTTTTGAATACTTTATGAGAACTGCAGAATTTCACATCCCAGGTGTAGCTCCTGCTTTGAGGTATGATGTAACTCCTGTTATGAGCTACTTCTCACACAATCAAACACACTCATATTCTTTTTGATGTGTAGAAACAGTTGAAACTGATCTTTTCATAGCAGCAGCAAACCAAAAACATCACTTGTACCTTTTTATTGGCCTAACACACTTCCCAGATTACATTTCACGTGCTCTTCTGCTGTATAGCTATAACCACAGAGGCAGTGTATCTCTCTGAATCAATACCTAGCAGGCAAAGAGCAACTCCCATCTCAAACAGTGAGTTTGGTGAACTGAAACTGTTACTGGATGCGCAGCCATGTCTGAGACACAGAGACACTGGTGTGAACACAAGAAAGCAAAACTTTGACCAATACACCCATGATAGATTCCCACCATCAACAGTAACATCACATCTTCAGCCCCTGTCTGCATGAGAGAGTCACCCTGAAGACCAATGCAGCAATGCAGACAAATCTCAGGCTCTTCCCTGCACTGCAGCTCTTTCAAAGATCCTGCTCAGTCCGCTCTGCAGAGAGAAACCTGCAACAGATCTCCATGTTCTCTGCACACAGCAGTGATGATTTTTAGCATCTGGAGAACTGATATGCGATGGCCACATGTAGGACTGCCTGCCACATCAAAACAAAAGGTTTGACTGGTAAGCTCTAAAAGGAGTTTCTGTGGAGTACTGATATTCTCTCAAAGATGTACATCTTTATATGAAGACTCCTAGGATAGAGACTGTCTGAGATTATGAAATGGAAAGGCAAACATAACAATTGTTTTATCTTGAAAAGTACTCGGAGAGCTTCCCTTGGAGATTGCAGTCAATTCACTTTTGTAGAGGAAAAAAATTCTCCCCAGTGGCAGGTAGAAAGCATATGCTTTAGGAAGAGAGGAAGGTATGCTGCTCACACATATGCTGCTAGCAATTTGCTGTCAGGGAAAAAGGAGGTAATGAGACCGGACAGCTTGGGTAAACACCAAAACCCAAAACCCAGTGAAGGAGGAATCATACACAGAGATACAGAAGGCAGCAGATAAAGTACTAAAAGGATGTTATACATTTTATGTATACGCTCCCTTAGGATCATGTACTAAAAAGAATAGGATTATCTTACATGAACAACAGGAAGAGAAAAGAGGACATAGAGCAAAGAAAGATGGATTGGATGGGGATTTAGGAGTCTGCAAGAATGGAGAAATGACTGAGAAGGCAAAACACCCTCTTAAAAGAATGGGTGAGGAAAAGCTTAGGAAAAAAAAACACAGAATTGAGAATTCTTGTTTGCACGTTCAAAGGGAAATAGTTCCTCTGTAGTGAAAACTCTGTTTGCTGTAACTGGATCAGCTAGAATCCATATACAGGTGACACTATTATAACATGGCAGTTACTTTAGGCACATGTATGGGAACTGCTCAATCATAGCCTGAACCTCTGATTGATCACCTGAGGCAAGCACTGAGTCAGCCACAGGTGAAAGCACAGGTGAAAGCAATTCACCTGTGCTGCCAGAAGGGGTGGAGCCTGGCTCCACCTCTCCAAGACCCATTTAAGAGCAGACTACGGGGAAGGATCTCTTGTGGAGATCCCTCCTCTAGAGGTTTGTAGTGAGCCTAGGGTGCAGGTAAGCATTCTATTTACTTTCTTTTTGTCATTATAATTGTCATTATAACTTGCTTAGCCAAACTCTCTTGCTTATTTTGTAATTTTGCTTATTTTGTAATTGTAACATCTTTATATTCACTGATTATACAGCACAGCACCCCCTTTCCTTCCAAGGGTACAGCAGGAAGGGTGGCCAAATTGCGCATGCATCTATTACATAAAGCAGATTTTTAGAGCACTTCACATCTATAGCATGCCTGCTTGGGCTTGGTATTCCTGTGGTACTGGGTGGGCCCTGTCATTATGCTAAGTGATTCACCATCTGATCTACTCCTTCCATAAAGAGTGAGAGATCGCTTTCAGTTTCATTACTGCATTACAGCATAGATGAATTATTGTAGAAAATAGAATAATGATGTTAGCAAAATTTGAAAATGCCACTGAACACAAATTGAGAGAGAGTGTATTACACAAGGTAAGAGTGGGAGCTATGCTCATATGAGTGCCAGGGGTCTACATAGGGAGCCAAAGAGCCTTCTGCAAGGGTAGTTGGCCTCATCCCCTCTTCTGAAGGCAGCACCATGAGCTAGACCACTTGCAGGATAAGGAATTGGTCAGTGGCTCAATGTCCAGGTGGAGACCAGGGACAAATGGTGTTTTTCAGGAATCAGGGCTGGGACCAGTGTTATTTAATATCTTTTCATGTGTCATGGACAGAGAGATCAAATGCACCCTTAGCAGGCTTGTAGGTGACACCAAGCTCAGTAGTGCAGTTGACACACTAGAGGGAAGGGATGCTATTCAGAGGGTCCTAGACAGGCTTGAGAGGTGTGTCTGTGCCAACCTCATGAAATTTAACAAGGCCAAGTGCAAGGTCCTGCACCTGTGTAAGGGAAATCCCAAGCGCAGATACAAGTTGTGCAGAGAATTACTTGAGAGCAGCCCTAAGAAGAAGAATTTGAGGGTGTCAATTCATGATTTGATATGCACTTGCAGTCCAGAAGGCCAACTGTATCCTGGCTTGCATCAAGAGAAGTGTAACCAGCAGGTCAAGAGAAGTGATTTTGCCCCTCTGCTCTCATGAGAGCCCTCCTGAAGTACTGCATGCCAACATAAGGATATTGACCTGTTAGAGCAGATCCAGAGGAAAGCCATGAAGATGATCAGGGGGCTGGAGCACCTCCCCCTTAGGGACACGCTGAGATAGCTGGGGCTCTTCAGTCTGGAGAAGAGAAGGCTCTGGGTGGACCTAACAGCAGCCTTCCAGTACCTGAAGGGTGCCTACTAGAAAGGTGTGGATGGACATTTTTTTTAAAAGACATGCAATCAATAGGATGAGGAGAAATGGTTTTTAACTGGAGAAGGTTTAGGCTAGAAGTTAGGAAGAAATTCTTTACTGTGAGATTGGTGAGACACTGGAACAGGTTATCAGTGAGGTTGTGGATGCCTTCTCCCTGGAAGGACTGAAAGCCAGGCTGGATGGGGCTTTGAGCAAACTGGTCTAGAGGGTTCCAGTTCCTCCTCTCCCTTCATCACCCAATAGCTGCAAGTAGTAGTGAGCCTCAGAACATTCTCATTTCTTTCCCTTAATTATTTGGAAAAACAGAGATTACTCACAGTTGCCAAAGTTATGTTTTCAATAGCTGATAGCTTAATAATTGACTTCCTTGAAATTTTCACCAGCTTGTTGCTTCTGAAGTTTCAGACCAGAAGACAGACAAAAACAGAATACATACACATTCTTTTTAAAGCTGAGCATAATGTGAAACTTTTTTTTTTCCCCAGTTCATAACTGAAAAATAGGCACAACCAAAACTCACTATTGGTGGCACTGTGCCGCAAGCACCAGGCAGGCTCTCCTCAGGCTGAACATCAGCTCCTCGCATCTTTCCATTTCACACAAGTTCAGTTTCTCCAGGTATTCATGCAAACCACAACAACCTCCCCATAAAAGTCAATCTCTTTAGCTCAAAACAGACCTGAGGATGCCTACATTCTGGCCTGAAAGATTCAAGATGGCTTTTTTGTTTATATATCTCTAATTATGAACAAGACTTGCACAATTTCTTTTTTTTTTTTCCACAGATCTTTCCCCTTTGAGACAGGAAAATCCTACTCCTTTAAGTCTAACTCTCAGTGGCACTGTACGTGGAACATAACAAGGTACACAAAGGGCTGGTCACTAAAACAAAGGAGAAAGCCTTGGAGAAACTACAAACTGCTTTGTATTTTCATCTTTCCTGTACAAAGAGCCAGTAAAGACTTCAATAGATTATTGCACCATGATAAAAACACATTTAAGATGCCAGACTCAAGATTTCCTGCTGCAGCGCATTTCACTCTCCTTCCTAATAATGTGTTTCCCTGGTGTTCCTGAATGGGATACCTCGAAGAGACTGCTGGCACAGCTGGTTTACATTTCCTTGGGGCTCTGAACCAGGTAGGAGATAAAGCAGTTGTCTAACTTTACAACTCAAATGTGACTGGGAATAAGTACTATGGTGCATTGCATTTGAAAACAGATACTGCAGATTCAGACTGTGGTGATTACGGGCTTTTGAGATGTATTTCTGCCTGGAGTTGATGCAGAAAGATTCAACAACCTGTATATCAAAAGGGATTGGAGGGGAGGGGAAGAAACCAAACAAAACCTGTATATTTGGAAACTTTCCCAACAACTGTAATATATAAAGCAGTTTGCTTCCTAGAATTGAGATCTTGGGCTAAAAGTTGATAACACTACAGTGGTGTTATTCTTGCTCCAATGCAAGCCATTTATCTTCTGATAAATGCCATCACAAAAGAAAAAAAGGCAAAGCATGAATTACATAAGGGCAAAAATGAGGTGAGTGCTTGCATTTTGTCAGAGTTGCGGTTACATTTCTGTAAATGAGTTCAAGTTTTTACCCTGATCCAGTCTTTTTCCTGGTTTACAAGTGTCCATATATATCCTTAAAATTGTTCAAATCTGCTGGCTCAATTCAACACCAGTCTATCACAAATGCAGAAAGTTTGAAGGTAAAAAAAAAAGGATAGAAGGGGGGGGAGAAAAAAAAAACAGCATCTAGACAAAGATCTGCAACTTGGGATCAGGCTGGAAGGGAAAACCAACACACATAACCACAAGAATAGTATTGAAAATTTGCAGTTAGCTAAGGGCCTAAATCTGTGTGAGAAGATCTCATCTGCTTTAGCATTTATGGCAACCTTTTGTTAAATACACTCTATTACTTAACGGTAAGCTCCAGAAGTGCGTACATCAATCTGCCCAGGAACTTCAGGAAGTAACACTTCAGCACAGCAGAGGCACTAAGCAGCTTAGCTCTCTAAACCTGCACAGACCCAGTTCTGCACACTTCAGAAGCAAGGGTTGGTCAAAAAAAAAGGACAGTAAATTATAAGTAGTACTATGGAGAGCCTCAGTATATAAGGGATGTCACATTAGTTTTGCATCCAGCTAGAGCACTAGGATTTAAAATAAGCATGCTGCCCTTGTCCATTTTGATAACAGAAATGAGAACAAAATCAGAAGTTCTAATCAGAGTTAGAAAATGCAATGCGGAGGATTAGGCTGCTCTAGATGTGTGCGTTTTGACATGCACCGTTTGCCTGTGGCTTTTTATCACTAGAACAGCATCATTAAGCCTTACCTAAGTACTGGCAGGAAACAATAATGCAAAGATGGGGAGCATTGTGATTCCAGACATTAAGTTTTTACTTTTGACTGCTGTACGTGATCACCCTATTAAGGTGTGAGAATACTTTGTTTTTTGACTCAAAGCTTGCTTCCTGAGGTATTTCTTGTGGTAAGACTCTGATTGATTTGTTGAGGAGGCAAGTGATGGGTGCTACCATGTAAAAATTGACATCCCTCTGGGAACATTTGAAAGCCCCTTCCTCCAGAGCTGCTTACCTCCGGAAGAGAGTGCTCAGGAGTGTTTACTGGCTGAAGATCTGGCCTGTGACTAAATAGCTCCAGCCTGGTATGGGAAAATTGGGGAATGATACCATCGTGTCCTGTGAAAAACAGGATGCAGATGGGCGTCCCTGCTCCTCTTATATGCTGGCACAGCCCGGAAGGTGGGAACAATGGAGTTTCTGCTGAGATCCCAGAGCCAGAAGCTGCCACTCCAAGGAGAGCTGACTCAACCACTTTGGATTTGAGCTGTCACTCCAAAGACAGCTGACTCGACCACTTTGAAAGCATTGAAAAGGAGCCATCGTCACCATGGTTGTCGTTGTCGCGGTTATCGTTGTCAACAGAACAACAACACCTGATGACCCACCACTATTGAAGATCAAAGGCTGAACTACGAACCTCGCTGGATCCATGGTAGTGACTATGTCCCTCTTGCTTCCTATAAAGACTCCTTGCTTCTTCTTTCTTACCTTTTCTATTGCCCTCCTTCCCTTCCCCATTACCCTAATTCATAATAGTGTCCGTCCTCCCCTTCACCATCTCCCTAATTAGCATCTGTAATAAACTGGTCGGACCAACATTTGAACCATTGTTTCTTAATCTCACGCTGTGGATATAGATATTAAAAGAACCTCCTCTCCCTCCTATAAATCGGAGCAAGACATAAGGGAAAACTTAATGCAATAACAGGCTGTGTTGTGAAAAGTTGGAGCCTCTTAAGACTAGAGCTTGCACAGCTTACGTGACAGCCTTGAGAAGATATATTAGCAGAAACACTAAATTTAACTTTAAATTTTTATTAAATGGCATTGGATTATTTGCAACAAGAGATTTAAGCAACTTGCAAAATATGGAGGCTGACTATTTTCCAAATGTACTTAAGAGCAACTAGAGATTTCATTCAAGGAGAGCAGTGAAAAACAATCACCCTCCTAGAAAACAGGGTGCATTGGAATGGAAGGAGGCATAGCACTTGACAGCAGAGAACAGCACTGACAGACTACCAGGGCAGCACAGGAGAAAATGCAGAAATAAGAGATCTTAGTAGGCAAACAAGACCATGGTAAGGTCAGTCAGGTAAACAGAACTGAAGTCACAACTTTCTTTAATGTAATAAATCGTGCATGCACGAATGGATGTGCTATTTCAATGTATGAAATAGTGTCTCAGTAAAGTACACACAGAGGAAAAGCATAGGAGAAACAAAAGTGACAGCCATTCAAGTGGGGAAAAACTGTAGAAAATTCTAATCAAGCTTTTGCAGAAAGAAGGATATACAGCAAGAAGGCACATTGTTCCACCAGGATTTATAACACCAACAAAACAAGGATAATGGAATAGAATCAATCTTGCCAACATCTGGAAAATCCTTGCTTTTCCCCCTTTTTTTGTAAATAAATAAATAAAACAGCAATATAGAAATTACAACAGCATTGGTATTGGTAAAGAAAGTTTGTTCAGTGATAGCATAAAATATGAGAGGGGCAATTAATAGGTTGTTTTGCTTTTCCCTCTATGGCAAGACATGCAAGTTTTTTGGAACTTTGCAGGTAAGATATCAAATTACAATTTTAATATATAATAAAGTTCAACAAAAGCTCATGAACACTGTGTCCTTTGTCAGGATACAGTCTGTGTTCATTTAAGAATTCCTGTGACAAGATAAATTGCTCAAAAGCTTAAGGTATACAAGCTGGAGGGAGCACCGGGTACCACAAATGAAGTGAATACAGCAAAGCATCTTAATAAAGATTTTATTTTCCTAAGACATTTTAAATAATATTTTTTTGGAGAAAAAAAAAAGCTAAAATATAAAAACCTTTAAAACAAATTATAATTATTTTGAAAAGTGTTTGCCCTTCCACCCCAAAGAAATTGGACTCTTTAGCTAAATCTACAACAAAAGGTTCACCACAATTCAATTATTTCTGTACTACCAGCTTGGATAACAATTAATTCTGGAACAGAAATTATTTCAATCTCAAAGTTTAACTAACTTTAAAATCAAAGACAGATGTGCTAAGGCAAAAGTATCCTTACTGAAGTACTCAGCTGTTATTGTTACTCTGTCCTAATTACAATATGATAAGAGAATTAAGTTAACTATTCAACTTCTCACCAAAGCACTCAAAAGATGGGAATTCAGTAGAATGCAGTGTAAGGATCAGTTGCCACATTTCAGCTCCAGCCTATTAACATTTGTAAGTTTTTCTAGCCTGAACTGCAGAAGACAGCACACAAGCAAGGAGATGGCTCTCCTACAGTACTCTGCTCAGGAAAGGCTCTCACTTATACAGAGAAGACATGAGATTTAAGTTGTCTAAGAGTTAGGTTTCAAGCTCCCTCTTCATGAGAAAAACAAACAAGTAGTTCAAGCATAAAGAAAAAAAAAACTCCTCCTAGAGCATGGATGTCCAACCCTTTGGCTTGTCTAGGCCAAAACAAGTAAAGAGGAATTGTCTTGAGCTGCATATACACACACTGTTCAGAAAGTAATGCCTCCTATTTATTTCTGTGGGCTCCACACACATTCAGCAAGAGTCAATAAATGTGATTGGATGCCATTTTTTCCTGCATGGAGAAATTCAATTCCACACTTTTGCTCCATCTACATTTCCATGTCATACACCATTGTGTCAAACTGCCCCTCCGCTGCCAACTGTCTTATGGCAACAAAATGTAATGGGATAGCAGTGGGAAGATTCAACCTCTACTGCCATACCAACATCTGCTTCAGACGGCATGGTCTAACATCATAAAATAGGATGCATTGTTTTTGGAGCAGCCCTCTTAATAATATTATATATTTTAATATATTTAAGTAACAAAACATTTTAAGTTTTTTTCTAAAAATATTAAAAAAAGAGAGGAACAAACTCATAAAACTAGTGGGATATTTGACCTTGTTTTGTGAAACTAATACATCACTCTTCTTCAGCAGAAGTGGTTGCAATTCTCCGTGAGCTCTCAAGGTGTTCAGAGATCTTTTTGATGAAATTTTATTCTTCTTGTACTTTATCCTTGACAACCATTCACAAACATACAGCCAAAAAGCAATGACATGAATAAAATGTGGTTGTGAAGTGAAAAGTATTTTTCTCTTTTAAGAAATGTCACTCTACTAGACTTTTGTAAGACACTATCAGATTTTTGAGTTAAATATCTGATTGTAACTCTATACATTGCATTTGAAAATTTGCAGGTAATGTATTTATATCAACTGAAAATAGTGTCACAAACAAATTAACGATTTTTTTTTGCCATCTTGAAATCTATTCTCAAACTCCTTTATCAAAACAGAAAGCATGACTGCGTAGTCTTTGCTATTCAGAGCACTGTGCTTAGCCAGTGTATCAAAATGCATACAATTATTTGTCACCACTTGAGTCAGCACTGCTCAGCACTGCCCTCCCTGTGTTCTTGTTTGAGTTCACACAGTGTTACTAGTGATGGGTGCGTGCCCAGGGTACTCTGCAGGGAGGAGCCACCACCCTTACAGAGCAGAGCAAGGCAGGGCATGCTGCACTGCCAATCATGCCAGTCTGCATGCAGCCAGTGGATTGGACATGCCTGTTCTACGACTTGGACAGGTACTATAATAACCATTCTGAAGGATACTAGGGAGAAGTGTGCAGTCAATTCTGACCTCTGGTTAACTGCAGATGCTGAAACACTGTGTCAGCACTAACAGGCTAACTGACAGTTGCACTTAATAGGAATAAGGCGTTTCAAACAATTCCATACTCCACTTGCCAACCCAAGCATGCAAAAACCCAACTACTGGCTGCCTCCCACCAGACTCACAGTGAAGGAAGAGGTCTCGTTATCCTTCTTCTATGCCATATCCCACACCTCCTATCCCTTTTCTCCAGGACATTCACCAATCAAAATAAATAAATACTTCACATTTGCCAGAAGTGCAGAAATAGAAAAGTATTTCCAATTATCAAAGTTGTTTTAATAAGTTATATTTCAGATGTTTCACTTTCGACAGCAGAAAAAAATTCAAAAACAAGTAAGATTAAACAATGCTGAAAAAGTGTTGTGAATTAATTTCGCACAGACAGGCCTGCTGTCTCTGTTAAAGAGCAAATCTGTTGACATTGAATATTTTAACACAGTGATCAGCTCCACAACTTGCAAGCTGCAACCACTCGCTGTTGTTCTGATCATTATGTCCAGCTCTGCCCTCACGATGTCTCCAACACAAACGTTTCACAGCAAGAGCATGGCTTTGGCTGCAACAAGAAGAAATCCATACATAAGTGCAAAATGTCAAGCACAGTTGGGTATGTGAATGTAAACATCAACATTTATATAATTAGTATGCTTAACTCTACCAACTGAGGAAAAGCTGACTTGTGATAATCAGCAGGTATGAAGTTCTTAAAAATAAGTAGGGCCATTAATTTCAGTGACATTTTATCTTCACGGTCATCAATTATTTAAACAGTTATTGAAGTTTTATCATGTTAGGCTGCAGATCTAGCATCTCAGTTACCAAGATAGGACAGATTTCTGGCTTTTAGTGTATCATTTCCTGTCATTTGGCATCTCTTTCAAATTCACTTCAAGTACACAGGCCAAAGTCACCATCAACTTTTATTTCTGATACTATCACTGTCAATACATAGAGAAAGAATCTAAGAAAATGTTCCAAATTAAATACTCAAAGTCTCTCTGTAGAGTTTCTCTTACTATCACCATAGCAGCACCATATTTAGCTTACAATTCCTTTAGTTTTTGCTATAAGCTGCTCTTTAAAACTTTGTCATCTACTTCAAAATTCTTTGCAAATGTACACAGACAGTGATTCAGTGATTCTTTCCCCCACCATGCAGTATTTTCTACCATCTTGTTCTATGGTTAACACTAAAAAACCTTTATTTTATTCTATATTTTCAGATTATGATTGAAGACATCTGCAGGTTTCCAGAGATCAGTCTTTTCCTTAAAGGATATCAAATTTGTATGAAAAAAAAGAAGTTTCATATCATATTCATATTTTATAACATAAGAAAAAAATTCCAGTACTATCAGTCTTGGTAAGAACACTTCATTGCTCCTAAAACACTTCAAAAGATATACCTGTTATCCATCTCAACACACTTGGTCCAGTCAGCTACTGATGGTTCTTGCCCACTCTGCTTCCATGTGTAAAAGTTAATCTTCCCATTCTCTAAGCCTATTGCAACAATATACCTATAAAGAGAACAACTGCATTAATTCTAAGAGAAATGCAGAATTCTTAACACTCAAACAAAGCATTGCAAATCAGCCTTCAAATTAATATATACTTTTTCAAGGAAAAAAAAATCAGTTTAAATCAAAGCACCTTCATAAAAATGAACAAAGCAGAAATCAGTAAATTCATTTGGTTAGAATAAAAAATATAATACTCATAAACAGGTTATTAAAGCATCAGTCCAGTCAATATCATTGCAAGAACAAGTGTGTCTCAGATGCATTAACCCACTCTGTCATCCTATCCCCAGACCCTCTCCCCCCCACCTGAAAATAGGTTAAGGAAAGAAAAAAGAATTCAAATAGTCAAATACTTGACAGCTAAATGTTAAGAGCTGCTAAGCCATACAAAATTACTAAAGGGGAAAAAACACACTGATTTCAAATTATACTCAGAATGCCACTATATAAATCAGCAATACCTTCCATCAGGAGTAAGCACACGGCTGATACTAACGGCAGTAACAGAATCTCCAGCATCCAGTACTGTTGAACAAGGTTTGATTGTATCCAACACACTGTCTTCAGTAGTCACAGATAAATCACACTGACCCCAGATGATGACCTGCGAAAAAGAGAATCACCTAGGAATCCCTCTGTTAAAATACTCCCAGAGCACAGAACAAAGGCAATGACCCCTAAAAGTTTCTACCTACAAAGACTCAACTGCTTAGAAAATCTGCTTGACTGCATTAAATATATCAATAACAAATACAGATTATATTATGAAAATTCAATAAAACCTTAAGTAGATACCCGTGAGAGTTTGTGACATATGCTTATCTCACTGTGCAAAGTGAGACAGGAGAAAGACCGCAGTCTTGTACATATATATTTGAGCACTTTATCCAGCATATGAAAGTCTCCCTGATTTCTGAGGCAACATACATTATAGTTTCTTAGCACTTATAGACTATGAGTCCGTCGGAATATAGCACTTGCTAATCTTAAATATACTTAAAATAATTCTGGGCTTTTAAAATTCCTTTTACATTAATTACCTTTTCGTCCCGACTGCCAGTAACAAAATATTTGCTATCTGGCATCCAATCACAAGACCAAATGATTCGACTGTGAAGAGCTGTATTTTTGTCTGTGTGTGCACAGCAACTGAAAACTGGTCCTGGAATAAAACAAAGAAAAACCTTTACTTCAACTACTTTGTTTACTAGAAGTACCTAGAATAATTAAGAATAATGTGAACAGCAGGAATAATTGGATGCCATTACACTCATCTTTAAAGCACTTGGGAGGTACTTAGTAATAGTATCAGGAGTACTTAGTATTTTTTCCCCGACATTAATCAATTGAACATAATTAGTACCGATCCAAGACCACACCACTCAGTCCTTACAGCATGAAAACTGGGAACAGTTTCCTTTATGCGCTTATCTGCTTCAAAAGAAATGAATTTCAAGCATTATGTATCAAGGTTCCATACACGTTTTTAATAAAAACATTGACTTCAAAAGCTTTAGTATAGTGCAATTTTTACCATGCGTACACACACACCCCAGCAATCCACTACAGTTTCTAGTTACTACCAGTAAAGGCCCAAGAGCTGAAATCACAATGATCCAATCCCAAAGCTTAATCTGCTCCCAACAAGATAAGCTGCAGTTTCACCACGCATAAAATCAGGCAGTAAATCTGATTAGCAGACAGCAAAGCTTTGGGAATGCTTTTCCTAATTAGAAAGAACTGTCATTTCAGAACACAGATGTTGAATAACTGCATTTATTGGGATGCCAATAGAAGTAGTCTTGCTTTATAGTAATAACGATGTTTTGTATACTGAAAAGTTTGTGATGAACAGATGAAAAGAGGGCTTCCTCTACATTCTGTATGAATTCATACTCTTTAACCCAAAACATTAAGTACTTTGGACAATATGCCAGGCTTTAAAATAAAAGTCTGAGCAGAACAGAATCTCAAGCCAGAACACAGACACTGTGTGACAGGGTGAAAACACACTGCCAAGACTGTGAGAAAACTCTATAAAGCTCTATAAACCTTGTAGCACATAAACACTACTGGGCTCTTACTAAGTCAGTGGTGCAGTGATAATTGTTTTCAGCATAAGCATCTGTTCAAGGAATCCATTCATGTTCAATAGCAATCTCCTTACGATTTTGCAAGGCTTAAAGTCCTAATGAGAAAGTCAACTGAATCTTTACCATCAGTTCTATTTTACAGACAGAGCCAGCCAGTCAAATTAATCAATTGTGTAGGATTATAAGAAAGCCACACCAATGACAGAAATTAATCCTGTCAAGAGCCTCAGAGCATCATGTCCTGCAAAAAGGGACAAGGCAGTTCTACGCAGGACACACCAATGTAATAATGAACCTTCTAATGTAGCTCTGCAGAACACCAAGACAATGGTTTTGCATGACAGAAAACCAGTTTGAAATTCAGACACTGCATTCCAGCTCGTATAACTGATTTCAGTAAATGTGTAACATACAGCCACAAGTAAAAGGCAGGAAGACAAACAGCAGACTTCAATTAAACAGTATTTAATGCCTGATCATATCCTTTTCTACATTTTAACTCTCTTTATAGTTTTTCCTATACACCATAAATTGCACTTCCTAAAACTACAGGAACCCATACCACTATTAAATACTTAATAGCTGTAAGAAAAGCGTCCATTAAAATATTTTACCAATTATCTTCCAAATACTTTGAAGCCAAAAATACTGAACAAATCTTAAAGTCTTCAAATGTATAAATCCATCCCATGTACCTTACCTGACTGTGATGAGGCTTCTTCCCTCCACAGTGACCAATTTCTGTCTCTAGATACTGCTAATAAAAGTTTGTCATTAGGTGAAAATGCCAGCTGAGTAACTGTCAGATTGTGAAATGGCAAACTCTGTATTTTCTTCCAAGAAGAAGTGCTCCACAAAATAATTGCTGCATGTTCTTTTTTGGAAGCCTGTGGAGAAAAAAATAAAAATAAAAATAAAAAAATCAGTGTGAATTAAATAAGGCAAATATAAAAATCACACATTGCAACATACCAAAATGTTAAGGGGATTTTTTTTTTTTTATGAGTTACAGTCCAGTTCCTTCTACAAAGTTTCAAGATTGTTTCACTGCATTCTACCAGCAATGACAATGTGTCAGTTAGATAAATGTTATAAATAACTGTTTGTTAGAATTCCTCTTACTAACAACTTTAAACGAATCACATAATTATTTCTGAATAACAACACCTCTGCATTCAATCTCACCTTTGCAAGGCAACTGCCATTTACAAGAAGTCTTTCACATTAACTTAAAGAGCAGACACAGTGCAAACTGAATTTTGACAACTCTTCTGTCAGCCCTAGAAATATGGCAGCACTTTTCACTAGATGGTGCTAGAATCTTTTCTTACCTTACACGCTGAGGCAATTACAGTGTTTGAATTATTGCAAGCAACACAAAAAATTTCATATCCATGTCCATACCTGAAATAAATTTCAAAAGCTGTTTAGCACAGCACAGACATTTCTGCAGTATGTATTAGTGTTTCTATATTACCTTAAATCCCTCTGCAAAAATGAAAGAAATATACTAGGAACATCTTTCAACCAACACCACTTTCTGTTTCACATTCCAAATAAATCCTAATAATACTCTGCATTCAAGTTAAACATCTGCATAAACTTTTTCATGCTTAGGAACTGACTACAGACCAATCTCTCCAGCACATTCCATAGCCCTAAATCATCAGGAATGCAAAACCTACTGCAATTATTAACAAAATGCAGACAGCATTTAATGTACTCTTATTTTCTTGTAAAACAATTTTAATGCTACCAATAAAAATTAGAAGCCATATATTTTAAAATCACAAAAGAAAAACAAAGGCTAACAAACTACTATCAGTCACAGAAGAGATCAGAGGCAGAATAAAATTGGAAACATCTTGAAACAGTAGAAAAATATCAGCTAAATACCAGCTGCTAGAGGGAGGTCCTGATTTACAGTACTTAAGCATGCATTTCACTTTCTGTTCCAAGCAAAGCCATAAGAATTCTGGATTATCTAATATTCAAGGAATATTTAAGGAATAACACAGAAATCCCCATGAACAAAGTTAAACAATCTGCATGAGGCCAGCCTTACTTGGAGTCACCTCCCTGTTTTCTAGCTTTCTCATCGCCACTCCTGAACAATGACAACGTAAGGACACTGTTTTCAGTGCCACAAAGTATAGAGGTATCAGGACCTGTTTATTACTCCTCATGACCCTATGCTCAGAGACTATTTACTACTATTTACTATTTACTACTTGATTACCCCTTGTTCTGTATGACAGGGGTAACAACACTGAACTGCAGACAACAACTGGCACAGAAAGGGCATTGTCTCTTCTACTACAAAATTTGCTAGGAGGATTCTTTACACCAGAGACAATGCATTTTCTGACCTCTGCGAGGAAAGGCATCAAGAGAATTGCCATTTTACATTGGTTCAAACAGGACTCCACAAGTAAATGGAAGAGAAAACCAGTGAGTATTGTAGAAACATAATAAAAATGCATATTCAGCTTCAGAAGCTCCTGAGCTGAAAACAGTGAAACTGGGAGAACACTGAAGGGAACAACCTTCCTTGGGGTATCTGCTTACATAGTTTTCCTCTTCATACGACAGTACAATTGCTCCTACCCCCAACTCATGTAGTCCAGTCCAGCCATGCTGTAGGAAACAGCTAGACTCACCACAGCCAGAGAGCAAGGAGTCAGGTTCAGCCTGGACAATACATCACACTGGCTTCCCTGCCAGCCACTTCATATGCAGTTGTTTTTTTCTTGGATGTTGATTGACTAACTGAAGCAAGCATCTCACATCTTTGAAAACAGAATCTCTTATTGCTATTATCCTCCCTGGGGATAACATTGGTCTCTAGAGGCTCTTGGTCTGACCTAAGCTTGGGTGACCTTGTAAAAGATACTGTCTTAGGTCTTATTTTCATTTAAGGAGGAGTATTTTAATGCTTCTATTTAATAAGAGCAAAGTGGCATACAAGAAGATCAAAACGTTGCTGTTAAACACTCTGCAATACTACATTATATGAGATAAAACCAAAGTAACTGAAGACTTGTTTCACAAGTTATTCCACAGGCTGTTTCTCCTTTACTGAATTTCACTTAAAGTATACCTTTAACGGAATAATATTTTCAGTTTTAAAAACTTGACTTTCAATGGTTTCCAATATAAGGCAACTTTCAGAAATCTACTTTTAAAGTAAGCATTATGGTGACAACCCTTCTGGGAGAAGGGTGAGGGGAAGACACAAATTAATAGCTTCACCGTTATGAGACACAATTAGATTTGCAAATTAAC
The DNA here is from genome assembly GCF_987193195.1 of Phasianus colchicus. NCBI lineage: Eukaryota > Metazoa > Chordata > Aves > Galliformes > Phasianidae > Phasianus > Phasianus colchicus. The sequence goes on from NC_143438.1 coordinate 34,890,959, forward strand.
ATTCCAATTAAGCAGCCACCAGCCTCTCTCTTCCCAGAAGGCCTGTACACACTCTTCACGAAGTGCCAGCACGTCCCCAAACTTCAGACATGAATGTGGGAGTCTGTCTGTGGGATATGCCCAGCAGTTACTCTATTCAACAGATACAGACAGTAATTTGCCACTTAAACAGATGGCTGTTTTGGCTGTAAGTAAAATCCCATGAACATCAGTCCCATTTAACAAAGTCTTTGCAATACTGCTGACCAAAGGAGTTTAACTGGAGAACTGTTCATCTCTTCAGAGCTAAATCAGAACAGAGTTCTGATCAAGGAGAAGAAGGTGCCTCTCTCCCCCATGATGATGGACCATCATCAGCTACAACTTCGCTCCCTAGGAACAACCCCCAAAGCTTAGAGCAATGTCTTGTTCAAGTGACAATTTGTGCCAATAAGCTTCATGCAAATCCTGGAAGGCCCAAGAAGATATAAACTATCCCCCTAGCCCCCCAAAAAACAAACTGAACTATAATATGCATCTGTACAAGCAGGGACTCACTGAGGTGTGACTTCATTAAAGATGAAGACAGCAAGTCCCAGTCACAAGCCCTCCTTCCATCCATATACATTCAATCCCACCCCTTCGTTACATAATGCAGCACAAAAAAGGCTTCACAATGGAGAGCAAAGCAACTGTATGAATGAATAATGAAATGACATTTCCAGCCACAAGCCATTTTGCCCTAGCAATGTGTAATTCACAGCATTTTTTAATGCACAGGTGAACCGAATGGACATTCAAAGTTTCCAGGCAAATGATTACTGTAATTTTCTAGCGTCAAAAAGGATGTCTCAAAACTTCCAAGTGTATTACATAAAACATACATATTGCATATATACATTCTATGGTAATTTTCCAAGAGGATAAGGATTAGCATATTCTCATAGGATTTATCATATTTTATCTTAAAGTTATTAGATTATGTAAAAAATTCAGCAAGTTCTTCATGCTAAAACCCACTCAGCCAAATAGTTATCTAAACTGAACACTAATCCTTCAAAATTTGGTGCTGAGCTAGAGCTGGGAATACACAAATGTCAATAACAAAGAGGCTATTTTTGGCAAGTCAGTTCCTCATGCTGTTTTTCTGCTGCCATGGTAACTTGAAATCTGCATTATGCAATTTCACGTTACTTCTTTCAAGATTATCCTGAACAAAAAAAAAATATCTGAAAGACAGCTTGCATCTTGTTTCCTTTATACAAAGGAATCTCTATCATTAACAGTTCCTCTAAAAACAGAAAAAAACTGCTGATAAGTCACCTGAGAGCCATCACAAAATAAAGGATATTTTACTAAACGAGAATTGAGAAGCAGTACTCCTGTAATAGAGTATCAACAATAAACAGTTGGTTAGACATTGAGAAATGTCAGAGGCAAACAAAGGAAAATTTTGGCCATGGCCCCTTTTCACTACTTATGATCACCACCAAACTACTTAAATAAAGCAGATGCATTAGCAGTCGTTGCGTGTACAGGAGAAGCATTTAATGTAATCGTTGGTAATTACAAAACATACAGACACAGTCTAGTTCCTGCCAGCTTCCCTGGTGTAAAAGCGTTTAAAAGTATTCAAAGAAGATTAACTGCCCAGCTGAACATGAAGATGAGTTCCCAACAAAACCTCCTACTCGGTCAAATGAAAGCAATTTGCAAACAGCTTTCCTAAAATGTTGGGGTTTTTTTGTTGTTGTTGTGTTTTAAATATTTCCTCTTCCATCTCCCCTCCCCAAACAAAGCCACAACATCGGTAAACGTAGTCATCAAAGACTCAACATTCTTGCTTCTGCCTCAGACTACTGTTTCAGGAGATTCACATTAGAAAATATGTAAGAACTTGAAATGACTCACTCCTTCGTATATTCAAGATCAGAAGTGAGACTGCTGATCAACATATGTAGATATTCAGTTTCCTACTCACAGCTCTGCTTCCAGAGCAGCACTGCTACCTAAACTCACTTAAAACAGCCATGCAAATGCTACAGTTAAGATTTTTTTTCATTATCCCCTCCACTTCCTATCAGCTCTCTGGTACTGCCCCCTGAGAGGTTCAAGGAGCTGGTCTAATTGACAGTAAGTCAAGAAAACAAATTTTGGCTAAGGTTAGCATGCAACAACTTGTAACTAAGACCAGCTCTTTTGGGTGAAACTCACGAAAACTTTGAAGCTTGAGCAATTGCAGCCTCATGTTACTGAGATCCTGAGGGAACAAATATGTTAGAAACTTCATTTGCAAATTGTTACGAAATTAATACTTTGGATGAATCTCAAAAAAAGAAGAACAAAACACAGCAGAAGAATTCTAAAACCCTGCAACCTCAGAACAATTATTTGCACAACCTATTACATTTGTGAACCATAACTTAGTATGTCAGCATTCAATACCCAAACTGGGTCTGCAACCATTTTCATCCACATTCACCCCCTTGCTCTACCACCAACCACAGCTTGTCTCAGCTGCTGCTTCCATCTATTGCATCTGACAACTTCCTTGGACTTTGAGAAGAAGTTACTTATTTGTCCCATGAGCCATGAGTAGCAGCACTACATCCAGAGCAGAAAGACAGACGTGATCTGCACAGTCTGCCAAAAAAGCAAAAGAAAGCAAAAAATTCCTGCCCTTTTCTACAGACTCTTACCTTTGTGATACATATATTTATTTTAAAAGATATATGCTGCACAGGGTCAAATCAGGTAGTAAGTCAGGTAGAGTTATGAGACCAGACTACATTAATGTTGCAATAGCTTTACGGGGGAAAAAAAAAAAAAAAAAAAAGAAAGAAAAAGAAAACTTACAACTTCTGAATTTCAGGCCACAATGTATTCTGCAGCAAGTGATCCTCTTGTGGAGGTTCTAGAAGACATTTGTATAACGTATTCAAATTTGGCAGTAGATAATCTAAAATCAGCTAAATTATGCATACAATAGAAAATAATCTCATACCTGTAAGAATCAGGGGCTGAAAATATATCTCAGGATACTGATTAGAAATAGTATTAAACGTTTCTTCATCCTCAGCTACTTGAGCAGATATATCTCCTATTCAAAATAAGGGTTTTATTAGCTGTAGAGAACATATTTGGCATAAGAGAAAATATAAGCATGTATTACACAAGGAAAAACCCTCCATTATTTTGAAAATCCAAGCAACGTTAATACAAACACTAGAATCCAGTGATTCTGATGCACGTAACACTGAGAAGACTTTTGAAAAAAACAAAAACATAAAAACAATCCAACCTTTGGATTAGTTCCACTCTGGGATTGACCTCTTCACTGTCAGAGTCTCTTTCAGAGATTCTCAAAGAGACTTGATATATCAAAGAATCGGTCAATAGGAGCTCAAACAGTTGTGTCCCCAGTGTTAAATCATTTTCCTCCTTGAAAATTTAAGTAAAAAAATCCAAAGAAAGAAGGTTTAATTTCAAATCATGTAGACACCTACATGAAAAGCCATGCTTGAAGAAGTCTACATACAGTTTGCAAATTTCAGCAAAACTACCAAGTGCTCAGCCTTTGTAGCTGAACAAACATACTATCTGAAATTATTCAGTTACATTAAAATTCAACTCTATCCTTCACTTTGAAAGAAATATTTAAGATATCAAATTGGAGTAAAGTACTTTTTTGTGAAATGGAAATTTTGAATACAGCTGTTTAAAAAAGTAGGTACAGAGAATTCAGCAGAACAGCAAGATTATTTTGTTATCCATCCTGCCTTCTTTCTCCTCAAAAAAAAAAAAAGAAAAAAAAAAAAAAAAGAAAAATCAGTAGCATTTATCTAACTTGAGATACTTCCTGATGGCTATTCACTATAAGATTCCTCTGTAGAGTAAGCAAAAACAATGTTCTATGGACTTTAACTTAAGCTGTCAATGCTGATAGCATTTGGTGGATGATAATGGTGGACAACACACAAAAATTTTCTTAGACAGAAAAGAGGAAAAAAAAAAAGGTCCAACCTAATTTGTAGATTCCAGTTAAAATACATTTTTACAACATGCTTTATCAAACACCGGATTTCCCATTTCCAAACCTAGTCTCAAGATATAGCTCAGTTATAGTCATCACTCCAAACAATTATCCTTCCTGGTGTTCCCACCACCTCTCCAAGAATATGATCTGGTGTCTCTCCAGCCTTTACTGAAAGAACATTTCTTCATGTTACATAAATAGTTCTTCTTCCCCAGTGCTTTTACAAAGTGTTATTTGTCTACAAAAGATCTATGTCTACTCTTATGGGAAAAGAATAGAAAATGTGGCCAATTCCACTTAAACTGCATTACTTCTACAACCTCTGCAAGAGTGCTAACATCCAAGGAGCATGTGAACAGGACTCCAGACTACAACTTAGGAGGTCAAGGATACTAGTATTTTACAGAGAAACAAGGAACAGCAGTGGACAGCCCCAATTTAATAATGTGGAACCTAGCTTTATTTAATAATAATCAATTATTTTTTGCTAGAAGTTGTCAGCAATCTGATTGAGGGAACACCAAGGAGCATAGAGAAAATGTAAGAACAACTGCAGTTTGGGGGATCTGAGTAACACTGTGCCCCAGATATTTCCAGCTCCACCTCAAGGATGCAGCCAGCCCCACATCCAGGTGGAGACAACAAGCCTTGGGTTACTTCCTACAGAATGTGGGTCACAGTGTGGGAGGCAAAGAATGAGCATCTGAGGTTCACACAAGGTTTACTACGGGATATTTAGGAGAGGAGCCAAAAGCATAGAAAGGGATGAATCAAGAAAGGATTCTCACTTGTTCTCACTGTTTTTGTTAAGCGCCACATTTAAGTGCTGCCAGACAAAATAAATACATTGCACAACTTCCAGCTTATAAACTTACAGTCAAGTTCACTATGAGACCAAGCAAAAAGACAATTGATGAAATTATTTAAAAAAAACTTTACATGTGAAGCACCATCACTTCTCATTATTATTTCTTATTAGCCATACCTTCAAAAACAGCCTTATTAGATAAACCCAATGCTGGCACAGTTGCACCTTTTGGAAGGTCAGAAGATTGCTAAATTTGAAAAGAGAGAAAAAAGTTTCACAAATTGTCATGTAGGACCAGGTTTTAAAGGCCATAGGTTAATGAATCCCTGTGACAACAGGGACTGTTCTAGAGAGAAGTGAAGGGGAGTCTTTGGAAAACTCCCAACTCAACCCACAGCACACCTGAGACAATACGAGGAACAAGAAAAAAAAACTTTATCTAAGGCCTCAGCACAAAAGTTCTGTTGTGAAGCATGTATCTTCATTCCTACATTCAGGTTTTCAACTATAATTTTATTTAGGACACACACGATAAGGCTCAGCTGAGAGCACTGCAGTCAGTAATGCAATAGGACTGGGAGGCAATCTGTTCTGAGGTGAATTAAGGGAGTGTCTCTGCCCATGACTTCCAACACAATCTAGCACATAACACAGAGATGTGGCTGGAATACATAGCCAAAAATTAGAAAGGTAAGTGAGCTTCAGGACGTTCGTGCAGAGATAGAAAAGTTTTAGATCTAACAGCTGTAAAATCCCTTTGTTCAAGGGTTTGAAAAGTTTGAATGAGGACTGGACTTAAAAATTAGGTGACAGCCTGGAGTAAGATGTTACTTATTACATTCATAACTTGATGAGAAAGTGTCTGACACTGACATATAAGTGGCTTTTAAAACAAAAATGCTTCTTGATTATAACGTAAGGTATAACACAAGCCAATAGGTTTGAACTGCATGTAACCCCACTCCTCTCCCGTTTGAATATAAAGCTGGCCTTTTTGGTTTTAAGCACTTTCTTTGGGAAGGCATTTGAACAAAGTTAAGACAAAGCTTACACGCTGATGAAAAGTATTCACATAAAGCTAATTCAATTAAGCTGTTCAAGAGTATCTGTATCATTACAGCTTGTGAAGCCTTCCTCTTTAGACAAAGTCTGTGCAAGACATTTTGTGATATCGTAGATCAAAACACGGCACTCAGAGGAAGACCTGATAAGGCAGGTCTACATAAAAGTAAAATAATGACATCTGCCAGTATTGTAAAAGCACAATGTTATTTGCACAGTATCATCAGTACAAATGCTTAAAATGACTTAACACAATTAGCAATAGATAGCTACTTCTGTAACTTCTTGCTACCAAAAATTAATAGATTTCTCTCCTACACATTTCAAATGTTAAACGAAATGGAAGGGCTAATCTGTCTTTGAGAAGCTATGCAGAAAACACTGCTTTTAAGCCAAAAATGCAAAGGGGGAACAATTCTGAAAGAGGGCTGCTCTACAAAATGCAAAGAAAATCAGATTTAGTTCCTAAAGTGAATGAGTAGCAAACAAAGAATAGCAATGCTGCAAGCCTTACCTTTCCACCAAGCAGGAATGCTCACTTGTATACAACGGCTATAGGCCTACAAGAACTGAAATCTACTGGCCTCACAAGAAAATTTCCACAGCCAAGAGGAAATAAAGCATGAGCAAATACATATTTATAAATATTTATCTAGAACTACCAACAGCAGTACTGAAAGCTTGGTGTTATTTCCAAATATACAACTAAAAAAAAAAACAAAACACAAAACAATGCAAAAATCACACAATAATAATTACATATAAAGACCACATATAAGACTACTACACCCTCAAATTAAGAAGAAGCATGTTGTCAGGCATTAGTGTTTCTTTTAAAATCATCAAATACATACACTAGTCTACTTGGGCTGATTTTTTATTTTTATTTTTTAATTTACCCATATTCTTCACAGTCTTCAGACAACATGCCTTGTTTTATTTCAAGTACCTAGTGGGCATGGTGCTGGATAGGTTGGACTAGATGACCTTAGTGGTCTTTTCCAACCTTAGTTGTTCTATGACAACATCATGAAATTTGAAAAAGCACACAGAGAAACCAGCAGAAGAGGAAGGAGAAAAAGGTTAAGCTTTGGAATAGTTACATTTTTTAGTGGAAGTTACGCGTTTGATGTTTTCTAAAGCATTGATATTATTTACATGGAAAAGTGCCTGCTTCATTTATAACTGCTTTAGAATACTTACATGGGAACACAGCTTCTCCATCGGAATACCAGTGATGCTACTGAAATTTTCTATAAAATTCTTGGGAGCACAGAAAACTCGAAGGACTTTTTCATCTGCTCCTGACACAAACTGAAACCGGCCAATCATTGCCAGACAACGCATGTCATACCCATGTACTTGAGGCCGGGCTATTTCATGCCAGGTTACCTACACAAACAGAAACGCAGTTAAAATACAATTCTTAATCAGAGAAGCAGTAAGACTTTGAGATGTAAAAACGTATTAATACATTCCTTGCTGACTTTATTAACATGAAGGAAAGCTAACAACCTTCTATTAATGTTTATAAAACTGGTGTATGCTCACATACATCAGCTAACTCCCATTCTTCCACCAAATGACTCTTGTAATTAGTGAATGGAGTCACTTCTCAGGTCTCCTAGGGCATTTGCTTACCTTTGTGGCAAACTAGTCACTGAAACTTCTTCATGCTATACCTTCAAACAAAGGGCACAAGTTGCTTTAAAAAAAGGAGGACTGTATGCTATTTATTGCTTTCAAAACCATAGCTCTGAAAGACCTAAGAAGTTAGTGAGAAGTACCTGCTTCCTTTATCTGCCTTTCCTGAAGCATGACAGCACTGCTGTTAATAGGCTATAGGTTCCTACTTCCTGTTTTTTCTTCATAATCAATATTAGCAAAATCACTTTGTAGAAGCTGTGCAAGAACTGACAAAACCAAAATAGTTCTTTATTGCAAAAAGAATTGGAAAACCCCGATGACTTTGGAAACATTTTCATTGGAAACAGTTTTTATTTTCTTCATACTTTAATCCATTAATCCAAGAAAGAGAATCAACAGCTAACCAAAAAGTTAGCTTAGGGTAAGATTTATTTTTTTAATTGTCAAAGCAAAGAATATTAGCAAGAATATAATAAATTGTTCGCATTGGTTTCCTAAAAAATCTTATTTATTCTACATATGAAAGTAAAGATTCTTAAAAAAAAAAAAAAAAAAAACTCTTATTTTCTAGCAAATGCAGTGTCATTAAAAAACTTTTAGGGAGAATCATTTGTTGCTATTATTTATATACTATATTTCAGCTGGTGTATATTTCTGAATTAATTTTAGTTCTGCTAGTTGTAATCTTATTCAATCAGAATTAATTTATATTAACTCAGTATTAAAGTCCCTGAAAAACTGCAGTCAAAGAATTTATATTATACCAGGTATTATGCTGACTCTAAATTTCCTGTACAACACTAAAAATTCATTCAAATCTCATTTTTAAACTTTCTATACAACATAAATGGAATCTTACAGAGAACCAAAAGTGTGTGATATTTTCCAATTAGAAAAAAATACTCAATTACTAAAAAAAAAAAGCTAATAGTGCAATAAATTGGAATAACCCCTCCTTTCCCTACACCTTTGCATACTTTAAAATACAGTACATAAAATTAAAAACAAACCAAAAAAAAACACCAAAGCAGAAGGATGATTGTGCAAGTTTGTGCAATTATCTTCTCCCAGTAAATTTCAGGAGTAAGTCTGCATGACAAATGGAAATTACGTATTATTCCTTATTTCTGACATGTGAACACAGCACTATATCAGAATTGGAATTTTAAGGGATAATAATTTGCATTTAGCACGATGTACTGTTTAGTAAAAAAGCCCAATATTTAAGCTTTAATAGATACCTGAATCATCCAGACAAACATCGGATGTTACCTACTGTATTTCTTCAGATGCTAAACTCAGTATGGTAAGGAAAGGCTGGCATTTTAAAATCTTGCATTGCCTGGTGTTCCAATGGAACACCAATGGTGTTCCATTCCCCTTCACATGACCCTATTCTACTACAACCCTACACCTCACCCCACCTACAGGTTACTACAGCTTTCTCCTACAGCAAAAAGCATTGGTGTCACTTGACTTTACACGTGCTCTATCCAGCCAGATGGCTGCTGTTTGTCAGATCAGGAAGAAGTACAATAATTCAGTTCACTTAGATAAGAACACTGCCATCATTCTGCTAAATCAGTTCATTAATTCTAAAATTTCAGAGATAACAGGAACAGCTGCATAGGTAAATATCAGTTCTTCCAGACAAATATTTAACAAACAGTATACATAATGAAAAGTGGTGCTTCAGTAGGTCACAGAGAATATGCTATTGACAACTATTTTGAATGCTGTCAGCTTACATAACGTGCTAGTTCTGGACTTTGTTTCCATATGCCAAATCCAGCATTCTATCTTTTCCACAGAGCTGTTGCACCTGCCAGCTTGGAGATGAGGGAAAAGCAGCAAAGAAATAAACTGGAGGTGCTCTTGACAAAATACAATGCAAACCTTACAAATTGATCTGGAATTGCTACCACTTCTGTGTAGTCTGGAAGAAGGAAAACAAGGAACTGCTTATGCTAGTGACTTAGCTAAGCTTTGTGGTAACAGCTACCTTTTACCTTCCCCCATAGCTAGCACAGGACCTTACATGACTTCAGTGCTCTAGTTTCTGGAAGTTTCCTGAATGGAACGTTCTGTCAAGAAAATAAAAACAAAACAACACAACCCTGTGTTTGCAGACTAGCAAAATGAATGATCAATGAGAAACTGCAACTGCAGCATTCCCAGACAGGGTTTCCCTACAACAAAATTTAGACTTCTTTTGAAAGACAGTTATTCAGGAGTAGCTGTTCCTGATAAGTTGCAGGAATAAGTGCCAAATGCAGTTCAGTGGTGGGTAATCATTCCGGTAAAAGTCACATTCATAAACAAAATAATATAAAAATAGATAAATAAATAAAATAGAAATACAATGAGAAATTTGCTTAGATAAAGCAAATACAGTGAGAAATTTGCTTAGATAAAGCATGTGGGAAAAGAACAAGGCTGAGTATCTTTATGGTCATCCTCCACAGTGCTTAGCTAAGCATTAAACAAGAGCAATAGATGATTACTAGAATCAGGCATGTATTCTTGCACGACTTATTTCAGAGCTTGGCGTTTTTTTTTTTATATTTTTTTATTTTTATTTTTATTTTTTATTATTTTTTAAGAGCCCAGAAGAACATTAACTGAAGGTAACTCAGAGGTGAACTTGGGAGTTAAACAGCAGTCATTCATGTGATTACTAAAACTTGCAATTAGTATTTTTTTTAAAGTAAAAACAACACATACTGAATAACTAAGCCAAACATTTACACAAGCAGTTTTGAATATCATGGCTTGAGGACATTTAAGATAAAAACTATACTCAGAGGACTTATTCCAAACTCGGGAAAGGCAAGCCTTTACCAACCCCACAAATTCTTTTTGAAGATCATACCTGTGTCTCGTGTTTTCTTTTCCATGGAGCAAATAGTCTAGTAGTTTGATCAGAACCAACACTGATGATAAATTCTCCTTCTGGGTCCCACTGTACATCCTCAACACTGTTAAAATGTCCTGAAATCACAACTTCTGGAGTCCATTCTTTCTATTAAAAAAATTAAAGAAAGACATCAAAGAAGCAATATGTTTTCAACTGACTAATCAGCATATCGTAACAAAAGTAAGTGATTAGGAAAAAAAATAAAATAGACATTTGAAAATAGCATATTATTAGATCTCAGAGTAGCTACAGGGACACCAATACTGATTTATTGTCCCAACCTAGAAGAAAATAGTATAAGTGGTTCAGGTACCATTTCTGAGGAAAGCACAATTACAAATGTGTCAAGTTGCTCCAATGAATGTGGATCCCACACGGTGGCAGGAGCTTTACATTCTGGTTAATTCCAGCCTCTTCTCTATGCAGGAGCGAGGCAGAAGGACCTCAGAGAAGGACCAATTCTATCATTAATTTTAAGCTGTAGTGTTACACCTGATATTTTCTATTAACCATACAACTAAATGACAAGAACTAGTAAATGATAAGAACTAGTAATAATAAACAAACAACATACCTTATTAACTGAAGCCTGTTTCCAAAGGTGGAATGCTCCATGAAAAGCATGAGCAACGATCATTGAACCATCTGGACTAAACTGGCAGTCAAAAAATCCAAGGGTATTGCCACCCACTTCACCTACCCGCACCTGAATTAGTGACCAGAAATGAAATATCCATGAAGACAGCCTTCAGTTAACATGAACTCGTCCAAATCTCACGAGATGCAAATTACTTATAGGCAAGAGTTTGTATTATATAATATTCTTTAAGCATTTTGGGTAACTGCAAAATTAAGCACCAACATATCACAGGAATTAAAGCTGCAGGCCATTTTAACACAGTCTCCCTTTACAAGCACCTCAGAAGGGGGTTCCTGCAATCTGAGGTCCAACCAATGCAAATGGAAAGTAAAAAAAAAAAAGGTAACAACTTAATACAAGTTTTATGGCACAATTACATTTTTAAAATTTGTAAATTTAAGCATAACTACAACAACAATCAGCATCTCTACATGATTATCCTGCTGTGTACTACTTCATACTTCAAGTAGAAAGGCTTTTCAATGGAACAGAGGAAAAATTATAATCACTACTGTATTTCTCTTCTTTTCCCCAGGAGAGCAATAAAACTTCCTTTGTGACAGGAAAAGTCATAAACAATGGTTGGCATAACGCAACACAAACAAATTCAGCAGAACTACTGCAATATGTTTCTAGTTGATCTGCTTTTCCAGAGACATATTCCAAAGCACTAAATAAATCTGAGTTTTATTACTTGTTTATTTAAGATGACCCACATTAGAAAAGCATTCAACATAATACACTGAAACACGAACATTCAGCTCAAATGGAGGAAAAACCAAATGTCAACACCCATGAAAAAGTTACTGTGATTAAAACAAGGCTTGCGAATCATGTGTTAGCTGCTCTGCAGGAACTGCTTGAGTGCATGTGCTCACAGGGATTAACTATAAATATTTCTGGGTGGCTTCTTTCTCTACTGACCATGAGCGTGTTACTATACAGCACCTGACTTGCTCTTCTATGAATAATAACAGTTAAGCAGAAACTATTCTGACAAACTTCCTAATATCATAATAAGCAAGTAATAAAAGCTATGCTGCATCACATCATTTTTGACAAGTATGTTTTACTTGCAGCACAGCATTAGAATGCATATTCTGTAAGAAAAAGTTGCTATCTTTCTTTTGCATAAATTTATAGTTTTAGTTGCCTCCGTTACACACACAGTGCTGGAAAGCCAGTTTTAATACAGTTTGTATTGTGGAAAAGACTGATGCTTGCCTGTTCTAGCCAAACTCCAGACTCCTTATCAGGTTCCCAGATGATCACAGTCTTGTCCATCGATGCAGACAATACCCTCATTGGTTGTTGCATACTGCCATCTACTGTACAAGGAAAAAGATCACTCTACAATCTAAGAATGCTTCACTAAAAGTATTTGCTCATACTGAAATCCAAACACACTCAAATGTGTTCAGCAGATGTGCAATGCAACACTTAGATGCCACAGTTAATAGGTATGATTATTCATAGGTATAATAATAGGTATTATTATTAATAGGCACTGTATTTTTCAACCATAATATGCAAAAGAAAATGCAAAACACAAACAAGAGAACAAGTACATTCTACTGTTTATTTACTCCAAACTGATGCTGGAAAAAAAATATTTGGAGGAAGAGCTAGAGCTTCAAGAGAGACCACACAGAAGTTCATGATTCTGTTCCTCAAGTTCTTACCAAATTTCCAGCTTCAAACAAAATAATCACCTCTATGCCAATAATAATCATCATCATCTCTATTCACCATGTTGTGTTTTGTTGTTTTTTTTTTTTTTTTTTCTTTGAACTCAGCTTTACATTTATGGATTTAAGTAGACACTAGTATAGCAGCATGAATAGCTCCCCAAAACACAATGAAACTCTCAAGGCCATAGCCCAACACAGTCAGAGTGGAAAGAGGGTGCCCACTGGGTAAGTTCCTAGGAGAACTGTTTTGAGGAGCCTAAAAACATCAGTGGGCATCTTCTGAGGCAGTATCTTATGTCAGTACCAGATCTTCTATGTTCGACATTAAGAAATGATAAGCGGCGCCTGAAATACATCTCTCCAATCAGCCTGCCTCTAGCAAACATAAAGATCTATTTCAGAGTACCTACGACTGAAAAGGGCCACATAACACAAGCAGCTGTATGTATGCAGAAGCATGATACAAGGTATCTGGAAAACATCATCTAACAATAAAACAATTTTTTTAATGCAAGGAAAGATTTACAAGCCTACGTTTTGTATAAATCTTGATTTAAGAGGCAAATTCTTGTACTGCTGTCCAAAAGAAAAAAAAAAGGTAGGGATATAACAAACTAAAGAAAAGAAAAGGTAGGTCTGCAAACAACAGATCCACAAGGGTTTTTTGATAGTACAGACACATCAAACTGAGAATCTGATTGCCTTACACACCAGGCAGACATGCACCAACAAATCAATACCACAAACAAGGCTGTCAGAATTTAATGATTAAAATAATAATAAAAGACTAGAGCAAGGTGTAAAATTAAAGAACAATCTTCAATGAGAGTCCACATTAATGCCTTAAAGCTACGTGCTAGCTAAAGGAACCTGATACTCAAGAATTCGTGGCATGTTAAGTTAATGCATGGAAGACTGAAGATTCATCTTCCAAATGTTGCTATTCGTTCCTTTCTAGTCTAAGAAGAAGAAAGGAGCATTCAAGTTAACACTGTCCTTCCAAAGAACATGCATTTCAAATGTATATAACAAAAGAAAACATTAGAGCTGCTAATGCATGATTATGTAATTGTGTGTTTCCTATTACGTAAGTAGGAAATCACAATAAAGCAAGCACAGCTTTGTTATTTCATTCATAAAAGAAAACGTAAGTGAAAGACAGCATTAGGCAATAGAGAGATCCTGTGCTGTAAAATTGCTATTGTAGCACATTCAGCAAAAATATATGTTTACTTGAAAAACATCAGTTAAAAAATTTAAACATTTTCGTAATCCACAGTGACAAGTGCACATGTGAACACAATAAACAGATGTGACTGTATTTCATATATACAACGCTTAGCATAACTAATGCTAGGGTGCTTGGTAACAGCTTACCTTTGGAAAAGGAAGGCTGCCAGTGGACTGCATACACCCAGTTTTCATGGCCAGCCAGCACAGACTCCAAAGTAATTGCGTATGTTGTATCAGTATCTACCACAAATCAGAGAAAAGTACATTTCTTTCTAAAAACCAAGAAAAAAAAAAACAGACCATTTCTGATATCTTCAATGATAAATCAACTGCTTTCATTATTTATCACCATCTCAATAGCCTATTGGCATTGAAAAGATCCTTGAAAACGTACTTCGCCACAAGGCCTGCATATCATGTTGACAGTAACAGGACATCTATTGCCTCACAGTGGCATCACAGAAGTCCTGAAGAGTTCTCAAGGAATTCTGAAATAAATCGTCCAATATCAGCTGTGCCCATACACTTAGACATATTTACATCTCCAAATTATTGCAAATGCAACAATGAATTAGGATTTGTAGCAAGTGTCATGAGCGATTTCTACATACATCATCATACAAACCATACTTCCTAATGTCAAAATTGAAAGCTTTGACTTTAGAATGCTCAAACTGTACATTAAATAAACACAAGGCAAACCTGCACATATCTGTTCTCTCCAACTGATTGCTAAGGTTTAAGTATTCAATGTTTTTAAAGCATTGAATTTAAAATACGTTAGTAAGCTGGAGGGGAACTACATAACAGCATATTTTCCACAGACAAATATATCGCATGACTATGTCATGCTTTTAGAATACATGTAACAACACAGGTTGATACTAAGTTTTCTCACCACTTCTTCATTTTTGTAACACATCGTTAACTTTTTATATATTTGCTGTTTTAAAACAGGAACTCAACTTTTTCTAATAGCTGAAGAAAATAATGCAGTTGAATTGGTTTCTGATTATTTCAAATACGAGAAATAAAAGAGATGAGACAGTAATCCCCTTGACAACCCTCCCAAAACCACCACCAGATATACAACAGTTGTAAAAGAGAATTTTACAGCTTTTACCTACCTTTAACAGTAAAAACATTCTCTTTCAGTCTGATAGAATGATCTTCAATTTCTGAAAACTGCTTTGATTTAGTACACACTTTCCAAATTCTTATCAAACAATCCTGAGCACAGCTTGCTAAGAATAGATCATCACCTATTTGGTTTAAAAAAAAAATAATCTAAAAAAAAAGCCATATTTTCACTGCAATAAATAAATACCATGACTAACTTATCATCTCTCTGAATATTCATTACAATATTACCCTTATTCTGCACACTGCACACATATCATAAACACTGCTGTTTAATTTCAACATCAACTCATTTTAACATTTCAAGCTCTCCACTAGTTTAGATCATACTGACAATGAACATTTCCCTGCCTGTTAGAAACACTGTGCTAAATACCACAAATATGCTTCCCTGTTACTTATGGCCTTTATTATCCAAATTTCTGATAACGAGCAATCTAATACTTTCAAGAACTTCTTTCCTCTCTCTATTCCTTCGGGATTATAGATTCCTCTAATACTTTCTATTTTACTTTGTCCAAATAAATATTTGATAACATTTACATAGGTTCTCCTCAATCTCCTATTCTTACAGAAAAAAAAAAAAAAAAAAAAGCCACCACTACACACTAGGAGAAAGAAGAAAAGTACTACTTTTCTGTCCTGAACAAGAGGCAAACTATTTCTCACTCAGAAACAGATATTGTCATACTGAGGACAAATCCCTAAAGCTCCTATTTGCATTAGGCAGCAGTTAGGTAAACAGGCTTGAAGTAATCAAAATAAAATGAGAGATGTAAACTCAAGTATGTTCTGCATCAATCTTACTGTATGGCAATGCTGGTAACGTGATAAATAATTGTGGTATTGGTTCAACAATTCTTATGTTTTTAACAAGACACAAAATTCTACCTTGATTTTTAACATTTGTATCACGACCTAAGGAAAAAAATGCATAACCACATGAGCTTAGAAGCCACAGTATGCCAAAAACATCAGCTGGAGTTGTAAAACAGCAGCAGTGGTACTAAATATTTCACTTCATACATCTTTCATACTGACCACAGATTGCCCATTCAACGCCTCTTATCCAATCTTCGTGGCCAGGGAGTATTACTGTTTTCTGAAACTGAATGAAAATACCTGTTACATCATACAGAAAAGTACTCAATTATTATGCACATACGGCCAATTAGCTTTCAAGTTTGTCTATATTTACAGTTTCTATTATTTGAAATTGGAAAAAAAAAGAAGCTGCTATTAAATATTGTTATTTACTGACATTTTCTAAATGGGCTTTCCTGGTTTTGTTATCATTGCATGAACACATTCCATTATGCCACTCGTCATTCACCAGCAGAACTCACCTCCAAGATGCTACAGACTCTCTATGACAATGATTGCTTGTTATTTATTTTATATAAATCATGCTTATTGTGTTATTGTTTGTTTACCACTATGTAGATGACACAGTAAATAATGATGCAAAGCAGATGCAACTTCAGGTAATGCAAAAAAATTAATATTGGTAAAAATTGAGCATAAAAAGTACAGATGTGCCAAATTTATTTCCATAATTAACTTTGAATATGATACCATAAGAATTACATAAGAGACCAGAAACATTCCCTACCTCTCAAGTTTATTAACTAAGCTTCAAAGGATGTTGTACTGCATCTGTGGATAGATACCTCTTCATAAACAGAATCTCAACACAGTTGATATTTACAGTGACAATAACATAGCCCAGATTACCCTTTGACAAATTTCATTAGTAGTACACTTTTATTTGTAACAGGTGGAATATTCCCATTTTACAGACTGGAGGAAAGGGCTGACAAGTACCTCAACAATGTCAAAAAGGGAAAGTGCAAAGTCTGGAGAGGAATAAAACCAGGCTCCAGAATGTGCTCAACCAGAAAGGACCTGGGGGTCCTGGTGGACACCAAATGAACATGAATTACCAGTACACCCTTGCCTCTAAGAAAGCTAATGGTACTCTGGGCTGCATTAGGCAAAGTATGGTGAGCAGGTTCACGAGGTGATCCCTCCCCTCTACTCAGTACCAGTGAAACTACACCTGGAGAACTACGCCCAGTTCTGAGCTCCTAAGTACAAGAGAGTCATGGAACTCCTAGAGAGAACCCAACAATGGGTGACAAAGATGATTAAGGGACTGGTGCACCTCCTCAGCGAGGAAAGGCCGAGAGAGCTGGGACAGAGCAGGAAACCTCAGTGTATACAAGTACTGTAAGGGAGGGTGCAAAGAAGATGAGGGCAGCCTCTTTTCAGTGGTGCCCAGTGATAGTCTAAGAGGCTGCAGAAGTCCAAGTCTTTCTTTGCCAGACAGTAGATGTGATTTACCTCCTCTATCTAGCCGACAGTCTTCTTAGAATTAGAAAGAACCCAAATTATCTTTGGTTCTCTTACTTCACTTTTCAACCAAAGCAAATTATTTGAGGGAAAACACTAAATATGCACAACAAAATTTTCTTACAACAGCCAAGCTCAATGTATGGGCATCATCTTAATGCTCTTATTTTGATAGTATGGTTTGCTTTGCTTCCCCTTCACAGGACCATAATATCTCAAGCAGGAAGACATAAAATGATTTCTGAAAGATTTTTCCCTGAGTACTTTTATAAATCAATAGCCTCTTTCAGGAACTCAGAAAAGCAAAGAGATTGTTTTCTTTCTCTAAACACTCTAAGGGATGTCCAAGCAGAGGATCCTAAAAAGGCCTGAAGTTCATCCACCCAATTTCAAAAATCAAGCAGTTTTTACAAATAATGATATTTCAGCATCAAAGTTGTGGGATTACCCAAAAAGCAGCCTGACTCAGCTAAGAAAAATAACCTGAAGATGTCTCACCCTTCCTCTGACTACAAAATGCCATCGGAGTTTCATTAGTATGTCCCACTGCCAATTCACATTGTACCTTTGCACTCGCAGTCTTACTTAAGATTTCTAAAATTAACAGAGCTGAGCTATGGGACCTTACCAGCACAGAAAGAATGTAGAAGTTCAGGTTCTAACTTCTCTCCAACATCAAGTTCTGCTGAAAAGTGTCAGGACAATAACAACACTTCCTTCAAATAACTCTAAAAAAATTGCTGCAGAGGCCATAAAAGATGTCAGCAGATCTCAGAGAATCTGACTGAAGAGGAGAATCTCCCTTTAGCAGCCAGGAAGGAATTTACGGCAGGAAACTCCAAGGATGTTTTCATTCTGTTAATAGCTGTAGTGTACCATACAGGCATTTTTAATCTAAATGGAATCAAATATGTGCTTTTCACTTCACAGCCACGTTTCAGGAAGTTAAGACAGACACCAAACAGAAGTCTCACCTCACTGAGAGAAAGGGACAGAGACTGACTATAAATTCCATCTCTGCCAAGGTAGCTGGTAGGTGAAAATACTTCACAGAATTGAAGGTGTGAGGGGAAAAAGAAAACAAAGAAGTCAACACAATTCCACACCTTTTACATGAATAATGTTTCCTACATCCAAAAATGACATTGAGCATTATAAACTTGCTTACATGAAACTGAAGATTTCACTTATTTCAGTTACCTTCCTCAACCCATTCACAGACTGCAATTAAGAATGCTGTTATCCTCAAAAGGCATACAGCAACTGGCAAAATAATTTATGTATCTATAAATATTTTGGACAGCCAAATTGCATATTGTTTGCTGATCTGGGACATACAAAAAAAAATAAATTCAAACTGTAAATACAAAAATTAGCTGCACACCACCTGATGTACGTATCTTTCTTCTGCCATTGCTAGTTCTTAGAGAATGTCATTAAACTGATTTAACTCATAAGCTACATACTAGGGGAAAAAACAAAAACCAAAACTTAGAAACTGACTCAATTTTCCTGGTTAGCAGTAAAGATATCATTGAGCGCAAGAAATAAAAGGATGAAGCATTTCTTTTATTGACAAAAAGTAAGTCTTCTTGTATATAACTGCCTGAACAGACAGAATAACCTATAGGTAGCTTAATCTGTCTCAAAAGGCCTATTCTTCAAAAATCCTTAGAGGACTGTATTTGAGCAGAAAAATGAGTAGTTCCTATTTATGTTGGTTTCTTAAGTTAAGGTTTTTGATTGGTAAGTTCATCTGTGCTTCGGAGGAGGGTTCCTGGTTGTTCAACTTTTTTTTTTTTAAAGGGACTGATAAGAAGAAGAGTCACTGACCTCTGGTTTGGAAGACAGTCATGCAACACATTCTTTAGGGTCTAACAAAACTGCTGAACAGATGCAGAGGATAATTCATTTGTAGTGCACCAGAAGGAACACTTAACTATATGGAAGACTAAGTATTGTCAGCTTCCAAGTAATACATGAAAAACGTGTATGCCAAGAGAATATCAGGTATCATTTCAAATACTTGTTTAGTCATTCAGAAACATCCAGCACTAGCAGCATACTTAACAACAAAAATACAATTCTATAGATGGAAATATCAGCTTTACTGCAACAATTCACAGACTGAAAAAAACCCTCATCATTTTCATATGAAACACTCAGCGCATGGATACTGAGTAATCAGGGACAGTCGTAACTATTCCTTGTCAGGGGGAACAAAAACTAAAGGCTTCATCACATAGGGAAATATTAGGAGGAATAACACTTTTACTGGATACGGGTTGAACATTCTGTACAAGAATTTCATCATTACCTGGAAAATGAATTAATTATTTGAACAGAGGAGGTTGTGTGCGATTGTTATCTGGAGGCAGATAATAGTCACTGAAGAAATTAAAAAACAAAATACATATAAGAAGTGGTACTGTGTAATGTTCAAAGCAAGAGACAAAAAGCTGTAATTACCTGACCATTCTGCTGTATAAACAAATTTATTTTGCAGTCATCACCACCACAAGCCAGTATTGGTACTGAAAATGAGGGAAAAAAGTCTTCATTACTAAATTTACAAAACTTAGTGTTCTAGGATATGAGAAATAACATAAATAAGAAAAAGCAATAAAACAATACAAATGTATAGTGGGACAAGATACCATTTTTTTAATGTATTCTAAATCAGATAACTAATACTGTATGAAAGAACATCTGGTATTTCAGGAACACAAAACTCAGAAGTTCTTTTGGCACATAACTGATATCTCCAGGTGTTTAATTTGAGTAGTTTTCTTCATGCTTACACATCTCCAGAAAGCTCAAGCGTCAGAGATTTGTGTTGATAGCAATAAAATGGATACAAATAAACAGTGTTTGCTCTAAATAGAAAATGAGTGAGTAGCAAAACAAAATGAGTGACAACTAAAACAGCTTGAGTCCTCGATCAACTGAAATGAGTGTATGGATGGACACAATTATTATACAGCAAATAAGAACGAAGACAGATTTACTACATGCAAGAATATGAGAGCATTGTTACATGTCTACTCAAGTTTTGAGCAGTAGATAGCTTGTAGAAGCTATCTAGGAAGTGAACAAAAAACATAGCTCTGTTGACTCGAGCACAACAAAGTTAAGACCGAGGGAAAAATGCAAGAAGGTAGGTAGAAGATGCTGGAGAAAAATAGTTAACACTTGCTCCGGTCCTTTTAGATCTTAAAGATGAAGTAGTATTGCAAGGGACTGGAATAGTAAAAGAAAAGGAACAAATTAAAGAATTATGAAGAAACGAGTTACGAGGCCTTGACAATTGGATTTCTCAAGTAAGGGCAGATAACAAAACGCCAAGTTTCACTAAAGTCAGCTACTTCATTTAAAAAAACGTCATTAACAGTACTTTAACAAATGAATTTTGAGCACCACTTTGAAAATGCCACAGTCAGACAGTATTATTCTAATTGCCTAGAAAAATTCAGCTGAAGTCTTTGAGTACAGGCAGAAGTTTAGGCTAATTCCCTAGGAAACAAAAATATATGGCACAGGAGTCTGGAGTTGGTTAAATGAAAACCTGCTACACATGTGGGAAATTTTAGATTTTATTTTTTTCCTGCATTGATATTCAAGATATGCTGCTGTCCTTACTTACCATTGCTGCCAGGCAAGAAGGATAAGGAAACATCCATAACAAATCCATTTCCAAATTGCAGAACTTCAATGCATTTAACTGAAAAATGAGAACAGACACTGTTGAACTCATTCATTGTACCACAGTTACATTGCCATCTCTTTTTATATAATGTAGTTAAAATTTCCTGTTCAATTTTATTTTAAGGAGCTGCAAGACTTTTTTTTTCAGAAGCCATTGATTTTTAGAGGGAAAACTACCCTCAATTTCATCTTTTGTGGGCTCATGACAATCCGTCCAGAGTTAGCCAAATTACAACATAAGTCACTATTTTCCATCAAGTATTAACGCTGTGCAGCTCCCTCCAGTAACACATCAGAAGCAATAAATATTTCAAATTACATCCAATAGCAAAAGCATTCACTGCACAGAAAGCTAAAACTGAATTCTTTGCTACAAAAGCAGACAAAGATAGGAGCAAATCCAGCCTTCCTCTTATCATCCTTGAGATCCTAGGAAGCGATTAAACTGGAGAGCCACCAAGATATACGGTAACAAACAGGATGGCAGAACAACTTTCCTACAGAAGTAGAATTAAAAAGAAATTCTTTTTTCTGCCTCTGAAACCCACAACAGCAAGACCAAAATGATTGGTCTTAGGAAGGTCCTATCCTTATAGGACATCAGGGTGTCCTCTGGGAGAATGAGAAATGCCTTCTAGAACATGGGGCTGAAGACTGGCAACTCCCAACTACTTATCTCACTCAATAAGCCAATGCGAAATCCTCAGTACACCAGATAGCAAAGAAAGTAGGGAGAGATGTAGTCAACACAACTCGACAAGTAACACTTTATATCTAGATTATCTATCCTAATTATTCTCTTTGACCATACAATAGGCCTACTTCAAAAGAAGACCTACTACCCTATATTTCATTGGACTCAAGTCAGTAGTAACAAGTGACTAGTTTAACTTCACTTTTCTCATTCCAGCTTCATTCTACAAAGTAATTTTATTTTACATAAGCACACACAGTGCTAGCTTGTCCCCATGTTACAAGGAAAAACGATTATCAGATTCTGAATACAAATCAAAAAGAGACTGTTAAGTTCAGCCAACTCATCACTGATAAAAAACAGAGATAAGTCATTCGGAGGAACAAATTTGACCCAAAGCCGTTAAGCTTCTATAGCCCCCAGCTTTCAAAAAAAACAGTGCAGTTGAGACCAAAGCTTGAAGGGAAATCAGTGTGGTTGCATTAGAAGATGTTCGTATTTAGCCAAGTACTTCAATGGATGAGCATTCATCATTTTTATTAAGTCAGCATGTTGTCTTTCAATTAAAAAACAAAACATTGTCCCTAAATTTAAAAGAAAAAAAAACAAAAAACAAAAACCCTACCTTCTGAATCATGTCGAGACCAGATTCTCACAGTAGAGTCAGATGCCGCAGAAGCTATTAACAGATTTAAATCAGGTTCATCTGACTGGTAGATAGCATCTACAGCACAAACAGCTTCAGTATGGCCTTCGAGAGGAATGCTTTTTACAAGCTGAAAACATAAAGTTTTACAGAGTCAAACAAACAAGCACAATTAAACTCCAGCAAATTATCCATGAGAACTTTTAAAAACATTTTAAAGAAAGGAGGGGAAAAAAAAAGAAACAACAACCTTGGTACTGAAAACAAATTGTATGTCTATGGTGGTGGAGCTTCTGCCAAGTTATGCTTAAGCTATAACACATTCTATAAAAAACAGGGAGGATACAGCAGTAGTGAGCATGAACTTGACAAGTTCTCTTGTGTGTACTAGAAAAACTTCACCCTTCCTTGAGACTGCCTGGAAATATGATAGAAGTTAGGTTAGGGTGAGCAGTTTTTCTTCCTTTGTCTCATTCTTGTGCACCTAAGCATACAGGACATCTCCCAGGAGTCCAGAGAACCTTAGCAAATTAGGCAAAATAGAGAACACAATGGAATAAGTAGCAGCTACAGCAGTTCTGTTTCATGGGCTTTCACAAATCAAAGACTTCTTTAAAATACTGACAAAACCCAAACCTCTGAATTTAGACTTAAGTTTCTAAGGGAATTAATATTTTGTAATACGCTCCACATAAACAGAAATAGCAAAATGAGAAGCCTTTAATTCTCAAACTAAAAGAAGTCTAGCTTTTATCCAAATTGTCATCACTTTCCAAAAGATAGCTTGGTAAGCCCTAGTAACATTTCTAATTGGTTCAATACAGATCTTTGCTTGTTTAATGTACACTAGTATAGAACTGTCATTTAAATGTGCAAATTTAGTCACATTCTTTTTCAAAGGTTTAAATGAGGCTGTGCACATTAATGGAAGAAGCTACTAAATAAATCAGTACATTATTTTACATCAAAATCATCAAAATACAACAGATGAGAAAAAGAAATTACTTGTTTCCAAGAAATTCCTCCAATAAACAAGACTGATAATGATTACTGTATGGGCACTTTCCCCCAGTGCATTACTATGTTCACACATTTTAAAACACAGTCAAAAGTAGTCTGAGATAGCCTCTGAAATGGGTTATCTACACAGCCATTCACAAGACAGTGTTTAATAAGCAATATTTTAAAAATAAGTTACATAATACACCTTTTTCTAAATTTCATTCTGAAGTCTGTTACGCCATACTTCATCTTCTTCCTTCCATTTTTATGGTGCAAGTGATAAATAAGCAAGCCTTTTTACTTGTCTCAACATTTTTGACTGAAATCAACTGCTGCACAAGTATTTTTTTAAATACCTATCCTACTTCATGTATCATCCTTGTTAGTCTGCCTGTGTATAAACGCTGTCATGCAGATTGATCAGAAACCACTAAAAAAAATCAATGTAAAGAAATTAGAAAGAAGGGCACAGAAAACACATACTAAAAAATGAACTTCAAGGTATCAAGATTTTCAGGTAGTTTAAAGAAAAGTTAGGAGAAAGTTGAAGACTTGGAATCAGACAAATAGGATATTTTAGACAGGCTAAACAAATCCACATGACGACTGGTTAGCTGATTTCAAAAAAAGATTAACTACAGAAGAAAAGAAACAACTTTTAGGCCAAATCATAGCATGATGTAGCATCAGCAGTCTGGAGGAGATGCACATGGAGCTTCAACAGTCATAGTACAATGAAGAGGCAAAAAAACTACAGGAAGACAAATAACAGATGATTTGAGGCATACAAAAAAAAAAACAACAAGGAAGAAGGGTGGAATAAAAAAAAAGCTTTAAAAGGAGAATATTTCTACTTACCTGATCATTCCAAACTCCTGTCCCATTCCACTCCCAGAGAATGAGCTTTTTATCAGATGCACCAGAAACTAACTCTGTTTCAGTTGCTAAAAAAACACATTCCACAACTTTTGTGAGCTCTTACTTTGTAACAGCAGTCAGTAACACAAAGCAGTTAAATTGTTTGCTACTTACATACTTATCAGGGTTATCAATTATAGAAAAGTTACCATTAAAAAACAGTATGAGCCATGAAAGTTGCACAGTACATGAGAGCTCAAGAGCAAGGGAATTAGTCAAAAGGTAGAGAAGAATTATAGAAATACTTAACATTTCATATGGATATGATGGATATCTTTCTAAAAAGATTCTCAAATGCAACAGAGTAATTTAATATGTTTGTCTTTTTGAGGGACAGGAAAAAATAAATAAATAAAACAAGAAAGCAAGAAAATTATGACCTCACAGAATATGAACCTTCACATGAAAACTTAATTTCAGGCTGTATGAGCTTTAACAAGACCAAGTGCCAGATCCTGCACTTTGCTCGCAACAATTCCATGCAATACTGCAGGCTTGGGGCAAGTGGCTAGAAAGCTGCATAGAGGAAAAGGATCTGGGAGTACTGGTCTACACTCAGTTGAACAGCAGCGTGCTCAGGTGGCCAAGAAGGCCAATGGCATCCTGACTTGTGTCAAAAGTAGTGCAGCCAGAAGGAGCAGAGAGGTGATCATCCCTCCTGTACTCAGCTCTGATGAGGCAGCATCTTGAGTACTGCATTTAGCTTTGGGCCCCTCACTACAAGAAAGACACCAAGGCCCTGGAACGTGTTCAGAGAAGGGCAACAAAGCTGTTGTGGAGTCCAGAGCACAAGTTCTCCCCAGCTGAGGGAAATGGGATTGTTCAGCTTAGAGAAAAGGAGGCTCAGGGGAGACCTTATCACAGAAGTATGACATGAAAGGAGGTGGCAGCAAGCTGGAGGTCAGCATCTTCTCCTGCATAACTAGTATAAGACAAGAGGGAATGGCCTCAAGTTGCACTTGGAAAGGTTCAGACTGCATATTAGGGAAAATTTTTTCTCAAAAAGAACAGTAAGGCACAAGCTGCCCAGGGTGGTGGTGTTCAAGAAACACGAAGATGGGGCACTGGGACATGGGCAGTGGGGACAGAGGGGATGGGCTGACAGCGGGACTAAATGATCTTAGAGTTCTCTTCTAACCTTTATATTTTTCCCAGTTCTCAGAAAACGATTTGTTTTACTTAAAAACCACACAACAAGAAAAGATACACATACAGGCACAAATAATAGTAATAATATAGAAAAAAAAAAAAAAACAGTTGGGAAGAAAACATGTAAGTGCAACCATTTGAAAGGATGCCAGTTTATATCATTATTAAGGAGGAATGGCTTCACTTTAGTGCTTAGCAACACTCCCCCCAAAAAAACCAAACGTGGGCACTATACAATAACAGTCTGACGAGCACCCCCACTTTCTTTCCTCAGGAAGCTATCTACAAGCTTAAAGACAAGAACACGTGCCTTCAAGAACTTCACTCAATAACTTTAAAACCCGGAATTACCACAAGGGCCCCGCAGGCCGCCCACCCCACCTACTTACCGCCGTCCCGCCGCCGTGCCCAGCGCACGCAGCTCACCCTGCCGCCGTGCCCGCGGAGCGCCGCCACCATCCGCCTGGCCTGCGGGATGAGGAGAAACAGCCGGCGTCAGGCCGCACCGCCGCCAGGCCGGCCCCCACCGCCCCTCCCCGCCCCGCTTACCGCCGGCTGGTAGAGCATGACGTCCCGGCAGCTGCCGAAGGCGAGGAGCCCCTCGCGGCCCCAGGATACGGCCCCGCCGCCCACCCGGTTGGCGCAGCAGGCGACATGGCAGACGGAGACGGGCGCCGCCATCTTTCCCCGCCGCCCACGTGCGCAGCATGGCGCAGTTCCTATAGCAACGACCCGTCGCCATGTTGCGGTGGCCTCCCCGGGCCTGCGCGGATGGCGGCGCTGGCGTTGCGGCCGTGCGGGCGAGTCGGGCCGGCGTTCCTCATAAAGCTGGCAGAGCGCTAGGTCCTCCCCGGTCAGTTTGGCGGCAGGCATGGAAATGAGGCATAAACACAAGGGAAAAGAAAGTTCTTTTTTTGTTTTCTGTGCCTGTCTTCAAACACTCCCTGGTTCCTGCGGCATTGTGAGAGTTTAAAACTTTTCTCGTTTTGTTTCTGTTTGCTTTCGACTGTGTGCATCCAGGTGCTGTGGCTGCTTGTACACCAAAATGCAAAAGGGATTAGTAGGGCTGAAGGCTTTCGTTCAATGAACGCATGTTTCTTACAGACAGAAGATAGCTACGTTAATCACAAATGAGATTGGGTGCAAGGAGGGCAGAGGTTTCTTTTTTTCTTGTTTGGCAATTTGTTTATTAGCTTGCCACCTTCTGATTACCCCTCTCAGAATGGTTTCAGATGCTTTTGTGAAGTATCCACCCAATATTTCACATTTTGGATGTTAGAAGTTGCTTCCTGCTCCTGTGGGAATGGAATGTTGTTTCTGCATTTGATATTAAAAAGTAGCAATTGGTTTGAAGAAGTAGAACATAATGCATTTGTATTTTGTAACTTATCCTTAGAAATAGTTGATCTAAGAAGTAAAATACTGTATATGTTAGCGGCCTGTTTTAGAAACATTATTACTGAATTATGTGATTAATTCTTTCTTGCAAAACTGTAATAGTTGTTAAATTTTCCAAACAATGCGAGGATAGTGTGCTAAGGATTAGCAAACATATTGTAGAGCTGCTCTGTTAGGATAAGAAACTCTCAGCAAAAGAAAGACAGATTTAGCAAACATCAAAGAAGTTAGGGCCTCTACACAAGGCTGAACTGTCTCACTCTGTGAGAAGGTTGGGGTGTGAAGGCAGGCACCAGGATACTCCCCTGCCTCTCTCCCAAGCTTATCTTTGTAGAAAGAAGGACAAGCAGATATCTGCAAAATAATGATCAGATGTGGAATAAGTTAATTAACTACAGATTTACGCTTATGCAGCAAAAATTTATGTTTGTCCAGTGTTCCCATGTTTAGTGAAGCGTTGAGAAGATTGTGAACCTGAAGTACTCAGCCAATGAGGAACCATTTAAACTATAAGAGCAGAAATTTAGATTTGATTTTAGGAAAAAAAATTATGTCCTCAGAGGGCAATGGCACAGCTGCCCAGAGAAGCTGTGGTGCCCCATCCCTGGAGGCACTCAAGGCCAGGTTGGATGGGGCCCTGGGCAGCTGAGCTGGTGTGAGGCAGCCCTGCTCACAGCAGGAGGGTAGGGATAGGTGGGCTTTGAGGGCCCTTCCAACCCAAACCATTCTGTGATTCTGTGAATGCCAACAGATGTCCTGTGCCTCCTTTCCCCAAGGAGTGCCTGCAATATCCTGGAATAATAAAAGCTGCTCTGAACAGGCAAAGCTGGGAAGCCTGTGGTGGAGGGAGCAGACAGCTTTCCTGGCTGTGCAGAGGGAAGTCAAGTGGGAAAAGAAGCAGCAGAAGGCAAAGGAGCAGGTGAGCAGGGGAAGCAGCCTCTGCACTGCACACCGAATCCTCTGGACCTTAAACCACTCCTGCATGGCATTTCTCTCCCAGTATGCCTGCATGTTCACGGGTACTGGCTGGCAGCAGCATGGCAACCTGGCACAAAAATGTTGCAGCTGGTCATAGCTTTTCCCAGTGAGAGCAAGAGGAGGGAAGCTGTGCCTGATCAGAAACAAGATACAACTAGGAATGTTGGCTGCTAAGAGAAGAAATGTCTCTGTACAAAATTCATGGATCCAGTCATCAAAGCATGCTTTAATGGACAAGTGCCATCTGGAGAATGGTTACATAGCAGCCAAATTGCACAGCAGCCCCCTTTCAGTGTGCCCTGACAAGGCTGGAGTTGGGGCTCTGGCAGGAGGAGGTCAGGCTTTGCCAAAAAGCTGAAGTTATGTTTGCTGTTGTGGGAATGAAGCTGGGTCTGGCTGCAGTTGTGGACATAGGCATAATGTTTTCCAAGACACCTTTGGGTTGGGGATCCCTCTGTGACGTGAAAAGTTTCCTGCTGATGATGTCCCCTAAATGGAATAAATCAGCACAGAATTTGGTCTTAGAAGTCCTGGGGGAGTACTGTAACAGGACTGCGGAGTTATTACTAAAAAGCAATGCAAGCTTTGGCCATCTCAGTTCAGATCAGCCTAAACATGCCCATTTTCTTCCATACTTTCAGTAATTCATGCATCTGACCAAGTCTTCATTCTCAATAGTTGTTGAGCCTTTCGTCTAAGCCAGGAAGCTTTTCTTGGGGTGTGTGTGTGTGTGTATTCTTAAGTTAAAGGCTCTTCTTTTATGCCTGAAAACTGAAACATCTATAAAATAGCATATGACAAATTTAGAATGACGTATAACTGTAGCAGAGCCAATATGCATTTAGGAACATATACTTTGTAAGGAAGTAGTGCTGGCAGTCAGTGATGTTACAAGGGACGAAAAGGATGTGTTCTAGGCTTGTTATCAATTGCCACTCTTCATTCATATCAGTTTCCCTACTGAATCCAAATCTGCCCTTGCTGTTTTCCTTCCCAGAAAATAACTTCCTCACATTTCAGAAATATATATAAAAATATTTTTTCTTTCCCACTCCTCCCCACCCCCCTTTGGTGTAAATCTTCTGGCATGATTGTTAACTGAATACATGTTGAGAAGAAATCTGGTTTTCAGTACGTTGGTGCAAAGCCACGTCTAATAATGGGACAGGTCATTCTGCAAGATACTGTGTAAAGCAGCAATCATGTTAGGTTTAAAGTTTATATTATATGCAGTCTAATTCTACAGATTTAAGCATTATTAAACTAGCAAAGCCAAGTATTTTTCAGCTAGCACTCTAGTTGTTCTTGTGGTTGTTGAACTTAACCTGTCTTTGTTTGTCTTCGTTGTATACATGCCTTACAAACTAATCATTAACAAAGTTACCTCATACTCAAATTACTGCCTGCTATTTTTACCCTAGAGTTTGCTTCCCTTCAATAGCAACCTGGGTGAATAGTACTTGAATGAGGCAGCTCTTCACCAAGCTCTTCACTCTTCACATTTCATTTTCTCATCGTTAGTTATATTGTGGCAATAGGCCTCATTTTGATTTCAACTACCAGAGTGCCTGAATGTCAGGAAAACTGTATGTATTATAATTTTCTTTATAATATCACTGTCAGGCAGAAGGGTGTTACTATATTCCTCTTCCAAACTACAATTTCTTCCCAGGGCATGATTTCTTATCAGAAGTGCAGTAGTTCTTCAGTGAGGAAGTGACCAATATGAAACACGTATGTGGTTTCCAGGAGGGTGGGCTAACCACTCCCAGCACCCATCAGCTTTGTCTGTGACTGCAAAGTTTAGAACTTTTGGAAATTGGATTCCACAGTTGGGACACTTCTGATGGCTCCTAGAGGGCCCGGGCTTCAACTGACAGATAAGAGCCAGAGCACTGACAAAATAAATAAGAAACAGTGACCAAACATAAAGATATTTTTGAATTATTTGGCATCTTCACAGGCCTTACCTGTGCAACACCTAGTAACAGTTCAGTTGCCATATAGATCTTAAGTACAAATTCAGACTTTTCCTTCTTTTCCATCTATGTTATCCACTTCTGAAGGAACTTCAGTGCATGTGGAATGCTAATTCTTGGATTTACTAACCAACTTCTTAATGGGATTGCGTTCCCTTGAACCTACATATATCAGACTCAGTGCCAAATGTGTGATCAAGAATAAGTGTAATTCCTGATGTTACTGAATAGATCCATTACAATTCTGTGTTCAGACTTCATTTTCCTAAGATTCATTTTTAACTGCTGTTGACTGATTCTGGAATTGTTGGTCCTACATTCAACAAAAGTTAAGTTTGCCACTGTATCTTGAGTATAATGTAAGCCTGTGAATCCTTTTCAAATTCAAATCTCAAGATAAAAAAAGTAGATGTTATCAGTTGAATAGAGTTCATATTAAATGTTTGGAATAAATTTTTAGACATAATTTCTCCTGTAATTCATCTTGTTGAAGACTGAAAGTTGAATGATGCTGGTGAAAGATACTGAACTGAACAAATGTTAATGATAGCTATTTCCTGTTTTCTTGAAGAATATGTTTTAAATATTCTATAAATGCTTTACATTCCCACTGCTTAAATGTATTTCTGATTTTCTGAAGAAAAAGGAAGCTAATTATTTAGAAATATCATCAAAATTAGCTCTTCAAACAATGAATGTAATTGCTTGCTGAAAGAAATTCCACTGAAAATATCTCTGATTTTTTTTAAAAGGAAGACGTAATGCAAACATGACCTAGAAAATTGCCTGGCAAAAAAAAAAAAAAAAAGGAAAACACTGAAAAAAGGATGAAAAAAGGATGAAACGGCTTGTCACATAATCAAACTGATTATGCATTATGTTTTTGAAGCAGAAGCTCTACAAGAAGATGTGATAGTAAGCATATATTCCAGAAAAGAAAAGAGAAGAGGAATAACTCAGAATACTCAGAAGTACAATTTGGATTAGTAAAAATCCTATTCTACACTCAAATTCTGTGTTAGCTTGTATAGGAAATTGATTGAAAAACATTATTGAAAAACATCTTACAAATACTTGTTGTATATATGTTGCATTTCTGTGACACATCTCTCCTTCCTCATTTAGAAGAGGAAAAGAACAACCACACATTGAGTTAAGTATTACTTAAAAAAAAATGTAAGACTGAATAGTAATAATTGATGAAAAAAAATTTAGAAAAGACTCATACTGACTAAACATGAGGAAAAAAAGTCCCGCTGGTAAGTTAAAGTATTTCAGATATAGAAAACTCCAGTGTACAGAACAGGAATTTTTGGTACGTGTTCAGATTTAAGGTGATAAGTTCTGCTTTGTACTCAAAGCTGGAATTCATCCTCACCCTTGTGCGTGAAAGTTCTGAAAAACGTGCTCTTTGAACATTGATCAAATGTTTTAATATAAGACATCAATCAATACATTTCATGTTGATATTCTTCTTTATGCAAAATTATGAGATTGCACAGATGTTTTTCATATGTAAATGTACACAGTTAAAAGAATATTAAACAGCCACATAATAGACCTCAAATATCAGAAATAATCATTAAACAGGTACATTTCCTTATTTTATTATTCTTGTTTTCTAACTTCTAAATGCAGAAAGCCACAAATCATGCATTTCAGTCTGTTACCATCACATGAGAGGAAACCTGGCTGATTTGTCTAAACAGCTGCTGAGGAGGTGAAGAGAAATGTTAAGACTGAGGTCTAAATCACCAAAAATGGCTTAGGATCCTAATTTCTATTCATTTGCCTAAGTACTTCTGAGGATTCATGCCTGCCTTGTTCAGCTTAATCTGCAAGTGACATAGTTAACTTGAATCACTGGATGAAAGAGAGAAAAAAATGAAAAAGTTTGCATCAGGAAAACACCATGAAATGGGGAAAGTATGAAGGAATGTATTGTAGGAACCATGAAAGAAGTATCTGGTTAATCATTTGGACAATTGCATGCAAAGTAAATCAAGCTGGCATTATCAGCTAATATGTTTTTATGCAAGTTATTTTGTTTCATTTTTCCTTACATTTCCAGTGGAGAGTATAAAGAAATAGATAACTCAAGTAGGAATGTCTAGAAAATGAGGGCTGAAAAAGAAAAAGAAATGTCTGTGCTAGTATTCTGCATGTGGCTTTTTATTGAGGAACCAAGCAAAAGAAATGCCAACAAAAGCCTGTAGTTCACACTGAAATTCACTTGTGAGAAGCAATATGAAATAAACTTTTGCCCAGACAGAAGTAATGGTATGTAAGGAACCTGTTGTGCTGTGTTAACTCTCAACCAAAATTAGGCAAGCTTGCAGTGAACCTTATTTTAAGTACACAAAATAATGTAATTTCACAGAGGAATACTGGCAAATTAGACTGTAATATTCTTCATAGTTACAGCCCCAGTTCTCATGTTTCTTCCATCCCCATGTAAAGTGCAACAACAAAACTTTTGTTTTGCTTCAGACCATCTTCTGCAGATGAGGAAACCTGCATCCATATCCTCTGCTCCTGTCCATTATTTGCACCAATTTGGATTCATCTTCACTTAGTAGCCAGGCCAACTCCCTGGTCCAGAAGAGCAATACTATTTCAGTTTTTGACCACACTGGCTTTAGAGAAGGAGGATATGCCAGTGTCAAGTCCTCTCCCCAGTCAGCTGCAGGTCTACATTTTGTTTCCTTAGCTGCTGGTAGACCTGTAGGAGTCTTTCTGACTGCCCTTCGTGTCCCTGTTCAAATTCAACTGTAGGTAGTATCCAGGAAGAGCCCTGTACCATCCCTCAGGGTCTTTCTTTCTGACATTGTTACAGAACAGTTTCTTCTCAAAGAATCACTGCCTGGCTGAGGCTGGCAGTGCCCATCAGGTCCCAGCCCAACTCCAGCAAGGCCACCCAGAGCAAGGTGTCCAGGCCCATGGCCAGGCAGCCTCTGGAGATCTTCAAGAAGGAGACTCCACAGCCTTTGGACAACCTGTGCCAGCAATCCATTACACACACTCTGTGTTTTCCACATCCCAGATGACAGATTCTTCAACCCTACTTTCTCAGCTCTTCACATTTATACATGCTTCTCTCAGGCTCCATGCCAGAGTAGCTGGTGCACAGAGACTTAAAAATTGCTTGTAACCTAGCATGGAGCCAACCTACTAGCTATGGGCTGGAAGACCCTGGGACCCACTTCAAGGTGTTTTTGTCACATTTGCTTTTCTCAGACTGTAACAACTTTCCTAAATGATGTAAGTTAGTTGTGTTTATATAAGAGGGGGAAGTAAAGAATTGACAGCTGTGAACCAAAGACTTGCATATATACCTCACACAGAACCCAGCTATGCTGAGCTGGGGAGCTGTGCATTATCCCCAGACATCTCTTTATAATTTCTGTCAAGTCACCCCAAAATATATACAAATCAAGAAACAAAGATGAGCTGCTAAGATAACTTTTACTTTTCTGCTTCTTGTTTAGTACTATGTGAGAATGGCTCGCATTATTCTGTTCCCAAAGGCATTTTGCCTAATGTTTTGCCTGTCGGTAATCATTACTTTCCTTGTACTGGAAGCACTCAGAACCCTGGGAAGCCAAGACATTTTAGTTCAGCTGTTTCCCAAGATGTACGACAGAAGGTGCAACCTTATTCTTAATGAGGATGTCTTTCCTTTTTTTTGCCCACAACTCTCCAGAAGAGGAATGCTCTGTAAGACTGAAAGGAACCCAAGGTCACCAAGGTTTGGCAGCATATAGGCAAAAAGGTAAAGTGCAGGCCCCAAGATAACCTGTAGTAGTGTGCACACATTGCAGGCTTAATAGACTGTGTTGGCACTTGTCACACAATTCTGCCTTTTGAACACCAGGGCATAATAAGAAGAAGAGCAAGAAAGGATGAGACTTTAGCCTCAAGGAAAAGTGAAAAAGAAACTGGTACATTTGTTCTGGAGCTAATACCATTTTGCGCTGTTTACTTGGACTTTTATCACAGCCTGCATCTAACTGCAACACAGATTAGTCATCTTTATAGAGTTTTTAGTAAAAAGAATGACTAACTTTAAAAAAAAAGCACAAAAAAACCCAACCAACTAACATTTTACTTTATAATATGGTATAAAAACAACTAGAATACTGGCTGGTAAATTATCAAACCATAGAGCCAGATTCTCACTGTGTTTGAATGATATAGTGAGAATTCTCACATGCTTAGGTATATTTGTGCAAACTTACACACACAACAGAATGACTATCACAACCTGCCCCAAATTTTCCTGATAGAATGGCTCAGTGTGAAAAATTTAAGGCATGAGGTGGGGATTAGCACCAGCATAGGCAAGAGTCATTGCAATTTCTGTTCCATCTTATTGTCAGTTCCTATACCAAACTTTACACCTTAATACTGTTTGCTGATCCCTTTTTAAATATGTAACTACAGATAGGAAGTAAACAGAATTTCTTGTATGATATGAAAGATGTTCATGTTCTAGAAATCAGAACAGTTACTAAGGAAATGTTCTAAAATTCATGCTAATTTTTTCTGATATCTGCAAAGATAATATATTCTTCTTGCTGTTTCCATCACATATGGAAAAAATTTATTTTCTCTTACTCAATCAATTAATGACTCAGAGAATTCCTAAAGTAAACCTAACCTTTCTATAGACATGCAAAGATTTGTAAGAGCTGGTATAAATTGTTATACTGCCATTGGAGCAAATCTTTGACCATTTACATCTTCTGCAGGCTTGCTTCTAAGTTGTGAGAAAGAAAATGGCATTTTATTTCTATCTTTAACAAATGTTCAATATTCCTGGTGAAGTATGACATCATTCAGTTTTGATATTTTCCTGTAGCCAGATTATATTATAAAAATATCTAATGAATTTTCGAAGT